>NC_056663.1:18782500-20262500 GCF_018350195.1 Panthera tigris | reverse complement strand
GTGAAATCGTTTTGGTATTTGGATTCATAAGGTATACAGAAAATAATTTTTGAAAAGGATGCCTGTTGAATGTGTGAATGTCTATGAAAGAGTCACATGCAAAATTACGGGAGGTGCTGAGTGTCAGCTCAGCAGTCCTCCGGTGGGTCCTTTTCATTCACGTCTCTGGGAACATGGAGTATTTATGTTTAATTTGTTAAGAATTTGGTGCAAAACGTGGAGAGCAATTCTTAGGTCCAGTGACCATCCACATATGTAGAGTTTTGAGGGCTTTTTCAGATTTTATAGACTTGGTACAGTTCCATAGCAAACTATAAAATGATGATGGCAGCCCAGAAGGTTGTAAAAGTTAAAACACAAATATCTGAATTAGGGGGCCTAGTGGGGCCTGCAAGCAGTAGTTAAGTCATCATGTACATCCCCATCACTTAGCAGTATAACGGTTCATTTGGGTAACTATTTTTATCAGCTCTTTGCCATAATAATTCCTTGAAATAGACTGATAATTTTATTTTCACAGTTGGTGATTGTATATGGACCAAGAGTATGAAAATAGGATGAGACTTGTACTTTTAAGATCAAGAAGTTGGCAGATTCTATTAGTTCTACCTCATTAGTGACATTACTTTTTTTTTGGGGGGGGGGCTTGTTTTATTTTTGAATTGGGGATCTGTTAGACGTTGATAGCAGTGGATTCAAAACCTCGATTTCTGCCATACATCTGTATGTTTTTGATTTATACACTTGGAGGCTCTTTTAGTTGGCATCTTAAAATTTATAAATGTCATCTTTATTATTAGCTGATCGATTTAACATAATCCAGTGCTCGTTCAACTTAAAGTGCTTTAAATACTACGTGGTCTAGAGCAATATTGCCAGACTTGTTTCCCTTTGTGTAAGTTAGATTAGTTAAAATGTACCCCGCCCTTAATTGGTTACCTTTTCTTTCAGCTTTCTTTGTGTGCCTAGAAGGCGATGTCTCCCAGAGTTGTATTGTTGGATTTTAATTCAACTTGAGATGCTGCCAACATGGTAGAGAAATCTAGGTCTTTAACACCCAATGCCAATTTACTTTAAGCTGTTTAAACTCATGGTCCTCTATTGTCAATCTTCGGTCAAGGCTTTATGGCTACAGACCTGGGAGTGGTGCTAAGAGACTTAAGAATAAAGCCAGGGTATCTCTGAACTCTGCTTAGGGCCTTCATGGTGATGAGAAAGAGGCCAGGTCTGGCCCTCCTTGTGTCTGCAAGATTGTCACCCACACTGGATGTTCCTGAATGTTCTGGCTCTTGTACTGTCCTACTCCCGTCACACCTTCATATCCCAATATACTCTGAAATTTAACACTTTTTGGTTCCACAGCATTTAAAACCTAGCCTTTAGGGGTGATGGATGCTTCCTGTGTAGCCTGATGAACAGTGTTAGGTGACTGCAGGAGATTAACCCCTTGTCACGCCAGATTTGGAGAGAAGTGGAGCGTTTGGAGCTGATGCCTCCGTGAATGTCCTGCATTTGGGTTTGCATCTTGAGTACCGGGATAGCTGCACCAATCACTAATGTGCCTAGAGCAAGACGAGCATTTCTTCATTTTCTTCATCATTCATATAACCAGTAAGCAGGGCTTTATCATTATCTATTCTGTGGATTAAAAAGCTTTATTCCTGGGGTGCTTCGGTGTCTCAGTCGGTTAAGCGTCTGACTCTTGATTTCAGTTCAGGTCGTGATCTCACAGTTTGGGGGATTGAGCTCCAGGTTGGGCTCTGCATTGTCCGTGCAGAGCCTGCTTGGGATTCTCTCTCTCTCTCTCTCCTTCTCTGTCCCTTCCCTGCTCTGTCTCTCTCTCAAAATAAATAAACTTAAAAACTTAATTTTGTACAATACATCAAACTGTACATTTTAGGTTGCATTTTAAAAACTATTCAAAAGTCTACTGCTGAGAAAAATGACACTGCTAATGGTAGCTACCACTTAACTGAGTTTCCTTAATGTGTCAACTGTAACCATTTACTGAGGATACATTATCACCAGCTAGCTCTTAGGATCTGGGGTAGGTATGATTGCTAGATGAAGAAACTGAGGCTCATATAACTAATGAGCATCGGAGCACACATTTGGCCCAGTTTTTGGCTCGCAAGTCCTTAGTTTTTGTTCAAGGAGGGTCTCATCTGGGTCACTCTCTGTCACGCACTAGGTTAGAGCATGAGGTGGGTCAGGGCATCTACTGGGTTGAGGGAAGGCAAATGCTTAGAAAGCCATAGAGGAGAAAAAGCAAGGGTCTCCTACCCTCCCATTTTTCCCCGTGGACAAAATAGGGGGGCCAAAGTGCTGTGTTGAAGAGTAGCATGTGTGCTTTCTAGTGGGGGCACTTTGCCCTTCTAATAGGATGAGCCTGAAAGCAAACTTACATGTGGGGAATATTCAGCCTCTCTCAGCACCAAGGAGTCTGGATATGGGTTTCAGCGGTTTATGAGTGTTGCCTGGGAACATGAACTGCACCTGGGGATCTCGAGGTCTGTGGGATGTTGCTGTAAGGAAAGAGAGATGAGGCCACAAGTCCTTTGGGAAGCTTAGCTTGGTTACAGCCCCTCCTTCCAGGGAGAAAGTAGAGAGGAAAGGAGTCTTAGCAAGCAGTTGTCCAGGCAAGTCCGAGTGAGCATCTGGGACCACTTTGGGACAATTTGCTTCATGTTCCACACTCTTTCCATAATACACTGTTCTCAGGTTGTTTGGTAAGTTTTATTTTTCTTAATATCTCTGCAGGAGAATGTGCATTTTGTGGAAGAAATGATCAACCAGTAGAAAGCCCTCCACTTGTAATAAAATCCTTGCCAGGTTTGAGTTAATAGCCTCCAAGGAAGGGCTCTTTAGAATAGAACTGGCCAAAGTCCTAAATAATATGCTGTCCCCCGTAATCGACTGCCCTCGAGGGAGAGAACCAAGTGACTCAATACGGGTTTTCCATCTTCAATTTCAATAGCCTGATGTCAGGCTTGAACTGCAGTGTGCACAGGCTGCCTGAGCAAGCTCCCTGTTTTTGAGGTTCCTTTTCTGTGGTCACGTTTGCTCCTGTGTGCCATCCCCAAGGAGCTTAAAGTGCATCTACAAAGAAGCCTTCCTAGTGTTGGGAAGTGAGGGGAAGAGGGTGATGGGTCAAGGAAATGCAAATGAATTTTTTTTGACTCAAAAAGTAAATTATTTATTTTAATATGAAATTTATTGTCATATTGGTTTCCATACAACACCCAGTGCTCATCCCAACAGGTGCCCTCCTCAATGCCCATCACCCACTTTCCCCTCCCTCCCACCCCCCATTAACCCTCACTTTATTCTCAGTTTTTAGGAGTCTTTTAAGGTTTGCCTCCCTCCCTCTCTGTAACTTTTTTTTTTCCCCTTTCCCCTCCCCCATGGTCTTCTGTTACCTTTCTTAGGATCTACATAAGAGTGAAAAGCTATAATACCATCCTCAATGGGGAAAAACTGAGAGCTTTCCCCCTGAGATTAGGAACATGACAGGGATGTCCACTCTCACCGCTGTCGTGTAACGTAGTGTTGGAAGTGCTAGCATCAGCAATCAGACAACAAAAGAAATCAAAGTCATCCAAATTGACAAAGATGAAGCCAAGCTTTCACTTTTTGCAGATGACATATTATACTTGGAAAACCGGATAGACTCCACCCAATGTCTGCTAGAACTGATACATGAATTCAGCAAGGTCACAGGATACAAAATTAATGTACAGAAATCAGTTGCATTCTTACACACTAATAATGAAGCAACAGAAAGACAAACTGATCCCATTCACAACTGCAACAAGAATCATAAAATACCTAGGAATAAACCTAACCAAAGATGCAAACGAATTGCCACCACAGAGTGATCAGCACTTAGTAGCACAGACTGAGTTTTAGTTGTTTGATTTAATTTGGATCTTAAATATACTGAGGTCTTTTGTACTAGCGTGGGGAAAAGAAGTGAGGTTTTTTTTTTTCCCCCAATATTCTAGGTGTTTTCAAGATTTGCTATAGAATGTGTGCCTTCGTGACCCTCCCCTCTTTTATGCAACCAGTTCAGTTTTAGGTGCCCCAGAGCATTCAAAAATAGTCAGGCTGGAAACAGCATCTCTGGTGATTACTCAACAGGGAAAAACTTGAACCTAGCTGAGTGGGAAATGTCTGTGGGTCAGAAAGCTATGTTCTGGGGTAGAACTTGGGGGAAGAAATATATTAGCTTAGAGGTACTGTATACAAAAGCAAACTGATCTTTGTTCTAAGTGAACACCTTGTTTCATGGTGGGTTTGTGGTCCACCCCTCCCCCCACCCCGTAAGTCTGATGCAGATATGAGTAGTTGGAGCAGAGAGAAAGGAAAGGATTAGGTAAGTGGCCCTCGCCAGCCTCACTCTGACAAGTTTATTTACGCTTCTAAAAATTCTTTGATCTGCTGTTGTAAGAAAAGACTTGGTTAGGTATTTTGCAACATCCAGCAGATTACCAGGTCCTTGAATGGAAGAGGGGGATATTCAAAAGCACGTATGCTTAACCACGGCTCCAGTATTCTGGGAGGAAAGGGCGCTGAATGATTTTCATCCAAACCAGGACATATTTGTGACCCTTTCTCAATGGTATAGGGAAGGTCCTTTGCCCTTTATTAGGAGTCTAGGCAATAAAAATCAGGCTCACTTTTTATGTAGAAGGAAAGATTTTCCAACTTATTCCTTTATTTTATTGTATTTTTTTTTTTACTGCTTATTTTATGAAACTTTGTGATTGTGACATGTACCTCAAGGCTGACACCTTTCTGTTAGATTTTATAAATGGCTAATGACTGAGTGAGGGCCCCAGCTGCCCCAGGGTAGCTTACCGAGCCAGTCTTTTCTTTAGTAAAACCAGATGCTTGTGAAGAAAGTGCAATTACAATTGAATCCATTATTGCTCTCTCTAATGATGTTTTGCGTTGATTATATTTCAGGACAGTGTTATGTTTCATATTTACAGAATGATTGTGAACTTAGAAGACCAAAAGTTCACATACATTCCTCACCGTGTTCCTTATCACTGACCTATTACATTCTGTTGTTATGGTGTATCCGTTGTAGTTAATGAACCAATATTGATACATTATTATTAACTAAACTTCATATTTTATTAGATTTACTTATTTTTCACTGAATGTGCTTTTTCTGTTCTGGATCTCCTCTAGGAACCCACATTATGTTTAGTGGTCCAGTCTTTTTTTTTTTTTTTTTTTTTTTTTTTAATTTTTTTTTTTTTTTAATTTTTTTTTTTTCAACGTTTTTTTTTTTTAATTTTTTTTTTATTTTTGGGAATTGGTCCAGTCTTTTTAAGCTCCTCTTGACTGTGACTGTTGCTCAGGCTTTCTTTGCTATGGATGCCTTGAAAGTTTTGAGGAGCACTAATCAGGAATGCCTTAGAATGCCTCTCTCTTGGACTTTGTTGTTGTTTCTTTAATGATTAGAATGATCTTAGAGGTTTTGGGGAGCGGAAACTCATAAGTTAAGTGCCGTTGTCATCACATCACATCAAGAGTACATGCTACCAATGTGACTTATCACTGTTGATGTTGACCTTGATCATTTGGCTAAGGCAGTATTTGTCAGGTTAACTTTTGTCCTTGGTTTCTGCGGTGTACTCGTTGGAACACTGTCACTTGGCACAGCTCACATTTAGGGAGTAGGGAGTTATGCTCCACTTCCTTGAGGGTAGGGTGTCTATATATTATTTGGAATTCTTATGCATGGGAGAGTTTTCTTATCTCCAAGTTAATTATCCATGTATTTATATCAGCATGGACTTATTTTATACTTTGGGTTATAATACAAAGTTACTGTATATATTTTTCTCAAATTGTTGTAGCTTTGGCTTTCTTGTGTCCCTTTGACATACCCTCACTTTTTGAGCGTTTCCTTAACCTTTGGTATCATAAGATGCTCTTGGATCATCTGGTCTCCGTTTGGCTCTGGCCCTTAAATCTACCATTTCTGCAGGAACCCCGGTTACTTTTATTGGAGAAGGGTATTACACCCCATTCTCTGAGTGCTAGCTGTACCTAGTGCTAGTGGACTATTGTTGCTTCTAGGCCCTTTGAACTGACAGAGCAAGGGGATGTATGTGTGTATACAAATCCATGTGTATACTCCTGTCTCTAGAGATGTCTACATGTAATCATTTATATCTGTATTAAGCTAAATGTAGTCTATACCAAAATGTGTCCAACTGTAATACATTACAACATGGGTCTTACTAGCCTCTTCCCTTTGCTTATCTGTAAGTTCTCTCTTCAACAGTGAGCACCCTTGTTCCCACCATCCATGATTGACTCACTTAATTGTTTAATTTCAATATACTTGCATAGTCAAATGAGAATTTTTAACCTGTACCCTTGTGGGAAACCACTTTATTGACTAGGGTACAGTACCTAGGTGCAGTTTACTTTGCCTTAATTCTTAGACTCCAGTCATTTCCAAAAATACTTAGGTGAGCACCATATCCCCCATCCTTTTCAGTAAGGTTGTTCTATGTGTTTATAATATGGTTAGTTTTTTTTTGGGGGGGCGGTCACAGTCTACAGACCATTAAGGGGTCCCCAGACTCTTAAATGATTTTGAAATATTTATATATGTCAAATTTTGCTCTTTTTTTCTCTAAAGTCCTGTGGGTTTTGACAAATTGTCATGTACCCTCCATTACTGTGTTATGCAGAAGTGTGACTGACCTATAAAATCCCCTATGATTCACTTACTCAATCCTCCCAAACCTCTGGTAACCATTGATCTTTTAACTGTTGCTACAGTTCTGCTTTTTCCAGGCTGTCATGTAATTGGAATCATATAGCATGTGCCTTTCAGACTAGCGTCTTCCACTTAGCAATATGCATTTAATGTTCAGCCATGTCTCTATTGATAGCTCATTTATTTTTATTGTGGAATAATATTTCCTTGCATAAATATATCTCAGTTTGTTTATGCATTCACATTTGAAGTATATCTTCCTCCAGTTTTTGGAAATTGTGAATAAGGCTGTATAAACAATTGCCTGCAGATTTTTGTGAGGGCTTAAGTTTTCAAATCAGTTGGGTAAATACCTAGGAGTGTGATCGCTGGATCATATGGTAAGGCTATGGTTAGCTTTGTAAGAAACTGACAAGCTGTCTTCCAAAGTGGCTGTGCCATTTTGCATTTCCACCAGCCATGAATGGGAGTGGTCGTTGCTGTACATTTTTGTCAGGAATTGGTGTCAGTTTTTTAAAAAGTTTACTCATTTTAATAGGTTGGTAGTGGTATCTCATTGCTGTTTTAATTTGCAATGCTGTAATGACCACTGATTTTGTCCATCTTTTCATATTCTTTTTTGGCATCTGTATACTTTCTTGGGGGGGTGTCTAGATCTTTCCCACATTTTAAAGTGGGGTTATTGTTGAGTTCTAAGAATTGTATGCAAATTTTAAGTGTAAGTTCTTAAGCAGGTATATGTTTTACAACTCTTTTCTCCCAGTTTTGTGGCTTGTATGTGATCCTGTTGTTCAATGTTTTCACACTCTAATGGGACCCTTGAAGAAGAAAATAATCATTTAGAAGAGCTCAATAGTATCTCTATGTGGGACTGTTCAACCTTCTCTCTCTAGGAATCTACTTTTCATTAGTCTTCCAAAGCCATTGTTGCTTGCAAAGTCTTACATATGAAGTGTCAGAAAAATGTTATGAGAAGATATACCCAAATAAGTAAGAAAGAAAGTACATTAACCGCCCCCCCTCCCCAACGATTCTCAAAATAGCCATGTGATGTAGATAAGTCAGGCATTGCTTTCATAATTCGTCATCAACTTGAGGGAGGAAGTTTGTGGATGGGGGAACTGGAGAACCTAAGAGAGCTACATGACTTGCCATGAGTCTAACAGTCAGCAAGAGGTGGAGTCTTGTCTAGAGTCCTAGTTTCTATCTCCTGGCCTCAGATTCTGTTACCTGCATGACACTAGAATCCTGTTTTTGTTAGTCAGAAGACCATTAGTGTTTTGGTTTAAACTGCAAACCCCATGATAATCCACACATTTAACAATTTATTTTTCTGAGGTACTTGGGCAATGGCAATGTTAGATTAATAACTCATCCAAATCAGAATCCATTAGAATGCAGCATGAGCCTTTAACTTGGCCTTTGTTTTCTTTTTTTCTATTTGAAGTTTTTATTTGAATTCTGGTTAATCCATACATATGGTAAAATTAGTTTGAGGTTTAGAACTTAGTGATTCATCACTTACATGTAATACTCAGTGCTCATCACAACAAGTGCCCTCCTTAATTGTTTTCTTTTTTGAAGGTTTATTTTCATTTATTTTGAGAGAGTACGAACCCTCAGGTGTCAGTGGGGAGAGGCAGAGAGGGAGACAGAATCCCAAGCAGTCTTCATACTGTCAGGGCAGAGCCTTAAGCTCACCAATCCTGAGATCATGATCTGAGCTCAAGTCAAGAGTTGGATGCTTAACTGACTGAGCCCCCCATGTGCCCCTGTTTTCTTGATATTTTGTGGCTATTGTGGATCCTTCATATTCTGCTATCTGATTCTTCCAAAAAATCTTGTATTGTACCCAACTTTTTCATGGAGATAGTCTTTGGTATTTGCAAATACTTTGCTCAAGAGTTTTGGAGGAAAATAACTGTTATTTATTTGATTAGTTTGAAAATTGGAAGTGCCTTTACTGAAGGATTTTTCAACCTTGGCACTGTAAATTCTGGACACAGGCTCCAGACTCTGAGCTGTCAGCACAGAGCCTGACACGGGGCTCGAACTCATGAACTGCAAGACCATGACCTGAGCTGAAGTCAGATGCTTAACTGACTGAGCCACCCAGGTGCCACCCCTGTTCTAGTGTTGAAAGTGTTGGGCGACTAATGCTTTAGGCAGCAGTAGGTCATATCAGGTTAATGTCAAAAAGAATAGGTTTTAGTATAAGCAGAACTGATTGTTCTATGTTTTTATTACCTTATTTATATAGTAATTTGATACAGCAAAACAAACTTAAAAGGGTATTTCAAAGTTGATAATAAAATTGAAGAAATAAGGCTAAACCATAGGAGTGCTGGAAAAGATGAAATGGAGGTCAACTGGGGTTAACTAGATTTTTAGCAAAATGAAACAGTTGTCTGGCCCAAGGAAAAGTTCCTCATGGGAACATCTTTTGGCTTTTGCCTTTTCATGTGGAATCACGGAATTGTATAGCATGTGGGGCCCTTAGAGATGATGTAGGTAAATGCTGGAAGAGAGAATGGTAAAGCATTGTTGATGGATTCATGTTTCATTTGAACACGGTCTGATAGCTTGGGGACTATACTCTACATGGCTTAATTATAGAGAATCTATAGTTAATTATAGCATTAATTAGAGCATAGAAATAATCTAGGGATTGGAATAATAACACAGGGAAATTGACTTTAAAAATTGTATCTTCGGAACTAGAGTTCCCCAGAGAAATGGTTGATTGTAGGGAATCAGGGCAGGGAAAATTCACGATGAGCCTGGAGAACTTTCTGGTGCCAGAAAGGGAAAAAAGGGGAATAGGCCATGTGAAAAGAACACAGGAACTGACTTGTAAGAGCTCCTGAAGGCCAACACTGGCGCAGTTCAAGCAACAAAATAACTACTACTGAATTCCAAGCCAAAGAATAGGACAAATACACACTGAGTTCATACTGATACAAATAAATGATTGGTTGCTTCTCTACCACTTACTTATTCAATCTTCCAAGTAGTAAATACAGAAGGAATGAGAGAAATGGAGAAAGACCATTGGAATAGCGCAGTAATAATGGTTGCAGGCAAGATTCATTGGTAAATGTCAAAATTAGTGGCTGAAATAGTAAGGAGCAACAGGCTATTTGCATGAATATCTTCCCCTAAATATTTTCTAATTCCTGCGGAGAATTTAACACATGTCCATAAATTCTTTGATACTCATCCAGGAGGTGGAGCTTAATTTCCCTCCCTGTGATAGGTAGCTGGAATTTAGTCACTTGCTTGTAATGACTAGAAAATGAGAATGGGAAACATGGTAACTTGATAGTGGAAAAACCTAGTAGTTAGAAACTTGACAAAGTGGTAAGGTTAGCATCACCAGTAATAGGTCGTGTTAACAACTTTTTCCAGTGATACGATGCAATGAAAAGGGTAATTCACCTCTTTGTTAAATTTGTTCCAAATCCACATGAGAAGGCATCAGTAGACATAAGTTGAAGAACGTCTATAAAATATCTTGTATTTTCTGAAATGTCAAGGTAACGAGTAACAAGGAAAGACAAACTGTTACAGCTTGGAAGACTAGGGAGACATGGTAACTAGATGTCATGTGATACTCTGGATTGGATTCTCAAATAGAAAAGGACATTATTAGAAAAATTGGTGAAGCCCTACTATAATCGGTAGTTTAGCTAATAGCCTTGGACCAATGTTAATTGCTTAGTTTTGATAAATGCACCATGGTTATATAAGATGCTAATATTTGTGGAAGCTCGATCGAGGGTTTAGGGAAATTCTTTACACTATCTTTACAACTTTCCAGTAAATTTATTTCAGAGTTAAATAGAACATTTGAAAAGTTCCCTCTTCAAATACTGGATGTGTCTATGTGTTCAGAATGCTTATGAATATAAATCACTTTAGAGAACAGTAAACATTACCCAGCACACCTGAGCAAGTGCATTCTCCATGACCAGCAATTTTAGTCTATGATACTTAAACAAAACAAAAAAACCTCTTGCACATTTTGACAGGAAACACCTACAAGACTCTTCATAGCTACATTCTGGAAGAAAAACCCATGTGTCCATTCACAACATGATGGATAAGTTATGATATTTTCATACAGTGTATTCATATGATAGAGAAATGTAAATTAGTTATAGCTGCAAATAAAAATAACTGATGGGTCTCAGAAACCAGAGATTGGAAACAAGCAATGAATATAAAAATACTTCTAGTTTGATACAATTAGTATGACTATCCAAACCATGCTAAATTAAATAACATGAGAATAATAAAATGAGAAAAATTGTTTTCTCTGGATGGTGACAATGCCACACACATTTTTCTAATGATGAGATGGGTACAAATGGGTTTATTTAAGGTCATTTAAAAATAGACGTATTAAATACACTTAAAATATATGAAATATTGGTAATCATAAAAGATCATTTCCTTAAATTTATCCCATTACTCTGTTAACCCTATTCTGTCTATGACCTCCTCCTTTCCTACTTTAGCCAACCTGACCTCCTTGCCTGTTTATGTACCCAAAGCATCATCCTGCTAATGGCCTTGGTTGTGGCTGTTCACCCTGGATTCAAGTCTTTGCTTACTCTGACCATCCTTTTTAATACTGCATATCACCCAGCCCTTGGGTGTCTTCTCCCACAATAGAGCAGAAGAACCATAGGGCTGAGATCTTTGTTGGTTTTGTCCATTAATGTAGCCTCAATACCAGAACAGTTCCTGGCACATAGATGATCAACACATACCAATTGAATAAATGAATGAGCAGGAAGGGTGTAGTTTCATAAGAAAGTCTGGTCTTTGGGGTCACATAGACCTGGACTTACCACCTGTTTCTGTTAGGTAGTAGCCATATGAGTTGGGCAGGTGATTTTCTCTTTGAGCCTAAGTCTTCTCATCTATAAAATGATGATGCTGTGGGATGATTCTGATGAGATGAGACTATGTATGGAAAGCACTTGGTGTAGCATCTCACACATAGTAGGCACTAAATGACTCTAAACTCTTGTCAGTATGATAGAAATGTTGATAAAAAATTAATCAGACATGAACTCTGGCCTTGAGCTTACAGATGGGAAGGGGCAGAAAAAAAAAACTGCATGAATAACAATGGTTCATAGTAGGAAAAGGTACCATTAAAAAGTGCTATGGTTTTTGGAGGAGGGGAACCTCACGGGTGACATGAAGTAGAATTTAAAGATGAATTTATTCATAAAAAGAGACTAAACTCAAAGCTAGCCAAAGGAAGGCAATAAAAAAGATTTCAGCACAGATAAATAGAGAATAGAAAAACAGTGGAGAAAATGAATGGAAACTAAAGTCTTTTTTTTCAAAAAGACTAACAAAATTGATAAACCTTTAGCTAGATTAAGAAAAATAGATTTACTAAAATCTGAAATTAGAGATATTACTATCTACAGAAATAAAAATTATAGGAGAGTACTATGAACAATTGTGGGCCAACAAATCTATAAGCTAGATGAAATGGACAAATTCTTAGATAATCAAAACCGATGAAGACTCAATCACAAAGAAACAGAAAACCTAAATAAAGCTGTAATTAGTAAGGACATGGAGTTAATAACTAAAAACTTCTCAGTAAAGAAAAGCTCTGGGCCTAGATGCTAATCCTTTTCAAACTCCTCCATAAAATTAGAGAGTACACCTTGTTTTTATTTATTTATTCTATTTTATTTATTTATTTATTTATTTTTTCAATATATGAAGTTTATTGTCAAATTGGTTTCCATACAACACCCAGTGCTCATCCCAACAGGTGCCCTCCTCAATACCCATCATCCACCCTCCCCTCCCTCCCACCCTCCATCTACCTTCAGTTTGTTCTCAGTTTTTAAGAGTCCCTTATGCTTTGGCTCCCTCCCTCTCTTTTTTCCTCCCCCTCCCCCATGGTCTTCTGTTAAGTTTCTCGGGATCCACGTAAGAATGAAAACTTTTGGTATTTGTCTCTGTACAACTTAGTTCACTTGGCATAACACTCTCCAGTTCCATCCACATTGCTACAAAAGGCCATGTTTCATTCTTGTTGCCAAGTAGTATTCCATTGTGTATATAAACCACAATTTCTTTATCCATTCATCAGTTGATGGATATTTAGGCTCTTTCCATAGTTCGGCTCTTGTTGAAAGTGCTGCTATAAACATTGGGGTACAAGTGCCCCTATGGATCAGCACTCCTGTATCCCTTGGGTAAATTCCTAGCAGTGCTATTGCGGGCTCATAGGGTAGATCTATTGTTAATTTTTTGAGGAACCTCCACACTGTTTTCCAGAGCGGCTGCACCAGCTTGCATTCCCACCAACAGTGCAGGAGGGTTCCTATTTCTCCACATCCTCTCCAGCATCTCTAGTCTCCTGATTTCTTCATTGTAGCCACTCTAACTGGCGTGAGTTAGTATCTGAATGTGGTTTTGACTGGTATTTCCCTGACGAGGAGTGACATTGAGCATCTTTTCATGTGCCTGTTGGTCATCTGGATGTCTTCTTTAGAGAAGTGTCTATTCGGGGCGCCTGGGTGGCTCAGTCGATTAAGCGTCCCAGTTCGACTCAGGTCACGATCTCGCGGTGCATGAGTTCAAGCCCCGTGTCGGGCTCCGGGCTGATGGCTCAGAGCCTGGAGCCTGCTTCCGATTCTGTGTCTCCCTCTCTCTCTGCCCCTCCCCCATTCATGCTCTGTCTCTCTCTGTCTCAAAAATAAATAAACGTTAAAAAAAAAAAATTAAGAGAAGTGTCTATTCATGTTTTCTGCCCATTTCTTCACTGGATTATTTGTTTTTCGGGTGTGGAGTTTGGTGAGCTCTTTATAGATTTTGGATACTAGCCCTTTGTCCGATATGTCATTTGCAAATATCTTTTCCCATTCCGTTGGTTGCCTTTTAGTTTTGTTGATTGTTTCTTTTGTAGTGCAGAAGTTTTTTATCTTCATGAGGTCCCAATAGTTCATTTTTGCTTTTAATTCCCTTGCCTTTGGAGATGTGTCAAGTAAGAAATTGCTGCAGCTGAGGTCAGAGAGGTCTTTTCCTGATTTCTCCTCTAGGCTTTTGATGGTTTCCTGTCTCACATTCTGGTCCTTTATCCATTTTGAGTTTATTTTTGTGAATGGTGTGAGAAAGTGGTCTAGTTTCATCCTTCTGCATGTTGCTGTCCAGTTCTCCCAGCACCATTTGTTAAAGAGACTGTCTTTTTTCCATTGGATGTTCTTTCCTGCTTTGTCAAAGATTAGTTGGCCATAATTTTGTGGGTCCAATTCTGGAGTCTCTATTCTATTGGTCTATGTGTCTGTCTTTGTGCCAATACCATGCTGTCTTGATGATTACAGCTTTGTAGTAGAGGCTAAAGTTTGGGATTGTGATGCCTCCTGCTTTGGTCTTCTTTAAAATTACTTTGGCTATTCGGGGCCTTTTGTGGTTCCATATGAACTTTAGGATTGCTGATGTTCTAGCTTCGAGAAGAATGCTGGTGCAATTTTGATTGGGATTGCATTGGATGTGTAGATAGCTTTGGGTAGTATTGCCATTTTAACATTATTTATTCTTCCAACCCATGAGTACAGAATGTTTTTCCATTTTTTTATATCTTCTTCAATTTCCTTCATAAGCTTTCTATAGTTTTCAGCATACAGATCTTGTACATCTTTGGTTAGATTTATTCCTAGGTATTTTATGCTTCTTGGTGCAGTTGTGAATGGGATCAGTTTCTTTATTTGTCTTTCTGTTGCTTCATTGTTAGTGTATAAGAATGCAACTGATTTCTGTACATTGATTTTGTATCCTGCAACTTTGCTGAATTCATGTATCAGTTCTAGCAGACTTTTGGTGGAGTCTATCGGGTTCTCCGTGTATATTATCATGTCATCTGCAAAAAGTGAAAGCTTGACTTCATCTTTGCCAATTTTGATGCCTTTGATTTCCTTTTGTTGTCTGATTGCTGATGCTAGCACTTCCAACACTATGTTAAACATCAGCCGTGAGAGTGGGCATCCCTGTCGTGTTCCTGATCTCAGGGGGAAAGCTCTCAGTTTTTCCCCATTGAGGATGATGTTAGCTTTTCATAAATGACTTTTCATAAATGGCTTTTATGATGTTTGAGTATGTTCCTTCTATCCCGACTTTCTCAAGGGTTTTTGTTAAGAAAGGATGCTGAATTTTGTCAAATGCTTTTTCTCATCGATTGACAGGATCATATGGTTCTCTTTTCTTTTATTAATGTGATGTATCACATTGATTTTGTGAATGTTGAACCAGCCCTGCATCCTAGGAATGAATCCCACTTGATCATGGTGAATAATTGTTTTTATAGGCTATTGAATTCGATTTGCTAGTATCTTACTGAGAATTTTTGCATCCATATTCATCAGGGATATTGGCCTGTAGTTATCTTTTTTTACTGGGTATCTGTCTGGTTTGGGAATCAAAGTAATGCTGGCTTTACAGAATGAGTCTGGAAGTTTTCCTTCCCTTTCTATTTTTTGGAACAGCTTGAGAAGAATAGGTATTATCTCTGCTTTAAATGTCTGGTAGAATTCCCCAGGGAAGCCATCTAGTCCTGGACTTTTATTTGTTGGGAGATTTTTGATGACTGATTCAATTTCTTCACTAGTTATGGGTCTGTTCACATTTTCTGTTTATTCCTGTTTGAGTTTTGGAAGTGTGTGGGTGCTTAGGAATTTGTCCATTTCTTCCAGGTTGTCCCGTTTGTTGGCATATAGTTTTTAATAGTATTCCCTGATAATTGCTTGTATTTCTGAGGGATTTGTTGTAATAATTCCATTTTCATTCATGATTTTATCTGTTTGGGTCATCTCCCTTTTTTTGAGAAGCCTGGCTAGAGGTTTATCAATTTTATTTTTTCAAAAAACCAACTCTTGGTTTCATTTATCTGCTCTACAGTTTTTTAGATTCTATATTGTTTATTTCTGCTCTGATCTTTATTTCTCTTGTGCTGGGTTTGGGGTGTCTTTGCTGTTCTGGTTCTAGTTCCTTTAGGTGTGTTGTTAGATTTTGTATTTGGGATTTTTCTTGTTTCTTGAGATAGGCCTGGATTGCAATGTATTTTCCTCTCAGGACTGCCTTTGCTGCATCCCAAAGCGTTTGGATTGTTGTATTTTCATTTTCATTTGTTTCCTTATATTTTTTAATTTGTTCTCTAATTTCCTGGTTGACCCATTCATTCTTTAGTAGGGTGTTCTTTAACCTCCACGCTTTTGGGGTTTCCAGACTTTTTCCTGTGGTTGATTTCAAGTTTCATAGCATTGTGTTCTGAAAGTGTGCATGGTATGATCTCAATTCTTTTATACTTATGAAGGGCTATTCTGTGACCCAGTATGTGATCTATCTTGGAGAATATTCCATGTGCACTCGAGAAGAAAGTATATTCTATTGATATGGCATGCAGAGTTTTAAATATATGTCAAGTCCATCTGATCCAATGTATCATTCAGGGCCCATGTTTCTTTATTGATCCTGTGTCTAGATGATCTATCCATTGTTGTTAATGATGTATTAAAGTCCCCTGAAATTACCACATTCTTATCAATAAGGTTGCTTATGTTTGTGAGTAATTGTTTTATATATTTGGGGGCTCTCGTATTTGGTGCATAGACATTTATAATTGTTAGCTCTTCCCGATGTATAGACCCTGTAAGTATTATATAATGCCCTTCTTCATCTCTTGTTACAGCCTTTAATGTAAAGTCTAGTTTGTCTGATAGAAGTATGGCTACTGCAGCTTGCTTTTGACTTCCAGTAGCATGATAGTTCTCCATCCCCTCACTTGCAATCTGAAGGTGTCCTCAGGTCTAAAATGAGTCTCTTGTAGATAGCAAATAGATGGGTCTTTTTTTTTTTTTTTTATGCATTCTGATACCCTATGTCTTTTGGTTGGAGCATTTAGTCCATTTACATTCAGTGTGATTATAGAAAGATACAGGTTTAGAGTCATTGTGATGTCTGTAGGTTTCATGCTTGTAGCGATGTCTGGTATTTTGTGGTCCTTGCAACATTTCTCTGACAGAATCCCCCTTGGGTCTCTTGTAGGGTTGGTTTCATGGTGATGAATTCCTTCAGTTTTTGCTCGTTTGGGAAGACCTTTATCTCTCCTTTGATTCTGAATGACAGACTTGCTGGATAAAGGATTCTTGGCTGCATATTTTTTCTATCATCACATTGAGGATTTCCTGCCATTCATTTCTGGCCTGCTAAGTTGCAGTAGATAAATCTGTCACTAGTCTTATCTGTCTCCCTTTATATGTTAGAGCGTGTTTATCCCTAGCTGCTTTCAGAATTTTCTCCTTATCCTTGTATTTTGCCAGTTTCACTATGGTATGTCACGCAGAAGATCGATTCAAGTTACCTCTGAAGGGAGTTCTCTGTGCCTCTTGGATTTCAATACCTGTTTCCTTCCCCAGATCAGGGAAGCTCTCAGCTATGATTTGTTCAAGTACACCTTCAGCCCCTTTCTCTCTCTCTTCCTTCTCTGGAATCCCTATTATACAGATATTGTTCCGTTTCATTGCATCACTTAGTTCTCTAATTCTCCCCTCACACTCCTGGATTTTTTAATCTCTCTTTTTCTCAGCTTCGTCTTTTTCCATAATTTTATCTTCTAATTCACCTATTCTCTCCTCTGCCTCTTCAATTCTTGCTATGGCCGCCTCCATTTTATTTTGCCCCTCATTTATAGCATTTTTTAGCTCCTCCTGACTGTTTCTTAGTCCCTTGATCTCTGTAGCAATAGATTCTCTGTGATCCTCTATGCTTTTTTCAAGCCCAGTGATTAATTTTATGACTATTATTTTAAATTCTTGTTCCATTATATTGCTTAAATCGTTTTTGATCAATTCGTTAGCTGTCACTACTTCCTGGAGTTTCTTTTGAGGTGAATTCTTCCATTTTGTCATTTTGGGTAGTCCCTAGGGTGGCGCCAAACTGCAGGGTTCTTCCCCTGTGCTGTCTGGAGTAACTTGTTTTGGTGGGCAGGGCCGCAGCCAGACCCAATGTCTGCCCCCAGCCCACCACTGGGGCCACAGTCAGACTGGTGTTTACTTTATCTTCCCCTCTCCCAGGGGCAGTACTCACTGTGGAGTGGTGTGGCCCCTGTCTGGGCTACTTGCACACTGCCAGCCTTGTGATGCTGGTTCGATGGGATCTGGTGTATTAGCTGGGATGGATCCTCAAGGTGCACAGGGGCAGGAGGGGCAGGCTTAGGTCCCTTTGCCATGGGTGGCCCCCTGTGGGAGGGGTCCTGCAGCACTGGGAAGGAGGCAGGCCCATCCGAGGGATGGATCCACAGAAGCACAGCATTGGGCATTTGCACGGCACAAGCAAGTTCAGTGACAGGAACTGGTTCCCTTTGGAATTTTGGCTGGGGGATGGCAGAGGGAGATGGTGCTTGCCAATGCTTTTATTCCCCCACTGAGCTGAGCTCTGTGTTCCAGTGCTCAACAATTCTCCTCCCAGTGTCTTCTTGCCTTCCCCGCTCTCCGAGAGCAGAGCTGTTGCCTGTTAATATTCCAGATGTTAAGTCCTGCTGGCTGTCAGAACTCACGGAGTCCGGCCCCTCTGCTTTTGCAAGTCAGACTCAGGGGCTCTGCCCTGCTGGGCGGGCCGCCCCTCCACTGCCCTGGCTCCCTCCCTCCAGTCTGTGTAGCATGCACTGCCTCTCTGCCCTTCCTACCCTCTTCTGTAGGCCTCTTGTCTATGCTTGTCTCCGGAGAGTCCATTCTGCTAGTCTTCGGTGGTTTTCTGGGTTACTTAGGCAGCTATGGGTGGAATCTAAGCGATCAGCAAGATTAGGTGAGCCCAGCGTCCTCCTACACCGCCATCTTCGGGAAGGTCTTTAAAGAGTACACTTTAATTTTGACTCATTCTATGAGAACAACATTAACAGGTATGAAAGTCAGACAAGGATACTATAATAAAAGGAAACTACAGACCGATATCCCTGATGGATATTGATGTACAAGTCATTAACCAAATACTAGCAAACAGAATCCAGCAGCATATGAAAAGGGGTATATGCCATGACCGAACAAGATTTACTTCTGGAATGCAAGAATGGTTCAACACACAGAATTGATCAATGTAATGTAGTACATTAACATAAGGAGTGCTAAATACCATGTCATCCTCTCAATTGATGCAGAAGAAAACATTTGATAAAATTTAATATTGCTTCATGATAAAAACATTCAACAGACCCAGAATGGTAGAAAAGTAGGTGACTGTAATAAAAGTTGTAAATCAAAAGTCCACAGCTAACATTATACTCAATGGTGAGAATGAAGGCTTTTCTTCTAAGATCAAGAATAACACAGGGGTGCCTGGGTGCTTCAGTGAGTTGAGTGTATGACTTTTGGTTTCTGCTCAGGTCACAAACCTGTGGATTGTGGAATAGAGCCCCACGTTGGGCTTTACACTGTCAGTGCAGAGCCTGCCTGGGATTCTTTCTCTCCCTCATTCTCTGCCCCTTCTCTACTCATGCTTATTCTCTTTCTCTCTCTCAAAATAATTAAACTTAAAAAAAAGAGAAAGATGCTCACTTTTGACATTTTAATTCAACATACTATTGGAAGTTATAGCCAGAGTAAGGAGGCAAAAAACAAAAACAAAAAAAGCGTCTAGTCTGGAAAGGAGAAATAAAATATCAGATGATCTGATGTGAAGAAAACCCTAATAATTTCACAAAATGTGTTAGAATTAGTAAACGAATTGAGCTAAGTAAAAGAATACAAAGCCAATATGCGTAAATTAGCAGCATTTCTATATACTAATGATCAGTTTGAGAGGGATATTAAATAATGGAGGGGGCATGGGAACTTACTGGTTAATGAACATAGGGTTTTAGTATGGGTTGATGAAGTTGTGGAGTAGTGTGGTGAAGTTTACACCATAACATGAATGTACATAATGCCACTGAATTGGTTACTTAAGAATGATTAAAATAGTGAACTTTAAGTATATAAAAAATCAGTTGGGGGAAAACTTACTCATAGCCCATACATAATCTTGTTCTCTGTTTATAACTTCTAGTATGTCATGAAGTACCACAAATAGAAATTCTTAGGATCAATGCTTTGCAAAATTTTCTTGTGAAATAGTACATAATCTCAAGTAGTGGATTATTACTGAGCCTGGCTTAAGGAATGTTTTCCTAACTACTGTTCAGCTATCTGTTGACCAGAACATTGGAGAAAATGTAGCCCCAAATGGAGCCCTATGATGCTAATCTAATTTCTATTTGATAGGTTTTCACTGGCAAAATGTTGCTTGTGAAATGCCAATCTGGGGTAAGAGCTGGCATTTCACGTTTGTGAACAGAAGTCTGGGTCATACTCAGCATTCAGGTTCCACGGGCTTTGTTTTGACAGTGTTGGTGACATGAAGATGATGTTATGTCAGAATCCAGCAGCAGGAAGGCTAGAATGCAGTTCCAGCATTTTCTGGCTGCAATGGGTCAGCAGATGGAATCAGTCGATGGCTTGAGGTCACTTACAAGTTTCTACTTGGTCTTGTCTTTTGTTATGATGCAACGATGTGGGTCAGCTTTGGCTGACAGAGAGAGAGAGAGACAGAGAGACAGACAGACACTTGTGAGATGAGTTGCTAGCACAAACGAGAATCTGTCCCTTATTCCCATTTTCTGTGCACTTAACCTGTTTTTATGTTCTTAAAAGTCAAGGGTCAGCCGTGCCCTTTAGTGAATGACATCTACTTTTTGGCTATGAACAATTTCTCCTCTATTTCTTTTCTACCTTCTCTGTAAGATGGAAAGAAGGAGCTATACTTGTTCATGGCCACCTTTGGTGTCAATGTCCCCCTCCTATACTAGACTAGCTTAGTCATGACACTTAGTTGGTGCTCAGTAAGTGATCTCATACAGTGTTACACAGCAATCTGTGAGAAGTCAGTACAAAGGTAAATCACCTGATACATACAGGGCAGCAAATCTTTTTCTGTAAAGCGCTAGGTAGTAAAGAGTTAAGGCTTTGTGGGACATATGGCCTCTCTCACAACTACTCAGCTCTTCTGATACTGTGTGAAAGCAGCCATAAACAAATGACAAGTGAATGGGTGTGACTCTTTCAATAACTCTTTATTTGAAACAGAAGTGGACCAAATTGGGCCATCAGGCAGTAGATTTCCAGTGTAACATAACCTTTTGTTTAGCTATTCTCCATTGTTTAATCTTGGAATTCACAACTACCTAGAGAAAGGCTTTGAGACCAGAGATGAAATTGAAAACAAAACATGTTAAACATTTTATTCCCAAAATATGTAAGTAGGAGTAATAGAAATAATGACAGATTATAAGGTGTTTATTTTAGTGAAAGGCACATAGGATATAAAAAAAATTCTAAACAAGATTAACAACTTTCATAACTTAAAAGAATAAATTCTTTTTAATATGTCTGGTTTTAAGGATAAAAAATGACAGTAGGTACTAATTGCTGATTTAATTTTTTTTTCTCTCTGAGAGAGAGACGGGGAGAGAGAGAGAGACAGAGAGAGACAGAGAGAGAGACAGAGAGAGAGACAGACTCATGGAGAGACAGGGGAGAGAGAGAGATGGGGGGAGAGAGAGAGAGATGGGGGGAGAGAGAGATGGGGGGAGAGAGAGAGAGATGGGGAGAGAGATGGGGAGAGAGAGAGAGATGGGGAGAGAGATGGGGAGAGAGAGAGAGATGGGGAGAGAGATGGGGAGAGAGAGAGAGAGATGGGGAGAGAGATGGGGAGAGAGAGAGAGAGATGGGGAGAGAGAGAGAGATGGGGAGAGAGAGAGATGGGGAGAGAGAGAGAGAGATGGGGAGAGAGAGAGATGGGGGAGAGAGAGAGAGATGGGGGAGAGAGAGAGATGGGGGAGAGAGAGAGAGATGGGGGAGAGAGAGAGAGATGGGGGAGAGAGAGATGGGGGAGAGAGAGAGAGAGATGGGGGGAGAGAGAGATGGGGAGAGAGAGATGGGGAGAGAGAGATGGGGAGAGAAATGGGGAGAGAGAGAGAGAGATGGAGAGGGAGAGAGAGAGAGAGAGATGGAGAGGGAGAGAGAGAGAGAGATGGAGAGGGAGAGAGAGAGAGAGAGATGGAGAGGGAGAGAGAGAGAGAGATGGAGAGGGAGAGGGAGAGAGAGAGAGAGATGGAGAGGGAGAGAGAGAAAGATGGGGAGAGAGAGAAAGATGGGCAGAGAGAGAGAGATGGGCAGAGAGAGAGAGATGGGGAGAGAGAGAGAGGGAGATGGGCAGAGAGAGAGATGGGGGAGAGAGAGAGAGATGGGGGGGAGAGAGAGATGGGCAGAGAGAGAGAGGGAGATGGGCAGAGAGAGAGATGGGGAGAGAGAGAGAGATGGGGGGGAGAGAGAGATGGGCAGAGAGAGATGGGGGGAGAGAGAGATGGGCAGAGAGAGAGAGGGAGATGGTCAGAGAGAGAGAGATGGGCAGAGAGAGATGGGGAGAGAGAGAGAGATGGGGGAGAGGGAGAGATGGGGGGAGAGGGAGAGACGGGGGGAGAGAGAGAGACGGGGAGGGAGAGAGAGACGGGGAGGGAGAGAGAGACGGGGAGGGAGAGAGAGACAGGGAGGGAGAGAGAGAGAGAGACGGGGAGGGAGAGAGAGAGAGAGAGACGGGGAGGGAGAGAGAGAGATGGGGAGGGAGAGAGAGAGACGGGAGGGAGGGAGAGAGAGAGAGAGACGGGGAGGGAGGGAGAGAGAGAGAGAGAGAGAGAGACGGGGAGGGAGAGAGAGAGAGAGAGAGAGAGAGACGGGGAGGGAGAGAGAGAGAGAGAGACGGGGAGGGAGAGAGAGAGAGAGAGAGAGAGAGAGAGAGAGAGAGACGGGGAGGGAGAGAGAGAGAGAGAGACGGGGAGGGAGAGAGAGAGACGGGGAGGGAGAGAGAGAGACGGGAGGGAGGGAGGGAGAGGGAGAGAGAGACGGGGAGGGAGGGGGAGGGAGGGAGAGGGAGAGAGAGAGACAGGGAGAGAGAGAGAAAGAGACGGGGAGAGAGACGGGGAGAGAGAGAGATGGGGGAGAGAGAGAGACGGGGAGAGAGAGAGACGGGGAGAGAGCGAGAGATGGAGAGAGAGCGAGAGAGAGACAGAGAGAGAGATGGAAAGAGAGAGACAGAGAGAGAGATGGAGAGAGAGAGACAGAGAGAGAGATGGAGAGAGAGAGACAGAGGGAGGGATGGAGAGAGAGAGACAGAGAGAGAGACGGGGAGGGAGAGAGAGAGAGAGAGACGGGGAGGGAGGGAGAGAGAGAGAGAGAGATGGGGAGGGAGAGAGAGAGAGTGAGAGAGAGAGAGACGCGGAGGGAGAGAGAGAGAGAGACGCGGAGGGAGAGAGAGAGAGAGAGAGACGGGGAGGGAGAGAGAGAGAGAGACGGGGAGGGAGAGAGAGAGAGAGAGAGAGAGAGAGAGACGGGGAGGGAGAGAGAGAGAGAGAGAGACGGGGAGGGAGAGAGAGAGACGGGGAGGGAGAGAGAGAGACGGGAGGGAGGGAGAGAGAGAGAGAGACGGGGAGGGAGGGAGAGAGAGAGAGAGAGAGAGAGAGACGGGGAGGGAGAGAGAGAGAGAGAGAGACGGGGAGGGAGAGAGAGAGAGAGAGAGAGAGAGACGGGGAGGGAGAGAGAGAGAGAGAGAGAGAGACGGGGAGGGAGAGAGAGAGACGGGGAGGGAGAGAGAGAGACGGGAGGGAGGGAGAGAGAGAGAGAGACGGGGAGGGAGGGAGGGAGAGGGAGAGAGAGACGGGGAGGGAGGGAGAGGGAGAGAGAGACGGGGAGGGAGGGGGAGGGAGGGAGAGGGAGAGAGAGAGATGGGGAGAGAGAGAAAGAGATGGGGAGAGAGACGGGGAGAGAGAGAGACGGGGAGAGAGAGAGACGGGGAGAGAGCGAGAGATGGAGAGAGAGCGAGAGAGAGACAGAGAGATGGAAAGAGAGAGACAGAGAGAGAGATGGAGAGAGAGAGACAGAGAGAGAGATGGAGAGAGAGAGACAGAGGGAGGGATGGAGAGAGAGAGACAGAGAGAGAGACGGGGAGGGAGAGAGAGAGAGAGACGGGGAGGGAGGGAGAGAGAGAGAGATGGGGAGAGAGAGAGAAAGAGACGGGGAGAGAGAGAGAAAGAGACGGGGAGAGAGAGAGACAGGGAGAGAGAGAGACAGAGAGAGAGATGGAGAGAGAGAGAGACAGAGAGAGAGAGAGAGAGAGAGAGACGGGGAGAGAGAGAGAGACGGGGAGAGAGAGAGAGAGATGGGGAGAGAGACAGAGATGGGGAGAGAGAGAGAGATGGGGAGAGAGAGAGAGATGGGGAGAGAGACGGGGAGAGAGAGAGACGGGGAGAGAGAGAGACGGGGAGAGAGAGAGAGACGGGGAGAGAGACGGGGAGAGAGACGGGGAGAGAGAGAGATGGGGAGAGAGACGGGGAGAGAGAGAGAGACGGGGGAGAGAGAGACGGGGGGAGAGAGAGACGGGGGGAGAGAGAGACGGGGGGAGAGAGACAGAGACAGATAGAGAGAGAGACAGAGACAGATAGAGAGAGAGACAGAGACAGATAGAGAGACAGAGAAAGACAGACAGACAGATAGACAGAGGCGGGAGGGTTAGTGTTAAGTAGGGTGCTCAGGGCATGCTTCAATGAGATATGACTTGAGCAAAGGCTTAAAAGAAATGAGAGAATAGATAAAGGGTATCTGGGACAAGAGCTTTCTAGGTAGAGGGAGCAGGTAGAACAAAGATCACAATGTGGACACCTGCCTTTTCATTCCTTAGCAAGCAAGGAGGCCAGTGTGGCTGCAGCAGTGAGTGAGGGTGGGGTTGTAGGAAAGCAGGTTGGACAGGTAAGGGGGCCAGACCAACAATGGTCTCAAAGGTCACACTGAGGATGTTGGCTTTTACACAAAGTGTAGTGGGGAGCCATGCATGGCGTTGAGCAGAGGAGTCACAACATAAAACAAACTTTAAAAGGATGCTTCTGACCGTCATGCCCAGAATAGACTGAAGGAGTCAATGGTGGAAGCAGCGAGACCAGTTGGAAGCTCATGCGATATCCAGGGGAAAACGATGGCTGCCTGAACAAGTTGTAGCTCTGGAGGTGATGAGAACAGCCAGAAGCTGCTGATTGTCTTCTGAAAGAGGGCCAGTAGAATTTCCTGAGGGATTGGATGTAGAGTGTGAGAGAAGAGTTGAGGATGATGCTAAAAATTCTTAACAAGCAGAAGTTAAAAGAAGAAAATACTATGTATAACAGCAACCCCTGTTTTTGTATCGTAACTTCATACTATCATTTGGAAATGCCAACAGAGGAACTCTTTTGGCCCGAGAAAAATAATGTCATATAAAAACTGTTGACAATTGATGATTCTCTGGTAGAAGGCCTTACTGCATGCGTGTTCCATTGGCTTCATTCTAGCAGAGACACTTCTCCAGAGACAGGGCTGTGACTCTCGTGTCTTACTCTGCTCAGTGTTGAGAGTGAGAGTGTGTTTGGACTAATAGGGTTTGTTCTTTGTTTTCTGCTTACCTTGGGTAAAAGCCTCAGAAATACTTCTGGTGCCCATATTGATAAAAACAGTCATTACTAATTGTATCTGTGGGTACCCAAGGCATGAATATGTACTTAATAAGATACTTAATGATAAAAGCATGGTGATCTCTATGCATACTGTTACAGAGCTTACTTGGAGTTTGAAACTCTACAGGAGCCCACACATTGTTCTTTTAATCCTCATAGCACCTTGCAAGCTATTATCTTTTTCTAACAGATGAAGTCCAGAAGGATTACTCAACTTGGCTAAGTTCAGATAGATACTGAGGAGTGGGGCTGGGCTCCCTGGACTTTACACCTGTCTCCAAGCCAATGTTTTTTATTTTGCTGCTACCCAACCTCAGGGATTTAGATGAATGATGTATTTGTAACATGTTACTTCAACAAACATACTGATTTAGTGCCTCCTATATGTTAGGAACTGGGTTAGCTTGATATGGGAGGATAAGAAGATTGACTGATATAGTTGATTAAGTGGTTATTGAATGCCTGTGATATGCTGTGCAGGGCTCTTGGAAGACAAAGATGAATGGTCCTTGCCTTTGAGGAAAGACACTGCTCCTTGAAGGTCTGGGACAGTGGTGTTTGAATAGTATAAGAAGCAGCAGAAACCTAAATGATGAGGCTTCTGTTTGGGATTGCTACCCAGTTTTATTTGAGCATTCAAAAATGTATTAATCAAAAGAACTTTGTACTTGGGTGAATAGGGAAGTCTTCACAATCATATATTTTTTCCTTGACTATACAAAAAAAATTGATTTTATTTAAATTATTTAAATATTCACAATCCTATTTTAAGAAATAGTTTGAGGTAGGGTTATGTTTTTTTTTTTAATTTTCTAACATGGTCTCATTCAAATTCTTGTCCCCTCCCCCCCGACTTACTACTAAATACATGATGAATAAATATCAGGTATTCAAATCACTTGAAGATCTGAATATATCATTTTACAACACAGTTAGCTGTACTTAAGAACTTCTCTCAAGTGTCCTCCTCAGGGATTGCTCTGCTGTCTAAATCAGGTCCACTCCCCAACCATTGTATATTACCGTACACTTAAATTTTTACAGTATTTTCTCACTATCAGACATTATTATCTATACATCCCTTTGTTTATTGCCTGTCTCCCATTCCTAGAATACATTTCTCTGAGAAATTTTTATAATGATAAAGAAAATTAGCATTATTCGTGTGAACTAGAAAAGTTGCTTGTAGTATTAGTTTGTTAAGTGTTTTCATTCTGAACCATGTACAAGAGTAGTTATGTACAAATCATAATAAAATAGAGTACATCATGTTGTTTGAATCCAACTATTTTCTCAATTCTGAACTTGGTCCTATCACTTTAGTTGTTAATTTTTAACAAGGTAGTGCTTTTTTTTTTTTTTTGACAAAGTAGTTGATTTACATAGTATAACATTTAAATGGAAGTAAAGAAAATGATAAACAGAATTAAAAATATTTTTCATCTGGGCACCTGGGTGGCTCAGTAGGTTGAGCATCTGACTCTTCATTTCATCTCAGGTCATGATCCCAGGGTCATGAGATTGAGCCCCATGTTGGACCCTGTGCTGCGTTGAACCTGCTTGGGATTCTCTCTATCCGCCCCCTCTGCCCCTCTCCCCTGCTTGTGCACATCCGGTCTCAAGTCAAATTTTTTTTCAACCAATATGACTTTATGATTAGATTTTTTCTATATTAAGCTATGTTTATGTTAAAAATCATACTTGTTAAACATCATACTTATGTTAAAAATCATATTAAGCTATGTTTATGTTAAAAATCAAGTACTTGTACTAGAATACAAGTATCTAGATAATTGGTCCTAACTTGCAGCTTACGTAAATTCAGAGTTGATCTAAATATAACAAATATGAACATATATATACCTCAAACGCATTGATAAGAGTGTTTGCTACAAATAAAAATGAATGACATGTTTAGGAAAAGAGGAGACAGATTTAGAGGAAGAGTGTTTCAGGTAGAGGAAAAGGCAGGAACAAAACTTTTGAGAGTGATAAGCCATGGAGAATGTGAAATAGTCACAGAAGGCCAAAGGAGACAAAAAAACAGAAAGGTGAGGAAGAACCAAACCAGGTAGGGCCTTGTGGGATATATAGTAAGGAGTTGGAATTTAATCCAGGAAGAACAGGAAGTTACTGGAAGGCTTAAGCAAAAATTGATATGACTTGGTTTATCATTAAAAAGATTGTGGCGATGCCTGGTTGGTTTAGTCAGTTAGGTGTCCAACTCTGGGTTTCAGCTCAGGTCATGATCTCCCGGTCATGGGATCAAGCCCCACATGGGGCTCTGCATTGACAGCACAGAGCCCACTTGGGATTCTCTCTCACTCTCTCTCTGCCCCTTCCCCTCTCATGCACACATGCGCTCTCTCTCTCTCTCTCTCTCTCAAACAAACATTAAAAAAAAATTATTGCTATCCCTTTGTGGATAAGGGATTATATAAGAGGCAAAAATTAAAGCAGGAAATTGGTTAAGAGGCCATTCCAATAGTTGGACAATAGATAAAAAACACATAGGGGTGTAATTAGATTAGGGAGAATGCAGGAAGGAGTATTCAGCTGGCAGACTGATTGTGGGGGATAAGGGGAAAAGGATGGACTTCCAGACTTTTGGCTTGTAGACCTGGGGGACAGTACTACTTACTTGGATTGAAAGTCAAGAGTCTTGTTTGGTATGTAAGTTTCAGAGGCTTATTAGACTTTTAAGTGGAAATATTGAGAGGGCAGTTAGACATACTAGTATGGATCTCAGGACTAGAAAATGTAAATTTGGACTCTTTAGCTTACCGATAGTATTTAATAGCATGGGCCTGAATTGTCCTAAATAGAAGAGAGGAGAGATAGATACAGGAAGAAGGCTCAGGGTTTTAGAATCTTGGTAGAGGAAGAGAAGTCATCCAGAAAAACTGAAAAGTAGCCAGAGAGGGGAGGAAAACCAACAGAATAAGATGCCATGGAAGCCAACTGAAGGGAAAGTTTCAACAAGAATGTCAATCTGTCAAACCCTGCTGGGTGGTAGAGTGAGATACAGAATGAAAAGAAATCACTGTATTGGGAAGCATGGAGGTGATTGGTGAGGTTGATAAAAGAGCTTCATGGAAGTGAAGGGGATGGACTGGAATGAGCAGAGGAGACAGTGCATGGCAAGGGAGTAGATTATGAGGGAAAGAGCTAGAGAGAGAGGCAGTGGGTCAAGGGAGGACTTTTCAGCATACCTTCAGTCGGCTTGCATGCTAGTGAGAATTATGTAGTAGATGAGATGCTGCAGTGAGAGGGGGTGACTGCTGAAGCCAAGTCTTTGAGCTGGTGAGAGATGATGGAGTTCAGAGTGCAAGTGGAGGTGTTGCCTTAGGATAGAAATGGGAACACCTTGATGCTGTTACAAGAGGACTGTTCATAAATGCAAAGCTGCTGGTAGATGGTAGTTGGTGGTGGAAAGATGTGGCTTTTTAAAAAAATAATGTTTTATTTTTTGAGAGAGAGCCTAAGTGGAAGAGGGGTAGAGAGAGCAGGGAACAGAGGATCTCAAGTGGGCTCTGCACTGACAGGCTGACAGCAGTGAGCCCAATGTGTGGCTTGAGCTCATGAACCACGAAACCATGACCTGAGCTGAAGTCAGACCCTCAACTGACTGAGCCACCAGGTGTCCCAGTGGCATTGCTTTTTATTCCACAGCTGGGGAGGGGTGAAATCCTTAGATGTCTTGGATATTGGGATATTGTTTAGAGGGGACATGTGGCAGAACAGCTTGGCAGCAAAAAGTTTGTGTTTTAGATCTCCAGCCATGAACTGGAACTGTGAACAGTCATTGGCAGCTTTGTGATTTTCTTCAGCTACTCAGTGCCGGTGCTCAGTAGGAAAAGAGTTTGGTCTAACCAGGGATATTGCTTTGCTGTGTGAATATAATGGAACAAATATTGATGGTTCTAATTTATATGATTGAATAATACCATATAATGATGGGCTTTGTACCCTATAGTGGGAAAGAGCAAAGTAAGGACAGGAAGGGATGATGGATGATAAAAACATAAGATCAGTGGATTTGTGGTTTATATTGTTGGAAAGTTGTTGGAGTGGTAAGTTAAAGTAAATGTGCTGGGAAGATAAATAGTATGAGTAGGAGAGTAAGAAGTTAAAAATTGTTATCCTGGGGGCAGTGCATTAATTGTTCTATGACAAGACCTAAGTCATGATCATGGGAGTGGCCCTGTGGTATACCAAGTGAAGAGTTGTAAGTGAGGAGGCTAAGGATTTGGGAATTCACTGCTAGGTGTATTATCCGTATGGAAGCTAAAGTCACAGAAAATGATAAGAGTAGTGTAACAGAGACAGAACCAGGTGCTAAATTCTCTGGTGGAAAGAACATGGGAGTCTGAAGATGAGTGAAGGTTGACATAGTCCAATGACACATGCTTCAAAGGATCTGTGACTTCTAAAAGAGAAACAGTTTGTGCATATCAGTTGGAGCAACGAGGTTATCTGTGCAGCTTGTAGGCCATTACTTATTTGATAGGTGGGAGGAAAAAAAAATCTAACATATTGAGAAGGAAGGCTGGGGAAAGTGGTCTTCACCGAGGGACTTTTCAGAGTGGAACTTGATCTGAGAGGATTTAGAAAGCTGGTATAGAGAGTACACTTCTAAGGACACACAAGAGTTTGGGAGGATGAGTGTGGGTAGGAAATTATAGACAGTATAGAAAAGTTGGGGGATGAGTTTAAAAAAAAAACAACTTCCTGTCAAATAGGTATGAAAATCTAACTTTGGAAGTATCCAGACTTCTGCTTTCAAAAGCATAAAAATGCTTTGTTGAACCTGGAGTGACCATGCTAACCCCTCCAAGTACCCATCTCTTGGCTTTCTTAAAAGGAGTTGAGAAATATTCATTCCTCTTCAGTATTTTTTTGAAGTGTCAGGGGGGAGGGGACAGTTTGAGAAGGATAACTGCTAACTCTAACTATTTGGTAGAATTTACCTGTGAGACAGTATTGTCCGGTTTGGTCTGTTGGGAGTTGTTAAATTACTAATTCAGTTTCATTACTTGTAATAAGTCTGTTCAGATTTTCTTGTTCTTTGTGATACAACATTGGAAGATTGTGTGTTTCTGGGAATTAATCCATTTCTTCTAGGTTGTCTAATATGGTACATGTAGTTGGACTAGTTGGTTATGATCATCTGTATTTCTGTGGTGTCAGTTTTAATTTCTCTTATTTCTGATTTTAATTGTTGGGCTCTCTTTTTCTTGACGAGTCTGGCTAGAGCTTTGTTGGGGTTGTTTATTTTTTCAAAGAACCAGCTTTTAGTTTCACCTTTTCTACTATTTTTTTTAAGTCTCTTTCATTTATTTTTGCTCAGATCTTTATTATTTCCTTCATTCTACTAAGTTTTGTTTTTTTCTAGTTCCTTTTGGTGTAAAATTGGATGGCTTATTTGGGACTTTTCTTGTTGCTTGAGGTAGCTTGTATTGCCCTGAACTTACCCTTAAAACTGCCTTTGCTGCCTCCCATAGATTTGGAAAGTTGTCTTTCCATTTTCATTTGTCTGAGGGTACTTTTGAATTTTCTCTTTGTTAGATTCATTGACCCATTGGTTGTTGTATAGCATGTTGTCTAGTTTCCATGTGTTGGTGTTTTTTTTTTTTTCTTTCTTCCAGTTCTTGTAATTGTTTTTTTAGTTTCAAACCATTGTGGTTGGAAAAGATGTTTGATAGGATTTTAGTCTTGTTGAATTTATTGAGACATGTGATCTGTCCTGGAGAATGTTTGATGTGCTCTCCAACAAAAGAATGTGTTCTGCAGTTTTGTTGTGGAATGTTGTGTATATTTCTCTTAAGTCCATCTGGTTAATGTGTTGTTTCAGCCCAATGTTTGTTTATTGATTTTCTGTCTGAGTGATTATTAATGTAATGGGGTATTAAAGTCTCCAACTACCTTTGCATTGCTTTCAATTTCTCTCTTTATGTCTGTTTAAATTTTATATATTTAGGCACTCCTATGTTGTGTGCATAAATATTAATGTCATATCTTCTTCTTGGACTGACTTCTTATTATGTAATACACTTCCTTGTCCTTTGTTACAGACTTTGTTTTAAAGTATACTTCATTATAATATAGCTTTTTATTTTCATTGGCGTGGAATACCTTTTTCCATCCCTTGACTTTCAATCTCTCAGTATCTGTTTAAATTTTTTTTTAAATGTTTGTTCATTTTGGAGAGTGGCAGAGAGAGAAAGAGACAGAATCCGAAGCAGGCTCCAGGCTCTGAACTGTCAGCAGAGCCTGATGTGGGCTCAAACCCACAACTTGTGAGATCCTGAGCTGAAGTCAGGCACTTAACCGACTGAGCCACCCAGGTGCCCTAATCTCTCAGTATTTTTAAAACTGAAGTGAGTCTCTTGTAGGCAGAGTATAGATGGGGCTTCTTTTTTTAATCCATTCAGTGACCTTACACTTTTTACTGGGGCATTTAGTTCATTTACATTTAAAGTAATTGTTGGGTGTGTACTTATTGCCCTTTTGTTAATTGTTTTTCTGGTTGGTTTTGTAGTTCTTCTGTCCCTTTCTTCATCTCTTGCCTTGTGGTTTGATGGTTTTTTTTATTGTTATTCTTGGGTTCCTTTCTCTTTATTTTCTGTGGATCTATCATAATTTTGGGTTTGTAGTTACCATGAGGTTCATATATATCCACTGACAGAGATCTGTTTTAAGCTGATAATTGCTTAAATTCAAATGCATGCTAAAAGTACATTTTTACTCCTCTTCCCTCCTCCCCCCCCCCCCACCATTTTATGTTTTTGATGCCCCGATTATTTTCTTATTTGGGGTATCCCTCAACAAATTTACTTTTAGTTGATTTTACTAATTTTGTCTTTTGACTTTCATACTAGCTTTCATAGTAGCTCATACTAAAGTCAGATGGTCTACTGACTTTACCAGAGCAAAATACTTTCTTTCATGTATTTTCTTATTTCTAGTTAGGGCCTCCCCCCCCCCCCCCCCCCCCCACTCACACACTAAAAGGGACCATTTATTATTTCTTTCAAAGCCAGTTTAGTGGTAATGAATTACTTTAGTTTTTGCTTGTGTGGGGGAAAACTCTTTATCTCTTCTGTATGATAACCTTGCTAGGTAGAGTATTTTTGGAGAAAGTTTTCTCTTTCAGCACTTTAAATATATCCTGCCACTTTTTTCTGGCTTGCAAAATTTCTGTTGAAAAACTAGCTGATAGCCTTCTGTATGTCACTATTTGTTATGCTTTTGCTGCTTTTAAGATTATCTTTATCTATACTTTTTGCCATTTTAATTACAACATGTCTCAGTGTGTATCTCTTTGGATTCATCTTGTTGGGGACTTTCTGTGTTTCCTGGACCTGGTTTCCTTCCCCAGCTTAGGGAAATTTTCAGCCATTATTTCAAATAGGTGTTCTGCCCCTTTTCTCTCTCCTCTCCTTCTAGGAGCCTTGTAATGTGAATGTTAGCACACTTGATGTTATCTGATGGTTCTCTTAAACTATCGCCACTTCAAAATTTTTTTCTTCTTGATCTTCAGCTTGGGTGACTGTCACTACCCTGTCTTCCAGATCACTGATGTATTCTTCTGCATATTCTAATTTACTTTTGATTCCGTCTAGTGTATCTTTCATTTCAGTTATTGTATTCTTTAACTCTGATTGGTACTGCTTCATATTTTCTCTCTGTCAAAGTTCTCACTTTGTTCCTCCATTCTTCTCCTTTCTTCCTCCATGAGTACTTTATGACCACTACTTTGAACTCTTTATCACATCACTGGAAAGTGATATGAAAGAAATGTAAGTTCTCCCTTTTTGGGTCCTAAATAGTGCACGGTGGGTCCTCAGTTCTGGTTTAAAACTGATGCTAGGTGCATGCTAGTCTGACTATACCACTTTATTGGGATCACATAAATCACCATTTAGAAAGTACAAGTATTCCTGGCCAAAACTAACATAATACTTATTTTTTTTCTCTAAGTTTATTTTAAGAAAGAGTGTGTGCTAGCATGAGCTGAGGAGGGTTAGAGAGAGAGGGAAAAAGAGAAGCCCAAGCAGGATCTGCCCTGTAAGCACAGAGGCCAGTGTTGGGCTCAATCTCATGAACTGTATTGATCATGACCTGAGTGGAAATCAGAAGTCAGATGCTTAACTGACTGAGCCACCCGGACCACCCCTAATATCCATTTTGAAAGTATAAAAAAGGCTTTATAATTGCATTTGTTCATAAATCCCTTACTACCAGAGGGGTTAGTTAACAAAGTTAAGTAATGAATCCACAGATCCTTGACTTAAAAAAAAAAAAATAACATAGAATTGTCTTCATGGGTTTTGAGTCATGTGACAGATACCATACGTGTGATGTAGCCTTCTGCCTCTATTTGGGAAAATAGCATCTTGGTGTTGGCTTAATTTGGGGGTGAATCCTGTTGTCTTCCTCCTGTTGCAAGTACAGAGTGAATGGGCCATTAAACAGTTTACTTTTTATGCAAGGTCCTGGACTTCATTCATCCACAGGCTGAGCAGGTCAGTCCTTAAAACATTCTGCCAGTTGAACGCAGGTCAGAAGTTGCATTTCACTGTAGCACTTTTGCAGCCTCTTATTTTTATTTAGTTGTGAGAATGCAGCCTTACAGACAACTGTTAAGAAGCAATAATGTAAAATGTCTTAGTTCTTTGATGAAACGCCGTTAGTTCTCTTTCTGGCTTTTAAAATTCTGTTGGGGGAGAAACATTTTCCTTTGTTTCAAATACAACATATTTTATGCAATTCAGTAGGAAAAAAAATTCCGACAGTTTTGTTTTTTATAAATGCATCTATTCTTTGTTGCTTTGAGAAGTTACATGGTCCCTGTCTAGCAACTTCTGTGGCTCTTAGCAACAATGTTAATTATATAGCTTTGCTAACAAGTAAATGGTTAATGTATTATGTGAGCATTTTTTTCCCCTTTCTCTGCTGAGCAGTCTTTATTCCTGGCCATTTCTGTATAGGAAGGGTAGAAGTTTCAGTGGGGTTGCATATATGTACATACATTTAGGGGAGCAGTCAGCTGTGCTGTGGTCAGGGCAAGACCTAGAGAGCTTCACCTGGTAAGGATTCTGCTCCTGGGCCATGGGGCCATTGAAAACTTTGGGTGGAATCTGGAAGGATGTGGAGTGTCCTTCAAGGGGAGAGAAAAACTCTGCCCTTGCCAGCTTTGTCTATTGGCAGGTGCCACTCCACATAGATTGCATTTTTTAAAAATGGATTTTCTCTTATTGTCTTTTTAAAAAAGAGCTTTATTGAAAATTAATTCACACACCTACAGTAATTTTTAGTATAGTCACAAATATGTGCATCCCTCACTACAGTCTATTTAGAATGGTTTAATAATTTAAAAAAGAATATTTGTACTCTGCAGCTATTACCCCTTATTCCCTCATCCCGTTGCTCCCAGAGCTAAGCATCCAGGAACATACTTTCTGTCTCTATACGTTTCTTTATTCTGGACGTTTACATGACTGGAATTGTATACTAGGTAGCCTTTCGTGACTGGTTTCTTCCCGTTAACATAATGTTCTTAAGGTTTAACCATATTGTAAAATGGAATAGTACTTTATTTTTTTATGATTTAATAGGTTTCATTGTATAGATATGTCCTATTTCGTTTGTTTTTATCTGTTGATTAACATCTGGGTAATTCTCACCTTTGGCTGTTCTAAATCATGCTGTTATGAACACGGGTGTGCAAATAATGCTCTGAGATCCTGCTTTCAATTCTTCTGGATTTATGGGTAATAAAGACTTTTTTTTTTTTAATTTAAAAATTCGTAGTAGCCACATTAAAAGAGAGAAAACCCAAACAGATGAAATTAATTTTAATAACAAGTAATATAGATCAGTATATACAACGTATTATTATTTCAACATGTAATAAAATTTTAATATTTTTCTTTCTTTTTTATATTTTTAATATATTTTATATGAAATCTAGGGTATCTTCCGTACTTCTAGCACTTCTCCACTTGTACTGGCCCATTTCCAGTGATCAATATGCACATGTGGTTAGTGGTGAGCATACTAAACAGCATAGCTCTAATCCCTCAGGTGCTTAGGATTGAGGAAGAACTGACTGTATCATGAGAGCTGCTCCTGAACTCCAAACTGTGTTCTCTCACTTTCTTTCTCTCATTCCTTGAGAAATACCCACATAAATGGTCTTGGCGGAATCTCCAGTCTCACTGCCAGATCTATCTGAGTTGATTCTGTGAGAAGGGCTGTGTGATCTTGTGTTGGATGTAGTCAACTAAGTTCAACTTGGTTTTCTTCACCGAAACTTTTGAGTCTGAAACACAAAATGTGATCCAGTGAAATGGCTTTATATACTTAATGCTCACTCACTCTCTTTGGAAAAACTTGAAATCATGACAGATGATGGAAATCTAGCTGTTGCAACTTTTTGCCAGCTCTTAACGACTGTTTTGTTGATAGCTGGTGACGGTGCATTTTGTAGAATGGGCCGGTCTGTATGGGTGAGGGTTGGTATGAGAGGGTGATCGTTAAAATTTCAGCACATGTTTCTAATAGAGGCATGTTGTACATTTTGAATAAATGCCTGAAACCGTTTGACATTAGGAATATAATAAGGGCGGGGGAGCTTCTTCCAACACAGCTAATGTAATGTGTTACTTACTAATACAATACTGCTCCTGTTGAGTTGGATTATTATTCAAATACATAATTAAGAGAGGACGCGACCAGAGTTGATGTGTTCATCTATGTCCTTTCTGTGTCCATATCTTTATATCGGAGTTGTCTAATGAAGTTTTGGAGAAAATGCCTTGTAGATGAACAGAAGTTGTTAAAACTCCCAGTTTTGCCATTGGCTTGGGCAAGTTTTTCAGACTCTGGGTCTTGACATTATTTATTTTTTAATTTTTTTTTTTTTTTTTTAACATTTATTCAGAGAGACAGAGCATGAGCATGGGAGGGACAGAGAGCGGGGGAGACATAGAATCTGAAGCAGGCTCCAGGCTCTGAGCTGTCAGCACAGAGCCAGATGCAGGGCTGGAACTCACAAACTGAGAGATCATGACCTGAGCCAAAGTTGGATGCTTAACAGACTAAGCCACCCAGGCGCCCCTTCACATTCTTAACTGCAACAAAAAGCATTCAAGTATGAGGCTAAATGTCTATGAAAACATCTAGTACAGTGGTAACATGCAACAGGCTAGTATTTTCTGTCTCCTACTCCCCCACCAGGCCAAGCTCTAGTGCATAATCTTGCCCATGTTGGCTCAGAGGTAGAGGTCTGTGGTCTCAAGGTACGTTTTTAGGACAGCAAGGAAAGTGCCACTGAGATAAAAGAATCTTCTATAGACCATTGGGATAAACTAGATTTTAATACTCACTGGGAAAAATTTTGGGAGCTTTCTTATTTATTTTAACATTATAAAAGCATGTAATTTTGTACTTGTGACATCTGGGTAATTAGGCTTTGAACACTGGTGCCTCCTAGCTCTAGCTCATCATCGTCTGTGGTTTCTTTCACTGCAGATTGGCTATTACCCATCAGCACCTTTTTGCTTTAACTGAAACCGTTTTCAGTGAGACCAAGATGGGAAAGCATGGCTTTGATTTTGAATCACTGTAAAAACAACTTTTATGTGTTGAGTTGCATTGAGTTTTTGTTAGTTCACTGAATTTTATGGTTAAAGAAGGCAAATAACCAGGTAATTATATTTAGCATATGAAAAGAGACATATTTCATATCATTTTCAATGATAAATTTAGCTGTGGACCTCTCTGACCTAATATAATAACATCTCAGTTTCAGAAGCCTAATTATTTCTCCTAGGAACTTTTTACTTTGCTTACACAACTCAGTTGAGAAGAATTCAAATAGCCTCCTAGGTATACCCAAAACAGAGCCACAATATTAACCATTGTTACTGATTTTTAGCTTAAGAAAACTGGTAAAGGAAGTTAATTTTTTTAAAAATTTTTTTTTCAACGTTTTTTATTTATTTTTGGGACAGAGAGACAGAGCATGAACGGGGGAGGGGCATAGAGAGAGGGAGACACAGAATCGGAAACAGGCTCCAGGCTCCGAGCCATCAGCCCAGAGCCTGACGCGGGGCTCGAACTCACGGACCGCGAGATCGTGACCTGGCTGAGGTCGGACGCTTAACCGACTGCGCCACCCAGGCGCCCCGGAAGTTAATTTTTAATAGTCATTAAAACAAAAGTAGAATTTAACATTCACATACTAGTTTATCTTTATAGATTAAGGCAATTTTTTGTACATTAGATAAGTTGTCTGAAGTTTTTGAAACATCTTAAAATTTTTTTTAATGTTTATTTTTGAGAGAGAGAGATTGAGCGTGAGCTGGGGAGGGGCAGAGAGAGAGGGAGGCGCAGAATCTGAAGCAGACTCCAGGCTCTGAGCTGTCGGCACAGAGCTCAACACAAGGTTCGATATGCTGCAGTGCGAGATCATGACCTGAGCTGAAGTTGGACCCTTAACTGACTGAGCCACCCAGGGGCCCCTAAGATCAAACATGTTTAAACAGAAGTTATTTCTTTTAGGTTTATTTTTCTAAGAAACTGCTGGCAAGTGAGAAATAAAGTTCATTTACTTGGGGATATATATAAATATTGAATGCTAAATGTTTGTTTTGGAGAGAGAAAATGGCATTAATGCATCATTTGCTGTTTAGTTCTACATTTTAAACATATTGTGGAGACAAATTGTTCAAACATATTGTTGTGATTTTCAAAATTATAACAAAATTAAATCATGTCAGTATAGCTCTCCTTTTAAAATATTGATACAGATTGTATATATTTTGAAGTATGATACATAATATTTTGTATTTTATGTATAAATAAACATACGTTATTTTACAGAAACTGCTTTCTCAAGCAGAATGCCATTTTTGTTGTTGTTGTTGTTGGGATTTTATATAAACTCTACCTTTTGACTACCATTTACCCTTAAAACATGATACAGCCCTTTGAACAAACTTGGACCAATTTGTCCTTGTGTTTTCTGTTGAGCTGGTTTAGTTGAAAACATTTAGTGTTTCAAACCAACATAGATATCTTAGCATGAATTTAATTTTGAATTAGACCCAGTTGGGGTTTTGTCTTTACTTTTGAGCTGGGAATTAAGCCTCAAGAATGACCATGTCTAATTGGGAATGTTGTCAGGGGCAAATAAGTCAGCAAAAATGTGAAAAACAGGAAATTGTGTTTGGGGACAGTGTTGGGTCAGCTGTGCCATTGCACACTAGGGAACATTTGACTGGGGTAAGTGCAGTAGAGTAGAGCCAGATCCTTCTCAGTGATGCGTGAGTATGAGTCAACAGCCCAGTCAAAAACACAACAGCAGAAACAAACAAACCAAAGTCAGTGTGGGTTAATCATAAGGGGGCATTACCCCTGCCTCGTTTATTGCTGCTGTAATGGAGCTGGCTTTCCCACTCACTGTCTGCCAAGGATCTCCTAAGAGTGCACTCTGGGCACTAGGCTCTGTCCCTTAGCGTCTGTGTGTCTCAGCTCCTTCATGTCTGAAACAGGCTAATTTGTTATATTAACTCCTAGCCACCCCAAGCCTTGATAAGGTGGTTTAGAGATCATGGATCTTTTCACTGACAAGGGGTGGGAAGAGAGGGAAAAACAGAGAATTTAAAGGTAGTAGTGGGATGTAGCTAGAGATTTGTTGAGGTAACAATTATGTTGTTAGCATTCAAATGACTTACTCATTTTACAAACTTTTATTAGCACCAGCCATTTACCAGGTGCTATATAAAAACACAGAGAACCTGGATTCAGGGGCTCTTATTTTCATGGGGAGGGGAGATGGAGACATCAAGGTATCATAGCTTGTTGAGTTGAACAACAGGGTAGAAACTCAAAGTATTACAATCTCTATGTCACGCATGCAGGAGGCACCCAGAACAGCACAGATTTCTTTCTGCAAAATAGAAAGTTGTGAGAGTGGAGGAGATACGTGCCCCGAATTGTGAAAGTTGGGTAAGGACTTGAGTAGGTTGGCTGGTGGGAAGGGTAAATGGCATGTGCAAAGAAGAGGGTAGAGGCCTCTTGGGCAATCCATAATAGCTGTTGGCATGGCTGGAAAGCCGGGTGTGAATGGGACACCTTTGGGATTCAATGCCAGACATGACAGCCAGGCAGAGGTATTCAGATTTTATCCTGCCAGGACCAATGGTGATGCCCATAAAGTGAGGGGTCGCAGAAACCAGTAGAGAACACAGTTTTGTAAAGGTTGTCTTGGTTGAAAAGCAAAGTAAAAAAGACAAGAGAGACTAAAATAACTACTGAGTTTTTCTGTAGGAGAATTGTGCATGACCTTTGCAGGAGGGGTGTGAGTGGAACAGAGAGAACAGAGAGCAAGTTCTCCCAGGTTCGGCATTGAGCTCGAAGGGTGATGGTAGAAACTGCTCAGGGTAGATGACCTGACAGGAAGTTGAGCTGTGAAGCATAGAGGGATGCCTAAAGCCAGATTTCTGAACTTCCAGCGCTGTTGACCTCTTAGGCCACGTGATTGTGTGCCTTGGGGGCTGCCCTGTGCATTTCAAGATGTTGAGCAGCATCTCTGGCTTCTACCCACTAATGCCAGCAGCAGCCTCTTCCCTTGTTGTGTCTGAGAACCACTGGTAAAGAGCAAGATGCAGGGTCAGAAAAGATTTTACTTTTCTTTTTGGAGAGACCTAATCTATGTTGAGAACTAGGAAGGAAGGGTAGGACAGGATGAGGATAAAGGAAAGAGGTGGAAAAGAGTGAAGAAAGACCTGAGGTAGGTTGCCTGTGGGGTAGGGTAGGGGAAGCGGGCATCCAGGGGGCAGGTAACGGATCATGCCCACAGTTTGATGGCTGTGCTTAGACTCGGTGTCTAAGAGTGTTGGTAGGCGCTAAATTTTCTCCTTATGTGGTCAGACGTCATGTTTTCAAAGTGTTTAAACTCCAGTCAAGTCATCTGTGGTTATGCCACGATCCAAGTCCTGGACCTGGTCTGCTGCCTGCCACTTCATCTGCTGCTGCCCTGACCTCTTCCAGGGTAAGGCTGGGTCTAGACACAGATGGTGGCGGCTGCCCTGGGAAAGGCTTGTGGAAGCAGTAGGCCTCTGAGGGCAGAAGGAAGGGGCTGGAGAGATCAAGCGCAGAACAGGACTGGACAAAGCAAGGAACATGATGGAAAGGGACTTGACTCTGGCAGCATTTTGTTGAGTGCTAGTTTGGGCTGCAATATGAGCTGTACTACCAGTATCTGTCCACTGCCTCCTAGGACCTTGCGCTGTCCTAGCTGCTGGTGGAAACATTTCAATAATGGTAGCCTGAGAGTGGCTGATAGAATCAAGATTGAAAATTCTCTGTTGACCCCTATGATTAACACATTTTGGGGGGGTATGTTTTCATTTGTACTTGAAATAAGTAACATGAATGGTTTCAGTGTGCTCTTGAGAAAGGCTGAAACAGGATTGTTCCCATCCAGTATTTATAGGGTCTTCCTATATAGAGTAAGGGAAGGTTTCTATTTGGATGCTCATCATGTGTAATTCCCATAGAACTTCATTTTAATTAAGTTGGATAGATTTATCTGTGATCACTTGTTTTTGGCATCAGATTTTGAAATAGCTTTCTTCTGTAAGTGAACTAAAAATTGTTGGAGATATATATTTTATGACAGAATCTTAAAAAGGGGCTTGTTAAAAGGTGTCTTTGGTTGAAGAGACATTTTAATTTTTTTTAGTTTTTAAATGATGATTGTGTAAATGAAGTAGCTGAATCTCCCATGGAGTATTCACTGGGCTTGGGGACTGAATAACATTGCCATTCTGAGGGTTAATAAAAACATCAAGTAACTTGTATCTGGGAAATTACCAATTCAACAGATAATTGTTTATTCCCATTTATGCTTAGTGTAGTAGTTGGACGTATTAAGTTTCTATGCCATAAGATGAAAACAGCTGAGCATATCAGGGGCCCTGTGTTACATAACTGATACATACTGAAAGAAACATCAATAAAACCTGGAGGTTACAAAGGAGAATTTGGAAATTTGGTAACAAGGGGATAGAAGGCATTTGCAAGGGAAACTTCCACAAACAGCAAGAATTGAGGGGGAAAAGGCATTTTAAGTAGCGGAAATCTAACCAGCCAAATAATGAAAGAACGGGTAAAATATATATTGACAGCGATTTCCACGGTAGGAGACCAATACAAAAGTTTAGGGATTTTTGTTTGTTATGGATACAGTTGTATTTAAGCAGAAAGGCCACTCATGATTTTTCCAACCCTCCTTATCTCTTTTAAGTACTATACTATCAAGCAAAGTGGTATAAATAGAAAAGCCAGAATCCTATAGAATTCTATCCCTATCAATGTTTTTCAACTAAATAAAAAAAAAATGCTTTTATTCAGGTCTACTTTGAGTCCTACTCCATTCCTTGATTGCTTTGCCTAATCTTCCCGTTCATTAATATTTACTATCTTTTCTGAATTTAGGTAACTAATTTTATGTTTTCATATATTTATTTGAATTTCCTTCACCTACTGTCTTTAATTCTCACATAAAATATATGAACTATAATTTCTCTGTTTCTTCAACATGTTTCTAAGCAGAAATTAGGTGATTGTCTAGTGATTTTTTTTTTTTTTTGGCATTTTTGGTCATAAAAGGTCACATGGAATTAATTCCTAAGCACTTGTATGTATCCCTCCCTTTCCCTTTTCTTTTTTGTTCCTGAGGAAATGGGAAATCTTGCACTTACCTCTGAGCTGGAAGAATCTGATTGGAATCCTGTTACTGGGATAATATCCTGTGGCATTGTCAGTCTTACTTGAGTGGATCAGAAGCTGGGGCCCTGAGCGAGAGGAATGGCCCACCTCAGTCTAGTTGCATGCCTGCCTACAGGCTGCCCCAAAGCGGAAAGGGGGAACCCCTTTTTGATGGCATCATGAAACTGGTTTCTGGATTTACCTTCCAAGGAGCCCAAACAACAAGGGGACTTAAAACAGAGCTCTGTTAGGAAGGGAGGAAAGTAGCAAAACAGGATCTCCCTCACCCCTCAAACAAATAGTCAACACAATTGGTTTAATTTTGCACTGGGAATAAATCAATATGTGATCATAACCTCAAATTATATCTTAAAATTTTTTTTAAGGTTTATTTTTGAGAGAGAGACACGCAGTGCAAGCCCCGGAGGGGCAAAGAGATGGAGATAGAAGCTGAAGCAGGCTCCAGGCTCTGAGCTGTCAGCACAGAGCCTGATGTGGGGCTGGAACTCACTAATGGTGAGATCATGACTTGATCTGAAATCAGAGGCTTAACTGCCTGAGCCACCCAGGTGTGCCCCTCAAATTATATCTTCCTTACAACTCTACCTCAGAAAGAATTTGAGAGGTTTGAGTAAAAGAAAGAAAGAAAATCATTGAAGTGGTAGAGAAATAAGAATCAGTACTACCTTTACAGAGTTCTAAGAATGGAACTCTTGGAAAGAACCCTTCCTGTCCACTGAGGGATATACTTGTCTTTTTTCTTCATTTGGGCTAGGAGATAGAAATTTATCTATAAATATACATACAGATCTATCAATCTATCTAGATATAGGATATATAGATATAGGTAGATAGATGAGAGTTACTAATATTTGAATACATTTATGGTCTTTAAAAAATAAGGATAACATTTCTACAGTGGGTAATGTTGAAATAGAGTATTTACTGGAACTGAACACACTACATAAGAGTTTGTAAGAGTTCTATAGAATTCTGAGCATGCATATGCTTAGTTTTAAATGCCAACTTTATTAAAGCATAATTTACATATATTAAAATCGATTTTAAGAGTAGAATTCGATGAATTTTGACAAATAGATATATCTGGATAATCACCACCACAATCAAGGTAGAGAACATTTTCTGCCCCTGAAGAAAGTTCCTTCAAGTTACTTTGAAAGTAATCCCCTTATCCCCAGCCCCAGGCAACTACTGACTTGTTTTATGTCAGTTTCATTAGCTTCACCTATTCTAGAACTTAGAATATTTGGACTCCTCCAGTATGACTCTTGTGTGTGGCTTCCTTTGTTCATCACAAGGTTTTTGAGAATTATCTACGTTGGGGCATGCATCGGTAGTTGGTTCCTTATTTGGTGTCTTTCACTGGTGAGTAATACCTTTACTACAGTTCACCTGTGGATCGACATTTGGATTGTGTCCAGCCAATAGCTGTTACGAATATAGCTGATGTGAATATTCTGGTACTGGTCCTCATGTAGATATGTCTTTATATTCTTGGTTAAATGCCTAAGGAATGGAGTTGCTGGGTCATTTGGTATTTTTAACATTACAAGAAACTATCAAATTAACACTCTTGCAAAGTCGTTCTACAATTCTGCTCTGCCATTTGCCAAGTACAAGGTTTTCAATTACTCCTCTTCCTCACTAACACTTGATATCTTCCGTCTTTATAATTTTAATTATTCTAGTGCATATGAAGTGATTTAGTTTAAATACAATTTTCTCTAAGACTGATATAGAGAAAATTTTATGTAGTTATTAGCCATTTGGATATGCCTTTTGGTGTAATATCAGTTCAGGTCTTGCCCATGTTTTATTTAGGTGTCTTGAAGGAATTTGTATTTCCCTTTGTATTTCACTGTTGTTGAATTTGTTGTCATGTAGTTGTTCAAAATATACCTTTATTAACTCTTTAAAGTCTATAGCCTCAGTGTTGTCCTATCTTATATCCCTGATTTGAAAATTCGTACGTTCTTTCTCCTGTTTTCCCCCAGATCAGTCTGACCAAAGGTTGGCAATTTTATTGATACTTTAAGAGAACCAGCTTTTTTTATTTTTATTTTTTAACGTTTATTTATTTTTGAGACCGAGAGAGACAGAGTATGAGTGTGGGGGTAGGGGGCTTGCAAGAGGGAGACACAGAATCTGAAGCAGGCTCTAGGTTCCAAGTTGTCATCACAAACCCCGACGCAGGGCTAGAACTTATAAACCATAAGATCGTGACTTGAGCCAAAGTTGGACGCTTAACTGACTGAGCCACCCAGGCGCCCCTGTTCTGTTGTTTTTGTTTTGTGTATTTCCGATTTCTCTTCCTTTATTTTTCTGGCTTCCACTTACTTTGGGTTTAATTTGTCCCCCCCCCCCCTCCTTTTTTTAAGGTGGTAGCTTAGATAGTTGATTCAGGAAAAAAAAAAATTTAATGTTTATCTTTATTTTTGAGACAGAGAGCATGAGCTGGGGAGAGGCAGAGAGAAAGGGAGACACAGAATCAGAAGTAGGCTCCAGGCTCTGAGCTGTCAGCACAGAGCCTGACGTGGGGCTCGAACTGGTGAGATCATGACCTGAGCTGAAGTCTGACGCTCAACCGACTGAGCCACCCAGGTGCCCCTTAGATAGTTGATTTTCGACCTTCTTTTATAATAGAACTGTCTGAAAATATACATAATGCTTGAAGTACTGCTTGGCTGCATTCCACAAATTACGGTTTCTGTGATTTTATTATTAAAATTTCTCTCTTTTCTTATAATCCTTTATTCTTCTGCCTTGAGTTATTTAGAAATGTGTTAATTTTTCAATACTTAGAAATTTTAAAATATATTTTTGGTTTATTTTTAGTTCCAGCCAGAGAATTCACTGCATGATACTAATCCTTTTGAATTTGTTGATATTTGAATGCCAGCATATGACTCATCCTGGTGAATGTATCATGTATGATAGAAAAAAAAAATCTGTGTATTATAATTGGTCACATTATTTTACAGCATTATGAATCTTTATTACCCTTCCTGATTTTTGGCCTACTGCTATCAATTTTCAAAAGAGGAGTATTGAAATCTCAATTTCTCCTTTTAATTCGGTTAGTGTTCGCTTCATGTACTTTTGAAGCTGCGTTATGTACATATTTAGGGCTGGGAAGTCTTGATGAATTGATCACTTTCATTATGAAGTTTGTTTTGTTGTCACTGATAATATTTCTTAGGTTTGCTTTTTATGATACTGAAACCCATGTTTAATTACTAGTGTTTATATTGTACCTCTGTTTTCATCCTCTTAAAGCTTCTTATAGACAGCATCTCATAGATTCTTGAACTTCTTTCTACTCTCTTGACCTCAATTTTTTATTTTAGTCCATTTACATTTAATAAAATTATCAGTATAGTTGGCTTTAAGTCTCCTATTTATTCATTTATTTATTTATTTATTTATTTATTTATAGAAAGTGCATGTGAAAGTGGGGGAGGGGCAGAGAGAGAGGGAGAGAGAGAGTGAGAATCCCAAGCAGGTTCTGTGCTGTCAGTGCAGAGACAGTGTGGTGGGCTGAACTTATGAGCTGTGAGATCATGACCTGAGCTGAAATTAAGAGTTAGACACTTAACCGACTGAAGCCACCCAGGCGCCCCATAAGTCTACTTTAATATTTGTTATCCTTTTGCTGTCTTTTCTTCATTACTTACTGGAAACTTGAATTTTTTTTGTAATTGCTCGACGGTTTACAATGTATGTATTATAATCCTGTATATAATGTATATAAATATATGTATAGAACATATACAAACATACATATATAATGTGTATATACATATAAATAAGTAAATACGTATATATTCATATTGCTCTGAGTGCATTGTGTTTTTTTCTCTGATTGCTTTTAAGATTTTTCTTATTAGTACTGTTATAATTAAGGTGATAGTATGTCTTTTTTCTGGGTGTGTGTGTGTGTATCCTTTTCCAAATAAACTTTTTACTAAAGTACAGTATACATGCATAAACGTGAACAAGTCAAAAGTGTACAGATTGATGAATCATCTTGAAGTGAAAATGCTCATATAACCACAATCCTGATCAAAATACAAAGCATTCCTTGTGCCATAAAAGTCCCTTTTAAATCCCCTTCTAGTCATTACTCTTAATATCTACCTCACAATGATTGCTCTCCTGGTTTCACACACCATAGATTAGTTTTGCCAGATTTGAAATCTTTTATAACTGAAACTATACTCTGAATTTTATTTGTGGACGGGGTCTTTGGCTCTACATTCTGTCTGTGAGATTTAATACATGCTATTGCCTGTAGAAATCGTTTTTTTTTTTTTTTTCAAATTTGTTACTCTCGTACAAACGTCCCCACACATATTTATCACTACATTGTTGATGGGCATTTCGGTACTTCCATTTGTTACTGATTTCAAGTGCTATTAACATTGAACATCTATTCCTTCATCTTCCGGTGTGTGGTCTGATGGTGGATCTCCACTGTCGCATTCTTGCTCTCCGAGCCACTGTTACTAACTGGTCCCTTCCTCAGACATGCCGTCCGCCCCTCCTGTGCGCTCCCCTTCTGTCTGCTCTCAGGAGTAGATGAGTCTTCCTCCCCATCCTGTTGGCCTTCCATCTCTTCTTCAAGATGTGTCTCCTCTGTCTCCCTCCGGATGCTCTTGGTTAATTTTTCTCTGTTTACTTCCTCACAAACCGTGATGCTCCGCCTGAGTTCATCTTGCTCTGCTGCCTCTGTCTCTCTTCCCTCCAGCCTTTTGTGACCCTGTTTCTCTGCCTCTGCAGTTTCAGCGGCGCTTTTTTCCACATCCACCTCTACCTGGAAACCACACAAACTTTTAAGTTCGTTGTTCTATGAATCTGTGCTTCCCAGGAATTTCCTCTTCGTTTCCTGGTTTGTCTCCTGTATTCAAAGAAGTTTAGCTTCTAGTTGATGAACCATCAAGGTTCTGTGATAACCTGCGTTCTAGCTGTTGTGACAACTGTCTGAATGTCTGGCACCACACTCTCACTGAGGATTTCACTGAAGACACTGTAGTTTCTCTGGAAGAGGGCGGTGGCTGTGTGCTTCATTGAAAAGCCATCATCATAATCATCGGCATCTTCAGCAGGCTCAATTCTCGCATAAGGTTCTCCTTGGTCCATGTGAGACCGTCTCTGTCCACTTTCTTCCCCTAAAGCAGCGTCTGCATGTCTTTTTGTATTTATGGAAGCAGGGCGTGTGGGAGAATTACGATAGTCCTTCGTAGATTCATTCCATTCTGTCTTCTATACTGCATCCTTGTTTCAATACTCTTATTTTTCTTCATCTGTGAGATCTCACCACATGCCACCATTAATCTGGCCAGTCGCCTGCAACTTTAGGTCAGGGCTGGAAGCATTTACTTGGTTCCAGAACTTTGTGCCATACCTCATGTAGGGCATCAGTAGCTTATGTGGTGGCTTTGGGGGTTGTGGAATCGTTAACATCAGACGATGCTGAGACCTGGCTGTTGGTGCCCAGGTTCCCTCCCAGCTTGTAGTTGTATGGTAATGCCTGGATGTACTGTATCCCCACAAACCCTGGTGTTCCGGGCATTTGTGTTGTAGGAGCTGGGGTGGGTGTTGAGGCATAAGATGCTCTTTTTGACATTCTGGAAGATTAAGTTCTCGGTTACTTAAAAACGAATCTGAGACACCATGGGCAGAAAAAGCACCCACAGCTGTGGTCGTGTTTCCCCTTGGGCTCACATATATTAACTTTTGTTGAATATATCAGTAGGATTGAAATTGCGGGGCCAGAAGGCAGGAAACTGTTCAGTTTTAATATCAACAAATGATACACCAAAATGTTCATGTAAGTGCTCTCTCTGCTTCCTTTCTGTTTCTTGTCTGTCTCGAAACTTGTGGATGACTCCATATTTTGCTCTTGTCCAGGAAGGTCAGGAATCAGGAAAAGAGGGTGGTGTACTAATAGGGGTGAGGGCATCGTGGCGGAACGAGATAGTTGGGCACCTGTTTCATTGCCAGGCCACTAGCAACTCTGGGCTATCATCTGCTTATGTTCTGTCTCTGGAAATGCAGGTAGGCAGCAGAGACTTAGTCTGTTGGAGGGAATAAATGGTCTTTGGTGCACATCTAGGCATACTTTTATAGTATTATAAAGGGTGTAGGCTCATTCCTATCAAGGATATCAGGCAGTTGCATCTACATCATGTCCATAAAAATTCGTTTACCCTATTTGAAGCCCTTTGATGAGGGCGACTAGTTGGCCACCTGTTACTGACATGTCTTCCATGGCTATTCTAGGCCCATAAATGACTTGAGAATCTGACACAACAGCCTTTCCTCTTTGCGATCCTGATGCGATCTGAATTTCATACACTTTTCGAGTGTGCTAGCCTTACATTCCCCGCTTCTCATGCAATCGCATAAATTAGAGGAAGGGTGAGTGGCTCATTCTCTGGGCTTTCTGAATGCCTTCCCCCCAAATTTTCTTGGTCCTTTAATATGTCTTCCTGTGGTTAATAAAAATCTAAACCATTTGGCCGTGATACAGTATGGAAGTTTGGCACTAGGAAAATAGCTCCCTTTGAACTTGGCACTTAAAAATACTATCTCTTTTATCTTAGCAATAAATTGTCTCCATATATGTTTATTTGTTTATTTATTTAAAAAAATTTTTTTTCAACGTTTTTTATTTATTTTTGGGACAGAGAGAGACAGAGCATGAACGGGGGAGGGGCAGAGAGAGAGGGAGACACAGAATCGGAAACAGGCTCCAGGCTCCGAGCCATCAGCCCAGAGCCTGAAGCGGGGCTCGAACTCACGGACCGCGAGATCGTGACCTGGCTGAAGCCAGACGCTTAACCGACTGCGCCACCCAGGCGCCCCTCCATATATGTTTATACTCTTAGTCCCTAGATGGTAGATTGGCCAGGGGCTAGCAGTTACTGTGCACTCCTGTCTTAACCTTGGCTCACTTTTGGTCCTTAAAATCCTCTATAAGAATTTTCTCACCTTAGCTTCTATTGCCAAGTGCCTGGTTTCTATGCATTCCTAATTTAAATTTCCAAGGAAGAGTATCACACAAGTTCATTTTATATCTTTGTGCAGAACTTCGAATATCTGGCCATCTCCCAGGCAGCTGGTGACTCCGTGGATTGGCCTGTGTTTCATTTGTCGTGTCTGAGGTGGGGTGAGGGGCAACTGGTAGCTCAGAAAAAAAGTTAGACACATGTTAAGTGGGGGTTTTTGATGTCCCAGAATCTTGTTTTTACTCTGATAAGTTATCTGTAGCATGTGTGTTTCGTGCAGTATTTCCAGTGACAGTGATGGATTTGTACTACCTTCTGCATCTTACAATCAATAGCAAGAGAGTACAAAATCCTGGGGTCAGGAGTGCACCGTGTGGCACTGTGACTAGGTATTTCTCTGTGTGAAACTAAGACTTTCCTTGGCCTTATTTTTCTATGTTAGCGCTTTCATTTTGCTTCAGTGTAGGTCTGTCTGGATGATCAAAATAGGTGGGAAAGAGGCATGGTGGGGCAATAATTCGGTTGCCTCACTTCCTGGAGGTTCAAGCCTTGTACTAAGCTATACTCTCACTATCCCTTCTCCCTGTTTCCTCACATGGTGAGGTCAGGTAGAGTTTACTAGAGATGTTGACGTGTATATTGACGATAATCTTGAATAGGCACATATCTCAGTTGCAGGCAACATTACACCTTGAAAGTTCAGCAGTTGAAGGATTTTTTAAAATTAACTTGATAATGCTAAACTTGATGTCTTTTCACAGGATTGTTAGAGATGACTGACATTTCTTTTACCACTTGATTATTTATGGGAGTGCCAGATATTTAACCCCACGTTATTAATTATTTCCCTGAATGTTTTGCTAAGAATTTTAAGGTTGACATTATGATTGTGAGTATAAACAGGTATTTTAAAAACTTGCAATGAAAGGCAAGGCTGCTATTATGTGTGATTATTAACCCAGTGAGGATGCCATTAATACCTGCATAAAGAACTAGAGTAATGTCAGCTCCCAAACTGCAGATCTTAGGAAGGTTTTGTTTTTTGTTTTTCTGTTTTTTGTCTGTTTTTTTTTAAGGATTTTTTAAAAACTTTAATTTATTGTTGAGAGACAGCATGAGCATGGGAGGGGCAGAGAGAGGAAGAGACAGAGAATCCGAAGCAGGTTCCAGGCTCTGAGCTGTGGGCACAGAGCCCAATGCGGGGCTCGAACCCACAAACTGTGAGATAGTGACCCAAGCCGAAGTTGGACGCTTAACGGACTGAGCCACCCGGACGCCCCTGTTTTTTTTTTTTTTTTTTTTTTTTTTTTTAATGCTTGTTAATTTACTTTGAGAGAGAGAGAAGGAATGAGCAGTTGGGAGGCAGAGAGAGAGGGTGAGAGAGAATCCCAATCAGGCTCCACCCTGTCAGCACTGACCCCAACCTGGGGCTTGAACTGATGAAATAGTGAGATCATGACCTGAAATCAAGAGTCGGATGCTTAACTGACTAAGCCACCCACGGACCCCCTTTGGAAGGTTTTTGAATATTTGAGAGTAGTGAATTTCCAAGGATGGAATGGTTGATTATTTTAGTGTATCTGGTGGGGGGGGGGAATTAGGCTAATTTTCAGCATGATCCACTTCTTATCATTATCCTCAGAAGGTTTTCTGAGATAACACCACAGTCACAGTTGCTAATAGGCTTATATCTACATATCTACTAAGTTGTTGGCATTTTATTTTGATACATTGATAGAATAAGATTCAAGAATACTTAACAGAGTGCAGTAGCCTCCAGCTGCTGAATGCTGGATTTAATTATTTGTTAGGACCAATGTGAGTGTTTAGACCTACTGCTTGCAGTACTGTGCATAAGCATTATAAAATTGAAATGAGGGGTCCATTCACTCTCCGTATAGATTGTGAGAAAGCCAGTATTTGGGGACCTTAGAGATGAATTATTTCACTCCTTATAAAAAAAAAAGAAAATTAAGACTCCAGGAAAAGGAAATGTGTTATACAAAGTTATAGAGCAGTTTTGAGGCAGAAACACAACATAATCTCAGCTCTCCTGGACTATATTTTTTTTCCAATTTTTTATCTTGGTGTCTTTCCTATTTTTGCCATTGTAATCGTATCAAGATCTTATCCTTAACCCTCATGTTTAAATTTCTTAACATTACTATCTCTTTATAAGGGAAAATACGAATTGTTATTGGAAGAAAAACCTGTGCTGCTTGTCTTGGGTGTATCTCCTTTACTATCACACTCAGGACATTTCTGACCCCAGATGAATGGGTTTTTTTTCCCCCCCATACCAAACAATTCTCTGACACTAGCTGGATGTCCTACAGTTTAACTCAATTCTAACACTCTGTACCTAGAGATGGTGTCAGATCCCACAGGTTAAGAGCTCAGTCCCACAAGACTGCCCTCCCTGCTCTTTGGATGCAGTCACAAACCCTAGGTGTTAATTGTGAGCTGAACAGTTGGCTATTGGCTATGAGTCAGAGGTTCCTATGACTCCCCTCCAGATTCGATTATTTCCTAAAATAACTCATAGAACTCAGGGAAACACTTAAATTTACCATCTTATTAAGTAATAAAAGCTATGATAAATGATACAGATGAACAGCCAGATGAAGAGCTACATTGGATGAGCTCTGGGAGGGTCTCAAGTGCTAGGGTTTGTACTTCACTTCCTTTTACTCAAATTCTATATTATTATTATTATTATTATTATTATTTACACAGTTTTCTCTATGATAATGAAATGTGAGGCCAAGGGATTATCTCCCAATTACAATTGATACTAATTATGGCTGCTGAGTAGCTACCTATAAAGCTCCTCTCCTGTATCTAGGATCTAGCCAGCTTTGCTGAGTTACAACGGATTGCCTAAGTACTAAATGCAAAGTTACTGATGCATGTAGAAAGCCATTTGTATTAATATAATTAAGAGACCCTACCCAACCCTGATGAAAAATTACTTGAAAGTAACAGAGGACAGAGTCCTTATTTTAAAGTAAATGAACTATTGGGAGAAATTACGATTAGTTCAACCATAATTGGATTTAATGAGACTGAGTAGAAACAAATTAGACATAATTGGAAGTTAGGCAAAAGTCAATTAAATCGTTATAATTTTAACTTTATAAAAGTTATTGAATTAAATGACCAGGATCAATTAATAAAGGAAATACAGCCATAAAGTACATTTCCAGGAAATTGGTACTTTTTTGAGGGGAAAAGTATTGTTTCATTTAATAATAAGAATTCATTAAAAATCACTTGAATCGGTTTTGCAGCCTTAGAAGTTTAACTTCAAATGAAGTAATTATGCAAATTTTAGTTTTACCTGCAAAGTGCTGCAGAAGTTGTTTTAAGGAATCAAGGAGTAGAAGAATTTGATAGAACAAAACAGCATATTCATAAAACTCACTGAATTCTCAGGATTTGGAGTCGAGATATGGTTGTTCTTAACTGCAAGGCTGTGTTAGCTGAGAGAGGCTTGTGGGCCCTGTACACATTGTGTGATTGAAAATACAGTCACCACCTTGCTCTGTGTAAACCTGCTCTGGGCCTTAGTTCTGCATCCTCCAGAACTACTGTCATCCCCCACTGCCACCACTCTAAAAGCCCCTCGTCGGTTTTTATTTGGTAGCGTAAGTGGAGTTCTGTGCAACTGGTCACCTAGGAACTCAATGCTAACAGACTGTGGTTACCAACACCGTCTCCTTCCGTGATAGCCAAGGGCAGTTAGAGTGTTGGGTTTTCTTCTTCCTGGGTGTACAAGGATATTTATATCATCACTCACTCGGTGGTGCTTAATGACCTCCGAAAGGAGCTCTAAGCATGTACTGAATTCGAAATGTGATGGAATAAGATTGCAGTTTTGATTCACTGCTGAACTATAACTCTCCAATGATGACAAAAATACTAATTCTGCAGTGATGGCAACAAAGGTAAGAACAGTAGCAAATCGGGCTGAGGAAATAAATCTATACGACATGCGCAGATGCAACACAGGTTTATAGACCCTATCCTTTAAATACATTATGTCTGAAATAAAACCAGTTCCATATACTCTGTAGGCATGGCAAATTTTTTGCCGAAGCACATTCTCTGCAGTTCTTTTTTTAAAAGATAGGTGCATATTTAATCAGGTTCAAGTCAATGGAATTATGGCATTACCAATGCAGTGAGATTTTGTGCAACGTTAGGAAGAATCTCAGATGTGAACCCAGATTTTGGAGAATAAAGAATGAACATTTGTATATAAGGACTATCTGCCATCCTTTATAAAAGCATAATGCACCCAGCCCCATCCAGCTATGATTCTTAGGTAACACAACGTCATCCCTGACAAAGAAGGCCTGCTGATCATTTACATCTCAGGAAAAAGGTGGGGAGACAAGACTCAGGACAAGGGCTGCTGCTGTTGTGATGGTATGTGCATGCGTTTGCTGAATGCATGTAGATGCCATGTGGAAGGTGATGAATTTTGTAAAAATGTGTTTCAAGTCAAATGGTAGAAATAACTATCATGGATCTCCTGATCTTTTAGGGCTTCAGTTATTTCTCTGTGTGAGATGATAGAAGCAATGTTTAAAGTCAGACCAGGGGACACTTCGATAGGAGCCAGAGTGAGAGAAAAGGAGGAACCAAGAAAGATGCAACATAGAAAATCAGCACCTACCAATGAGGTCTGGCCCCATGTAATAGGGGTCAGAAGATCATCTTGAGCCCCATTTTCCAGATCTTACCAGTCTTCTGTGATTCCCATCCCTTTCTGTTCTATCGTTTTGAGTCTGAATGGGAGAGAGGAAAGCCGTATCTAGCTCAGAGAGCAGAGCCATAGACATGGGGGTGGGGGTGGAAGATTGAAATGTTGAAGGATGAGATAGAATAGAGTTTGAACGTAAGCTATTACTGCTGTAGTTCTTTTCCTGAAATTTATTTTTTCTAGAAATGTAGATTGAGGGCTTCTTGTATACATGATAGTTTGCTCAGATTTGATAAACTTTGGATGATGTGAGTCAAAAGGGGGAGGATTAAAGGACTGGTTATCTTATTTATTTTTACATTTATATGATTTATTACATATTTTTTTGAGAGCGTGTGAGCAGGGGAGGGGCTGAGAGAGGGGGGGACAGAGGATCCAAAGCAGGCTTTTCCCTGACAGGGTGACAGCAGTGAACCTGATGTGGGGCCTGAACTCACAGACTGCGAGATTATGACCTGAGCCAAAGTTGGCTGCTTAACTGGTGAGCCACCCAGGCACCCCTAAAGGACTGATGATTTAATAGTCTGGTCCTTGATCAGTAGGGATTCTAGGCCACAGTTCTTGTGCTCTGTGCTGAGCGTGACTGGTCAGCTAGTCTGCCTACCAGTTGTCAGCATGAATTTCAACTCAAAATTTCAGTGAGATCCAGATCAAATTCCAGTTCCAGCTGTGTGATGTTTTATAAACTCCTCAACCTTTTTGACTCTCAGATTTCTCCCCTATGAAGTACATAGAATATTTATTTTATAGGTTTGAAGAATAGACAAAAACATTTATCAAGTGTTTAGTAAAAATCTTGGAGGAGATTGAATACTTGATAAAACATAGGTATTGTAATCTTGAATAATTTGATCTCAATTTGGACTTTAACTTGGAGATGGATTTCAGTAAGGTTATACAAATAATGTTTCATCATAAACTCTTGTTTGCGAGTTACTATGCTTCAGGTATGACTGACAGTTTGACTACTTACAGAAGGGTTGGTTTATACTTTTTGCCCTTCGAATGTTTGTATTCTTCCCTCCACTGTTTGTGTCCTTTGGACCTGTCTGAGTAGGTTTGGAGTTTGGAATTCACCTACACAACTATGGAAGCTCAGCGTTTTATTTCTTGACTTAAATTTTAGTCAGGAGAGAGGAGTGATGAAGTCTTTTTAATTGTTGGTTAAACTTGTGTAGAGGCTATTCTGTCATCTAGGTTTTCGGCCTAGTCTCCAGTATGGTACTTTGGTAGGAAGGCATCCACTTTATCCAGGTTTTCACTTTTATTACTATGAAATCGTTCATATTATAATCTTTTACATCTCTGCTATGTCTACGGGCATATCCTGCATTTCAGTCTTTTTTGAGATGTTCTCATTTTAAAATTTTTTCAAAAAAGTTTTAAATTAAATTCCAGTTAGTTCCAGTGAGTTAACATACAGTGTAACACTGGTTTCAGGTGTACAATATAGTGATTCAACACTTGGACATGATACCCAGCGCTCATCAAAAGTGCACTCCTTAATCACCTGTTACGCCGATCTCACACACCCTCTTTCCTCTGGAATGTATACACACACACACACACACACACACACACACACACACACGTTCATTTTGTATTCTCTATTCTCTTCTCGATTGATCTGTTTTAAAGGGGACTTACAATCTCATTAATCTTTTGAAAGAAATACCATTGGGTTTGGTTGATCCTTTCCACTGAATTTTGCCCCATTTAATTACTATTTGCTCTTATTTCCTTTCTTCCTCCTTCTTTAGATCCACTTTGTCTTTTCCCCCTTATAGGTGCTTAATTTGTTAATTTTTTTAACGAGGTAAGAAGAGGAAAAGTTAAGATGGTAATGTTTAGGTTAACTATTTATAAGTGCATAGTATAGTAGTGTTAATATATGTACAATAGTGTACTACAAATCCCTAGAACTTTTTCATCTGGGAAAACTGCAAGTCTATACCCATGTCACAAAAGCTCTTTTCTTCTTCTCCCGGCTCCTGGCAACTATATTTCTATTTTGTATTTCTAAGAGTTTGACTACTTAGATACCTCATATAAGTGGAATCATGTAGTATTTTTTGTGAATGACATTTCACTTAGCATAGTGTTCTCAAGGTTCATCCGTGTGGTAGCATATGACAGGATTTCCTTTTTTAAATACTGAATACTGTTCCATTGTGTACATATTTCCTATTTTATTTATCCATTTATCTGTTGATGTACATTTAAGTTGCTTCTGCCTTTAGAATCCTGTGAATAATGCTGCAGTGAACATAGGTATGCAAACACTTCTCCAAAATCCTGATTATAAGTCTTTTGGATATATATCCAGAGTAGAAATGCTGGATCATTTAATGCATTCATTTTCTGTTTGTTTTAGCTTTATTGCAGTCTACTTGACAAATAAAACTGTAAGATACTTAGGTGTACAACATGATGATTGAATATGCATATACATTGTGAACGGATTCCCCGCATTGAGGTAATTAACACATCAGTCACCTAACATATTTATCTTTTTAAAAACTATTTTTGTGAGAATATTTAAGTTCTACTCTGTTAGCAAATTTAAATTATACAATACAGTGTTAGCAACTATAGTCATCAAGGTATACATTTGATCCTCAGTCTTCAGTCATTCTATAACTGAAAGTTACTATCCTTTACCAACTTCATCCTATTTCCCCCATTCCCTGGCAACTACTTTTGTATTTTAGAAGAGTTTGACTTTATAAAAACATTTACTAAGTGTTTCTTTTCAAAATTTTTTAATGTTTATTTTTGAGAGACAGAGCGAGCGAGTGAGCAAGCAGGGGAAGGGCAGAGAGAGGGAATCCAAAGCAAGTTCCAGGCTCTGAGATGTAAGCATAGAGGCTGAACTCACTCAGCACTGTGGCTGGAACTCACAAACAGCATGATCATGAGCTGAGCTGAAGTCAGACGCTTAACTGACTGAGCCACCTAGGTGCCCCTCTTTTCTTTAATTTACATTACTTTTTTCTTTTATTAAGTAGGCTTTGCACCCAGAGTGGAGCCCAAGGTGGGGTTTGAACTCAGAACCCTGATATAAAGACCTGAGCTGAGATGAAGAGTAGACGCTTAACCAACTGAGCCACCTGGGCACCTTTTAAGGTTTTTATTTTAATTCCAGTGGAGTTAACATACATTATTAGTTTAGTTTCAAGTGTGCTATGCAGTTATTGAACAATATATTACTCAGTGCTCATCATGATGAGTGTACTCGTAATCCCCTTATCTTTTACCCATTCCCTTACATACTTCTCCTCTGTTAACCATTAGTTCTCTATAGTTAAGAGTCTGTTTTTGTTTGCCCCTTTTTTCCTTTGTTTTGTTTCTTAAATTCCACATGAGTGAAATTGTACGGTATTTGTCTTTCTCTCACTGACATATTTCACTTAGCATTATACTCTGTAGATCCATACATTTGTTGTTGCAAATGGCAAGGTTTCATTCTTTTTTATGGCTGAGTAATACTCCATTGTATATTATATATGTGTGTGTGTGTGTATATGTATACATACATTATGTATATATGTGTATATGTATATATATTATATGCTCGCACATGTACACACATGTGCACATACCCCACATCTTCTTCATCCATTCAAATAATGATGGGAAGTTGGGTTGCTACCATAATTTGGCTATGGCAAATAATGCTACAATACATATAGGGGTGCTTATATCTTTTCAAATTAGTACTTTTGAATTCTATGGATGAATACTCAGTAAGGAATTACTAGATCATAGGGTAGTTCTATTTTTAATTTCCTAAGGAAACTCCATACTGTTTTCCACAGTGGCTGTACTAGTTTGCATTCCCATTAGCTGTGCACAAGGGTTCCATTTTCTCTACATCCTCACCAGTAGTTGTTTTTTTTATTTTAGCCATTCTGACAGGTGTGAGGTGAAATCTCAGTGTGGTTTTAATTTGTATTTCCTTGATGAGGAGTGAGATTGAGCCTCTTTTCATGTGTCTCTTGGCCTTTTGTATACCTTTAGAGAAAATGTCTATTCATGTCTTCTGCCCATTTTAATAGATTATTTTCATTGTTGTTATTGAGTTGTATAAGTTCGTTATATATTTTGGATACTAACCCTTTATTGGCTATTATATTTGCAAATATCTTGTCCCATTCAGTAGGCTGTGTTTTAGTTTTGTTGGTTGTTTGCTTTCTTGTGCAATAGCTTTTTATTTTGATAAAGTCCCAATAGTTTGTTTTTATTTTCCTTGCCTCAGGAGGCCTATCTAGAAAAATGTTGCTATGGCTGATACCAGAGAAATTACTGCATGTGTTTTATGGCTTCAGGTCTCAGGTTTAAGTCCTTAATCCATTTTGAGTTTATTTTTGTGTATGGTATAAGGGAGTGGGCTAGTTTCATTCTTCTGCATGTAGCTGTCTGTCTAGTTTTCCCAACACTTTTGAAGAGACTGTCTTTTTCCCATTGAATATTATTGACTCCTTTGTTGAAAATTAATTGATCATATAATCATGGGTTTGTTTCTGGGCTTTGTGTCTTGTTGAGATGATCTATGTGTGTTTTTTTGGGGGTGTGTGTGTGTATATACCAGTACCATACTGTTCTGATTACTACAGCTTTGTAATATAACTTGAAATGTAGAATTGTGATTGATACCTCCAGCTTTGTTACTTGTTTTCAAGATTGCTTTGGCTATTTTCAGTCTTGTGGGTCCATAAAAACTTTATGATTAGTCTAGTTCTGTTAAAAAAAAAAAACAAAAAAACAAAAACAAACAAAACAAACTTTTTTTTTTAAATAGATTGTTCCATTTTTATTTTTTTAATGTTTATTTTTGAGAGAGAGAGCACATATGCGTGTGCAGGGAGGGGCAGATAGAGGGAGACATAGAATTTGAATCAGTCTTCTGACTATGAGCTGTCAGTGCAGAGCCCAAAGCAGGGCTCAAATCCAGGAACAGTGAAATCATGACCAGAGCTGAAGTTGGACACTTAACTGACTGAGCCAGCCAGGCAACCCTAATTCATTCATTTTTAAATTTTAATTTTCTAGTATGGAATTTAATGATCTGGATTTTCTAGACTTTGCCTACATCCCTAACTTTTGATATGCATTTTTCGTTATTTTACTAAGTACATTTCTATTATTTCCACTTTTACTCATTAGGTATTTTACATGTTTTAGAATTTGTAAATGTATTGTTATAAATGACCTTTGATTAATTTCTAATGTAATTAAATTTGGTCAGACTATATTTTTCTGTATAATACTTATTATTTGAAATTGAGATTTGATAGCTTCTTTTGTAATCACATGCTAAGAAGAATGTGTGTTACTATTGTTGGTGTAAGGTCTTATATATATTCAGTTTGGTTAATTATGTAGCCCAGTTCTTCTGCATTCTTACGAAGTTTTGGTATATTTACCAATTACTAAACATGGTTGAAAATGTTACGGCTGGATCTGTCCAATTATTTTCTTCATTCTCTCAAGTTTTATCTTCTGTGTTTTGAAGCTCTACCTTTAGTTGCATAAAGCTTATGATTGGTATGTCTTTTTGCTGAACTGGAGCTTTTTAAAAAAGTTTTTATTTAAATTCCATTATAGATAGCATACAGAGTTCTACCAGTCTGAGGTATACATTATAGTGATTCAATACTTTCATACAACACCCGGTGCTCATTACAACAAATGCATTCCTTAATCCCCATGAACTATTTTACCCATCCCCCCTACCCATCCACCTCCCCGCTGGTAATCATCAGTTTGTTCTCCACAGCTGAGAGTTCGATCATTTTTATCTCCTATTGCTTTTAACCTTTAATCTATTTTATCAAATAGTAACAATGTTATACCAGTTTTCTTTTGGTTAATATTTACATTTTGTCGGTAACTCCTTTTCTGTCTTTTAATTTCAATCTTCATCATGATAATTAAGATAGTGTTATGTTTACAATAAAATGAAAAAAGTGGCACAGAGCTTTCTCATATATTCCCTACCCTCATTCTTGCATAGCCTCCTCTATTATCAATATCCAGTGCTAGAGTGGCACTTTGTTTTGTTTTATTTTGTTTTTTGTTGTTGTTGTTTTACCAAGAATGAACCCATATGAATAATCAACCAAAGTCCATAGTTTACTTCAGGTTTCACTCATGGCGGTGTATCCTCCATGGGTTTGGACAAAAGTATAATGATGTATATCTATCATTATAGTATTATACAGAGTGTTTTCACTGCCCTAAAAGTCCTCTGTGCTGTTTATTCATCCCTCCACCTCCCTCTTTGCCCAATCAACCATGTTTTCATTGTCTTCACGGTGTTCCCTTTTCCAGAATATCATAAGTGGGAATTATACAGTATGTACCCTTTTGTAGATTGATTTCTTTCACTTAGCAATATCCATTTAAGATTCCTCCATGGGTTTTTTTTTTTTTTTTTTTTTTTTTTTTTTTGGTGTCTTGCTAGCTTACTTCCTTTTACTGTTGAATAATAGTCTTTTGTCTGGGTGTATCACAGGTTGTTGATTCACCTACTGAAGGACTTCATGATTGTTTCTAAGTTTTGGCAGTTAGGAATAAAGCTGGTATAAACATCGGTGTGCAGGTTTTTGTGTGGTGGAAAAAAGTTATCAACACTTTAGGGTAAATACCAAGGAGCACCATTGTGGGATCACAGTGCGTAAGATTATGTTTAGTTTTGTAAGAAACTGTCAAACGTTAAGTGGCTGTACCATTTTTGCATTCCTCCCAGCAGCGTGTGAGAGTTCCTGTGGCTCCACTCCCTAACAGATTTTGGTGTTCTCAGTGTTTGTGATTTTGGTCATTCTCATGAGTAGGTAGTGGAATTTTGTCTTAATTTGCATTTGCCTGATGACATATGATGTGGAGCATCTTTTCATATGCTTATGTGCCATCTGGATATCTTCATTGATGAGGTATCTGTTGAAGTCTTTGACTCATTTGTAAATCAAGATGCTTGCTTTTTTATTGTTGAGTTTTAGGAGTTTGTTGTATATATCATCATTTTTAGGTGGGCTCTTTTAAACTGCATATTGCTAGATTCCATCTTGGAGCCTAGTCTTACTACTTGTGTTTAAATGATTAATTCAAACCATTTAGATTTATGGTGATTACATTTAAATTTATTATACTTTCTTGTGCCTTAAGTTTTTATGTTTTTTCACCTTCCTTTCCTCCTAAAGATAGATGAAATTAAAAAAAATTTTTATTTTAGAGAGAGTGAGCATGATTGGGGGAGAGGGCAGAGGGAGAGAGAATCTGAAGCAGGTTCCATGTTCATTCTGGAACCCCATGCATGGCTCCATCCCACCATCTTGGGACCGTGACCTGAGCCAAAATCAAGTCAGAAGCTCAACTGAATGAGCCACTGAGGTGCTCTGGTTCTATGAACTTGTAAAAAAATTCTTGACCCCCTTCAACTTTGACATAAAGAAATTTGCTACCATGGGCCAGTGTCAGCATAACCAACAAATAATTTATATGTTTTACAGTTTGGATTTGTGAGTACCTGTTCAGCTTTTCTCAATTTGTGGGAAGTCTGAGGCCCCTGTTCTATGTCACTCAAGATAAGTTATATATTTGTTTACCTGAGGTTCCAAAACATTTCCTGCTTGGGATTTCTATACCTTTCTTTCTTGGCTTAAGTTTTCTTAGCTCCTGCTGAAGTACAAATTCAAAATCCAAACGTGTGTGAGGGTAAGACTATGGTTTTTCATTCTCATGGGGGAGTTCCCCACCCCCCCTTTCTTAGGTCTCAGACAGAGATGGACAAATTTTCCTTTCATCTCTTTACTTTCTTTAGAAGCTTTTCTTCCCTGATTGATGACTTCTGAATTTATGTGGGCATCTCACTTCGAAGTCTTTTCTTTGCAAGAGCTCAAAGCCTTGTCCTCTGTCCCCTGCACAGGCTTCAGATCCAAGTCCCTAGAGTGTTGGGGTTGGCAAATGTTCATAGAGCAGTCATAGTGTATGTGCTCATTGACCATCCGGGTTTTCTGCTTTGTCTTATTGTTTCCCCTTGGATATTTTTCTCACTCTATTGGAAGCACAACTATGCATTTAAATGGATGTTTGCTGTATTTTATCTACTATTTCTATGTGTTTTGCAGTAAGGGCTTTTCAGAATATCCAGTTCAACTTACTGCTGGAAGAAGTTTGTTTTAACATACCTTAGAAACATCCAATTCCATTCAAGTAATAGCTTATATAAAAGCCATTCTTCTTGACACATGGGACTCTCAAGTAGTCCTGCTGAGCCACATAGCAATCTATTCCAGGTATATATGTTCTCTTAACACAACTGCACTTCTTTGAATAAGTTTTGTTTGTTCCTTACGGAATATTGGCTTCTATTGCCATCACTATACATTGGTGTGACTCTTGGTGTCAGTTATGTAACATTCAAATCAGCCTTAAATCCATGCTAGTGTAAGTAAGTCATAGATAAAATTACTAAGACCTTAGTGAGATCCTGTATCCAGTATTCTAAAGTGGCCCTACATTCTGTATAGGCAACTTCTGCATGATCTGAATTGGTCAAAATACTTAGTAGAGCAAAATAAGCAAGTTTTGTATGGGTAGTTTGATTACTTATCACTATTTCTGTGGTACAGTGCGTTCTCCTTGCTTTTGCGGAAAATACTTACCTTCCTTTGTTCCAATCCTAAACCTTTGCCCCTTGTTTAAGAATAGGCACATGACCCTATCGGGACCAATGACAAAACACCCACCCTGGCTACAAGATTGGTCCAAGATTAGGCTGGTGATTCAGTTGGACCAAATACAGAAGGAAGTAAATTAAAAGAACTTTTTCATCTCAGCTTAGAGAGATGCTAGCAGAGAGCCACTGGACTTCTGTTTTCTCCTATGGAGAAGAAGTAGGTTTCATGTTGGAGAGGATAAAGCCAACACCCCCAAAAAAGTGGTAATGTGGCAATGCAAGAACTAGAGAGATGGGGAGCACTGGCCCCTTCTCAGGCCTCGGTCCTCACATGAAGTCCAGCTTTGCCCATAATCATCCTGAAGTTTGCTTAGGGAAGCTGCCAATTCCTTTTCTGAGATAGCTGGTTTGAGTTGGATAGGTGTCTCTTCTAATCAAAAGTCCTGATTCCCTAGCATCTTGATCGAAAAAGTATTTGTAAATACTTTGATAGTTATGGGCATGTTTTTGGTGGTGAACAGTGATTTACATAGATAGAGTCTTTGTATTTTAATGCTTTGCGTTCTAAGAGCTGTAAGTCTGGCACTCTTTCTCTAGCACTGCTAAACTCAATGAATCTTTAATATCCACTTTTGGAGTATATAGTTAAAAATTAATATAGGTGAAAGTCATCCATTTTTCCAGGAGGTTAAGACCTGCTCCATTAGAGTGCTAAGTTACTTTTAGGCGTTAGTGTGTGTAGAGCTCTTGGTCAAGGTTAAACTGTTCCCTTCTCTAACACATAGGAAAATCAATGCATAAAAACTTCTAGTGTAAAAGCTATCCTTCCAGGCCCCTAAGGCACTGGAGATTGGGTTATCTTTTCACTCAGCTGACAAATGATCCATTGTTTGTATTAAATAATCTGGCTTTGTTCAAGCATACCGCTGTTTGTGTTTTTAATTCCAAAGCTTACCTCATTATGAACAATTTTCCACTCTTTCCTTTGGGGAAATGCTAATGCTACTTGTTTATATAGAAAGTAAAGTTAAGGAGTCAGTTTTGACATTTTGGCTTGCTTTCACAGGCAGGAAAGAGTAGTGCTGCATTCATATGTTGAAGCTTTTTTCTCTTTGTCCCTCTTTATGTTGGATTGTGCCTTCAGCAATAAGTACCTCAGGTTGCTTCACGTATTGGCCATTAGCCACTGACAGTAATGTCTTTAATGAATATTTTTTTGATTAATTTGTCTCTACTTCTCTTGTTCTAAAGCCTATAGCCAGCAACCATATTTTAAGTGGATATTAGGAATAACCGTAAAGTTCCCTACAGCGTTTCTTTGGCTTACATCAAAACTTATGTAATGTGTTTAGGAACTGGGACAAACAGGTGGGCCCTAGTAAGGCTTGTCAAACACCCTTTAGGGACTTCAGCTAAGGAGACCCATACGGTTAACTGACCAAGTCTGTACCCAACACTCAAGGACACTGCTCATGGGCTACCAGGAGCAGCCACAGACAGTCAGCTTTTGTGTTTTGGAATTAGTCATTGTGTTGTTTTCAATGAGCTGGAACCTTTTCTTTTCCTCTAGATTTTTTTTTTTTTTTTGAGTTGTGCTATTGATTGACATTATAGAATTCTATGAAAATAATCCAATGAAACTCACCTTTGCATCTCTTAAAAAGTTGTTGCAGATTCTAGTTTAACGTTGCACAGTAACATCTTGATGAAGAACTAAGGAAAAATTGCTTTCTGGATTCACTATATGAAAAACTTGTGTTTTATCTAAGCAATTATTTATACTAAATAGACACTATGAATTTTGTTATTTTCTTTGGACTACAGAGCATAAAACCAAACTTGTAACTCATGTCTGGCAAATAGAGAGGACTAGTTGGTAGGCATTGTGTGCTGAGTCTTAGACCTGGCTTTGTCTCTTCTTTCCCTTTGCCTTACACTATGCCTCATTTTTTTCTTTGCTTTAAAAAAAATATTTTATATTGTGATTTTTATATGCATTTTAATGAAATTTGTTTTTACAAAAGAAATGCAAGGCATAAATAGGGTAGACATTGCTTACAAAGTGATGTCTAATCTCACCCAAACTCAGGTATTCACACACTCTTCTATTAGATGTAGTCCTAAGCAGTAAGCAACAAAGCCCTACACAGCCAAAGTGGATGGCTCTAAGTGCCTGCATTAAAATCTCATGCCTGTGGCTTCAAGTAATTCCTTTTAGCACTTATTTCAAAGTTTAATCTTACATACTATTTGAAGAAGCTTCAACATACGTAGGATTTAAAAGCCCACAGTAGATGTAAAACAAGAAAATGAGAAATAGAAAAGCTTCTACACGGGGGATGCTGACAGCAATCATGAAATAGATGAAAAAACTAAGCAACACAGATAACCCCACATACTTTTACCTGGCTGTATTGTATCTACTATGTATATGTATATAGAATATAAATGATACATATTTTATGGATGGTATTCATAATTATGACTCAGTTATTTAGAATCTTGGCTCTCCAGAATTCTTATTCCAAGGTTTTAGGTTAATGATTTTTATATAAATTTTTATCCTATATTTAAACTTCTAATTTATGTGAATTGTGAATTAAACGGAAGGGCCACATATGGAAATACTGGAAATAGTCAATGTTTGAACCTCTCATGGCAACATTGATAAAATAGATTGGAAAACACATGGATGTAGGTTTAATATCGTCTGGTTTCACTAGAAAAGTATCATTTAATAGTATGCAAATGATTTCATAGATGTCTCTCCAGGGCCTCGGTAGCAAACAGCTTCTGTGACTACCCTAGCATGCAAAAATGCTCCATTTAAAATTTAAGCTCTAACTATGTGTTATTGTATTGTCTATAATTACATTTCTACTTGGTTTAATGTTAGAGTTTTTCAAGTTGCAAGAAATATATGCACATTGTAGATTCAAGTCATGTTGGTTATGTGCAAATATTTATTGATAGGAAGCATTAAAGCCATGTCTTCCATAACTAATAAACTCCTGAACTTACCCTTGGAGAAAAAAATGCAGTTAGCCTCTCCAGGGAGCATGGGGCTCCTCCTCTAACCCCTTGTCTGAGTGTCAAGCAATAATGTACCCATTTTGTGATACTGATAGGTTCACATTTCCTGTAGGTGGAGCCTTGAAGGGATGTAAATCATTGTGTGTTTGGTCTTCCTTCTCATTCTAACCACAAGATCATGGAACAGACGTTTGTCTCCCTTTAGACATTTCTGGGAGGAGGTCCAGTGAGGGTTTCAGGGGCTAGTGCTCTCTTCTCCTCAAGCTGCGTGGCACCTTGAGCCTCAGGCCATTCCTCTGACGGGAGAAGGCCTAGGTTAATGCTGGGCTTCAGAGAAAGTGTTCCCCTGTCCTGTTCCTGTTTCTCCTTTCTCTTGCCCTTGTGGGTGTGTTACTGTGAGATTCACATCTCCTTTCAGGAGCAAGGAGTCCTTTTAGGTCTCTACAGAAGGCTGAAAGAATTGTCCAGGTGTTCAGCCTATGGAGTTTGGGCCAAAATCTTACCCATCTATAATCAATAGTAAGAAATGCTGCTTTTTTTTTTTTTTTAATGTTTTGCAATTGTTCCTTGTAGGTGTGTTTTTCTAGAGGATTTCACAAGGAGGAGTGGTGGCAGGTCCATGGGAAATGAATTACTTGACCTATACCATATATTTTGTTTTAAACTAAAGATTGTAGTTTTAGTAAGAAACTAATGCATGTAGTTAAATACTGAAAACATTTTTTAGTGTACATGTTGAAAATCTTCCTCCTCATCTCACACTTGTCCCCCCTTCGGTTCCCATTGCCCACATTGCGTGAGAATACTGTTACCGTTTGTTGTGCATCTTTCCTGAATTTTTGTGTATGCAAAGAAAAACAAATGTGTTCCCTCAGCTTCTTATTTTTTTGCATAAAAGGTATGATATTAAACACACTGTTCTAAACCTTGCTTTTACTCTCAAAATAATCCATATCGGTCAATATGCAGATTTTTGCCATTAAAAAAATTTATTGAGGTATAATTGAAGTGCCTGGGTGGCTCAGTCAGTGGAGTGTCCAACTTTGGCTCAGATCATGATTTCACTGTTGGTGAGTCCAAGCCCCACATTAGGCTCACTGCCGTCAGCGCAGAGCCCACTTTGAACCCTCTGTCCCCTTTACTCACCCTGCAACACCCCTCACATTCATTCATTCTCTCTCTCTCTCTCTCTCTCTCTCTCTCTCAAAAATAAATAGAATTATGGAGGTATAATCAACATATAACATGTTAGTTTGAGGTGTACAATATAATGATTTGATATATGTACATAGAGGGAAATGATCCCTACAGTAGTTCTAGCTAACAGCTGTCAATATACCTACTTACAGTTACTTTTATTGTGATGAGAACTTCAAGACTTATTCTCTTAGCAACTTTCAAATAGGCAACATGGTATTATTAACCATAGTGACCATGCTATACATCACGTCCCTGTATGTAATTCTTTTATGACTGCATAGCATTACATTGTATAGACATCGATATACTATAATTTACTTAACTAGTCCTCCTTTTGAAAAATGGTAAGGTTAATTTCCAATTGTTTGCTAATAATGCTTCAATGAGTATAGTTGGGCATACATTGTTAGGCACCTATTCAAGTACTTAGAAATCCAAAAGTAGAGTAGCTTTGTCGAAGGTGATATGTATTTGTAACTTTGATAGGTACTATCTGCCCTCCATAGGGATAGTAAAATTTTATATTCCATAGCCCCATGTATGGTATATGTTATAAAACTGAGTTTTTGCCAATCTAAAAGGTGACAAATGGTATTTCAGGATAATTTAATTTGCATTTCTCATTTTATAACTGAGGTTGACATCTGTCAAAGAGTCGGTTATATTTTTCTGAGAACTATCTGTTTATATCTTTGAACATACTGGCTTTTGTTAAATCTTTACATTTTGATTTCTAAGGGCTTTAATATATTAGATTAACACTTTATCTCTGATATGGTTACAAATGTTTTCTCCAACTTACTATATGTATTTTAATTTTGCTTACTATTTTTGCCATTAGAAACTGTTTGTGTAGTAAATTGTTAATAGTTCACAGATGCTAGCTTTTCAGAAATAGAAAGGCTTAACTCACTACCAGGTTTGAAAGGATTCCATATTATGTTACTTTTATGGTTTTATTTTTATTTATGTTTAAAATTTTTTACTTGGAATTTATTCCAGTATGTAATGTGAAAATGGACCCAATTTGATTTTTTCATATTTCTGCCTAGTTGTCAAAATGCCATTTATCAGAATGTCCCATCTTTACTCCACAACTTGCGATACTATCTTTGTCTCCTTTCCTTGAAGGTGGGGTAGGGGGTAATCCAGGTGAGTGATTCTGGCAAACTACCCTCCTAGGGTGATACCCTAGCTTTTCCCTGAGAGTGCTATTAAAAAGGAGCCCCTATCTTCTTGATCTCCAGATACAGAGTAGGCATTCTGTAATATGTAGCTGAGGAAGGAATGGGAACAGGTTCTAGTAGACTGTCATCATTTTTATGGACATTTAGGAGATATATTTTTAAATAAATAGTTACTGATTTGCTGTATGTCCTTAGGTTAGTTTTCAGATACTTGAAATATTTGTGTTTTATAATTTTTTATCAAATGGTTGTTTGACCTGGAGAGGAGTATGCCAAGTTCCTCATGTAGCTATTCTGGAAGGCTGATGAATTTTTTTTGTGTGTGTGAGTGTCCTTTTGCAATGTTTTAATATAATAATTGTTGGTATATGTCACATTTAAATGTGATTGTGTGTGTGTGTGTGTGTTTATAGAAATTCATTGATATAATAGTTAGGCCTGGCCTCTTACCTGTATTATTTTAGATTTTATGTGTTGATCAATTTCCAGACGTTGTTCAGTATGTGATCTTACTTGTTTATGAAAAATCTTTGTGGTAGTTAAAGGTTTGGATAATTGCTCAGTGGTTATTTTTTAAATAAAAGCATTATGTAATATTGTAAATCATACATTGATATACACAGTGTTTGTTATTCTGCTGTTTGGCTTAGTGTTAAAACTAGGTTTCTTTTTATCTTCTGTCTCCCATCTCTTTCACTTCTGGAATTTAATCAATGACTTCTCAGTGTTCTAATATTTAGTATCTGCCATTTTGTTTTAATTGTGCTAGAATTTCTAAAATTTGATGTAATACTTTAAATGACATTTAAATGACTCCTGGCTATTACAGGTAAGATGACTGAGGTAAATCTCCTCAGGACTGGTGCCTGTGTTGGTGCACATTGTCTCTACACAGCTCTAGGAGTTAACATTCATGTTAGAGTCTAGGTGAACGATATTTTCTAGGATTGTGAATTGTACAAACTGCGTGGCTGTATGCAGAACTCTTGATTTACTCTGTGCTACCTTATTTTCTCTTCGTGTTTTTTTAGCTGTAATATTGGAATATTCTCTAGTTCTTGTGTATTTAAAACTGCATGATACCTAAATTTGAAGGCTGGTTTAGCTGGATATAAAACCTTCGGTTCAGTTTCTCTGTTAGACCTGTTATATCTTGTACATGATGTTCCGTTGTATTTTGGTGCTAAATGTTGCTGTGAAAAGAATACAATACCAGACAATTAGATTCTTCTTTTTTTTTAATGAAAGACTTCATCTTTTTTCCTGACAGACTAAGGGATTTTTTTTCTGTGGGTTTTTAAGATTTTCTAGGATACTCTTAGAGTTTTCCATTTTGGGAACCGAATTTAATTGTTGAAAAGTTTTCTTGAATCAGTTCTTGAAGTGATTGTGCTGTTGCAATGCTCTGATTTTATTCTTTCAATACCCCCCTTTTTTGGTGGGACGGTATCTCAGGTTATTTTTGCTTATTTTCTCTAGCCACTGTTTTCTCTCTAATCCCTTTAAAACTCTTCCTTTATTTCAGTTTCATTTTATTTCTTTCTTTGATTTCTCTCCTCTGTATTCTTTGCTGTGTTTTCCATGGTTTCTTTTCATCTCTGTATTTCTTGTATGTTTACCTTCATTTCGATGATGATTATGGTTTCTGTTTTCTCCTGGCTTTTGCCAGCATGCATTTGACCTCTTTTTATTGTCTCACCGCTTTTTCCCTGAGTTGTAACATTTCTGCTTCATGGTCTATTTTTTTTTTTAATTTTTTTTTTAACGTTTATTTATTTTTGAGACAGAGAGAGAGCACGAATGGGGGAGGGGCAGAGAGAGAGGGAGACACAGAATCGGAAGCAGGCTCCAGGCTCTGAGCCATCAGCCCAGAGCCCGACGTGGGGCTCGAACTCACTGACCGTGAGATCGTGACCTGAGCTGAAGTCGGACGCTCAACCGACTGAGCCACCCAGGAGCCCCAAGGTCTATTTTTGATGTGACATCGTCAGTAAGTTTTATTTCATGACAAAATACTTTGATTAATGTTTCATCTTGTCTTTGGCAGTGATTTTTGTTGTGTACTTCTTAATCTATACCTGAGTTTTTCTTTTTCTTTTTCATAGTTTATTATAGTGATGTTATATAAATAATTATTTATTATTGAATTAATTTTCTTTGTGGGAAGTTCCTATACATAACAGGAGAGGGGGCCAAAATTATGGTGCAGGCTTAAGAGCCCAAAGACTATCTTCCGTTACCAGAGAAACAGGTGGCTACTGCAAATATGGCTAATCGCCTTGATTCTTTTTTTTGGCACCACCTTTTTAATAGCCTGGATCTAGAAGAAACAATGGCTTTAGGAAATGAGATGACATCCTTTTTATCTCATTTCCTAAAGCCATTATTGCATATAAGGTTTATAAGTTTTGTACCTCAGAGGCCCTCTCTGGCCTTCAGAACCTGTGATTCTGCCAGCACAATCTGAAATCGGCCACCACTGTGCCAAGCTACCATTCTTTGCTTTTCATTTTCTCCTACATGAACTTCCTTGAGTTGCTACACATATTTTTGGAGTCTAGAGTTTGTCTGTTTTTTCCTAGTTTTGCTGGAAATGGAATTTGTATTTTATTTATCTTTTTATATTTACTTTTGGGAGAGTACGAGCCGGGGAGGGCCAGAGAGGGGGTTAGAGAGGATCAGAAGTGGGCGCTGTGCTGACAGGCTGATGGTGCAAGCCCGATGTGGGGCTTGAACTCAACAATGGCAAGATCTTGACCTGAGCTGAAGTTGGATGCTCAACTGACTGAACTACTCACATGCCCCTGGAATTTGTATTTTAAAAAATTCTTCTTGCTGCTTTTAATGTTATTTCCAGGAAGAGTGGTGAAAAATGTTGTTAATGTCCCTATGGTCATACCACAGTATTGGCATGTCACCTAATAGTAGTCACATCTCTAGTCACATCTCTAATGGAGCTCCTAGGCTTCTCTAAGGCTTAGGAACAATTGAATATATATTTGTAAATTGTTCCTACATTCTTCACTTCATAAATTTTACATATGATGTGTCAGTAGAAGATGCCAGTATGTGGCAAAAGACTATCCATCCCTCCACTTGATTTTTTTCTTGCCTTTATTAGTTGTTGTAGATACTGCTACTATTGGGGCAATTATTTTTGCTTAGAACTCCGTAGTCAGTGCTAGTTAATAGGTTGTAATGGGTTAGAGTCAGTGCTTAGGTAGAGCCTGGGTATAGAGTTGTTAACAGACATTATTTTACTCCCAAATGATAGATGGGAAAAATCAAAAGGAAAACTACCACAATCATAGGCTTTGTGCATGAACTGGGATTGCCCTACGTTTAATCTTCAGGAAAGTGTGAAGAGTACCAAGCATCCCTCATATTGAGAGTGGAAGTAATTTTGAGAAAAAATGGCATCAGATCATTTATTCATTAAATTTGACAGGAATTTATAAGGCATCTTTCATATCATGTTGTCATGACCATTGACTCATATAAAAGAGAATACAAATACACAAAAGAGTATACAAGGGGAAAATGGTAAGTGACGTAGGGAGGAAGAAGTTACTTCATTTGGGAGAATATCAGGAAAGGTTCCCCACAAGCAGTATTATTTAAAGGTATTTATTACATAGTGTGTTTTGATTTCGAAACACTAGTATGTTTTCCTTAAAGAATGATTGTTTAAAGAAGAGTCCTTTAACAATATGCAAAATAGAAGAAATGCAGTCAGTTACTTTGGAAAATGACCTTTCACACTGTGGGAGAAAGCATCAAGTACCATTCTAGCTTTAACTTTACTCTTTAATAGAAAAATACCAGTTGAGTTTTTTCACTAATTATTAGCATCTTCAGGGAAATATTCATATGCACTGGACCTTTTTACAAGCTGAAATTAGAGAATGCTCTGAAATAATTTATTGAAATTGTTTTAATCAACAATCAACTGATGCCCATGTCAGAGAATGCTCTGAAATAATTTATTGAAATGGTTTTAATCAACAATCAACTGATGCCCATGTCAGGAAAAATCTGAAAATGAGTAAGAGTTTACATTACCAGGAAAGCCTTCAGGGTGGCACCTAGTCATACTTGTAAACGACAGACAGACACACACACAAAGACACATATAAATAGAAAAGACTTGATAATGCTCCTTTATTTAGAGTGAATACAATGAGTTTGGATTAATGGCTTACCTGGTGATCACTCCATTTGTGTGGGGAGCCAATTAGGAGGATTCTCTTGGCGTTTTTCTTGTACCTACAAGCACCGGACAGTGGAGGGAAGCATAGGACTGGAAAGGTCACATCTTCATGTCCTGAAAGCTTGAGTGGTTACAGAGTGCAGAGGTCCCATGCGGAAAGATCATTACCTGCTGTGTCTCTTGTTTTCAAAATTCTTAATCAGGTTATCAGCTGTAAGAATGCTTTTTCCTTTGGTTCCCAAACAGTGGGGCACTTAAAACAGCAGGTCACCGGAGAACAGCATCAGCCAGCACTGATAAGTTGAAAGTACCATTGGGATGAGAGAAGAATGGGCAGAACTGCCTGATCTTGTTTATCCTCTGTTACTTATTTTTTTTCTTCTAGGTTCATTTTCTAGAGAGTCTCTTTTCATTGCTTGTGTGCTCATCTGTGCATATTTAAAATGCCTTGGTGGTGGCAGAGAGTAATTAGTATATACAGCCTGGAAACTCAACTTTTAAATTTTATTAATGAGCTAAGTTGAGTTCCCCTTTATCTTTTAACTGACCCCAAGAGCATTAATGAAAAGTATCTAAATATGAATACAGGTGTAGTAATAAAGGAGAATTATCAGTCACCCTTAATTTAATTGGTGTCACCTTAGCTTTTAGCAGGGTAATAGGGTAGTATTGCCACCTGCAATCATTCAAGACTACCTTTCTCACTAATTAGCTCACTTAATGGCCTTTCAAAAGTGAGTAAAATAGAATCTGGTAAGAACTGCTAAATATACACGAATATATTTGTGAGATAGCATTGGCCGAATATTTAATCACAGACACAGAACTTGAGTTTTGAGGGACATTAGTGATTCGTTTTGTGCATCCTTGACCCATGAATCTCTTAAAACACCCTCTTGGTACACAGGCTTTCTAGGACTCTAGTAACTGGAGCTTATTTCATGATGTCTGATACTCCAAGCTCTTTGATCTAGTTTTATTAATTCTCAAAGCCCATGTAAGCAAAATACCATGTAGAGTTAGTATTATGACCTGAAAGGTATTCCATTCTTTTGGCTAAAGGTCCAGTTTGATCAGTATTTATTGTGTGTGCATTGAACTCTATTATGACTACTTTTGGCAGGTAGAGAAACACAAGACAGGGTTGTGCATCCTCTGAAGAACTTGTATTCTGGGATTTAGAAAGAGACATACAAAGAACAACTCCATTAGAAAGTTGAATGTTACCTCCTACGGATAAAACACATTTGCTAAGAATTATCAGAAACCATGCATAATCAGAAAGGTAGATGTAACTGCATGTCAAACTAGTGGGCCTCTCTTTCCTCAGGAAATTTTTCGACTAAAGACGTCTTCAAAATGACATTTGTACTTTGGAGACACACAGGTTATTTTCATTTAGGAGACAGAACAGTTCACTAGCCTTGTTTTTTATATGTTCACTGAAATGCTTTAACAAAGCATGTGATTTTGATAGTTATCTGTCATATCAGAAACGGATCCAAGCAAGCACTATTGGCTTTTCACTTTAACGACTACAAAGCGATATTTATTAGCAGTCAGTGCCTCTCCTGAGCACTAATCCAAAGCACGTTTTCCCATAATGAAAATGGTTCTTCTCCTTCTCACAGATAGTACATCTCCAACTGAGAGGAAACCCTGTTTAAGGGTCTAGATTATGAGCTACTTATGGGTGCAGTTAATTTTTCTGGGAACAGCTTGATTCTGAGCATTTTTCTAATAGATATTGGAGAGGTCAGTGGCCATTTCAGTAGAGTTGGCTGTATGCATCATAACTGAAAGTTCAGTGATTCAACCTAATCACTTATGGGCCCACAGTTTGCTATTTCTCTCTAGAAACTTCCTATTATAACTAATAATAATTAAAGATTACATTTGCTTAGCTCTGATAATTTTTGAGGACTTGTACTAAGAACCTTATATTCATTGATGTCATTTCCGTTTTGCCTCAACACTGAGTTGTATTTTTGTTTCCATTCTGCAGAACAGATATTGAGGCAAGGGGGTGGATTTTCTGATAAAAGACAAAGGGACAATTTAGACTAAGATTTTTTTGGACTCCAGAGCCAAAAATGGCAGTGGAATTTCTCACCTGGAACATATTTCCAGAATTAATTTCTTGGAACATACTAGTGACTTTCTATTTCTACACATGTGCTTAAATTTCCTCCAGACTGGATGCTCGCTACTGCCTATTTAACTTTGCATTTTCAAATGCTTATTTGTGTCTGTCCTACTGGGGTGAGGTCGGTAGGAGCTGTTCCAGAATTACAAAAATGGATCTGTGCTATGAAGTATTAGTGTCAAAGACTAGTCCCCTTTTTTTATGTTTGGCATAGTCTTAGTACTTAGAGTTTTAATTTTTTAACGTTGTTGTTTTTTTTTTTTTTTTTTTTTTTTTTTTTAAGGGAGAGTGTGAGCAGGTGAGGGGCAGAGAGAGAGACACACACAGAATCTGAAGCAGGCTCCAGGCTCTGGGCCGTCAACACAGAGCCCCATGCGGGGCTCAAACTCAAAAACTGTGAGATCATGAGCTGAAGTCAGACACTTAATAGACTGAGCCACCCAGGCACCCAAGTACTTAAAGTTTTTATATTGGATGGGTAAAGGATTATCCCAGGAATATATTAGACAATCTCAGAACTAGGCCTCGATATTTGAGACCAGATATAAGGGAATCTTCAACCCACAAATAGTCTTTCCTTTGCATTTTATAAGCTTCATTCTATCCAGATAGCACTTTGGGACTCCTCAACCCAAAGGAACAATAGGATCAAAAGATACCATGTATTTGGGATTTAGAGTCTTTATTTTCATGTTGCTGCTGAAAATACCCATGGGCATTGCTTAGGGAATAGGCCTACTTTGCTTTTTCTACAATGAGTATTTTTTCAGTTATAACTCATTTTTATGTCAGGTTGATGGAAAAAGAATATGGAGATCTGTTTCTTTAATCTGGAGTGTTTTTCTGAAATTTACTGAGTGTGTGTGTATACACATATATGTGTATATGTATATATATGTATGTATATGTGTATATGTATATATATGCATGTATATGTATATATGTATATATAGGTGTATATATGTGTATATATATGGGTATGTATATGTATATATGGGTATATATGTATATGTATATATGGGTATATATATATGTATATATGGGTGTATATGTATACATGTGTGTATATGTATATGTGTGTATATATGTATATGTATATGTGTGTATATGTGTATATGTATATGTGTGTATATATGTATATGTATATGTGTGTATATGTGTATATGTATATGTGTGTATATATGTATATGTATATGTGTGTATATGTGTATATATGTGTATATGTATATGTGTGAATATGTATATGTGTATATATGTGTATATATGTGTATATGTATATATGTGTATGTATACGTATATATGTATATATACGTATATATGTGTATGTATATGTATGTGTATGTATGTATATGTGTATATATGTGTATATACACACATCAGATATCTGGTATGAAAATACTCTTTCAAATGCTACTCTGTATCAGAGATACAGGTGCTTATAAGAAAGTGCTGTAGCCATTCTGTTTGTATTGATGTTGACTTTGCCAAGGGTGAATACTATGTTTCCTATATGATATTGTAGGGCATACTTGGTAGCAAATGCCTGATTGATGAACTGATTTTATGGAAGTATTGAGCTGGACTGGAAGTCAACTTTCTCCTTAAGTGCTTTCTTTGTTATCTATTAGCTAAAGACCGTGGACACAACTATAACAGCCTTACTCTCCTCACCTGTAAAACCTGTGAGCTCTACATGATGATCTTTAAATGATCTTCCAGCAGTTAAGATTTAAAAGTGCATGAGATGTCTTGTTCTTCTATCCACTAGACTCTTATTCTTTATAAAGTGGTTCTGTATGGACTTTCCCATTTCCTGTTGAATTGAAGGGCCATGAAGATGGGAAGTTGGGACCAAGAGTCTGTACAGCAAACCTTACTTGACATTTCTCTTTAGTTTCCACGTACGTTTTCCTTCCCACAATTTACTCCCTCGAAGCACAGATACCCCTTTCCTTTGTCTAGTCAGTTATCCATAATTGATCATCCTTTGTTAAAATGGTATAGAAGCTTACAAGTCTATCCAGTTTTTAAGATTTTCACTTTCCTGTGTGACTCCGATGCATAAAAAATTAAAAACATCAATTACATTTGTATGCTTTTTTTCTTCTGTTGACTTTTCTTGTGTCAGTTTAATTCACAGTGCCTCAGATGCAGAATGTAAGAAGATAGATGAAAAGTTTTTTCCTGCTCTACAGAATGCTTAGGATGAAAACACTTCCTTCTGGTTTATCGATAATGATGAGCTTGTTTGTTTATCCCTCCTCTACCCCTACATTTTGAGGGTTCTGTAGCTTAAGGAGCTTCCAAGCTTATGTGCACTGCAGCACAGCTATCCCTGAAATGCAGCCAGCACTTGAGGATTTGAACACTTATAAGCTACTCATCCTGTTATAAAGTAGGTAAGATAGAAATTACATTGTCTCCTAGCATGCATATATATAGCATGACATGACTTCTCGTTGGCTTTATATCACATCTGTCTTCTGGGTTAATATTTTGGGAACATTGTTATTATTATTATGGAACGAACATTATTATTATTATTATTATTATTAATGTTAGGGTCACACAAATAATTCTAGGCACATTAAGAACCATCTCATATGTGCATTACTAAATGGTTCACAAGGATCCAAATTCTTCCATGTTACTATGGGACAAATACCTTAGGCTTTCCAAGAACATAAAATTAACAGTCTTACAGTAGAAAAGCATTTGGCTCCAAATCAGAAAACCTACCTTTTGGTTCAGGCTGTGGTGCTAATTGCCACATCCCTTAATATCTTTAAGCCACAGTGTCCCGAACTTGAAAACCACAACTTTGACCTAGGTGGTGTCTGAGACCTATCTTGAACATGAAGTTTGCTTTATGCTCTAAGGCCACAATTGAGTTTAAAACTCTGGTAGTAACATAATTGCAGGCGGTAACTTGGAGTACTATTCAGTTTTTACAGACTCTCCAGATAACAGGAAAAGAAAAGAAATTGATTTAACCATTGTTGTCCTGAGGGTTGGAATGTGTCCCAGATCACGTCATAATTCTTGAAGAATTAGAAAATATAATTGGAGCCTAAAATAATAGGATTAGCCAATAATAAAGACAATAGACCTCTCTCAGAATAGACCAGCTATCTATTTTTAGAACCAAGTGGAGCTTTGCAATCATTTCTGCATATGGGCCAAGATACCTATGAAGGTAGAAATACCATTTATATAAAAACTATTCAATTACTATTCTACATTTTGCAACAAATGGGGAAACCTCGGAATGCTCAATTTTAGTCCATTCTTAAGTATGTAAAATCCTCTGGGCTTGCTGGTCCCTCACTCTTGATTTAGAAAAAGTCTTGTTTTTACTGAATATGAAGGAGTCTCAGGGAAGTCACATCTCATCTATCAGATTCTTGAGAGCTTTGAAATGTAAATCATCCTGTTTGTTCTTACTAACAACTTAATTTGAGACAGGATTGATTGACTAGAGAGTTTGCTAATCAGTTTGAAACAAGACTAGGCTAGGAGCCAATGGAAATTTGCCAGAACCTCCCTTCCAAAGACCAGGTCGACAGCTGGTCTCATTTTGGAAATGCTTTTGCTCATTATCTTATCATTTCGTCCATTTTGTATAGTCCACATCTCAAATGACAATAGTTATTTTTGAAGACACTCCAGAGAAAAGAAAAAGCCACATATAACTTAAAATATGGAGTTAACAATTTTTCAAAAATTAGGTTAACTTCCTGTAAATTGTATCCCTTCCTACCTCCTCAGCCCCTCCATTTTTTTTTTTTTTTGAGTTGCTAGGTATATTGACAATAAGGAATTACTGCTGAGTGTGAGTGGGGGAGGGGCAGAGTAAGGAGGAGAGAGAGAATCCCAAGCAGTCTTCGGGCTGCCAGCGCAAAGCCTGATGCAGGGCTTGAACTCACAAAACCGTGAGATCATGACCTGAGCTAAAACCAAGAGTCGGACGCTTAACTGACCCAGCCACCCAGGTGACCCAATAAAATCATTTTCAACTGAATGTTAATTTAATTTGGATATAAATTTATAAATAGCATTTTAAGATTTCCTCTGATATTTCTGGTAATGCATGGAGATTTTACAAGTAACTGAAATTATATGTAATCCAAATGCTAGTTCATCCACTCTTTTGGTATATCTTTGTCATCTTCATTAATAATCAGTTCATCTGAAGCTTCATATGAAAATCTGCTGAATGTGATGGTTTAAAAAAATTTTAACATTTATTTATTATTGAGAGATAGAGCGTGAACATGGGAGGGGCCCAGAGACAGGGAGACACAGAATCTGAAGCAGGCTCCAGGCTCTGAGCTGTCAGCACAGAGCCCTACGCGGGGCTTGAACTCACAAACCGAGAGATCATGACCTGAACCGAAGTCGGACTCTTAACCGACTGAGCCCCTGAGTGTGATGGTTTTTAATTTAATTCCTATTTCTAAGCCTGTGGCTCTTTGTAATTTTGCAGCAAGTTTTGAAACTGGAGATTCTAAACCTGTTGAAGAGTTCGGGTGACTCCCTTATATGCTTCACTGCAATATTCATGTGTATGCCTTTATAACAATTTATTGACTGGTTTGCTGCTGAAAGTCAACAGTTCCTGTCCCACTGCTGAGCAGTGGGTTAATTCTTGTGCAGACACTGCAGGACACGCTCCCAAAGGAAGGGCAAATGGTTTCCCTTTGCGGTTCAAGGAGCTGCCCCCATGCAGAACTCTTTCTTTCTCCTGGGGCCCCTATCACTTTTGCTGCTACCTCTGTAGTTGGAACTGCCATTCTGGGATGCCTGTCTGGAGTGTGGTGCCCAGGACTGCCCTGAGACATGTGTGAGACCAACTGCATTGTGAGTGTGGTGCCCTTCTCTGCCCGCAGGCTTGATCCTATGCATATACAGCCTATCACTGGACCACCACACCCATCTGCTCTGTAACCTGATTCGTCTCTGCCCATTAATGTGCTCCATTGTCCCATGAACTTAGACAAAATGATTTCAAGGATAAAACTAAGAATTCCAAGATGCAGGGGCACCTGGGTGGCTCAGTCACTTGAGCATCCGACTTTGGCTCAGGTCATGATCTCACAGTTGGATGAGTTTGAGTCCCACATCAGACTCCTTGCTGTTAGCACAGAGCTTGCTTTGGACCCTCTGTCCCCATCTCTCTGCCCCTCCCCCACTTGCACGCATGCTCACAGGCGCGCTCTCTCTCTCTGTCTCTCCCTCCCAAAAATAAAACCATTAAAAAAAATCAAGATGAAGATAGCAATATTCAATATTTTAAGCCAATCACAGGGCCCTTCTGAGTATAGAGCCCTGTGTAATTGCACAGGTCACAGGTCAGTAAAGATGGCCCTGTCACCCCCAGTGGATTTCTGTGGACACCAACACCCTGCTCTTTCCAAAGGTCATTCATGTTTGCCTGAGGCCACTTTAAAGCCTCCAACTTGTCCTCTCCAATCCTTGTTTTCAGTTGATGACCTTGGGCCATATTTCGCTGAAAAAATACAAAAGTACTAAGATGAGCGTTTCTGCAGACTACTGCTCCCCCCTCAACACAAGGATCTATCTCTGTGTGCAAACGCCCTGACCTCCCCCGTTACTCTGTGGGTTACTTACACTGGAGCACTGAGTCTCAACATGTCTCTCCAATTCTAGCAATTCCCCAGCTGCCTCCTGCAGCACTGAGTTGTACCTCTCTACAACAGTGTTCATGCCAAAACATAACCATTCCTGATCTTCTGTTTCCTCCAGCTACCAACCCCATTTCTGTTTTCTTCAGAATGGAATTCTTTGAAAGTGTTTTCATAATTCCTGTCTCCACTTCTCAATTTCCCTCCCAAACTCACTCCAATCAGGTGTTGGCTTCGACCACTTCAAAGAAACTTCTCATTTCAGGAGTACTAAAAACTTGCATGTTGTTAAATCCAGTGGTCCATTCTGAGTTCTCTGACTTGACCATTAAAAGCATTTACACAACTAGTCATTTTCTTTCTTGAAACACTTTCTCACTTGGATTTGTGACACCATACCCCTTCCTCACCAGTGCTCCGCACCCTCTGCTTGGCTGGTTTCTTCTCTTCATCCTGATGTCTCCACACTGGAGCTCCCTCCTCTGACATCTCTGCCTTCCCGTACCCCCGCAGGATGCTCACATGCTCTTTTAGCTTTCAGCACCATATTTACATCCTGATGACTCCAGACTCAAATTTTAGCCTGGACCCTGTCCCTGAGCTCCACATTTGTATATCCAACTGTGTTGGAGACAGTACTTGCACTGTCTGTCTGTCCCATGCACTAAACTCCATGTGTCGGCAAATTCCGTGGCACCACTTTCACATCCTGGTGACTTCTCATTACCAACCCTGATGCACCTTGGTCCAAATCACTGTCAACTTAGACTTGCATTATTGCAATAGTCTCTTACCTGGTCTCCTTCTTCTATTTGTGCTGCTTGGCGGCCTATTCCCTATATAGGGGTCCTTTTAAAAAGTAGGTCTGGTGATAACAGTCTTGTGTACAAAACCCCCAGTGGCTTCCACCCAATTCAGTAAAAATCAAAGACCCCACGACAGCATTTAAAGCTCATACTACCTGGGTACCACCACCCCCCCTTCTTCCTACACCTCCGATATTCTTCTCTTGTTCACCCTGTTCTATCCATCTTACTACTCTTCAAACTTGTGAGGTTATGCTCTTTCCTCTCGGCCTCTGCTTGGAATATTACTTCTCCAGATATCCTTGCAGATTACTCCCTCACTTCCTTATGTGTTGCTCATCTGGCTTCTTCTAAGTGAGACCTTCCCTGATCACCATGTTTAAAATGGAAAGCTGACTCTCCTTGTCTCCATACTGCTTTATTTTTCTGTCTGAGGTCGGGTATTTTTGTTTTATTTACTGCTTTGTGTTAGAGCCTGGAAGTGCTTGCACGTAGTAGCATTCAGTACAGATTGGTTGATTGAGTAAATAGTGTTTTTGAATCAAAAAAGGGCGTAAGATCTATCCCTAGGATTTTGTGATGAATAAATTCTGTTAAAAAACAGCAGAATTTTGTGGTTCTTGGTAACATGCCTTAAGATCTTTCTGGGCGCTTGAGTGGCTCAGTCAGTTGAGTGTCCAACTCTTGGTTTCAGCTCATATCGTGATCCTAGGGTTGTGGGATCAAGCCCTGTGTCAGGCTCCACTCTGAGCATGGAGCCTCCTTAAGATTCTTTGTCTCTCCCTCTACCCCTCTCCCCTCTTCATGTTCTCTCTCTCTGTCTCTCTCTGTCTCTCTCTCAAAAAATACTAAGAATCTTTCCAAGGAGTTTTCACACTGTGAAAGGTGTCACTTCATCCTGATAATGCGCTGACCTAATAATCTTGCATTAATTAGCAAATCATGATATAACCAAAAGATATGAAAGAAAAAAGATGACTGTCGTTGTGACTCCAATAGTCAAGGTTCGTATTGGACATGACTGCATGAGCCATCAGGCCTGGAGCGTATGAGCATTTCTGCGGGAAGCCTGATCAACTCTTTCATACAACTGTGATGGTATTTGTGGTAAAGAAATAGCAAATATGCTTCATGCAGTGCTTGAAAGAGCACCAAGGGCTTTAGGGTAGAAAACCATCCCGCTTGTTCCTAGCAGAGCATGAAATCACCCTATTCCCTTTTACCAGGTTACTTAGATAAAGGGATCGTGCCTATTAATAAAACATCACGCATTCTTGTTTCTTCAAGGGACATGATAACAAAACTGTCATTTCCCTGTTGCTGCCGACTTCTCCCAAAGTGGGGTCACTTTGCTGTCTGCAGTATGTTTAGTGAGGGTTACCAAGAGGGTTTGATTGTTTGTGTGGAGGACTTGGAAGTGGATTTTCTTGTAGTCAGACTTTCTTCTAAGTCTGCTCTGCAGGATCTTTGTTTTCTGAATAATCCATATCCCAACCTGGACAGAAGGGAATGAAAATACTGTGATACACATCACAGTTGTCATGCCTTCATGTTGGTGAATGATATTATATATGGTTTTCACTTTCCTGGGATAGGATTTGTTTTAATTGATGCTTTATTTTTCTGTCAGGTTATGCTTGTCTCCTGGCTGAGTCACACCTACTCAGTGATTTCATTCTAATTTCTGCCCTTCTGCTCAGTTGGTGAAAGCTTTTCCACACCCATTTTATTACCAGCCAATTTGAATGTCCATTTAATGTCTGACACTCAATTTTTAAACAGAATTTTGTTCAGGACTTCTACACAGCTGCTCATGTAGGCATTAATTATAGTAAAATAATAGCTGCCTGTAAAGAAGGTTGCCTTGACAAAGTAATCCAAAATGCCCTAATGGTTATATGAAAATTCCTAAAAATAACACAGGAGCTCAGAAATGAGAATACTATCCCACAAGGAATGGTGTTATCCAAATGTTTGGGCCCAAATCCATATTTTTGGTGTGTCTGTGCAGTTTAACATAGACAACCCCAATAATTTATTTAATTTATTTATTTATGAAAAGACATTGTTGAATTTTACTTATTTTTTTGAATATGTGTACATTGTTACCTAAGTTACCTCAAATATAATTTATTGTTAAGTTGGCTAACATAAAGTGTAAACAGTGTGCTCTTGGTTTTGGGGGTAGATTCCTGTGGTTCATAACTTAAATAAAACACCCAGTGGCCATCCCAACAAGTGCCCTCCTCAGTGCCCATCACCCATTTTCCTCTGTCTACCATCCCCTCATCAACTCTCACTTTGTTCTCTGTGTTTAAGAGTCTCTTATGGTTTGCCTCCCTGTAAGTATTTTTTCCCCATCCCTTCCCCTGTCATCTTCTGTTAAGTTTTTCAAGTTCCTTGTATGAGTGAAAACATATGGTACCTGTCTTTCTCTGCCTGACTTATTTCACTTAGCATAATACCTTCCAGTTCCATCTACGTTGCTGCAAATGGCCAGATTTCATTCTCTCTCATGGCTGAGTAGTATTCCATTGTATATATAAACGACATCTTCTTTATCCATTCATCGGTTGATGGACATTTAGGCTCTTTACATAATTTGGCTATTGTTGAAAGCCAAATGCTATAAACATCGGGGTACATGTGCTATGAATCAGCACTCCTGTATCCTTTGGATAAATTCCTATTAGTGCTATTGCTGGGTCATAGGGTAGATCTATTTTTAACTTTTTGAGGAACCTCTACATTGTTTTCCAGAGCGGCTGCATCAGTTTGCATTCCCACCAACAGTGCAAGAGGGTTCCCCTTTCTCTACATTCTTGCCAATATCTGTTGTTTCCTGAGTTGTTCATTTTAGGTACTGTGATCGGTGTGAGGTGGTATCTCAGTGTAGTTTGATTTGTATTTCCCTGCGGATGAGTGACGTTGAGCATCTTTTCATGTGTTTGTTGGCCATCTGGACATCTTCTTTGGTAAAATGTCTGTTATTTTGCTCATTTCTTCACTGGATTATTTGTTTTTCGGGTGTTGAGTTTCATAAGAACTTTATAGATTTTGGATACTAACCCTTTATCCAATATGTCATTTACGATTATCATTTCCCATTCCTTCGGTTGCCTTTTAATTTTGTTGATTGTTTTCTTTGCAGTGCAGAAGCTTTTTATCTTCATAAGGTCCCAGTAGTTCATTTTTGCTTTTAATTCCCTTGCCTTTGGAGATGTGTTGAGCAAGACATTGCTGCGGCCAAGGTCGAAGTGGTTGTTGTCTGTTTTCTCCTCTAGGGTTTTGATGGTTTCCTGTCTCATTTTTAGGTCTTTCGTCTATTTTGAGTTTATTTTTATGTATGGTGTAAGAAGGTGGTCCAATTTCATTCTTTTGCATGTAGCTACCCAGTTTTCCCAACACCATGTGTTGAAGAGACTGTCTTTTTCCATTGGATACTCTTCCCTGCTTTGTCAAAGATAAGTTGGCCATAGTTTTGTGGGTCCAATTCTAGGTTCTCTATTCTGTTCCATTGGTCTATATGTCTGTTTTTGTGCCAATACCATACTGTCTTGATGATTACAGCTTTGTAGTAGAGGCTCAAGTCTGGGATTATGATGCCTTCCACTTAGCTTTTCTTTTTCAATATTACTTTGGCTATTCAGGGTCTTTTCTGGTTCCATAAAAATTTTAGGATTGTTTGTTCTAGCTTTGAAGAGAATGTCAGTGCAATTTTGATTGGACAACCCCAATATATTTAAAAAGTCCCACCTAAAATATATTTTTGGGATTCAAATTTCAGTTAAATAAGTGTTTTTAGTTTTCAACTTAGGACATGAGATGTTCATCACCATTATTTATGATAGTGAATAACAGACGTACATATTTAACAAAATACATAGCGAAGTGTGGCAGATCCATACAATAGAATATTATACAACATTTAACACTATGCTTAAAAGGGTTTTTAATGACATCAAATACTTACTCTAAAAGAGCAAGGAAAGATAACAGGGTATTGTACTTGTATTCCATATATGATCATAACTCTCTAATAGTAAGCATAAGAAAAATGCATTAACATGTTGAGGGCTGCCACTATGTAGTGGGATTGGATGATTTTTTTGCACTTCAACTTACATTTTCACAGATAGAGAGAATGTTCTTTTTAAAAAAATTTTTTTAATGTTTACTTATTTTTGACAGAGAAAGAGAGCATGAGTGGAGGAGGGGCAGAGAGAAAGGGAGACAGAGAATCCAAAGCAGGCTCCAGGCTCTGAGCTGTCAGCACAGAGCCTGACGCGGGGCTCGAACTCACAGACTGAGAGATCATGACCTGAGCCAAAGTCAGACGCTCAACCGACTGAGCCACCCAGGTACCCCCAGAGAATGTTATCCTTGTGGATCTGGAGAGATTTAAAGATCATCTTGATGAGAGAAGTCAGTGTCTCAGAACCTGTTGATTGAGGCAGGTGACATGAATGAGGCAGGTGGGCTGTGAGTCTTGAAGGGCAACAAGTCTGCAGAAAGGCTAAGGGATTCTTAGTCCCAGCTAATTGTTGGATTACAAATCTTTCATAATCTGTTCTAGCAGTTGTCTTCAAGTTTCAAGAACAACTGGAAATTTAGATTTTTACAGAAAACTATCTAGATTTAACTGGTGGTGGTATGTATGTATGCATTCATTCATTCATTCTCTCATTCGTTCATTTATTTATTGGAAGGCAACAAACAGACCAATCAAAACATATCTTAAAGGCAAATCTATTTACAACACATTGAGTCACAAACACAGGTCAACTTTATCTCACAATTTGATCCCAGGATGTATTTGAAATATTTTAATAATAAGTATAGCTCAGTATTGACTGTGAACCTGGTAGGCATTGAGTAAACAACTCAGTGGTCCTTAGAGTGCACACCCCTATGCATAGTCAGTCGTGTTTCCTGTATTTCCTTCATCTGTCTTCTTTGCTTTTTTCCTCCCTACCCCCCCTTTTTTTTTTAATCCTTCTCTCTTTCCTGTACTGGCTTTATAAAATAAGGGATGAAGTTTTGATGAATGTTAGGTGATTTAAATGTCCCCCAGAGGTATTAAACAGATACACACAGAGAACTGTAAGGATCAGTGGTTCTTAAACTGTTTGGTCTCAGAATTCCTTTACAATCTTTAAAAATTGTTGAGGACCTGTAGCTTCTGGCTGGGTCAGTCAGTAGAGGGTGTGACTCTTGATCTTGGTGTCAAGTTCAAGACCCATGTTGGAGGAAGAGTTTAAAAAAAAAACCCAGAAAACCAAATTGGTCAGAAGGAGCTGGAGTCATTTAAAAAAATTATTGAGGACTTCAAAGAGCTTTGTTTATATAGCATATAAATTGATAAAGATGAAAAATACATATAAATAAATTTCTACATTTATAGACACGTGTGTAAATACGTAATTATCACTTAAAATGGAGTAATTTTGAAAATATTAATCAACATGTAAAATAAATATTTTTTGTTAAAAATTAAGTTTAAAATTTTAGTTGAAATTTATTCATAATTTGCTTTAAAATTTTATTCAATTGTTACTTTTAAATTTTTTATTAAACATTTTTTTTAAATACCAAAATCAAAAATTTTGAAAAAAGAACTGTACACTTTTCCATAACTCTTTATCTCCAAATCTCCTTAACATGTGGCAATAGGTGTCTGGATTCTCCTGCTTTGGCATTTGATCTGTCGTGACACTCCCCATTACAAGCCTTGGGAAAACACTACTGTGTTTCTGAAAGAATGAGGGTAACAGTGGCAAATGGTTTCTCATTATTATAAAAGTAGTTTTGACCTCATGTCATCACTGACAGTCTCAGGGTCTCTGAAAGTCCCTGTCCACACATGAGCCATGTTCTAGGTCCCTCCTGATCTAAGCTAGCCCGGTCAGCAAGCAGCGTGAGCTTGAGCACGCGTCCCTCCCTACCCTCTCCTCTTTTTCTTTAGCCCCAAACAATTCATCCTTTTGAATTTAAAGCATTGTTTTCTATCAAAGTGCAAATATCAATGGGAGAGACAGCACATTAAGCTGTTAACAGCTATGACTTACTTAGTGTGAAAAAATTTAATTCTTTGCAATCGAAGAGTCGATGGGAATGCAGGAGAGAGAAGAGCCAGGAATGCAATATGTATGGAAAGGTCCCTCTCCCCAGCTCAGCTTACTCTGTTTCACACCAGGAACTGGCCTGGGAGCAGACTGGTTTCTGGATACTTTGGGCAATGACTTTTTTTCAGAGCTGTGAGCAATCTATTTCAATTGGTTATCCTCAAAAGCTACCTGAATTACAGAACAACTGTGGTTGCTAGCATCTTATTTGGGACTCATTGATCCAGGAAATGGGAAGAGTTAAAATTACTAAGAAAAACCCAGTCGAAACAAAACCTACTGATTTCTATGAGAAGTATTTTTATTGGTAACCATGCAGGAAGCTCTTTATTAATGTAGCTTCATCCTGTTTTCTCACTCAACTTCCTTTAAACTTAGAAATGCCTTATGCTGCATTAGTCCCTTGTACCTTTTCTTCAATATTTTTTTTCTCTCATTATGACTTTCTTATCCCTAGGGACACACATTGCTATTTCTTCATTTCTAAGAAAGTAACCTTTCCATTTGAGCATCTGTGCTGAGACATCCTTGAAAATTCTATCTTAGAATACCGTGTTGGATAATGATGATAATTCAGTGTAGTGGTAGTTTCTACAGATGGAATTACAGACATAGTTAATTAGGGAGAAAAATCCAATAAACTTGAGTCACTGATATTTGTGTCTTCTCTTTGCAAATGTTGATTTCTTCCCATGCTGGCTACCACAAGTGGATTCAGAGAAAAGGGCTGGTCCCTGAACTATGAGGGTTCTGCTGAGATTAGGTCTCTAGGGGTGAGCTCAAATTATGGTTTTGGTAGAATGTGTGAGTTTAGTCAGGAGAAGTAATTTATGCTGATGGGGAGGGAGTGCGAGGGGTCAAGGATAGATGGAGAAATTAGGTGCGCAGAAGTCGGAGGCAAAGTCACTTATGATGCAGGACCTGAGGGAACGTGAGAGCGATGATGGAGTGCAGACGGGGTGGCTGTTGGTGGCGAAGGGCCAGATTCTGGGTCCAGAAGGGCAGTGCTTAGCAAACTGATGAGGCAGTGTTTTGTGCCCTGGGAGAACCAACTGTTGTGGGTGGCAAATTAGTGCCCTGACTCAGCTGTGCAAAATATTTGCCATGTTGCTGTGCTTGAACAGATGTCTATTTGCTTATGACTGTCGTTATCAACAATACCTCTGGATTACTCAACATTTTAAAATATAGGGTACAAAATAATTTTGGAAAAATGCCTCTCTGCAAGGAATATAAGCCAAAGATACATGGCCAGTCAGGAAAAAAAATACCTATGAAATCGTTTGTCTGTGGTTTCTCTGATTGTTAAGAAAAATCTACCAATAACTGCTAATATTTGTTGAGTAATCATTTGTGTAAATAGTTTCACCACCACAGGCAAGGCATTTCCTTTCAGCCTCACTTGCAATAAACCTCATATGCTTTATCAGCCTTGTACTTTCCGGGGGTGCCTCTTCAGAGGAGCCCCTGACCCCCTGGGATCAGAGCCACTGCTTCTGACAGAGTTCTTGTCTTGACAGCCTGTGCTTAGGACCTATCAGGACAGACTTTCTCTCTTATAGAAGATGATTTTTTTTTTTTTTGAAGGAGAGTTTGTGAAAAAAATGCATACCCGCTCCAACCATTTTGGGACCAAGCAAGCACTCATGGATTTTCTCCTTGCAGAAATCTCTATGGACTGCTTGCTGTTAGTGGGAAGAGAGTCTTTTTTTTGTGTGTGGGCTGCATTGCCTGCCTCTTAACACACACTTAGGGCCATCTTCATCTTTGCCTTCTGGTCACATGGGTCCTCTGTAGATAGAGTTGTACCTTATCCCCTCCTGCCTGAGGGGATGCCAGTAGTGTCCCCTCTGCCAGGGATTTCTCCTCATGTACTCAATTTTCCCCTCTCACTCACAAATCCTTTCCTCCAGAATCCCCCCCCTTACTCTCCAAACTGTACTGTATTCCATTAGCAGTCTGTTCCCTATTGACACAGGGTATGCCTCAGTTGCTATGTTAGATGGTGTAGTTGATGTGATTATTTGTGTAATTTTTTCTAGACCGAGAGCAAGTCTTGTGTCTTTTTAATTTTTGGCTATTGTTTCATCCTCAGGACCTCCACAGTGTTTGACACATAGCGGGCCTTCAGTAAACACCAATGCAAAGATGATCGAATGAGCAAATGAGACTTCATTGAGTGCCTCCATGTTTCCAGACACTGCTAAGGGATGAAAATATGTAAATAGGATTCTTGGGGTTATTTGTTACACAGCTATAGGAACAGGAACAATGGATATGTAACACTTGAGCTAGACCTGGAAAGATAATTTTTTTTTTCAGGCAAAACTGTTAAGAAAAAGCATGACTTTTGAGAAGGCTGAGAAGTTCAGTGTGATCAAGAAAATTAGGTCGTGGGAGAGAATAAGGAGATGAGACATGATTCAGTGAGAAAGCGTGCTTGGATGGTTTAGTGAAAACCGTAATGCACTTGTTCAGTAGTATAGGTAATTTTCTTCCAGACCACTGCCTTAAAAATGTATTGTTTTAAATGAGAAAGCTTATGTCATAGAATTTCTGGAAGCTTTCTAAAATTGTGATTGGGCATGAAACAAGACTTCAGAATATTTCAAATTTCTTGGAATTCTTCATTAGTTTGCTCTACTCTCCAAACTCAACTAAAATGAAACTTGTCTTAAATTACAAGCTGTAGTTTAACTGATGAGTAATTTTGATTGTTGAAAAAACACTAATTCCTCCTGAGTACTGACATCTAGTTTTAGCATGACTTTTTGGGGCAGGGGATGGGGTGAGAACAGAGTTGGGAAGGAGAAGTGTCTCATCAGAGTATGCTGGGTACTAATACATTGTGTATATGATCTTCCTCGGAGGTATTCATTTTAATCAGCTTTCAAGATAAAGCACCACATTCGTCAAAGCAGAAGACCCAGACGTGCAATTTTTTTGTTAGTGGAAAACTGGCCATAATGAATGTGCTAAAATATATTAGTTATTTATTAATCTCAACATGTAAGAAAGCACTAGGTCATTAGCTTGTCTCATGAGCAAACAGAGGCTGCAGCCGGACCCAGAGTAGGGGAAAGCTGAATCAGCAGAACGAGTGGCCTGTGAAGATGGCACTTTGTGAGAAATGCCTGGCTGAGTGGGAAGCAGGGATACTATTAAATGAATGCATATGATGCATAGCATAATTATACCACTTATGGCAGGAAAGCATCACCGTTTGATCAAATGATGAGCTGTGAACATCAGAATTCACGGTATCAACCACCTCTGGGATTCTGTGTGAGTTTTGCAGTCCTGGAAGGGTTTCAAGTCAACTTTTGATTAATTTTTGGTGGTGCTATTTGGTTATTGAAGTGTAGCATGATCGTGTGTTTTTCCCCCCGCCTTTTCTTTTAAGCTCTGACAATCTTGATTAAATTTCCCCTTGAGGAGTGGGAAGAAAACAGCAAAGTAACTGTCACAACTTCTTTGAGATGACTGGCTTTAAGTAGTTTGAACATATCTTCCCAGAGTAACCTCTCTGGAAGATGAGTGGAAGGCAGCCACACTACGGAGATTATGGTACCTGCTAGCTGTGGATTTGTTTTTAATTGATTGTAACAGTTTGCTCCTAAGGCTCAGATGCAGGGTTTATTTCTATTTCTCTCACACTGTTTCTTACCACATAATCAGACACTGCCATACTCAACAACTGGGTTCAATGTTCGGTATTTAATTGCGTGGGGGCGGGGTTCAGGTTTTTGTGATGCTGTTCTAAATTTTTATTGTAGGAAACATAAACCAAGTTCTGGAGTAGTCATTGCGGGTTTAGCACAAAGCTAAACAAGTATGGAAAAGAGAGCTACTTATGGCCCATTCCCATGTTGTGGACTGTGATGAATAGAATTTCACTTGGAATTGCCAAAGAGAAGTCTACATGGTCTTGGAATGATTGATTTACCTACAATCCTATGTATGTACGGATGGACTCGTGTTAACTAGGAGGACAGGCTGGAGTTACCTCTTATAGGATGTTGTAATAGACAAGCACTTGATGTACTTCACAGTTTTCAAGATTGATTTGAAAAGTACTTGTTGAACACCAATTATGTCCCAGGACCAATGTTGCACACTGGACTCAGGGAAGCATAAGACTTGCTGGCGAGGATTCTCACAAACCATCACTATAGAAATATATGAAAATAGGGAATCCAGAGCAGGGAAGAGCCAACAATGTGCAGGTTCCAGCGATGAGGCATTGGATTAAAGGCTGATAACTAAAAGTGTAGTTACTTGTCTTTATATATGAAAGTTCTTTATGGGAGAATAAAATCTTTTGGATTGAAAGACATTTGAATTTTAGCATATTGGCCACCAATTTTCTTTGAATTTATAAACATGATTGTGGAATGTTGGCGGGATTAAGAAAAACTGCAGAGGAGAGGCCTTGCTTATTATGCCCCAAATGACTGACACAGGGGAGGACACAAGATGTAGCTTAATTTTTAGGCTATATTTAAAATTAAGCAAGTTACAGAAAACAATGAGGTGGAAGAATCTTTTCTAGGAGAATATTATATATCTTTAGTCCAGAGACCGAGAATGTGAAGCGGTAAAGTTGAATTACCCTGAATTATATTAATGTGTACTAGTCTGACAGATACACAGAAATGTGCCTGTGTATACCTGTGAACACACACACAGATGCACACACACAGTTCTCTAGGGCTGCAGTTACAAATTACCTTCAACTTGAGGGCTTAAAGTAACAAGTTTATTCTCTCACTGTTCTGGAAGCTAGAAGTCTGAAATCAAGCTGTTAGCAGGGCTGTGCTCTCTCTGAAGGCTCCTGCCTCTTCCAGCTTCTGCTGGGTCTAAACATTCCCTGGTTTGTGGCTGCATGATGCCCTCTCAGTTTCCATTAATCTCTGCCCCCATCTTCACATGGCCTCTTCCTCTGTGCCTCAAGTCTCTCTCTGCCTTTGTCTTATAAGGAAACATGTCATCTGGTTTAAGACCCATCTGGATTATCCAGTATGATCTTGAGATCCTTAGTTATATCCGAAAAGGCCTTTTTGTTTTTTCAAGTAAAGTCCATCACAAGACCAGGGTAGGCATATTTGAAGGGAGTGGGCAACAGTTAACTCGCTGTATACATACAAGCATGTATGCACATGTCTATTATATATACATGTGATACATATACACATCTAAATATATTTATGATTCTTAAGTATATAGGTATATGTAAAACCTTAAAAAGTAAATACGTGTGAGTATATATACATACATATGTATGTATACATAGCAAATATATTAATCATTAATAAATGATTTCTATAGAAAAGTAGCCAAATAGAAGATCAGATAGTTTGCTAAAAAAGAAACACTAAATAGTTAATTAAAAATGAAAACTAGATTCAAAAGCATGAGTAATGGAAAATATGTAAATAAATTCACAAGTTACCAATATTTTTACCTACTGAGTTGATAGAGATTAAAAAAAAAAAAACACAGCTGTTGAGGGTACATTGAGATACGTGTTTTCAAACACCTGTGGTGAGATTGCCACCTGGAACAGCCTTTCTGCAAGCAGTGTGGCAGAAGGCCACAAAAATTTTAAGTAAGTGTATAGTTTTTTATCTTGAAACCGTCTTTGTAGGATTCAAGATAACCCGACAGGTAGATAAAGGGTGATGTGTTTTGATTACAGCATACTAATTAACATATTATTTGCACTACCAGTTACAATAGTGGAAGGACACATTCTGCAACCAAATATTATACAGCCATCAGAATCATGTTTTGGAAGAATACTTATGACATGAAAAAATGTTCACCATGTACTGTACAATCAATACAAATATCAAGCTGGATATGGAGTATGATCCCATTTTTGTGAAAATAATCAATATATACTTAAATAAACACAATCCAGAGACTAGAAAAAAGTCATTGAAATATTACCAGCAGTAAATCTTAAGGTGACAGAATCATAGATGATTTTAATTTTCTTTTATCATTTACTGAGTCTTGCAATTTATTTTTATAATAGGCAAAATGATCTTGAAAATATTTACGTGTTCAATCTTTTAGTCGAAAATTGGAAGAAGTACCTTTAACTATTTCATATTTGAGTAAGTTATGTCAAGAATAGTTTGCATTTGGGGCGCCTGGGTGGCGCAGTCGGTTAAGCGTCCGACTTCACCCAGGTCACGATCTCACGGTCCGTGAGTTCGAGCCCCGCGTCGGGCTCTGGGCTGATGGCTCGGAGCCTGGAGCCTGTTTCCGATTCTGTGTCTCCCTCTCTCTCTGCCCCTCCCCCGTTCATGCTCTGTCTCTCTCTGTCCCAAAAATAAATAAAAAACATTGAAAAAAAAATTAAAAAAAAAAAAAAGAATAGTTTGCATTTGATACGATTATGAATGAGATCTGCCTTACAGTCTGAGATGATTAAGTAATAAAATCATGGGTTTTTACATTTGGATGGGAACCTTAGAAGATTCTGGTCCAGTCTCTTTTATCAATGAGGAAAATGTTCTACAAAGGGACTATCTTTCTTGACCAAAAAAAGTACATCTCTATTGGAGTTCATGGAAAGCTGCCTGCATTAGTCATCATGTATTGTGTAACAAATCACCACAACTCAGTTGCTTAAAACAACACCCATCTCTGTGGCTGGGAATTTGGGTACTGCTTGCCTGGGTCATCTTTTTCAGAGTCTCTTAAAAGGGTTTCAGTCAAGGTGTAGACCAGGCCTGGGGTCTTATTTGAAAGACTGGTTTGAGGAAAGATCTACTTTGAATCTCAAAAGGTTTTGGGCAGGATTCAGTTACGTGTGGGCTGTTGGACTGAAGACCTCAATTCCAAGCTGGCTATTACTTGGAGTCTGTTTTCAGTTCTTGGCCACATGGACCTCTCTTACATGGCATCTGATTTCATCAAAGCCAGTGAGAGAGGTTGACTGGCAAGATGGAGGCCACAATCTTATGTAGCCTCATCACTGAAGTGATAGCTCAGCCACCTTTGACATATCATACTAGATGGTAACAAGTCACTTAGCCAGCAACACTCAAGGGAGGGGATTCCACAAGGACATGGGTCGCAGGAGATAGATGGGGAGTATTGAAAGCATCTTAAAGTCTGTCTACCACACGGGCTCTCCTAACAGTCTTACAAGGTTAGGGCCAGATGTGAGTATGTGAGTAATGTACCTTTTTGGAAATGAAAGACTATAAGCAAAAAACTTTTTATATCTGTTTATAGTCGGTGCTTATTACATAGTGATGCATGATATATGCTTACTTGTTAAATTTTGTCATTCATTTAACAAATATTTGTCTTGTGCTGAGCAGGTGTTAGATCTTAAGCACCTAAAAATGTACCTGTCAGTTAATAAAACAAAGCCACCCTTTCTTGGGACTTATAGTCTAATGGAAGGAGACAGTACACTTCATCAACAAGTAAATATATGTTCTGATATGTAGAAGAAACAGAGCAGAGAAAGGTAGGTAGGAAGTGGTAGAAGGACAATGAATGTGAGGGGGTTGCCATTTACATGCAGTAGTAAGGGAAGTAAGTACCCATTAAGGGGATATCTTAGCAGAAACTGAAGGAAGTACAGGAACCAGTCATGAGAACATCTGGAGAAAGAGAGGTGTGGGGGCCCTAAGAATGTGCTTCTCCTGTCTCTGATGGCCTGCTAGGGGTGTCATTGACCGACAGCCATTTCTGCTCTGAAATCTATCACCGTTTGTCAGTGACTAAGCATAGCAGGGATGCAAAGGCAGACACATTGTGGGGAGATGGAGGACCCCTCCGTTACCTCCACTAACAGATCTTGCAGAAAGTCTTAGAACTGCGCTACCTTTCGCGGTACCTGGGTGGCTCAGTTGGTTGAGCGTCTCTTGGTCTTGCCTCACGTCATGATCTCAGTGTTCATGGCATTGAGCCCCGCCTCAGGCTGTGTGCTGACAGTGTGGAGCCTGCTTGGAGTTTTCTCTCTCCCTCCCTCTCTTTCTCTCTGCCCCTCATCTGCTTGCATGCTCTCTCTCTCTCAAAACAAATAAACTTAAAAAACATATTTTTAAAAGGACCGCACCACCTTTTAAATCTTTTCCTGCACAAATTTCCTTCTCTTCTTCATGAGGATCAGACCTGCCTTGTGCTTTGATAGCTCTCCCAGATCTTGTCCAGCCCCCCTCCTGATTTTCCCTCAGAGGCATTTTTCCCATCATATATCTTGCGTGTCGAATACCATTTTGGTGTCTGCTGCTCTGAGGACCCAGACTTAAAGTGTTCTAGGCCCTAAGGAGGTTGGCATTTTCAGGAGCATCAAGGACAAGGACGTCAGTTTGGTTTTCTTCAAGTGAAGAGGGGAGAGAGATGTAGGAGATGATGTCAGAAATACATCTGAAGTCCTGGCAGAAGAAAAGTAGCTGGCTCAGTTAATAGAAAATCCTTTTGAAAGAGAGAGGTAAAAGAATGTTAAATAATATCATGTATGTCAATTACAGAATTTAAAGGAAGGGCATTGGAAATGCAGTATCTGATAATCTTCTCATTAGCAATACTCAACATCTGTCTAGGTGCTAAATGTAAGTGGCCAAGTTCTGGGCCATTAAAATTTTGATGTAACCCATTAAGGCAACTTATGGGGCTTAGTTCAAAGGGTGTTGCCATTGTGTCTGTGAGTGCCAGCGGTAGAGTATATTTTATGCAAATTTAATAGATTTGTAATGAATGATCCTGCTTAATAAGCTAGTTAGACCATTTGAGCATTTACTTGAGACTGATCATGAATGTCTTTTCCTAAAGCTATTTTACAGTGCTAATCATTTAACTGTAATAGCACTTAATACCTAACACACAGCAAGCACTAAGTTTATTTTGTTACTGATGAAGATGATGGTGATGGTGTCAGTCAGCCACACAGAGGAACTACCAAATGCTATTGAATGATCCAGATGAAAAGAAAGCAGAAACTTTATTTTTGGAGACGTGTGGTTTGAAGCCCTGTTTCACTCACAGACTGTAATCTTGACCTAGGTTGGACTTACTGGCACTTTCCATAAAAGCACTTAAATATTTTTACTTCCTCTCTTTTGCCTCCGTAACCTATGACAGGTCCTCTGCTTAGCTTCTGAGAAGCAAAAGATTGGAAAGTACTTTTCAACTCCAGAAAAGAGCAGTGCTCAGTCAAGCGATAAGAGCTTCAGAAATTAGTCTTGAATATTATCACTGTGTATCAATTGAAGCCAGATGAAGAGCTCTACATTCATCTAAAGTTCTTTTTCATACTAATTAGATACTCTTCAAAGGTGCAATTACCATTTAAAAATTACTTTGAAGTGCAGGGTAGACAATAGATTCTTAATATATTTTAATGTCTTTCTGTGTTTCTCATACTCAGTGGCATTTTCTTACTTCGCCAATGAATCATAGGACTTTGAAAGTTCTTCCACCCCCCCACCCCCACAAGTTAAAAATCTAAACAGAAACTCAGCTGCCATGAAAAACTAGATTCAGTTACAAGGAAAAGTCTATAATAATTAAAAATGTGATTGCATGGATTGTCAATCTGCCCCTTAATCTTCCTTTTTGCACCACCTTGAGCAGAGAACTATTTCAGGTCCCTGAGATGAGCTGCCTTGCACACAAAGGGAGAGCAAATACAAACCTTGGCAATTAGCGCATCATAACAATTTGTGGCACAGCTGAGGTTCAGGATGTACTTGAGAAGCCTAGACTCCTTGCCTTAAACCATGACATGTTTCTTCTTCTCTTGTACTATTTCAGAAGGGTAAGAATGTCATAGAAGAGACTTCTGTTTGTAAGCATCCTACTTTTCCATGGTTGGAGTGAGCTGCCCAGAAAATAGCAAACTTTTTCCCTGGGTGGGTTGTTGGCTCAAGTCTAACCATGACCGCTAACCCTGGAAATAAGCTCCTGACCTACAAATCTTCAGTGTCTTGACACATCTCTTTATTTATTTATTTATTTGTTTGTTTGTTTATTTAATGTTTGTTTATTTTGAGAGAGAGTGCATGAGTGCAGGGGAGGGGGAGAGGTAGAGAAACAGGGGGAGAGCGGGAGAGAGAATGAGAATTCCAAGCACTGCATAGAGCCTGAGTCAGGACTCAAACTCGTGAACCATGAGATCATAACCCAAGCCGAAATCGAGATTCTGTGGCTTAACCGGCTGAGCCACCCAGGTGCTCCTTGACCAGTCTCTTTAGATGAAGCAGATTCTTCAGTGATCTCCAGGCCTGCCTGTTTCAGTGATCTGCCCCTGCCTGTTTCATCTAGTCTCTACTTTAGCTCCTCTGCTCCACTTAGAAATGTCTTCCTTCCATCGTTTATAGTTTCTTTGCTTCTTCCTGCTATAGAGACCTTTGCACATTCTAGGCACTGCCTGGAACACTCTGCCTTCTTCTCTTTATCTTCATGACTCCAATTCCTGCAGATTGTGTCTGAAGCACGTTGCTCCCGGGGGAAGTGCTCCCTGCCCTCTGCCTGTCTGAGGGCCTCCTGCCAGCTGGGGCCTCTCCCTCAGTGTGTGCATCAAGGTTGTATGTTTCTATCTGTTCATGTGAATATCTGATTACAGTTTATTCTTTCCCCCACCTTTCACTACAGGTCCCTCCTGAAGATAGGCAGGCACTGTGTCTGGTATTGCTCCCTGGTGTTATCTCCACAACATAGCACAGTGAGAAGGGAGAAAATATTCAGTGAACATGAGTTGACCTTCTGCCTGAGAAAATGTTTGAGAAGTCTTGCCCTGTCCCTCACCTCACTGGAGGCCAACGTTGAGAGCACTCTGCTGTTCTCAAGGTTCTAGTTGTTCATCTCTAAGTGCCTCAGTGAGTGGCTGAATGATGCTCCAAAGAGCATCCTTACCAAAGAGTGAAGTGCCCTGCATTTCTTTCCTAGTTCTGCTACTAATGAGCTTTCAGACTTTGGGAAAATCATTTAATATCTTTTTTGTCTCCCCATATGTGAAATGGGATTGCCAGTATCTACTTTATTTACCCTACCAAGTTAACCTTTTATGCCAAGAACATTGAAGGTCCAGGCCAGCATAGTGGGATCCAGACATTATCAGGTAAAGGGGATTGGTTGTAAGCAGTGCCTTATTCCATACACTGGATTCCTACAAATGTGTTTGAAAGTTGAATGGCACATAATTAAAAGAATTACATTTTCAGATAACTAAAAATACATTTTGAAATTCCTAATAATGGTTCATTATGTACGGAGTCTCTCAGATTCAGATATCCTTTGAGGTGGGTGAGAACTTGACATGTGTCCAGCATAGCTGCCCCTGGAGATGGGAAAGGTGACCGGAATATCTGCCTTCCCTGGGCAGGCTGCCCTTTCTGCCCTTTGTTGCAGCAGCCAAGGCATTCACTACCCTTAAAGAAGTTTGGGGTAGCTAAAATCAGGTATAGGAAAAAAGGGTTTTATTTTTTTGCCACCTGATAGATTGCAGAATTGACCTTAATTCTTCATTCTTCCTTATATCTATAGCCTTGGCCGTGTAATTTCATGAAGCCTTCCCAGTTTGACTTTAGGCTTAACCATGTGTATTTGTTAAGATTCTCCGGGAAAACAGATGGGTTTAATATAAGGAACTGGCTTATGTGATTAAGGAGGCTGCTGAGTTCCAAGATCTGCCCTTGGCAAGCTGGAGACCCAGGCAAGTGAGCTGATGGGGTGTGTGTAGTTTCAGTCCAAGTCCAAAGACCTGAGAACCAGGAGAGCTGATAGTGTAGTTCCAGTCGGAATACCAGCAGAGTTGAGACCCAGGATGAGTTCGTGTTTCACTTTGAGTTTGGAAGGTAGGAAAAAAAAAATTCCTATCCCAATTCAAAGGCAGTCAAGTGGGGGTGAGTTTGCCTTCCTTACTCAGGGGTGTGTCAGCCTTTTTCTTCAATTCAGATCTTCAACTGTTTGGATGAGGCCCACCCAAGTTAGGGAACGTCATGTGCTTTATTCATTCTACCAATTTAAATGTGACTCTCCTCCAGAATATCCTCACAAACACATCCAGAATAATTTTTTTTTATTTTTTTAAATTCAAGTTAATGTACAGTGTGGTATTGGTTTCAGGAGTGGAACCTAGTGATTCATCACTTACATATGACACCCAGTGCTCAACATTACCTCCTTATTGCCCATCACCCATTTAGCTCATTCTCCCACATGCCTTCCCTCTTGCAATCCTCAGTTCTCTGTATTTAAGAATCTCTTATGGTTTGCCTCCCTCTCTGTTTTTATTTTTCCTTCCCTTCCCCTATGTTCATCTGTTGGGTTTCTTATATTACACATATGAATGAAATCATATATTTGTCTTTCTCTGAGTGACTCATTTCACTTTGCTTATTAATACACTCTAGTTCCATCTACATTGTTGCAAATGGCAAGATTTCATTCTTTTTGATTTCTGAGTAATACTCCGTTTTATATACATACCACATCTTCTTTATCCATTCATCCATCAATGGACATTTGGGCTCTTTCCATAATTTGGCTATTGTTGATAACACTGCTATGAACTTTGGAGTTCAGAATAATTTTTGGCTAAATACCTGGGCATTCTGTGGCCCAGTTAAGTTGACAAAATTAACTACCATACCATATGATTTGCTTTGACTAGTGGAATGTTAGGAAATGTGATAAAAGCAGAGCCTGGAAAGATCCTTGGACTCTTGGAATAATTTGCTTTTAGGGCCTCTGATGGCACTATGAGAACATCCCCAAGGTAGCATGCTGGCTGAGAGACCTATGGAACAGAGCTAAGTCATTCCAGTTGCCTCAGCTGAGGTCACCCTAAATTATCTGGCAGTGAGTCAACCACCAGGCCAGCCAGGTTAAGGAGAACTGCTTAGCTAATCATCCAGATACATTAACAAGGAAAGCTCATTGTCAAAATACACTGAGGGTCTGTGATTGTTTGTTACACAGCATTACTTTGGCAAGAAATAACTGATACTTGATAAAAGCCTATGTGAGTGAAAACCAAACACATACACATGTATTTTTCAAAACTCTCCCAGTCACTCCCTGTTCACAGATTCATGTCGAATATTCTGCAGGTGGGAGACAAGGAAAGCCTGGAGTACATCCACAAGAGTGGGGCACAGGGAGGATAATTTCTTTTGGAGAGAGAAATTAAACTATTTCACTCACATAATTTAAAGTGTAAGACCATAGAAGCAAACTTCCCTTGGTAGGTAGACCCTTCTGCCACTTTGGCCAAGGCCAGGGTTTTGATGTTGGTGGTTACAGATGGCAGGTGGTTTCATCAGTGGTGATGATGTCTGAGATACTGAAGCTGACCTCTGAAAGGTGGCTTAGGGGTGTTTGAGTATAATAAGTATGAATGTGCTAATTGTATGAAAGTCTAACGCATAGGTAGGTGGAATAAAAGGCTACCACTTCCCCTTCCCCTAGATGCAAATTGAGGATAAGTGCCCTTGGCCAAGGGGTAAAGTGAGTCTTCACTCAGATGGCAGCTTGAGAGGGTCCTTATTTCTTAAAAAAATGTTTTTTAAATTTATTTTTGAGAGAGAGAGCAAGAGTGTAGGAGGGGCAGAGAGAGAGAGAGGGAGACACAGAATCTGAAGCAGGATTCAGGCTCTGAGCTGTCAGCAGAGCCTGATCCAGGTCTTGAATCTAGAAACCTGCCTGAGCCAAAGTCGGACATTTAACTGGCTGAGCCACCCAGACACCCTGAGAGGGTCCTTCTTATTTCCTAGAAGTAGGAGGCAGCCAAACCCTATTCTGCATGATAAGGTAACTCTGAATCCAGAGAAAAATAAGCAGCCATGCGAGCTAGGAGGTGGAAGAAGGATTTGATTCCTCATTAAGGGGTTATTTGGTATGGCCCCTGAGAATGCATGTTTTCTTTGGAAGATATGATTAGGTACTTGTCGCACCAAGTGGGACAGATAAATAAATAGGTGGGCACATATCTGAAGAAGATGGGAACCCTGACTGCAGATTCTCTGTCTCCTGGACAGCCTGGCAACAAAGGCCCTTGGCCTAGTTCATCCTTCAGTGTTGGATATAATTGTGGCATCACTTAACATCCTGAGATTGTACCAACTCATCCTCAGCCCTGATCAGAGCAAACCCGAGGTACAAATCTTGAAACACGGGGAATGTAATCTTAAAACATGAATGGAAAGAGAAATGGAGTATTTGTGGATCACCTCGATGGCTCACACACTTGGTTAACACTGTATTCCAGCACACTACCTGATCTGGCCTCACACTTGCCTCGGTCTAGGATCTTAGTTTGCCACACCTGGCACAACAAGGCTATGGTTATGTTGGGAGTGGTGGCTCCTTTACTCTGCTACCTTGCTTTTTCTTGTAAACTGAAAATCCTGTGATACTTACTTGCTTTTGGTGTTCTGCAAAATGGGGTAGGAAGGATATTATTTGTCATCCTTTAAAAGGTGAAAAGCTAAGATACAGAGATAACCTCGCTCTAATACCCCATGGCTATCCAGTCCTAGATAAGTCTGAAAACGCAGATCCTACACTGCCATCTTGACTAAACCATGGTGCCAAGAAGTTAATGTTTCTTTTTAATTAGAATAGAACAACTATTCAGACTCCCAGTGGCTAATGACCTGACAACCAAGTTGTTTTTTTTTTTGTTGTTGTTCTAAATCAGGTGAGATAGCTCTAGTAAATACTGAATTATTTTTTTGAAACAAAAATTCATGATACAAAAGTATGACCGCATATGCTTTGAATCAGACTGAGAAATCTGTGCCTTTGATTTTGAGTCTAGGGGTAATTTGGGGGGAAAACTCCAAAACCCCAAACTTGCACAGGCTTATTACAGAACCCCTATCTCACTAGAGACCTTAGAACCCCTCCGGGCACAACATTCCATCAACAGCACGTTGCCAGTAACAGTAAAGGCAAAAGAAGTGTGCTCTCAAATATTCAGCAATGCTTCATGTGTGTGCAATTCCCTCCTTCAGCCTGGGTGGTTGTCTGTGTTGTCCAGTGAGCATGCTTCTTGACATTAAAGATAACACTAGGGGTGGTTTGGGCCCTGCAACCTGGCCTCTTCTTAACTCCTGTAGCTCAGCTTACGCTGCTGGAGAGTCCCCCACAGTCCTAGCATCTGGTTTCCTTCTGGGAGACATCTGCCCTGCACAAAGAACAGGAGGCTGGGGAAAGAATAGATAACAATAGGATCTGCAGGGTGCTAATTCTTAGGGGAAAATCAACATGACCTTGACCAGATAGTTCTGTTCATGAGAGGCTTAAGTAGAGACCCTGTTGCTTTGTATAAGAAGTTTGGATGAACTGTGATGATGTTGGAGAAAAACCTTCTGAACACTGGAAATCCAGATCATAAACAAAAGAAGCCTTTTGTATGCTTTGTTGGTCCCCTACCAAGTGCACTCGATAAATAACTACATGCTGTTCTGCTCTCTGAAAAATGAAATGACTGGACTTTTTAATACCATTTCTGGGATTTCGTACAAAAATGGATGTACACTTTCTACTATGTTCAAAATACCATTTTTCTCTAATTGTTTGCAATATTTCTTTGTATTGTTAGCTTCTTTCAGAAAAACATTGGCAGATTGTTTTCCCTGAAGGGAATAGAGGAGACTAAAATGCCATGGTTTAATCTTTTAAAAGAGGAGGAGGAAAAAGAAATTCAAAAACAACCAAATTCATTGGTGGCTTTCTGTAGTTCATACATGTTAAGTGAATATGTAAATAATGTCCCAAAGTATGTGGCCTTAAGTTTACAAAATTTAGGTCACAAATAAAACAAAATAAAGATTCTCAGAAATACTTGATTTGAAATTTCTGGTCTTACTCCAAACAGAGTTTCCAAATTATTAGAGAAACAAAAAATAAGGCTGCTAAATCTGGTAAAGTAAAAATATTCAGGGGAAGTTGTCACATGACTTATGAGGAATATATGAGGATTTTGGGTGTCAGGAGCACTTAACATTTATTTATTGAATGCCTTAGATTGGATCCTATTATAGATTGAATGTTTGTGTTTCTCCAAAATTCAGATGTTGAAGCCCTACCCCTCAATGTGATGGTATTTGGAGGTAGACTTGGGGAGGTCATCAGGTCTACATTTGATTATGAGGGTGGTGCTCCCATCATGGCATTAGTGCCCTTCTATGAAGGGGAAAAGACATGAATGCTTTCCTGTTCCCATGAACACACAGGGAGTTGGCAGCTGTCTTCAAGCCAGAAAGCAGCCTTTCAGCAGGAATCAAATTTGCCCACACCTTGATTTTTAGATTTCCCAGACTCCAGAACTGTGAGGAATGAACATTCTTGAAGCCCCACAGTCGAGATTTTGCCATAGCCCTTGGAGCTACAGCAAATTCTGGAGATAATTTCCACTGATTTCATTTTAGCCCTTCTTCTGAACCTGGGACTTCACTGTCAAAGTCCTAAACATTCCAGAAATAGTCACCTATTCCCTGGGCCCTTACTAGACCTTTGTTCTTTCTAATAGAGATTGCAATTTGTGTTTGTTTGCATCACTCTTGATGTCTTGATTTTAAAAGATGATACTTAGAAGAATATAGTGAAAGGGGAAACTTTTTGATAGTAACTTTTCTATGATGCTTCAAACATTTCAAGATAATTACATGGAGTATCTCTTGATCTACTTGTTACAAATGTGGGACTCAACACTGAGTTGTGCTATTAGCCACATTTTTTCTGAGTTTGTATGAAAGCTATTCACCTTCACAAGCAATGTTAGCTTTGTCGGGTTGGGCTCAAACAAAGATGCCTGTGATAATTCTTGTGGGTTGTTTCTGTCAGTTAAGTAGCCAGGGTCCTCTCCTTCCTCTTTTTGTTCTCGTTCACAGGCTTCTTCATTTCCAGCTTCCTTTTTGTCAGCTTCCCAGGTGACTTCTTTTCAGTTGGGTCTTAAGAGGTGGCTGCTCACGGATCTTTTTTGCTTCATCAGGGGATCATGGCAGCCTCTCAGGGCCTTGTGAATCAAGACCTTAGTTCTTGTTTGCTGTAATGCCCTTCACCTGTCTTTGCCAGGTGGTCTTGCTTCCCTGTGTACCTGGTCTTCAAATCATGCCCTAGGCTTTTGGTTCCTGTGTTTAAAGCCAGGCAGTGTGTGCTGGTAGAACCTGCATTGGTGTGGGAAGCAGGACAACCTGTTTCTAGTCTCAGCTTATAACATACCAGGCTGTACTGCTTTAGAAAGGTGCCTTAAGCTCTTTGGTTTAGGGGTGATTTTTAGCAGTTATGATAAAGGGATTTTAGATCAGTCAAAGAAAGCTCTTGGTTCTAACAAAAGCTCTTGGTTCTGAGTATGAACATGAAGTGGGAACTGGATTTATAGAGCCTCAAAGCTTACCTCCTTCAAGGAACTTTTAATACCCCCATCCCCCAAGGAGGGAAGTATTACAGTCCTCTGTTTTCTGGTCTGGCTGCTGATGTCAGTGGTTGTGGTGGTGGTTGCCAAACGAATTGTCCATATGTAATGCAGATATCCACTGGGATTTCCCTGTTACTGTGATCTAGATAAGAGAGGCTTAACAAATAGGCCACTTCCTATAGATGGTTAGTTTATGGTGTGTATCAGTTTCTTATATGTGCTAATCGTGTTCCACATGGCATTGACCCAGATAGAAAATTCTACCTTTTCCTTGATTTCCACATAAAACTATACTTTTCCAAAGCAAGATGCAGGGAGGTTTAAAGGAGACATAAGGAGTGATTATATTGCAAACAGGCAAACAACTTGTAGGTGAATATTAGACGCTGCTATTCTTAAATGCCCTCCCCTTACAACCACCACCACTTTGTCCTTTCCAGGCTATATGTCCATAAACCTAGTCTAGAACTTGAAAAAGGAGCTATTTTTTTCTATAAATGGAGTACATAAAAGGGATTTTGACATATTTTAAAATACTTTCTAAGAAACATTTATTTTAGGAAACTCATTTCTTGATTCACTCTAGATTTCTTTATCTTGGTCTCTACAGAAGGAATTGTGATAACAATTCAGTATTGTCACCTTCTTTCCCACCCCTCAAATATACAAATGAAGGAATTCCCCAAATAACTAAAGCCAGAGGTTTTTGCATGTGAATGATCTAATTTCGTAGTTGGCCAGTACCACTGAGTATTGTTTTTGTAGAGAGGGAAAGTAGCTGGTAAATGAAGAAAAGCCAAACCCCATAAAACAAATCTTACAGCTTATATGAATGTTCCCAAGCTCTGCAAGATGGGCTTTTGAGTTTTCCAATAAATGCTATTGAAACCTATAAACAGAAGTAAGGAACACCAGAAAGAGCCTTCAAAACCTGGAAAACAGGCTACTTTCTGCCAGTCAACATTTCTGAGGTAGGATCTCAGCACCTGGAATATTGCTTGCAAATGTGTGGCTTAGGTAATTCTTGGAACAGCCTAGACCGGTTAGTGAGTAGGACATAAACTAGGATATACACACAAAAACCTGACTCTCTTTATGTGTTTGCTTGTTTATTTAACAAACCTTTTACAGTTCTGGTCACCAATTCTGATGTGTGGGGCTTTTTCCCTTAACCATCTAAGCAATGCTCAGACACCAGCTGGGTGTTCTACAATTTACCTAAATGCTGACCCTGAGATAGCCTCAGACCCCACAGGTTAAGGGCTCAGTTCCACAACACTGCCCCCACTTGAGATGTAAACCATAAGTACAGGTTGTCACCTTTTCGCACTGAATGGTTATAAGTAAGATTCCCATCACTGTCTCCCTGAGTTCAATTAAGTTGCTAGAGTGGCTCATGGAACTCAGGAAAACCATTGGACTCATTAGATGATGTGTTTACTGCAAAGGATAGAACTTGGTAACAGCCAGATGGAAAAGATGCATAGGGGGTAAGGTATGGGGCAAGGGTGTGGAGTTTCTGTGCTCTCTGAATCTGTATAGGTTTATCATCCTGGAAGCTTTTGGAACCCTCTCCTTTGGACTTGTATGGAGGCTTCCTTACATAGGCATCCTTGATTCAATCATTGGCCTTTGGCAATTGTTCAAACTCCAGCCCCCACTGCTCCCCAGAGGTTAGAGGGTGAGACTGAAACTTCTAAGGTTCTCATCTCATAGTTGGCTCTCCGGGCAACCAACCACCATCCTTAGGTGTCATTAACAGGACACAAGGCACCTTTATCACTCTGATAGTTTAGGAAATTCCAAAGGTTTTAGGAGTTCTCTGTTCCAGAAAAGGGGATGAAGACCACAATTACATCCTTAATAAAATCATAGTATCATACCCTTTATAACACTGTTAGATACCTTAACCCTTAATAACATCCTATAATATTTGTTGATCATTTGTTGTATGCCAAGCACTGAGCTAGGTGCTGAATATAAAAAGTTAACTTTGTAACAATTCCCCCCAAAACCTACTGTAATTTACTCTGAACTTGATCCCTCCTGTTGAAGTATATCTGACGTTTTGGTAAATATTCATCTCCATTAAATTACTGTGTAGATAGTTATGTAGGAAGGTCTTAACACAGGGATTGTGAAGGCCCTGCCTGTAGTCAGTATACAATGTGAAGAATGATTTTTCCCAGGAACCTGTCTACTTTGGTTCAATTGGAATGGGAAATTACTTTTCCAATCTGTTTTTAGGACATTGGTGAGCAGAGACAAGTGTTGGGGGATGCAACACTACATTTACCTACCCCACCATCATCTTTGGAGCCAAATTCTGGCTCTCTGCTTAGGATTTTATCTTGTACTGTTTTTCTACCATTCATTGATAGACCTTCCAGGTGTGTGAAGAGTTCAAACTTTCTTCTCTTTCTGGTCTTTTTTGTCCATGCCATTTCTTGACCTTCAACTTTGTCCCTCCTGGAGTTTCACTGAACTCCTCATGCTTTAGCTTTGAACTTGTGGGAGGCTTTCCTGATTCCCCCTACCATTCTCTGTCAACCTTCTTTTTGTTTTCTACATAGCATTTTTCGGCCAGTATTTATTTATTATTGGTCTATTCACTGCTTATTTTTGTTTTTACTTTGTTATCCCCATTAGAAAACAAGTCATAAGAGGGTAGAGCTGGGTCTTGTTTATTCACTATTGTATCTCTAAAATTGCATCTGGTAGGTAGTTAAAAAATATGACTAAAAAATATTAGGGGTGCCGGGGTGGCTCAGTTGGTTGAGAGTTGGACTTCCACTCAGATCATGATCTCATGGCTCCAGAGTTTGAGCCCTCTATGTGGTTCTCTGCTTCGGATCCTGTATCCCCCTTTCTCTGTCCCTACCCCACTCACTCACTCTCTCTCTCAAAAATAAAGCACCATTAAATATTAGGGGTGCATGGATGGCTCAGTTGGTTAAGCATCTGGCTTTGGTCAGGTCATGATCACATGGTTTGTGAGTTCGAGCCCCAAGTGGTGCTCTGTGCTTAGGGCTCAGAGCCTGGATCCTGCTTCAGATTCTCTGTCTCCCCACCCCCCACCCCGCTCCTTCCCTGAATGCACACGCTGTCTCTCTGTCTCTCTCAAAAATAAGTAAATAAAACATTAAAAAAATATTAAATATTATGAATTGTAACATATTTAGTTTCATATAGTTTTCGATACAAAATCAGTGTGTGTGAGAGAGAGTGAGTGAGTTTGGGTTATTTTTTCACAGCATTATCCATGAGATGAATAATTTGGTGAGTATATTGCTCATGGTCTCCAGAGAAAGAGAACCAATAGGATGGATATTGCTATCGCTCTGTCTCTGTCATTCTGTCTATCTCTGTCACTCTATCTCTGTCTCTATGTCTATCTCATCTATCATGTATACACACACACACACACACACACACACACACAGACACTTGAAAATCGTGGGTAGGCCAGCAGACTGGAGACCCAGGAAAGAGCTGATGTTGCAGTTCGAGTCCGAAGGCTGTCTGCTGGCAGAATTCCTTCTTGCATGGAGGAGGTTAGGCTTTGTTCCATTCATACCATCGGCGATTGGATGACATCCACTCACAGTAAGGAGGCCTATCAGCTTTACTCAAAGTCTGCTGATTCAAATGTTAATCTCATCCAAAAACACCCTGAGAGAAACGTCTAGGATGATGTTTGATCACATAAACTGGGCACCATGACTCAGCCAAGTTGACACACAAACTTAACCATCACAGTAGATCTGAAACTTTAATGTTGACAGAATGGTCCTAGAATCAGAGCACATAATTGATCAGGTGGGATTAGATGCTTGTCCTGTTTCTGCAGGTTCTGTGACTTTGAACAGTACCAAAACCTCTGGGATTTAGATCACTTACTTATAAAATAAGGAGATGAGTTTAAATCAGGAGTTGACAAACTAAAGCCTCAGAGCCAAATCTAGGCACTACCTATGTATGTGTCATGGCCCAACCTATGAATGGCTTTTACAGATGAGCATTTGCAATTGATTTGATTATAGATGTTGAAATAGTTTTCTAAGCCCAAGGTAGAACTGCTCTTGCCCAGAGTGCCACATCAACAAACAGAAACTTAAATAAGTTTCACATCCCAGTAAATACTCTACCAAAACACAGCATATCCAATCAGCCAATCCCCAAATGCCAAGCCAATTTGGGATCTACCTTTATTTCCTTACTCATCTTTAACCCAAAGAAGGTTGACTATATGCCCCATCCAGTCAGATATTTTCTATTTTTCTCTTTGTTGTTGTTTATTCTTTATTCTGTAAAAGCTTCCTGCCTTCCACACCATTCTGCAGTTTTCTGAATGGAGACTTATTCACTTCATGAAGTGTAAAATAAAGTTTGCTAGTATCACCTGAATTGTTGTCTTTAATCGTTTTTAACATAGGGAACTCACTTTGAACCTCAGTTAAGGAAAATGTCATCTCCTTCCCAAAGAATTCCATTTACCTCATTTGTAGACCTGTGTTATTAAATATATATATATACACACACACACACACACACACACACACACACACATATATACACACAAACATACATACATACACTAAATGGTTATGCTGTATTTTAAATATTACCAATAAAAAGTTTATGGAAATACATTTTATCTCTTCTTAAATTAGTATTTATATAATATGTTTGATTTTTCCTCTTGGTCCACAGAGTCTTGGTCACAAAACTTTGTAGACATTGTACTGTAAGAACAGCTTCCTAGATTATGAGTTTTGAGGGAGTCTAGTAGGTAAAGTCATGGGGAAAGGAGGACAGGCTGGCCATGGAACTGCAGAAAGTGTTGTCAGTATGTCTGCATGGATCTTGTACCTTTGAGCTTCTGAAAAAAGGCAGGTGGAGGAAGTCACAGTGATGTTCTCAGCCCGCTTCAGTTTGTTTCCAGCCTGTCCTGGTGATGCTGTAATTTCTACTGGTGCTCAGTTTTGGATTCAACTGCTATTTGTAGGAATGTCTCTTCCTTTGGACTTGCTATTGTTATTTGATTTCTTTGGCTTTGACAGAGCCTTACTTATGACATGACTTGGATGCAGCCACTCTGTTTGTGTGTGTGCTTCACTCCTCCCTGCCCAAGTTCTAGCTCTTGGATGGCCTGCTCAGCACCCTTGACCATGCAGTATGGGATGGCTCCTCCTTGGATATATGTCAGCACGTATGGTATCTACCAAATACTTAACACAAAGGAAGCTGAAAGGAAGGCATAGTGAGCCTCTCATTTGGATATATGCTTTTCTAGGGCAAGCTGTGCTTTTTCCCTACTATGTTTACTATATAAAGAAGAGAAGTAAGTGCCTGTATTGTGCCAGGTACTGTGTTAAGTGCTTTATACAGATCAGCTGAGTTGGTTTCTCTCTTCTGAGATTAATAACTGATTTTCATACCTACAAAGCTGTTTGACATTTTGATACTAAACACCCATAGAGACAATATTTGGAGTCAATGAAAAGAGAATTTTTGCAAATATCTTAGAAGATAAATTAGGTACAGTGAGAGACATCCATTGTACTTCACTTTCTGTTGTGGGCTTTCACTAACTTGATTCCCTTATAGTGTTGAATTAGGAAATAAGCCTGAGGCACAAGTAGCTGTGCAAAAGTTTTGTTGAGTGTTTAGGGATTTGGATGCTTAACAAGAGTTTACAAAATTGTGTGACATTTACTTTTTTTTTTTTTTAGTTTCATTTACCTTGTCTCGTTTTTCATGTCTTTTTTAATTTGGTTTTATTTTCAACCCTGCACTTCAGACCACCCAGCTCTATTTCCATGACTCAATAAAAGACATTTGTTTCTCCTACCCTGGGGACGCTACTCTTGTCCTGTACACCCACCATGCACAGTGAGGCACCTTCGGTGCCCACACCTCCAGACAGCCCCCTTCTAGCCCTGGGTCATGTTAGGAATAAGGAATAAAACCAACAGCAGAAGAAAGTAGAAAAACTGTAGGCCTGGACCCACCCGAACTGGAAAAAATCCAAGAAAGGTGGGTGGCATTTGGAGGTGATGGAAAAGGAGGAATCTGAAAGAGTCTCCTGGGGTTCTCCAAAGCTCCAAGTATTGGGGCATGGATTGAGCTACACACATTTGAGCTAATTATGTAAACAGAAATGTTTTGCTGCAGGAAAGGCCTGAGGACTAGTGTGGTTTTCTGCTTCCCAAGTAGATTGGGACCATTGCTGTTCTTTTCAATTGTAAGCAGTTTCTTTCTCTGAATGCTGATATTCACTTAGATTTTTATTTCTTGTGTATATTTAGAAAAGAGGATAAATAAACCCACATACTAAAAATACTATCTGTAATTAAGTTAAATGTAGATTAGAGTAATCCAAAATTCTGAAAGGGATCGCAGTATTTACTTCACTTATGTTTGAACTCTTTCTCTGTGAATTGATCCTAAATTGATTGTAAGTGACAGTCACATCCTGAATTTGATCTTACTCTTGGCAAGGCACCTGGTTTCTTGCCTTCAGTTCACATTGATTTGCCCAAATCCTTTTTGTCTTCCCTGTTAAATGTGCTCCCACCCAACTACTTTATTTTTTTCATTGACGCCATTATTCTTAGTTACCTAGATTCAAAATTTAAGCTATTTTTGATTCCTTTTTACTCTCTTCCACATACTTGTGTTTCCAAATCTCATTAATTTATCCTTTGTGCTCTGCCTGTTTCCATTTCCATTTCCATTTCCATTTCCATTTCCATTTCCATTTCCATGGAACCACTCTTGCTACCCTGTTTTCGAATGATTGCTAGCTACCCCACCATACCACGTGTTTTGGTGTTTGTTTATTTTTCTGTCACATATTTTAGAAAATATCCACATAACTTTACTACCCTATAAACAATATATTTTTTTTTATTTTTATGAGGTTTTGGAGTGATGGTGGTGTTTAGAGCTGATGGCCAAGGAAGAATTCTTAAAGATGTCTTCGGTGCAAAAAGTTGATTTCATTAAAGCATGAGGACAGGACCCATGGGCAGGAAGAGCTGCACTAAGGGTGTTAAGAGTAACTGGTTATGTACTGTGGAATTGGGGGAGGTAAAGTCAAAAGGGAGATCTTCAAAAGGACTGTGATATGCTAAGGAGTACTCCTAACATACTTGAGGCCTTGCTATTGCCCAGCTAAAGTTGTTTTCCCTCTAGTAAGGCATTAACATTTTCTGGAAGTTATACTCGGTATTTGCCTCAAGTATTGTCAGTGGGCTATAGGTTATAAGGAAATTTAATTTTACCTGCCATTTCCTTCTTGACTTTGTTCCCCATATCACTATGGAGGGGTGATGTTGGGGTGATGAGTCCATAGGTTTTTGGAGGTTAGGCTATTGATAAAGATTCCCTTTTTCTTTTAATTGACTAATATATTTGTAAACTGATGGAGACTCATGTCCTGCCTGACTGTGATCTCTATCAGCCACTTGTTTTCTTCCTTTTCCTTTGTTCTTGGGCAGCCAGGAGTTGCAGAAGAATGTCACACATATCCCACTTGGGCAGGGGTATATGCTAGCTTGTACTTTGCCCTCAGTTTGCCTTAAGCTCCCTCATCAATTTTACAGATGAATAAACTGAGATGCAGGATATAATGGATTTGTTCAAATTCACACAGATGGTTAAGTACTGGAACTAGGACTAGTACCCAGTGTTGAAATATAAATTGAAACTTGTTAAAAATACTGAGTTTATCTAAACAAAAATAAATTCAAATCAGGTAGCATCTACTCTAGTAAATGTAAAGGAGTTCTGAAGAGTTGTGTAAGATGAAAGAATTTTATAGGCATATGGGACTGGGAACAAGGAACTTCTAGGCAAAAATGGGTTGGTTATTTCAAAGTTAATTTCCTTTAGGGGATTGCAGGGGCCTATCTGGCAGATGTCCCCACTTGTGCTGGTCACATGATTCCTTACTGCCTGCTTTAAGATTCCATGTCTGGGAGAGTCAACTAAAAGTCCAGTCTTGGTTTGGTTATATGGGGTTTGGCATTAGTGACTCCAATTTGAGCCTGTTTTCTTGTTTCTAATACCAGTTCCTGTGAAAGTAAACTGCTAGTTGTCTTGTTGTCAGTTTGTTCTTTTCAGTTGGTGCATACCCTTCATACTCTTCACTGCTTATAGCTGGGAGCTATGAACAAAGGTATTTATAACCTAACGGGAAAAGCTAAAGCTCCTTGGCATTAAATATCCTTTCCAATCATTCAAATTTACTTATTTGGGTGTGTCTCACTCTTTTCACTTACCAGAAAACTCTGCTTCAGCCAGACCTGTCTAATTTTTGGTCCTTAATCTTGTGTCCTCTACACAAGCTCCTGTATGCTTTTGTTTCTATGGTTCCCTCTGCTTTAAGTGACTTTGTTCCTCCTGCTCAGTTTCATATTTTTTTCACACAGCCTTCCCTGTCTGCCTTTTTGGATCATCTGCTGCTTTGTAATACCTATGGCAGAGACTACTAAATACTCTTTGCTGCTGCTTCTTGGAAACATGCAAAGGCTACATGATTTAGCCTCCTTGATGGCTTTGTTGGGAGCATATGACTGTATTCTGGGTAATGATACATGGATGGAATTGATATCTGCCATCTCCAGCCTTGACCATAAAAATATCACTCTCCATTCCTTCTTTGGTGACCTAGGAAATTGCCTATGTGAGATGGCAAAGTTATAACTTCCAAAAGTTATAATGGTTCTACATGGCACAGTTAAAACATATAAGCAGCTCATCAGATCTATGAGTCATCACTTGGATGAGAGCCACTGAGGACACTATAACTTCATGAAAAAGACATAAACTTTTATTGTTCTAAGTCCATGAGATTGGGGGGGGGGTGTTTGTTACAGCAGCTACTAAGCATTGTGCTGACTAATTCAGCGTGCCTACTGTCACTGACATAGGGATATCTTGAAATTTCCACTAGATTTTAGAATTGACATTAAGGATGCCACATATTTCTTCACCTTTTTTCCATTCACTATTACTTTCCTCCTTCCCTTCCCTCCCTACTTTTTTTCATTTTTCCATTTAATGTTAATTGAGATTCTAACAGACTCTGGTGATAGAGAGATTTAATCTGGTCTGGACTCTAAAGAAAGTAACTGTTTGGTAAGACTCTTACAGTCTAGTAGTTGCTTATATTTTAACCTTTTGATTTCACCATAAAAGTTAATGAGTTCTCTAGGCATAACAACAATGCTCAGTGATGAGTCACTAAATGCGTATTGAGACTTCATGGGTTCTCAAGACTTCTGTGGTCTTAAATGATACTGTAAGAATGATGAATTGAGGTCAGACTTTACTTTATCCTCAAATAGCCCCAGATGGTCATTGGTTGGGTACTATGGTTAAACTTCTACAGCCTCACTGTCTGCAACGCAGAGATGACAGATCATCCTGTTTTAGAAAGTAGACTTGGAACTGTACTGTATATTATTTGCATAGCAAAGGACCATTCTGGGGCTTCTGACTTTGTGCTCCATGAACTCCTCCTTTTCTGGCTATCAGATGGTACATATACTCCTGTTTTCATCAATTGCCAGTTGTATTCTTCCAAGATGCTGTGTGATTCTGTATTAGGCCATTATTTTAGTTTGCATACTTTTGCCCTGGAATGATGTTTCATCATTATGATGTCAGCCTCCATTTTTATGCTCGTGATACAGTTATATCTGTCTTTGATTTTTGACATCTTTTCTCTTTCTTGGTCTGGCAGGCATTAAATCATTAACGTCTCAAAATTACATACAGCTGCAACTTTGTAAAAGAGAATATGTAGTGAAGAGCTCCTTAAAATTACAGAGACAATCCAGTTCTCTCTCTTTTTGGCCTTTGCTGACCTCCAATTTCACTTCAAACAGGTATCAAGGGGGTTATTTTTGATTGATAATTGTTTTTCCTGATCTCATATGTATGGAAACCTGTCTTTTATCATGGAAAACTTGCTAGAATGTAGGCATTTCTCTCCATTATTGATGCAGGGAGCTTCTCAGTCATGATTTATATCTTTCGGATTAAATTACTGGCCTTTCTTAAAGGCTGGCTATCTTCACAGCAAAAATAGTCCTGAGTTTGCTACTTCATTTTTGACACTCAAAATACATCACAGCACTGCTTGCTTGCTAATTAGCAGATGCTTCCATAGTCTTGTTTTTCCACGATGGGGACTTTTCTTTGAAGTCAGGCTTCCATCTTACCAAGCATCCTAACTGCTAAAGACAGTGTATCTTTCACTGAGGATGCACTGCTGAAAATCCCATAAGAATATCAGAGTGGATATCAATTTAGGAGTCTGTCTGAAAAAAAAAAAAAAGGAAATGGGGAAAAAAATCTAACCATCATGAGATGATATATACTAGGTGATACGATGTTGTCCTTGGATTATCTTATTTCTTACTATAACGGTGTGAGCTAAAATCAAATGAGAAAACTGGTTAAGAAGTTAGAAACTAAATAATTTGCTCATAGCTAAAAAGCAGCAGATCAGGAATCACACCCTTATGTGTCTGAATCTGAAACCCTGGTTTTGGTCACTATAAAAGAGTTCTAATGTGAACACTAACACAAATTCTAATACCAACACAAATATTCATTGAAACAATGGAAATAATACAGCAAACTAATAACAAGGAAAATGCAGATGTAACTTATGTGATATCACAGATTTGGGAAGCTATTCCTGATAGTATCTTATTTACCTTGAGTATAAGATCTGTATGAATATAAGCATATTATTATTTATTGTTACACAAAGAATAATGCATAATTTAGCCGGCTTGGGTCTAACCAGTCTTTGAGGCTGTGCCAAACCTGTGTCTGGTGGCAGGTGGTCAGGAATCTAAAAACTGTGCTAATCAGGGAGGGAGGGAAGGAGAAAAGAGGGGAAGAGGGGGAGAGAGAGGGAGAGAAACAGAAGGAGGGAGGGAGAGGGAGAAAGAAAGAAGGGAAGAGAAAAGGAAAGAAAAGAAAGATACGTGGCTACTTGTTTTGCCCTCCTGCTCTGCTGGTCCTCTGGGAGCTGGGCAGAAAAGGGAAGTAGAACTGTCCTCAGAAGAACACCAGGTAAAGAAAGAAATACCATAATTCCTGCTGATGGTAGGTGTAAAGGCATCACCAGTCCTGCATAGGAAATAGCACCTCATTATGGGAGTGGGTCCTCATGAATGGATATTTTGCATCCTTTTCCAGTTTAGGACAATAAATATAGCTTCTCAATGGCTTTCTCTTAATTCTACCTACCATTTTTAATCTGAGTCAGAATACATGTCACTTCCCTTCCTAGTATCCACTCTTCCTAGCCCCCCACCTATTGCCAACCGGGGGCCCTTGGTTAAGTCATTAAAGTGTGTTGGTACCTTTTTCTTATTTATAGGAATATAACATAAAACATGCATGTAAGGTAATTATTCTCACACACACCGACACACATAACATTAAGTATGAAAAACACCTTGACTTTGTAAATGAAGATCACTTTACTAGGATACAGAAGTTGCTCAGTTAAACAGTTTAGATGCCCGTAACATTTTGGGTGACCTCTTTTTCTGATTGTGTCTTAGCTCAAAGTGCTGATGCTTTTGAAAAATCATTTTTGATTGACATTTTAAAACTGTATTATATACTTGTCTGCCTTAGTAAACAGAGGGTGATCCAAAATTTTCTTGATGATCTACCATTATCATTTATTCTCCTGGAAATTTAGACCTTGATTTATGGCTGTGCTTGCTATAATGTCTTCCTTTAAATAACTTCTGGATTAGTTTCATTTACCTTTTTCTCATAAAAGTGGGATTTAAAATGAGCAGCTGCAGGATTTCGTGGGCACTTTAATAGAACCTTTTTAGCTATGGTAACAATTATGGATTCAAATGGGAAGTAGTCTTTTTTTTTTTCCCTAAGTTTATTATTTATTTATTACTATTTTTTGGAGAATGAGAAAGAGAGTGGGTGGGGGAGAGGCAGAGAGAGAGGGAGACAGAATCCCAAGCAGGCTCCATGCTGTCACCACAGAGCCCAATGTAGGGCTCCAGCCCACAAACCATGACGTCATGATTAGAGCCAAAATCCAAGAGCTGGATGCTTAACTGACTGAGCCACCCAGGTGTCCCTGGGAAGTAGTCTTCTAACTTGTCTCCTTGTGCTCAATCCTGTAATGTTCCCATCTCTATTAGAATTAACCGTATTTGGACAGCCTTCATAACTCTTTCTCATTTCAGCATTACTATTTTCACAGTGCTCAGTTATTTGCCTTAATTCCATCTTTTACCTCTCCTTGGCTATTGTTTGTTTTCTCAATATTGTTTAAATGTATTTCTGTTCCTCTTCTTTGATTCTATTTTTCTCGATGTTTATATTCATAGACATACTTGATGGCAAATTCTGGATAGAATTGATCCTCAAGCCTTCTCTTTTGAGCCCATATATTCTTTTTTCTTTTTCTATTTTTATTTATGAATATTTATGATGAGGAATTTCTGTTGGAGCCATAATCAATATTTTTGTCTTATATAGTACAATCTTTATTTATGGATGAAACGCTAGCCCTCTGTAATTTCTCTGAGATCACAATTTGCCTGTAGGATCTGGCTATCTAGCAGCTGACTTCAAACATTGGGAGTCAGAGGATCTTTTTGGTCTTCGTATTATCTCATTGTCTTTACTCAATAGAAATTTTTTGGGGTCCAAGAGACTGAAAAGAGAATTTTTTTTTTTAATTTTGAGTCCCTTCACTAATTATCCAGTTTTGCTTTGGCTAGAACCCTTTTTCCTAATTGACAGGAGTTGATATAAGCTGTGTTAGTACTTACCTGAGTGTGTGGCCTTAGACATTTCTTTTATGGGAGTTTGTGAAGTAGCCATTTCTTAGAGGTAAACACAGTGTTGTATTAAATATACAGACCACTTGATATTAGAAGAGTTTTTGTAATTTAATTCTTGGAATGCTGTGCTCCACTGGGGAGTAGTTAATTTAACCATTGGTAGAGACATAGCAATCTCACAAGACAGTTTATATGTATGTTACATCTCTTAGAATCAGGACTAGACTGAAGCTTTCAACAACTCGGTTGTGTCACTTGTTGCTGAAAAACATTTTTGAGGCTGTGATATCTTTAGTGCTCCATAATCTACTCATACACCCCCTGTGATTTCCCTTGAGAAAAACTTTCTATGACTTTGTTCTCGAAAATGCTGAGCCACAAAGCGTACCTTTCCTGTAGAGTAATTGACCACAACAGTCATTGCCAGGCCTCCTGAGAGCCTGGGGAGAACACTCTTTCCCTGCTTCTCATACAGACACTTTGCAAAAGAAGTTAAATTGAGTCTCCCTTCTCATTTTTAAGCTGATTGCAAAAAGAAGAGCCAAATGACAGAATGGACCATCAAACCCTGGTATAATTTCCTTTCATTCTTGTTCTTTACTAAATGTTTCTGTGCACAGGGAAAAAAGGGCTCTGAGGAAGATTAATGCAGCAAGAAGCTCACCATGCTTACCAGGACTGATTGTTTCCTGGTGTTCTGTTTGGCTGTGGGAAGCATCTTTTTTTTCAGATTCCCCTATAATGATGAAGTCTCAAGTTGAAAGGTAGCAGCTCTGTGTCTGTGTCCACCACCTGGCTTTCTCTGGAGTAACGCATGCTGTTACTGTTGGGATGACATATTTCAAACCTTCGTTTTAATTTTCTTTCTCCTTTTATTGCCAGGGCATTAAAAGTGTATATGTGTGTGAGTGTCTGTGAAGGGGGTGTATGTGGAGGGGCAGTGGGGCAGGAGAAGGAAGCCAAGACACCAAGTACACATTGCTGACTTAGAATTTAGGACTAAAAGAATGGTTTGGTTTCTTTTTCTTTCTTTCTTTTTTTTTTTTTTTTTTTTTTTTGCCAAAGCAAATATTCGATTGTTTCCAGTTCTTTTAAAATACTCTATTTTCTTCTTGTTTAAGTATCTACAATAGTTTTGGACTTTATTTGCAGCAAAAGAACATGAATCCAATTAGCATGGCTTAGAGCTATAGATGCTCTAGCTTGGGGGAAGAAAAAAATAATGTATGAAGTTAACTGGAGTGTGCTTTTAATTCATCAATATTTACTATCCAACTAAATACCCAATTAGCAAATTAACCATGTTGAAGCTATTTTAATATGTTACAGAATGATCATGCCCAAAAGTATAGGTGATGCCTTAGATGTGCTAGTTAATTCTCTTATATTGTTGGTCAGGTACGTAATTGATTTTCATTGTATGTATAGCTTTATAGAACTAAAACATTTCTCTGAGGTACAAAAGCATGGCAAAGACAATATTCCTATGCAGGACTGGACTAAATCTTCTCCAGTTTTATTGAGACATAATTAACATACATTATTGTAGAAATTTAAGGCATATAGCGTGAAGGTTTGATTTACATATATTGTGAAGTGATTATCATAGTAGGTTTAGCTAACATGTATTTATCTATTTTCTCATTGAGACAATAAAAAGAAAAAAAAGAAAAGGTTTTGTTACGATGAATACTTTTAGGATTTACTCTAAATAGCTTTCCTATGTATGGTACAGAGTTGTTAGCTGTAGTTCTGTTGTCAATTAACTCCCTAGTATTTTTGTTACAATTGGATGTTTGTATCTGTTGACCAAGTTCCTCCAAATTCCCCCTCCCCTTACCCTGTCTTGCCAATCACTACAAGTCTGGTTTCTTTTTCTATGAGTTTTTAAATTTCACATGTGAGATCATATAGTATTTGTCTTTGACTTATTTGCTTAGCATAACGCCTTTAAGTTCCATTCACATTGTTGCAGGGGGTAAGATTTCCTCATCTTTTATGGATGAATAATATACCACAACTTCTTAATCCATTTCTCCACCGATGGGCACTTAGGTTGTTTCCATGTCTTGGCTATTGTTAATAATGCAACTGTGAACATGGAGATGCAGATATCTTTTTGCATTAAGTGTTCTCATTTCCTTTAGGTAAATATCCAGAGGTGGAATTGCTGGGTCTTATGGGAGTTGTAGTTGTAATTTTTTGAGGAGCCCCAACACTGTTTTCCCTAGTGGCTGTAACAATTCCCAATCCTACCAACAGTGTCCCTAGGTTCTCTTTTCTCCATATTCTTGCCAGCATTTATTATTTCTTGTCTTTTTAGTGATGGCCATCCTAACAAGTGTGAGGTGATAACTCATTGTGGTTTTGATTTGAATTTCTCTAATGGTTGGTGATATTGAACATCTTTTCATGTACTTGTTGGCCTTTTGTATGTCTTTTTTGGAGGAATGTCTATTCAGGTCCTTCACCCTCTTTTAAGTTGGGTCATTCATTGACACATTCATTTACTTCGTGTTGTTGAGTTTCAGGGACTGTTTATATATTTTGGATATTAACCCCTTTATCAGATGTACGGTTTGCAAATATTTTGTCCCTTCTCATAGAGTTTCTTACACTTTGTTGATTGTTTCTTTAGCTGTGAAAAAGCTTTTTAGTTCTATGTAGTCATACTTGTTATTGCAGGTTTGATGCTTGAGCTTTAGGGGTCATATCCAAAAAAATCATTAAGACCCATGTCAAAGAGCTTTATCTCTATTTTTTCTTTGAGGAATTACATGTTTTTAAGTCCTATATTTAAGTCCTTAATCCATGCTGAGTTAATTTTTATGAATGATATAAGATAGGGGTTAAGTCTCAAGCTTTTACATATGATTATCCAATTATCTCAGCACTATTTATTGAAAGAATTTTTTCCTCCCGGAGTATTTTTGAATTTCATGTCAAATATCAGTTGACTATATATGCTTGGGTTAATTTCTAGACTCTCCATTTTGTGCCATTAGTTTATTTTTTGTTTTCATGCCAGAATCATGCAGTTTTGATGATGATAGCCTTACAGTAAAACTTGCAATCTGGAAGTGTAATGCCTCTTGTTTTGTTCCTTTCTTAGTATTTCTTTGGCTAATCAGGATCTTTGTGGTTCTACATAAATTTTAGAAGTGCTTTTTCTAGTTTTGTAAAAAAACTGCCGCTGGAGTATTGATAGGGATTGCATTGTAGATATACCTTTTGATAGTATTGATCTTTTAACAATATTAGTTCTACAATTCCATGATTACAGGATATCTTTCCATTTATTTGTGTCTTCATTGATTTCCTTCATCAATGCCTTAGAGTTTTCAGAAAAGAAATATTTCATCTCCTTGGTTAAATTTATCCCCGTTTTCTTTTATCCTATTGTAAATGGGTCAATTTCTTTATATCCTTTTCAGAAAATTTGTTGTTACTGTTTAGAAATGCAACTGATTTTTCTGTTATTTTGTATCCTGCAATATGACTAAACAGGCTGGCTATATCTAACAGTTTTTTGGTTGAGTCTTTAGGATTTTCTATATCTAAAATCTTGGCATCTCTAATAGAAACAATTTTATTTCTTTTCTAATTCTGATACCTTTTATTTCTTTTTCTTGCCTGTTTTGCTCTAGCTAGGAGTTCTAGTACTATTTTGAATAGGAATTGTGAGAGTGGGCATCCTTGTCTTGTACCTGATCTTAGAGGAAAAGCTTTCAACCTTTCACCATTGAGTATGATGTTAGCTATGTTCTTGTCATATGTAGCCTTTATTGTGTTGAGATATGTTCCTTCTATGCTTAATTTGTTAAGAGTTTTTATCATAAGTGGATGCTGAGTTTTATCAAAAGCTTTTTCTGTGTCTATTGAGTTGATAATATAATTATTTTCTTTCTGTTAATTATCACATTTATGCATATGTTGAAATATCTTTGCATCTCAGGGATAAATCCTACTTGATCAGAGTAAATGTTCATTTTAATGTGCTGTTGAATTTGGTTTGATAAAATGTTACTGAGAGTCTTGCATCTATACTCAGCTAGGAAATTGGCCTGTAGTTATTTATTTAATTGAAAATTTTTTAGGTTACTTATTTATCTTGGAGAGAGAGAGAGAGAGCTGGATAGGGGCAGAGAGAGAATTCCAAGCACTGTTAGCACAGAGCCGAACATGGGGCTCGAACTCATGAACTGTGAAATCATTAGCTGAGCCAAAAGCAAGAGTTGGACCCTTAACCCACTGAGCCACCCAGGTGTGTCCCTGTGTGTGTGTGTGTGTGTGTGTGTGTGCGTGTGTGTGTGTGTGTTTCTAGTAGCATCCTTTTCTGGTTTTGGTATCAGGACAATGAACCCTATAAAATGAGTTTGGGAGTATTTTCTCTTCAAATTTTTGGCAGTTTTTGAAAAAAGATTGGTGTTAATTGTTTAAATATTTGTAAAACTTACCAATGAAGCATCTGGTCCTGGGCATTGTTTTGTTGGGAGATTTTTGATTACCGATTCCATCTCATTACTAGAAGTTGGCTCAGATATGCTAGTTCTTTCCTGATTTAGTCTTGGTAAACTGTACGTTTCTAAGTATTTTTCCATTTTTTTCTTGGTTGTCCATTTTGTTAGCATATGTTGCTGACGGTAGCCTCTTATCATCCTTTGAATCTCTGTGGTATCCATTGCAACGTCTTCTTTGTTTAAAATTTTGCTGTCTTTTATCTTTTTTCCATGATTAGCTAAGAGTTCATCAATTTGTTCATCCTTTCAAAAACCAACTTTAATTTTGGTTAAACTTCTTTCTTCTTTTTTCTTTCTTTCTTTCTTTTTTTTTTTTTACTATTATCTCTTATTTCTGTTCTAATCTTTATCAGAAAATCTTCATTAGGAAATTCTTCTAAATTTGGGCTCAGTTCTTCTTCTTTATTTTTTTCTGGTTCTTTAAGGACCTATAGTGTATTATATTTAGAACTAGATGGGGCTGTGAATTACCTTCCCTGCCCTTGCAGGGCAGCAGGACAGGACCTAGGACCTATATAGCTCATTGTTTGGAGACCTGAATTAGAGCGAGACCACTGGTTTTGCTCTTCAGGTCGGGTAATCTTGGGGCTGTGCTCTGTGTTTAAGTGCCACTGTATGTGGGCTGTTGAACTGGGCTTTGCAACTTCCCTTGTGCTCTGGTTAGCTTCCAGTCAGTCAGGCTGAAGCAATGAGTGGGGCTACATATTAAATTCCCTGTTAGGGTACATTGATGGAAGCAGCTCTTTGTGGTCTTAACTCATGCCAATACATACTCCAAGTTTCTTGTTGGAACAAGGTCACTGGCTTTGGTCTGTAAAGTATCAGTTCTTCTTGCCTGCTTCTTGGCTTGAGTGCAGCTGGGCTGCACAGCTTCTGGGAGTTGACACAGCTTCTGGTCAGATGGAGCCGAAATACACTCTCAACAGTGAGTGGGGCTGTATAGCAGCTCCCTTGCATGAAAAGGACAGGGAAGGGCTACTCCAGGTTACTCTCAACTTCCCAAACAGGCTCTCTGGTCTGAAGGGGCCAGGAACTGCCATCAAATTTGATTAGAAATTAATCCCCCTGCCAGTATATAGCACAGGAAACCTCTTTGCCGGTACTGGCTTTGCTCGGGTGGTCATCTGCTCTGCTTGCCTGCTTCTTGGTTCAAGCTTGCTGGGTCACACAGCAACAGGAGTTGTCACCAGCCCTTCTGGTCAGATGGGGCCAGAAGATTCTCTCCACAGTGGTGGGGTTATGGTTCATCTCCTTGCCTGGGTGTGGGAAAAACTCATCATTTGGGGCTTGGAATAAGGCAAATGTTCACCCTGTGGAGTTCCCTGATTAGAGTGTGCCTCTGACTTGGTTCTATAGATGAGCAAAGCCACTGGTGTGGATTATTACTTGGGCATTACAGGTATGAATGCTGTCAGCCAAGATCTGTGTGCTGGTTGTTGCAAGACTTTCCCCACTTCTCCATCAAAGTCAGATACCCAGTGGTTGAACCCTGCAGGTTTTCCTATAATCCCTGACATAGGAGATCAGAATAGGAGTTTCTGCAAAGTGACCCACAATGGTGGGCAGGACTTATCTCCACTGGGCTTTCTTTTTCCACTGGAGGAACTGGAGGCTCAGAGGAGATCTTTTTGTATGGTGCTGTGGTGGCCTTGGGGGTGGGCAATGTGATCAGTCTCTAGCCCATTTCTTATCCTTCTAATGCAGTCTGTCTTGATCTCTGTGGTCCAGGGGATGCCTCAGCATCATCGCCATGTTTTAGGATTCTCTCACTGCTGCCTTGCTTTTGAATAGTTGATAGTTGTTTTTTTTTTTAATCTAATTTTTTAAGTTTGTTTATTTATTGTGAAAGAGAGGGGAGGGGCAGACAGAGAAGGAGAGAGGGAATGCAAAGCAGGCTCCTTGCTGTCAGCACAGAGCCCCATACGGGGCTCTATATCATGAACCGTGAGATCATGACCTGAGCAGAAATCAAGAGTTGGTTGCTTAACCAACTGAACCACCCAGGCACACCCCTAGATTTTCTTATAATGGGAAGTGAAGTAAAAAAGTGACCTATGTTGCCATCCTGGTGATGTCACTCCTCATTTTTTAAAATTAAAACTGACAACGTAATTTCTTATGAAACTATATAAACATAACCAGTAATTAAATCCCTTTAAATGTGCAAATTTTAGAACTAAAAGGAAACTTCCAGATCTTTGTGAAACTAAACTCATTTTAAAGGTGACAATAATAGAAACACTTTTATAGCATTAAATATTCTGTCAGTGTTTTGTGTATATTAACTCATTTACTTGTGACTTGGTTAGGTAGTATTACCTAATTTTACAGGTAGAAACTTCTGTCTGAAGAAGGTCATTGATCTCACATAGTCAAAGAGTTAGAGGCAGAAGAGGAAAACTGCAATCTCACTCTGGCTCTGGCAGTCATGTTTTTAACTAGCACCATTCTCAAAACATGGACGTGAAGTGACTTGCCAAAGTCAAACAGCTTGGTGGCAGCAATTATATTAAAAATGTGTAAAGAGCAAAATTTAAACAAACACACAGCTTCATAGAGGTTCTTTTTCTCTTAGGTAAATTCTTAACATTAGATTCTTACATGAATCTTACATACACACACTCCATCGGAATATTCCCTTGTAATTAGATCATATTCTTTTAACTTAGATTAAAATCCTTTCATGTTTCTGCTTTTGGTTAGACTCTCCCCGGGTAGTTTTGTTGGTCTTTTTGGTAGCAATTCTCTTATTTCGGTTTTACAAAGGACAAAAAAGAATGCAGAGGTCAAATTTCTGTGTGCTTTGTGAGCCTCCCTTGCTGTTTTTCCAGTCAGAAGGGGACTTTGTTTCTCTGAAATTCCTAAATTAGAAAGTGGTCCAGTTCCCAGTAGGAGCTGGCCTTGCACTACTTAGAAGTAATTTGCATACAAAGGCCTCTTTAGTACCCAGCTATTTTACAGCTTCTGTTATATAAACTACATTTGCAGAGATCTAGTATTCGTTCAGAACTGTGATTTTTTTAAGGAAGACCTTCACCTTTATTTTGGATTATTAAATTAATTCATGTTAAGTTGTAAAGGAGTTGGTGGAAGATAGAAGACACAAAGTAAAAACTCTTACTGTCTTTAACGCTTTGGCCTGTTTCCTCCAGAATGTTTTATTGTACATATTTTAAAACAGAATTGGAATCATTACATATATGTACATACACACACACACACACACACACACACACTTGTATCTTTTCTACCTTAACATGATATTTTGAAAAATTTTTGTGTTGCTAAATATTCATCAAAACCTACATTGTAAATTGTCACCTAGTATTTCATCACTGGCTGGGCCATAATTGATATTAACCATTCTATTTTTCAGTATTGAGGTTGTTTTCAAATTTTGCTATTACAAAAAATGTTGAGACATCTTCTGTATTGTCTTGGCTGGAGTTTGTTTAGACTGGATTTCTAAAAGTAAGAACACTGAGTTCAAAGTTAAATTTCCAGTCTTGATTTTTATTTCCAAGGTTTTCATGGAATGGTTTTCCCAATATACCAGTTGAGGGTAAGAATGAGTATTTTAGTACACCACAGTCAGTATTAGCCATTATCATTAAAAAACAAATAAACCACAAGCATTCAATAATTTGCTAAGTATTTCAAAATGTACTCTAATCTGAGCTTCTTTAATGGTTGTGAGATGAATTTTTGTTTTTCTGACAGTTTTTAGTTGAATTTCTTTGTTAAATCTTTGTTTTGTCTCCATGATTTTTTAATCTTATGTATCACCAATATTAACTCACATTCTACTTCAGTCGGCACTTATAAAAGTGCACCCATTTCCCTATTCCCTGACTCATGATTGAGAGGTCGCTTGCACGCTTTCTTTGCTGAAGTCTTGCCCTTTAGAAGGAGGTATAGGAACATCTCCAGGACCATCTGATGGCCTCATGCAGATCCTGGATTATTATAATGGTAGGCTTAGCAAGTGGGAGGTAGGAACTTGTTTAAATTTTCTCACACAGCTGCCAATTGTCCTGGTTTCCTTTACCCATTCTCTCCTTGTGTTCCTATGCTGCTGTCATCTTCTTTGAGAACTTGCACTTGGTGTACAAAAAAATATTAGAATATGAAGTTTATAGCCTCTTGGGGAGAAAAGATGATCAATCTGTATGTGAATATATATATATATATATATATATATATACACACACACATGTGTGTGTATATATATATATATACACACACATGTGTGTGTGTATATATATATATACACACATATGTGTGTGTGTATATATATATATACACACACACATATACACACATAAACATGATTGTGTATGTGTAATAGACATATAAATATAAAAAATATAAATATTAAACAATATATATTTGCCAATCTCAATATATTAATTTTTAATTACCATATAATATATAACATATTAGTCATAATCTGTAATAAAATCATATAAAACATAAAAATGAATAAATTTAACACTATATTAACATACAACTGTATGTTAGACATATATAAATTGATAAGTATACATAAGTATATAACATATATAAATGTATTTAATCTCCATATTACTGCATATATTGTCCTATACACATAGACACACGATAGATCATGACATATGTTATGACCCACAGGAATAGTGCTGATGCGTGCCACATGTGTTGAGGAGAGAGTACACTGAGGGCTGTGGATACTTTACCGAGTACAAGGGACTTAAATTTAGCACTGAGGAATGAGAAGTTCCCAATTGTGAAAAGAGTCCGAAGGATGTTCCTTAAAAGAAGTTCAGCCATGCTGTTTCTGAGTTTTTGTTTTTTTCTCTCAGCAGAAATCTCAGTTTGTAATGAATAGAGCATGTTATAAAGAGAAGAGCAGGGTAGTTTGGAATAGAGGGTTAATTTAGGGAACAAGTGGCAAAATTTTGGAAATAATGAGTTGTATTTTGAAGTGTTGTAAGTTTTGACCAGTTAAACATTATAATCTTTGGCAGTTGGGAGCCATTGGAATTTTTTTTCTGTAAGAGAATGACCTACCACATGCTCTTTGGGAAAGAGGATTACATTACAAGCAGTGGATGGATTGAGTGAGTAAAAATGTGAGATGGGGAAGCCAAATGAGCATCGTAGCCCTGGCCTGGGTGAAGTGTGGTGAAGGCAGAAAGGTGGTGTGGAGACATTCCTAGAGAAGGGCTGGGGAGCTGATGGCATGTTGGAATTGGATGTGGAAGAGTCAGACATTACACTGCTTTAAATAATCGTGTAATTGGCAGAAATAGAGTGAAGAAGGAAACTTGGTTTTGAGGAAAATGAATGATCTGTTCTTGGTGGTAAAGGAAAGAATCAGGTGAGAAGCCTATCACCTTACTTTAACGTGGAAATAAGTCAAAATCTGTCAGGGACAAGGATGTAAGATGGTAAGATAAATCATTATTACAGGGCTTCAGGTATCTGTGTTCCTTTTTTCCCTTTAAATCCTGAAATCTAGAGAGGCTGTGTTCAGAATTACAGAGAAGCATGAATTCTCTCAGGCCATTATTTAGAATGTACAGCAGTATTTTTCCACTTGGAAAAAGTTGAGTTCCTTCTTTGTGTCTTTCCTTTTCTTTCTGCTTTTTGAAAATTGGTAGTGGTTAACTAATACCTAAAATATCTTACTTAGAATTCTGTAGACATCTTAATATTGGAAGAAGAATATACTTTAGAGGAGAGTGCATTCCATTCTAATTCTGAGGTTCTGAGGGTAAACAGTATTTGAAAGTCCATACCCTTAGTCAGAAAAGTTTTGTGCCATTTCGGTTTCTAACACAGATTTTCTCCTTGTCTGTGTTGTCAATATTAGTTGAGGAATTCTGATAGTTGTATATTAATAAAGAAACTATTGATGGATTTGGAGGAGAAACCCTACAGAACTTGCATCAAACTAAATACGTTCTAAAGGGTGACGATGCTTTTCAGAGGTGCTGTTGAATGTTAGAAACTCTGGCCAAGACCCCTGAATATTTACTCTGGGTTGCAAAGTTTCTTCAGTTATTCCTACTGATGGATGGAGCTGGTTTAAATAATGAAACTCCTGCATCTGGTCTCATGGTTGATTGTAAAGTCATATCTAAAGATAAAATATTTTGGTTTTATTTACTAGAATAAAATATCAAATAATAGAATTGTAAAAGGGACTCACTTTACCTCCACCCTCAATCACAACCTTCTTAATATGGCAAGATATAATAGAGTAAAAGTACTATTGTAATTTCATGTTTCAGGTTGATACTATACAAAGTTAGAAATGTCTACTACTGGAAATCTCTATTTCCATGTCCTGGAAACATGTAATAAGGGCAAACCCCCAAAACTTGGAGTGATATTTCAAATATTTTCTGACTTAAGAAATAGCAAGATTAAATGGCAGATGGCAGTTTTTTTTTTACAGTCAGGGTTTATTGAGGTATGATTTCTGAATGGTAAGAGTCCTCCTTCTTAAATGATTACATTAGTGAGTTTTGATAAATGTATGTAATTCTTAACCACCACCATAATCAAGACATAGAACATTTCCATCACCCCCAAAATTTCCCCTGTGCCTCTTGGCAATCCGTATGCTCCCTGATATCCAGCCCTAGGCAACCACTAATCTGCGTTTTCTTCCTAGTTTTGCCTTTTCCAAAATGGCTTATAAATGAAATCACACGCTTTGTGTGTTTTTGACTTTAGTTTCTTTCGCTTAGCATAGTGTTTTTGATATCATCCATGTTGTGTACTAGTAGTTTGTTCCTTTCTATTGCTGAGTAAAATTCAGTTGTATGAATGTACCACAGTTTATTCACCAGTTGATAGAATTTGGCTCCCCCCTCCCCATTTTGGTGATTATGCAGAAAGCTGCTATAATATTTGCATGCAAGTGTATATATGTATATATATTTTCGTTTCTGTTGGGTAAATAACAGGAGTGTGGTTGCTGAGTTTTATGGTAACAATATGTTAAACTTGATAAGAAACTGACAAACTGTTTTCAAAAGTGGTTGCACCATTTTGTACTTCTTCCAGCAGTTTGTGAGACTTTCACTCACTCCTTATGCTCATTAGCATTTAGTATTTTCAGTGCATTATAGACATAAATATTCTATAACTTTTTCAGATATTGTAAATAGTCTTATAGGTTCTGCCCAGGTGCAAAGAGTTATTGTGGCATTCCAAATGTTCTCTAGTTCAATTTTCATTACAGTTTGAAGGAGAGGTTATGATTATGTAAATGATAATTTGCTTCTGCTTAGAGCTAAGATGTTAGGGTTCCCATCAGAAATTTCTTCCTTTTGCTAAACCAGTATTTATTGATTGCCCATTATGTGGCAAATGAAGGTAACACATGATTCCTACCTTTCAGGAATTCATGTTCCTGTAGGGGAGGGAGGTGGATCAATAATCAGAAAATTGTAATATAATATGGTCAATACTGAATCTCAGAGGAGGAATAGCTAATCAGTTTAGCATAGAAACTTTTGGCTTTTGATCATATTTCTCATGTCTAAAAGCAGAATGAACTCTGAAATGGAATTGCTAAAGTTCATGTAGCTGAGAGGTTTTTTTTTTTTTTCTTCTGACGTTGAAAATGCGGTGTCCTTTTCACACCAATTCTCCAGTTCTCTGACACCAACAGAGAGTCTAACAATTCAATTCATTTCTGACACTAACTCCCAGAGCTTGTGTCAGACTTTACAGAAAGGCTCAGTATCAAAAGACTGTCTTCACTTCAGATGCCAGCCCCATGGGGGCTGCTCAGACTACCCACATTTCTGCCCTGTCTATAAAACTGGGGATTCCCATGAATGCCAGTTAAAGTAATTTGCTAGACCTATAGAACTCAGGAAAATACTTCACTCATGATTACTGATTTATTATATAGGTATAACCCAGGAAAAGCCAGAAGAAATGTGTTGGACAACGTGTGAAATGGGGGTCAAGTGGGGCTTCTATGACCTCTCTGGGCTTACCACCCTCCCTGCCTCTTGATGTATTCAATAACCCACAAGTTCTCTGAGACCTTTTGTTTAGGAGTATTTATAGAGGGTTCATTGCGTTAGCATGATAGATGACATCATTGGTGACTAAACTTAACCCCCAGCATGTCTCACATTTCCAGAGATCAATGTGGGGGAGGCTGAAATTTCCAGCCCTCTAATCACGTGGTTGATGCCTCTGGCAACCAGCCCCCATCCTGAAGATACCTAGGGACCCAGCTCTAATCATTTCACTATCAGTAAACTCAAGTATTGTTGAAGGGGTTTATAAGCAAAAATGAAAGAAACTCCTATTACTCAGGAAATTCCAAGGGTTGTAGGAGCTCTGTGCTATGAACTAGGAAAAAAAATCCCCAATACACTTTTTATTACACTGCAGTGGTCCAGCTTATTTGATCCAAGATTTATGGGTATTTGGCCAGAGCCCATTTTACCATGAGATGCTAAGTGTCTACTGGAAATGAGTGGGTTGGTTTCTAGTTTGATCACCAATTCTGTAAACGTATGCACAGCATTGATAAAATTTATAAATGACTTGAACTTACCTTCTCTAATATGACTATAGCATAGACCAGCATCTCCGGCTTCTGGGTGCCCATAGATCTTTGTTACAGTTCAAACCTTAATTATATGTAACTATAGTATTGGAATAGTTATAGGGGTGCCTGGGTGGCTCAGTTGGTTAAGCGTCCAACTTTGGCTCAGGTGATGATCTCGTGGTTTGTGACCTCGAGCCCTAAGTCCTGGAGCCTGCTTCAGATTCTGTGTCTCTCTCTCTGCCCCTCCCCCACTTGTGCTCTGTCTCTCTCTCAAAAATCAACATTAAAAAAAGAAAAAAAAGTATAGTTACAGAACTGTTCATATGTTTTTACATGAAACTCTGTATGTCTGAATTCCTTGTGGGTGGGGACTAAATCACATTTATATTTTTATCTTCCATATTAGTAAAGTTGTCACCTTAAAACACTGTATATTAATTTTAAGAGAAAATGCACAAATTACCCTATTTCTAAAAAAACAAAACAAAACAAAAAAAACCTGATGAGCTATATTAACAAGGATTAAAATCATTTAAATGACTCAAAAAACTTCATTTCAGGGGCACCTGAGTGGTTCAGTTGCTTAAGTGCCCAACTCTTGATTTTAGCTAAGGTGAAGATCTCACCATTCTGACTGAGCCCTATGTATTGGGCTCTGTGCTGGGTGTGGATCCTGCTTAAGGTTCTCCCTCCCTCTCTCTGTCCCCCCCTTTCTCTCTCTCTCTCTCTTTTTCTCTTTCTGTCTTCACCCTGCCCCTCCTCCACGTGCATGCTTGCGCACACTCACATGCTCTCTCTCTCTCTCTCTCTCACAAAAACAACAAAAAACAAACTTGAGTACATAGAGGCCAAGTCTACATAACCATAGCAAAGCAGAAGTTTGAAACACTTAATCAGATAATTAAGGCAAAATATCTGCTTCCATCTGAACAATCTCAATTTTCCACTTTGTTAGGATGTGAAAAGTCATTGAACAAAGAGACAATGTTCATTAGGACAATATTACAAAGGAAAAATAGAGCCATGAGCATTTTTGTTCTCCTTCAGAAAATAGTTTGTAACTTGAGGGCAAATCTGTTGGATCTATGGATGCTCTTGAAACGCTGTCTTCAATACAACCATTTTAATACTTATGTGTAATAGAAAATATTTTCCTGAGCTATTGGCCACTGATCGCAATTCCATTTCATTCGATACAGCATAATTAGTAGAGTTCCTATAATTGTAGTAGGTGTGCTCATCACAGGGGCAACCTATGCCCATCTAGTAGTTTTAATTTTTTTAATTTATTAAAAAAGATTTTTTTTAAATTCAAGTAAGTTAGTACTGGTTTCAGAAGAACTCAGTGATTCATCAGTTATTTAACACCCAGTGCTTATTCCAAAAAGTGCCCTCCTTAATGCCCATCACTCATTTAGCCCATCCCCCCACCCACCAAGCCTCCAGCAACCCTCAGTTCTCTGTATTTAAGAGTCTCGTATGATTTGCCTTCCTCCCTCATTTTATTTTTCCTTCCCTTCCCCTATGTTCATCTGTTTGGTTTCTTAAAGTCCACATGAGTGGAATCATACGATAGATGTCTTTCTCTGACTTATTTCACTTAACATAATATCCTCTAGTTCCATCCATGTTGTTGCAAATGGCAAGATTTCATTTTTTTTCACTGCTCAGTAATATTCCATTGTGTATATATACAACATTTTCTCAATAGACTTGTCAGTCGATGAACATTTGTACTCTTTCCATACTTTGGCTATTGTTGATAGTGCCGTTAAGAACATTGGAGTCATGTGCCCCTTCAAAACAGCATCCCTGTATCCCTTGGATAAATTCCTAGTAGTGCAATTGCTGGGTCATAGGGTAGTTATATTTTTAATGTTTTGAGGAAATGCCATACTGATTTCCAGAGTGGCTGCACCAGTTTGCATTTCCATGAACAGTGCAAAAGTGTTCCCCTTTCTCTGCATCCTTGCCAACATCTGTGTTAATGTTAGCCATTTTGACAGGTATGAGGTAGTAGCTCATTGTGGTTTTAATTTGTATTTCCCTGATGAAGAGTAATGTTGAGCATCTTTTCATGTGTCAGCCAACTGGAAGTCTTTGGAGTTGTGTCTACTCCTGTCTTCTGCCCATTTTTTTTCACTGGATTATTTGTATTTTGAGTGTTCTTGATAAGTTTGGTAAGTTCTTGATAGATTTTGGATACTAACCCTTTATCTGATAGGTCATTTGCAAATATCTTCTCCCATTCCATCAAATGCCCTTTAGGTTTGCTGATTGTTTCCTCCACTGTGCAGAAGTTTTTATCTTGATGATGTCCCTATAGTTCATTTTTGCTTTTGTTTTCCTTGCCTCCTGAGATGTGATGAGTAAGAAGTATCAGTGACTGAGGCCAAAGAGGTTGTTTCCTGTTTTCTCCTCAAGGATTTTGATGGTTTCCTGTCTCACATTTAAGTCTTTTATCCATTTTGAATTTATTTTTGTGTAGGGTGTAAGAAAGTGGTCTAGTTTGATTATTCTGCATGTAGTGTCTAGTTTTCCCAATACTGTTTGCTGAAGAGACTGTCTTTTCCATTGGATATTCTTTCCTGCTTGGTTGAAGATTAGTTGGCCCTATGTTTAGAAAATAAAATCTACAATTTTTTGTCTAGCTCTGTGAAGAATGCTGGTATTATATTGATAGGGATTGCATTGAATCTGTATATTGCTTTGGGTATTACAGACATTTTAACAATATTTGTTCTTCCAATCCACAAGCATAGATTGGTTTTCCATTTCTTCATGTCTTCTTTAATTGCTTTCATAGTTTTCTGTAGTTGTCAGTGTACAGATCTTTTACCTCTTTGGTTAGATTTAATCCTAGGTATCTTACGGTTTTTGGTGCAATTGCAAATGGTATTAATTCCTTGATTTCTCTTTTTGCTGTTTCATTATTGATGTATAGAAATGTGACCCATGTCTGTGCATTAATTTCATATCCTGTGACTTTTCTGAATTCATGCATCAGTTCTAGTAGCATTTTTTGATGGAGTCTTTCAGGTTTTCCATGTACAGTATCCTATCATCTGTGAAAAGTGAAAGTTTGACTTCTTCCTTTGCATTTTGTATGCCTTTTATTTGTTTTTGTTGTCTGATTATTGAGGCTAGGATCTCTAGTACTATGTTAAACAACAGTGGTTACAGTGGACGTCCCTTTCGTATTACTGACCTGAGGAGGAAAGCTCATGTGGATGGTGTTAGCTGTGTGTCTTTCATATATGGCCTTTACGATGTTGAGGAATGTTCCTTCTATCCTGACTTTCTTGCGGGTTTTATCAAGAAAGCATGCTGTATTTTGTCAAAAGTTTTTTCTGCATCCATTGAGAGGATAATGTAGTTCTTTTAAAATTGTGGTGTATCATGTTGATTGATATGCTAATATTGAACCAGTAGAGTAATAAATGATCGTGGTAAATATTTATTTTAATGTATTTTGAATCTGCTTTGCTAGTACCTTGTTGACAATTTTTGCATCCATGTTTATCAGAAAAATTGGTCTGTATAGTCTTTTTTTAATGGGGTCTTTGTCTGGTTTTGGAAGCAAGCCAATGCTGGGCTTATAGAATGAGTTGGGAAGTTTTCCTTCTATTTCTAATTTTGGGAATAGCTTCAAAAGAATAAGTGTTTACTCTTCTTAAAATGTCTGGTAGAATTCTCCTGGGAAGCTATCAGGCCCAGTACTGTTGTTTGTTGGGAGATTTTTGATAGCTGATTCAATTTCTTTGCTGGATGTGGGCCATTCAAATTTTCTATTTCTTCCTGTTGCAGTTTTGGTAGTGCATGAGTTTCTAGGAATTTGTCCATTTTTTCGAGATTTCCCAGTTTGTTGGCATATACCTTTTTCTTAGTATTCTCTTTTAATGGTTTGTATTTCTGTGGTGTTGGTTGTGATTGCTCCTCTTTCACTCATGATTTTATCTATTTGGGTCTTCTCCCTTTCCTTTATAATAAGTCTGGGTAGGGGTTTATACCAATTTTGTAGATTCTTTCAAAGAACCAGCATTTAGTTTCATTGATTTGTTCTGTTATTTTTTTTTTGTTTTTTGTTTCTATACTGTTTATTTCTGCTGTAATCTTTAATATTTTCCTTCTTCTGCTGGGTTTAGGCTTTATTTGCTGCTCCTTTTCTAGCTCCTTTAGATGTAAAAATAGGTTGTATATTTGAGACATTTCTTGCTTCTTGAGATAGTGCTGAACTGCAATGCAGTTTCCTCTTAGGTCTGATTTTGCTGCATCCTAAAGGGTTTAGACTGTCAGGTTTTCATTTTCATGTACTTCCATCTGTTTTTTAGTTCTTCTTTAATTTCCTAGTTAACCCATTCATTCTTTAGTAGGATGTTTTTTAACCTCCATGTATTTGAGGGCTTTCCAATTTTTTTTCTTGTGGTTGATTTCAAGTTTCATAGTATTGTGATCTGGAAAAAAAAATGCATCATACCTTTTTTTTTTTTTTTGTACCTGTTATGGGCAAATTGGTAACGCAGTTTTTGTGATCTATTCTGGAGAATGTTAATTGTGTACTAGAGAAGAATGTGTACTCTGCTGCTTTAGGATGAAATGTTCTGAATATAGCCATTATGTTCATCTGGTCCAGTGTGTCATTCAAAGCTACTGTTTGCTTGTTGACTTTCTGCTTAGATAATCTGTCCTTTGCTGTAATTAAAGTATTAAAGCATCCTACTATTATGGTATTACTATCAATGAGTTTCTCTATGTTTGTTATTAATTGATTTATTTATTTGGGTTCTATCAAGTTTGGGGCATAATAATTACGATTGTTGGATCTTCCTGATGGATAGATGCCTTAATTATGATGTAATGACCTTGTTCATTTCCCGTCACAGTTTTGGTTTTAAAATCTAGTTTGTCTCATACAAGCATGGCTACTGCAGCATTCTTTTGTTGACCATTAGCATGATAGATGGTTCTCCATCCCTTTATTTTCAGTCTGAAAGTATCTTTAGGTCTAAAGTGAGTATTTTGTAGGCAGACATAGATGGATTTTTTTTTTTTAATCCGTTCTCATACCCTAGGTCTTTTGATTGGAGCCTTTAGTTCATTTACATTCAGAGTGATTATTGAAAAGTATGAATTTAGTGCCTTTGTATTACCTATAGAGTTGGTGTTTCTGGTGATGTTCTCTGGTCCTTTGTAGTCTGTGTTGTGTTGGTCTTTGTTTTCCTTCACTCAGAGTCCCCCTTAAAATTGTTTGCTGGCTGGTTTAAGCAGACTCCTTTAGGTTTTTTTTTTTTTTTTTTCCTTTTTGGGAAACTCTTTGTCTCTTCTTCTTATTGACAGCCTTGCTGGATAAAGAATTCCTGGCTGCATATTTTTCCCATTTAGGACATTGAATATTCCTAGTCACTCACTTCTGGTCTGTCAGGTTTCAGTGGACAGACGTGTTGCTAACCTTACGTGTCTACCTTTGTAGGTTAAGGTCCTATTGTCCCTAACTGTTTTCTGAAATCTCTTTACCTTTATAATTTTCAAGTTTCACTACGATATGACATGGTGTTGACCGGATTTTGTAGATTTTGATGGGCGTTATCTGTGCTTCTCGGACTTGGATGCCGGTTTCCTTCCCCATATTAGGGAAGTTCTCAGCTATAATGTCTTCAAAATGACCTTTTCCCCCTTCTCATTCTTCTTCTTCTGGGACTCCTATGATATGGATATTGTTTCTTTTCATGGAAACGCTAAGCTCTCTAAGGCTCTCATCATGATCTTACAATTTCCTCTCCCTCTTTTTATCAGCTTCGTTATTTTCCATAATTGTATGTTCTGTATCACCTGTTGTCTCCTCTGCTTCTTCAGTCCTCATTGTGACTGTATCCAGTTGGTTTTGCACCTCAGTTATAGCATTTTTTATTTCATCCTGACTAGTCTTAGGTTTTTGATCTCTGCAGCAAGTGTTTCTCTGGTGTCTTCTATGCCTTTATTCAATCCATGATAATAGTCTTATGACTGTTGTTCTAAATTCTTGTTCAGATATATTGTTGATATCTGTTTTGAGCAAGTACCTGGCTGTGATTTCCTCTTGACATTTCTTTTGGGGAGAATTCCTCTGTCTTGTCATTTTGGCCAAGTTTCTGCCTTTTGCATATTTCAAAAGCTTGTTATGTTTCCCCACCTGAGAGTACTGCTATAGTAAAAAGGTGTGGTGCAATATCTAGGGCCTGGCACTTCAGGAAGTGTTTCTGGTATATGTTGTGTGCACTCTACTGTTGTGTTTTGGCTGCTCTTCCCCACTGGTCAGTCCTCTGCAGAGCTCCTCCTTGATTGTAGTGGGGAGTGTTTGGATCTTTAACTAGTTGTGCTTTGATTTTTTTGTTCAAGTAGTCCTGGAAAAAAGAGGTGAAAAAAGCCTGATGCCAAAAAAAGAGAAAAGGACAAGGAACAACGGCAAAAAAACTGCCAGATAATCAAAAAAACTATGTTGATTCCGAAGAAAGAGAGAGGGAAGAAGGAGGGGGAGCTGGAGGGGGAGTGGGGGTGGGAGGAAGTGGGAGGAGGGGAGGAGGGAGTGGGAGTGGGGGAGAGGAGGGGGGAAGAGTAAGAGGGGGAAGAGGAGAAAAGAGGAAAAGAACAAAAAGCATGATTAAAAAAAAGAGAGAAAAGGAAATGAAAAAGGCAAATAAGAAACTATAAGCCTGATTCCAAAAGATAAAAAGAAGAAAGCAAAGAGGAAAAAAGAAAAGAACTGCATGTGTGATTTTGTAACACTCAGTTTTCAGTACACTGGATGTATACGGGGGCGGGGCTGGCTGTTTTGGTCTTGTGGAGATGTCCTCTGCTTTGGCTCAGAGACTGTCTTCCTCCAGTAAATAAGCAGTTGCCAGGTATGGGAGTAGGGGTTGGGTGTCAGTGGGTTCTGCCTCCGCTGGGGGCTGCTGTGATGCTCCCTGAAGTACCACCTTGTTGGTGTTGGGGGGAAATGGTGCCACCCCAGACTCTCATCCCGGACTAGGGATGTCACACCCCATGCTGTTCAGGCAGCTGTCACAGAATAGTGAGGGTAGTCAGCTCACCCTGCGCCACAGCTCTCTTGCATTTTTTCTTTGGCACGTGGCTGGGATTCAAAGCAGGAAGGCCTGCCTTCCTCCTTCTGAGTAGAGCCTCTCCACATTGTGTCTGAAGACCTCTGTCCCTGAAAACAGTCCTCCGCTTGCACAGTGTACAGAATCTATGGTTCAGCACTGTTAAAAGCTGCAAAGATTATATTCCCTCTGAGTGCACCTCTGTCCCCTGCTGATGAAAGGCCTTTGGCTGGTGCCTGCAGTGTCTTTGGCCCTAGGGGAGGCAATATACCCTCTTGCAAAAGTACTCCAGGAAGGGCAATGTTCTCTCCCAGTGTGCCCCAGAGATCTCTACACCACGACATGCATTCCGGGGCCAGCTCCCTCCTCCCAAGGAGCGCACACCACGGCTCCCCTCTGGGAAAGTCTTGCCCTTACAGAACCTCAGAGTTTGAGCTCCAAACACTACCAAGCTCTGTCCCTCCAACTGAGGAGATCACTGGGCCCTTCTGCAGATGGATTTCCTGGGTGTTCCAAGTGATAAGACGTCAGTCTAGCTGTGTTTGAGGGATGAGGAAAGTCCAGGGTCCCCCTACTACTCTGCCATCTTAACTCCTCCCTATATAGTAGTTTTTAGTAAAATGAATAGTGAATATTTACTGCAACATTCTGCCCCCTCACCGCCACCTTTATTTTCAGGCGATAGGTGTTTCACTTTTTTCCAGAAGTTTGTCAAGTATTGTTTTCAGATTTTTTTAAACTTAAGAGACTTAATTTAGATGATTTTACTTGCTTATCTGTATTATCTTGTTCGATTGTGGTTAAATACTAAGAATGTGAATGGATTTTCAGGGATTTATTTTGGGATTTATCTTTTAAGCCCACTGATACTTGGTGTTTTTTCCTCCTCTTAAATTTACATGAAGTTTTTTCTTAGCTTTGGACTATTTTGTATTCATTCACCTTATAGAGAACACATTTATTGTTTTCCAGGTGAAATATTTCACTTCTTTTTTTCCCCCATCGAGATGTTGTTTTCTTTGTACTACTTAAATTGAAGGTTGAAATTCTGGAAAGAATCTGTAAATTATTCCAGTTCAAAAGAAAGGAGGGTGGTTTTGCGGCTATACATATGAGGCCACAGTTGAGAGACCATGGGAAATGTTTGAAGCTTTAAGAATTAGACAACTATAACATTTTATCACTTATGATATTTCATTTTGTATTTACAAGATATGCCCCAAGGGACTCTCATCTGCTTTGCCATATGGAAAGTTTATAAATGTTAGAGTACAGAGCCAGAAGCAAAGTGGGAAAAAGAAAGAATTTAAAGGTGGATTAGGTGCTCAAGAGCAGTGGCCTTTTCTTCTGTCGAGACAAACATCTGTTGCTTTCGGGGAAGGGAAGCACAGTATTTTCCTCCTGTTCCTTTGGGGTCTGGTAACAGTATCAGAGAATAAACATAGCCACCATCTATTTTATTTTCTGTCATCTGCTAAAGGTGACTTTGTTCCTTGATAGAGAGGTAACTGACGGAATTAATCCTGTGAAAGTGTTTATAAGTGGGGGATTTTTATTTTTCAGTTAAAGGAAGAAGAAAGGTAATCAAAAACAATATAAGAATCCAAGTTTACGTTTCTCCTCTGTACAGCGAAGCTGGTATCATCTTGAAAATACTTTCAAAGAAGAAATTAAAGATGACACTAAGTTTCTTGAACACAAAACACGATTCTATATTAAAAATTAAGAGAACAGAGTATCCAGTACAAACCCATCCCAATAGAATCAGAATATCAGGTTAAAGGTGGGGAAAAGTTTTATTCATAATCCAGAGGTGTTGAGATCATATCAATAAACAGGATCAATAATATATCTTTTATAAAATGACATATGTCCTAAGATGATATATATGTTTCATAGGCTAACACTTGTGTCTATTAAGACATGACTTTCCAAAGCTTATGGTAATTAAAAAAAATGATGATTGCTGAAATAAAGTGAACAGTTCTACCTAGCATATATGATTAACTTTTTCTCCTATCAGTGGTGATTCTAGGTTTCTTTTCCTTTTTATAGTTTCGCTTTTAGCCAATTCCAACAGTTTTCACGTTTTAACAATTTCTTTCAGAGTCTGACCTTGGGAAATTTTCCACCTCTTTTCACCAGTATTCATTCAACACTTACAGTTGGTTATGCCAAGCACTGTGTTAGGAAGTGGGGGTTCGCAGATAAGAAGTGGTCTTTGTGGAACATGGTCCATTGGGTGGGTGAGAAGTGAGAGCAGTTGTAGTCTACTGGGACTCCTGCCATGATGAATCTAAGTGGAGACCCAACTTGATCTCATTTCTTCCTGTGGATAACAAAATCCTAATCAGAACAAAAAAACCTCCTTAAACTTTGACCCTAACCTGGAAAGACAGAGTTATTCATGATTTGAACAAAAGTAAGCTCAGCAAGAAAATTCTATGGATGGCTCTATTTTCATTTTTTAATTTTTAATGTATTTTTAAAATTTATTTTTGAGAGAGCGAGAGCAGGGGATGGGCAGAGACAGGGAGACACAAAATCTGAAGCAGCCTCCCAGGCACCGAGCTGTCAGCACCCAGCCTGACGCTTGGCTGGAACCCATGGATCGTGAGTTCATGACCTGAGCCAAAGTCGGATGGTTAACCAACCCAGCCACCCAGGTGCCCCCTACTTTTATTTTTTTAAAGATTTTATTTTTTTTTTTGATCAATTTTAGGGTTGTAATAAAATTGAAAGAAAAGTACAGAGATTTCCCATATACCCTCCACTCTCACACATGCACAGCCTTCCCCATTAACAACATCACTCACCACGTGGTCCTTTTTACACAAAATTTATTTTTAAGCAAGGATGAATCTTCATGGATGCACTATAATTAGAGTTGGTAGTTTACATCAGGGTGGCCTCCTGGTGTTGATTCTGTGGGTGTGGACAAATGTATAATGATACATATCCACTAATATAATACATGCATAGTATTTTCATTGCTCTACAAATCTTTTGTACTCTGCCTATTCATCTCCTCCCATTTCCACCCCTGACAACTACTGATCTTTCTAATGTCTACATACTTTTGTCCTTTATAGAATGTCATATAGTTGGAATACAGTATGTGGTCTTCAAAACTGGCTTCTTTCACTTAGCAATATGTATTTAAGGTTACTCTGTCTCTTTTCATGGATTGGTAGCATATTTCTGTTTAGCATAGATAGAATAGCATTTCATGGTCTGGATATTAACATAGCCTAGCAATTCATCTACCCACTGAATGACATCTTGGTTGCTTCCACATTTTGGTGATTTGAGTAAATCTGCTACACTCAGGTACAGATTATTGTATGGACCTAAGTTTTCAACTCCTTTGGGTAAATACCAAGGAGCATGGTTTCTGGATCGCTTTAAGTGTATGCTTAGTTTTGTTAGAACAGCCAAACCCTCTTTCAAAGTAGCTGTGCCATTTTGCATTCTCATCAGCAATGTATGAGAATTCCTGTTGCTCCACATCTTTACTGGCATTGAGTGTTTTCAGTGTTTTGGCTTTGAGCTGTTTTAATAGTTGTGTAAACAAGAATCTTGTCTGCGTTTGCATATCCCTGATGATATATGATACGGATCACGTTTTATTTGCTATCTGTACATCTTTTCTTGATGAATTGTCTGTTGAGATGTTTGGGCCATTTTTTAATCAGGTTGTTTTATTCTTGAGGCTTAAACTTAAAAAATAAGTTTATTTATTTAATTTTGAGAGAGAGAGAAAAGGGGAGAGAGAGAGAGAATCCCAAGCAGGCTCTGCACATTAGCGAGGAGCCCTATTTAGTTTTCAGTGTGGAGCTTGAACCCACAAACATGAGATGATGACCTGAGCCAAAACCAAGAGTTGGATGCTTAACTGATTGACCCAGGCTCTCCTCTTATTATTGAATTTTAAGAGTTCTTTGTGTATTTTGGAGATAGTCTTTTATGAGATTATTCTTTCTTTGTAAATCAGCAAGATTCTTATCTTACTGATAAGTACAATATGGTTAAAACTGTTTTCCTACATCTCTTTTCTGACTTAGTGTTTTGTCTTCAGTGTTTTGAAATTTTAAGACTCTGAATATAATGTTGAAAATCTTGGGAGAGTGGCTGTGTTCACATAGGGGTCACTGGAAAGCATTTATTTCTGTGGATTTTTTTTTGAAGATAAACATTGCAAGGACCTCATGGTCCAATTCAGAATTCTTTTTTGTCTTCAAAGAGGTTCAGAAGGCTCACATTTCTCCTTATATAGTCTAATTTAAAGCCACAAATGCAGATTAATACCTATTGCTTTTGTTTTGGTCAGTGAAAAATACTATTAATGTGGACATAGATTTTTTTTGCTTATTTTGAATTAAAGTATCATTGACACATAGTATTTCAAGTGTACCCCATAGTGATTTGACAATTATATACATTTTCAACTGTTCATCATAAGTGTAGTTATTACCATAACTCTGTCACCATACAAAATTCTTGAAGTATTACGGACTATATTCCCTATGCTGAACTTTTAATACCCATGACTTATTTCTGATACAGGATTGCTCTTATCTTTATGTGAAGAACCCCCCCCCCTTGCCCCCCGCCGTCCCTGTACACACACACACATACACATACTTCTGCCATTGACTAGAATTCAGAAATCCAAGTTCTTACGGCTATTCTTTCAACCTGTTTCGGCTTTTAATGCTTGTTGTTGAGATGAGGCTTTGGATGAGAGTTTAATGCAGTCTAGAGTAGAATTTCAAATTTGGAACTTTCTTTGGCTTTGTACAAATATCTAGTCAACTGGAAATTTCCCAAGGAAAAAGTGCTATTAGATCTTCCACTGTAAGTCACTTTCATGGACCTGTTTATTTTAAAATTGTCATTTAAAAATATGGCTCTATTTCTTAGCATATTACTTTAGCATATCCATATCTGTATTAATAGAAAATGATACTCTCTGACTTTGCTCCTTTGTACAAATTCATACAATATTGTTTTTCTCAATGCAGCTGTTAGAATGTTCACAAAGGTCTTCGGTATATGAGAGACTATCTTTAGGAGCCCAAGTCCAGTTGGCATTTTTCTTCACTAATATGGGGGGAAAGCCCCTCAGATGAGGCACAGCAAACATATGAGAAAGTTTTATTACAAAGCTGCCAGCATTTGACCTTAGAGCAGGTCCAACTGACAAAGAGCTGCAGGATATGAAATGTTCTCATTACAATGTCATGGCAACATTACTGAAATTATTAACTATCCAAGTGGGATGATGGATGTTACAGGGTGGTGATGTCCTTGACAGAACATATTGCTTAATTACCTTCTTTTAGTACCAGCATGCAGTCACGTTCCTATGATCAAGTACTATTCCAAATGAATATGAAATGAATTTATAAGGAGAGAATATTTAAAGATCTTTTCCAATAAAAGAGCAGATTAAATGTCAGATCTTCATTAGGGGTTCTTTAATCAAAGTTCTTTTTGTGGTTTTATGACAAATCCTTCTATTTTGGCACTTGAACCAAAGAGCCATAGGTTTAAAAGGAACTGTTCTGTCACTTTAGCTAAAGGATAATTTAATGATTTTTAAAAGTAGAATTTATGATCTGGTAGGTAGGACTCATGAACAGAATCTGGAAAGGCTTTAATTTTAGTGATAGAATTAATGACTCATCTCTGACCTTTTTAGAGGGCTATTAAACCTTATGACTTAGTTTCCCCATATGTTAATAAACAGAATACAATAAAACAGCTTGAGTACTTAGAATGCTATAGATAGTAACATTTATTAGGTATCATCAAAATTCTTAACTATCTGTGGTGGGCTTACATAATTAAGAAAAATAGAGTGACTTCAAGCAAGTTACTTACTGAGTTGTCTGCTTTAATTAGTATTTGGGAAATACTTGAAGGTGAAATTGACAGTGGGATGTAAATGTATACAGGTTTGCAGCAAAACAGACTTTATCAGTATTCTGTTTTTCTTGATGAAAGGGTCTTACATAATAAGGAAAGCTCCAACAATAGGAAGCTTCTAGAATTCTTGTTGAATGGAGTTTTCATGTGATGGTAAAGTACCAGACCTAAATACAGCACAGCTTTACCGCAGTGATCTGATTCAGTAGAATTCTAAAACTAGACGGTTTGTGGTGATAATGAAACTGGAAATAATTTATTATATATTTGCCTTTATACCAAATTGTTTATAGCAAATAGTTGTGGGAATCCAGAAACAAAGCTTTCAAATCAAGTAAGCTCATTATTAGAAACCAAATTTATGTGTCAGATTCATATCTTGGAAGATTGTGTGCTTTCAAAGTTCAAGTATTTGACTTATCTGAAAAGTTTTTGTATGAGAATATAGCAGTAAAACCATTTTATTGTGTTTAAATATAGGAGTCTCATAGAAAGGTTTCTTTTTTGTCTCTTGTACCAATTAGAACTCCTTGTAAAGGGCATACCTATTATACGGTAATCATTGTTATTAATTATGACTTAAGACAAGGCAATATTAAGATAATTACTTAAAGCAAAGTAATCAAATTCAGGATCATTAAGGCCAATGATTTATGCTCAATTGAGTATGTTAATTAAATTTTAGTTCTTTTAAAACCAGTAATCCATACCCGATAAATATTTATTAAGAGCTTTTGATGAATGAAAACATCCCAATCTGGGACTCTTTGCACATGGGTTTTGGTACTTTTGGATAGCAAATGAAATTAAATAAATTGTTAATCTCAAAGATTATAAAATAAAACATTTTATAAGACAAATATTATCTAACAATCTAAAATAGAAAGCAGTGATCAACTGGAATCCATTTGAGTTTGCAGTGATACTAACCCAATTTTCTTTGTTCCTTCCTGCCTTCCTCTTGATGGGACATTGCTGCCATAGATCAAATATGGCGAACATGGCATCTGACAAAGTCTCCTATGCTTTGCTTGTGAACTAGCTATAGAAAAAGCAGATAATACATTTGTACAGTTTTCAGCCCCTTCGAAATAGCTGTATTCAGTATGTGTTAATGAGTCAGTATTAGCCTTAGGGAGATGTGGGATAATAATGACAAATAATTGAATCATTGCTCAAGTTCCGTTCAACGTATATATTTATGTCCGTGCTTTGACTGTGAAGGTACTCAGTAAATATGTGTTGAATTGACAAATGAATGGTTTATAGAAAATATAGAAGAAACACCTCTGAGGTGATGAGAGTCCAGGAGATAATACAATTCAGAATTATACTTTCAGGTTAGAATAAATGGGTGGGATGAACTGGATAAAACTTTATAGGGATAGAAGCAAAGTTGTAAATACAGTTTTTTTAGATAATAATATAAAAATCATGTAGTAGTTTGGCAGAAGTTTGTGTGAAAAAGATTCTAGAGGATGGAGGTGGTACGTGACTCAGCTGCTAAAATAACTTGTTGAAACCATGACTTGTAATCATGAGAAACCAGTCTGGTTCCTATGATATAAAGACACTCATCAAAAGTTTGCTGAATGGTGCAAACTATATTTTTCAAGGATGATCACAACAGTATCTTTGATCACATGTTGCTCTTCTGTATTGTGATCCCATCAAGAAATGGATATTATATCTCTTTACCCCCTTCAATATGGGCAGGTATCGTGACTACATTAAACAGTAAAATAAGTATGACCAAAATGACATTGTGTCAGTTCTGGGCAGAGCCCTTAAATGTCCTCATACTTTGTGCTTTCTGCCTCTTAGAAGTTAGCTGCCACATTAGGATATGACAACCTTGGGACCATCAAGTGGTAAAGATCCATGCCAAATGATGACTCTCTAAGAGATTGAGAAGGCAGGTGGAAAGAGGGGACAAGGATCAGTTAAGACAGTAAAGAGGTCACACTGGATGTATATCTTACTCAAACTTTAAGAGACTACATACCCATCTGCTATGTGACTTGAAACCACTTAGGATACCTTAAGAATTACAGATAAATCCAGTCAGATCACACATTGCAAAGTAAAAATAATGAATTGTTTTAAATCACTAATCTTTGGCATTATTTTATTTAAAAAAAGGCTTTTGACATTTATTTATTTCTGAGACAGAGACAGAGCATGAACGGGGGAGGGTCAGAGAGAGAGGGAGACACAGCATCCAAAACAGGCTCCAGGCTCTGAGCTGTCAGCACAGAGCCCGACATGGGGCTCGAACTCCTGGACCACGGGATCATGACCTGAGCCGAAGTCAGACGCTTAACCGACTGAGCCACCCAGGTGCCCCGGTGTTATTTTAAATGTAGAAATCACTAACTGAAACATTGAATGATTGATAGAAAGGGTAATTAGATTCTAGACAGGCATTGATTGGTGTTGATGGCATCTATCTTTAATCTTTCTAGCAAATGTGAAGAGAAGTGGGAAAGGAAGTATGATAACTGTGTCAAACTGTAAAGAGTTCTTAATGGAAGGTTGAGTAGACTTAGTTTGTTCCCTGCCCCCCCACCCCATGGAGCAGAACTGAGAGCATGAATGAAATATGCTGGAAGACATGTGCCCTTTAGAGGAAGATGAAGCACTGAAGTGACTGCAGTTAACAGTCATCAACATCAACAGCAACATCAACATCAACATCAACAGCTGCTCTGCCAGCCTGCGACTTACCTGTGAAGAGCTTTTCATCTGGCCAGGCCTTAAACAGTCACCACCATTTTAGATGCAGAAGAGGGGAATACTATTGATAGGTGCAGTGTAGGAAAGCGTAAAGATAATATTAGCTAATTCCAGAAAGACTGGGTCCACATCAAAGAATGTTGATGACCTTCCCTTAGAATGTTGGGGTTATGTCACTTAGAGATGATGTATTACATATGTAGTTCACCTATAAAGAAATAAGAATATCATATAGAAACTGTATTTCTGGCCCATTAGTTTGTTTAGGTGAGGCCCAGATGTCACACTACTTTGTGAAAGGAAGAATTAAGGCAATTATCTGAAAAAATTCAGACTTGACTACATTTGTATTTTTATCCAGAAAATACAGCCTAGAATAGTTGTTTCCAAATGTTGTTGTACATGGAATTGCCAGAGGAGTTTTTAAAAAAATTCCAGTGTCCAGGCAGTACCCCATGGTAATTACATTGGAACTCTTAAAATATAGAGTAGGAAGAAGGGGTCAAGAAAATGTATGTTAAAAAATAATCCACAAGGCTTACTATAAAGAAGGCCTTGAAGGAGACAATTATGACCACATTAAAGAAACGCATTCATGAAAACAAAGACCCATATCTGTCTTAATTCTTTGGAAATGTCTCTTAGAGTTTATGTTATTTAAAGAGTTTAGATTTCATTGTGATAAAGGAGTGGAGACCAAGGATGCATTCAAAAGTATTGGGCTAAATCCTTGGGTTTTTATTCATTTTAGCTCTGTATCCTGTTTTCTATATCTATCGATAGAGATTATTGGTGTTACTATTTGGGATACTATGAGGGTCAATGTTTTAATGCTTTGGACATTCTTTAAACCATTGAATGAAGGTATTATTATCTTGAACATATACGAATGCATGCTCCATTAAGCAAGACAGTGTACTGAATTTGTTTAAAGAGCTTCTGTTAATGCTATCTTAAAATTAAATAACTTGTGTGATTTTAGTATTAGCCATGTTGTTAAGTACTGTATTTTTCCCCTCCCACTAAATAATAACTTTCAAAGATTGCTTTGTTTGACATTTAAAAACATAGCTATGTAAGTTGTTAAACAAATATTTCTGAGTGTTGTTTTTGTTGTGGTTGTGGTTGTGGTTGAAATAATTATTCCACCATGCATGAACTGTGGCTTCTTTAGCTGAAAACAATTCTTTTAACTTGTGTCTTACTTGAGGAACTGCACGTACTTTCTTATATATAAACATAATAGAAGAGTTATTTATTTGAGGCAAGTCTAATAGCTAACAAAAAAAGTGTTTTAAGAGTAATTTTGCTTTGGCATTAACTCTCTGTTCAATATTTGGAAGAATTAAAATATGATAATTCATGTTGCAAATTAAGAAAAACCAAACCAAATTTAAGTGACAAATAATTTAGAAATGAATTATTTCAGTAATAAAACAGGTTGAATCACAGATTCTCTCTTTTGTAACCTAGGCTTATCTGAACACTAATCTTCTCTGCTTTACTGTATTGGCTAGATGGGCCACTGATGAATGAGCTGGGAAGGATGTTTTAAAATTCATCAGTGATTTTTTTTTTTTTTTGAGTTTTATGTGAGGAGTCAGCTGCCACTCCCTCCCAATAGGTATAATACATTTCAAAGGTCACAAATAGATAGGATAGTTCCACCTTTTACAAAAGACTAAGACTGGCTTTTGACTTTGATGTTTAAAAGCTTTATGATTACAGTGAATACCAACATTAGCTTAAATACGGTTTGTTGGAGCCATGGATAGACTCAAATGTTGTATATCAATGGGATATGAAAATAATAATAGATCTTAGCACAAATTGCTTCAGAGGGATGAATTATTCACCTAGAAATAAAAGATAAAGGGGTCTGCAATACTTCTTGAATGGGCTCAGTATATTATCAACGTTTTCCCAAAATTTGATTTGAAAATTAGATATTTAGAAGGTTGCCATGTTAATATTTAGTATTGTGTTAGCATCCATAAATGTTACTAGTGTACTTTACTGCAATAACATGGTTCACCATTTCTTTAGTGTTTTAATAAAAGAACTATTAAACATAATTCCTAAAGTTTTATAAAAATCAAATGGCTAACATTTTTATAAACTTTAACATCTTTTAGAAGAGAGCAGAATTAACTGGAATGGACTCATACTTTCCATTTGGTTCCAAATACCTAATACACACTCCAATTCTTTGGGTTTTGACATCTTATTGCATTTACCTGCTAGCATGTTGTGTCCCTAGCACGTAGAGTAATGGTGGTCCATCTACTATGTAGACAGAAAACATTTGTTTGTGCTGTAAATGAGAAAAAGAATTCACTGGCTGTGCACCCTGTTAAAATATCCATAGTATATTTGAATTGAAGCAAGGGATGGTTCAGAAACTACAGGACCAAAATTTGGTATGATGAAGAGAAAATTAGTGAATTTTTGTTTTAAACATCCGTGAATCATTGCAAACACTGTATATTATAAAGGTGAGAATAACTGACAAGAAAATGGTAAATCAACTTTCAGGAGCACTGAAAATCTTTCTGTGAACCTCTGATACAGTTCAAACACTGTTTTGTTGACATCTTCCTGAGTGATATTAGAAACACAGTTAGGGAGCATTTTTGGCCAAACAACCATGACATACACTGTAGATTTGTAATGAATGCCATTAAGATAACATGTCTCTCTCTCTCAAGGGGCAGCTCACTATGTGTATCGTCTCTTCTACTTTATCACTGAGAATGACTGGGTGTGATGGGGCCAACGGTGTTTATGGGCATTGATCTGTTTCAGAAATGAATTAACTTAGAGTTTCAAGGACTGAGAAATGACTTTAGGCTTTCCCTTTTAAAAAGATATCTCATTTTCTGGGTTCATAGACGGGGAAAAAAGTGGAAATTGAGAGAAGGCAAAAAGTCAAATAATTTGGATCAGGACTGAAGGAGAGTTTTTGTTTTTGGCTGTGTTATATTTAACAGCTAATAATCCTACACTGAAAGCCCATGTTGTCCAACTAGTGAGACTTAGGACAAGAATACATGATTGCTAATTTAGAAAGTGACTAGAAAATTGTTTCTGTTAAAATATTTTTCAATTTCATTCCCCCAGTATAACTAAGAAAAATATTGCTTTCATAAAATACTATAGTGAAGTATTCCACAGCCCTGGAATACTATTCTTATAAATACTTTCAGATGGAGGTATAAAAATGATATTTCAAAATATTAAAAATAATCATTGTGAGTAAAAATTAGACTTTGAATATTTTCAGGGTTATTACTTCCTCTTGTGGTGTGTTTCTAATTTTAGGCACTGGAGGAAAAGACAAACTGCACATGTACCTAATCTCTCCCAGTATTGACTCCATTTGTTGAGAAGATCTAATGGTTTTATTTTCAGGCTTAATGCCCTTGAGATTCCTTAATAATTTCCAACTCCATCTGAAATTCTTCTACCTTAAAAAGCCATGTTCTAATAGATGGATTTCTTTTGATTTGTGGAGTGTCAGAATAAATAAAACTAATATTTATAACAAATAGGGAAAAACACTTACATTAAGCCAATTACTAAGATGGTTTTAGTGAGTAGTGTTTGGGCACTCATGGTTTCCATATATTTCCTCATGGCACTGGTGGCATTAGACTGTGGTTTGCTGAATAAAAAGATGAGAATGTCCACACTTGTTAGCAGACTAATTCAAGCAGAAGGAGCTGTGAGTGGAGAGAAGATGATGAGTGATCAAAACAGATTATCAAAAGGATGTCTAAACCATCAAAATATGGGGCAACTTTTACAAACATTGAAAACTACTAAAGGCAGTATATAGTAGGGGCGCCTGGGTGGCTCAGTCGGTTGGGCGTCCGACCTCAGCTCAGGTCATGATCTCACAGTTCGTGAGTTCCAGCCCCACGTCGGGCTCTGTGCTGGCAGCTCAGAGCCTGGAGCCTGTTTCCGATTCTGTGTCTCCCTCTCTCTCTGCCCCTCCCCTGCTCATGCTCTGTCTCTCTCTGTCTCAAAAATAAATAAAACATTAAAAAAAAAATTAAAAAAAAAAAGCAGTATATAGTAAAAAAAAAAAAATGTTCTGGAGGCATAGAGAAACACACTTAAAGGTAAATGAAGAGAACCAAAATGACAAAATAGCCAACAAGCAAAACTTAGAACTTTGTTATGTTTCTATGTCAATATATCTCTTCATTTTAAAAAACAAATATCTATGTGTATGATGTTATATTAGGTGAAAAAGTTCTTAGACTTTAGGGACTATTTTTTTTTTAAGTCACATACACTTTCTGGCATAATATTTTATCATTTCCATCATGGATCTGTTGCATTCAGCAAACTATGTGAACACATGTATCTCATGAACATTACCATATAGTTCTGAGTAACTGTCTGATAGAGTACTGTCTGAAACAAATGTTGCCTTTCTTTTTTGTTGTTGAATTTTATACGGGAAGAAAATTTGAACAAACCTGCTGAATAGACGAGCTTCTTAGTAGACCAGGATTTTCCTTGAAAAAGAAACTTAGAGTTTTCCTTTTAAAAGTTCCTTGTGTGTGTATATCCCTGGGTGTTTCTCTTCCTTCATTATCAGAGAGCAGTGACTCAGGTCAAATGTCAGAGGCATCTGTGTGGACCAGGAATACTTTATCAAAGTCAGGAGGGCGTAATAAGGCTAGATTTCCACCGAGTGCATTAGTTAGGTTCTTGAATGTTAAATCACACGTTGAATCATTGTTCAATATCTTTTTTTTTCTTTTTCTTTTCTTTCCCTTTTTTCCCCTGGCAACTCAGGAAATGGCTCTGCAGAGATAAGTTCTGAGTTACCCATTAATGGGTCACAATTTGTACCGAAGCCTCTATCTTTTCATCCTTCAAGATGAAGCTTATCTTCATTAATGTGCTTTTTGTATGAGGTACAGGAAATCATCAAAATGTTAGAAGATACATGCCTTGGGTGACCCATGAAGCAACATCAGTATGTAGCCCTGTTAATGCAAAGAATGAATATAATAGCTACACCATAACACTAGGAAGAGAGAGCATCTAATTTGTGCACTCCTGGGCTGTTAGGAGATTTGTTGCTCTCTATACCAATTTGTTCAAATAGACAGTAAACATGTACTTGCTTTTCCACAGATAATTTAGCAACCCCCTTTTTCCACATACAGATGAAAAGGTTAGGTCCCATTTTGCTGTCACTGCACTCTAAACTTTATGACCTTCCTTTAGCATTCTGACTATCCATTTAGATGTGGGCTGACTGATTTCTCAATGAATCTTCTGTTCACATTGTGGGTTGCCAAATTTAATGCACTCTATGTAGTTTGCAGAATTAGCTACAGGAATCCACCAGTGACTCTTAAAAGTGTCATCTCAGTGGGGGAAGTTAGCATATTGGCCTTTAGTCCTCATAGAAACATTTTAGGGAAGAAGTTAGTGTTTTTGAAATATCTTTTGTGTATTAATGCATACCTTTTAACATATTCCTAAACAAAAAAATAAGAAAAAAAAAATCTACAACTTCTATCATGAATCTACAATTAGTGGCAGCTAACAGTTTGTTCCTACAATAAGAAACAGTTGAGTAATTGCAGTGGGGACAGTTCACACATTGCCTTGCAGTAGGTATAATAGTTGAAGATACTCTGAGAGAGTGACCTGAGTGACCCTTTTCCTGAGTGACCCCACCTTGGATATTTAGAGCATCCTATTTTTCTTGATGATGGTTGGTTCTAAGTGGGTGTGGGAGAAGGAAGGCTTGAGCTACAGTGTCTTGGGACAGATTCTCACCCATCTCAAGTCCCTGCTTGGTGTTGCTGTTTGTTCTCAGTACAGTCCCCAACAGCCCTATCCCTGTTCCCCAGGAGCTATTTGGGCAGTCTTGGGAACTTTTCCCAAAGACAATCAATGGTGACTCTTGAGAGCAACCAAAGTTCCTTCTCAGATACTTCCAGAAATAAACAGTCTTTGCCCGAGTCCTGGAACCCACTGGAGTGATGCCAAGAGTTAGGTACTTCAGAGGCAAGTCTGAAGGTTTAGGACCTGCTCAGCCAGACCCAAGTAGAGACATCTACAGTTTGTCTTGGCATATATGGAAGGACCTACAGCATTTGAATTTCTTTCAATCCAGAGTTTAAATAACTTGATTGACTCACAAGCAGGAAATAAACCTCAAAAAGCAATTTATGAGCTACCCATTAAACATTCTTCCTGAAATACAGAGCTTTGAAATACAGAGGAAGGAAGATGAGAGTTAAGTTGTGCACATGCACACAGTTAACTCTTGTCACTGAAGATGGTATTCTGTGGTGGGAGAACAACCCTCTGGCCAGGAAAAGTCAGCATCCTTCAGAGAGGGAGCAAGCCGGACATCCCAGTCCAGCAAATCCCACTTGTTGTGTCCTTAGCTTGTTTTAGTTCTCTGAGCCTTTGTTTGGTCCTATACCGGTCTTAGCTGCCATGTCTTCATTGAATGACTATTTCTTTTTGTAGGTTGTGGTGGATTAAAGTAGTGTCTCCTAGTTCTAAGCTGCTGCAAAGTTGTTTCACTCATTCTTGCCCACCACATTTTTTTTAAGTTTACTTTTGAGAAAGAGTGCAGGCAGGGCAGAGAGAGAGGTTGACACTGAATCTGAAGCCCACTCCAGGCTCCAAGCTGTCAGCACAGAGCCCAGTGCAGGCCTGAACCCACAAACTGTGAAATCATGACCTTAGCTGAAGTTGGATGCTTAACCAACTGAGGCACCCATGCACCCCACCACCACATTTTTATTCTTTAGCCTGGAAGTTACATTAACTCTTGGAGTTTGGCCTTAGACTCCAGATAGGAGTGGTTCCTCTGGGGTCCAGGGACCGCTGATGAGTTCAAAGGAATGAACTGTGCTTTCAGATAATTGGTTCTTAATCCTGTGTATTTTATCCTATACATTAAAAAAAAAACACAACATTGTTCTTTGAAGGGTTCCACTGGGGTCATGAGATGACCAAAAGTTATTCATGGCCCAAAAAATGTTGTCACCCCTTACAATGAGACCACTGCCTCATGGTTCAGTGAATCAGGTGTCCTTCCATCTCGCAATCAGGCTTCATTCCTCAGTGTCTTTAGTAACACAGGTCTGTAGCCTAAATGACCTCCTTCTATCTCCAAGGGGAGCTTGAATGCCACCGAATTACCCATTCCTTGATTTTGTCCTTGTTTCATTTTTTACCAGTTGTTTTTCTATTCCTCTGATTTTCAGTAGTGTTAGGAAGTCTTTGTGTCCAGGCTCATATCTAATTCATGTCCACCACACTCTGGTCATTGTTTGTCAGGGACAAAGTGCTCCATCAAAATTTGATACATAATTTAATGATTAGTCATCTTGTCCTCATACAGGAACCTGATTTTCCTTTCTTCCCACCAGCGGGTCGGCAGCCCTCTAGCTGCTAGCTGTGCTGCAAACGAAGCTGTGCTTCTGGGCATCCCTGAGCATTCCTGCAGGGCCCCAGCCAGATACACCAGACACAGAAGGGAAAATAGCATAGGAGAAGAAACAGAAAAGGAAAAGAGAGGGGAATAGGAAAGAGAAGGGAAAAAGAGAGCTAGAAATTGTACAGTGGAGGAGGATGCTCCCACCTCAGGGGTGTAGATCAGTGACGTCTGGCAGGGAACACACAGATGGTTCTGATTTCAGAGACCTTTCGCTGTTGTTCGTATTTGTGTTTCCCTGTCATGTGTTCCTTTAATGCCTTTTTCAAAAAACCCAGTGGACCTCTAACGATCTCTACAGAATGCCAGATGAAAAGATGAGATCTACTCTACTGTATTTAAAAAGCCTCCAACATAAATGCCATTAACAGGATGGTGGGGCGCATACCACCCTCTCCCTCTCTGCCATGTTCCTGCATGCCAATGCAGAGGGAGTGAGAAATCATTGTCAGCACCTCAGACTGGTCTTGCCTAGCATCTGAATGGCTGTTTTGGTACAATTTGGACATTGACAAAATGCTGTTTTTTACCCCCTAAATATAGTCTTTACTCCAGTCTGATATTATACCAATCATGGTCTACTGTGATTTTTTTGTAATGCCTTCAGGTCTCTCAGAGTCATTCGTTACTGCATAAATACACTTGCGAGAAGTAATGGAATAACCTCCATTGTCTCCTCGTGCCATACTTTCTAATAGTTGGGGCCACTCAGGCATGTCCTACAGAATAGTTAGCTTTTGGTAGAGAGGCTCTGAGGGAGGAGGACCAGAGTATAGGCGTGATGCTGACGAGAACAACTCGATGCCTTATGTTAAACTGTAGAAAATGAAGCAATACTGAATGTCATTGGAAGGGATAGGGGATAAGACTTTGGAAAGGTGGGAAAGCACTGAAGAAACACTATTCTCAATTTTCCCCTGATTGCCTGCCCAAATTATGGGTACTATTGAGATCTAGGACTATGAAAAACATAGGTGTCTTTTTTTAAGTTAGAAAAGAAGTGGATGATGAATTAGAAGGAAAAAATAAGACATTTTTTGTAAGTGGCGGATGAGGGCGGTAGGAAGTTACTTGTATAATTCAAAAGGCATCTGATTTTTAAACCAATGGTTGCAGTTGCTAATGTGGGCAAGATCTTTGTGCAAATTCTGAACACATAAAACAGCTGGCAGTTAAGTTTTGGCTTCAGCCTGAGGCTTGTGAATGTGGGTGTAAATGAAGGTGGCATGTCCACACTCCTGGGCTCTCAATAGTCCATTCTGCCAAAGGTCTGTATAACCAGAAGTGCTTCTCCACATTCTCAGGTTCTCTTGCCTCATAGTCTCAACAGAAGATGACGAGTGGCCCCTAAAGACTGTTCTGCTTTATCAACTTACCAGTTTCTCAATCTTGAGTTGGAGTTTCCTCTTTGTTCTCTAATCTAGGGTTTCTCAACCTTGCTCTGACTGACATTTTGACCTGGGTAATTCTTGGTTGTGGGAATCTTCCTGTGTATTGTAAGATATTTTCGTCTTATCCCTGGCCTCCACCCAATAGCATCCCCCCTGCCCCCGACCAAGTTGTGACAACGAGAAATGACTTCTCCCCAATAGATGCCAGTAGCATCCTTCACAATTGTGACAAACAGAAATGTTTCCAGATCCCGATAAATATTTCATGGCTGAAGGACACAGTCATTCTCAGATGAGAAGGTCTTCTCTCTTGAGAACAGATCATTTTAGGAGTTTTTCTTCAGCTGTCTTTGCTGATAAATTACTAGTTGTTTATTCACTTAAAATATATTTATTGCTTAGCTGCCTTATACATATATGCAAGTTACCAAATACTAGTCTATTGGTGTTGTAGACTTTATAAAATATTCTGTTATACTTTTGTAGTTTTATGGAAAATCCCTCTGTAACAAAATTCTGGAATAGTTGATGTTCCTTAGTTGCTTTGGAATTCGATTGATTAGAATAACCATTAAAATAAGTGCTCTTGCTTGTTAGGGCTGGGCTTACAAAGAGACTGGAGTTAGGAAAGGTTGGGGAAAACATATTCCAAATCCAGTGTATGGTCAATGACACTTAATCCCTCACTGAGTCTGTGTGTCCAACATATCAACAGACTGGAAAGAAGACCCCAAAACTACAGGATATCTGCCATGACTCTGTCTCTGAGTTGCTTGGAGATTAGCAAAATAATACTGCTTTCTGCTGACACCTCAGTTGCTGGTACACTTTGAGTCCATATGCAGAATGATTATGAATTTTTGTAATGAGCCAGTCCAGCTGAGACCTGGTGGGTGGACTGTTTGGAAGTGTGGTTGGATCCATTATCAGGGTGTTTCAATAGACTAAGCCCTAGGATACGACACTTAAAATCAGCAGGCCCAGCAAGCACACCACACCTCTTTAAACTGAAGCCTGTGGTGCATAAATAAAAATGGGAATGGATTAGTCTTTTGGGGGCTAATCTCCAAGTAGAAACGCAATAGAAATTACAGCAAGTAGCAACTTTCTAAGTTATTTTCTTACGCTCTGTGCTGTTCTTTATTCTATGTTTTTAGTGCTTCCCCTCAGTTCATTCTCTCTTCCGCTACTTTTAATACATCTCCAGTGATATATTTTCAATGAGAATTCAATTACCTGGAGAAGCAGATGTGCTAAATGGCAATTTGAGGATTATGTTTTTTTTCTCCAAGTTGATTTCAAAGCTGAGTCATGATTCTAGTGCTGGTAGTATCAGCAGAGAATTACTGTCAACAAGCTGCTAAAAATGAAACCTAATAATGAGGGAGAATAGATGAAACGTTGAGTAAATCTCTGTGTTCTTACCGATTGCTTCATTTAATTGGCATCATTTTATTGAATTTTTAATAGAATGAAATGAGATTTTAATGTAATCTCCTTGAGTTTAGACCTAATTCAGTATATTAATTTATTACAAATCTTTCCTCATTAAATTTTTTTGTATGAAGTTATACAATGAAAAGTTTCCCAAATTGTCAGTTTATTTGTCAGCTTTTAAAATTTTCTCCTAAGGAGTTTTATTTGTAAAAATACACAAATTGAAATCATTCAGTAGCATTTTCTTTCCTGTTGCCCTAGTTAAGAAACTGTGAGTTTTTAAGAAAGTGTGCTTTATATCTGCTAAATTTTCATAAAGTTGTAGACTGAGCTTCAATTATGTTAACTCTTTAAATTGATATAACAATGGCAATAATTATATAATCCTGTGATATTTGTGGCAATTGAAAAAATTGAGTGACTGGTTGCATTTAATGGTGTGATCTGAAATGGGTCTCATTACAAATCATCTACCTAATTTGAGTCACACAATGTAACTCTCTCTTTTTTTGGGGGGGGGGAACTATAGTTTCCCTGAAAAAATGCTGAGGATGCTCGTGTCTATTAACTATTTTTCTGATTATTTTATCCAGTGCAATTAGGAAATTGGTATCAGATTTCTCAAATAGGGCACTTAATGAACTGCAAATATGTAAGGTCCCCACTATTTTAACAAGGGAATGATAAAATCAGAGTGACATTTCAAGTTGCCCTGAGGAAAAGTTATAGAAAATTCAACTTATTTTTTCGAATCAGTGAATAGAGGAGTTTTTGGTAAGATTGACAGTGGTTTCTGTGTCTATAATTTTCTAATGGTTTAACTTTAAATATCTTGTGAATTACATTAATAATACATATTTATTATTAAAATGTTATCAGCATAAATAAAAATCACATATAATTTTAAACCCAGAGGATGACTGTTGATATTTTGTTATGTCATCCTACAGACATTTATGTTTCATATAAGATGGAGAAAAAGCTATTCATAATATTGCGTAAGGATTTTCCACTCAGCAATATATTGCTTGTCAACATATATATCACTAAGAACCTTCTTTTTCAGTAGCTGCATAGAATATTTTTGTGTGGTTCTAGTAAAATTTAATCAATCCTCAGTGTTGGTTATCTAGTTTACTTTTTTTTTTTTTTGCTACAATACATAATGCTTTGACAAATACTTTGCAGATAAAGTTTTGTGTACTTCTTTGCTCTGATCCTATGATACATTTTTAGAGTTGAAGTGAATTCGTATTGCTGAAAGATCACTTCAGGAGAACTTCATAGTCTCACAGACCACCTATTTCAAATCTTCCTACTGTGGCTCAGTCAATGAAATAGTATTTTAATAAGTACTTAAGAGATGTTTTTGTGTGTAGAGACAAAAGGGGGGGGGATAAAGAATTATTCTCCTACTCCTGAATCCAGAACAGAAGACTCTTGGAGGTCTAGACATTTCCTCTAGGGTGGTTGTTACTTATGGAGGATCTGAATCAATGGCTTTCTTGAACCCTGGCTAAGCTATGTAGTCTTCATTATTCCTGTTCATGGAAGAGAGAGAGAAATACCCTTGGATCTTAGCATACCACATTGGCACCATGGCCTTCATACTCATTTACAGAGCTTACCGTACTGAGCATTAGTTTCCTGTGGTGGCACAATAAGTTACTATTAACTAGGTGGCCTGAAACAAGAGCGATTTATTCTCTCATAGTTCTGGAGGCCAGAAGTCTGAAAGCAAGGCATTGATAAGGCTACAGTCTCTAGAGGAGAATTCTTCCTCACCTCTTCCAGCATCTGGTGGCTCCAGGTGGTGTTTGGCTTCCTTGATTTGTGGATGTATTACTCTAATTTCTACCTCTGTGATCACTTTGCTGCCGCCTCTTTTCTGTGTGTCTCTTAGAAGATCCTTTTACTAGGTTTAGGGCCACCTGGATAATCCAGAATGGTTTTATCCCAGGAATCTTAATTATATCTCCAGAGAACTTCTTTTCCCAGATTATATTCATATGATTTGGGGATTAGGATGTGAGCGTATCCTTTGGGAGATACAATTCAACCTGTTTGTCTAAACATCAGAGAAAGACTAGTTTCTCCTTAGTCCCGCTCAGACCTGTTACAGAAGAAAGAGAATGGGAGCTATTTCCAAAGGTCATATTTTATCCTAAGATAAATCCTAAGAGGCTGAAGAGAGGAAGTTCTAACTATAGTTGGCTTTACAACTTTACCTTGCTCTTGGAAATGCATTTAATAAAAGAGAACCTTTTCTGGTTGGATCAAATTGGCTGGTCCTAAATTATTTCAATTCATTTTCTGTTTTGAACCTCCAAATACCCATCACTGTTGGAATATTGACCATATGGGGTTTAAAATTTGAAATTCTAAGTAAGGCTTCTAAGCTCTCCTCTATAACGTAACAATTTTGTTCCTAAGATACTTAGGGATGGACGTAGGCAGATTCTGTAGCTTTTTCAGATGTTTTTGTTCTATTTTTTTCCCCTCTTCTATTTAATGGGAGGAAGAAAGAGGAGATAGGAAGAGAGGAAAAGAACATAGAACCTCTTTGCTTTCTCTTATGTCCCTTTGTATTGGCAAAGGTTGAGATCTTCTATGACACAGCAGGCTTAAGAATTTCACAAGCAGGTGTACAAATGAGCATGAAGAGCTCTACTCAAAATGCTTAATTGAGGAGGTGCTTGAGGCTGCCTCATGTAGGTTGGCTTTTTGAAGTGGGGGTGATGATAATGCATTACAAAGCAATTGAAGTTTAAGGTAGCTGACCTGACTTTTAGATTCTTTTCTAGGTTAGGGATTCTATGCTCTCCTTTTTGTTGGTGGAACTCACTGTAATCTTTTGCAAAGCCTAGACCCTCTTTCTTCACAGTCTTAATCATGCAGAACTGTTCTCTAAGGTTTCATATTCCACTGGTGTTATAATTGTGTAATTCAACTTTGAAGACAGGTCCGTATTGATATCAAAAAGGGCAATAAGTTTTAAGAGTTCTTACAGAGTTCAGTTAAGTTTCTATCAAATATATGTAAATATTAAAAAAAAACTTCTTCCAGAGATTTGCATTAATTTGGCTTTTTATCTTGATATGTAGTGTCAAGAAAACAACACTTCTTTTAAATCCTAGGCTTGACATTTCAAATAGGGATATACTAACAAATACTGAGAATTTCATATATCAATAATGTTTTTTTTTTTCAGAGAAGTCTAATATGCAATTCAAAAACCCTTTTAAAGCCTTTAAAAAATCAATGGTTATGCATTCTATTAGTGAATATAAGAATATAAGTTTAACTTCTTTTCAGAGGATTTTAAAGTAATGGTGGGTTACACCAGTAGCTTTTTCTGCCTTTCTCGTATGAATCTGACTTGTTAGAGTGGCTCTGCTACACAGAGCTCAGGGGGTCTGGCTCCTTCGCGCTTGCTGTTCTGTGGTCCCTAGGTGCTGCCCTCTTTGCACGGTTCAAAATGGCTCACCACCAATTTCACAGTTCACCTGGTGGGCAGTCTAGCCCGGAAGTTGCACATCTCTCTTGTACACACATCCCATTGACCTGAACTTTATTATGTGTACACAGCTAACTGTTACAGGGAGACTAGGAAATGCAGTCTTGGTTCCTAGTGCCTGTGTGGAGACTTTGTATTATCTTATTAAGAGGAAAAGGGACAGTTGAGAAAAACAGCCGTCTCAGGTAACACTAGTGATAGGTAGAATGGTAGCATTCATAAGCATTCATTCATGAGCTTTTAGAATTGCTGTATCAGTAAGACAGACTCATGAATTTGACAAATCACTGTTGACTTGTACTATGTAGAAGTAATTTCTTAACTATATGCTTTTAATAGATAATATACAATCTGAGCAAATATTTTGAAATAGCAACATACTGTGTTGGTAACTTTATCAGTATACTTTGGTAAAATGAGAAGGAAAAGGAGAGAAAAGAAAAACATTTGTGTAGACTCTATAAAAAAGATTATGTATAATCTGGGTCTTTGTTGTAAAATGTAGGTTTTATTATGAGTTAGGTATGGTGAGGCCAACAGATCAGGAGCCAATTGCCAATGGAAAGATTATGACAGTTCCTAACACGTCTAGGCATGCCACCACAGGCAATGCCACACCCAGAAAGTCAGGAATTGATCTGGAAGGCGAGGGAGCAGGAGAAAATCTTGGTGAGATTGCCATAGGAAAAATGGAAGACACAGGGTAAGCAGGTTTACGATCGGTTAATTTGAGTAATTTTAGAAGGCTCTGGGATGTAGGGGCTGTCCTGAATTGTCTGGTATCTGGTCCTGGAGTGATGGATTAGAGAAGGGGAATGGAGTGTAAGAGTTGAGGGGGGGAGGGGGATGCTGTGGGAGGGAAATACAGGCTCTGGATTGTTTTGCATATTAAAGATAGGCTCCTAGGACCATTTGTCTGCTATCTTCAGGATTAGCTTACCCTGGGAGGGGCAGTCCTTTCCTGATCAGCAAGGTCCCAGATGCCAGTGTCAAGAAGACAGAAAATAAGAAAATAGAATAAACACAATCCAGTTAGAATTCACTGGAAAATTTTTTTTTTAAATTTTTAAATTTTTTTCCTAGCAGGCAATTGATGTGGTCTGGGCCATAGGGCACATTCTGTCTCCATGTGTCTCCAAGTCTGTTGAATTCTCAAAGCCTCTGTATGCTGCTCTGATTTCACAACTCAGCAGTGCACCAGGAGTTGTGTCGTGGATCCTCACCTCCAGTGGGTTCCTCTGGAACTCCCTCCCCCACACCGTCCACCTTGCTGGGACTCATTTTCCTGTTTCCTGTTTCTTTGGCCAGAAATAAGGGGTTTTTCTACCATTGTAGCTATGTACACTGTCACCACAGATCCAGCTACATCAGCGGTGCTAACCGTCAGAGCTATGTGGCAAGGATTGAGAGAGAGAGAGAGAGAGACAGAGAGAGACACCTAGGATTCCTTCTTCCCATGCTTGGGAGCACAGGAGTCCTTTTTTCCCAGTTCCTCTGGTCAGGAAGATAGGATTTCTTCTCCTGGGACCGTAGCTGCTCATGACTCCACAGTGGCAGCTGGGAAATGCCAAACAGAGGCACAACAAAAACAAAAAAGGTAAACTCAATCTTTGTTATGGGCTGAACTATTTCCCCCCCAAATTGATAGGTCCAAGCCCTAACTGCTTGTACCACAGAATATCACTGTGTAGGACAGGACCTTCGAAGAGGTGTTTGGGGAAAAAATTGAGTCATTAGGGGAGCTCTAATGCACCATGACTGGTGTCTTTATAAGAATAGGAGATTAGGGGACAGACACATGCACGGAGGAAAGAGCATGTGAAGACAGGGGAGAAGGGGGCATCTGCAACCAAGGACAGAGACTTCAGAAGGAACAACTCTGCTGACAACTTGGTTTTAGATTTCCAGTCTCCAGAAGTGTGAGAAAATCAATTTCTGTTGTTAAAGTCACCCAGTCTGTGGCATTTTTTACAGCAGCCCTTGCAAATGAATATACACCTATGTGGGTCCCTTGCGAAGTTTTCATTCTTCTTCCAATCTGTCTGCTCTTGTTTCCTTTGAGAGTTGTTAGGTGGTTGCTTTCTGATTTTTGCCTAGAGCTTTCAGTTATAATCAGGGGGAGAGGGAGGCTGCAGTGAGCTTAGTCCTTCTTGGCTTCATTATGAATTGAACAGACATGTATATGTTACATTTCCACTGTCTCTTTGGAGTTATTGTATCAAAGAACACCGGAAGTAGTAGGAATGCAAACCACTTTCCCAAGCAGATATGTCCTCTATGCAGAAAGTTTGCCCCTGAAAGCTCCAGTTCGTACTGAGGATTGGCATAATCAAAGGTTCACTGATCTTGCATTGTAGATTTTGCTTTTTATCCCTTACTTATATTGCGAAGAAGTTGGTAATTTTGAGTAGTGATGAAATGCCTTAAAAATGAAGCAAAGTGGTACATCTGTATAATAGAGTGCGTGCCTTTTTGATAGCAAGAGAATGTGGTAACTGTGTTTGAGAAATTATGGCAGTTAGGGAGTTTGGGCTTCAAGTAATACAAAGCCTAAGGAGAAGAGCACTAAACAGCAAGAATGACATGTTAACTCTCTGTCAAGAAACCACAGTAGGTAGGTAGGCAGGTCCTGGGTTGACTAATTCAGTGGCATATCCAAGACAAGGCTTTTCCTGTTTTTTTAACTCTAACATCCCCAGAGTCCATAGGCTTGTCCCCTCACTCGTGCAAGATGGCTGTGGCTGCTTCAAGAATCACATCCTTACTTCATAGCCTCCAAAGAACAGGGGAAGAGGGCATATCCCGTTTCAAGAATGGAGAAAACACTTGTAGAGGCCTTTCTGGAGACTTACCCTCACACATCATTGGCTTGAACTGGCTGCATTACAGGTTCCTTCTTGAGCCACACATGGTTGAGAGGATTGATATCTGCCATAGCTTCGACTAAACAAGATGCATGCTCCTACCTGGGTAAGGTTGCAGCGTTCCCTTCTGTATAAGGTCTTCTGATTTGTACTTCATCAGTCACAAATCAGTGTGCATTTTTGCATTCACATGTTGTGTATGTGTTTATGTCATGTGGGGGTTTTAGGCAGCTAGTGCTATTTTGTATAGCGGTTACCTTTCACTTTGGAGAAACTGATGAACTCTGGCTAGATACTAACACAATGTGGGTCATCCTGTGTCATCAGTGACACTTGGCCAAAGAGCTACTTCTTCAGCCCAAGAGTTCAGAGACCACAAGTAGAGCAGAATTCAGAGTCCACGAGGCTTTATTACTTCGTTTGGGAAGGGATGCCCCTAGTGGTTTGGTGATTCATGTTTAACAACCAGCTCTTTAGAAAAACTGCTAACTTGTAGCATTTGCCAGTTCCCTTGGTGTTAAGACACCCATCATGACCCATTTCAAGTTACCAACATGACGTTTCTGAAAATGGAGATTGGAAGATGCATACACACGTGGCTCTAATGAGTCGCACCTCGATACAGTGAGATCTCTTTGTTCCCGAGGACATGGCTGAGCATAGCCTAGAACGGTATTTCTCAATCTCAACATTGTGGACTTTTGGAGCTGGCAAATTCTCTCTTGTGGGGCTGTTCTATGCATTGCAGATGATTTAGCAAAACCCTGGCCTTGACCCACTCAATGCCAGTAGTATTCCCCCTCTTGGGACAAGTAAAATATCTTCAGACATTACTAAATGTCCCCTGTGGGCAAAATTGCCTCCAGCTGAGAGAACCCCTGGCCTCTGGGAAGGGGGGGGGAGGTAGTTGGCTCACTATGAAAGCTGCGCAGGTGTTTTGTTGGTCTTCCTAGCATTTGAGGCCAAAGTAAAAGCCTGGTGTTTACTGTGACTTTGATAAATGGCCATCAAATAATGGTCTATGTAAAGCCAGTGCTTTCGTATTTTTGAATGTGGATTTATGCCTCTTTTTTGGTTGATGTGTGACAGGTGGGGACCCTGCATTCTGTTTATTCTACAAGGCAGTATTTTAAATGGTAGTTGAAACATTTTAAACTATGGATTTTTCATAGCTGGTTCTGCTCTAGTAGAAACTAAGAATGGATCAATTCTTTCATCTCCAGGTGTGTAAAGCAACGGGCTGATTTAATCTAAAAAAATATAGTAGACTGTTACATTATTTACAGGATGAGAACTAAGTATGGAAATTAGAGAAAGACTGGAAGAATCCTTTATGAATCTTGGTTAGGGACTTTAAATGTTGATGCAGATATAAGTGGGGTGAATGTTTTCATGAATTATTTTCATGACTTGGAGGAATGGTATGAAAATGTAAAGAGGAGAAAAAGAAAACTCACATGAACTGTGGAAGAATAGGAACTTGATAGTCTCAGCTGGAACACAGACTTCTCTAGCCAAAGTTGCTGTGAAAGGTCATACTATGAACACTTGTCTCTCTCTACATTTGTGCCATAGAAGCCACCTTCTTGGTATTCCGCGTGAACTCGTATCCCCTGGCCAAAGCACTGGGCATGTCCTGGCTGAGCTGTGTCTCAGGTGTCTGCCCCTGTTTCTCCTAGCCATACATCTTTGGGCTACCAGTGCTATTCAAAGAAAGGTCTGGGGACTGTTCCCAGGTAGGGATAAGTCCAAAAAGTGAACATTTAGAAACTTGCAGAACAATTTTATGTTTCATTGGCATGAAAGGATGTGATCTGTTTTAGTAGTTCATTTTTATTGTCGCTTATAAAAGTGTTGGTTTACAAAGGATTAGGAAAACACAACAAAACAAAAACAACCAACAGTCTCCCAAATCTAGTTCTTAGCCACAGGATGACTTGTGAAGTACAAGACTAGATTGTTTAAATCCTAAATATGGCCTGTTTATAATATATAAAATAGAATTTCTAATTTCTGTCTTAGGCCACATGGAAGCTTCTATGAAAATAAGGTTAAACCTTATGGCTCTTGTGATGGAAGGGATAAAAAGTGGAGAAGGCAGAGTAGCTGGCTGGAGTGAAGTCATACTCCACACCAGTGATCCATAGGAGAACCTTGGCATTCTTCTGCCTCTCTGGATATCCAGCCTTTTCAGGTTTCCTGTGTCTACCTGGACCATTTGTGCTTCCCTCAGGAGAAAGGTGTGGAATTGTGATCTTCACATGATACCTGAGGGCATGGAAGCCAGGAATAGGACATAACATGCTTACCTGTGCACTCTGGCAAATAACTGTGATTTTCAGAATACCACGTGGAGCTTAACTTCCTAGACCCTGAGACTTGTCCTACTGTGATCTCTAACTTAAGTGCTTGAGGACGGATTAAATACATTTTGTGTTTGTTGCTTTATTTGCAAGGATCTAAGATTCTATTCACTGGTTCCTGATTGTAGATAAAGAGATAAAAAAGGAAGGCATTTGTTCTGTTCAATGTTAAAAAATAATTTCAATATGCCTATGTGTCTTGTGCAAAGATGACATTGTTCTGAGCATTATTTTTTGTCGTATGAGGCAAAGTTCCTTTTATACGTACGTTATGTATAACAGTGTTGATATAGACTGAATATTGGTGCTGCCCTTGCATTTCAGAAGCTGAAGCCTAAAATAAAGTGTGAGTGTATTTGGAAGTGGGACCTTTGGGAGACGAAAGGGATTAATGCCCTTATAAAAGAAACCCCAGAAGATTCCCTTGCATCTTCTACCATGTGAGCATACAGGAAGGAGACAACCATTTGTGAACTGGAAAGCAGTACCTCACCAGACATTGAATCTGCCAGCACCTTGGTCTTGAGCTTCCCAGCCTCCAGAAGTACGAAAAGGAAATTTCTGATGTTCTTAAGATACCCATACTGTGATGTTGTTATACACCCTGAACAGACAAAGGCAAATGTCAATCTTAGTAGTTGGGAATGCATTGGTGAAGGATAAATATAATACACTTCGCTGTGTTGGATATTGAATGCAAAACTTTCCACCCTTGTCCAGTGGGCTAAGATTGCCCTAAAGACATCAGAATGAGTATTAGGTTGATTAATGGCCAGTCGCCACATGTAACTTCCTCTTAATAACTTTTCAGACATTTTGAAAACATAGTAGAAGGATCGATCCCATTTTTCATTAGTTCTATTTCAGTGGTTTCCTTTTATGTTAATTCAATGTAAATACAATTCTTTGCTTAAAAGGCAGGTCTGATTGGAACTTTCTGGGAACTAATTGTGGAGAGGAGGAAGAGTATTAACATGCCCTGAAATTGGTGTTCTTCTGAAAAAGAGTTTTTAATTTTTTTTAATGTTTGTTTATTTTTGAGAGAGAGAGAGAGAGAGAGAGAGAGAGTGTGTGTGTGTGTGTGTGTGAGTGGTGGAGGGGGCAGAGAGAGAGGGAGACACAGAATCCAAAGCAGGTTCTAGGCTCTGAACTGTTAGCCCAGAGTTCGACGTGGGGCTCAAACTCATGAACTGCAAGACCATGATCTGAGCCGAAGTCGGATGCTTAACCGACTGAGCCACCCAGGCGCCCCTGAACAATAGTGTTTTTAGATGTTTATTTAAAGTATGAAATATGTTCGCACAGTTTTGTGTCACCTATAACAAAGGATTCCTATATCTGTTTTTTTTTTTTTTTTTTTTTTTTTTTTTGGTTTGGCTGCTTATTATATACTTTTTTAACATCAAATTCCTCTTTTCTAAAGGACATTTTCCTTTAATTATCACTAAAGGCAGAACTTGGTTCCCACATAGTTCCTTTTCCCTGCTTTTCATGATTACTACTACTAACATCAAAAGAACATTTTAGTCATTTTTCTTCTCCACTTTATCCCTTAGGTGCAGTTTGTCATCAAGTTCTGTTTCTCCCTTCTTATTTTTAGATGAATTTGTTTTTACTAATTGCCTATCCAAGTGTTCTGGCAATGGAGCAATAACTGGGTTTTGGTTTCCCTCTGGCTGTCTGTCCATACAGCTGCAAAGACCTCTTCTCTTTTCCTGTGCTGTTCTCCATTCATTAAACATGCATTCCCATTTGGATCAGATGGATTCACCATGACTACCAGTAATCATGATTATTCAGTACTTCTGAAGGACAAAATAAAAAAATCAAATTTGAAACTCATTTTTTTTTGGTTATAATTAATATTATGATTTAGATTCTACTGCTTAAATTTATGGGTCTATCTTCCAGTAGAGTTGGTTTTCTTGAGTACAGTCATAGCTTGCTCATTTGTAGGATTTCTAGAGTGTGTGTGTGTGTGTGTGTGTGTGTTTCTTTGCAGTAGGTTCTGAGGAAGGGTATTTATAACCTGAGCTCAAAGAGAAGAGGAATCTAAATAGCCATCCTTGGCAGGGGCTGACTCTGAGTCCTGAGCCTGGTGGAGGATCTGGGGACTGAGGTCAACTACAGGGATAGAGTGGACTGGTCCACATCTTGAGGGTGGAGATGAGGGATACCTAACAGGATGTGGTTAAAAATGAGCAAGGAGGCAGTAATCAAAGGAGACCGTCTTACCTCATGAGGCTGGGTGCTGATGAGTAAACCAGTTGGAGGCAGTGAGACTGTAATTAAAGGTAGAAGGGCAGGGAGAACAGGGTGTGTGTGTGTGTGTGTGTGTGTGAGAGAGAGAGAGAGAGAGGGGAAGGGAGGAAGGGAGGGAGAGAGAGGGAGAGAAAAAGTGGGAACTAGAGATTGCTGGGTGCTAGAATAGGTTCCAGGGATCCTTTTTCAACGGGACTAGGGCCTTGCAAATGGGCAGGAAGGGAAAGTTGGTTGAGACAACTGACTAATAAGAGTGTTAGTTAGGATTTTGTGGTGATAACAATAGCTGACTCATAATGACTGTGTGTGTGTGCGTGCACGTGCGCGCGCGTGTGTGTGTGTGTGTGTGTGTGTGAGAATGCATCAGGCACTGGGCCTTCTTGCTGATGGGAAATAAGAAATAACTAATTCTTTAAAAGAAATAAAATTTTAGTAGTAATTACAATGTAACAAATATGTTAACACTTACGTAGCTCTCATTTTATGCTAGCATATTCAGATTGTCATCCCTAGTGGTAGACTACAAAACATGGCCAAATGATTTTGCAGCTTTCCTATTAAGAGGTATAATTTACTTCATACTCTTTGACTCTGGGCTGATCTTGTATCTTGCTTTGACTAATAGAATGTGGTAGAAGAGCCTAAGGCCCAAGAGACCTTGCAGCTTTCACTTTCTCTTTCTTGGAACATTGCTGCCTCCATGTGAGGAAGCCCATCTATCCTTCTTGAGGGTGGAAGACAATATAGAGAAAAAGGCTGACTGGAGCCCAGGCCCGGCCAACCATCCACCTCAGTTGCAACACAGTATGAGCCCGTGAAAGACAAACGCATGAACCGCTCAGCCAGCTCAGACTATGGTGAGAAATAAAAGTAAGATTTGAGGTGCTTTGTTAGGTAGTATTAGATAAGGGATAAACCTCTGCTTTTGATAAGCCTGCCCTTTGGCATATATACTCACCTTAAACACTGATGCAAATAATAAACAATTCAAGGTCTTTGAGAGAACCAATTGGTATGTTACTAAATACCTCTGTCTACATCACTGAAAAATTTTTCAATAATTAATATAACTGGACAGAAGTGGTGCTATTAGAAAATAAAGATTAGCTAATACTGCTTTCAGTTCAGAGAGAATTTAATATCCTGAAAATGGAAAGTGTTCACCCAGGCATTAGGGTCTCACATTTATGACTTTGTAGCTTTCTAAAGAATTAGAGCGTGGTATTTCTCCAATCCTGATAATTGGCATCAAAAACAAGTAGGAATTCAAGGGGCACCTGGGTGACTCAGTTGGTTGAGCATCCAACTCTTGATTTTGGCTCAGGTCATGATCTGATCTCACGGTTTGTGAGTTCTAGTCCTGCATTAGGCTCTGCACTGTCAGGGCAGAGCCTGCTTGGGATTTTCTCTCTTTCTCAACCCCTACCCCCTCCACTCTCAAAAATAAACATTAAAAAAACCCCACAAAAAACAAGTAGGAGTTCATGTTTAAAAGGTATCTAGGGGCGCCTGGGTGGCTCAGTCGGTTAAGCGTCCGACTTCGGCTCAGGTCACGATCTCGCGGTCCGTGAGTTGGAGCCCCGCGTCAGACTCTGGGCTGATGGCTCAGAGCCTGGAGCCTGCTTCCGATTCTGTGTCTCCCTCTCTCTCTGCCCCTCCCCCGTTCATGCTGTGTCTCTCTCTGTCTCAAAAATAAATAAACGTTAAAAAAAAAAATTTTAAAGTGTATCTAGATGCACCACAAATAGTAACAATATTTTTAATTTTTAGAGTATTTTTTCTTATGGTATTCTTTTAAAACATACTATCTATGGTACCCATTAGAATGGCTAAAAAGGAAAATACGCACTATTATGTACCAGCTAGAATGTGAAGCACAACTCTCATATACTGCTCCTGAGGGTATACATGGGTAAAAACCATTTGGCAGTATTTATTAAAGCTCAAGATATTTGTGACCCAGGAATTCCAGTCAAGGGCATATTCCCAACAGAAATGTATACAGATGTTCATGAAAAGTTGTTATTAAAATATGAATAACAGCCTTATTTTTAATAGTACCATATTAGAAATTATTCAATGAGCAGTTTCATTGCCCATCAATGTATAATGGATTTTGAAAGCTGGAATACTCCACAGCAATGGGAATGAACTAACTACAACTACAATCTGCATAATGAATGAGTCTTATGAACATAATGTCAAGCATAAGAAGCAACACTAAGAATTCATACTGCATGACTGCATTTCTTTCAGTTAAGAAAGAGGCAAAACTAATCTGTAGTGTTGAAGAATCAGGGTAGTTAGTACTCTTAGTGGGGGTAGTGAGTGGGAAGGGCCATAGTAAGTCTCTGGGGTTCTCTGTGTTTGGTGCAGGGTGTTGGTTAGATGGGTGTGTTTGATTTGTGGAAATTTACAAAGCTCTACCACTTACAATTTAGGTACTTCTCTAGGTGAATGTTAAACTCAAAAAAAAAACCTTGACATTTACAACATAAATGATGGGGGTATTAGGAATAAGTTGCTATTAAATTCCTTTATGTCTCTATATAATCTCTCCTATTTCTTGGCAAGTCCTTCAATGTGAACATTTGGAGAGCTAAGAGAAATCGACACCTTGAATTCAAAATATATATGTGCCTGAATAACCGATGCAATATCGAAGGAGAACAAACTTGGAGAACTGACACTACCTTACTTTAAGACTTACTAAGGCTTTGGGGCGCCTGGGTGGCTCAGCTGGTTAAGTGTCCGACTTCGGCTCAGGTCATGATCTCGTGGCTGGTGAGTTCAAGTCCCACGTCGGGCTCTGTGCTGACAGCTCAGAGCCTGGAGCCTGCTTTGGATTCTGTGTCTCCCTCTCTCTCTGCCCCATCCCCACTTGTGCCCGGTCTCTCTCTATCAAAAAATAAATAAGTGTAAAAAAAATTAAAAAAAAAGACTTATTAAAGCTTCAGTAATCAAGATAGTGTGGTATTGGTGAAAGAGCAGACCAACAGATCAATGGAACAGAATAGAAAACTTAGAAATAGTAGACCTACATGAATATAGTCAACTAAAGAGCAAAGTCATCTTTTCAATAAACGGTGCTGGAAAAACTGGACATCCTCATGCAAAAATCTAAACACAGACCTCAAAATGAATCATACACCTAAATGTAAAATACAAATAAATAAAATTCCTAGAGAATAAGTTAGAAGAAAACCCATATGACCTTGGGTGTTGCAGTGCCTTTTTAAATACAACACCAAAGGCATGCTCATGATAAAGATAATCGATAAACTGGACTTTATTAAAATTAAAAACTTTTCTCTATGGAAGAAAATCTTAAATGAGAAGACAAGACACAGGGAGAAAATATTTGCAAAAGACATAGCTGATATACAAAGAACTCTTAAAACTCAACATTAAGAAAGCAAATAACCCAATTGAAATGTAGGCCAAAGGCCTGAACAGCCACCTCACCAAAGAAGATAGCCATATGGCAAATGAGCATTTGAGATGATTGTCACATCAGAAGTCATCAGGGACATGCAAATTAAAAACAAAAATGAGATATCATGACATCCCTACTAAAATGGTTAAAATCCTGGGGTGCCTGGTGGCTCAGTCAGTTAAGTGTCAACCTTCAGCTCAGGTCATAATCTCATGGGTAGTGAGTTTGAGCTCCGCATAGTTATTTGTGCTGACAGTTCAGAGTCTGGAGCCTTCTTTGGAGTCTGTGTCTCCCTCTGTCTCTGCCCCTCCCTGCTTGTTCTCATTGTCTTGCTTTCTCACTCTGGCTTGCTCACTCTCAAAAAAACAAACATTAAAAAAAAAATGGCCAAAATCCAAACCACTGACAACACCCAAGTACTGAGGAGGAACGGTTTCTGTGAAGCAACAGAAACTCTCACACATTGCTGATGAGAATGCAAAACGAAGCAGCCACTTTGGAAGAGGGTTTGGTGGTTTCTTACAAAACTAAACATACTCTTACCATGCAAACCAGTGATCACACTCCTTGTCATTTACCCAGAGGAGTTAAAAACTTATATCCACACGAAAGTCTACACATGATTGTTTACAGCAGCTTTATTTGTAATTGGCAAAACTTGGAAGCAGGCAAAATGTCCTCCAGTAGGTGATGGATAAACTGTGGCACACCCAGACAGTGGAATAGTATTCACTAAAAAGAAACAATCTATCAAGCCATCAAAGGAAATGGAAGAACTTTAAATGCTTATAGCTAAGTGAAATAACTCAATTTAAGATAGCTACATTCTGTCTGATTCCAATTAGATGATATTTTGGAAAAGACAAACCTATAAAAAGAGTTAAGACCAGTGGTCTTCAGGGATGTTGGGTCAATAGGCAGATCATAGAAGACTTTTAGGGCAGTGAAAGTGTTCTCTTATTAGAATGGTTGATACATGTCCTTATACATTCGTCCAAACCCACAGACTGCACAGTACGAAGAGTGAACTCTAATGGAAACTTTAGGTTGTGGCTGATAATGATGTCAATGCATATTCATCAGCTGTAACAAATGCGCCCTCTGGTGGGGGGTGTTCATAAGGTAGGAGACTCTCCCTGTGTGGGGCAGGGGCATATGGGAAATACCTATACCTTTCTCTGCTGTGGACCTAAAACTGGTCTAAAAATAAAATCTTTAATAAAAAATACATATGCAAATGTATTTGCACTTACATATTTCTTTTGTATCTCTTCTTCCCACCACCTACAAAGTAGCTCACAATTTTCTCTGTAAACCGTGGGGGGAAATATGAAATCTAGAACACATTATCTGTGAAAATTGCAACGATGGATTGATTGGTTTTTGCTGGAGTGTTTCTTCTCCTTGATGCTGGCAGACTTGACTGTAATCAGCCTTTCCATCCTCAGGCCCTGGATAAATAGCACTGCCAACTGGCCTGCCCATTCTCCATCAATACTCTTCTAAGACTGTCTCTTTTCCGTCCAGGGATCCTTTTGTAGTTTTGGAGGTTGTCTTTCTGTGTTATTTAAAAAATTTGTTGATCTAATAAGACCACCGCAACTTTATTCTCTGTGTAGTAACCTTTATCCATGATTCTTTCTCCATTCACCACTCCTTAAAGGTAATATTTATGGCTTGAACTGGCTGTAAATAATCTCATTTAGATGCTGAATTTTGTGTGTAGCCCTTCAACTCTTTTAAACAGAATCACTGATAGGGTGATCTCTTAGGTGGCTTAAAAGTTTGCCAACCGTCTTGTATCTCTGTACCAGTTCACAGTGTGTATTTTTTTTCCTTTTTACTCACAAAACCAGAGAAATTTGCCTAGCCTGTGGTGGGGCAAGGGGGTGAACGGGATCAACATTTGTTGAAGTCTCTCATATGTGTTTTTATAGGCTTTATATAAATTATTGTATGTAATCCTCATAGTATCATGCAAGGAAGAAGTAAGTATTCTCATTTTACAGATGAAAAGAAATAATTTTCCTTAAGTTACCCAGTTTAGATGTGATGGAGCTCAGATTCACCATCCAATACTTTCTCCAAATCCTGTAATGATTCCATTCTATCCAGACACAAAGTCATTGAAGCCATTTTTTTTCTCCCTTCACTCAGTGACTCAGGGATGCTGCTGCAGCTCGACCCTGTGCCATAAGGTCTACAGTGATTGTTGGCAGTGAGTTTACCTTTCAACATCAGTCTTCCCTGACTGAGTAACAGAAAACAATTGACTCTGAAGCTTAAGTGTGGCATGGAATCCAAAGACTCTGTCATTGGTAATGGCTGTATGAATGAAGAGCTTACAAACACACAGGATTTCATAATGGGGACTCGGGAGAAAATTTAATCAAGGGCTTAAGATATATTTTTTATATCAGATAGGTTGAAGGGAAGGGAAAAGACCAGAAAATGGGAGAGAAGTATCATTGTGGGTTCTTTTTTTTTTTGTTTTTAATTTTCATTTAAATTCCAGTCAACTAACATACAGTGTAATATTAGTTTCAGGTGTGCAAGTGAGTAATTCAGCACTTTGATACATCACCCATTATTTTATTTAAAAAAAAAACTCTTAAATTCCACACATGAATGAAATTATATGGTATTTGTCTTTATTTGACTTATTTTTTTTTTTTAGCATAATACTCTGTAGCTCCATCCATGTGGTTACAAATGGCCAGATCTCTCTTTTTTATGGCCGAGTCATACTCCTTTGTATATATTTATGTGTACCTCATCTTTCTTATCCATTCATCAGTTAGTGGACATTTGGGCTGTTTTCATAATTTGTCTATCATTGATTAGGCTGCTATAAACATAAGGTGGCATGTATCCCTTTGAATTAGTATTTTTATATTCTTTGGGCAAATACCCAGTTAGTGCTTTTGCTGGATCATAGGGTACTTCTATTTTTAACTTTTGGACGAAAATCTATACTCTTTTCCATAGTGACTGCACCAGTTTGCATTCCCACCAAAAGTGCAAGAGGGTTCCCCTTTTGCCAAGTGCATGTCAACACCTGTCGTTCCTTGTGTTGTTGATTTTAGCCATTCTGACTGGTGTGAGGTGGTATCTCATTGTAGTTTTGATTTGCATTTCCCTGACAGTAAGTGATGATGAACATATTTTCATGGGTCTGTTTGCCATCTGTAGGTCTTTATTTGGTTTTGGGATGTTGAGTTTTATAAGTTCTTTACATATTTTGAATACTAACCTTTTATCAGATATGCCTTTTGCAAATATCTCCTCCCCTTCTTTAGGTTGCCTTTTGGTTTTGTTGATTGTTTCCTTTGCTGCGCAGAAGCTTTCTATTTTAGTGAAGTCCCTATAGTTTATTTTTGCTTTTGTTTCCCTTGCCTCAGGAAACGTATCCTGAAAGGAGTTGCTATGGCTGATATCAAAAAGGTTAGTGCCTATATTCTTCTGTAGGATTTTTATGGTTTCAGGTCTCACATTTAGTTATTTAATCCATTTTTAATTTTTGTGTATTGTGTAAGAACGTGTCCAGTTTCATTCTTCCATATGATGTTGTCCATCTTAATTCAGTTTATAATGGCCCCCAAAACAATAAGACACCTAGGAATAAATGTAACCAAGGACGTGAAAGACCTGTATGTGAAAACTATAAAACACCGATGAAAGACTGTCTTGAAGATGACACAAAGAAATGGAAAGATGTTCCATGCTCATGGATTGGAAGAAAAATATTATTAAAATGTGTATACCGTCAAAAGCACTATATACATTTACCGCAATCCTATCAAAATAACAACAGCATTTTTCACAGAGCTGGAGCAAGCAACTCTAAAATTTGCATGGAACCACAAAAGACTCCAAACAGCCAAAGAAGTCTTGAAAAAGAAAAGCAACGCTGGAGACATCAAAGTCCAGACTTGAAGTTAGTTTACAAAGCAGTAGTAATGAAAGCAGTGTGAGACTGACACAAAAGTAAACACATAGATTGATAGAAAACCCAGAAATGAATCTACAACTGTATGGTCAATTAATCTTCAACAAAGCAGGAAATAATATCCAGTGGATTGTTTTAAATAAATATTTTTAGAAAATGAAAGATTGGCTTAAACGCACCCCACTATATATAGCAGCATTATCAACAATAGCCAAACTATGGAAAGAGACCAAATATTCATCAACTGATGAATGGATAAAGAAGAAATGGTATATATTTCAAATGAGTATTTCTTAGCTATCAAAAAGAATGAAACTGTGACATTTGCAACAATGTGGATGAAGCTAGAAGGTACTATGCTAAGTGAAGTAAGTCGGTCAGAGAATGACATACATGATTTCGCTCCTAAGTGGAATTTAAGAAACAAAACAGATGAACATATGGGAAGATGGGGAGGAAAGAGAAGAAAGGGAAACAAACCACAAGAGACTGTTACTGACAGAGAGCAAACTGAGGGTTGACTGAGGGAGGTGAGTTGGAGACCGGCTAGATGAGTGATAGGTACTAAGGAGGGCACTTGTTGTGATGAGCACTGGCTATTCTATGTAAGTGATGAATCACGGCATTCTACTCCTGAAACCAATATTGCATGTTAACTAAAATTTAATTTTAAAAAATTAAACATTTTTGACCACCCTGTCTAAATTTGTACCATTTTCCCATTTTCTACTCTTTTCTTTGCTTTATTTTTCTATTTATTTATCACATTCTAAAGGATTATGTATCATCCGTATTTGTGAATCTTTTGTCCTAGATGTAAGCGCCATGAGGGTAGACAACTTGTCTGTCTGGTTCTCTTTGAAATGGTGTCTCACACACGAGGAGTATTTATTGAATGAATGCACATTCCACATTTCATGTCTTACTAGTCTGGAAGCTCTTAAGAAAGGATAAATACTGTTTTCCCCCTCTTATTTATTGAGAATGTTCTTTCAATCCACTTCAGGGAGTCTGCTATAAAGTTCATGTCATCTGAGACACTGGGTTGGTGATCTGAGGCTGCTCCCATACTGCCTTTCTAGTGCATCTGGTGAGAATTTCTTCCAAAAATTCATCCGTCAAGTTTCAAACATGAACTGCTGGACAGTGCAGTGCTGAATATTGATACTGATTTCTGGACATTTTAAAGTTATGGAGATAAAAACAAGGAATAAAGCTTTTAAAATTTATTTTTTAGTTTGCGACGCCTGAAACTGAAGTAGCAATTTTGGGGAAACTGTAAATATCCCAATAGGGTTCACTTTTAGAACCCTTCAAATTATTTTTTTGGTTACATAAGAGAGAAAATCTGTATATGGTGTATCATTCCAGGTCCAGCTAGGAAAACAGAAAACACACTCACTTTTTTAATAGAGAGAATTTAATATAGGGAATTGGGGTAAAAATTCAGAGTAATTGCAGGAGGTAGGTGCCACCTCTAGGGCTAAGTAAACAAATGAAAGAATTTGGAAGTTATCAGAGCCCAGAAACTGGAGGAGAAGTCCCCAGAGATGAGACTGAGACCCCTGATGAGAGGTTAGTGCCGAACTACTGCTTGTATTTTTGAGGGCACACGTGCTCTGGAAGTATGGAAAGAAGCCAGAAATGGGAACCAGTGTTACTGGTACTAACTGCTGTTGCCTAGGTAGAGGGCCATTTGTGAACAACTCTGGCCATACTAGAAGCAGTAGAAGCATACCAGAAGGAGTAGGTTCCTTCTTAAACCTCCTGCCCTTCCTTCTCCTCCTGTGGCAAAAGGGATCTCGTTGACAAAGAAGAAATCTTTGTTTGCCAAGTTTCCAATTTTATCATCTACCTTGTAGTGAATTAAAAAAAAATTCTTTTGGACCCATTCTGTGAACAGAAATGGGAAATACGGGCGTGTGTGCAGACACACATGTAATATGTACATACGTACACGCATTGTATACCTACACAAGTAACTATACATGCATATTCATATGCATATATATAGATTAATATACATATTTTAAGAATCATGAATTCACACTGATATCTCTAATTTCATACCATCCTCATAAGGTTGTTTCTGGCCTTCCTACATTCCATATTTGTATGTTCCATCCTTCACAGTGACAAGTCTGGCTCCACAGTTACTCATGTACTCCCTGTTCTAATAAACCTAGAATTGCATTTCATAATATTTCTACAAAAATCACACCTCACACCAGGAGCTGAGCATTGAATTTAGTTAATATACAATTAATTTTCTATTACCTTTCCATAGTAATGGGGTTTATTTCTTAACTTTCTATTCATCCAATTGGTCTTTTCTTACACCAGTTCTATGCTACTTTAATTTTAGATGTTCTACAGTATATTTTAATATTTTCCAGATCAGTTTTCAATCCTGATACCTTCTGCTATTTTTATCTTGAGTTTGATGAATGAAATTAAATATATCAAATCTTTTCCTTTTTTTTTGGTCCTTTTTTCTTCTTGGCTTTATTTTGGAAGTGTTTTTTCTTATTACCAAATTCTTATTTGAGTATATTTAATTCACTTAAGAGTTTTGTATTAGTTTTATTAATGTGTGTGTGTGTGTGTGTGTGTGTGTGTGTGTTTAATGAGAGATGCCAATTATCAGTAGAAATGGGCTTGGTTTACCTTTATCATTTTTTTTTACAGTAGTTTTATGTGAATGTAGTCTTTTTTCTGTTTCTATCTATTTTGCCTTCTCAGATTTATAGTTCAGTATCCTCTTGTGGGTCAGTTCTGCCCTCCTCACAGTTTTCTTAATGGACGTTTATGGAGGAGTTGGGATGGTTTGGTGTTGATTCTCCTTTGTTTCTGCAGATAAGAAAATTTTCCTTATTCTTCACTACTTTATTTTCAAGGATATCACCTCTTTGTGTATATTACTCTCCTCTTGGAGGCAATGCTAGACTGACACTTAATCCTGCGCATTTTCAAGTTCCTTCCCTGTCACTGGTGTTGTGAAGTATCCATCTTTTGGCACTTGATATTGGACTTTGTCCTTCTGAGGATGACATGGTCTGTGCTTTGTCTAAGGGCATCACTTTTCTCTCTTTCACATGAAGACTTGTGGCACTGGATAGGCAGTGGGAGCTTTGATGGAATTCTAGGTAAGCTGAAGATAATAGCGATTGGTTTCTTAGTTATGTCAAAGGTATAGGTCATGCATGTTTATATTTGCTCTCCTTGTGGATTTTATTATTTTTTAATGGGGGAAAGTAGAAGTTTGCTTAGGAGATTGGAAATCAGGAAGCTATTATTTAAAAAAAAAACAGAAAATCTAGTTTTTACTTCTTTTTTATCTTGAGGTGACTTTATGACAGTGAGAAGGCATTGTTGATATGGGTATTGCTGCAGGATGAAGGGAAATTAGAGGACTCTAGGAAAATAATTCTTCGGTAACCTCTTGTTCCTACAGCCTATATCTCTCTCTCTCCTAGGCTTGCTTGAATCCAGTGTTGAAGTTCTAAGCATATACAGGTGTCTCAGCGTTAACAATCCACTAAGTCTACTTACAAAGTATCCTAAGAGGATCCCACTCTCCTGAATGTGCTTTCCAAGTTCTTTTCAAGAAAAGAACTTGGTAACACCTTGTTGATACTTTTGCCTGTCATAATAATACTGTACAAATCAATTAAGCCTCACTGGAAGGCCTTTGCTTATGTACATATTTAAAGCAGTGTTTTAAACCCTTGAGTCTTTTTCATCAGCTTACCTCCATAGGAACATTTTTTTTTTTTCAAATATGCTGTGTAAATGTCATTCTGTCTGCACTTTTGATGATGCAGTTCTCTCTGTCTCTCACTGAAGGTCTTTCGGCCTGTGTTCTCTCTGGTATCTGCATTTTCTCAGTCCCCATGAGCATTTTCTATTCTGTGGTGATTGGATTGACATTTATTTGAATCCTGTTTGGCAGGAAGATGGTTTCCTGTTTAGGTCCAAGATGAAAATGGATCTCTCTATAGAGCAGCATGTTATTTCCCGTGTTTAACAACTGGCAGCTAGAATTCACTTCCTGGTCAATATTGTGGGGTTCACATAGGCAATGTATGAAAATACACACAGACAGCCAAAAGTGGAAGCTGATTGATTTTAATGAGTGACTCTGGAGCCAGACCAGTTGGGCTCCAATCACAGCTTTAGTAGGAACCACCTCTCTAACCTTAGGCAGTTTATCCTCTCTGTGCATCAGTTGCTTCACCTGTAGAATGAAGATAATCATCACAATTATCTCATAAAGTCATTGGAAGAAATCAGGTGAGCTAATATTGCTAAAGTGCTTGAGACTGCCTGGCGTCTGTTAAGCCTTATGTAAGTGCTAGTTAAAAATAAACGGATAATAAAATACAATGAAGCGAAATGAAATGAAGTTAAAGATGTATAGCCAAAGGTGAATGGTGATAGGGAGAATGAAGTGAAGGTGAATGATCCAGAGCTCTCTTCTGTCTGTAGAGCTAGTCATTGGTAGGACATGATGGCTTCTTGGATTGACTAACATATATTTGCCACAAGTTCTCACAGTTGAGGAAAAGTGTACAAAAAGAAATCTACTTCTACTTCAATTTTGCATAAAGAGAACCACGATGAGAAGAAATTACTGTGTCCTCGTATGCTCGTGAAATTACCATATTTTCATAAAGTTTTTAAAAATACGGACTGTAGGTGACTAATTTCTTTATGTTCTCTCTGTATAGAGACATTATGAAAGCATAAATTAAACCTTTACAGGGGGCATCTGGGTGGTTCAGTCGGTTCAATGTCCAACTTCAGCTCAGGTCATGATCTTATGGTTCGTGAGTTAAAGCCCCACATTGGGCTCTCTGCAGTCCACATGGAGCCTGCTTCAGATCTTTTATCTCCCTCTCTCTCTCTGCCCCTTTCCTACTCATGCTCTCTCTTTCGAAAATAAATATTAAAACAAAAACAAAAACACCTTTACAGGTAAACTTAAATACCTGAGTAAATATGGAGCTTAATGATGGGCCAGCTAGCATCTAGAGACAGATAGTGAGGTGCATATATTTGCATTTGAAAGTGATGCTGAACTTTTTGTTGTTGATATACCAGAGGGATCTTAATCTGGGTCACAGATGATTTGTGTACTCATGGAACATAAGAAATGTTTGTGAATAGGTGCTTTGTGCATTTTTCTTGGGAAAAGGTCCATCAGATGATTAAAGGAGTTTGTGTCCCAGCGAAGGTTAAGAATTACTGGTGCAGAAACTGTGATTATCTTATTCCCTAGTTATGATTACATGGAAGCATTTCTTTTATTTTTTTTCTTTTATTTTTTTTAAATTTTTTTAACGTTTATTTATTTTTGAGACAGAGAGAGACAGAGCATGAATGGGGGAGGGTCAGAGAGAGAGGGAGACACAGAATCTGAAACAGGCTCCAGGCTCTGAGCGGTCAGCACAGAGCCCGACGTGGGGCTCAAACTCACGGACCGCGAGATCGTGACCTGAGCCGAAGTCGGCCACTTAACCGACTGAGCCACCCAGGCGCCCAGCATTTCTTTTAAAATAGATAATCGGTTCGCTTTCCCACTAAGGTCAGGAATAAGACAGGGATGTCCACTCTTACCACTGTTATTCAACGTAGTATTGGAAGTCTTAGCCTCAGCAGTCAGACAACACAAAGAAATAAAAGGCATCCAAATCAGCTAGGAGGAGGTCAAACTTTCACTCTTGGCAGATGACATGATACTCTATATGGAAAACCCAAAAGATTCCTCCGGAAAACTGCTAGAACTTATCCATAAATTCAGCAAAGTTGCAGGTTATAAAATCAATGCACAGTTGCATTCCTATATACCAACAATGAAGAATAGAAAGAGAAGTCAAAGAATCGATTCCATTTACAATTGTACCAAAACCCATAAAATACAAATCTAACCAGAGGTGAAAAATCTATACACTGAAAACTATAGAAAGCTTATGAAAGAAATTGAAACACACACACAAAATGCAAAAATATTCCATGCTCCTAGATAGGAAGAACAAATATTGTTAAAATGTCAATACTACCCAAAACAGTCTATATATTGAACGCAATACCTATTGCAATAACACCAGCATTATTCACAGAGCTAGAATTTGTATGGAACCAGAAAAGATCCCAAATAGCCAAAGCAATCTTGAAAAAGAAAACCAAAGCAGGAGGCATCACAATCCTGGACTTCAGGCTATACTACAAAGCTGTAATCATCAAGACAGTATGGTACTGGCACAAGAACAGACACTCAGATCAATGGAAGAGAATAGAGAACCCAGAAATGGACCCACAAACGTATGGCCAACTAATCTTGGACAAAGCAGTTAAGATATCCAGTGGAATAAAGACAGTCTCTTTGGCAAGTGGTGCTGGGAACACTGGACAGCAGCATGCAGAAAAATGTACCTGGACCACTTTCTTACCCCATACACAAAAATAAACTCAAAATGGATGAAAGACCTAAATGTAAGATAGGAAGCCATCAAAATCCTCGAGGAAAAAGCAGGCAAAAACCTCTTTGATCTTGGCCGCAGCAACTTCTTACTCAACATGTCTCTGGAGGCAAGGGAAACAAAAGCAAAAATGAACTACTAGGATCTCATCAAAATAAAAAGCTTCTGCACAGCAAAGGAAACAATCAGCAAAACTAAAAGGCAACTGACAGAATAGGGGAAGATATTTACAAATAACATTTCAGATAAAGGGTTAGTATCCAAAATGTATAAAGAGCTTAACAAACTCAACACCCAAGAAACAAACAATCCAGTGAAGAAATGGCCAGAAGACATGAATAGACACTTCTCCAAAGAAGATATCCAGATGGCCAACCGACACATGGAAAAATGCTCAACATCACTCATCATCAGGGAAATACAAATCAAAACCACAATGAAATACCACCTCATACCTGTCAGAATGGCTAACATTAGCAACTCAGGCAACAACAGATGTTGGCGCGGATGTGGAGAACGAAGATCTCTTTTGCATTGTTGGTGGGAATGCAAGCTGGTGCAGCCACTCTGGAAAACAGTATGGAGGTTCCTCAAAAAAATAAAAATAGAACTTCCCTATGACCCAGCAATTGCACTACTAGGTATTTATCTAAGGGATACAGGTATGCTATTTTGAAGGGACACATGCACCCCAGTGTTCATAGCAGCACTATCGACGATATCCAAAGTATGGAAAAAGCCCAAATGTCCATTGATGGATGAATGGATAAGAAGATGTGTGTGTATACACACACACACACACACACACACACACACGAAATAGAGTATTACTCGACAATGAAAGGAATGAAATCTTGCCATTCACAACTATGCTGTTCTACTAGGATTGGGGACCACCATTTTTCTGTGCTGCATGCAAGCATTTTTCTTTTAAGATTTTATTTTTAAGTAATCTCTACACCCAATGTGTGGCTCAAACTTGCAACTCTGAGATGAAGAGTCACATGCTGTACTGACTGAGCCAGCCAGGTGCCCCTGCAAGCAGTTTTAATTGGGTAAAAATGCAATACTTTGAAAACTGTCCCCAGGGACCTTATTGATTTTTTTTTTTCCCTAGGGCAAAAAGGAAAAATGTTCCACATAGATTCTGTGTTTGGGGAGAGAGGTTACAGCTCAGTTTAGAAGAAATATAAAGTTTCATAGTCAAGGAAGAAAAAGGTAGAGTCTGGGTCTCTCACTCTCAATCCTTGTCTCTCATCTTTATCTCTGTCTTCATCTTTATATATGTATGTTCTGTTCTATCTTGTCCTTATTTCTTAAACAGAGCAATACTTGCACAGATCAAGCATGTAATGTGTTTGCTAATTGATTCATATTCTGCACAATCACCAATTCTCTTGTCCTTATCCCACTCACAACAGGGTTCAATAGTATCAACAATGGAAGGGATAATAAGTGAATCTAAATTTAATCCCCTTTTGTTTAAACTAATCTCTCTCTCTAATTAATGGCTTCTCATTCCATTATTGCTAATGAATCAGGAGACTGTGCTCTACATCTGTGCAGGAAGCACTCTATTAAATCATCAATTGAAAATCAAAGGGGAGAACATAGTCCAGTTTCCCATTGTTCCCTTGGTGATTTTTTTTGCCTGATGAAAAGGGTGTCTGAAGTACGGAGACCAAATGGAATCTTCTTTCTTTAGTGCATGCCTCTTAATTCTGGATGGCATCCTGGTTTCCTCCAGCATTTAAAAATGCAAATGTTGTAAGGATATGTATTTTAGAATAGTCAGTGGATTACATAGAGGAATAGAAGGAACAAAGGCAAGATGAAGGAGAGGACAGGCTAAAGTTACAAGGGAAACCTTTAAAAAAACATGCATTAGTCAATCATTACTGAGCCTCCCTCCTCACCCTCCCTGAAGCCTTGCTTCACCCTCCCTCACCCTCCCTGAAGACTGAGACCACGTCTAAGTGTGTACACTTTGAGAAGCCCCCCTGGGTGATTTCTCTGCTACAGTTGGCCTCCATCACACCAAACACGCACACAAGGTGAGAATCTCTGCAAGAGTACACACATACATGCTTTTCCACATTTCTTTTAGAAAAAAGAGGTAATGTTTTATTCTTTCGGATTGTTTCGAACTTCACTGTTAAAAACTACTTCTTGAAGGGGCACTTGGGTTGCTCAGTTGGTTAGGCATTCTACTCTTGATTTTGGCCACAAATCTTCTCGGTACCACAAACTGTGCAGGCTGATAGAGTATCCAGAGATGAAGGACAAGTTCCTACCTTGCAGAATCTCCCAGGCTAGGTACACAGAGACAACCATATGTCACAGACCTCAGTACCTGAATGATGAATTGGACAAGGGTTTTGTCATATCTTCATCACATTTGTTTCTTAATTGAGGTTTCCAAATGGTATTTTTAGTCACCTCTGGGAAAATGTTACTACACACATTTCATGAAAACACTGTTGGTCAAATCATGCCCCCTAATAAATAGCTTCGGTGTGGAGAGTCACAAAGTGACCTGGGGGTAAGCTGTTGGGATGTTAGTTCTGTCTCACTGCCTCACGTTTCCCTGTTGATATGAAGGTATTCTAGTCACACTGAGGGGAAAAACGTCTTTCTAGAGATACACAATTTCTGTTAGGCTTCAAGTGTAACATATTCCATCAGATATGTCATTGAATCTAGGGCTCAGGGCCATTGAAATACAATTTCAAAAGCAGAGAGATGATGGTTTTTGGTTTTATGTATCCTTGAGAAAATAATCACTTATGGGTCCTTTGGGATTGTTAATACATAATTTCACTTTAAAAAACTCTTACTAAATGCTTACTCTTTGCTAGATATTATGTTGGTCCTGGGGAGAGAAACAATACAGTCCCTGTCTTCAGAGAGTTTGCAGTCTGCTAGAGGAGACAGACTTAGAAACAATCACTATAGAATGTGGTCAACGCATCAAGTATGACAAGGCCTAACTGGGAGGATTCATAGACCATAAAGTCAGGTAAAATGATGGATAGAAATGGCTTCTAAGAGGAAGTGACCTGCAGCAGAGTATTGAGAGGTGAAAAGCTTAAAAACATTTCTTAACAAAGACTTGAAGGAGAAAACCATTGATGTTGATTATGTGGTTAGTTAGAAACAAAAGTGATGTGGATGGGCAGTCATTGCAAGATGAAGAGCTATTGAGACAAACTTGGTTAACAGGGTAGAGTTCCTGACGACCTGAGTGACGGTTGCAGTTTGGCTCCCCAAGAAGAGATTGCAAGAATGGCCAGAGGGCAGGTATCATACTGTCACATTTTGATACAAAACTGAGATACGGAGGAGTGCTCCCTCCTACCTTATGGTTCCCCTTGCCTCTTTCCAGTTAAACATTTATCATAATTCACCACAAGAGACCCTGTTTATCACACCATCTCCCCCTGTAAGCTTTTGAGGGCAGGGACCCTGTTCATTTGACTATGTGTCTATTTTTCCTATTGTGGCACCGCACACGCATGAGGTACACATGTTTGTTGCATGAATAAATCATCAGTAGACCTGGAGGATGTGTTTGTGGTCAGAAACTAACAGAAGACCGCTGCTGGAAGTCAGTGCTGACGAGTCTGCAAAGGCCAGACAAGAAGGGACACATGACAGATAGGAAACAGCACCACCTCTTACAATGGGCTTTATTTCAAAATGTTACTTAACTGTGTAGGAGTTTGTGTAGGATTTTAGCACATAATTTCAAATAAAATCATTCTTTTCTTGGCTGAATGATTGAAGCCACTTTGAATATGTTAATAACCAAAAGCATAATAAATTGAGACCGAAGTGTGCCTGTGAAAAAGATGGTGGTATTTTAACCCTTCCTCAGTCAGAAGGGTCTGCTTTTTACCATCATACAAGATGAGGCCAGTGTGCAGAGAGCTACAAATGAGCCCAGAGCTGCAGTGTTAGAGCAGGGTTTGAGCTGGTGCTGTGGAAGGAGAGACAAACAGGCCACATGGTTCAGTAGCATCTACAGGACTCTGGGGCAAAATATCAGCTGTATAGAACATGGTCACACTTGTTCCATTGTCTTGGTCTTAGTCCAGTAGCTCTGTGCATTGGGCATCAGAAGTATCGTTTTGAGAGACAAGGTAGCATAAGTTTGGAGTTGGAAAATGTCCTAGTCCCAGCTCTGTCGTTTATTTCCTGGATGGTGTGGGAAAGCTACATCTTATCAGCAGTCGGTTTCCTTTCCTGTAAAATAGGGATGTCGGGAATTCTTAGGGGTTTCAGAAATGCCATGTATCTAAGCACTTGATGCATGGGTACACCCAGACAGCATCTTTGAATGAATTTGAACAAAGCTCTTCCCACTGTAGAGTCTCTGAATTTTCTCTGCCCTGGCCTAGAACATTCTCGCGTCACCCCCAGCCTATCCACGTCTTTTCAAGGTTGACACGGGGTGCCTGGGTGGCTTAGTTGGTTAAGCGGCCGACTTCGGCTCAGGTCATGATCTCGAGGTCTGTGAGTTCGAGCCCCGCGTCAGGCTCTGTGCGGACATCTCAGAGCCTGGAGCCTGTTTTGGATTCTGTGTCTTCCTCTCTCTGACCCTCCCACGTTCATGCTCTCTCTTTGTCTCAAAAATAAATACACGTTAAAAAAAAAATTAAAAAAAAAATGTTGACTCTTGCTCTCATTAAATTCTATCTTTAATTTTCTTCTATTTCTTTTTTTACAAAATTTTATTTTAATTCTAGTATAATTGATCTAAAGTTTTACATTAGCTTTGGTATGCAATATAGTGTTTGAACAATTCTATACATTACTCAGTGCTCATGATGTAAGTGTACTCTTTGTCCTCTTTATCTACCCCCCTACTTACCTCCCTTCTGGTAACCATAGTTATCTCTATAGTTAAGTCTTTTTCTGGTTTGTCTTTTTTTCCCCTTGATTCATTTGTTTCTCTCTTGAATTTTATACATGAGTGAAATCATATGGTATTTGTCTTTCTCTGACTTACTTTGGTTAGTGTAATACCCTCTAGCTCCATCCATGTTGCAAATTGTAAGATTTCATTCTTTTTTTTTTATAGCTGAATAGTATTCCATTGTATGTATCTACCACATGTTCTTTATCCATTCATCTATCTGTCAATGGACCCTGGGGCTGCTTCCATAATTTGGCTATTGTAAATAATACTGCTGTAAACACTGGGGTGCCTATATTCCTTTGAACTAGTGCTTTTTGTTTTTGTATTTTTGGGAAAATACCCAGTAGTGCTACTGTTGGATCATAGGGTAGTTATAGTTTTAATTTTGCGGGGAGGAGTTGTGTACTCTTCTTCAGAGTGGCTGTACCAGTTTTGCATTCCCACCAACGGTTCATGAGAGTCCCCCTTTCTCTACATTCTCACCAACACTTGCTTTTTCTTGTGTTTTTTTTTTTCTTTTAGCCATTCTGACAGGTATGAGATGATACATCATTGTAATTTTGATTTGCATTTCCCTGATGCCTCTCTCATCTGAATATCCTCTCCTAAGAGAGGGCTTCCTTGCTATCTTAGCTAAATTTAGTCACTATCACAACACTTAATACTTTCCACTATCTGAGATCATCTTGATTACGTATTGTATCTCTTCTCTTAGTAGAATATAAGGTGCTTGACAGTAAGTATCTTGTTTGTTGTCCTCACCACTATATTCACAAACTCTAGAAAAGTACTGGGACATCGGTAACATTCCATAAATACCTTTGAATGAATGAATAGATGAATTTAACTGATATTTTCTTACTATTTGAATTTTTTTTTTTTTACCTCTTTGAAATTATAGTTTTACTCTTTGCCTTCTCTCCACTTGCAGCAAAACCTCAGCAGATAATATGCACACTATAGAATGCTCTGGGCAAAGATAATGAACATGCTCCCATCTGTATTTGTGAGTGTTCCCTCTCAGTTTGAACAGAAAAGATACAGCCAAGAAGATAAAGAGGAAGAAACAAAAGAAAAGTCCATGTGTACTTAATATTTACCAGTGTAATAAATTTTTCCAATAGAAAAGGAAAAGACAAAGTTAGCTTAATTGGATCCAGTCTTCTTGAGTTCCCTTTCCCTGTTTGTCTCTGAAGAAAACAAAGTAGGAGAAGGGACCTAGCCAAATGATGACTTAAATTTAGCCAAATATTTCTGGGGGTGCCAAGTCAAGAGGTTGCTCAAATTTATTTCTCTCTCTTTCACTGAGGTGAATTTCCAGCTTAGACACATGAACTGGAATGGAAGACTAATCAGTTATAAAGCAAAAAATAGATTTGGTGTCTGCCTCTGTTAGCTGGAAAAATAATTGAAAGCATGCGTGTTGTGTGGTTTCTCTAAAACTTCAAAAGTGTACATAATCACAGAAAGGAGAATGCCATCTGTTTGTTGTTAAGGTCATGTTTTATTTTCTTGCTTATACTCTTAATATATTCAGCAAACTTAGCTTTCTGTAAAGACAATTAATTATTATTTATGCTAGGTTTAGATTAGTGACAAATTTATTCCTTTCCCTCTTTCCATTAGTAGGAGAATGGTGTTAGGTAATAGATTAGAACCATTTGGAAATAAATCACAGTCACCTACTCTTAGAAATTGCTCACTGGCCAACGTGGTCAATAGAAACACCGACTCAGAAAACAAAGAATCAATGTTTTGTATATGTAATATCATCTTGGCAGGTCTGCATCTCTTGGTAACCGGAAGTTTTGTTCTGTAGCCTGTAGGGGTGCATTGTTGAATAGAATTGATAGGCCACTTGCCATCAGCAGCCATCTTAGTGAGCATCTGTGGAATCCCTGATGTTTAGAGGCAAAGGCATAGAGTGGACAACACAGAACTTCAGAACGTGAACTTAGACCCGGGGAAGCGCAGAGACTTGCCTGCGGCAGTGCAGTTACATAGCAGAAATAGACCCAGAATCCAGCTCTGATTCCTAGCCCAGGGGCCACGGGAGGGCACCGTGAGTGTTCTGTGTGGCCAATGTCTGCCATTCTTGGCTAGAATAGACACAGCTCATATTAACCCATGAGTGGCTTCCCATGCAAATTCCACAAACATGTATTTCGGGCAGACTGTGTTCTAGGCTATGTTAGGTAAACTGTCCTATACTTTCCACATAGTATTTAGTCCACAGGTTAGTTAATCAGTTGTTTTACTATTCTGAAGCTCTCTCAAGCTCAGCTGACTAATGCCTCATTATTTGTGACCTTCATTAAAGACACTGTGTGTCAATTGTCTGTCACATGAGAATCCATTGTTAGATACCAGGAATATGAGAGAAGTATGAAACTAAAACAACAAAACCTCAAAAAAAAAAAAAAAAAAGTAAAAATTCCAGAAAACAAAAACAACACGCACAAAAAAACCCAGGCCTTTAAAGACCTTATGGATGTGTTAAACATAAATAACGGGCAGAGTGACCCTGATTGATGCCACCTTTCCACTCAGATGCTGCCTTTTTTTTTTTTTTTTTTTTGTAGTTTTCTTCCCACTTTTTAGCAGTCTGTGTCTTTGCTGAGCCTTAGGTGCCAAGTCTGATCCCACCCAGGGCATCGTCACCTGACAGATCTCACAGCTTTTTCAAGCTTATCACAATTTCCCATCCTTTTCCAACACCTCCCTCCCCCTAGGGCTTTTTCCTACTCTTGTTTTTCCTGTGTTCATAAAGTGACATCATCTTCCACCAGGTTGTCCCAGCCAGCTACCAGGAATTTTGCAGATTCTTCCCTCTCCTTCCCTCCACACATTCAACCTAAGTTCTGTGGGTCCTTTCTCCTAAACATCTCTCAAGTCCCTACCTCCAGTGGCACTGCCACTGCCACTGCCTCTCCCAGCTCTCGGTATCCCTTATTTGATGCAGCAGCTTCCCGGCTGGTCTTTCTCCGGTTTATCTTCAATCTGTTCTCCATAGTGAGGCTAAAGTGCATTTTCTAAAATAAAATATGATCATGTGATCATATCTTTGTCTGGCTTAAATCCTTAGTGGATTCTGTGAGCTCCCAGGTCGAACGCCACAATGATAACATGGCTCTGCATAAACTGTTTCATTCTCTGCAGTATCATCACTTGCCGTAGCCTCTCATCTTTTTGCCGTGTATCCCCTGCACCTCCTCAAACCTGCCAAGCTCTCTCCCATCTCTTGAAATTTACATCCCACCCTGTACTGCCAACCTTCCCCCACCTCTCTCACCCCCTCCATTTCACCACCTTCCCTCTCCCCCTGCCCCCCCTCTTCTCATTCACCAGGATAAGTGCCATCCTTCAGTTCTGACTTCTCAGGGAGGGCCGATCTCACTTTCTCTACTCGGTAAGCTCTCCCTGCTGTCTGCTCCCACAGCACCTTCCCTTTCGTGACATCGGCAGTTACTACACTATGGTGACTTGTTTGTCCCGCCTCCCCTGAGGAACACAAGCCTAGGGAGTGCAGCGCTTACATCTGTCATGTTTCTCTTGTATTGCCAGGGCTCAGCAGATGCTCTGTAAATACTTAGTGAGTGAATGAAAAGACAGTTTGTACAGAACAGACAGTGAAGTACAGTTAGAGGTTTGACAGGAAGTGTCTCCATTGTTGCAGGTGTTGCACAGACAGTGGGGTGTGAGCATGGTCTTGAAAAATGAATAGGAAGTGGCTTAGGCAAAGATGAGAAAGAGCAGAAGACAAGGTTTGGAAAAAGTAGTTTGAATTCTGGGAAAAGTGTTGGAGCTGATTCAGAGATGAAAAGACAAAGATGTGTTCATTTGGCAAGGAGAGACCCAAGAGTCTAGCCTAGTGGGTTGTTCATGTCTAGCACAGCTGGTGTTTGACTAAAATTGTAGACAGTGGGACAGAACAGATAGTGGTCTTGGATGCACGGGTGAAGAGGGAACCCACTGAAGGAGTTTGAGCAGGGGAGTGGCATGGTGCAAATGATAAGGTATAGACAGTAGCCATGTTTGTAAAACTTGAGCCATTATATACATATACATATATATATATATATTCTGAATATATATATATATTCTGAATATATATATATATCTCTGATATATATATATCTCTAGAATATATATATATATCTCTGAATATATATATATCTCTGAATATATATATATCTCTGATATATATATCTCTGAATATATATATATATCAGAGACATATATATCTCTCTGAATATATATATATCTGAAATATATATATCTGAGATATATATATCTGAATATATATATATATATATATATATGATATATATCTGAATATCGGAGGGCAGGGGGTGCCTCCGTGGCTCTGTCGGTTGAGCGTCTGACTTGGGTTCAGGTCATGATCTCATGGCTTGTGGGCTCGAGCCCCACATTGGGTTCTGTGCTGACAGGTCAGAGCCTGGAGCCTGCTTCAGATTCTGTGTCTCCCTCTGTCTGCCCCTCCTCTGCTTGCACTCTGTCTCTTGCTCTGTCTTGGAAATAAACATTAAAAAAATTAAAATATCTGAATACTGTTTTTGCTATATATTTTTCTTTAAATGACTTTTGTATTTAAATGGCTTAATTTAGGGGTGCCTGGGTGGTTCAGTCAGTTGAGTGTCTGACTTGGGTTCAGGTCATGATCTCACAGCTTGTGGGTTTGAGCCCCATGTTGGTTCTGTGCTGACAGCTCAGAGCCTAGAGTCTCCTTCAGATTCTGTGTCTCCCAGGCTGTAGGCTCTGAGCTGTCAGCACAGAACCTGATGCAAGTTTCGAACCCACAAGCAGTGAGATCATGACCTGAGCCCAAGTCAGACGCTCAACCGATTGAGCCATCCAGGTGCCCCTAAATGTTTCATTTTAAAAGGAAATTGCATTACCACTTGTATATGAAAAATACCACTTGCCATTGATTGAAATAAACATAATTAGTCCAATGAAAATATATTGAATTCTAGGTAGATACTGTTTTCTGCCTAAGTTTGTAAGCCTGAAGTCTGTTCTGTTTTTTATTATAGAGATAAACAAGTATTAAGAAAGTTGTAAAGATACTTAACAAAAGAAATCTCCTTTATGTAACCATAACAATGGGAAGAAAATTGAAAAAAGAGTATGTTTCTCACTATAGGATTAGATATTACTTGGTTCCATATATGGTGTGACATAAAATTGCCTCAATGCCCATCACTTTGGGCAGCAGTGGAATAAAGCAGGGGCCTACAAACGTTTTCTGTAACTATTTTAGGCTTTGCAGGCCATATAGTCTAAGTTTCAAATATTTAACTCTGCTGTCATAACATGAAAGCAGTTACAGACAAAACATAGTTGAATAGGTGTGTCTGTGTCCCTGCAAGATTTTATTTCTGAAAACGGGAAATTTGGTCTGAGACATAATTCCTATTAGATGGTTTACAAATTTATGATGTGACAAGGATTACTTGTGTTATGCATTGAATTGTGTTCCTCCAAAAATATAGGTCAAAGTACTAACTTCCAGCTTCAGGAGGTGATCCTATTTGAATTAGGCTCTTTACAGAGTTAAGTTAAAATGAGGTCATTAGGGTGGGTCTTAATCCAGTATGACTCATGTCCTTATAAAAAGGTGATGTTTGGACAGAGACAGACATACACAGATGGAAAATACTATGAAGACGTAGGGATAAGATGGCCATCTACAAGCCAAGGAACACCAGCAGCTACCAGAAGCTAGGAGGGAGGCCTGGAACAGACTTCTCGCCAGTGCCTGTAGAGGGAGCATGGCTTTGAAGACAACTTGATTTTAGACATCGAGCCTCTAGAAGTGTGAACATTTCTAGTGTTCTCAGCCACGCAGTTTGTAATATTTCTTTACAGCTAGCTTAGGAAACATTCTGTGTGTGTGTATATAAATTTTGGAGCCCCACCTAAGACCTACTAAATAAGAATATGTGGGGGGACTAGATACATGCTGTTAAAAAAATGAAAGCACCATAGGTTGTTGCCAAGCCCACAGTTGGTTTGGAACCACTGGTCGTCTTGGTAAAGCAGAAGAGGCAGAGATTGGGCTCAGGTCACCTAAGGGGTGTTGACTATAGTAATCCACACGTGAGGCAATGGAGGGCTGGATTAGGATATGGGTAGTTGGACTAGAAAGGAAGATACTTTATTGGTCTGATCCTTAGAGGCACATGGGAAATGTTTGCGAATTGAGACTGGAGGTGAGACAGATGCATGTATCCCTCCCAGAGGAAATTTGCTACTGACAGTGAAGCATCAGCTCCTGGTCTGTGTTAGAGACGGATGCTTCAGGAACATTACCCACCCCCGGCCATGAAGCTCAAGTGCTCAAAGGGAGAGCAGATGGAGAGAGATGGTAAAGGTTGTGGCTCATTGCCACAGTTAGACGGTGAAGCGAAGAGCTAGTGAAGGCCCTGGAGCAGGCATGGACTTGCTGGTGGGATGAGAATAGTTGTGAGAACAAGGTTGCAGGAAGGAAGGGACGATCAGCATCCAATCTTACAGAGACCTCAGAGGAAGAAGCGGTAGATGTGGGATTCATGATGGCTTGCCAGCTTTGGGAAGCCAGTTTCAGTAGAGTGTGGAGCAAAGTTAGATTTGGTAACAGTAAAAGTTTTGCTGTAAAAGGAAAGGGAAAATACAAGGAAGAAACGTGGTCAAATACACATTTTGATTTTCTGCAGTGTGGGAGGCCTGTGCCTGTTTGAAGATACAAGGGAAGAAACCAGTGAAGACATGCTAAAAATACTTAAGGGCCTTCTAACCAAGGGAGCATAGCCCTGCCAACACTTTGTCAGAAATGGGTTCCTTTCCTACAGATGGAGCTTGGAAGGATTATAGGGTTCTTGGTGTTGTTCCTTTATTCCCAGTTTCTTTTTTCCTCTGTAGATTAGTAGCCTTTCCTCTCCTCACTCCTCCGTCTCTCCTCCTCCGTCTCTCTCCTCCCCTCTCCTCTCCCCTCCCCTCCCCTCTCCTCTCCCCTCCCCTCCCCTCTCCTCTCCCCTCCCCTCCCCTCTCCCCTCCCCTCCCCTCCCCTCTCTCTTCTTTCCCCTCCTCTTCCACTCCCTTCTCCTCTCTCCCTCTCCCCTCTTCCTCCTCTCCCCTCTTCCTCCTCTCCTCCCCTCCCCTCTCCTTTATTCTCCCTTCCTTCCTCTAAGAGCTTGTTTATTAAATATTGTTCTAACAATTTGAAGTCTGTCATTTCTTTAGAAATACTTCTAATCTTTGCTTTTCTAATCTAGGTAATAAGACAGAGGTTGCATTTCTATGGAAATACCTTGTAACAGCTCTGAAGTATTTATAATTTAGTGAAAATGTTATTTATATCAGATGATCTGTCTCTATTAGTTTATCTTTTTACCTATCTCATGCATATTCCATCTGTTTCTAAAGAATGATTTGAGGTGGCTATTACATAATGATTACAGATTATGAATGGTTACAAATAGTTATATAGTTTACTCAGAGCAGCCTTAAAATTAAATCTAGAAAAAGAAAAATTAATCATGTTGGTGATAAAAATGCACAGAGAGATGTTCTAGTATAAAACCCATCTTTGACAAGGGAGAGAAGGACTCAGGCTTTACTCTAGGCTTAGGGATGGGTTTATCTGATTTTACCAGCTGCAGATAAGACAGAGCCACTAAAGCTTAGGCCAGAAGGGATGAAGTGTCTGCACGAGCCCATGTGCCTGATTATGACATCAGTGACTGGCTCCAGGCTTTAAATATGTGGTGATGGAAGAAAAAAGGATTTTGGCTAACTTTTTCACCATCGATTCCAGTAACAACACAAAGCAAAAAGCAAAAAAAATAAAAATAAAAATAAAAATAATAATAATAAAAAATAAATGCAAAAAATTGAAGTCTAATCTATTAATACAAAATAGATAGGACCAAAGAGGACAGAGGATGCAAAGAGTCTGAACACCAAGAATTCACCAGTGACCTGCTGGGGAGCATGTGGATTTTAATGTCACTTCAGGGCAATAAAAATGAAATGTCCCACCCTCTTAAAGGGTTGCGACTTCTAATAGAATAAGCATTTGATTAATGAAACAACATGTACTATAAAGAACAAGGGATCATAAAAAGCTGGTTTTCAACAGCCTAAGTACCTTTTGTAGCTTGAAGTCTTTTATCACCTTGTAAATCACCCCTAGAGAGGAATAACCAAAGTGAGACAGGGCAAACTTCCATTACCAGCCTGTGCACTTGGGACCTTGGCTCTAGTTTCTCAAGCATATTGTCTTTGCTAACACTCTGTAGTACCTTGCCTTTATTATGGGGAAAAGAGGGTTGGGCCACTGTGGTGGCCCTGCTTTTAGTGAACGTCTCAGAACAAATATGCTCCCTTAGGAGGCCCCTTCCTTTCCCTTCATGTCTCTATTCTGGAGTCAAGTATGTCTGTATTGGCAGAAATTAACCATGGGGATTAGCCAGCTAGGGCCCCAAATGTTGTACCTTAAAACAACAAACATTAATTTTTCTCAGGTTGCTTGTATGGGTTAGCTGCCGTGGAGTTGACATCTGTTCCACGTGACTTTCATTTCCAGGGCCCAGGTGGAAGGGCAGCAGCCCGAGGGCATACTCTTCTCATGGTGCAGGGAAGGAGCACCCGAAGGTGACTCAAACCTCACGACCTCACTTGGAGCCTCTGGCTGGATGTGGTAAACTGTAAGTCTGCTCATGTGCCATTGGCCAAAGCAAATCATATGGCTAGGCTGAAAGTCAGTGGAGGTAGAAAACGTATTTATCCACAGTAAATCCTGGCCAGGATAGGGAGGGAAGGATGAATTGGGATCAAATCATCCCATTGACCATACTGTTGATTATTCAGGTAGGTTGCTCACATGGGCACTTAACTAGAGAACCTGGATCCTAATTGATGATCTCAGGGACCAAAGTAAGTATTTTAGTTGGAGGAGATAGAGGCTCTATATGTAGTATATTTTATTAAAATGTCAGGAAAGAACTCTGACTTTCAGAACTTCAACTCACCCAGATTTACAGACTTGGCCTCCAGCAAATTCTAGGCAAAATTGCCACTGATTCTAGGAATAGTGCTGAGCAAGTTATGCACATGATTTCCTTGAGTCGTCAGATGATCACACGGGGTGGAGATTACTATCCCTGTGTTTCGTGGGAAGGAACTGTAGCTTAGAAGCCAAACCGGACAAAAATTATCATGCCAGGAAGTCCAGAGCTGGGATTAGAACCTGTGTCTGTCTGATTGCAAATGATTCTGTGACATTGAAAGAATGCTTCAGGCTAAAACTCAGTGAGAAACTCAATTATATTGTGAAAATAAGTATTTGCGATTGTATGTACACACTTGAGACTCTTTGTTCCATGTTCGTATCTTTTACATCAGCCACCCCACTTCAGGAGATTTAGCTTAAGGAAGATGTATTAGGTAGAAAAAAAAGGTATTCAAACAGTGAACATTAAAATAAACAATGGGCTTTGTGTGATTCTGATGTATCAATGTAGGTTCATGGATTGTGACAAATGTGCCACTATAGGGGGGATGGGGACAGTGGGGAGGACTGTGTGTGTGTGAGGATAGGGGGTATACAGGGGACTTTGTGTACTTTCCACTCAATTTTTCTGTGAACCTAAAACTCTAAAAAATAAAATTTATTAATTATTTAAAAAAGTTAGGAGAATGCCATTATCCACAGAGAAGAAAATGATGTTTGTATAAGCATGCTCCTGGCAGTACTCTCTCTCATGGAGAAAAATTGGAAATATTCTAAAGGATTAAGCACAAAAGATTTGTTAAGTGATTTGATATGTATGTAGGCAGCCATGAAAGTACTGTTTAGAAAGATATTTAATGACGTTGCAGGTGTACAAGTAAGACTCTAAAAAAATACACAGTGTGACCTCAGATTTGTAGAAAGAATACTCAAATATGAGTTGCAAATAATTCTTATTTTTAAAAAAATTTTGTTTAAACATTTATTTATTATTAAGACACAGAGACAGAGCATGAGCATGGGAGGGGCAGAGAGAGGAGGAGACACAGAATCCAAAGCAGGCTCCAGGCTCTGAGCTGTCAGCACAGAGCCCGACGCGGGGCTCAAACTCACAAACCACAAGATCATGACCTGAGCCGAAGTAGGACGCTTAACCGACTGAGCCACCCAGGTGCTCCAAGTCACGAATAATTCTGAGAAATCTACCTTTATGTGACCTCCGTGCGCCCACCAAATTTTGTGGTGAACATATTTTGCTTTTGTAATTAGAAACTGTCCCCTTTGACCAACCCACACTACCCTAGAATGACCTTGAAGCTAGACTCACTCTGAGAAAATCTCAGCCCTGAGAAATCATGCAGGGCACACTGACCTTCAGCAGCAGTGCTTTCTAGGGGACTCAATGTGGGGTTCAGGGATAATGGGTGTACAAGGGGCAAATGATCTTGTGGGAATTCTCCATGCCTTAGAATGGTGACTTTTACTTACTGTGTTTTATAGCTTAGACATACTTTTATTATTACTATTATTATTATTAATAATAATAATTAATGTCATTTTGTGGTAAAATAGAACATAAAACTATTTTAATCATTTTTAAGTATACAGTTTTGATGGGATTAAGTGCATTCATTGTTGTGTGACCATCACCAGACATAGTTTATTTTAATTGTGGTGTTTATAGAACTAATACATATTCCCTATAGAAAATTTAGAAAACTAAAATTAAAAAAAAATTTTTTAATGTTAATTTTAGAAGAGAGAGAAAGAGAGAGGCAGAGAGAGAGTCAGAGAGAGAGGGAGACACAGAATCGGAAGCAGGCTCCAGGCTCTGAGCTGTCAGCACAGAGCCCATTGCGGGGCTCAAACTCACGAAAAGTGAGATCACACCTGAACCGAAGTCGGATGCCCAACTGACTGAGCCACCCAGACGCCCCAAAAACTGAAATTTTTAATGATAAAAATAATCTGTATTTCTCTCTTTGACATATAATTTTTAAAATTTGAATTTATACTCTGTGTGTATAGTTATGCATATATTTGTAGTAATATACACATACACAACTATATATGCACATGCACACACATGATTTATTACTTAGATTACTAACAGTGAATACATAATTTTATCAAGGTTTTTACTCCCTAGCTCCCTGTTTTGGGTGAAAACTTAGATGAGGCAACAGGAATATGAGTTCACTTTAGGATACTATGGTACTTAGCATAATACGTAATACTAAATACTAATACTAAATACTAAATACATAATACTAAAAAAAAAATTGTTTTTGCTTTAAAATTTTTTTTAAGTTTATTTTGAAAGATTGAGCCCACAAGTGAGGGAGGAACAGAGAGAAAGGGAGAGAGAAAGAATCCCAAGAAGCCTCTGCACTCTCAGTGTAGAGCCCAATGTGGGGCTCGAACACATAAACTGAAATCGTGGTGACCTGAGCTGAAACCAAGAGTTGGACACTTAACCGACTAAGCCACCTGCGCACTCCAATTGTTTAAATGGGAAAGATCTTTCAAAGACAGACACCAGTGGCTCTAAGAACAATGGTTTTGGGATTAAGCAGCTAGTGTGTTTGTCAAAAGATGATAAAAAAATAAAACACAAATCAAAATAACAACCACAAAACCCAGAATAGTACACCTCATTTATGTTTGTGAGGAAGGGGCGTATTTTTCTCACACGTAGTTCTTCTCAAGGCAGAACAGACAAGAAACAAGAATATGACTTTTGACTCTTTCCCAACGCTAAAAATTTCTCCAGGAGAAAAACAGAGCCTCAGGCTCTTTAATAATTATTGTACTTATAAGAGCTGACATTTACTGAGTATATATTATGTACATCAAGCATTTTCCTACCTAAAGCATGTATTGGGTCTGTTTTGCTACAACTGACTTCTGCGTTTTGTTGATTTAATTTGTTGATTAAGTTGCTTGAAAATGTCACATTGTTCTAGGTCTGGTTTTTCTTATTGAAAAAGTATATTGTAGCTTAATTTAATCTAATTTTTTTTTTAACCCATAACCTATTAGATGATCCTAAAGTCATCTAGTCTTGATTAATGTAAATTTTTCTTATGTAAGATGCTAATATAGACTTCATTTTTACCTCAGGACTAAAATTACTTTCAATGAGCAATTTAGGGCACCATTAGTATAAAACAAGAATTTAAGTTAGAGTGAGTGGATAAAAACTGATCTCTAGAAAGCTTACAAATAGATATTAAATTTTTAATACAATGCTGAAAGCTTTGCTAAGCTAATAACAAATCACTGCATTTATGTAAATATTCTTGGGGCTTGCCCATTCCCATTCACAACTCTGGAGGATACAAAACTATCATTTGAAACCTCTGAAATTTTGGGAAAATGTCCTGTTGTTGAAATATTATAGATGGGTACTTATAAGGCACAGGCAAAAGGAGACCAAATGAATTTGATACAGATTTTGGAAGGGGGTTTTGATAGTCATGTTTAATATTAATCAAAATAAGAGCTATCAAATCCATATAATGAAATTTTGTTGCCCTTTGCAACACAGTTGAATAAAGATAAGAAAATTGTTAAAATTTGAGAATAAGAATCGTCCTTAATTTACAGATGAGGCACCAGAGGCTCGGAGAGATAAAGTACTTTGTTGAAAGTCAACACGGTGGGTGTTTTTCCATTGATATTTGGCTCTTAGCACGTTGCCTTCTGATAGTCACTAGGAAGTCATTTGAAGAAGAAATTTTGAACTTTTGTGGAAAGATCACTGCTCTCTGATAATTACCCTTATTAAAAATGCCTCTGTTTGGAGAATCTACATTAACTTTCAAGGAAATGAAACTGGGGATCTTCAGAGTCAGTGTTCCATATTGAAATTAACTGCATCATGTGCCTACCTTCTGCAGGTAAGCCCTCTACAAGGAAATAAGGGAGTAGGGAGAGAAAAGTATTAAGAAAGAATAAGCACAATTCTCAAGAGAAAGGGTGAATATCTGTTGGTCTTCTGTAAGGTAAAATGAATTTCATTAGTAACTATACTCACAGCATGAAAAATAGCATAAAAAGAAAATAGCTTCATTTGCTGATGGATAATGGCCCTTCACTAATCCATATGGTCCCAATTCTAATTGATTGAGTACTACATAATTAACGTGCTATATCACCAGCCACCTCACTTTTTAAACTTGGAAAGAAAGTGAAAGTCATGACTTCAGCCCTCATCACGTCTCTCCTCATTTTTCTTGTCTTTGATAATGAAAAAGTGTGCAACTTCAAAAAAAAAAAATTCTAAAGCGAGTAGCTGAAATCACGGAATATTTTTTTAGCTATCTGATTTCATCCTCTCAGTAGAGAACACATGAGTGATATGGATGTGACTCATATATAATACTTTTTTCCTGTTATGTAAACATTCCAAAAAGGGAAACAACATTAAAAATTGAACCCAGGAAAGACGCATCGTTATGAATTATGATTTAGCGGCAAAGTCACTGCAGGAGAAAGAGAACCTGTCTCTCTTACCCTGATGGTACTTGCGATAAAATACAGAAGGATGTGGCACCACTCTCCTTGATAAATTGAGCGCTAGAAAAGCCATGAATGTGAAATTATCTAGCACATGATAAATCTGCTGTAATAAATAAAAATCCAATAGTCAGAAGAAGTGAGAACTATGTGAAGTAAACTTTGCTTCAAACTCTGCCCAACTTTGGGCAGGATTCCTGGCTCTCTGAGGAGTGTATAATTGGGCTCTTTAGTTCATGATTAGCACCACAAAAACCCTTGCCTGGAAATGAAAACTCATGGAGCACGCAAGTTTCACCTTTAGAAGTATGCCCAAAGGATTTGTCAAGATAAATGTGGAGTCAGTTGAAAATTCCTTGTTACTTTCAAATTAACAGTGGTGTGCAATCTTCCAACTGACGCTCTGAGAGAGGCTGTTCTTCCTGGGAACAAGTGGAGTCTTTTTAATATGCTCTTGATTTGCCTCTCCAAAACCTGCTTTGACCTCCGGGCAAAAATGAAAATCCTATTCTAAAATAATTTGCAAAATTCTAGAAAACATCTTCAGAAGGCCCCAGTTCTCCCCTTCATAATTAAGCTTATCAACAAAGATACATTAAATGCCCCAACAGGAGCAGATCATTAATGTGTTTATGACAGCAAATGGAGAATTTAAATTCATTTAAATTAATTATACTATTTTTTGAACAAACCTCAGGATTCAGCAGTTCATAATATTTTCTTGTTGAAAATGTAACTCCCCTGTAGATTGAATTGAGTAGGAGTTAGATGAAGTGATACTCCATCTCGTTATAAAAGAATTTCCAATGCCTGGTTGAATGGATGGATCGGTACCAAGTGGCTTGACACTTACCTTTGGCTTCCTGAATCTCAGTCAATAAGAATGGGTAGGCCTGCAGGTAAAGCATACCAGATAGGAGCAAAGATTCATAAAAGTTCACCAAATAAGTAGGAGAAATAAAGCACTGGTGTGATAGGAAAGATGTTTAAACAAACTATGTTTGTTTAAAATCCTGCTCTGTAGCATGTTACTGAATGTCATTGCAAAAAAAAGTAAGTACTGTTTTTCATAGCTTGAAAAATTCCAAATGCCTCTCCTTTGGGTCTCTTGTACTCCCTGCTCATTTTCCATTGACTTTAATCTCTGGTAATCAAGTGCAACAGAAAAAAGTACATGTAGTCATTTCTTTCCATCCCCACTTCTCACCCTTGAGTCTGAGCCTGTAGCTCTCGCTCCTTGCCTCACTTGTAGGATACTACAGGGTGAATAATGTAAGGAAGTCAGTCTCTTTTGATTTTATTTATAAATATGTACAATGTTAGGGAACCGGAGAGAGCTCCAGGAAACAAAGAGAAGAAAGAGATCACTTTTCTACCAATCCCAGGACTAGAAAATTTCCTCTGGGTGAGGTAGAATGGACTACTGTTGAAATGGTAGCTTTAGAAAGAGAAGGCTTACTTTCTGTCTTCCTGGCATAGGTCTGGATTGTCTGCAAACTCTAAGAAAGCTTTGTGGGGTCTAAGAGCAGAGAGGATCTACATGCGGAGAGGGAGACTTAAAGAGGGGATGGAGAAGAGATGGCTGCAGAGAGAATTTGGGCAGGCATTGTTATAAAAGTCATGAAATTTCTCATGATAATGGGTGTCACTCTAATGTAAGATCAGATCCCGTGTCTCCATCTATGGCATAGAAATAGTCTGCAGATCCACCAACTAGAAGGAGAAACATGGACAAAAATATGTGACCAGTGGTGACATGCATATATAAATGGGTATGGAGTTCCCCAACATGATGACAAATATCTCATCTGATGCTGGACAGATGATATCTAAGACTGCATGTTCCTCCATGCCATGATTCACTGAAACTTAGATACAATTTCTAGAAAAGGGAGGGAAGCAAATTGGTTGGTACAAATTTTTCCCCTTCCTGATGGAATCAGGAGCTCAAAAAATTTTGAGGTAAAAAATTGCTGTCTCCCACTTTGGTGTGCAGACTGAGGTTTATTTCCACTACATATGTTTTGGCTTTCAATAAAGAGCTGAATTTCTTACTGTCTATCAATACACGTACCTGATTATGTGGGAGGCCACATAGGGCATTCAGAAGAAGTTATGTACGGTAAGCAGAAAACAATGTCTAGTCCCTGGTCCATTTCATCTTTCTTGGCCTCAGTTTTCTTGTGTCCAAAATGAGGGATGTGGATGGGATGATTTATGACTACCCTCCCAGCTCTGACCATCTGATTCTGTGAGTCTTTACTATGCTATTTGCCAAATCATTGGTTAGTGCTACCAGATTCAATGTTGCATATAAAACACCTATCTAGGTGCGTGGCACTTAGGTGGCCCATGAATATTAATTCCTGTCACCTTCTCTGCTTAATGACATTGTCTAATGACCACTTTCAAATTCAAAGTTGTGATTCCTAAGATCTAATTTGCATGAAGCGCCATTATTTTCTCCCTTCTGTAAGTTTGAAGTGCGCATCCTGTTCTGGAGAAGCTACACAGTGGACTGATTTATCAGCATATTTGTTTCCAAGGACACCTCTTCTGCAGTTCTTTTATCTGTAGTTGAAGGGCTTCTGTTTGCGCTCTGAGCAGGAGTGGTGGTTCAAGGACTTGGGCGGTGGCTTAGGAGGTCTGCTTTCTCACTGGTGATTCACAAAGAGAAGATTAATAATGGACTCAGAGTGGTACTTGGCTGACCTGAAATCATTAGTGGGCTAAGACAGGGATTTTTGTACTTGTGTTAACATCAATCCAGCTCCCCATCTATTGTGCTCTTTTGTGGGGCACCCTGGCCATTGGGCCAGTGTACCATTCCAACAAGAGGTACAAAGTTGTTGAAACAGTATCCCTTAAGAGTTCACAGAGACAGAGGGAGACGCCAGATCATCCAAGAGTCTGAGAATCTCTCTGAGTCAGTGTTGCCAGGTGCTGGGGCATATGTAACGTGTAAACAGAGTGTGGGAATTTTATGGGGCACTTGGGTAGCTCCTTTGGTTGAACATCCAACTTCGGCTCAGGTTGTGGTCTCATGGCTTATGAGTTTGAGCCCCATGTTGGGCTCTGTGCTGATAGCTCAGAGCCTGGATCTTGCGTCAGATTCTGTGTCTCCCTTTCTCTCTGCCCCTCCCCTGCTCGTGATTTCTCTCAAAAAATAAACATTAGAGGACACTATTTTTAATAGGGTGTGCCTTTTATGTAACAATACGAGGGGAAGCAGGTTTTTTTTTTTTTTTTTTTTTTTTTTGAGGGCTCTCCCGGTATCTTATGACCTCTTGCCTCACTGTGATTCTCCATACCCATTGATCTTCCACCCAGTTGTGAAGGCAAAGTCCTTCTCATTGGCCTCTTCAACAGCCTATTCGTAGCCCATTTCTGGTTTTTATCCATCTACAAGGTCCTGCCATATGCCTGGGCTAGAGTAGATGGGAACTTACAAAAATGATGTTTTTATTTTGTTCTTTATTTCTTTGATTCAAAATTCCCCAACTAGGAGTGTCTGCTGCTTTTTCTCAAAGTAGGGTCTGCAGATCACCTGCATCATAATGAAGTTGGAATGCCTGCCTGTTAATACATTAATAAATTTGGAAGATCTCTTGATCCAGAATCTGCACTTTTAGCAAACACCCTCATACTTCTTTTGCCCATTAAAGTTTAAGAGACACCTCCTACTCATCCCCTTCTACTGTTATATTTCACTGCTGGAAGCCATCTCAGTTTACTCATGCTTCTCCTTATAGGACAACCTTCTATTTTTCTCAGCCAGAAGCAGCTAGGCTCGATTTTGCAGGGTAGTTCACATGCATCATCTCAGTAGGCCTGTACCAGTAAGCACATTGCTGTAATTTTACCTTATGTACCCAAGCAACAGCCATGAACTTAACACGTCAGAGCATGCGGTTCCTTCCAGTTCTTCTCAAAGCACATATATATGCTTCCATCTGAGTGTGATCTGTGTGACCGTAGCATCCCCTGTGTCTTTTCACTTGTCATCTGCTAACATCTGTCAGCCCATATGAGGAAGTGATTGCCAAAAAGTGTTGGGGATACCACAGCCTCTTACCTTTTCAAGAGGGTGGGCTGTTGAGAGGTCTGCATCAGTCTCACTGGCACATTTGCTGGCTAAGTATTCCTTATTGATGATGTAGGTTTAGGGTTTCCTAGTCAGTGAAGTTGCACTCAATGGATTCCAGCACCATTATTGTTTGTAGTTGTGACTGTGCTCCCTGTAAGGTATTTACTTCACTCTCCTGCTATTTGTCCTTGGCACACATCCCCACCAGTGAGACATCTCTCATTCTGAGATGGCAAATTTAGATTCCACAAGATGAGGGGGAGTGGCCCTTGACACTCTCAAGCCCAGGGGACCCTACCGACAGTTTAGTAAAGTCCTGTCTCAGAAAAACATTTTAAAAAGCACAAGCTAATGTACAAATGATTATAAAGGAAATGAGTTAGGCCCACATAGACTTATTAAAGCTTTTTAAAGAATATTGTGATACAGTAATGTATTTGTTTCTTTACTAAAGCTTAAAGGAAAGAGAAGTAGCTGGAGTTTTATGATTACTATAAATTCAGAGTTGGTGATTATGAATGATATTTTGAGATATTGGTAACAACGATACTGTCATGTGAAGACACATAATTGATTTTGGGACAAAATCACAAGTATTGCTAATAGTACTGTGGTACACCACTTTGATCTATAATTGAAGGAAGTACTTGAAATTTTAGTCAGGTTAGAAATAATAAAGATGCATTTTCCCATTGATGCTTATGGTCCCCTTAAATGAATTCTAAGAAGCCTTGATCTAGTTTAGTTTCCCAGTTTTACCCAGAAAGGCCCTGAGATGTGGAATAAATTACCAGGATCACACAGTTCATTGTTGGCCAAATGGGATTCAATCTTGGATCCCCTTAATCCACTACTTCTTTTTGCTGTGCTCCACTGTTTCTGTTTACTGAATTGCAAGCTGGCTTTTTGATGGTTCTACTTTATGATTCTCCCCTCGTTCTGTTCTGTTTTGTTTTGTTTTGTTACATTTGATTCCAGAAGTTCCACACAATTCTCCTTCTCTGACATGTTTTAATTATGTCTGAATACTGGTGCTGTGTGGATGCCATGCTCTGTTTTTTCTTCCTTGGAATAGAATGGTAAATTTCGTAATATCTTTTTCAATGTTCTCCTCCAAAGTACCATGTTCTTACTTACTTAGAAGAGAGTAAATAGAATCATAAAGACTAGTTGGCATGAAGGGTGCTCTTCTTTTGAACAGTATGGATCTGGAATTTACTAGATTGTACCTTAAGATTTAATCAAGGTAAGAAACCCAGAGAAAGACCAGAAGAGGTTAATCGAATTAATAAAGCTATGTGTATGAAAAAGACATAATTTTGTCTTATCTGAGTGAGTCCTTGGGGAGACTACAGAAGAAGAAGAATACAATATACATAATGGATCTCAATCTCTCAGAGACCATTCAGATACAGTTTTTTTCTGGAAGCAGAATAGATGATGAGGGACCAGTTGTATTTTACATCAGTTGGGTTTTATGCACTTGGATTCTTCCTAGTCACTTTACTATTTTTGAAAACTTTCTAGATGTAGTCAAAGATAACATTATATGAATCTTTATCTCTGTGGTTTAAATACGTTTATCTTCTCAACTAGGCTACACGCTTTTTGAGGTTGAGGAACCGGTGTTATACATTCTAAACCTTTGCATCTTTCAAAGCCCTTATACCGATGTTTGGCTACAAGTATGTGTACACAGTATAATGGAAACAGCATCAGCTTTCTACCCTGATAGACCAGAGTGTGAGTTCCAGCTTTGCCTCTTATTTTGGGAGATATTAACCCAGCCACACCTCAGTATCCTTACCTAATAATAGCTTCCCACAGAGTTGTTGAGGGGGACGATGCTGTGCAGAAGGTAGTAAAGACCTTATCTAACACACAGCAGGGGTTTAAATAATAGGCGTTTGGCTAAAACGTGCTGCTGCTATTACTACTACTACTTCTTGATAACCGTTTGTTTCTTTTGGTGCTTCTTACTGCTAGTGCCCAGGGCATCTCTCTCACACTTAGTAGCCGTAGAAATTTGTAGCTAAACACGTTGACGTATGTGGAGTGGCGCATCACTGAGCTCACCTATACATTTTAGTAACTGTGTGTCGTGGACGTATCGTGTCTATTTGTCTTCTTTGTCTTTCAGATAATTGCTCCCATCAAACACGGGACACATTTTCTCCTCCATTTTTACAGCCCTGTTTGGTAGTCAGTGAGATGGTTTATAAGCTTTCAGAAAACTAAGAAGAGAAACCATTTCAAAAGGGGGAGAATTATGTTGGTATTTTAGGAAGCTAATATATAACACTCATTTTCCCCCCCTTCTGGAGCTTATAATATATTGAGAGAAAAGTCCCAGAAGGTAGATGAATGGAGACCAAAATTTAAAAACATGTTATATATTTAAAAAATTCTTGGGGGATGATTTTAGCTCTGTGGTTTAATACTTCTCCTAAACTGAACCTTGCTTCCCGAACCAAACCAGATGAAACACACCTGTAGGCCTCCTCCTCCCCTTGAAGACAGAGCTTTCCCTGACGCGTGACCTCTCCAGGCTCACACATCTGAAGAGAAAAGAAAAGAAGTTGTTCTGCTGAGCACACTCTACTTCCTCTTCCACACTCAGTAGTGAGATCAACCACTCCTTATCACGGAGGAAAGAGGGCATGAAAAGAGGCAGAGAAGGGCTATGCATTCCTGTAGCTAAATTGTCCTCAAAATAGAGTCCTTGGGCCAGAAACATTAGCATCTCCTAGGGATTGTGAAAATGCAGATTCCAAGGCCACGTCCTGACCTCTGACACTGTGTTGGCCCAGCGATCTGTGTTTTAAGAAGCCCTCTGGGCAATTCTGATACAAGCCTATGTTCTAGTTGTTGTTCTAGTTCAGTGATCTTCAACTCTGGTTGCATGTTAGCATTTCTTGGGAAGATTTTAAAAACTACCCATATTGGGGCCCAGAGGCAGAAAAACTGTATAAATTGGTCACCCTTAGCATAGGGCCTTGGGTGATTCTGATGTGCAGCCAGGGCTCAGGCCTATTGCACAGTGTAGCTCATCCCTGTCCACATGGAAATAGGGGTCCTGGGAGAAGGCACAATGTGTGACTTTGAATTCTCACTCCTGCCATTTGGGTGTTTTCTTTGCTTCTATCTTAGATTTGGCTTTGTGGACCTGATGAAATCACCTTAGATGCGGCTCTTGATCACCTCGTGGGATCTGGTGACTACGGGCCTTGTGGCCTTGTGGGGTTCTGGGTCCCTCAGGCACAGGAAACTCAATGAGTTGCCATGGCACCTAGCCAAATACTACTGACACCTCTAAACTTCTCACTTAAAATGTAGACAACGTTGTTTCCAGACTTACCAAAATCTGAAGTTGACAGAAACCACCTCATACATTTTAAAATAAATATTTCTTCTATCTTTGAAAGGGATTCAGATGCGAGACTTTCTTGGCCCTTGAGATTATGTTTCAGAGGCCCGATAAAAAAGTAGAAAAGAAACAGAGACCTTGAAGCTTACAGGCTGGCTGCATATACGGAAGAAGAAGAGTTCTTGTTGATGTTTCTGTTGGCAGTGCAATGAGAGGTCTCCGGCGGGTAATGCGGCCAACTTGATGGACGCCTTTTTTAATGCATTGTTATATGCATGTTAAATTCATAGTTTTTCCTCCCACAAAAATGTGTTGTAGATCTATTCAATGCATTGCTTCACATAGAATGATTAGGAAGTGAGGTCATGTGGGCTAAATAAATGACTCTGTCTCCCCACCATTGTGTTGGAAACCCACCAGGCCGTTTGTCTGGAACTTTGTTTTATAGAAAAGTGCTGTCCAATAGAAATATGTGAGCCTCTATGTAATTAAAAATTTGCTAATAGCCACGTTAAAAAAAAATAATGTGCGGTTAATTTTAATTTATTTAACTCAGTGCCTTGAAAATAGTTTTTATTTCAACATTTAAACATTATAAAAAACTTATGCTGAAATCAGTATAAAAATATAATTTTTTTGTACCAAATCTTTGAAACCCAGTATGTGTTTCACACCTAGAGTGCAAGTTCATTTGGACCGTCCACATTTCAAGTGCTGCATAACTTCTGTAGGCTGCTGTATGAGACAGGCCCTGTTCCAGAATCTGGGTCAGTCACCAAGTTTGCCTCTCACCTTCCTTACTGTTTGCCCTTCTAGGAATTAGTAACATTTCAGACTTGATTTCTGAAAAGTAACTTAGTGTTTTCCCTTGATATTTTTAAATTTACAATTAAGAGAGTATCACCAACTGTTTTCATTAGAGTTAAGGAAACCTTTAAATACGCCTGTTTCCCTTTTGTGTTACTCACTGATTTGAAAAATAGCATTTCTAGCATAATAACTTTGGTAGTGCCTTTTTTCAAAAAGACTTTGAACCTCCAGCCAGACAAGGCTGAGACTGCCTGGCATTGCTAACTTGAGTGGAATGTGGGCTGACACTTGAATGCACCTAAAAAACAGGTAAGCAACAGTGCAGGAATTGTACAAAGAACTGCTAGAATGACATCCAGTTGTGCAAATAGAGATGAATTGTGAATGGGCAGGTTTGATTGTTGTTTCTTGGGTCAGAGTTCCTTCTCTTTGGTCTGTCGGACTTAAAATACTGAAAGAACTGACCGCTACCTGCCTGAAAGATAGCGGAACATTAACTGGGATTGCTGCAAGAAGGAACAGAGGTGCTAAGATATCATTTAAAGTATTATAGCAATAAATATTCAATAATGACTTGACTGAATAATATGATACTGACTCTTGAGAAGAAATAAGCAAATGTGTTGTTTTTTTATGTGTATTTGTTTTGAGAGAGAGCATGAGTGGGGGAGGGGCAGAGAGAGAGGGGGACAAAGAATCCGAAGCAGGCTCCAGGCTCTGAGCTATCAGCACAGAGCCTTATTATGTGGGCCTCAAACTCATGGACTGCAAGATCATGACCTGAGCTGACCGAGCCACCCAGGTGCCCTGCACATACATTGTTATCATGAAGCACTAACGATACCAAGGGAGCCATCCTGATATGCTTTGTTTAAATTTTCACATCCATTTTGACAGTTGATAATGGTCTTGTCTTGGATATTTTCAGTTTCAATATACTAGATAGAGTTGAAGGGGTAAACTACTTACTGTATTTCACACATTCTAATTTACACAGGTGTTTTCTCACATTTTAGTTCTTGTGAAATTAGGATGCATCTTACAACTCGTTAAAGCTTTTTTTTTTTTTTTAATTTTAAAGTTTATTCATTTTGAGAGGGAGAGAGAGAGAGACCCCTGAGTACGCTCCACACTGTTGGTACAGAGCCTGACACGGGGCTTGAACTCATGAACTGTAAGATCATGACCTGAGCTGAAATCAAGAGTCAGATGCTTAACCAACTGAGCCACCCAGGTGCCCCACAACTAGTTATAGCTTAATATTGCAATTCTTTTTCCTTCCCTCCGTATTGCATAAAATAAAGATGTATCTTATGGTGTAGTAGATTAGATGAAATCCAAGTATGTTAGACACTGTGTGACATATGTTGTGCTAAACTCTATGCTAGTCACTGTCTAAAACTCTGATTTTATCTTCAACATAAGCCCCTTATACAGATGACAAAAATGGAAGTGGAGAAGAAAGAGATTACCTATTTTCATACATTTAGAAAATTATACAATCCAAATCTCTGATGGCAGATACTACATGGTGAATGTCTTCAATTGTACGTGCTCTCCTGCCTCCTTATATATGAACTATATTGTCCTCTTCCTGAAATCTTTTCACCCACCTTTTTCACCCCTTTAATTCCCTTCATAATTTGGATAGATGCGACCTCCTTCGGGAAGCCATTTCTACATATCTGAATTAGAGGCCCATTCTAAATGTTCCGGTGCAGCCTGTTCTTAGCTCAAAATTGCATTTTTGTTTTCCACTCCACTACGACATGTGCAATTCTGTGTGCTTTAACACCAGGCACAGCGTTTTGGCATAGAGTAGACCTTCGATATATATTTCTTGGGTGATGTAAGGTTATTGTAGCAGTAGCTGGTTGTTACGGCCCATCCATGCTTTCTTGTTCTTTTTTCTTGTTCTTTTAGTTTCTACCACTTTTCTTGAGTTTCTGAGTATTCCACTCCCTGCCTTTACTAACCTACTCTTTGTGATTGTTGAATTTGTCATCGTATATCATGATCTCCATTGAATTTTTGTCCTCTGGCCGTTTTTGTGTAAAGAGCTTGAATATTTGCATGCTTAGACAAAAACACCTCCTTATGGCTATGTAATTTATAATTCCAGTTTTCAAAGACTATTGTTTTTTTTTTTTTATATAATCAAAGACTAGTTGATATGATCAAGTGGTATTTAACTACTTGGCCTCCTATTTGGTGTTCTTCTTGCATATTTATTATCAGCTTCTCAGAAAGAGAATCAAGGCATTCTTTCAGGCTGTTATCAAAACACAGATAATTCAAAGTCGAACTTCTATTTCCAAAAGAAATATTTTAAAAGTAAGTTATATTTTTAAATATAAAATATATTTTTAAGAATACAACTGTAGCCAAAGATAAGAACTGTTGGTTTGTTTGTTTAGAAATAGCAGATCATAAAAGAGAAAGATGAAGGACAGAAAGGGAGAAAGTAGTGGAGGGCATGACAAGAGGAAAAAAAGGGAAGAGGAAGTGGGACAGATGACTAGAGAGAGACACAAGGCAGAAGAAGAGCAACAGAAAATGTGGGAAGATGACTGAGTGGTCAGGGTATAAAGGGTTAGGAAGTGGTCTCTCCTGTTGATTTGGCCCCTGGCCTTCAGTCCATTACCTACCCTGCCTCTGTGCTTTGAAATGATTAACTCTTTGGCCTATATTCACAGAAAATTCACTGCCCTAATTCTTTCACTTTCAGAGATGCTGCCCTGAATGAGACGTGATAATAATTCCACCAAGTATAAATTACTCATGAGCAGCAGTGTCAGTGATGAGAGCAATATTAATTTGAGGTCCAAATGAAATCAGAGAAAGGGTTAGGTCTACCTGTGTACTAAAGATTTCCTCTTCTGACTCAAAGAGTCTAAAGTTGGAGTTCATTGATCATTTGGAAAAGAAGCCATCTGTAAATTCAAGACATACCTGAAAAGCATAAATGAAATGACATTTCTACAGATTGCTTCCAGCAAAATGCTGAGTGAACATTGAGAGAATTAATGTGCCTTTAAAAGTGAGCAGTACACCCTTCACCGTCTTGAGCATCAGACCTAAAAAGGGGTTATTTCAGCTGTGTGACTGCTGGTTGAGTTACTTGAGTTATGGTTCATTGCTAAGTCACTGTCCCTGCAGATTATTTTGGTAGCATACTTTGGAGTGACAGCCTGAATCTAACCCATCTATCATGCTACTGGGCCTGATTTTTCTTACTGATTTTCTTGGCAGACTTTGGGTTCCCTTAAGGAACCTGTGTAGCACTTGCTATGCTTGGGAGACTATTAGAGGTGGGTAATCAGTCTAGTTACTGCTGAGGTATCTGAATGTTGCCATTTATGTGTTGGAAATTTTCTATCTCCTCAACGTTGTTAGTTGGTAAAGTAAGATCAAGGTAACAAGAGTGAGAAGATGTATAGTGATAACTTTTAGTGCACCTGTGTTTATTTTATGAACATTAGTTAAGTAAAATTTATGTATACATACATATGCATACACACACACACACACACACACACACACACATTCTCTATGCATAAATATTTACATGGAGGTGCCTGGGTCGCTCAGTAGGTTAACGGTCTGACTTTGGCTCAGGTCATGATCTCATAATGCCCGTGTTCAAGCCCCACGTCAGGCTCTGTGCTGACAGCTCACAGCCTAGACCCTGTTTCGGATTCTGTTTCTTCCTGTCTCTGCCCCTTCCCTGCTCATGCTCTGTCTCTCAAAAATAAATAAACATTAAAAAAAATTAAATATTTACATGTATTCTAAATATTTGTTTAAACGTAGATTCTGAACACATAACTTCATATATATTTTATATATATTCTCATATATTTGAATGCACTATTGTATGCTATGCTTCCTGTAATTACAGGTGGTAAGAGCATGGCCCTTGGACTTGTTTGATAAAGACTGTAATGCTATGTGATCTGTCGACAGATGTAGTGCCGGGAAACAGCATAGCTAAGATTTTTATTTGGAATATCTCGATTCAAAACTGGTACTCTAAAGTACTTTACCATTCTGCTTTTGCACTCTTAAACTTATCTACTTTAGAAACAGACTCTGGAGGTTCAAAAGGCTATGGAAGAGATTAGAAATAATGTATGTGAAGGATTTAGAGTAATGACTAGCACACAGCAGACATTGCACATGTAGTTTTCTTTATAATAATAGTAATATTACTTTTTTTCCCCCCAGAATATATCTGGTGGCTAAATACTATTGAGTAAGCGTGTCACACAAAATTAATAGCTTAAGGTGTATGAGGCTATTTTAGCTTCATTTATTACAGTTCTAATACATTTTCTTATGTAGTTTCTAAGTTCACTGGTTAGAAGCAACAAATTAGGACAAAAAACAGACTGTTCTAGAAAAGCACAAGTGATAATTGTGAGAACCAAGAGTCGAAAGCCTTAAAAAGACAACATTGTAGAATTAGGCACATAAAACAAAACAAAACAAAACCAAAATTAGCTCACTGGGATTATTTAGAACTGAAATAAAATTATTAGTTCAGTGAGCCTTGAAGACCACTCAGCTTTAAAAATGTGCATTGATCCATCATTTCACACATTTCTTGTAGTGTGGTATGCTGCTAATAAATGAGTTCTGATTTATATGTCTAACAAACTCTAGTTCAGGACCTTGAGTTCTTTAAGATATTTTCACTGTATAGAGAATTTTTGGTTGATTTTTTTTGTCTTTACTTTCAATACCTTAAAGACTTTGGTCCACGGTCTTCTCACTTGGAGTTTCTGATGAGAAATCTGCTGTCATTCTTATCATTTTTCCTCTGTACATTGTGGATAGTTTTTATTGCCCGGTTTTTAAGTATATTAATATTTTCTTCTGTAATATTGAATCTGTTGTTACTTTCATCTAGTGTATTTGTTTTTGGTTTAGAAAATGGCAGTTTTCATCTCTAGTTCAATTTAGGCCTTTTAAATATCCCTCATGCCTCTACTTTTTTAAACATATGGAATACAATGATAATAACTGTTTTAATGTTTCCTGGTAATTTTAACATCTGTGTAAGGTCTGGGTCAGTTTGAATTGATTGATTTTTCTCTTCATTATGAAATGTATTTTTCTGCTGCTTTGCATGCCTGGTGATTTTTTTTTTTTTTTAACTGAATGCCAGACATTGTAAATTTAATCTTTTAGGGTGCTGAATGTTTTTGTGTTTTTATAATATTCTTGAGCTTTGTTCCAGAACACAGTTACTTTAGTAGGAAAGAGTTTAATCCTTTAAGGCCTTGCTTTCAAGATTGTAGGGGAGAAAAGAGCAGAACTGAGTCTTGGGTTGATTGTCTCCTCAAACTGAGGCAAGGCCATTTTTGACTTCTCTTTCTAATAATCCGTGAATTAGGATTTTCTATTCTTACTGATAGGAAAGGTCAATCTTCTTATCCTTGTGTAAATGCTGGGTATTACTCCTTCTAATTCCTTTATGTTTATTATTTCTTTAATTTTAATTCCAGTATAGTTAACATATTGTGTTACATTCTAGTGATTCAGGTATATGATATAGTGAGTCCAATAATTCTATACATTCCTCAGTGCTCTTTCTGATAAGGGTTCTCTTAATTCCCTTCACATATTTTGTGCATGTCCCCACCCACCTCCTCTCTGTTCACCATTTGTTCTCTATAGTCAAGAGTGTTTTTTGTTTCTTTTTTCCCCTCTGTTAATTTGTTTCTTAAATTTGATATATGAATGAAATTATATGGCATTTGTCTTTGACTTATGTCACTTAGTGTAATAATACTCCCTAGATCTATCCATGTCATTGTAAATGGCAAGATTTCATTCATTTTTATGGGTTGAGTAATATTCTATTTTATGTATGCATCTCCTTAATCCATTCATCTATTAATGGATACTTGGATTGCTTCCACACCTTTGCTATTATAAATAATGCTACAATAAACATGTGAATTCATGTATCTATTTGAATTAGTATTTTCATATTCTTTGAGTAAATATCCAGTAGTGGAATTACTGGAGCACATAGTAATTGTATTTTTAATTTTTTGAGGGACCCCTGTACTGTTTTCCACAGTGGCTCTACCAGTTTACATTCCCACCAACGGTGCGCTGTGTTCCTTTTTCTCCACGTCCTTGCCAACACTTGTTTCTTGTGTTTTTGATTCTTGTGATTCTGACAGGTGTAAGGTGAAAGCTCATTGTGGTTTTTGATTTGCATTTCTCTGATGATGAGTAATGGTGAATATCTTTTAATGTGTCTGCTGGGCATCTCTGTATCTTTGGAGAAATGTCTGTTGATGTCTTCTGCCCGTTTTTTAATTGGATTTATTTATTTATTTATTTTATTTTTTTGGTTTTGAGTTTTATAAGTTCTTTATATATTTTGGATTCTAGTCCTTTATTGGATATGCCATTTGCAAATATCTTCTCCCATTCACTAGGTTTTCTTTTAGTTTTGTCAATTCCTTTGTTTGCTGTGTAGATGCTTTTCATTTTGATGTAGTCCCAATAGTTTGTTTTTGCTTTTATTTGCCTTGCCTCAGGAGGTATATCTAGAAAAATGCTGCTATAAGTGATGTCACAAATTACTGCTAATGGCTCCCTTCTAGGATTTTTATGGTTTCACGTATCACATTTAGGTCTCTAGTCCATGTTGAGTTTATTTTTGTGTACTTCTAATTCTTTGGAGTGGTTCCCTTTTCTCAACTGAGATAACTTCATTAATGTATTCATCAGTAGTCTAGGGGGAAATGATGGTTAATTTTAGGAGTCAACTTGACATGGTATGCCCAGACAATTGGCCATCCATTGTTATGAGTGCCTCTAGGGAGATGTTGCTGGATGAGATTAACATTTGAATTGGCAGACTGGTAAAAACAGATTCTCCAGATTATGGGTGGGTCTCATCCCATCAACTGAAGACCTGAGAAAAAAACAAAAAGGCTGACCCTCCCCTGAGAGAATTCTTCCTGTCTTGGAATGGGTAAATTGGCTCTTCCTGGGTCTTGAGTCTGCCAGCATTTGAGATGGAACTATTGACTGTCCTCTTTCTCAGTCCTTTAGAGTTGGACTGGAGCTACATTATCAGCTCTCCTGGGTCTCCAACTTGACAGTTGCAGATCTTGGGACTTGACAGCCTGTGACAAGTGAGCCTCTTTCTTTCTTTCATTCTTTCTTTCTATCTGTTTAATTTATCTAATCTGTCTATCATCATCTCCTGTTGATTTTGTTTCTCCAGAGAACTCTAGCACAGGAAAATTTTCTCTGAAATCTTCTCTCCTCTAGCACTTGAGACACTTTTGTCTTTCACGACTGTCATTTCCATGTCCTCAACACTGTTGAGGTTCCCTTGAGTTCAACCTCCTTGAATCATAAATGGAAAACCTCACATCAGTAAGCTGGGGCACTTGTAGGGCTCACATCATCTGTTTCTCATTTCTCAAAAATTAATGTACTTTGTCAGCTGACTCAGTGCACTGAAAATTACAGTTTCATGGGTATTTTCCTACATTTTTGATTGTTTCAGGTGAGAAGGCAATTCTGTTTCATCTTATCTGGATATAGAAATCTTTGGCCCAATATCTAATTATAATTAGGGATCGTAAAAGTCTAAAGTAGTTTCTGTCAAATATGGTATTTATAAGGATAGAATTTATACTTTTTATAAATAAAATACAAATTTTATAAATAAAGTGTATAAACATTTTTATATATAAAAAAAGATTTTTATTCTTGTCAAAGAAAAGATACCCCAAAGTATAAGCACCAAAAATGGCCAAAGCTCAAATATCTGGAAATCTTTGGTCTATAGAGTAACTTTTTCTGAAAGGGTTTTGGAGACAGAGATGGACTATGGCAAAAACACAATTCCAGTATTTGGGAAGTTATCATGTAGGTGTCTTTTGGGGAAACGATTCCTGCTGAACAAACAAAATCCAGTGGGATGACTGGGGTAAGTACGTATGGCTGGAAAATGCATCACAGGGGTGAACCCAGACTCTGTAAATATGTACATACTGTCCCTCATTCCTTAACTTCTAGGGTAGAAAACCCCTTTGAGATTTACTAATATGCGTTTGCTTCTGGAAGTACATACATGGCCACCATGTAGCTCAGTATTTTTTTTTTCTTTTTTTTTACTTTTACAAGCTTTGAGAATAACTGCTGTTGACCTGTACTCTGTGGCCTTCAAACATTCCAGACTGGTTTTATCTGTGCCCTTTACCCCAAAGTTATGTGGAGATTATTAACACATGTGTATGTGAAACTAAGCCAGACATAATCTGGTTATTTCTTAAATCCAGTTAATGGAGAAACCAGTATCCATATTCAGGTGGAGGAAGGGAAAATGATTTATTTCTTCAAGAGTCATGTTCAGGTGTTACTTAGACATACTCTTCTGCACGGTGTTGAGAGTATTGTGAAGCTCTGTGGCTGTGTCTGCTTGACTCCCATCACCATCAGCTAAATAGTGAACAATTATGTTGTTTTGCATAATGTAAATACCTGATAGTATCTGATTTTTAGACATAGTCCCAATCCTTTTATATCTAGAATAATAGGCACAATATTTCTGTTAGTATCTTAAGAAATTCATATGAAAGCATGAGTATGTATGTGTGAAGACTATTCACTATTTAATACATGCTCTCTAACACAGACATAATTAGTCCCTCCACTGGAATTCCATGAGGACATGGACTACATCTTTTTTCCCTTCTGGAGTCCAGAGATTGACAGTAAGTATATGTACAATGAACAAATACATTAGTGGATTATGGACACATCAAAACACTGTATTAATGCCTGAAATGCTTATTGAAAGAAAATCACACCTAATGTTATGAAGAATTAGGACCAGGTACATGATTTGCAGGGTCCAATGAAAAATGAAAAAGTGAGGCACCTCGTTAAAAAAAGAACTATTAAAACTTTCAAGACGGTGACAGTAGAGTATTAAACCAGGGTCTGGGCTTTGTGTGATCATAGATATCACACATTCACGAAGCCAGCTCTGTTAAGCACTATAAGAAGTAAAACCTAAGTTCAAGTGCATAGAACAAAAACAAAACAATACCACACAGGTTTTCAAGTTGTCTGGAATTGGAGAATTCAGTACTTCTAAAGAATAATACGTTGATTTGAAAAGAGCATTTATTATATGCTATATACCATTGGTCTAATTAGAATTGCTATCCTTACTTAAATTTATCATTATGAAGAGTTAGTGGTTGGTCTTAGGCTTTTAAAATAAAAAAGTAATGTTGGTGTTGTGATAAAAAATATTGGGCTTTATATATGAGGATGTGTTGAAGTGTTATTTCACTGCTGATTGAATGTGCTGTGGATATTTGAACATCTTGAATTGGTTGCATTAATTTTATACTTTAGTTTTGTTTACTGTCGGAATTAATGCCAAAACTTAGAGCCTTAAGCTTAAATTAAATACGGTGGTTAAGACTATTGAACTTAAAAAACTAGGCTCCTTGAAATATCCCATATGAAAAATACTGGCTTTGGGGAGCTGAATAATTTTCTGGGAACACAGCTTTTCTTTGTTTGATTTGTTTAGTTCAAAAAGAGCATTCATATTATGGATTGATATGCCATAAAATTTTGATTTAAAGTCTCCAAAAGCCAACCTAAGACTATCTACAAAACTGTCAAGATGCATTTTGAGCTGTCCGCCTTTTTTTTTCTTTTCTTTTCTTCAAAGGATTTAAATGCAATTGGGATTATAAAAATCACATTAAGATTGAAAGACTGTAGGATAAGTTTCACCTGGAGTGCTTGTTAAGAATGCAATTTCTAGGGTTTCATTCCAGATCTATTCAGTGAGACTCTGCAAGCAGGCACCTAGAATCTGCATTTTTTACGCTTTCCAGATGTTTCTTATGCATACTAAAAACTGAAAGCTACTGCCCTCAAGTTTTCATTGCCTTTAAAAAGAACTTTTAATGGATGCAGCTATACTTTCATAACAATATTGACTGATAGGATCTGCTTTTAATATATAATCGCTAAAATACATAGTTGGATAGACTGAAATATACAGATGCATTGCTTTGCTGAAGAGAGAAGGAAAGTCAAACCCCTGAGTGAATCATGTTTGAAGTTCAGCTGTGGAATTGGATGACTTTTAGGTGAATCTAAATGCCCAGCAAAATGTGTGTTTCCCACCCCTCCCCTCTGACACCATTTCACTGTCTTGAGGCTCATCTTCATGCAGGAATGGCTTATCAGTGTTCGCTGAATTGCTATAGAAAGACATGGGTTACAAAGTCAAGAGCTGCAGACTTCTCTCTGGGCTTCTCATCCAAACCGTCAGTGACATAGAGCTGTATCACGCAGAACTCACCACTGATTTAATTTGATCTTTCCAGGGAGGATTAAAAATACTGTTCTCGCCCCAGTTAGAATGTTGCTGCTAAGCTTCAATATGTCAGAGGCTTTTTCATTTTCCCAGTGCCAGCGCTGGCTGGGATGGTAAGTGACAACGTTGCAGTATTTGCATTATCTTCCTTAGCTTGCACATTTTTCAACCATGTCAGAGCAGAAGAGGTGATTTGAAGGAAAACTCACAGGGAATATAAGAAGGGCTCCCGCCCTGTGCTCTGAAGGATCCCAAACAGAGCTGAAAACGCCTGAAGGAAGGAGGAAAGCCTTCCATTGCAGCCCTGCACTGCCCCTCAGTGTGATTTGTTCAGTGCTAGTTGACTTTGCCTGGGAATTGGGGGGCTCGGTTATGAATTTTATAATAGCTTCCCCCAAATGGGGCCTCACTAGTAGTCTGTGTATGCCTAATGTAAAGATGATTTAATAATGGTCATGTCATGTTTGTAAAAGCACTTTGTACCTGTCGAAGTGTTTGCGGCCACATCATCTCACGTAATTCTTGCCAAAATCCTGTTTGATATGCAGAGCAGGTACTGTTATTTCTACCTTGTGGAAGAAGAAATAGAGGCTCGGAAGCTAATTATTACTGGAGCCAGCACTGGGCCCCAAATTGGTGAACTTTAAGGTAACAAAGAAATCATATCTCTGGAAAGAAAGTAGTTGTACATTGTACATCTGGTTTCTTAAAAAAAAAAGTGTCATCATTTGGCATCTTTTTTGTTGCCTTTGTTATCAGTGTGTGGTTGGCGATGTTCAGCTCTGAGGAATAAGACAACATCACCTCTTCCTACTCTCAGGGCCTGGGGTGACATTCTTCCAGAATTTAAAATGTGTTTGGTTATGAGTGTGTCTTGGGGTGCAGTATTTATTGTTTGCAGAATACATGATCAGAATTTTAATAGTCATTAGACTCCCAGATAGAAACTAATATGCTCTTAGATTTTTAAAAATCTTGTCTGCTGATGTGATCATCTAGTATTCCCGTCCTCTTCTGTTTACACCTCTGTGACCAGTGGGATTTGCCAACAGACCTGAGTACTTTCCCTGTCCGGAAGCATAAAGTAACAATGCTGTAGGATTCTGTGGTCAGAACTTATTAGGCATTAAAACTCGAATACCTCATGCTTGTGACAAAGATAATAGGAGTTGAAAATGCCACAATATGAATCTATACTCTTGACAAAGATTGTAATGAGAATGGGAAAAGCTGCAGAGTGAACCCATTCTCATTATGTTCTCAAACCAAATTTCCTGCCTTCAGCATGAATTGCATTGTCTGGGCTCTTTAATCAAGGATGTTCCATTTGAAGGAATATCACATCTAGCAGAAAACATAAATTCCACTTCTAAGCACCTGTCTACTAGGAGAATCTGTTTCCTCATTCAGTTAACCACATTGGAATAAAAAACCCTATTCTAGAAGCCTCGTTGCAGAAGATAAATATTTGTGTGTGAATGTGTGTGTGATGATTGTCACTAAAAGTTAACTGATTTAGGACATCTGAAGCAAAGTGTTCACATTGCCCTCCCCTTATGATAGTATTTGCAAAGAGCCTATAATATTCTATATAATCTGTGCCCAAATTATTTTGCTGTGTATGTCCTAATGCTTCTAGCTGTGATTAGTGGAAAAGAGTTAAGTGCTGAAACAAAAATATTTTGCTAGTTGCTGTTAAGACTGGTTTAGGTATTTTAGGTTTTTCTTTGCCTTTTTCAAGATTTAGTACTGTCAATAATGCCTCACGTTGTTCTAGGCAATAGTAAAGCATGTTAGCCTATTTATTTTATTCTCCTTGTTGTTTGAGAAAGTGGACTGGTCAAATATGCTTGTAAGATAGTTGGTATAATTTCAGAGCTACCAGCATCGCTATGCTTTCCAGTTTGAAAGTGATAAAGCAACCAGTGAAACCCATCAGGCAATGCCAGACCATGGTTACTTCTCTCTGTCCCACAACCTTAGAAGCTAACTCTTTGGAATACTTTTCTGGGAAGAAAATGCAATTCAGAGCAGAGCCTTCTTTGAAGTTGCTTTGGACGTGATGATAATGAAGGGTTTCAAAGTGAGACCACTGGTATTTCAGATACTGCAGATACTGATATTATGAAAGGAATATTTGATCTAGGCATGGCTCAGGAAACTAAATCTTAATCAGCAGTTTTGGAAATCCCATCTCATGCATACTGCCTTTTCTGACATGTTTTCCGAAATTGGAATATTTCTGCTGATGTTTCCATGGCTTCTGCTAACCAAACTATTCTCCAATGAATGTGTTCTCCTGGTGAATCCTTACTAAAAAGTTAACTAATGTATATATTTGTTCATGATGCATTCAGCGCTGTAGAAATTCTGTGTATGTATTTATTGAGGATAATAAGCAGAGGGGAGGCATGGGAGTGGAGCATGGAAAAGATAGCAAGTACTCGTCTTGTGAAGTTAAAGAGCATGAGGAGGAGGAATAGGACATTGAGACAAGATGAATAAGACAGCACATGTGTGCTCAACAGAGAAGTGTGAACGGGGTGGGAGGAAAGGTTGTATATTTGCATAAATTGCACAGGAGTGGGGAGAGTGATGATGGAAGGTGGGAAGAATGTGATATTTGGGTGGAAAATAAAAACTTAGAAATAGCTTCATCCCCTAGCTTCTGATGAGGCTGTTCCCTCTGCCGTATCAGTGAGAAGTTATTGGATACTTGGCTCTTAAGCAAACCTGGTCACATGGTGTGATTCTCTGAAGTTTCCTGATTATTGATCTCTAGAGTTCTAAAAGCCAAGAGAGAGAAAGGTCACAGGGGAATCAATATTTCTATTACAGATAAGAAAATCTCAGAACAAAGGCCTCCATAGATTCATCTGGATACAACCAAACTTAGACTTAAGAATTTTTTGAAGATAATACTGGAATTATGTCTCAAATTTAATTTTAAGCTTCTTTCTTTATTCTGCTTGGCTTTATATGTGGTTTCTTCTGTTTGATCCCTCCTTGAAATAAAATTGGACAATAATGTGTTAAAAATGTAAAATTAAGGACTATTAAGAAATCACCCTTTCAATTACTATCATTTAGAGTGAAATTAAATGACTGCATGATTACTTTGTTAATTGCTGGCAAACTTGTAAAACCGTCGAATCCTGACTTTCCATTCATATACTGTTGAATCCTGGAAGTGAGTTGTTTTCTTCAGTGGGGAGAAGACAGGAAAAAGAACATTAGGCACAGAAGAAAGAAATGAAGGGAATAGAGTTACTGCAATAAAATCACTTTATTTCATTCCATGTGTCCCCTGATTATTGGAGGACTAGTATACTAATATGACTGAGGCTAATAAGACTAACATGGCATCCTACATTTTAATCCAACCCTAATTATATATATTCTTCTATTATTGCAATCTTTGGTACAGGATAGAAACACTAGAGCTCAGCAACTTTCAGTGGCTTTTAAATCTTGGGACTTGTTCTTATTCTGATCTAATGTAACATCCTTAATTTATCTTGGGTAGTCTTAGCCAGTGGTAAAGCAAGCATCCATATGGAGAGCTTAAGGAAAATATAATTGGAGATATGCCTATGGTTTTCTTAAATTGAAAAATCAGAAAAATTATACCTTAAATGAGTAAAATTACATTCAATTTATAGTGATTGATATTAGAGTGATGCAAAAGTAGTATGTTGATTAATTTATCATAGTGCGATTTAGTAATCTTGCTACATTCTTTCAATTTCCATTCCTAGTTCGAAGGTAGAGCATTTCCTTCCTTTTTTATATTTGACTAGAATAACTTTCAAGGTCCTAAGTTTATTGGCATAATTTAATGGAAAAATGTATGCTCCAAAGCATTCATTTTTCTTCCCAAGCTTTGTGGTTTTCAATTTCTCAACTACCGGGTGGCTTTTTGTTTACGTGGCAGAATAGAATCTTCTCAACTTTTTAGAAAATTTTTATTTATTTATTTTGAGGGGAGGGGGAGTGTGTAGTGTGTATGAGCAGGGGAAGGGCAGACGGAGAGGGAGAGAGAGGATGGCAAGCAGATTCCCATGCTGTCACCATGGAGCCCACTGTGGGGCTTGAAGTCATAAACCTTGAGATCATGACTTGAGCTGAAATCAAGAGTCAGATGCCCAACCAGCTGAGCCACCCAGACATCCCAGTCTCAACTTTTTTGATTCCTTTAAGAAAATATTCAATGGAGAATGAAGCCAAAGTTTGAGTAAACCAAGGATGTGATCTCATCTCTATTCTTGTCCTTGAGGTTGTTGAAACACAGTTGTTACTATGTTTATATAAGTAGTAAGTTGAAGCATGTGGTTTCTTTGTTTTTCGATTAACTTGTTTTGAACATGATTGAGGCTGAATACAAATGAAATAATAGTTGAAACAATAAAGTTTCCTGTGCACAATGGCACTAATACCATTGAAATATCTCAAGACCAAATAACATACTTTGTCCCTCCACCCCCTAACCCCTACAACACTATCTGGAAAAGAATTCCAGGAAAAGAGACATTAGTTTCAATGTCAATAATCTTACATAAAAATATATTAGCAAATTGGTATTTCTGAATGGACTTCAAAGGATCTTAATAGATTTAAGTGCCAAATTCTATATTCCAGTGGTTTGAAAACTGTTGGATAGAAAAGACTATAGGTTTGTAAAGGAATCTCAGAGTTTACCTCAAGGAGCTCCTCTAAGCCACAGTTTGCTTTCTGGACTGCTCTCCCCGTCTGCAGAACATGTGTTCTTAGTTCTGGATGAGACCCCAACTCCTCAGAGTACTCGAGAAAAATATGGAAAGTCCTGAATCACCTTTCTCTTTTGTGGACAATCTAAGGTGAAGTGTTTAGATCTAGGCGCATTAGAGCTACTGCTCCACATGATGATAATTTTCCTTATTACTGAGGTAGCCACTGAGGAAGATGGTAACTCCCCACTGTGAGTCATTAAGCTTACCTCAGTCCAGAGCAACGCCCTCTTGTGGATTTCCTCTTTGTTTCCCTCTAACACCAAATTTCATGGCACTGGACTAGGTGTTCTCTATCTTACCAGCACTTAGAATGAAAATTAACCTGAAATTATTTTGTAGTCAATGACACAAAGGTTGTTGTGTAAGTTAGTATTTACAACTTTATAGATTGATAAAGGAGTGCAAGATAGAATATGTTTTGGGGTAGGAGTCTGGTTAATGTGCTCTCTATTGCATGGCATGATATGCTTTCAAGCTGGACGTATCTTTAAATTTCAAGACTTTGTCTTAAAGATGAGAAAATTGAGATCTAGGAAGATTAGGTGGCTCACATGGCTGCTTCGTGTAGAATGAGTGTTCAATCCTAAGTCGTGAGATGTCCCGTGTCAGATGAAAATCTATTATTTTTTTGTTACTGATATAATAAAATTGGTATATAATGTTATATTAGTTTCAGGTTTACAATATATCATTTTATATTTGTATACACTACAAAGTGCTCACCACAATAAATTTAGTCTTGATCTGTTACCACACAGTTGGCTCCTTTCACACATTTCATCCCACCCCCATCCCAAAGCCATTCCCCTTATAACTGCCAATTTGTTCTCTGTATCTGAGTTTTGTTTTATTTGTACACTTATTTTGTTTTTTAGATTCCACATATTAGTGAAATCATATGGTATTTGTCTTTGTCTGGGTTATTTCACTTAGCATAATGCCCTCAAGATCCATTCACATCATCACCAATGGCACGATTTCCTTATTTTTCATGGCTGAGTAGTATTCCACTGTATGTATACGTGTGTGTGTGTGTGTGTGTGTGTGTGTGTGTGTATTCTACTTCATTATCCATTCATCCATTGATGGACACTTAGGTTGTTTTCATATCTTGGCTATCATAAATAATTCAACAGTGAACATGAGGGTGCATACATCTCATTGAATTAGTGTTTTTGTTTTCTTTGGATAAATATATAGAAGTTGAATAGCTGGATCATATGATAATTCTATTTTTATTTTTTGATGAGGCTTCATACTGTTTTCCATGGTGACCAGCAATTTACAATCCTATCAACAGTGTATGAGGTTCCCTTTTTCTCCACATCCTTGCCAATATTTGTTATTTATTGTCTTTTTTGATAATAGCTATTCTAGCACGTGTGAGGTGATATCTCCTTGTACTTTTGATTTACATTTCCCTAATAACTGTGAGGTCGAAAATATTTTCAAGTACCTATTGATCATCTGTATGGGTTCTTTGTGAAAATGTCTATTTAGATCCTCTGCCAAGTTTTTTAATCCAGTTTTTTTTTTTTTTCTGTTGAGTTGTGTCTTGTATATATTTTGGATATTAACTACTTATTGGATACATGATTTGTAAGTATTTTATGCTAATGTCATACTGATTTATTTTCTATAGCTTTGTCGTATAGTTTGAAATAAGGTAGAGTGGTATCTTTGTCTTTGTTCTACTTTTTCAAGATTGCTTTGGCTATTTGGGAACTTTTGTTCCACACAAATTTTATAATTATTTTTTATATTTCTTTGAAAAATGTCATTGGGATTTTGATAGGGATGTCATTGTATCTGTAGATTTCTTTGTGTATTACAGACATTTTAATAGTATTAAATTATTCCAATTAATGAGCATAGAATATCTTGCCATTTATTTTTGTCTTCTTCATTTCTTTTCATCAGAGTCTGAGTTTTCAGTGTATGGGTATTTCACCTTTTTGGTTAAATTTATTCCTAGCTATTTTCTTCTTTTTGTTAGAATTGTAAGTAGGAATGATTTTTTTTGATAGCTTATTAATAGTGTATAAATTATGTAACAAAGTTTTGTATATTGATTTTGTATACTGCAACTTTACTGACTTCATTTATTAGCTCTAACATTCTTTTTGGTAGAGTCTTTAAGGTTTTCGTTTTGCTTTTAAGTTTTTTTTTTTTTGTTTTTTTTGTTTTTTTTTTTTTTTGAGAGAGAGCAGAGGAGAAGCAGAGAGAGGAAGAGAGAATCCCTAGAAGGCTCTGCACTGTCAGAGCAGGGCTTGAGCCCATGAATTGTGAGATCATGACCTCAGCCAAAATCAAAAGCTGGATGCTTAACCAACTGAGCCACCCAGGCTCCACTTTAAGGTTTTCTATGTATAATATCATATCATCTGCAAATAGTGATAGTTTTACTTATTCTTTTCCATTTACATACCTAATTCTCTTTCTTGACTAATTGCTGGGACTAGGACTTCTAATACAATAAAAGTAGTGAGAGTAGGCATTCTCGTCTTGTTCCTGATCTCAGAGGAAAATCTTTTAGCTTTTTACCATTGAGTATGATGTTAACAGTTTGTCATATATGGCTTTTATTATATTAAGGTATTTTTTCTCTATACCCACTTTATTGAAAGTTTATTATAAATGGGTGTTCAGGTTTGTCAAATGGCCATTTGATCATGGTGTATGATTGTTTTAATGTATTGTTTTTTAATTTTTTAAAATTTATTTATTTTGAGAGAGAGTGTGAGTGGAGGAGAGACACAGAGAGAGAGAGACACACACAGAATCCAAAGCAGGCACCAGTCTTTGAACTGTCAGCACAGAGCCCGATATGAGGCTTGAACCCGCGAACCTTGAGATCATCACCAGAGCTGAAGTCAGATGCTTAATCGACTGAGTCCCCCAGGCATCTCCTTCTAATGTATTGTTAAATTTGCTTTGCAAATATTTTGTTGAGGATTATTACATCTGTGTTCATCAGGGATATTGGCCTGTGATTTTCATTTTTTGTGGTATCCTTGTCTGGTTTTGGTATCAGGGTAATGCTGGTCTCACAAAATGAGTTTGGAAGCATTTCTTTCTCTTCAATTTTTTGGAAGAATTTGAGAAAGTTATAAATATTCTTTGAATCATTCACCAGTGAAGCTGGTATTTTTGATGTCATATTTCTCATCTTTTTATTTGTGTATATATATTCCTTAACTACTTATTGTAGACTGGAGGTGAGTTTCAGCCTTCTATCAGTGCTGTGCCCTGGGTGTGGTAGCCTGTCCAGACTGTCTTTCTGATGTTAGAGTTTTGTGTGGCTGAGAAATGGAAGCCTTCTGCCCACCAGGGTAGGTTATTGAGGGGCATCCCCCCTGTGGACAGGGCTTGCCCACCAGTTTAGCAAGACTGAAGATGTGGCCCACCTGTGGATCTAGTGATTCTAGAGAAGAACACTGGGGACAGGACATGGCCACAGCTTTAGAGAGGCTATATCCACCTCCTACCTGCACTAGTCAGGTAGGCGGGGAGTGCAAAACTGGTGCCTGCCAGCACCTCTGCCCCCCAATGAAAGTCTGAAGTGGTCCCTGACCCTCCAGTAGATTCTTTAAGATTAACAAATGAGTCTCCTTCACATATAATTCAGTTACTTCTCAAATGGCTGCCTTTGCACTGGGTACCAGGGTGAACCTGTGTGTGAGCTCTTCAAGAGACACAAGCCCCACAGGTTTCCAAAGCCAAGCAGTTTTAGGGACTCGTCTCTCCATTGCAGGCCCAAGGTTTCAGGTGTTCAGTGTGGGGTACAAACCCCTTCTCAGGGAAAGCCTGCCACCTGTGAGATCCCTTCTGATTGTCGTGCCAGGTATGGGTTTTTGCCAAAACTGCCTCTCTGCCTCCCCTTCCTGTCTCATTGTGCCCTCCCCCATCTTTTTTTTTTTTTTTTTAACCAATGTGACCCTTTTACCCCTTGTTATGGAAGGAGCTTTCCAGCTAGTTTTCACTTTTTCTAAACCAGGAATTGTTCCATATATAGCTGTAGATTTACCGTGTTTGTAGGAGGAGATGAGTTGAGGGTGTTCCTGTATTGCCATCTTGGACCACTTGCTCACGACAGTTTTTTTTGATAACTTGAAAAATACGAAGACTCCAGTTGTGTTAAAGATTTGGTTTCCCCTTGGAAATGGAGAACACTTTAGCAGGGGACACTCTGAAGGAGTCATCTGCCTGTCAGTGTTACCCTGAGACTCAAGTGGATTGCATTCAAAATAGATACATTTCTCCCAGAAGGCAATTGTGTTTGGAGCATAATGTAGGCCATGGTTCCATCCAGTTTTGAAGCATGCTGATTATAGGTAGCTATATTTATTATAACAGCTGAAAGGAGAATGTCATAAAAATAAAAGTCTCCCACAAGTAGGCCACTATTTCATCTGATTTAGAATTGTGGAAGCTGAGAGCAAAAATAACTGAAAGCTTCCTCTAACCTTCTCTGAAAGGAGTCCTAGAGAAGAAAGAAGTTTGTGTGTGTGTGTGTGTGTGTGTGTGTGTGTGTGTGTGTTTCCCAATGATTTCTAATTAATGACTCTGAATATAAATGTAATTTTGGAAAATATATGATTATTCCAAGTGTAATATCCCTCTTTTTGGCCAACATCACATCAGATTTCTTTTACTCCCTGTCTTTTCTCCATTAAAATGAATGAAAAGAGGGCCTGCACATATTTCGTGCTTATACCAAAATACATGTACCTTTTTGTTTTCTTTTTCCAAGACAGTATGCTATTATGTAAGAGTGAGTGTGCAGATGTGGAAAGAAAAAAAAAAATCCCATCCTTGTATATTTGTCTGCAGCTTTTGACTATACTGAAATGTGAAGTTATTCTCAAATGTTAATGTTCAGAAGGATCATCTGGGGCTTGTTAAACGTGTATTCCCAGACTTTGTTCTCGGAGATTTGTTTCTTCTGGAAGTGCCCTGGTTGATAATGCCCTATGGCTCCTGGACATTTGGAAGTACTCTCAGAGTCTGAGTGCCCTTAGAAAGGTGGAATGTCATAATCCTTCACTTGCCTAATCATAGGAATTTCATATTTGTCCTTTTTTTTAATGTTAAATCCTTGTGGTTGAATCTTTAAAAGCTGACTAGAAAAAAATGCAAATATATTGAGCATTCACCTGTCAAATGGGAAGATTATTTGGCCGCTGAGAAGGAGATCCAAAATTCACATGTTTTTTCTCCTGCTCTGTTAACTATTGAGGGTACACAGTTGCTTCTGGCAGTGCTGTCTGAGGTGAAGAGAGGAGGAGAAACACTCTTCTGTTCCCATTCTTAAGCTCTCTGGTTGCCTGCCCGGGCTTTCCATTTCCTCCCGAAGCCAAAGCTTCTGAGCCAGCTGATCCCAGGACACACAGCTGAACGCAGGCATATTCTGGGATACAGAGCAGAGGAAGGGAAGGGAGAGGCACAATTTAATCTGAGTGCAAGCAGACTAGGATTTAGGGAGCAATCTTGGCCTGGTAGAGAATCAGAGAGAGACATTACCTAGGATGAGTGTACGGGCAGGAGAGACAGATGCCAAGGTACCTAAAGGTTCATGTTATTTCGAAGCCGACGAATGTGGGTGCTCTTCTGGGGGTCAGTGCTAGGACCCCCAGAACACTTTCTATTGAGGGCGTCTAGTTTTATCAGAGGAAAAGGGACTTTTCCACTGGGTGGTCTTCTCTTTTCACTTTAACAGTGAGACAGGCATTTGTGAACAGAAATACCTCAGCTCACATATCAAAGAGTTGATGGCTCAGCAGAACAGTGCCTGCTGCACCCACTCTCTCCCCTGGTTTCCAGTTTCTGTCTGGGGTCTATTTGGAATGTCTGGTAGCTCTCACTGCCAGTATAATTGGAAAGCAGCAGAAAGCTGTGATTGGATCCAGTGGGGAAGTTAAAATGTAAGGAACCAACAATTATAATAACTGTGTAAGAATAAAAAAAAAATAAAGCAGATGTGCCTTTGCAAATGTTTATTTTCTATGGAGATAGAAACCCAGTTTGCATTCTCAGACTTCCCTCTGGACAATTAAGATGTGAATTTGGAGTCAGGTGTTGACTAAAGAATTTGAATTGTTTTCTTCAAGGTACAAAGCTCTTCAAGGGCCAGCATGTAATGAAATTTGTGATGTGAGCGTAAAACTAAGTGACTATTATAAAAGTCATAGTCTGCATGGGACTCCATAAATTCACACCATGGTGAGTTGTCTAAAGGGATTTTCACTACTCTGTTCAACGTAGACTTGAAAGGCGCCTCACTCGGTCTCCACTCAGCAGCCAATCCAGAGGCCCCAGCCACAGAAGACAGGCTGCATGCTGCAAACACCTGGCCACCCACCTTTCCAGGAACACCAAGGACTTTTGATATGGCAATTAAAACCTGGCCCATACAACATTTTCTTACAGTGAGCTTGATTTTAACTTCATTTTTTGCTTAACTAGTTCTTTTGTTTCAAACAGATGTAACCTTTTCCTTTTGTTTCCCAACTAAGGACACCTGTGAGGTATTCCAGCTAACTTGTGTAGATCCATCATTGGTTTCTTGGCAGCCTTGTTTTTAAAAATCTACATACTGCTTTCCCAGTTCAATCCATCACTTTACACTTGAAAAGGTCATGGTTTGCTCATCAGGAAACTTTGGAGAAATCCTTTGCTATGATTTATCTTATGTTACATGCCCTGGTAGAGATTCTCAGGAAGCAAGGCCCATTACTTCCTTGTAAGGTCATTCCCCTGAAGTCCCCTGCAAATGAGTACCAATTGTGCATGCTTGAGACTGAAGCGTTCTCTTGGATCATTTAAAGGGCATCAAGGGAATGAGTGGTTTGTATTCGGTGACTCATGTGAGTTAGACAGGTGATGTATGGGACAGAGTCTCCCTCGGAGGTGCTAGCATGTCAATGATAGCTCTTATTTTTAAATCGCTTCCAGTATTTAGTACAAAGATAAACATGACCTAAGAGACTTAATATTCTATTTTCTGATATTCATAATCGATGGTTGTTTAAAATCCCTTTGGTATGTTACATGCAAATGTTTGCCCTTTGCCCCCCTAAACTTCTTAGTGACATTGTTATGGACGTGAGACATTAAAGCAACTCTATTAATTATTTTTTATTTTTTTATTTTTAAAAATTTTTTTTTCAACGTTTTTAATTTATTTTTGGGACAGAGAGAGACAGAGCATGAACGGGGGAGGGGCAGAGAGAGAGGGAGACACAGAATCGGAAACAGGCTCCAGGCTCCGAGCCATCAGCCCAGAGACTGACGCGGGGCTCGAACTCACGGACCGCGAGATCGTGACCTGGCTGAAGTCGGACGCTTAACCGACTGCGCCACCCAGGCACCCCATTAATTATTTTTTAAATCGCAGTATTTAACAACAATATTCAGAGAATTTCCAAGTAATTATCTCTGCAATGTTTAACACTGGATTATGTTTAGTAGAATGGCCTAGCTGTCTGGGAGAAAAAGGTGGCACTATGAAGTAAAATAATCTGTTTTCAGAACTGGGAAGATATTTTGAAGGAGACCAGTTTAGTTATATGATGTCTGTCTTGTAAGGACCAAATCAGTTATACAGAAAGCATTTATGGTACACATGCAATTATAAAAATCTCTTCATTTTTGCATTCTGTAATCCTAACTACCTAAATTATGTCAAGTGTATATTTTCTGTTCTCTCTAAATAATTCTTACCTCAGTGTTAACATCAGCCAAAATCATTTATTCGAGAAACACTATGTATGAGGTCCTATTTGGTTGCTGGGAATGTAACACTGAACAAAATCGAAAGTCCTGCTCTCCGAGTTCCCATGTGTAGTGAGTCTCCTGGCATTAAATTCTGCTGGTAGGTGGAAACGTGGTTGACTACAGAGGAAAAGCTTGTTAAGGGGTAGAAGGTAATAGTATAAAATCAAGTTCAGGCATGTTTGGTGTACCTGAGTACATTTCTGCTCTGGCCTTGTGTCCTGAGTGGTTTTTCTAGTTGCGCAGGTAGATTTGTCCTGCTCTTCTCTACGCTCTCTCCCCAAGGCCCACTTGAAACAGGGTGTAAAATTATGAGGCTTGTAGCACTTGACTCGGTTTTGAATCTGTAGTAAAGGCACTAGGAAACCAGAAACTGAGATTTATCAGTGTTAATAGGCCACGTAAATTACACTGAAGGCCGGGAGAAAAATGGAAAGGAGTAAGTTTGCCAGGTCACTAGGCCTGCTGAGGGCTCTGAACCTCATGTGGTCAGTGTCATGGGGATGCTTAAGTGGTCCTTACTCATGCTTAGGGATGCTCTGATCCCTGTTTACTGTGCAAACCAGAACCTGCAAGCCTTTAGTTCTTATATTTTATATCTGTGGTTTCTGGGTTACTCTTGCTTTCTTAGCCATGACAGTGACAGCATCTGTTAATAAATGGTGCATAGAGCCTATCATTTTCCAAAAACACACACATATATATGTATTTTTAATGTTTGTTTATCTTTGACAGAGAGACAGAGCATGAGTGGGGGAGGGGCAGAGAGAGAGGGAGACACAATCCGAAGCAGGCTCCAGGCTCTGAGCCGTCAGCATAGAGCTCAACACGGGGCTTCAACTCACGAACAGCAAGATCATGACCTGAGCCAAAGTCGGACACTCAACCGACTGAGCTACCCAGGTCCCCCCCAAAATATGTATTTTTAAATTACCTAATTTTAAGGACATTTTACTGGCAAGTTTTCAGATGAAGTTTCACTTTGGAAATAGGATTTGGCCCTATGAATGTTAGGAGAAAATTCATTCCTAATTATTCTGAGATATCTAAAATTTATTTTGTTACTTATGACTGGTAAATGAAATATAAGGGGAATAAGTTTTTTATTCTTTAATAATTTGAACTAGATTTTGAAGTAGGCATAGTGGCCTCGCCTTGGTTAGTTAGCTGATAATATTCTCCCAAACTGATGATTCTGACTTGTCTTCTCTGAAGGAAATACTTTGACTTTCTGATCTCATTGCCCCTCTCTCTTCCTTGAAAGCAGCATGGTGTCATGGGATGAGGATGGGGCTAGTGTTTGGAAACTTGTATTTTAGTCTTGTCTCCAACATTTACTCGTAGAAAATACATAACACTCTTTGATGTCAATCTCCCTGTTGGTCTCACATGAGAGGGTAGGTATGTAAAGATATGTAAAACCGCCAAGTGTGATATAAACGTAAGGTATTATAACTACTAGGCTTTGGCCTAATACAAGGTAATACATACCTGTGGGAAAATATCCCCATGGTGCAAAAAGGTACACTGTCCAAACTTCCACTGCCTGCTGCTCCCCAGTTCTTTGGGTCCCCAGTTCGATTTCCCAGAGGCTGCTGCTGTACCTGATGAGTTGTGGAGCTCCTGGAGACGATGACATAGGAAGAGATGTTACTAAGCATGTTTAATAGACCTAGAGCCTACTTTCTAAGAGACTACATTTTTATTTTTAGTAAGACACATTTCTCAGGATGTGCTGCTGCTCAAGATGTAGGGAATACAGCTTCATCATTTTTCTTGTTTCGAATAGAAAAGAGTAGAAATGCACATGCTGTTAGCTTGCTGAACCAGGGTGTTTCTGAGATATGTGTTGAAGTTCATGGAGCACCACCTAAAGGGATGGAAATAATGCTGCACGGGAATAGGGCCTTTCAACAACGGCCACAATTTCACACCGCACGTTATTGCTTCTTGTAAAAGCTCTTGCTCCGCTTTCTCATCTCCAGATCACTGGATGACAGCTCTGGCAGAAACAAATAGCAGGTGGGACGACATGTATTTGTGGATTTTAGGTTATGGTTTGGCTTTAACATATTGCTATGTCTCTTTTTCCAGACTCGCCTTCCTTTCAGAGGCTCAACACCTCCTCTTAACATAACGATTAGATTCAAGACCTGCAATTCAGTCAAGATGTAGTCATGGGTCAGCGTACTCCTATTATCCCAGCTGGGGCTGCCCTCCCATGTTACCTGCTCCAGAACAGTGAGTGTATTCATCGGAGCTGTGCCATCCCGGGCAGTGTGAAACACTCCTCACATTCTTTCCCAAGTTGCTGGTCTCTTAGGCTTCTTTGTTTTTTAGTATTTCAGGGCCCACGAGGGATGTGTCAAATGTCTCCCAGCCCTTTAATTTGTCCATGTTTGCCTTAGAGGTCAGTTCTAATTGGGTATGATCCTACCAGCTGAAAAATAGTCAGAATATGGAAGGGCCAGGATTAGGGGCTTGGAGAGGGGGATTTTGGAAGGATAACATAACCAGCCAGTTTTCACCCTCCAGCAGATAAGAGGAGATCGTATTCATCATAACTACTCATAAAATCCTACCTTAAACGATGAAGAAAGTATCTGTTTAAAGTGTGAAAGTGCCTTAAGGCTAAGAGATACACTTGCTAAGGATTTTGGTCATTGAAAACTAGTTCATCCTAGGAAAAGAAATAATTTTTATTAGTGGTCAAAGAGAAAGAGAATCAGGTCCATTATTTCAACACAAATAAAGCAGGTTGAAAAATCCTCTAGACCCTCAAGTGAACGTAGAAATATTAGAATTGCAGGTATTGGCTCAAGATAATGCTTTGCTAATGTATTATGTCCGTCTTTTGAGGATCAACACTGTGAAATAATCATCTTATAAGAGAATTCCCAGTAGAGAAAGTGAACACAGTATGAGCACAAAATAGGGTTGAGAGCCTAAGATCTTGACTAAAGCTATGAGTAATTTTTCTGTTTAGGAAAACCAATAAAACAGCCTAATGATGACAACATTTCACAGGTCTTAAAATAATGGGTACAGTATAACTGACTTCTGTTTATTATCTAACAATCACTAGGAAAATTTCACACTTTCAGTTTCAAAAATATGACATATTAATTTTGCTTTGATATAGACATTATGTACACTGAGTCATTGTGCTCTTTCTTTCTAGTTATGTGTTCACATTTTCATTGCCATATTAATTTCCTAAACTCTGAGATGGTGACTCCTCTCCTTTCCACTTGTCTGGTATCATCTTGGCATGAGACACAGAATAACTCTGATTCTGGAGGTGAATGTTGGTGCAGTTGAGTAGATACTTCTCAGTCCTCTTCTGTAAGATGTAGGGTAGTAATGCTTTAAACTGCGATGAACATGAGGCCCTCCTGCTCACAGACACTGGTGTCAGAATTAGGGAATAGAATTACTGAGCTTCAGCATTATGTTTTCTTTTTCAAAGCTGTAGTCCAAATATCTTTATTTTTTTTTTAATGTTTATTTATTTTTAGAGAGAGAGACAGAGTGTGAGTGAGTGAGGGGCAGAGAGAGAGGGAGACACAGAATCCAAAGCAGGCTCCAGGCTCTGAGCTGTTAGCACAGAGTCCGACGTGGGGCTTGAACTCATGCACTGAGAGATCATGACCTGAGCTGAAGTCAGCATTTAAACGATTGGCCACCCAGGTGCCCTTGTAGTCCAGATCTCTTAACTCTTGCTCATTCTCATCCGTTAAATGCTACCTCCTCGTTTTCTTCCCGACTTCATCTAATTTCCTGGTTTTAAAACTTAAAGTAACTAAAATTGTGTATATACCTCAAAGATAGTGCTGCAGTTGCATGAATTACTACAAACTGTATGTAAGCTTACTAGAGATTTGTGAAAGAGAAATGAAAATAATGGCAATGCTAAAAGATTTAGTGATTACCCTCTATTATCCCCATAATTGTTTAAATAATCCAGTATGGTAGGTAACAGTTTTATTTGGGTTTTAAAAACAGGCTGGGTAATTTATTAGGGCTACACAGATAATTAGTAGGGAGCTAGAACCCCGAAACTCATACTTTAGTCACAGTGTTACATTGTACTGCTGACCTGTGTATTAAGGATTATCAAATTGTGTGGGATATAAATATGTAATATTTTTGTTTTGTCTGTAAGTAATTGCTACCCACTATACTATGTTGAATGCCCTTACACTTAAGCATTCAGTTGGATGACATATTATAGCAATTAGCTCAGAATGGTCTTGTTATTTAGAACTCAATTCCAGTGATTTTCTTCATGATTGTATATATGTGCGTGTGTGTGTATGTATATGGATAAAATGGCAGCTCAGTAAATTTTTACTTAGTACAAAGTAAGTAACCACCACCTAGATCAAGATACAGAACATTGTCAGCACCACTATTAGCTTCTTTCCCAGCCCGTATCTCTCCCTCAAAGGTCTCAATTCATAATCACCAGTTACTTTTGCCAGATCTTGAACATGATGTAAATGGAATCATAGTGTATATGTTTTGTTATGCCTGGCTTCTGTTATGCAACACAGAGCCTGTGAATCCTTTGTGTTGTTGTGTGAAACAGTAGTTAGTTCCTTTATATTCCGTTTGAGGATACCATTACTTCTTTATCCATTCTCCTGTCAACAGACATTTGTATTGATTTGGTTTTTGGCTATTGTGAATAAACATGTTATAACAATTTTTGTGGATGTTTTCTGGTGGACATAGGCATTTGTTTTTCATGGTACATAGCCAGAAATGGAATTCCCATGGGTCATAGTGTAGGTATATGTTTAAGCTTTCGTATATATTGCCAAAAGTTGTCCAAAATGCTCAAACCAAGTATGTTCGCATCAGAGACACCTTAAAGTTTCTATTGTTTTCCATTTGTAACCATAGTTGGTGTTAACAGTTCTTTTCATTGTAGATATTCTGGTGGGCTTGTAGTAGTATCTCATTGAGGCTTTAATTTGCATTTATCTTATAAGTAATGAAGATGACTTTTTTCTGTATACTCCCTGATCATTTGGTAAAGCAGATATTAAAATATTCAAGTTCTTTGCACATTAAAAAAAAATTGAGTTGCCTTTCTTCCTGATTTACAGGAGTTCTTTATTCTAGATAAGGATTCTTATTCAAGTGTATGTATTGAGACTATTTCCTTTAAGTCTGTGACTAGAACTTTCTTCCTTTCATTGCTTTGAGTGAAAAGAAGTTCATAATTTTAGTGCAGTCCAACTTACTAATTTTTTATGTGTAGTGTTTTTTGTTCCTGTTTAAGAAATTTTGGACTACTGCAAAGTCATGAATATGTTTCCCCCCTCTATTTAATTCTACAACAGAGTTTCTCAAACTTTCTTGGCCTGTGGAGACCTTAACATATTAGTAGTTTTTTCAGAGACCTAATAAGCTGAAAGAAACACGTAACAATTCTGTTTAGTGAGGAGGTAGGTCCAAACAACTTAATAAGGATTTACATCCTAAAGCATAGTCGATGTTTGAAAATATAATTCAAATTAAATAAAAGAAAAATAGTATATTTATTTAATTCTTAAGTAACCACAATTACTTTGTAATGAGATGTGTGCCTATTACACTGCACAAATTATCAAATCTTGGAATCTTAGAATTGGTTTGGACACAAACACCTTCATAACCTCTGCCATATTAATTTTTGCACGGTACTTTTTCTGATAGCTAGTTTCCCAAGGATACTCTGGAATGAAATGTAGCATAATGTAATGTTGAAAGAGTGCATGACCTTGAGCTGGTAGTCTGGGGAAAGTGTAATAAAAGTTTATGGGGCGCCTGGGTGGCTCAGTCGGTTAAGCAGGTGACTTCGATTCACGTCATGATCTGACAGTTCATGATCTCATGGTTCATGAGTTTGAGCCCTGCTCCAGGATCTCTGCTGTTACAGTAGAGCCTGCTTTGGATCCTCTGTCTACCTCTCTCTCTGCCCCTCCCCTGTGGGGCATGTGCATTCTTTCTTTCAAAAATAGGTAAATATTAAAAAAAAATAATGCCAAGTTTCTCTCACAAATGTAATATATCCTATGGTACCCTTTGAGTTTGCTATAGTTCCTCAACACCTTGGCACACACTTTGATTCTAGGCACTTTTTTTTTAAATTTTTTTTTAATGTTTATTTTTGAGAGAGACACAGAATGCGAGTGGGTTAGGGGCAGAAAGAGAGGGAGACACGGAATCTGAAGCAGGCTCCAGGCTCCAGGCTCCGAGCTGTCGGCACAGAGCCCGATGCGGAGCTCGAACTCATGAGCTATGAAATCATGACCTGAGCCAAGTTGGACGCTCAACCGACTGAGCCGCCCAGGTGCCCCGATTCTAGACACATTGTTTGACATTTCACATTTAGGTTTACAATCCATCTCTAATTTTTGTGTATAATGCAAGATGGGTATCAAGGTTCTTTTCTTCCTGTCATGCAGATATTCAGTTGCTCAACACCATTATTTGTCATATATCAAGGGACTCTATAAATATGGACCTATTTCAGGACTCTTTTCTGTTTCACTGGTCTAGTTATTGGTGCTTGCACCAATACCATGCTGGCTTAATTACTACAGCTTAATAGGAAGTCTTGAAATCTGATAGTGTAAATTTTCCATTCCTGTTCTTTAAGATCATCCAATTATTTTTGGTTCCATACATTTTAGGAACAGTTTGCTATGTTCCACCGAAGACCTCCCTCTTCTTCTGGTGCAGTTAGACCTGTCTGTTACTGTTGTGGCCCAGAGTGTAGGTCTGGGAAGGGAAGGGTGGGTAGGGAAGATTTTTTCTGCTCTTTCCTGTATCTACTTTCTCCCTTTCTTGGTGCTAGTTCTGTGGCTTCAGTGTGCTTGAGGGGAGTGTAGAAAGAAAGAAAATGAAAAATATCTCCTTGGTTAATCAAGAAGTTTGCAGTCTTCTCTTGGGTTGGTTGTTGCTTTTTCTCATTCCTCAGTGAGTAGTTTTGGGGCTTTCAGGCATCTAAGTGGAAGGTATTTAAATGGTGGTTCTCTCCTGGGGGAATGGACTCTTCAGAGGGCCACTTGGGAGGAGACCCTCCCCACTGCATAACTCAGGACTGACCTTTTCATTTTTTATTTTAAATTTAAAAATATTTAGCATTTATTTATTTTTGAGAGAGAGAGAGAGAGAGCATGTGCACACATGGATAAGGGTCAGAGGGAGGAGAGGATCCGAAGCAGGCTCTGCACTGTGAGTGTAGATCCTCAGGCAGGGCTCGAACTCACAAACCCACCATGATATCATTACCTGAGCCGAAATCGAGAGTCTGCCACTTAATTGACTGAGCCACCCAAGTGCCCCTTTTCTACATTCCCCTCTGCCTCTACAGAATCTGCTTCCCTTTTGCACATACCACTATCACCTTCTTGGTCCTTTATCTAAAGGGACATCTTGAGTGGAGTATTGACAAGAAGGCTCATTCTTCCTTTACTCATAGAGAACTCATATTTTCCTGTCATCTCCATTTACTCTGTTAAATTCTTCTCCTATGCTTGATAATCCGGAGGATGACTGGCGAGTACCCTGGTTGATGGACATGTAGCCAGAGACCGAAGTACCAATTTCCTCTTGTAGGCATTGCCATCTTGAGGAAGATTCTCTTGGAGTCCCCTCCTTGCAATGGAGCAAAGGGAAGAGTTTCTCTACAATCACTTTATTCTAAAAATCCTTCCAGCTACAAATTCATCTTTTCATCTTTATTGGTGATATAGTGGCTGTGGTTGTTGGCCCATTCCAATTGATGCTTCTCAGTAAACTGGGCAAGACTGGCCCTAACTACTGGCAAATTGTTAGCAGAATTTGAACTCAAAATGTGTGGTGATTAGTGACTTTGGTTTTTGGTTTGGAGTCTTAGCTGCAATTTCTCCTGCCAAACAATAGCAATGACAAATAAAGATTTGGTCTGTTTTTTAGACCAAATTTTCTTCTAAAATCTAAAGACCTTTCCTCTACTTACCTCTAAAATCTGCTAACCTATTTTTAATAATAATTTTCCTCATTGTTTTTGTATATGATTAAGGTAATTACTAATGAGATCAAGACTTTCAAATTCAGTAAACATTTATAAGCATTTATAAAAGTGTGTTCAACACTATTCTAGCTTCTATGTCTATACATCAACAAATCTGATTTAATCCAGATAAAACTTGGGAGTTGGGCATTAGTATTGTTTCAACTGGAAGAAAACAAACAAAAAACACCCAAGACACTGAGAATACTGGTATTCAATACTGGTATTGCTCTTGAAATAAACATTTCCTAAAAGTTAGTAATTTTTCATGAGAACAACTAGAATGAAGATTTTAGGTGTGTATCCACCTGGAAAAGCAACTCAAAAGCAGATGCCCCATTGATGTATCAATTGTCATCTTCTTAGATAAAGGAAAGCATATAAAATCTTGAAAGTCTGAGATGATTGAATTTCAACCCAAAGTGATTTTTCACTGGAGTCTGTAGAGACTACAATTATGGGGTCAACAATAGACCAATAATTCACTTTTATGTTCCTTGAATTACTGACTTATTTGTTTGATCTCAAGAAACAAGGAGAGGTAGCATTAGAGGTAAAGGGGGAAACAACAAAAAACACTAGGTTTACTTTAGTTATTTGTTTGTTTATTCATTTGTATATGTATTGATTTATTTTTATTTATTTATTTTGAAAGAGAGCACACACATGGACAAGTGGGGGGGGGAGGGAGAAAGAGAGGGGGAGAGAGAGAGAGAATCTCAAGCACATGCTGCTTTGTCAGTGCAGAGCCTGATGTGGGACTCAGACTACAAACTGTGCCATCATGACCTGAGCTGAAATCAAGAGTCAGATGCTCAACCAACTGAACCACCTGGGTGTTAAATTTCTATTTGACGATTGGTATCCACTTCTAACTTCTGATTATGGCCCAGGTTGATGAATACTTTATTCTGTTGGAGAATCTTACTAGAATTTTCACTTTTTTGTTTTAATTTCATGATATGAAAACCCTAGTCAACCTGATCTGAATATGATTTGAATTGTAATCAGTTGAGGCCTACCTCTTCTTCATTAAGATGTTAGAAACTTTGTGTTTACATTCATCTCAGTGTGTGATTTGGTTTGTTCTTTGATGTAATTTGAGTTGTGTTTTAGTCATATAGAAAAGGCACAGAAATAAATCGCTTTTATTTTGTCACATAAAGCAGATGGCCCATATCATCAACATTTACAAGGTAAGCCAAAGCCACGTTTTAGATAGTAAACCAAAGCTGATGAAGAGGTTCCCCTGGAATTGGAAGGAAAATTGCAAATTACGGCCAACGAAAAACTTTTAAACTTTTATTGTTTCTTAATTTGATGACTTGAAGATAATGCAAACCTATACCAATTTTAAACGTTTTTTTTCCTAAATGGATCACCTTAGACTACGTTTTAAATTATATATAACATTTATTTGTCTATATTGTTTGTTTTACTGTTTGTTTTAGAAATTCTTTTGTGGATAATTGAGAAGATGTGCATTCTTCTGCCGTTGGATAGAATGTTCTGAATATGTCTGTCAGGTCCCTTTGTTATATAGTATTATTCAAATCTGCTTTGATTGATTCTCTGTCTGGATTGTCTATCCCTTGCTGAGTGTGGAGTATTAAATTTCCCACCTATTACTGTATTGCTCTTTATTTTTCCTGTTAGTCTTGTTAGTATTTGCTTTATATATTGAGGTTTTCCAATGTTGCGTGCATAAACATTTACAATTATTACAATCTTCCTGATGAATTGACCCCTCTATTATTAAATAATGACTTTGTCTCTTGTGACCATTTTTACCTTCAAGTTGATTCTTTTGATATATGAGTAGGTCCTCCTGCTTTCTTTGAGTTACTGTTTGCTTGGAATAAATACCTTTTACCTTCCCTTCATTCTGAGTCTATGTGTGTCCTTCAAGTCAGAGTAAGTGTCTTATAGGCAGATGTGTATGAACCTTGTTTGTTTACTGATTGAGTCATTATCTGCCTTTTGTTTAGAGACTTTAATCTATTTACACTTAAAGTAGTTATTGAGAGGTAAGGATTTAAAATTGCTTTTTGTAAAATTTGGACATTTTGTAGATTCCTTTTTGCTTTCTTTATTTGTGATTTGATGACTTCTTGTGGTAGTATGCACTGACTCCCTTATCATAATCTTTTGTGTATCTACCGCAGATTTTTCCTTTGTGGTTACCATGAGAAATAAAATTTCTTACAGTTATAACATCATGTTGATAACATCTCACCTTCAGTATCACATGGAAACTTTATATATTTATTTCTACCCCTCACATTTAGGGTTATTAATATTGCAGTTAACATCTTCTTAAAATTGTGTGTTCAATAACATTATAGTTATAATTGTTTTTTAATATATGTGGTTTTTAATTTTTAAACTAAAATTGTAAGTGATTATGCGGTGCCATTACGATATTAGAAAATCTGATATTGACACAATAAGTAATTGCGATTCCAGATTCTAGATTAGATTCTATAGGGAGGAGGAAAAAAATGCTGTTAAGTATATTATTGGATCAATATTAGGAAACTAGATGGAAAATTAGATAAGAGTAATGTTTACAAGTATTTTATAAATTTACTTAGGTTGAAAATTGTATTGAAGTTATGTAGAATATTCCTGTTTTTAGGAAATAAAAACTGAAAGGTAAAGGCCACAACATAGGCAATTTCACTATAATTGTTTTATATACACATAGAGAAAGAAAGAAATGGAGAGAGTTATAGGGATAAAGAGACAAAGTACATGATAAAAGAAATGGGTTAATAATAAGTGAATCTTATTAAAGGTGTTTGGATGTTCTTTGTACTGTTTTTATTCTTGGAAGGATTCTTTTTTTTTAAGGAAAAATGATCTATTTCATGTAATTAGTAAGTTCAGGATAGAGTTTAAATATGATTTTAGCTAAAATATCTTTAGCAATCTTTCTTTTCTGATTCTACTTTTTCTGAGTTGATGTTATTCCACGTTAGGTTTACCAGAAAGTGGGTGACAATAAAATTCCTGCAGCATTTCTTTAAGTTTGAGATTATTTCCACCTAAAAAAAATAAGTTTCTGACCTGGAATTCTAAGTGTTTATTAAAATATCTGGAAATATACTCGAAACATTTGGGATACCTAGAAATTAGTTTCCAGTTGAATATGTGTAAGTCTTGAATTATTGGTGTCATTTAGCGGTATTTTTAGGGTACCAATGGTAACTATTTAAGCAGATTACTTTCATCAGGGAAGGAAAATAGTGATGAAGGGGATAAGCAGAGTGCATGTCACTGAACTTGAACTGGGTTTTGATTTTACCCCTACTCACTTCTGAACTCTGGCAAACAAATATTCAACCACAGGTCTGCAACCAAAGCTGCACAACACGAAGCTCTTCACTTGTTATGTAAGTGATCAGCAAATTAAAGATTAACCTGAAATCTTTAAGGACATGAGTTATTCTCAGTTTTAAGAAAAAAAACTTGTCTCTTCCATGGTATTTGTGGGATTTACATCACACTTTAGTTTTGTGTGACATCAGAGTTCTTCCACAAACAAAAGAACAAAACACATCAAATCTAACATTTACCAATGGTGATACTAAAAATAGTTTACCCATACTGCTCCCCTCTTTCTGTGTACACACACACACACACATATATGTATATATACATACATACATATATATATATGTATATATATGTGTGTGTGTATGTATACACACACACACACACACACACACACACACACAAGTTCGCTATTATTGTTCTCTTCCTGGAAACAATGGAACAGCTAGTAGATATCAAGATCATTCAGCAGTTCTACTTGATCAGTAAAATTCACCAAGCTGTATGTCCCTTTCTATAATTGTCTTAATGTTAGGCTTTGAGAACAAAGATGTTCATATGTGTTTATAGATTCCCTTGGAAAGCAAAACAAGAAGGAAGGAACTAGCAAGGAGAGGCAGAGGAAAAGAAATTTTTTTCCTAGTCTGAGCCTGATGTTGTTTATTTTAGCACTTCATAACTTGTTATTTTAGTTTTCCTAGATACAGAATATTAGATGTACAGCTATTCTAAAGCTCATCTAGATCTATACATTCAGACAATGAAGAAATTAGAAACTAGGTGGAAAATTAAGAACAAGTAAGTTGACTGGAAGTCACACACCAACCAGTATGAAAGAGCCACCCTTGAATGTGTCCTCTGTGAATGATACCCGAAGTTGTATTTCGAGTAAATTTCCATTACATCAGTACTGCCTTGTTTTCCTTTCTTTTTCTCTTGCCCTAGTGATAAAGACTCTGGGGAATGGGGCAGCAGAGAAACAACACATCTTGTTTCAGATCAAATTACAGTGGAGTTAGAACTATAGACCATACCCATTCCAACTGCATTTTTCAGTTTAAAAACAAAAGATGGCAACAAATAATGAAGTCCCAGAAACGTTTAATTAGTTGATCAAAGTCTCATAATTAGCAAAATGATCATGGGCAAATCACTTACCCTGAGTCTCAGTTTATGCACTTGTTAAAAAGATAAATAGGACTATTGGAAAGATTTAAGGTTATATTAATAAAATACCTAGTATATTACTTGACACGTACGAAGTACCCAGTGAATATGGGCTTTTATTATAGTTGTAAAAATTGTCTTAGGTTTTAAGTTTGTTAATAAAAATTACGTGTATCATTGGTCCAGGTGAAACAGAACCTAAGTGTTTCAACTCCTGGTCCAGTGCCTTTTTCCTCCCTTGCAATTCCCTTGTAGCCTACACTCTCTTGTGAGATGCGTATTTGAAAGCAGGATCTTCCACAGCTGCAACAGTGGAATTGAAAGAGAAAGGGAAGCCTTATTAGTGTGAGTCTGAACTCTAATAAGAGCTGCAGAAATCCTGGAGCCAGAGCCTTGTCACACGTGGTGAGACCTAGTCTCATTTGAAGTTATGATCAAAGTTCTGCATGGCTCATGCTGAGAGGTGGGTTTTTTTTCTTTCTCATGTGCCCCTTGCTTTCATTTTGCTCAGCTTTAAAACATTTGTTCTATTTACATGAATGTATTCAACAGGCAGATTGTTCCTTGCCTGAGAATTCCTCCCATAAATGCAAATAACATTTCTTAATCTCTCACAGCTGGTTCAAGAAGTATGCCTGATGAATCACCTAGAGGAGATAAAAAAAAAAAAAAGGAATAAAGGGAAGAAAACCAAATGCAGAACATTATACAACCCTTGAGCAGCCCATTAAGTATTTAACTTATGCAAAATATGCATTGCATGAAGTGTTTTAGATAGAAGCCACAAGTCTTTCTCTTGAGCTATAGAAAGACAAGGTCAGACCTATGATGCTTTAAAAATGCAGAAATTCATCATCAGTTGAGATTGCCATGGCAATCTTGTGAAACAAACTTGGTCAAAATAAAATCTTAAAACCTCCATGTTGAATAGATTAATCCCTTCCCCTGCTGGAGAGAGAAGGTATTTTCAAGATAGTGGGATTACAGTTCCTTGCTTTTGGTGCTACCCAATGCTTTTCTAGGGAAATTTGGTACTTACAAAGGGCACCAGTGGCCCTCAATTTTATTTATCAATAAAAACAGCGACTAGTATACATTTGTTGCTCTTGCCCTTGGATAGATGTTAAGACATTGCTGGAAGCTGGAAGCACACCTGTAAAGCAGGAATGATAGGGCCGACGTGGTGCTTTTGGGTTTGCAGAGCTAGCTAGGTAAAATATCTGCACACAGACCTGAAGTAAAGAAGACCCACCTCCTGATCTTGTGGCATTTCCATTCCAGTAGATAAGTATTCCCATGGGAAGAGACCAGCAGCTGGGTGGGGGGAGGGGAGCAAATTGCAAAATAGAGTTTTTATCAAATGCAAAAGTCACCAGCAATTCTGTATGTCCGTGTCTTTCAAAGAGTAACTATGCTGGCATGTGGCTCTACTCTCCCAAAGAGGTCTGAATGTGTGCAGAAACAAGTGAGTTATAAGGGAGAGAAAGGAGTTGGCTTTCCTGCTGCCAGAAGTGGTTATGACACGAGAGTGATGTTGAGAAGAGGGAGTGGGGGAGCGACAGGAAACAGCGCCCACAGGCTCCATTTGCAGCAGGTGGGGTTGGGAGGAGACAATTCCTTCCTGCCTGCCTGCCTTTAGCAAGTGTTTATCTTCACTATGTTCCTCCCCTGATTCAAACCCTTCAGTGGTTTTCTTGTGTACGAGAGTGTAAAACAAGTCTTCCAGTCTCATGGCTGCGTGATGTATAGTCCCCCCTGCTTCCTCACCTTCATCCTCCTCCATCTCCGTCTTTAGTTCTTATGTTCAGGCTCACCGCTTTCCTTTCGGAACTGAGCTCGTTTCCCCGTAGGAAACGCCCCCACGCTGTCCAATGTGTGCTTGCTTCTCACCTTTCTGATCTCAGCTTAAATCTCAGCTACTCAGAGAGACCTCCCGTGAACACTCCATCTGGAGCAGTTATCTTTGCCCCAGCGTTGTCTCTGTCTCAGAGCTCTGTTCCTTCCCAACTGGCTCTCCTCACCACAGGTAACTGTCTTACTGTTGGTGTGGTATGTGCTCTGAACTTCCACCTCTAGTCCACATACCCCAGGAGAGCCAGATGTTCCTCCTATTCTTGTGTCGGCCACATCTCTCTCAGTGCCTGCCACTGGATAGGTGCTCCACAATGAATGGGTGGTCCAAGGTTGCAGAGATTTGTTAGGAGAATGATGGTGGGACAGGCCGATCAATGAAATCTTTATATTTTCAAAAGCCACCTGTGGCTTTCATTTTTAAGCTGCTTCATGAGTAGGCCCTGAGGAGCATCCATGAGTAAGAGGGGATTGGAAGTAAGAGGGGATTGGATAAGAGGTATTGGAATCAGGAGAGCAGTAATGTATCAGGGTTTCTAAACCCTAGGAAGAGCTTGCTGGGGGATCTTGATCTGAATGTTTCAGCATTGGTGAGAACAAATTTTGCCAATATGGGTTTTATTGTCATGTGGCCTCTTAGCCTAAAGCCCTTGCAGATGATCCTCTTTGTGCTGAAAGTGTGAGAAAGTATGGATATTGTGGTCCTGGTCCTGGTCCCTGGTTATTGCCAGGGTCACCTTCAACACCCCTCTCGGGGGCAGTCACTGCAATGTGTCAGCAGAACCACTGAGTGCCCTGACTTGCAGTCAGTGGGGTTTCCAGTAATCCTATTTACAGCTCCCTGGGACGCATCAGAAAAAGGAGTGTGCTGAATACTAGGCTGCTCTATTTCCTCTGTTTCCAGCTTCTGTCATCTCCCCTCTGGGGACAGTGCTCCCCTCAGGAAGGGTTCCTCTTCTGCTCCTCAGGCTGCCATGTCCCTAGATCATTACTTGGCTGAGCCTGTGGCATTCAGCTCATGGTGGGCAAGCTCACGGGTCTGAACAACTTGACATTACTCCTCAAGTCTTCCAGAGTTCAAGAACAGGTATGCAGAGATCAGCTTCAAAGTATCTCATGGTTCCCAAGAAAGTTGTGCAAAGTAAACTCGAATAGTGATCGCCCTGGCTTTGACTCTTTCGTAAATTTAGAAAAGGATTTGAGAGTATGTTCCTGTAGTGGTGGCCGTCTTTCTTCTCTTTTCTGTTTCCTGGTTTCTCCCAACCCTAATAGAGAGATAGGGCCACAGTTGAGATTTGTAAACTCCAAAGCATCACACTGAGTTCAGAAGGTAGGTGCTGGGTGAATTTTGCAGAATACAGTGTGAAGTCAGTAAACCTCTCATGGAGTGGAGGAAGAGAGTGGCCATCTTGAGAAGAGAGGGGCTTCTGCTCCGTGAGGCATGTGCTGTGAGCGTGGGACTCGGCCGCCTTGTAAAGAAGCCAGCATATTGGCAAAAGAACTGATGGTGTCTCTGCTCTGCCACATTCAGTAAAAATGAATCTGCATAAAGCAGCTCCGGATAAATGCCACTTCTCTGGGAATGCCTGAAAACTTGTGCGAGGTGCCAGACGAACGCAAAGCACTGACTTTTAAAAGCTGAACAGTTGTTTTTAAGTCCCATTTTTTTTTTTTTTTTCATGCAGAATTAACAGTGTTTCCCACCTGGTCATTTCTCCCACCACAGGGAAAATGGCTTTTTTTTGTTGGAAGATGAAAGGCAGTGAGAGCTGAGCACGTCACAGAAATGAAGACCTGCACAGTGCCTGAGTAACAGTGAAAGGAACTCCCAGGCTACTTATAAAACATCTCAAACTAGTTTTACATTAGAGTCATAATTTCTATAAAATGAATCTCTGCTGGGTAGGGACTAATAAGCCCGAGGACATGTAATCATGTACACTGTTTAAATCGCTGTATAAACAGGTGTTCTGCCATGTTCTCAATAACTCATTTCCATTGACCTGTTAACATAGTTTTTGATCAGGGTGGTCTCCAGGTACTGAAGTGATAAAGCAGAATTTCAGGTGATAATTGGGCATGAGAAAGCTCTGAAGGTTCAGCATTGCCTATATATAGTAAGTGCTTAATAAATGTTACATACAGTTGTCGATGTTGTGGTTTTTCTTAGAGGGTCCACTGGCACCCCTAGTGAGACTATATCTTCTCTCTCAGAGCTGGGTTTCTTCTGACTGTTCTCCTGAAAAGACGTGAAGTTTTTGCCCTTGGGCTCTTCACAATTTTATCTCCTTCATATGTCCTTTTCACAGAAACACTCTGGTGATGGCCTCATATGAAGTCCTTCTTTATTTTTCCTCACTTCTCTTGGATGTGTGGCTTGCTATGTAGTCATCTTCTAAGTGATTAAGACAATTTGTTTTTCAGTTGTCTCGATTAATAATGCCTGATGTCTCCAGACTAATTCTGGAGAGATTTCTATCAGTATTTATAAAGTTAAACAGAATGAATAGATTGGATTGGTTTTGATTTAATTGAATTAACTTTTAATATTAACATTTGGCTAATTCACCTTTGGTCATGAAACGAACTTTAAACTGCTCTGAGCAGCTACATTTTATGAGATAAGGATAAAAGTAGCACATTTTTTCCCCTAATAGGTTCTTAAAGTAGTTTACAAAAAATAAAAAATGAGCATAAAAAACACCAACCATGTCTAAGTTAATATACAAATTGCTGATGTATTGGATTTGTTTATCTATTTAAAAGATAGTGGCTTACTAGGATGAGCCAAACAGGAAATATCTCTGGCTGAGAAATAGCTATTTTAAAATCAGATTTGCATTTGTCTAAGTTATGAAGATTACAGCTGCCTTTTTCTCTCCTTGCTAATTAAATGAGTCCAAGTAGGGTTGTAATTTGGTCAGTAATTTTCTAATTTGTGTGCAATGTTATTTTTAAAGTTTTGTATACAGATGGTCTTATAAGGTGACTAAGAGACTCGGTTTGCTTGTGACTGTCCCAGTTTGCCTGAAGTATTACGGTTTATGCCTTTTGTCCACGTACATTATTAGTAGCACTCCCTTCACTTTAAAAAGTGTCCTGGTTTGCATAATAGGTATTATGTTCACCATATTTAGCTATTACAGGTAAAGAAAACTCTAAACCAGTATCCACACCAGTAACAGTGACATCAAAAACAGTATTTATAGAGTAACAAGAAAATAGCCATTTTAAGCTGGACCATAAATAAAGAATCCTATGAAGGTCAGTTGGGGGAAGATAATGGAAGATCATTTTGCTTGCTTTGGGTGATGTGGGTTATGGAATAGTAAGTAATGGTGTGGGATCACTAGGGTTCAACCATGAATCAGAAATCCTTGAAAGCCATGGAGACTCTGGGTTGGTACAGGATGAAACGGGGAGTTATTAAAGATTTCTGAGCAGATAGATGATAGATTAAAAATCACTCCAAGAAATGTAGTGTTGTATGGCAACAGTATAAGGAAAAGGTTGAATTGGTTGGTAAATGGTACCACTCCTAGAAGAGAACCACTAAAAGTGCAGCCCATTGGATACTGTAAAAAGCAGTCTTAGAGCAAAAAGAAGCAAAACAGCTGGTACGCCATCCAAAGGAGTCATCACTCTGAAAGGACTGGTAAAGGTTATAAAAGTAATACTAGGAAACTGCATAGAAATTAGATTGGAACATGAGGCTTGGATAACCTGGTGATATTTTGGGCTTACTACCATGCAGGTTCAGTGGCCATTTTTATGGTTCTTTAAAAAAAAATTTTTTTTAACATTTATTTATTTTTGAGAGACAGAGACAGAGCATGAGCTCAGGAGGGGCAGAGAGAGAGGGAGACACAGAATCCGAAGCAGGCTCCAGGCTCCGAGCTATCAGCACAGAGCCTGAAGTGGGGCTCGAACTCACAAGCCATGAGATCATGACCTGAGCTGAAGTCAGATGCTAAACTGATGGGGCCACCCAGGCACCCCCATTTTTATGGTTCTTATGGCTACAGAGAAAGTTGTGCCTTAAGTTCTAAATAAGTGCTCTCTTCATGTATTTTTATTTACTGTATGAGGCCATATTGGAGACATACTGGTAATACTTCAAGGTTGAAAGCAAATTGAATTTTACTTTATCAAAGGGATAAAATATCTATGGAATTAAGAAAAAATTAAAACCATGGGTGAGATCTATATGGAATTATTAAAATTTGATTTAATATGCCCAGGAGACAAGTTAATCTTTTGAGCTTAACATCATGGAAAACCACAACGATGCATTCTCACATATTCATACTGTGATGTCTTTGACAGAGGCAGTATACCCAGATCAATATTACTTTGTCCTCACCCAGGATTGATGTTTTTTATTAACAAATTGTTTGCTACTTGTGCAAGATGCCAAAACCCTGGCTGATAAGGCTGATCTAACTACCCATATTAAATGGCAGTTTCCTGGACAACCTTCCATGTGTTTTACATTGATAAGTGATTCAGTTTTCATAGTCCACCAATAACTTTATCATTTTTTTTTCTTCTTTAAGTATCTCATTTTTTGTCTTCACCAGCTAAGCAGTAGTAAACCTTCTGGAAAGTGGAAATTGAAGAATATATTGGAGGAGAAAAAAGGGAAGTACCCACTTCCATATAGTTTATATAAACATCTTAAATATCCCAGCTAACATGTTTAGAACTTGTTATTCACGTAGGCAGCAAAGGTGAGGGGCAAATAAATCAGAATTACTAAAGGATAATGTCTAATATGTATAGCAAATCTTTATCTATGGATCTTTAGTTATACAATCATGAATGAGTTCACTGTCTTCCATTGTCATGTGATAATAGTCTTTATTAAGCATTCAGCCAACATGTATTAATAGTTGGTAAATTCAAATTCCTCTCACTTGATAATGAGCTATAATTACATGTCATATTTTTATCAATGAAATGATAGTTTTCCCCAGATATAAATCTTAATATTTTTATAGTAGCTTAATAACTTACAAACTTAATTTTCCTCCCTGCAGAAGAGTCTATTTGGAAGCACTTCAATGTGCAAAAATTAGGGAGTTACCGAGTTACCAACTGAGAAATTTACGGAAAAAAAGATTTCGGTGTTCATATCCCAAATTAAACATACATATTAACTGTGGCCGGACTTGCAAAATAGTGGACTTGAAGACCTCCGTAAATCTGCCTGAACATAAAAACAATGAAAATTGTGGCACAAATTGTTCATCATCAACTTTCTCAGAAATCTGGAAACCAACTAAAAATTTAAAACAATCTGAGGGTGGTTTACTAAGAAATAGTGTAGAAGTTAGGTAAGATTGACAACTTGGGTGGCATTGTAACCTACTTTGATTCTCCTCTCCCCAGCTTTGTAGTAGCCCTGAAAGCCAGGAGCCTTGCAACCACAGAAACTGTGAAAACCAGCAGCTTTGCAGCAATTGGAGGTCACACTGGGTTTGGAGCTCCTCAAAAGTTTCATTCCCAGAGCATTTTCACTGTTTAATCTGTCTAACATCTCTTTGAAAAGCTCCATTTGTATGCTATTGTCATTATTTGCCCTGACTCAAAGTTTCCTCTTCAGGAAAAGACTTAACCACAATGCATTTATTTAAAACAGTTAGCAAATTGCTTAATGTTGCAGCTGCTAGAGTGAGTCGTACCATTTAGCACAAACAAGAGCCTGGTCAAAACCTTAAAAGGAATATCTGGGTAATGAGATACTCATATGGATCTTTGAAAAGCTCTGTTAAATTCCTGGGTATCTAAAAGGCCACGTTCGTGTATAGAGCCATACGCATGCCCAGGAGACTTGGGAGGGCCCAAATTTCTGAATGACCTTGAGTCTCTGTATAAGCAGAATGTAAAGACTAAGGGGTAGTTATAATCAGCTTGAGTGTTGAATCCATGCCCCAATACATACACAGAAACTTACGCAAAGTCTGGGAAACTTAATGGTTCAAGGAAACCTCTGAAAAAATATTAGTTTATCCATGAAAGACCTCAGTTGCCACATATTTCAGGTAATACAGACTATATGGAATTAGTCCTGGAAAGTCACTGAATAGCGGCAGCAACAAGAACAAAATAGCAGCAACAACAAACCTAAGAGGAGGTATTTTGTTGTCAAATTTGCCACATCATATTTTCTAAAATTCAGTTGTCAACAACAAGAATAAAAAACTCAAGCCGTGAAAAGGGAAGTATGGCTATACACAGGGAAAAAAATCAATAGAAATTATCTTTAAGGAAATCCTGATGTTGGACTTGAAGGATGAAGACTTTATATGGCTCTTGTAAATATGTTTACAGAATTAAAGAAAACTGGGTCCAAAGGATTAAAGTAAGATAACAGTGTTTCAAGTAGAAAAGAATATCAATACAGAGAAAAATTGTGATGAAATAGGAGTTCTGGAGTTCAAGAGTGCAATAACTAAAATGAAAAAATTCACTATAGGAGCTCAAGAGCTGATGTGGAAAGGAATAAGAAAGAATCAGAGAACTTGAGGATAACTCTGTTGAAATTATCTGGTCTGAGAAACAGAACACAAGAAAAATGAGCAGAACTTTAGAGACCCATCATAATCCAAAAGACATACCAAAATAGGCATACGGTTGTTTCAGAAGAAGAGGAGAAGGAAAAAAGAGCAAAAAGAATATTTGAAAACCAAAAACCTAGTAGATTTAGTAAAAAAAAAAAAAAAAAAAAAAAAAAAAAAAAGTCTATCCAAATAGCTTAGTTAATTCTGAGTATGATAAACTTAGAAGGTCCATGTGTACACACATTTTAATTAAATTATGGAAAGCCAGAGGTACAGAGAGAACCTTAAAAACATCAAGAAAAAATTGCCTTGTTATGTTCAAGGGATCTTCAAGAAGATTAACACCTGACTTCTCATCAGGAACCATAGAGGATAGAAAACAATAGGGTGGCCTATTTGAAATGTTGAAAGAAAAAACAACACAGACTTCTATATTCAACAAAATAATCCTTTGAAAATTGAGAGAATTTATGACCTTTTCAGATAAAAACAAAGAATTCAATGGTAATAGACTTGTCAAGATAGGAAATGATATAGGCAATACTTTAGGCTAAAATGAAAGGAGAGTTTATGGTAGCTTGAATTCATATGAAGAAATACTGACCAGGAAAAAAAAAAAAAGAGAGAGAAGCTTAAACTTAATAAAATCAGGAATGAAAGGGGGACATCACTACTAAACATAGAGAAATAAAATTGATGACAAACTGTGAACAACTATATGCCAACATACTGTGTAATTTAGAGAAAATGGAAAAAATTCCTAAGAAGACATAAACTACTGAAATGAACTTAGAGGAAATGGTAAATCAAAATAGATATGCAACAAGTAAGGTGATTTAGTTAGTAATTTAAAAAGTTGTCATGAAGAAAACCTTAGGTACAATAAAGTTTATTTATGCTTCATAAAATTTACAAAACATCTAAAAAAGAATGGTCAAACCTTAACAAACTTGTCAAAGAAATAAATAAAAGGACAGACTGCTTCCTAAGTTCTTCTATTGCACTGATCCTAAACTAGACAGAACATTATGAGAAAAGAAAACCACAGACTTGTTGAATACTGGTGCAAAAATGTCAACAATATACTAGCAAACCAAATCCAGCACCATATAAAATGGATTTTATACCATGACCAAAAGGAATTTATCCCAGGAATTCTAGGCTGTTTAAATTCCAAAAATCCATTATCCTACACCATTTTAATAGAACAAGCGACAAAAGCTGAATGATTATCTTAACAGATGCAAGAGATAGAGAAGAAGAAGAAAGAAGAAAGAAAGAAGAAGAAGAAACAGTTGACAAAAGCCAAACCCTTTAATGACATACATTCAACAAACTAAGAGAGGAGCTTCCTCAATCTGATAAAGGACATCTGTGAAAAACACACAGCTAGTACCATACTACCCAGCTAGCACCATACTTAATAGTGAAAGATGGTACGCTTTTCCCCAAAGATCAGGGCAAGACAAAGATGTCTGCTCTTGCCGCTTTTTTCCAGCATTGTTTTGGGCATTGTACTTAGGGCAATTAGGTTAAAAGAAAAAAGCATCAAATTGGAAAGGATGAGGTAAAACTATCTGCATTTGTAGATGACATGATCTTGTATACAGAAAACCCTAAAGAATCAACCAAAAAAAGCTATTACACCTAATATGAGTACAGTAATATTGCAGGACCTATCATTGATATAACAATAAATGACTTCTATTTCTATGCACTAGCAATGAACAACCTAAAAATAAAATAGTGAAAACAATTCATTTATATTAGCATTGAAAATCAGGATAGAATACTTAGGAATAAATATAAGAAGTACAAGTCTTTCTTACTGAAAACTACAAAACATTCTTGAAAAAATGAAGAAGACCTAAATAAATGGACAGATTTGTTTAAAGTTCATGGTTTGGAAGACTTAATATGCTTTAGATGAACATACTCTGCAAATGGATCTACAGATTGATTGTAAACCTTGTCAGATCCCCCCTTTTTTTTTTTTTCCAGAAATCAAGAAGCTGATCTTCAAATTCCTATAGAAATGCAAGGGGCACAGGCAAAACAGAATTTAAAAAGAAGAAAAACAATTGATTACTCACATTTCCTCATTTTGAAACTTATTATAATCTACATTTTTTTTTTTGACGTTTATTTATTTTTGAGACAGAGAGAGACAGAGCATGAACAGGGGAGGAGCAGAGAGAGAGGGAGACACAGAATTTGAAACAGGCTCCAGGCTCTGAGCTGTCAGCACAGAGCCCGAAGTGGGGCTTGAACTCACGGACCATGAGATCATGACCTGAGCTGAAGTCGGACGCTTAACCGACCAAGCCACCCAGGCGCCCCATAATCTACATTTTTAAAGACAGTATGATGCTGGCACAAAGAAATTGTTGAATAGAATAGAATTGAGAGTACAGAAATACTTCTTTGCATTTGTGGTGAATTGGTTTTTGACAAGGGTCCTAAGACATTTCAATTGGGAAAGAGTAATCTTTTCAACAAATGGTGCTGGAGCAGCTAGATAGCCACATGCAAATGAATAAGATGAGACCCCTCACTCATACAAAAAGGAACAAAAAATTAGTGATGTAAATGTAAGAGCCAACACTATGAAACTCTTAGAAGAAAACAGAGGATAATTTTTTTCTTTTACTTGGATTAGGCAATAGTTTCTCAGATGTGACAGGAAAAGCAAGCAAGGAAAGAAACATAAATTGAACATTAGTTTGGCACTTGGTAATTTGGCAAGTAGGTAAATTGGACAAAGAGCTCAAAAATGAACAAATGATTTAGTACGTTTTTGTCATAAGAAGGTATACAAATGACAAATAAGCACATGAGAAGATGTTAAATATCATTAGTTGTTAGGGAAATGAAAATTAAAATCACTATCAGTTACCACTTCATACCTAGTAGGATGGCTATAGCCAAAAAATTATACACACAATAGCAAATGTTGATGAGGATATGGAGAGATTGAAATCCTTACACATTGCTAACACGAATGAAAAATGGTGCAGGTACTTTAAAAAGCAGTCCAACAGTTTCTCCAAATGTTAAGCATAGAGTTACTACATGATCCAACATTTCTACTCCCAAGAGTATATACCCAAGAGAAATGAAAACATATATCCACATAAAGACTCAGACATGAATATTCATAGCATCATTATTCATAATAGTCAGAAAGTGGAAATAACTCAGATATCTATTGACTGATGAATGGAAAAATAAAATGTTATATGTTCAGTGGGATATTATTTGTCAATATAAAAGAATTTGTCAATATAAAAGGATAAATTGACATACGCTACAATATGTATGAACCTTGGAGCCATTATACTTAGGAAAATAGACCAGACATGAAAGTACACACATTATATGATTTTATCTATATAAAATGTCAGAATGGGCACATTTATAGAGATGGAAGGTAGATTACTGGTTACCTAGAGCTCTAGGTGGAGGGCAGGGAATTGGAGAAAGTAGAGATTGGGTTTGGAGTTGGGTTTCTTTAGGGGATGATAAAAATGTTCTAAAATGATTGTGATTTTGCACAATTCTGAATATTTTAAAAACCATTGACTTGTATATTTCTATAGTGCTGTCAGGTAATGGGGTTTCAAACCCAAATGCAGGGGTTGGGGACATTAGCCACTGGTGTTGCCAAAGGAAAACTGGGCTATCCTCTCCTTAGGGAGAATGGGGACTAAGTTGAAGTTGGACACTGGGGAGAGGAACACATGAATACCGTCTCTGTAAACCTCTCAATACCAGCAAAGACCATCAGCATCAGAACCAGACCAAACCAGAGAGCTTTAAACAAGTGGATGTTATTGTGTGTGGAGTATATCTCAATAATTGGGTTTAAAAAGTATTCCGAACTTTTGGTTTTCAAACCTGTTTTTTTTGTTTGTTTGTTTGTTTCTAATCATAGGGCATCGCTCCTCGGGTCGAATGTAGAGCATTTGAAAGGAGTAGTGAAGTAGGTTTAGAAAAGGGTAGAAGGAAAAAAAAATTAGGTTGTCAGTATTCTTGGTTTTTGTATTATTGGGGTATAGGATAAAATTATTTTTCAATTAATATTTTTCAATGTCCCATATTAAATTCTCCTCCAAACCTCACCCTACCTCCCAACACACTTAACAACATAATCAAGTGTCTCATCCCTCATTGTGTCCTTTAAAGTGCTTATTGAAATTGAAATTTAATTCTGGTCAATGTAGAATGTGAATGTCCTATTCATGCATGAGTTAAAATTCACTCCTCTTGCAACTCCAGCTTTCATCTTTTCCTTCTCTATATGAGTGTGTGTGTGTGTGTGTGTGTGTGTGTGTGCGCGCGCGCGCGTTAGGGGACTGGTTATGGTCTGGCTTTGAGATACCTCCAGCTCCAACTCCTTGCATCCGGGGCTGGCTCCTCTGACATTGGGGCAGGGACAGGAAAGAAGATAATAGAATCAAAAGATGTTCATGGTAGTGCGCGGGAGCTTCCCTGTTCTAGCTGTGGTTTAGTCTGGTTTTATTCTGATACTGACGGCTTTTGTTGATGTTGACATGTCTGCACATGTTTTCCCACACTAACGTGCAAGTTCATCTTGGCTCCCATTCTCACTGACGATGCGGTAGCCTATTTTTCCTTTGGCACCAGGGGTTCATGTCCCAAGTCCCTGTCTGTAGGTTTGGAGCCTCTTTGCCTGCCAGCAGTAGAGTACCTTGACCATCCTTGTATTTTCATGTGGAGCCGTGGGAATTACTAATTGTCTTTCCTAAGCCCTCACAAGCCACAAGGAACTGCAATGGGAAATGACCCATTTCTCTCACATCTCCTTCAAATCTGTTTGAGTTATTCACCAGCTGAGAGATGAACACTTATCTTTATGTTCACATATGTTCCCTATGTTCAGATGCAGATGTCAAGTTCTCGTAGGGGTTCTGCCATACAGCTCCGTCCTGGGGTAGCAGTAGCTGGACCTGAAGCTTCTCCACTGTGCAAGTATCAAGCCAGAGAACGATATCCTATATTCCCATTCTTGCACGCTCTCTCAGTCTCAAGCTCCTCCTTTTTTCTTTTTTAATTTAAATTCAAGTTGGTTAACATATAGTGTGGTATTGGTTTCAGGAGTAGAATTTAGTGATTCGTCAGTTACATATAACATCCAGTACTTACCCAACTGGATAAGTACTATAACATCCAACAAGGGCCCTCCTTAATGCCCATCACCCTTTTAACCCATCCCCTCACCCAACACCCCTTTGGCAACCTTCAGTTTGTTCTCTGTATTTAAGAGTCTCTTATGGTTTGTCTCCCTCTCTGTTTTTTATCTTATTGTATTTTTCCTGCTCCTTCCTGTATGTTCATCTGTTGTGTTTCTTAAATTCCACACATGAGTGAAATCATATGATATCTTTCTCTGATTGACTTATTTCGCTTAGCACAATACACTGTTTCCACCCACATTGTTGCAAATGGCAAGATTTCATTATTTTTGATTGCTGAGTAATATTCCAGTGTGTGTGTGTGTGTGTGTGTGTGTATGTATGTATATACATACACACACACACACACACACATCGCATCTTCTTTATCCATTAATTAGTCAATGGACATTTTTAATCTCCTCCTCTCTTTATAAAAATTAGAATGCTGCTCTGTCATGGAGAACAATACATGAAGTCACTCGTGTTACTCACTGTGTAGCCTGGAGAGGGTATGGCAGGGTGGTAGTTACTGGTAGCATTGCTGCTGGTGCTGCCTCATAGTAAGCCCACCAGGAAGTACCAGGATTATCAGCTATTCATCCTTAAAGTGGAGGATTTATTAGTGCCTTACTTTTATTTTGGGGTCTTAGCCATCTTTAGCAACCAAGACAATTCCCACTCAGCACCTTGCTATATGTGTTCATCTCCTTAAAATAGTTATGATGCATCTCCCTAATGCCATCATCTAAAAGGAAGCCCAACAACATCAGAGGCTGGTTATGTAATTTCCCTGATTCTTCTCAGAAGAAACAGAAAGAAGCAATGAAAATGCCAGTTTATATTTCTTACATTATCAGTGATTCTGAGGAAAGATTCAGTAGGGGAAAAGGCTGCAATAAGTAATTCTATTGAAACATTTATAACGATTATCTTTGAACTCATTTGTCTTAGTTTCAGATGAACAATCAGGTCTCATATTCTTGTGTTATATTGTAAGTCTTTTTTATGTCTTGCCTTGCCAACTATTAATAAGCTATTTGAGGGCTGATGTAATTTGCTTCTTTGGAACTCCTGCAGTTCTATGCACAGAGTAGGTGTTCAATGTATACTTTTTTCTTGTAAACTGAAAGTGTGATATCAATTCTATTCTGTACCGTTCTGTATGGTTCTCAAAACACTGGGTATCATTACAAAAGAAATAGTTCTTCAGGTGATTAAAATACTGGTATTAGATTATAGTAAATAGAATTATTCTTTTTATATCTATGAAACCTAGAAGAAGATGTTATATAGCATCTGCTAACAATCCCTGTTGGCTTTAGTCTGTTATCTGAACTTTCCCATGCTCTAGACATTGGAATGTGGTATATGTGGATGAGATTAAACAGATTATCCACTTGTGTGGGAGTGTAGATACAGAGAAATTTGCTTTGGACCAAGCTTCTAGTTGGAACCCAATCTACATAGTGTCTGAGTGGTGGAGTTGGATAGGGGGATGATGAAAAACCACTGAGTCACTGCAAGTAATTTAATTATAAATAGAGTTTTTATGAGTGGTGTTAATATGTGCTACCTCAGCTAACCTGACAATAAAGGTTTCACAAGCTACAATGACATCTGGAACCAAATCACATGTAGGAATTATGCAGCAGCAATAAAAGCCACTTAATTAGCATTGCAAATAGTGTTCCAGCATTTATGAGATGTCTGCAAATTTGCATACAGATACATAATTACATAATTTGCAGCTGTTGTGTTTGTTCCATAAGACCTTGCCACTTTATTAGCAGAAAATGTAAATCAGGAATTAATTCTCTTTATCTTTCCCATTCTCAGCCTTCTAAAGATGTGTGGTGAATAATGGTGATTTGGTACAACCCTTTTATCTGGACTTTATCACTTTGTCTTTAGAACAAAAACATATCCCATGACTTATTTAGCAAGAGGGAGATTTTGAATGATTTGTAAATCCTATTTTTAATGAATGAATATCATTTATTAGCTAACTTTGGCTTTCCCTATTCATTTCTGAATTCCTTTACTTGCTCTGTCATCCTAGAAATAAAGCCTATTTACGTCCTGCTGGTTTAAAGAGGCTAATTATGTAGTTGATCTTATGTGTATCTTTCAGATAGGAGCAACTATCTTAAATTATAAATTTTTAGAGTCTACTGGAACAGAAGAATCTAGTCAAATGAAATAATGTCTGATAAGAGTTTCAGATACAAGAAGCTGAGCTGATCAGGCAACTAGATACAGAAAAGCAAAGATGGGCACCTAACTTAATTTATTGTCAATCCTTCTGAAGGAAAGGCTGGTTAAACTAATTTAATGAATTGTATTAGTACAATTTCATGTACCAGGACCATAACATTTTCATATTTCAGATCTAGAAGTTGTGAAGAAAAAAAATCTCACTATGGGTTTGTGATTTATTATCAGCTTATCACATTGAAAATAGACAATTGAATGTGATCTGATGGCTTGAGATGGCCTGAGGTTAGAGGAGATTTCAGTAAAATCTAAGGTGTTTTTTGATAGGGGGCTTCTGTCTTATATCTTTGGGTATTGGAGCAAAAATTTCAGGACATCAGATTAGATATAGAAATAAATAGTAGTCTTAGAAAAGTGATTGGATAGGAAAAAATGTGGATTCCAATATACCTCTCTTCCTTCCTTCATTTATTTAACATTTATTGAAATAAGTGCTAAGGAACAAGAAGGTTTGAGCTAGGTTTAAACGTTGGGCTTAGGATAAGGAAGACCAAAATGTGAAGACTGACCATAAATTTCACAAGCTAATATTCTTTGTCACGGTCAAATATGTTTCTGAATACTCGTCTTTATGGAGTGGTGGATTGACTGTAGTTCAATTTCAATAACATAGGTATTCTAGCTTTATAGGAATTTTTTTTTAACATTTGTTTATTTTTGAGAGAGACAGAGACAGAGTATGAGCAGGGGAGGGGCAGAGAGAGAGAGGGAGACAGAGAATCTGAAGCAGGGTCCAGGCTCTGAGCTGTCAGCACAGAGCCTGATGTGGGGCTCGAACTCACAAACCATGAGATCATGACCTGAGCCGAAGTCAGATGCTTAACTGACTGAGCCATCCAGGCACCCCCAGCTTTATAGGAATTTTAATCAAAAGCAAAACCCACATGCAAAAAATAAAGATAATTAAATATGTGAAGCTATGGGCATGCATGCTTTTGTGTTTTTGTGGGGGAGGAAATTTGATTTTTAAACAGATTTAAGGGAAGAAAAATCTCTATATCGTTTGATATTAGGTTTCTTGAGTTCTTTTATCTTGCTGATCATAGCCATTAAATTAATGTTTTTAATCATTTAGGAGAGCAAATATTTTTCATATGGTTGAACTAAGAACCTGTGAAACTCTTCCTAGCTAATCTTTTTCTGTCCTAGTTAACATTCTAGAAAAGATAATTATTGGTAAATCCCAAGAACTCCTTGCATTCTAGAATCTCTGTGTTCATGAATGGTGCTGCTCAGGCCAGCTTTCAACCACTAGCTTCATATGGGATGGAAACTGGTGACTTAGTACCTGGGTCTTATTAACTATGGAATAGAAGTTACATAGCATGAAAAGATGAAAGATTGTCCATATATGAATTTTATATACAAAGAGAAATATCATGCTTAGAAAGTTTTGTGTGTGTGTGTGTGTTCCTTTATTCTCTCTCTACAGGATATTTTCAGTCTTTTGTGGATTAGTCATGATAGCGTATGAACAAACACCTGGTTGTTAACATTATTCTCCTTAATATTACCTGTGCAGGAAATGTGATGTGGTTGATAGTAGAGTAAATAAAATAGAAAAGGTCCTGCTTCAAGCATGCCTTAAGTTTTTTTCTTTAATATTTTTTAAGTTTCTTTATTTTTAATTTTTTAATGTTTTTATTTATTTTTGAGACACAGAGAGTGAGCGAGTTGGGGAGGAGCACAGAGAGAGAGAGGAGCAGAGAGAGAGAGGGAGACCCAGAGTCCAAAGCACGTTCCAGGCTCTGAGCTGTCAGCACAGAGCCCATTGCAGGGTTCAAACTCATGAGCTGCAAGATCATGACCTTAGCTGCAGTCAGATGCTCAACCAACTGAGCCACCCAGGCGCCCCTTTTTTAAATTTATTTTGAGATGGGGGAGGAGGAGGGGAGGAGGGCGGGGAGAGAGAAGTCAGGGAGGGGCAGAGAAAGAGGGAGGGAGAGAATCCCAAGCACTGACAGTGCAGAGCCCAATGCGAGGCTAGAATTCATTAACCCTGAGATCATGACCTGAGTCTAAATCAAGAGTCGGATGCTTAACCAACTGAGCCACCCAGGCACCCCTTGCTTTAAGTTTCTGATCACTGGCTTCTTTAGTCACCCTTGAACTTAATAATGTTTATCAGAAAGAAGGTTACACCCTGCCCACTTGACCTGGTAGCACAGTACACATTCTAAAGATAAATTCATTGGTTCTCGTGGTGTTGCTATGGCAGTACTTGGCTAGTGATTCTTTTTCAAAGTAAAAAGGTAACAACATACAGATGGTGAAATTTTTCTATGAGTGTATGTACTTGTATGATTAGCTCTTCTCCCTTCTTTCTGATTTTAGCTCAAGATAATTTTTAGAGTTTTATGCATGTTGTTACACCGCACACACAAGAAACGATCAGTTCAGTTTCTCAGTGTTGGACCCTGAGATTTTTCACAGCACTGCCTGTGATGTCTTCAAAGTGGTTGCATGCAGATGAGTTCAGCATGCTCTTTCTCAACTGTTCCCTCTTTGGTCTCCCATGGTTTCACCTTCAGAAATGAAATACTCATTTCAGTTGCTCTCCCATTTCCATTGTGCCAAGTTTGTTAAGTTGTTCTTACTATGTTCTTAGAGAAGCTCAATGGTTATTATAACTAGGTCTCCTGCTCATGCAGGCAGGAGACCAAAATAAGTAACGGCTGAGAATCTTTCTTAGACCGGTGTCTCTGGGTCTACGTTGGCATCAGTTCGTCTAGGGGCTGAAGACTTCCAGCCATTAAGTGTGCATGGTTCATGTCCATGTCTGCACTTGTTTGAGCTGATTTATCTGGTCTGTAACTTTAAAGATGTTTATAAACTAAACATTGCTCTCTCCTCTTAAATATCAGAAATGGTAATAAACATAATAAACATTTTTCTAACAAAAAGGTGAGAAAAATAAATTCTTAAAGGATAATTTGGCAATTTTAAGCTTAAGTAACGGAAATGAACTAAAATTATGCCAAAACTACAAAGTTTATTGTCAACATTAATTAATACTTTTCACTACAGCCTTAATAATGACTAAGCAATTATTTTCTGAATCCAAGAATGTTCCCTAGAAAGAGGTGAAAAGTATTTCTTTTCTGTCTGAGCGGTCGTTAACTTATTTTTTTCTCATCTATTACAAAAGAACCAGTTCTTGAATTTTATGGCTTCTATTAAGTTACACAGTGAAGAAATCAGGTTGGAAATGTATAAAGTTAGATTTATACCAAAGAAAAAAGTATATTATTAATTCATTTGATTTTATAATGGCAAGAATAGCTTATCAGTGTGTTCTGATAATATGATTTTTATAATATTTCAGAGAAATCTTATTTTTATGTTTAATCTCTGGCATTTTAATGGAAGCAGTAAAAAAACAAAAACGATAGCTTACGAAAAAATAAAGTCTTAAAAACTTACTATTGCACTAAAGGTAACCAGTTTCTATGTGAAGATGGGTGGTATGAAGAAAAATACATAACAGAGTTTTGTGCATAAACCAGAAATCACTCCAGGTTTTTCAGGCAGAATGGTATTTAATCCCAGGAATTCAATGCTTTTGAACTTTGTGAAGTGCTGGGAAAGCCAAAGCCATAACAAGCCATGTAAACTCTCAGGTGCACAGTCAGCTTCTAGTGAATCAAAGAGTCCTAGATCCAGGAAACAGATGCCAATAATCATATCTTGCTTCAACACTGAAGAAGGTGATTTTCAGGAGAACGCTTGGAGGCTACCACAAAAATCTCATGTTTGCCACATGCTTGCATGTTTACCTGCCACACCCAGAGACATTTTCATGTGACTTCTGTCTCTACGTTCCAAATCCTTCATGAGGGCCTCTTTTCGGCAACTCCACTAGCTGGAGATGCTGGTGAATGCAATTTGCAGGCTTCCAAACTCTGATACTGGGAGACTGCCAAGGGGCAGGACTGTACTGTGTGGTCACAAGATAAGCCACAGCTTGGTTTATTACTAGTGCTCATAAGTCTTCTCATAAGGTTGATTATCTCTCACTTTGAGGGCTTTGGTATTATTTATAGAGAAAATGGCATAATTAGAGAAAGCAATAACATTAACCCTGCATGGCATTGCATTCCATTGTAATTTAGTCTGAGAATGGCAAGGCCTGCCCACCATTTTCACAATGGCAGCTCGGGCACCTGTACTTCTCATCCCCGGAAGAACACATTATTCTCTACAGCTGCCTTCCTGACACCCTCCTCTTTCGGATTCACTTCCCCACCACCTTCGCTGCACTTACCATGCAGGGTGAACTTCCTGCTCTGTTTCCAACAATGCCTTCCTTTCTCTCATTCCTACCTGCTGTTGATCTGTTTCTATCACTTCTCACCGTGAGGACTGACTTAATAGCAATGGTGATAGTTAAGATATTTATATCCAGAAAAGACCTGTGAAATCTTACTTTATCCATTACTAGACTGATAAAGGTTATTATGTTTTTAATTTTTTTAATTTATATTTTAGTTAATATATAATGCAGTATTGGTTTCAGAAGTAGAATTCAGTGATTCATAACTTAATACAACACCCAGTGATCATCACAACAAGCGCCCTCCTCAATACCTATCACCCATCTATCCCATATTCCCACTCACCTCCCTTCATCAACCCAGTTTGTTCTCTATGGTTAAGATTCTCTTGTGGCTTGGTTGCCTTTCTTCCTTCCCCCTCTTCCCATACGTTCATCTGTTTTGTTTCTTAAATTCCACATGAGGGAAATTACGTGGTATTTGTCTTTCTCTGGTTGACTTAATTTACTTAGCATAATCCATTCTAGCTCCATCCACATCGTTGCAAATGGCAAGATTTCATTTTTTGGATGGTTGAGTAATATTCCATTATATATATATATATATATACATATATATATATATATACACACACACACATACACACCACATCTTTTTATTTTTATTTTTTAATTTTAATTTAGTTAACATAAAGTGTAATAATGATTTCAGGAATAGAATTTAGTGATTCATCACTTACATAGAACACCCAGTGCTCTTCCCAGCAAGTGCCCTTCTTAATGCCCATCACCTATTTAGCCCATCCCCCCCACCCAACACCCCTCCAGCAACCCTCAGTTTATTCTCTGTATTTAAGGGTCTCTTATGGTTTGTTTCCCTCTCTGTTTTTATATTATTTTTTCTCCCCTTCACTTAGGTTCATCTGTTTTGTTTCTTAAATTCCACATGAGTGAAATCATTTGATATTTGTCTTTCTCTGACTGACTTATTTTGCTTAGCATAATACCCTCTAGTTCCATCCACGTTGCTGCAAATGTTAAGATTTCATTCTTTTTGATTACTGAGTAATATTTCATTGTATGTGTGTGTGTATATATATATATACATATATATATATGTGTGTATATATATGTGTATATATATATATATATATAAACCACATCTTCTTTATCCATTCATCAGTCGATGGGCACTTGGGTTCTTTCCATACTTTGGCTATTGTCGATAGTTGTGCTGTAAACATTGGGGCTCATGTGTCCCTTCAAATCAGCACTCCTGTATCCTTTGGATAAATACCTCGTAGTGCAATTGCTGAGTTGAAGGGTAGTTCCATTTTTAACTTTTTGAGGAACCTCCATACTGTTTTCCAGAGTGGCTACACCAGTTCGTACTCCCATCAGCAGTGCAGGAGGGTTCCCCTTTCTCTGCATCCTCACCAACACCTGTTGTTTCTTGTGTTGTTAATTTTAGCCATTCTGACAGGTGTGAGGTGGTATCTCATGGTGGTTTTGATTTATGTTTCCCTGATGATAAGTGATATTGAGCATCTTTTCACATGTCTGTTAAGCATGTGGATGACTTCTTTAAAAAAGTGTCTATTCATGTCTTCTGCCCATTTGTTAGCTGGGTTGTTTGTTTTTTGGGTGTTGAGTTCTCTCAAAATACCACCAGCATTTTTGCAGAGCTGGATCAAATAATCCTAAAATTTGTATGGAACAACAATAACCTGAATAACTAAAGCAATCCTGAAAAACAAAACCGAAACTGGAGACATCATGATTCCAGGTTTCAAACTATATTACAAAGTAATCATCAAGACAGTATGGTACTGGCACAAAGACAGACCCATAAATCAAAGGAACAGAATAGAAAACTCATAAATGGAATCATAACCATATGGCCAACTTATCTTCAACATAGCAGGAAGGAATATGCAATGGAAAAAAAGACAGTCTCTCCCACAAAGGGTGTTGGGAAAACTGCATGGCGACATGCAGAATAATGAAATGACCACTTTTTTGCACCATACACAAAATTTTGCACCATACACAAAAATAAACTCAAAACTGGTTTTTAAAGACCTAAAAGTGAGATAGGAAACCATCAAAATCCTAGAGGAAAAAACAGGCAGCAACGTCTTTGTCCTCAGCCAGAGAAACTTCTTATTAGACTTGTCGCTGGAGGCAAGGGAAACAAAAGCAAACATGAGCTATTGGGACTTCATCAAGATAAAAAGCTTCTGCACAGTGAAGGAAACAATCAACAAAACTAAAAGCCCATGGAATGTGGGAAGATACTTGCGAATAACATATCTGGTAAAGGGTTGGTATCCAGAATCTATAAAGAACTTGTACAGGGTATTTTAACTGAGTAGCTAGTGCAGTTAGCACTTTTCCTTCTTGGTTGTAGGTTGTTATCTTAACCAAGTTTAGGAAAGAGCAAAGATTAAGGTAAAAAAAATAAAAAGGAACATCTTCTGTTTTATTTTCTAAATTTCCAAGTCACACTGATAAATCACCCATCGTGTCTGCTTTCTAGTTCTTTGAATTCTTCTATTCCATTGTCTTCATCTGTGCTGCGTTAGCGCCCCTCACTCTTAGGCTCATATTCTGGATTTTGCTGTCACCCAGATTGGGTTAACATCTGAAATGTGTTCTGACATTTCTTTACTTTCCCAATTCCCCCTCCTTATTAACTTGATCTCATCTCATCTAGGTCTTCTTTTTCCTCACCCTTCCTCATTTTCCAGTATATTATTTACTTTCCTCTCAGTGCCTCACAAATACCACTTTACCTGTATCTTGGAGTGTGTTGACTGAAATCCCACCGTATAATGTTAATTTCTGGAGAAAGAGTAACTAGAACCCCCCCTGGGTTGCTAGTTTTTATATCTTGGTCTCTCCAACAACCAATCTAGGGGATGACACTTAGAAGAAACTCAATTTGCTAAATGAATAAATGAACCTCATTACTGTTTACTTTTATTCTGGGTTGCTGGGGGAAAAAAATCCCTAAAATTCTCTTTACTGACTGAATGTAAGTATACAATTTATATCTTCAGCTGGACCCTTAATTAGTCATTAATCTCCCCCCCCCCCTTATTTCTAGTTAGATATTGTCTCCATTTGGGTTCCCTAGAACATAGGGCTTGAGGCAAATATTAGAGGCTGCTTTATTCTGAGTATAATAGAAGGAATGCAAAAGTGAGTGAGGCAGGAAGCAGAGTCTAAAATGACAAGGGAGTCTTGTCATTGACTCCAATGACTGGGCTGATCACAGCTGCAACTTAGGGAATATCATCAGAGAAGCCATGGGAAGGCAGTGCTTCTCCAAACAGGTCATCGAAGGAGCGAAAGGCACCACAGTTTACCTGGTAGTAATTGTCTTGCATTCGTCACTCCCTGGGTCATCAGGTCTCCCACACGTCTGGGTTCCACTTACATGGATGTTGAGAAAGTCCTATAGCATCTTGCACTTTAGTGTCAACAAAAAACTCTGGGGTAGGAGGAAAGAAGTACCTGACATCGATAACAGGGGTTGGGGGGGGGGGGCACCAGGTACAATTTATGGATGATAGGAGGGAATGATATGTGCACCTACCACGGGAGGATTATCCATTAAAAAATTTTTTTTTTAACGTTTATTCATTTTTGAGAGACAGAGTGTGTGTGTGTGGCAGGGGGACAGAGAGAGAGACAGAATCTGAAGCAGCCTGGAGGCTCTGAGCTGTCAGCACAGAGCCGGATGCAGGGCTCGAACTCATGAATTGTGAGACCATGACCTGAGCCGACGTTGGATGCTTAACCCACTGAGCCACCCAGGTGCCCTGAGGATTATCCATTTTATATTGGCAACAGTAACCTGGCACCAGGATCAGGGAACAGTGCAAGCTCTTACCAGGGACTCTCTGGCCAGAACACAAGTCAAGTGCACATATCTGGGCTGGCTCATGAATTAGTCCTTCATTTACCTTTCCCCCTGGGGGTTTTCACAAGTTATTACTATTATCAGGTGAGAGGGCAGTCTGATCCATATGCAAGGATGAATGGTACAATCATAATGTTTTGATGGTGAGAATTGTATTATTTTCAAGGTCAGCATATTTTATACCGTAGTCTCCCTGACCCTAGTCCAAGATTTTGCTTTCTGTGGTTTCACTTTCCCCCCCGTTCACTGCCCATGATCCTTCTTCTGACTTAGCATCACAAGGTCAGTAGTGGCCTAATTCTATGTCATAGAGCCCATGTTGTTCACCTCAGTTCATCTCATCATGTAGGCACTTTATCACCTCATATCATCACAAAAGAGGTGAGTACAGTATAGTTAAATTTTTTGAGAGACCACAATCACATAACTTTTCTTATAGTACATGGTTATATATTCTTACCCTGTTGTTAATCCCTTACTCTGTCTTGTCTATAAACTTTATCATAGGCACCTATGTGTAGGGAAAAAGACATAGCACACATAGGGTTCGGTACTACATGTGGTTTCAGGCATCCACTGCTGGAGGGTGGTCTGATTGTATCCCCTGTGGATAAGAGAGGACTATGGTATTCATGTTTTACATTGTATTTTCATGTGAATGTGAGTGGTTATGTCAAAAGAACCCAATGGGCAGTTTTGGGTCATGTTATATTAATGTTGAGAGTAAAATAGAGACTCAGAAAAGTTTAAAGCCTTGTCCAGTGTCACAGAGCTAGAGTTTTTTTGGTGAAAAGAACTTTAAATTGGGAATCAAAGACTTGAATTTTAATTCTTGCTTCATGTCTTACTTTATATTACTTTTTAACCCATGAGCACCAATATCCAGACCAGCCTGTACTGATGGGCTCACCAATTTGATGATGGGCTTATATTAAACGTCGCACCCACATTTCACGGAAGCTTGTGTGTCTGCACAGATAAGATGAGAGAAAAAGAGTGAGGAAAACGTGGGTTACTTACTTTATGACTTGTATGTGTTAGAAGCATTGGCAAGCCGGCTTTTTTTATTTTAAAAATGTCCATTGGTTGGAAAAGAAAAGAAATGTGGTTTCCACCAAAACAAAGCACATAAAGAAAAGCTCTTTCCCTCTCTCACTTTCTCTCTCTTCACGGTGAGTCATTTTGATTTTGAGGTATCCATATTTCATGGTATTGCAGGTATTATTTTATATGCATAAATCCTATTGAGTTTTTTTCTCCTAAAAATAAGGTATTAAACCAAATTTCACTAAGTAGGCTTTTAGAAAATTACAGAGAACTGTTATCACAAGTAGAATCTAGTAAAACTAGTCTGCAATTGCAAACAGTTCTGGTCAGTGTTGTACAAGAGTGAAGAAGTGAGTGAATGACACATGAAAATGTTGGCCTCTTACTGTTGGCAGGGAATGATGTAGGTTTTATGTCTTAAGAATATATGGTTTGTTCCTTTGCTGGTGCGAATAGTCATTTAATAACGGAGCTCTCTCTGCGCGTCCAAAATAGATTGAATTAGTTCTCATTTCTCACATTGGCTACTGCAAACCATCCATCCTATTTATTCTTTGGTTTCCTCACCATTTCTGTGCATTTACATCAGCATTGTAACTTTAAGTGGTGGTGACCTTCGACAATTAATCATACATATTTGTTGTTTTAAGTATTTTTAAATAATTTTTCCAGAATGCTTTTATTTCCTAGCCAAAAAAATGAAGTGACCTAAAATAGCTGATGCTTCTTGCCAGCCTCAAATATGGGTGCAAATTAAACTGTGGAGCTGGAAGCTGATTCAATGGTTTGTTTTGTTTTGTTTTTTTCTTGATCAGGAAGAGATAATTAGCACACCTACAAAAAGCATGTAATTTTTATTATCTGTGAAGGCTTTGCCACAATGAATACATCATTACCTGCACAAATAAGAAAGCAGAATGCTGCAATTCATTTTCTGAGCTGAGTGGGGAAGAAAAGCAATCCGACCTTATCTTTTTCTTTATAATTAGCATTGCTGAGACAACTTTAAAGGCAGAACCAAAAGCAGATAAAAATGTACACGGGTAACAAGTAAGGAAGAGTTTAGTATAAAAGAGACCTGTAATTATTTAAAGAATATACTGAATAGGAAGACCAATGCTTTGTAAGTGTGGAATGTTGAGTAATACGAAGTTCTGGAACCACTGATTCTGTAATAATAAGTAAGAGAAGAAATATAAAGCCAGGAATTAGGCTCCCTTCGAAGAGCTGAGCTGCGGTGAAAGAATATATTAACAGCTTGACAATGAAATATGCAAAATGCATCTTTAAATTGCTGATAAAGTTCACGAGGCCAAACTCCATAGTAGAGCAGGAATTGGGACCTTTGGGATATAATCTTTGATCTTGTGCCATTGTTTATATTCTTTATGAATCTTGGTTTTGTCATTCGTAAAATTATCATAAAGTAGATGACATTCTCTGCTTTGCCAGGGGGCAATCTTCCAAGATTGTTTGGATCATAAAAGCCTAATTAAAAGGCAACATTCAGAGTTTCTCTAGCTGTGTTCTGACTCAGAACACCAAGAACACAGAAGCACCCCCTACATATCAAATGGCACCTATAGCCAGAGACAGGAGCATCTGAAGTGTCACAAGGTGGGTGGAGACAGACTTCTAGAAGTTAAGGACTGAAGTTATGTGCAGATATGGTTTTATTCTAATACAACCTCTCAGGGCTATTTTTCAGTTACGGATCAGTTCCTGGTTTGGTCCCCGCTTCTATACTTTTCCTTCTAAAGGGTCATGGCACTAGCGTCTTTTTACTCCCACCATCTGCAGCTTCTAGCCATAACTCCTCTCTTCCTTAATACATTGGATGCAAGGATACAGTGAATCACCTGTCCTTCCATTCCCAAAAAAGCCTAGGGCTTTTGTGAGGCTTTATAGTGATGGTTAACAGTGGGAACATTTAAGTTGAAGGAGCGTTTTTTGAGGTCATGTTGTGTTCCAGGCATTTGATTAGACACTAGCCACATAGAGATGAGTGAGTCAGGATGAAATGGCATGGTTCTCTCTCTGGAAGGAAGTCAGTGCCAGACAACAAACGTAACTAAAATACCATGTGACATCACTTCACACTTATTAAGATGGCTACTATCAAAAAGCCAGGAAATAGAAGTGTCGGCAAGGTGGTAGAAAAATTGGAACTCTTGTGCGCTGTTGGCGGGGATGTAACCACTAATGGTGTAGCCACTATGACAAGCAGCAGCATGTGGTTCCTCAAAAAATTAAAAACAGAATCCCACATGACCCAGAAATTGTACTTCTGAATATTTATCTTAAAGAATTGAAAGCAAAGTCTTGGAGAAATATTTGCATACTCATGTTCATAGTTGCATTACACAGTAGCAAGAAGGTGGGAGTCCATTGGTGGATGAATGGATAAAGAAAATGTACATATACACACATATACATATATGTACATATATATGTACATACACGATAGAATATTATTTAGCCTTAAAAAGAAAGGAACTTTTGATATATGCTATAACAAAGATGAACCTTAAGGAAGTTATGGTGGGTGAATAAGCCAGTCAGAAAAAAAAACAAATACTGTCTGATTCCACTACATGAATGTAGGTACTTAGAGTAGTCAAATTTAATGTTTATTTGTGTGTGAGAGAGAGAGAGACAGAGTGTCAGCAGGGGAGGGGCAGAGAGAGAGGGAGACACAGAATCCAAAGCAGGCGCCAGGCTCTGAGCTGTCAGAGCCCAATGCGGGGCTTGAACTCACAAACCGTGAGATCATGACCTGCGCCGAAGTCAGACCCTTAACCCACTGAGCCACCCAGGCACCCCTAGAGTAGTCAAATTCAAAGAAACAAAGTATGGCAGTGGTTGGCAGGGGCTGGGGGCAGTGAGAAATGGGAGTATGGGATGGGTAGAGAGTATGGAGTATGGTATAAACCTTTTTTTTTTCTTTTTTCTTTTTTCTTTTTTCTGTTTCACAAGATAAAAACGTTCCGGAGATTGGTTGCACAACATTGTGAGCGTACTTAACACTATTGAACTATATACTTAAAATTGGTCAAGATGGTAAATTTTGTTGTGTGTACTTTACCATAATTAAAAATACGTAACATGCTATAGACTCTATCATAAAAGTGTGATATGGACAATGGGGATATAAAGAGAAGGCACCAACAGCTTGAGGGGCTGGGGTTGTATAGGTGGGAGAGTTGAACTTTTTAAAACAGTGTATAGGAGCTCCCCAGAGAACAGGCAGAAAGGCATTCTGGTCTGAGGTTTTGACTGTTTTATCAGTGCCATTTTTCCAGTATCCAGAGCATGGCACCTAGTAGATGCTCATTTACTATTGTGTTGAATGGATGAATAAATTTTGAGGCCTAAATTCAGTCTATATCATGTCTTGCTCTGATTTGTTTTCCTGACCCCTTTCTCTCTTAGTCCATGCTTTACATTGCTACCTAAGCAACAAATCATCCTATTATCAAAAACAAAACAAAACAAAACAAAAAACCCCAGTACTTGGAACAATAAGTCAAACCACTTAGTGTCACCTGTGAATCCTGCCACCTTCTTGTCTTCTCTAATCCCTTTTCCAGGTGTATTTCACAACCTGAGATTCTGTGAGCTTTCAGCCACTTGTTTTGTCTCCCAAGATAGCAAGCCCTTTCATGTAGATGCTTTTGCACAGTGCTCTGTTCTGCCTACTGTCACTTTTCCTCCCTTTTCGCACACTTAGGTTCAGCCTTTAAGACTTTATTCATGGATTGCCTTGTCAAGTCCTTGAGACACCAAAGTATTTTCTTTGACCAAAAGGATTTCTTCTTCTTTTGTTTTTTTAAATATTAATTATTTTTTAAAATATTTTGAGACAGAGCGAGCATGGAAGCGTACAAGCGGGAGAGGGGCAGAGAGGAGAGACAGAATCCCAAGCAGGGTTGACACCATCAGCACAGAGTCCGGTGCAGAGCTCAGACTCACAAACTGTGAGATCACGACCTGAGCTGCGATCAAGAGTAGGACACTTAACAGACTGAGGGGCTCAGATGCCCCTCACGAGAGTTACTTCTTTATTTGAAAAAAAATAATCACTGTGTATCTCATATTTGTTGCAAGACAGTTTACTTAAAATATTTCAGTATTACGCATCCCTTTCTAGTGTATAAATTCAGTTTAATCTATATTCTAGCGATTGTTAGTTTGCATTTGAAAAACTTTAATAAGGATTTCACACTCGAGAGGTACCTATGGCAAGTAGTTCACATCTAACTCCACAGCAGAGGATGTGCTAATTAGCATAAAGTGCTAAAAATAGTTGGGTTTTGTTTTTTTCTTGATAAAATAAACATTTCTCAAGATACATAGTTAGCTAGAAGAAGTTTATGGACTTTGCTGTCCCTATGTGAATAAAGTACTGGGATCTGGCCAACCTAGTAGGGTCATACCTTTTGTCTTGGGTTCACATTCTAAGTGCCCATTGGGACTTTTCTCCACACTCTTAGGCAGGGCTGTTCTGTCTAATCGAAGTCAAAGGTTAGCCTATGTTGCCATTAGAATGTATCTACCCCTGTTTAGAGTAAACTTTCATGTCAAGTCTTCATGAGAGTAGTTAGGAAAGAGAGCAGGACATTATGGAAACTTTTTGTTTTTTATGTTAATGACCATTTTGAGGAATCTTTGCTTCTAAATATTTCAGTTGGCAGGATAATTGGTCTGCAGCTTGCCTTTATTGTAAATTTTTTACCTGGCTAAAAAAAAAAAAAAAAAAAAAAAGTTAGTACTGCCTCTTATGGCTGGAGGCAACAGATAGTTACAAGAGAACTTCATAGATGTTAGTGACCAAATTTGCTTGGGTCACTCGAAAGTGGTGTTATAATGATTCCATTATGTGTCAAGGTCAGGTCTTCCCACTAGGTTTGTGAACTCTTTGGGTATGTCTTATTCTTCTTTGTACCAGTGGAGCCTGCCATAGAGGTAAGCTGGCTCAGCAAATGCTTGTTGAGGGAACAAATAAATGGAATACTGGACCTTTGACATTAGAAACAGCAAAGGGCAACACAACTTAAAAGATTGAAAGATGACAAGATTGAAAGGTCATAGAAGGAGCAAACAGCAGAATTGTCTGGTATTGAGAGATTTCTGGATATAAGAAATTCAGTGCTAAAAACTGGGACAGTCCTGGGTAAGTATGGTGGACTGGTCACACTAATAAGCCTTTGTTATCTTTATTTAAATACTTAGCCATATTAAAACATTTTTTAAAATAAGCAAGGTAAAATTATAGTAGATAATGACTTCATGGTACGTACAAATTCTATCGAAAAATCTTGGAAATTATCAGTAAGCAACATTAGAATGTTACAAAGCATTGCTTTAATTTGGAAGACTATAAATGATTTCTTACATTCTCTTATAATCCTCTTGAATTGGAAGATGCTACAAGTCATAATAAGACTGCTTTGCTTTTGTAAACGTCTCTATAGTTTTTAGGATACTTTTAGAAATTGCAATTTCATCTTAACAATAAACCTGTAAGGTAGGTGTTGCAGGAAATACATGGGAGTTACAGCGAGAACCCCTCTAAGAACTTGGTAATACAGAAAATTTAATTGCCCTAAGATAAATTAATTAAGTCTCCAAGATACAATGTCTCCTAGGCCCGAAGTGTCAGCTTCCTAGCTATAGATTAACCATTGATATTGACATATATTAGGAACACTTTCACTAAAAACAAACAAAAACCACAATTTCAGCTAAAAACGGTTTAAAATGGCAATAACGCTATTGGATGAACTGTCATAACACAGTATTTAGATCGATGGTTCAGGATTAGGAGCAGCTTGGTGATGTCAGTACAATCTAGCTTTCTTCTAGACTTGAGCTTTGCTGTCTTAAGTGTGTCAGCTTGACTTCTTGAATCATAGAAGACTTGGTTGCTGCAACCCCAGAGATCATGTCTGTAGTAAAGGCAGGAAGATAGGGGATGGGTTTGCCTGCTCCTTGTGTTAGGAATGCAGTAGTTTCCCCAGAAGGGTCCAGAAGTCTTCAGCTTATGTGCACTTGACTGAACTCCCAAAGAGCTCTCCTTTGTTTCTTGGGTGCTGAGAAACAAGTATATAGATTCTCTAGTGGAGGTAGGCAAGAGAGAATGGGGGAGGAAATGGGCATCATCTTGGCTGAGCATCCACTGTCCCAGCTCTTGGAGAGAAAGAGGTGGCCACTGAGAACACATTTAACTCAGAGAAGCACACTTCACATACAGTGAACTTAGCAATGCTGGAGTAATGAGCTGGAGGGATGGGGCCATCTGCTCATTGTGAGAATTTCGTGGCTAAAGGGGTCTGATGAAGTTTTTCTCAAGAATATCCACTTCTCTTTGTTCTCATTTCATACACACCCAAAGGCCATTTTGGTTCAAATTCAAGCTTCTCAGGAAACTTAAGACCATGAAGTAGATGGCTATTGTATGGCACACTGAAATTGTGATAAAAAATAAATCAATGACTTAGTTACATATCAAGTGAAGTGATTTTTGGAAGTCTCTTACTGTGATTTTTTTTTATCATATATTTGCTGCTATTGTTTAATTTCTGGACTAGCAAAGTTGAAGACCAAATTGTAGACCATGGTATATTCACCCAAAAAATGAGCTTGCTTGAATTAAACGGGCCAGGACAAAAATTAATACATCTCACACTTCAGTTATACCAACCACTTCTTTAACTAATTGCCTTGTTCCTCAAAACTTTAATGGAAATAATTGTTCTCATTTTGTGGATATGAAAAGAGATTGAGAGGTTAAGCAAATTGTCCAGTGTCACGCATTTGGTGAGGTGAACAGGGCATAAACACAGGTCTTCTGAGTGTACAAGAAGAGACATGCTAAAATTCATGGAGAACTCTTCTGAGCCTTCATTTTCCCTCTTGATCTGCTCTACCTTTAGCCTAGCTGGAAATCTCTTCCTCCCAATATAATGATCAGGGAAGAACTAAGTTATACAGCCATCACGGAGTATATTAGTGCAATCAGTGACATCTTATATTAAGAAAGATTATCTCTGAAGGTTAAAAAACAATCCCCATGAGGTCACTATAACTGTGAAGCATTTGGGGACTAGCAGAGGCCCCCGAATCAGCATATCTGAGCCATATTCCTATCTGAATGAATCTCATATTTGAACCTGCTTAGCTTTGCAAGACATCTGTGACAAACAAATGTCCACCATAAAATTGTAATTACCTTTTGTACTTAGGAGGTGAAAGTCCTTGCTCAATCTTACACAGAAAACCTGGGTCTCAGACTCTCAGGATTGGATTTTTTCCACTTCCATTGTCTTATCATCTCCTATATGACACAAAGGATAAATTCCCAAGAGAATTCAATTAAAGAGTAGAAAAAGCACCTGGTGAATCATATTTGAAATGAGCATTTGCTTTACCAAGGTTATGTCATTTTGGTTGAGTCAGAAAGCGACTCTGTGTTTTCTGCCTGGCTTACTATAGAGATGTTGGCAATTGTTTGACACAGCTTTTTTTTTTTCTTTTCTTTTTTTTTTCCCACATAAGCGTGTGTGTAGTTTTTGCTGACACATGGAGGATGGTTTTCTATTTTTGAGCCTGACTAGTGTTGACTGAGGAGTTTAGAGCCAGGACAACCATCTGCCGCATGGAGGACTTTGATGCTATGAGGTGAAAGGAGCCAAATCCTTTTGTTCCTTTTAAAGATTGTCTTCTCTACCAGAGCCATCAGATTTCCTTACTTTTAAAACATGAATAATTCATAAACAGGTTTTGAGAGAAGTCTCAAGGTAAATTTAAGACTGTGAGCCTGAGGATACAGCCCTGAATATTTTGTGTAAATGGCAAATACGTATATCACCACACGTAGAAGATGATTCTATTTGGAATGTATATGGTCATCTATAGATTTCAAGTCAGTCCTGCCCTAAAGCAGAAAAAAATCCAAATACAAAGTTGCCTGTGTGCAGGAGAAATGTGCAGAAACAACATGCTTGTTCCATAATTTTAAACTTTTTTGGTAGGTGTTAAATACGTGTTAAGGACTACTAGACAGCAAAACACCAAGTACAGTTTCAAAGGCTTTTTTTGTTGTTGTTTCTACAATGTGTGGCTTAGAACAGATTTTATCTTCACCATATTTAACACTATTTGTCTTGAGTGGCAAGGGCTGAACATATCCCAAAGTCATTTTTTCTTGGAAGTAGTGAGGACATAGAGCATGCTGATGTCCTGCTCTGATATCGTAGAATTTCTGAGGTAAGTAACGTATCTTATTGACCCTCATGAAGACTCTCATTGTAGATAAAGAGTTTCATAGATTTAAATGTACTTCTTCTAGAAATTTTGGTGCACCGTTTAAGGGGAATTGCACCCTGAGCAAGCAAGGTAAATTAAAATGTATCTTTTCTCTAGACAACAAGATTAAGGACAAATTTAGGCTTGCAAAACTCCAAACAAAACAGCTTACTGTCCAAAGCCCTGCTGAATTGTGAAAAATATTTGACTAGCTTCTTGATCTATCTATTGTAGAAGACATATCTACTCCTAAACTGTTTCTTTGTCCAATCCCAAACTTTGTTTGGCAAATTATCCTTATCCACTTTTGCTCACGTTCAGGTCATCATCCTGAAAAAAAGGGATTATGTTGGAACTACCTAAGACCTGAGTCTTCTCTGCTTTGTCTGCCTTTATGGCCCTGAAGAACTTCATGGAGCAGCTAAGTTGTCCAAGGCCTTACTGGGCCACTGGGAAAATATCTTGCATTCTGAGATGATCAGAAATGCCCAGATCTAACATTTCTAGTCTCCTATATACAACATTGTATTCCTTGCCTGTTTTCTCATGGCCAACGTCTATACTCAGATCTCTCATTGGCCTGTGTTCTTCTGCTCCAGGTATCTGAATTCAGACTCTAAATCCTACTCATCTCCTTACCTGATTTAATCTGGTAAACTGGATGCTGAATGCAAGGGGGTTGTTCAGTTCCTTTTAATAATTTCATACGAGAAAATTAGGTTTTGAAAATGGCCTGTTTCTTTCCTTATTACTCGTGGTTCCCCCTATGACCACATACAAACATGAACTAACATGAATCACGGACCCCAGAGACAACTTTTCAAAATAATCTAACTTTCTATTTAGTGAATGTTGAGATCTATGAATCATAAACTTATGATCGATGAAATGTTACAGTAGTGTCACCTGCTTTACATTGTGAAATGACATGACCAATCCATTCCATGTGATGACGATGATTTAGAAAAACAGGTCACTTTTCTATGCATGGTGGCTTTACTGTAATTGAGGATATCCTTAGATAATTTAGGTACAATTCCCCCCCCCTCCCAGCTTAAAAAATTGAGTATAGTTTACATACAATGTTACATTAATTTCAGGTGAATGACATAGTGATTCAACACCTATATATGTAATGCTATGCTTGCCACGAGTGTAGCTATCATCTGTCACCATACAACACTATTATAATATCATTGATTATACTCTCTGTGGTAACTTTTATCTTCATGACTTACTCATCCCATAACTTTAAGTCCCAGGACCAATTTGTATTATCTCAGTATTTGTAATCCTCCTAGAACTGAGGGACCCATGGGGGAAGCCTTCTACGTGTCCATCCTTCTATGTGCCACACACATGGATGGACTGGAAATCTCCAAAAGGTTGGAGAAGGTCAATCCTATAAACAGTTTCTCGGAATGAGAGCTTCTGGAGCTGTTCCCTAGTTCATTTTTTTGTTAGTAAATGTAATTTTTCTGTCAATATATCATCTATCTATCTTTCTATCTATTATCTATCACCTTTTATCTTCTCTGCCAACCATCTATCCATCTCAGCTATCACTCGTGTCTGTCTGGATGTGGGATAATTTATTTTTATTTTTATTTATTTATTTTTTGTCATTTGCATTTTATAATTTTTTTAAATATATGAAATTTATTGTCAAACTGGTTTCCATACAACACCCAGTGCTCATCCCAAAAAATGCCCTCTTCAATACCCATCACCCACCCTCCTCTCTCTCCCACCCCCCATCAGCCCTCAGTTTGTTCTCATTTTTTAAGAGTCTCTTAGGCTTTGGCTCTCTCCCACTCTAACCTCTCTCTCTTTTTTTTTTTCCTTCCCCTCCCCCATGGGTTCCTGTTAAGTTTCTCAGGATCCACATAAGAGTGAAAACATATGGTGTCTGTCTTTCTCTGTATGGCTTATTTCACTTAGCATCACACTCTCCAGTTCCATCCACGTTGCTACAAAGGGCCATATTTCATTCTTTCTCATTGCCACGTAGTACTCCATTGTGTATATAAACCACAATTTCTTTATCCATTCATCAGTTGATGGACATTTAGGCTCTTTCCACAATTTGGCTATTGTTGAGAGTGCTGCTATAAACATTGGGGTCCAAGTGCCCCTATGCATCAGTACTCCTGTATCCCTTGGGTAAATTCCTAGCAGTGCTACTGCTGGGTCATAGGGTAGGTCTATTTTTAATTTTTTGAGGAACCTCCACACTGTTTTCCAGAGCGGCTACACCAGTTTGCATTCCCACCAGCAGTGCTGGAGGGTTCCTGTTTCTCCTGGATGTGGGATACTTTATACTTTCAAAATCTTAACCTATAGCTCAGAGCTTTGGCTGGTGCTATTGGACATGATGACATTTGGTAATTTTTTAGAGTCGCAAATGGAGCATTATTATGGTTTCTTAGCTTCCTAGGCTGAAATGGTTCTATTTTGTATCTTGTTATTCACCAGTAAACAAGAAAGCTAGAAAACTACGCTCTAGAATTGAAGTCTAAGCACTTACTGAGTTTACTATGCTTGAGGAGAACTTTTCAGATCAAAATTGGATCAGGAAATTTACCAAGAGGTTAAACAATAAGACAGTTAAACTACTTTTGAAAAGAATGAAATACATGGGGATACTTAGTTGTTGGAGTACATTCTTCTCAATGAGGATTACATATTAGGTTTAAAAATTTATTATAATTCATATTGTTATAGTAAACCATAAAAGGCTCAGGTCTTGGCAGCAAATATTACACATTTTAAAATTGTTCCGGTAAAACGATTACATGATAGGCTCTGACTTATGCATAAAATATATGTTTAAAAATGTCCACAATATAATTTACACTTGAGGTAGTAACTATGCTCCAGGAATTGTGACTATCTCTATTCTTAGGTTACTGATACCACAAAGAATTGTTTCTGAAAGTCCTTAGGTTTCCTAAAATAATTCGGACAAGAAGTTAAAAAGCCAAAGAAACAAAGTTTAAAAATTTTACTCACAGAAAGCAATGGAAGAAAAACATAAACTTTAAGATTTGAGGGCTGATAGAATTCTCAGATTGGATTGGATTCAGCAAGGGTATCTAGGCATGGTGGCTGGTTTTCACCATACCATCTCACTGGAACGAACACTGAGACTTGAATTCCAGGATCCTGGTTTTTATCTCCTTATTCCTTACCGTCTAGTTTCAAGTTGTACTCTAAAGACTGGAGCCATAGTTTCCACTGTTGTTAAGAAAAGCTGTCTAGAATCTCACAGGATTAATAAAATCTGATAGTTTTCCTTATGCTAATGGTTCTTTACTATAGACATATGGTATTTCTCAGAACCAGGAAAAATAAATAATTCCCCAGAGGAAAAGTGTTTGTGGTTAGCACAGTTGGTTAATTTGGCTTTCTAATCTCTACACTTGCACTGGATTTCCAGATAACCTGAAGAGATAGATTAGAAAGATTTGCTCCTGAACATAAGGAATTATTTGGACTTAAATCTGTATTTTAATCTGTAACACATTTACCCATGGAGAAAAATACGGAAGCCAAGCCCTTGCCTCAAACAAATGACAAGCCAGGTTATGTACTATAGTACCACAATTATCATTAATAAAGCAACTTGTTTTCTTTAAGTTCATGAGACGGGTTCAACTTGTATATATTATTACTTGGATAATAGTTTTGCCAACAAATTATTTTTATTTTCATAATAAAACTAACTTTAAAAAAATAACTTTTATTGCCAGTAATTGTCTAGGATAGATAAATAGATGGCATATGTATGTACATATATTAAAAATTTTTGTGCTCTGTGTGTGTGTGTGTATGTATACATACATTAGTTTTTGCTTTGGGTATAATGAACTTTCTTTACTTAGTAATACTCATAGCACATTAGTTGCTTTTTTTTTTTCAATATGTTATTAGTTACTCACATATGTATTCGTGACTGTGCATATATATGAGAACGGTGGTAATCCCATTTATCTCTAGAGAATAACATGATATTTACCAGTGGCTTAAATGAGTGTCTCCACTTCATCAATCATTTTTTATTTTTCCAGCTGCCCCATCATGAAAGCTGCTGAATCATATATTCCCAAATATGGTTGTTTTGAAGTGGGAGGTCTTTTAAAAATAACCAAAGCAATTTGTGATATATAAAGAATAGAAGACATGTAATTCATGAGAACTTGAGGACAATGGGACACAGGTTGGACATAATTTTTTACAAATATGCACAGTCTCTAGATAAGAAACCAAAAAATAATGCAGATGGGACTATAGTAACTTTCACTGTATTATTTTTTAATTTCCAGAGAGTCCATATCTAACATCATGTGTTTTTATCAGTGCTTGCTGGCCATTAGGCTTCAGGGTCAGAAGTAGGTAAATCCTCAGATTTTGGGGGCTTTTTAAAAAAAATTTTTTTAACGTTTAAGTATTTTTGAGACAGAGACAGAGCATGAATGGGGGAGGGTCATAGGGAGACACAGAATCTGAAACAGGCTCCGGGCTCTGAGCTGTCAGCACACAGCCCGACGCGGGGCTCGAACTCATGGACCGCAAGATCATGACCTGAGCTGAAGTCGGCTGCTTAACCGACTGAGCCACCCAAGTGCCCCCCCCCCTTTTTTTTGATGTTTATTTATTCTTTGAGAGAGAGAAAGAGCATGAGCAGGGAAGAGGCAGAGAGAGGGAGACACAGAATCCGAAGCAGGCTCCAGGCTCCAAGCTGTCAGCACAGAGCCCGGCATAGGGCTTGAACACATGAACTTTGAGATCATGACCTGAGCCGAAGTCAGATGCTCAACTGACTGAGCCACCCAGGTGCCCCACTTTCTACATGTTCTTAGGAATAAATGTAATTGTCTTATGTGAATTCATAAATATAACCTCTTTCAATATTAGGTCTTAAGTTATGTTAATTATTGTGTATATTTGAAAACATTCAATAAGATTGTGCCTGAGTTACTTTAAGATTAATTTTTCTTTCTTTTTTTTTTTTAACGTTTATTTATTTTTGAGACAGAGAGAGAGCATGAACGGGGTGGGGCAGAGAGAGAGAGAGGGAGACACAGAATGGGAAGCAGGCTCCAGGCTCTGAGCCATCAGCCCAGAGCCCGACGCGGGGCTCGAACTCACAGACCGCGAGATCGTGACCTGAGCTGAAGTCGGACGCTTTAACCGACTGAGCCACCCAGGCGCCCCAAGATTAATAGGTTTACCTTTAAAATATTTATTTCTTATATCTATGAATATATCATTAGCTTTTTATTATTGCTACTATTTTTGATGCTGCCCTTACTCCTTCTCCCCCTAGTGTCTTGAAGGAAATAATAAGACCATCCTGAGTATCATGTTTTGCAATTACAGTTTCTTAAAATGGCATTTTCTAAAAGAAATTTCTATTTTGATGTCAGTCATTTATGATGATTACTGTTTAAAAAATGATAATCAAATATACCTTGGTGACAGGATCATTGTCATATTTAAGTAAAAATCAAAATAAAACTTTAACTCCAAATTGAAAAATATAGTGATCTGGATTTGGAAATATTTACACTGTCCTTGTATTTTTCGTGCTTATACAGAGAAGTTTCAAGGCAAGAGGATGAACATTCCTCCCTGAAAGAAAAGATTGTATGAGATGACACAGTATCTTAAGAAAAACACTAGAACAAAGGTGCATGTGACAGCATAGAGCCTGATATGTGGCACACAGCATGGTTTAGTATATTGCACATGAATCAAAGCTTTGGCTCTGCACCTTAATAAAAGGTAGGATTTCAGCCTATTAATAGATTGAGTTTGTTAATTATTTTATTTTTTAATTTAAATCCAAGTTACTTCCCATATAGTATAATAATTGTTTCAGGAGTACAATTTAGTGATTCATTACTTACATGTAACACCCAGTGCTCAAAACAACAAATGCCCTTGTTAGATTGAGTTTCAATGGCCAGTGTCTACTATTCAACTTCTGGGGGTTAGTTTGACAACACTAAGAGCACAGCTTTCATTTTAAATCTTACAGATGTACTGTCGTTTACTGCTTTTCGGAATATTTATACTTTATATCTTGGTGATACAACATTGATTCTCTAATTGGTGGATTAGCCAGGCCTTGTATCAGACTTGGTCTCCTTAAATTTTGTTTCTTCCATTTTGTGATCCTACAATGGAAAGCACAGTGGAATAGGGGGACAGCAGAAAGTGAACTTTTGTAATAATTTGCAGTATTTCAAGATGACCTATCAAAGATTTAATTGGGTAGAAGTGACACATAATAGTCTATCCTAATTATATATTGCAAACCACCCCAAAACATTGTAACTCAAAGCTACAATGATCATTTATACTGCTCATGAATTTGCAAACCAGGCAAATCTTGGTAGAGATGGCTTGTTTTTGTTCCAAGTCTCATCTCTTGGGACAGCCTGACTAGAAATTGGAGGATTCACTTCCAGGACGGCTGACTCATGGCTGGTGCACTGGACTTTCTCTTCATAGTGGCTGGGTTCTGAGAGTGAGTTTTCCTAGAGCAGAAAGTGGAAACTGCCCATTCCTTATGAACTGGGTCATCAATTGTACATACACTCTTAGGCAGTCAAAAGTCTTAGATTCAAGGGGAATGAGGTAGGATGCACACCGTAAAGTTAGTGAATTAGCAAACAGAAATTGCAGTTGGAGACCGTAAGAAGATGTATAATTTTGCATAGTCCAGTTCAGTTATGGAGCTCATTACTTAGGATAAAATACAAACTTATATTGGTGTGCCTGGGTGGCTCAGTCAGTTAAGCAGCCAACTCTTGATTTCGGCTCGGGTCATGATCTCATCGTTGTGAGATCAAGCTCCATGTTGGGCTCTGCACTGAGCATGGAGCCTGTATGAGATTCTGTCTGTCTGTCTCTCTCTCTCTCTCTCTCTCTCTTCCCCTACCCACTCAAAAATATTTAAAATATATATAAACTTAGGTAGCAAGGGTGTGATAATTGATACCCATAAGGGTTTCATATGGGTATGATACCCATAAGGAAGATTGGATGTGATTACGGGTATATCTCTAAGTTTTAAAAAAAGATGTGTAATAAGAGACAATTCTGTGTATTACATTAGATCCCTTAGACATTTCTCAGACTGGATATAGACTTTGAGTGTCCATGGATTCCATGATATTTATTCTCACTAAGACTAATCACATTCTTGAGCCTGGGGGACAGTTAATTGTTCATAGAGTATTATGTATTATTTATTGTCATCATGGTTTTTACTCATGGACCTTTTCTCTAAGCACTTAGACTTTGAAATTCATAATCAGGTCCACAATTGTCAAATTTGTTTAATATAATGAATTGCTTATACTACACATTTGCATGTTGGATATACAATTTAGTTTCTAAATTAGAACATTCTGGGAAATCTCAAAAAAGGGCACTAAATTTTAAAGTTTTCTGGCCTTCTGAAATCTTTTATGAGCTTTATTTCTGCAAAAAGGACCATTTAAGCCTTGGACCCAGCACATTTGTATTCTTTGAAAATGTTCCCGAAGTCTATATCAATGTATTATGTGTACATTTGAAATGAGGTTCCACACTTCATAAACCTATGTTCTGTATTAAACTTCATCTGGGGAAGTCTGTATCAGTTTTCTAGGGTGTAAAGTGATGGAAAAAATGAATCTTGTTTGAATTGATGTTAGCTTGCTTATGAAATGGTCTCTTGGGACATGAAGGAGAGTGGCTGGAAATTTGTGTCTGCAAAGTAGGCTGGAATCTGTTAAAAATTACCTCCAGATAAGAGGAATGAGCTGGGTAATGAAATGATTTCAATAGTATGAAACATTTGTTTTTAATGTAGAAGTCATTGGACATAAGGATTGTCTGCCTATAGTTTTTATTTTTTTCTCCCTGACAAGGGATTTCCTGCTCTTAAAATATCCTTTCTAAACTTCTATTGAATTGTTTGCCAGTGCAATCCAGAAATCTTGTTAGTCTAAGGTGAGAAAATCAGCATTAACTTTTCTCGTGCTAACACTTCCACTATTGACCTAGGATTAAAAAGCCAAAAGGGTTCAATCCTGGAAACATCCTTGGAAATGAGTGACACCTGTGTCAAGAGGAAGAGCCATTTTTGTAAATAGTAGGAAACAGAATCCAGCTCAGGTCTGAATAGTTGATTTGACTATCATTGTGAACATCACGGGTTTCCTTTTCTATTCTGAATTTAAAACATAGTATATTGTCACTGTATCCAAAATACAGGTAACATTGTCAACACACTATACAGGTACTTTTCTTTCCAGTATGTACATCAAAGAAATCACTGGGCTCTGAAAGAAATAGATTGATTTTAAGACCTGTACTTTACCTTTTGTGCCGTTCCTTTATACTATTTCCTGACGCTTCTTTATAACATGGCCTTTATTGTATTTAGAATCTGTTTAAATTAAATAGAAAAAAAATATGCCTCTGTCACCACAGGAATATTTTAAAAATATTTTTGAATTCTAATTGGCAGCTTCATTTGCAATTAATTTTCATTTTTCTTTGCTCTGAATAATAAATTCAGAAGTTGAATAATACAAATGTTTCTTCATGAATACTATTTGCATATAATGTTCATGGTGACTTTATGTTGAAAAAATATCACTAGCAAAGGAAAAGTAGGCAAACTTCCAATACTATGGTTTATAAGTCTTTTGTTTAACATTTCTTTTCCTTTTCAGAAGAATCCAAATGGCATGATCTGTCATTGCAGATACACTGTTCTTACCTGTAGGCTTTTCCAGGGAAAAAAAATCTTTTATTTCTACTTTCTTAAGCTGGAGTGCTATGACCACTACTCAGTTTTAAGCTCACACTAAAGGATCTTATGAGAATTGACAGTTGTCAGCCAAAATCTTACCATTAACATGACCTTTCTACACCAGTACCAACATGGGCACTTCTGGTACAATTTTGTTTTTAGAGAGAAAAAGGGAGGTAAAAGGAAGGAAGGGAGGGAGTGGGAAGGTGGGGAGAAGGAGAGAAAGTGAGAGAGAAGAAGAGGGAGGAGGAGAGAGAGAGAGAGGACAGGAAGAGTGAGGGGTAGAGGAGGGGGGACAAGACAAGAGAAAAACAGAAAGAGAAGTAGGGAGAAGGAAGAAAGGAAGGGACAGAAGACCATGTCTGAGATGAACAGGATATAACAACAGCATTGTGATATAGTAGAAGGACGGAGAGTAAAAGAAATCATAGAAAACCCAAACAAAGAGACATATAGAGGAACTGTTCTTTATTTAATTCTCTACATTCGACCTTAAAAATCTTTCCTTGGCCAGTGTGAGTCTGTGGGACAGGGTAGATTTTTAGGGTTTTTTTTTTTCTTTTTGCCAACTTTCTTGGCATTCTGAGTGCTCAAAGCAAAAAAGTTACCAGCATGCTGTATTTATCAAACAGCTTGTATTGCTCTTTGGTGTTTCAGTGCCAGATCACTGATTTTTAAGAGAGACTTTTTTTTTAAAGGGACATATGCTTTTAAAAGTTCCAAATTAGATGGAGTATTTGAGTGACATTGAAGGTCTCATGACCTTTATTCTTTGAACTTCCACTGTTCAATAAAATAGCACTGGTGTTCAAACTTTGTAGGTGCATCAACATCTTATTAGTTGTGCCTTTTATTTTGAAACTTGAGCAAACTGTTTTGCTCAACTCTATCTTCTTCATTTAGTTTTAGCCTCCGTCTTTCATGGCTAAGGTGTGGGCCAGGGTCAAAAATACAAACTTGAGAGACGTTGTAACCATAAGGACCTAACATGGGAGTTTCTGGTTAAACTTTTCATAAAGCTACCATTCATTACACTTAATTTTTCTCCTTTTTTCCCCCTAGCACAGAACTATCATTTGCCAAACATACTGATATTTTCTCAAATGGACTCACTGATTTGGGTTCTATTGATTGTTTCTCAAAGAAAGAAAGAAAGACAGAAAGAGAGGAAGGAAGGAAGGAAAGAAAGAAAAGAAAAACTTTCAAGAAACTTTCTTATCATAAATTTTTTTTTCTTCCTAAGAAAGAGACTAATTTGGTTTAAGGTACTCAGGCTGTTGAAATTGTTTGCATTTATCTGTTCTTTATTCCTTACCTTTCAAAATCACAAGGAAATTTTTCATGACCATAAATGTTTGGACACTGTACCATCATACATCCTTTTTAGAGTCCCAGTGTTTAGCTTGATTATTCTTTGGGTGTCAGATAAGCCAAACATGTAATAGTTTTGGCAAATACTTTCTTGAGAGTGGCTTTTACACCTGTCATCTCAGTGTGTGATTATTTTGTTTAGCTGATTCACTTGAAAGTGTATAAAAGGAAATCAACAACCTCCAAAGAGGATAATGTAATTATAATTACAGAAGAAATGATAATAACACATTTTGAGCAGGAAAAACTCACCTGATTGTATTTGAGCTTAAAAATATATATATATATATATATTTTTTTTTTTTTACATCAAACTCACAACCAATCAGTTGTAAGAAAACAACAAACATTTTCCACTTAGGGCCATGTTTTCCTTAAGTCTTTTTTGCAAGAGAATTTTTTTCAAAAATATTTTCATGGATTAAATAGCTCAGTTGCAGGGTTCCAGATAAGGAAAGAATAGGAAAAAGTAGCAAGAGAATTAATGTAAGCAAGTTAGAAACAGAAAAGCCTCAACAAAAAGGAATATGGTTAAAGAAATGGTGGTATAATCCAAAAGAGAAGTAAGGCAGCCATTAGAAATCCTATTTTCAAGGGGCACCTGGGTGTCTCTTAAGCATCTGACCCTTGATTTGACATTTCATTTGGGAAATTGATCATTCTACAGCTGTCTCCTCCAAAAGGGGCCCTACCTTTTGTCCCTTACTAACATTTATTGAGTAATGACTGAAAGCTATGTTTGTTTAGTAAAGTTATGTGCCCAATTACTGCTTTTCTCTGCTGGTAAAATATTTTACAGTATATTTTTCTATCTTCAACTTGAGTAGTGCGAAACAAATTATTTTTATATATTCCTATTGATTTTGAAGGTCTTTATTACTCAAACATACTTGCTAATTTCATAAACTGAGGCAGAGGATGTTTCCCATATTATACTTTAATAAATACACTTATTTTAGTAACTTATGCCTTATGGAATCAATGCCATGATACTTAGTTGCATTTTAATTTTAAACTGTTGTTTTGATGATGAAACCAAAGACTTCATCTTGACTAGAATTGAAATATTCAACTAACTGGAAAGATACAGGAGACAGAAAAAAGGCTCAGAGTTCTTTAGTCCCTGATTTTACATCACCTTGGTGGCTATATATTGAACCTTATCTGAAGTGACCATGTGAATGTTTCTACCACTGACTACAGGAAATATTTTACAGATGTAAGAGGTATTTCCTGTGACTATAAGTATAGGTAATAGTGTCTGTGTACTCGTTGTTGAAGAGTATTTGCCACTACTTGAAGTGATGTGTTGTATAATTAAAAATAATAATGGGAGGGGCACCTGGGTGGTTCATTCAGTTAAACATCTGACTCTCTATTTTGGGTCAGGTCATGATCTCACGGTATTGAGCTTGAGCCCTGTGTTGGCCTCTGTGCTGACAGTGCAGAGCCTGCTTGGGGTTCTCTCTCTCCCTGTCTCTGACCCTCTCCCACTCTCTCTCACCATGCACTCTCTTTCAAAATAAATGAATATTTTTAAAAATAGGGTGCCGTTAATTACTATTGAAAGACTTTAACCAGGAATTTTTTTTTCTCATTAATCAATATATTAATTGATTTTATAAATATTTATATGCTATCTACTCTGTTATAGACACTGTATAGTTCTTTATACATATAGATACATATAGTTCTTTATATCTTGGTTAAACCAAAATAGAAAAATCTAATCATTTCATCAATACTTTAATAGCTGATAAACTCTCCCATCTCCACTCTTACTGCTTATATTTGGTACTAATTAAAAGTTAAGATATAATATGTCACTTAACTTTGATTAACAATCTGTGATCTGCTGTTAGTGACATCAGCAGCCCTAGGCAAGGTCAGGTAGACCAGGCTTTGATACAGTTCTGGTTTTTTGCATTTCCAACTTGTAGCAATACTCTCTTTATTCTTAGACACTCCTATCCTTGCACATTTTCTTACACACTCAAACGGTTTTATGCATCATGTGAACAGACTTACTCTTCACAGATGTTTTAACCAACAGTTGGTATTCTGGAATCTGTTGTCTGTCACTGCCACAGACGAAATCCCTGTGCAAACTTAGATTCCTGTAACGGACAGCACTTGGACTCTTGGGAGTCAACCATGACCTCATAAATAAGTCAGATGACGAATAGTTGAGTGAAGTTCTCCATGAAATAGAGCTGTTAGAAAGGAAAGAAAATAAAAAGAAGATGGATGGATGATGGCATTTTTTGTTTTGGGAGAAAAAGCATTTGGCTTTTAAGTGTTGGTCTTTAATAATGCAGGTGATTCAATATTAATTTTTTTATCCCAGAGTTTACTTGTGAATATAGGGCATCTTAAACCACAGTTAGAGGCATGGATTGGGTCATGGAGACAAATTTATTCACTTCTTACTTTCTAGCATATTTTTACCATGTTGACCTCTTTTGAATGCAGATGAAGAATCAGTGTAAGACTAATGGTATATTAATGCATTTTTTTTTGTTTCCTTAATGAGCATCTTTTTTCAAAGGGGCTATTTCCTGGAATATAGTTAACCATAATTTAAATATAGTAGAATTTAAATTAGGTCCATAAATAGAAATATACCTTAATTAAAGCTTACAGGAATAGAATTATTTTGTTGCAATGAACTATTTCACATAGCATATTTCTTGATAGAAATGGATAACTGGTTGTAGTATAGACATAGTGACCCTATAGAAACCTTGAGATAACTAGCAATATTTTTCCATTAAGCTTGCAGACATAATAACGACATAAATACTATTCTTTACCTTTTTTATCATTTAGAGCTTACAAATATATCCATATAAATTTTGAAATTATTATTCAATGCTGTGTAACATATGTGATATTAGTCCTTAATTTGATGGTGACGAAACTGAGATCCAGGAGATTAAGACACATCCCTAAGACCACACAGTTTGTAATGACAGAGCCAAGATTTTGTTCTGTCTGGTCAGACTTGCCAGCCTGGATTAGTTTTATTTTACTATACATTATTGAATTAATGCTGTCCAAGTTGGGAAGTTTGTCTAGAGGAAGACAGCCTGGTGGAATCACTATCCATGTGAATCGCTATCCACATTCCACTATCTATGGAACGGATAGTAATTAAGCCTAGTACTTTGCCTGCTGAAGCAGCAGGGAAGTCTTAATGTTCTTTCCTTTGGTACTTTGTGCACTGCCTGGTGTGATGGCAGATGGGTTAATATATATACAGGGAGGTCAAGTTTTGCTATTCATCTTGCAGTTTTCAGTGATAATTTATCTGCTAGGATCCTCTAGCAAGGTGTAAATTATTGGGAAAGACTTGGAAAAAAGTTCCTATGGAGACTTATCAATCAGCCTCGGTTTAATATATTAATAAGGAAGTAATTCTTTCAAGCATTTTGATTAATTCCTAATAGATAGGGAAAGGAAGAGTAAAGGGAAGCTCAGAATTCATTACTGTGACTAATATCTGATATACTTTTGGCTGTCTATATGTCTGAAAGTTAATTTGAGAGCTTCTTCCTTTTAGAAAATAATTTAACACATGGTTCATTTAAATAAACTGCAGAATTTGAAATGTGTTCTGATTTTTACAAAACTATTGACTAACCAATCAACTGGGCAAAACCAATGTATGTATGTAAACATAGGTAAAAATAGGTTAATTGCATAGAAATAATAATGTGATATTTTTAAGGGAACATAACATAAATACAAATGTATTCTTTTTTATTACTGTATTCAAGGTTAGAAATTCTTGTTCCTGGCTTTATTTTATTCTAGTTCTGGAGGAAACTTATTTGTGCCTGAAGCCCTCTCTTTAGTCTGACAATGAGCCAGGCAGATTGCTTACTTCTAAATGAAACATGGATGAATCTTAGACATTTTTCTTGGTGTGAGGACCATTAACTACCAAAGACATTAGTTTTGCTGCTAAAAAGAAATAAAGCCAAGACATTCTGATAACAAAACATATTAAATTGGATTCCAGTATTTAATTCCATGCAGAAAAGCTTTTACAACCAAAAACGAATAAAAAGATAAATCACATTTGCTTCAGTGAAGTTAGGGAATATTGTGGAAGATGATGATACATATCTGGAGCTTTTATGGGATGGAACAGGATACAGGGGGTTTGCTCCTGTCTCTGATTTCGCTGATATGCAAGTTTTCTCAAACAAGATAGCATGTGAGAATTTTTTCGCTTAAGTACTAATAACATTGTAGCTGCTTACTTTCCCTTCAGATTTAGTGTATGCGAGGGGAAAAAAAATCACACTTGTTCATTTGTTTACACAGCCTACCAAGGAAAGGCTTTTTTCGTGAATAAAGCAAAATTTAAATATGACAGAGACTTCTTCTAACGATGATGGAGTAGCATATAATGTGTCAGTAGTCTTCTGGGAACAGTTAGAAAAGCTGCATAAATTATGAAAGTCTGCCTCCCTGAAGGTACCAGAGTGTTGCTGAGACAGCCAGACTTTGAGAAACAAGAATCCAGACAAAAGGGAAGTCTTTGAGCAGGAATCCAACATTCCATATGCTTCTTTTTTTCTTTAGGTCATTTGCTGATGGGAGTTGGGGGATGGGAATGTGGGGGCATGAAGAGTCATGAAGAAGGTGGCTGCTTAGTGATAGAGAAGATAGTAAGGCTTTTGGCAATCTCAAGGAAACTAACTGAAATTACAAATGAAAACTGGACTTTGAGGTTGCTAAGGTAGCCGAAAATAGAGATGCCAAGAACCCCTAGAGAAAAAAGCATAAAGAAGTAAGTTTGACACTTGTTTTCTCCACTGAGGCATTGGCTGGCTTTTTAAAATGTGTAGGACAGGAAAAATAATAGTCAAAAATAAAGCAGCTGAATATGGAACAGACTTTTTGTAATCTCACGGTGTTGAGGAAACTAAAATTGAAATTTAGGAATTTCCAAGAAGAATGCTAGGCAACACCCAGGGTCTTGGTTGGGACCTCTAGTGGGGTTCCATGAAAAGGCTGAAACTCTCTGTCAAGACAGCATGGTCTGCCTATGGTGAAGTTGGCCTAATGTATTCTAAGTCGGCTGTCTGTAATGGATAGGGTGAATTCAAATCCTTTAAAATTTTCTCGCATAAAATGTCTACAGTGAATAAAAAGTTAGCACAGTCCATTGAACAAGATGAGATGAAAAATCATCTTGAGACTATTAGAGATGGAGTTAACAACAGATTGGATACAACTGAAGAGAGAAATAGTGACCTGGAAGATAGGTTTGTAAAAAAAAAATTCATATTGAAGCAGGAAAGCAAAAAAGGATGGGAAGTAGAGATGATTATAAGGGATATATGAGACATGGTAGAAAAGTCTAAAATGTAAGTAATTGAAGTCTCAGAAGAGCAGGAGAGAGTATGTGGCAGAATCAATATTTAAAGAGACAATGCCTAGCAACTTTCAGAAATGATGAATTGAAAACTTAGTCACAGATTCAAGTACTTCTACGACCCTCAGTCAATATAAATACTAAGAAACTATTCCTTAGCATGTTAGTGAACTCCTGAAAAGCAAGAAAATTTTAATGATGAATCAGAGAATAAAAGTCATACTGTTAAAAGAGAAATACAGTTAATTTTTTAATAGAAGTGAAAATATGTATTATTTTAAAAAGATGAAAGAGAATAGCTGTCAACCTAGACTTCTATACCTAGCAAAATATTCTTTAAAAGTGGGAGCAAAATAAATACATTTCCAGAGAAGTAAAAGTGAAGGGACTTTGCAGCCAACAGGCATTAAAAGAGAGTTCTCCAAGCAAGGGTTTTCCCCCAGCAGAAAAATAAGCATGAAGGAAGGAATGAAGAGCAAGAAAAATGACAAATTTGTGTATAAATAAAAGAATATTTACTATATTACACAATAATAATTAGGTTTTGCGAAAACATTGTAATATATCCCAATATTGTAGAGTATCTGTAGCATCAAACTGAGTGACAAAATTACACTGTAGAGGAGATACATCGATCTGTGAAAGAATTTTAAGAACCTACGCTTGTCTGAAAAGTGGTAGAAGTAGTAATTTATAGTCAATTGTAATAAATCAAGGATGTCTGTTATCTCCTGGGTTACCAAAAAAGCATAGTAGAAGAATTTGTAATTCTCAAACTAATATATTTGAAAACGAGATAAAGAATAAAACCTGATTACTCTAAGAAAACCAAAGGAGATAATAAAAGTGGGATAAAACAAAGGGGAATAACAACAAAAAATTGTATGATAGTAGACATAAGCCCACATATGGCCATAATTAAATGGATATTAATAGTTTATACAAATTAAAAAATAAAATTGTCTAAAAAAAGGGGGGCACCTGGGTGGCTCAATGGGTTAAACATCCAACTCTTGATTTCAGCCAGGTCATGATCTCAGTCATGAGATCCAAGCATGGAGCCTGCTTAATATTCTCTCTGTCTCCTTCTGCCCCTTCCTGGTCGGTCTCTCTCTCTCTCTCTCTCTCTCTCTGAATAAACAAACAAACAGACAAATAAATAGTAAAGTAAAATAAAATGTCTGAATAAATTATACCCAGTTATATACATCTTACACGAGACAGATCTAAATATAAGGGTCACATTTAGGTGTGAATAGAAGATAACCTTTGGCAGTTAGTAGCAGGTAATCTGAATAAGCAGTGCCTTGTACAATTTGGAGGTTTTTGTTCAAGTATCAAGTATCCTGAAAGGATGGTTGCTAACATTATTTCAAAAGATTGAAGATGTGAACAGCTGGAATGCCTATGATTCTTCTGGCTATTGCTTTGTGACAAGATGGCACTTGGAGATGCAGCCAAATGTCTGATTGGAGGCAGCAAGAGGGAGGAAAGGGTGGTATCCATGTCAGGAAGAGTGGCATACTAAGGTGGTAGGGGGGAGTGGTGGACGTTGTCTGCCTAAGTGCAATAAGGGGTACATTGTCTGCATAAATGTAAACAAGAAGTAAATCTGACCAAAAGCCTTTTGGCTTTCATTATCATCATGAGCCAGCAGCTTGAAAAAATGTTGGTAAGAAAATATTCCCAGTGGGGTGGTCCTCTCTCACTCTCTCTGTTCCCCATCCCCACCCTCCTGGTATTTATCAGAAAAGGGAAATCTTTCACAGACATTTCCAGATGTATACATAACAGCTATATCACATAACCAATAAGGAGAGTCTGGGGAGGTGTATTTTCAGCTTTCCAATTTTGACAGATGATTAAGAAGAAGAAAGTGGATTTGTATGGATGCTACATGAGTTTACCTATAATATTTGCCATAGACAGGAAGGGCTGGACTGAAAGATTTCCTCCCAATGATACCAAGGTGCCTTGGGTCTTGTGTAGTCATATCTAAAACTAGAATAAATACTTTGCTGAGGATTTTGTGAGATGACACATGTAAAAAATTAAAGAATTGGCCCACATTTCAGACTTCTGAGTTCTCCAGTAGCAGGAGGAGACATTCTGGGAGGTTAAGTATAGAAGAGCTATCACGGGGCAAATTTAGGAGACAAAAATGAAAATGCTTGTCCTCCATGTTCAATATTTGCATAGATGGATATCTTGAAAGTAAAAACCAAAGAAAAGAAAACAAGACATTTCTTTAATCAGAATAGGGGTGAAATTATCCATCATAATCTTTCAAATGTATAGTTTGTTTCTCTTAGAACTACTCCTTTTTGTTGATGCCATAGTCTTATCTCCTCTTCCTTACTTCCTCTTACATGCATATATGTGTGCCTTTTCTCAGCGATCTCTTTTCTAGGAATCTGTCTTCTACTCTGTTCATTAACTATTTTTTATCAGTTATGTTTCCCTCTCTACTGGGCAAGTATCACAGATCAGCCTGTTCCTTGTGCCAGAGGTTCGTTTGGAGGTGAGTGACAAACTGAGTCTCTTCAATAAATACATGCTCTTTATTTTGCTAGTGTGGACTGTGGAATCTGTGAATCAATTATCTGTCTCTGTGGTCCCTGATGCTATTTTGTGAAGCTTATTAAGACTGAAACATGTTTCCACAGGGATGTAGAATGTAGAATATGTGGCTAGTCTCAGGGATCACACAACATGTGGCAGAGTACTTAAGAGATAAAGTCCTCTGTGTCTGAAAGTTTCTTTACATAGGCTTACAACTCAGGAGCTGTAATTAAACCAACAAATAGAAAACAATGTCATACTCCCTTCCCCCAAAAGAGAATTCTTGCTGATGTTTCAAGGTCAGTCAGAACTTGCTTGAAAATTTTCAGTAGGTTTAATAGAAGTCATGGGATATTCTCTCCATTCAATTAGCCCATTCCTTCTCTATAAAGAGAAACATTCTTATGGTCAGAAACAGTATTATCTTAATGTCAAAAAAGAAATATGGATGGATATAGGCTGTGCGTCCTGAATTTGCACACAAATAGATCTGAGCTTTGGCAGTGGGGTGTCACAGACTCATTAGCTCTTGGATGGTCTCAATCAGGGCTCTTGTGTAATGCTTCTCAGAGGAAAGTCTGAGTGGAATGGGATGTGTATAATCCATTGGCCTTGCCAGCAGCAAACATGATGAATGACTTTGCCCTTCTCTATTTCATTGGGTCATGCTGAATGTGGCCAAGGATATATCTTCTCCACATGGACATGGGCCCATGGAGCTGTTGGAGGAGACGGTGTTTGAGATCCTTAAGAAGCTCATGGCATATACCAAGTTGCATTCTTTTGGGTCTACTGGGATTGGGTGCAGCACTGAATCTCTGCCTTTCTGTGTATCAGATAATCATACCTGTTTGTGGCTGTTGTTCAGTTGTAGCGGTGTCTAGACTAGCTTCAGTGTGACTGTTCTCACAGTGCATAAATATTCTAGAATTTAAATGTCTATATATTGTATAAACAGTACTTGATATGAAAAGAGTTCACCATATTAGGTATCCATTTGCACTATCACATTTGCCTTCTTTAGGATTAATACATATCTTTTGTTATTTTTTTCCCCCACATTAGCTTACATTTTCTTATTTTATTGGCTATCTTAGAGATTATAACATGTATAGTGATATCTCACAATCTAATGCAAATGATTGCTTTTCCCACTTCCTTGATACTGATAGAACCTTAAAACTTATCTCCATTTATCCAGATCTTTTCCTTAATTTTCTGTTTTAAATTCCACAAGACAATTGTCGTCATTGTGTTGTACAATTTTACAAGTGTTGTAAACTTTAGTGTGTGTGTGTGTGTGTATCTTGTCTGAAACCATCTTTATTTCACTTTCATATTTAAGGAATATTTTTATTTGTATTAGATGATGAATAATCAGGTATTTTTTTTTATAAAGTATTTCAAGGATTCTATTCTGATTTCCATTAACTTCTATTGAGAAAGCAGCTACAGTCTTGAGTTTCTCTTCATTGAGAGTAATGCATCCTTTTTCTTTTGCTGTGTAAAATTACTCCCTTGTTTCTGTTCAGACATTTTAGTGTGATTGAAGTGTATTTCTGTTGAATTTTTCTTGCTTGGGCTTCCTGGATCTGTGAGTTGATACCCTTTTTCCATTTTTGGAAAATTCTTGGCCATTGTCACCTTAAACTTCGCTTTTTCCTCCTTCTTCCCCTTCCCCCAAATTCCTGGAATTTCTCATGATGTGTTATTTGTTCCTTACTCTAGGTTCCATCCATGTTTGTCATTACTTTTTTTCATTGTGTTTTAGATTAGGTTCTAATGACCAGTGTTCAAGTTTGATAATTCTGTTCTGTATCAAAGCCACAGACCCATTCAAGTTTTCACATGATGGTATTTTTCAATTCTAGAACTTCTTTTGTGTTGATTAGTGACTCCTGCAGTCTGAAGAGATTCTCCATTTTTTAAATTTATTCCTCTCATCATTTCCTCTGTTTTCTGCACATAATATTTACATAGTTACTTTAGATTTCTCTTCCTCTTTAAGTCCGATATATCATTTACCTGTATCCCTGTTTCTATTGTTATTATTTTCTTGGACGTTTTGTTAGAATATTCTGTTCTTTGCTAATTTTTTTATTATTAAAGGCCCCTTATTATGCATGAAATAACTGTCATAGCTCCATGTGATGTTGCGTTCTTCCAGAAATGATTACTCTTTCCTCTGCTAGGTGAAGTGGGCTATGATGGTGGCAAGAAAAACATTGATTCAAGTTACGTTCTGGTCATAGGGTCAGCAAGACTTGAGGGTGGTTGGGTGGAGTTCAGATGTCCAGGAGCAAAAGAATGTGAGGAACCAAAGTCGATTGCCAGAATTCCGGCCGAGGCAGCTTGGTGGTTTTTGATGCTGTTGCTTGGGCTGGGGAGCATGGAGGAATGAACTTGTTTGAAAGGTGATGGGAGCAAGGGTTCACATCTGTACGTATGAATCTAAGGTGTCTCTGTGCCGTGGAAGCAGAGGCAATGTTACATGGAGATTTCTATATGCACCTGTGTCAACTTGCAGTGAGTTGTGATCTGCTTCTCATTATTGCTTAGCTCTTTCAGTCTCACTCCTGAGAAAGGGTAGATGGTGCAACAATTAAAAGTTACTGTATTTTAGCAAGTAAGTTTTTCTTCAATTAGTGCAATCTGGCTCCCTGCCCTCATTTTAGCGTTTATAGAGAAATCTGTTAACTACCATCTGTGCCCTCCCTGGAAGGCATGATAACTGTTGTTTGATTTGAAATAGGGATCTTCTTGTCCACAACTATTATCTTAGTATGCAGTTCTTAAATTTGCCTTACCTGACGTTGAAAGCAATGTCTGTGTGCAACAAGCTTGGTTCAGCTGCCCATGGGTACAGCATAATCACTCTGCGTCGTGGCATTTTTTTGATGGACCAGCTTGTGTTCTCATCATGCCCCCACAACCTCTAAGTAACGTGAGGACTTTGTCTTTGACATTTGTCTCTGCAGGAATAACAATGAAAACACTTCCTGAATTTCAGGAACCTTTATTTCTCCACATTTCGTGTATAAATAACACTCCACCTGCTGCTGACTCCTGTCTGTTGAGAAACTGTTGCTTATTGTTTTAGAAACATTATTGAAGAAAATAGTCCTCAATTCATTGAAATCAGTAGACTGAATATTGAACATGTTTCAAATACTAAATTTCTTAGTGTTCAGCCTATTCCTGAACTTTTTTCTTTATAGATAATATTCTGAATGAGGTTATTTATTCCTTGTAAATTGTAGAATTGGCTTTTTTCCCCCAAAATGCAATTTTTTTTGGTACTTTCCATTTTCTTAGTTTTTGTTTTTGCCATTGTTATTCTTTTAGGAAAGGGCCTGAAAGAAAAAAAAAATCCTGCCAGTTTCTCCTTTTCAAGCTAACCCTTTCCTTTCCTTTCCTTTCCTTCTTTTTCTTTTTTTCTTTTCTTTTCTTTCTTTCTCTTTCTTTCTTCCTTTCTTTCTTTCTTTCTTGCCTGTAAGCCCTCAATTTCTCAGAATTTTATAAAAAGCTTAAGCAACAGGTCCATAAATCCCTGTTCTTTAAGAAAAATTTTTTTAATTCATATTTGAGAGAGAGAGAATGAGTGGAGGAGAGGCAGAGAGAGAGGGAGACACAGAATCGGAAGCAGGTTCCAGGCTCTGAGCTGTGAGCACACAGCCTGACGCAGGGCTTGAACTCATGAGCCGTGACATCATGACCTAAGCCAAAGTCAGACGCTTCACCCACTGAGCCACGCAGACACCTTATAAAACCCTGCTTTTGAAGGCACAATGTATTAGAAAGCCAAACTCCTTTTTATTTACTACTCTATCCCCAGCCCTCCTGGCAGTGCCCATGAGATACTAGGCATTCAATTTCTGAGTAAGTAGCTGGGCTAGTGTATCTAATGGTTTCTGATTACTTGTTAATGAGGGAAAGCTTCATACTCCAGTAGATCTCCCAGATCTGGGCCAACCATTTCCAGCTCAGTCTATTTTTAATCCAATTACTTGCAAAAGACAGGAGATGAATCTCTCTTCAGGTTTCCAATGAAGAGGTCATGTAGCATAAAGATAGTGACATAGATTACAGGCTAGTTCAGGATAGTGTTATTCTGTTTTTTTATTGCACATAGAATCTAGGAAAAGAAGCAAAAAATATGTTTCTCAGTCCCACTCTTGGCAGGTTACAGGCTTTCCTGGGATCGACCAGAATCTCTGGGGTAGGGAATCATTTGGGCAGCCAGGGTGAACACTTCTCTGTCAACTTTGCTTCATATGTATTAAATTCTCAGTGAACTGTCAGCTAAGAAGTATTGCTTGGGATCAAAGGTGTGTGAGAAAAAAAAAAAAATCTCTCAAATGTGGCCCGGTGCCCTTGACTGGGTTAATGGCCCAGACTCTATTCTTTGTCAGGGGAGACACTCACAAGAATTAGTAAAAAGTGCAAGAGCAAACCTGACAAGGAATGAACGGCACAGCCAAAGTGTACAGGGAAATACTCAAAAGAGAAATTATGTTATTGTTGAGCAGAGAAACCTGTGCTTTGGGAAAGGCCAGGAAAAGAAATGTACTTTGGAAACCAGGGCCTTTTGATAAGAGCTTCTTGGTGTGGTTTGTAAATGGTACCTCCTTGATCACATCATTAACGGAAATAATGGCAAAAGACAAGTGTGTTTCAATATAATCAAGATGCCACTGGACATGTCTGACCGACACTTAAGGATTAGTAGGTTGTGTATTTAACGTTGCTTACTGTATGCAACTGTACATGATGGGCTCTGGGATCACTGGGTTCTACTGAAGCCAATATTGTCCTGTATGCTGACTAACTTGAATTTAAATGAATCAGTAAAAAAAAAAATATGTAGACAAAATGGCATTTTCTCCTTTGTTTCTTCTCTACCTAAACAAGGAGTACAGTAAATACTAATACCAATAATATCACCAATGCTGTATTTACTGAGGGCTTGATATGTGTCAGGAATTATTCTCAGGTCATTACCTTCATGGACTGACCCTTGTAGTAACTGGCGAGGTAGGTACTCTTCTTTTAACCACTTCACAGATGAGACAACTGAGGTAGAGAGAGTCAGTAAGTTGCCTCAGGACCTACAGCTGTGCAAGTCAGAATAGAGATTCCAATCTGACCTGACTGTGGAGCACAGACATTCAACAAGCAAGTTAAACATCTTTGGCCTCCTTGTTACCTTTTCTTTTTTTTTTTTTTTTTTTTTTTTTTTTTTTGCTGGGGCTGGGGTGGGGGGGGCGGTGGTGTTAGTTTAAAATGATGATTATGAGTCACTGATGAATGCAAATAATTTTGAAAAGCTTCAAGTCTTCAATCAAAAGACATGCCACTATCTTTGTTGGGAAAGTAGCCCCATAGCTGATATAAAATCAGTGAACAGGGATAGAGAGGCTTATAATACTCGGCTTTCTGCTTGTTTCTGGAACATGCACCTGTCAGATCTAAAGTCTATTATTAACTAGGATATATAAAAGATTCATTAATTTTGCCAGTGTTAATACTTCAGGGCTCAGCCTAAAGGATTATTTATTCAACTGAAGGCTGTTTATTATGGGGTCATTAATTGGCAATATTTATATATTATTCTGTGTTTGTTTGTTTGTTTGTTCCTGAAGCTAATTATAATTGTTAGCTATTTTAAATCGTGTTCCAAGGGATACAAATTTAGCTTTTAAATAAATAGGTCCTTAAAAATGTATCATTATATAACACTAGAGCCTCCTAGGCTGTTAAAACTCTTCTTGCAAAATAAATGTGTAACCTTAACTCCTCTAGAGCTTTTTTTTCCCATCTAGAAATCATACAAAGACTTTGAAGTCACCCTTTGTGTGGGGTTGAAAATTGGAAAAATTTGGACTGCAAATGATTAAGGCTTTAGAAAACTTTTTCTGAAGTTTGTTTATTTTGAGAGAGAGAGAGAGAGAGCACAAGTGGGGGAGGAACAGAGAGAGAAGGAGAGAGAGAATCCCAAGCAGGCTCCACATTGTCAGTACAGAGCCAGACACGGGGCTCAAACCCACGAACCATGAGATCACAACTTGAGCTGAAGTTGGGCGCTTAACTGACTGAACCACCCAGGCACCCCTGAGGCTTTTTTTTTTTTTTAAGTTTATTTATTTTGAGGGAGGGTGAAAGAGAGCAAGTGAGTGAGCAGGGGGAGAGGTAGAGAGAGAATCTCAAGCAGGCTTCACATTGTCTACACAGAGTCTGACTCGGCTCAAGCTCACCAACCATGACGTCATGACCAGAGCAGGAATCAAGAGTTGGACGCTTAACCCACTGAGCTACCCAGGTGCCCCTATTGAGGCTTTTTATTTTTTTATCTGTCTCATGGCCACATCCTTTAATCTTTTATGATTTCAGGGTTTGGTCCTAGCCCAGTTCTACCTTTTCTCCTTAGTCCAAGGACTGCCTGTGCTTCCTTCCTTACCTTATCTGTGTCAACTTCATGTCTGCAATAAGGTACTTTGTTCTCAGTACACTGGGATGGCAACAATGAAGACAGTGAGAAAGACAAAAACCTGATAAGCAGTGTTGTGTTAGCTCAGAAGGAACGGTGCAATGGTGCCCCATGTTTTATGTGCTAGGAGGAAAATTCTGAAAACCATGTGACTTCAGGAATGGAAGTTTTTATTGTTGCAGTAATACATTGTAATACAATTTAGATATAACCTTTCTTCAGATAATAAATATTACTACTTACTAATTATATATTTCATTGCTGGGAAATAAGTTGACATATATGGCTGATATTTTCCAAATTAGTGTACTTTCTAGACTCCTCTTCACATTTGAACATTTTTAGATTGGAATATATCTTAAAACTAAGGTGGATCTTTAATTTGGTACTTTATTTGTCCTTGGAAAGCTGTTATTAAATGTACTGTGTCATAATATGTATATCTCTAAATACTAAATTATCTGAAATTTGAAAGAGGGAAGAGGAAGGATAAATTGTATAGATGGAGATCAAACTATCTCTATGTGCTGAGTGATCTGGACTGGAGACGACATTTAAGAACACATATCTAGCCTGGGGGCCATGAATGCTTTTGCCCAGAAGTCCGACTCTCCTGTGAACAAGATGCTTTGAGAAAACAAAGAACAAACCCAAGAGAGTTTCTTGTCTAGTTGTTTAATTATTATACATTGCTGCCTCCTTAGAGATAAGCTATGTTTCTCTCACCCTTTTCTCAACTGGGAGTGGAATGGAAGTTTTCACCCTTCTTGAGAAACTTGGAGAATTTGGCAATCTTTGTTCCTATCATTAGAATTGAGGAAAAGTGGTAAACTATACATAGTACTGCCCGTGAATACACTAAACTAGGATAAACAGAAAAAAAATCATGATATTGTTATTCTAAAACATCTTCAACCATTTTCCTACTTGTACACTTAGGGTCGTAGAGAAATGACTTTCTGCCATGACCTTTAGTCTGTAGTGGAGATGTTGAGATGTTTCTATCACCTTTGCCCCATTTCTTACAAGAGACATTATCGGTAATTTGGCTTGACAATTCTTCATGGTATATACCCATTGTACAGAATGATGCCACTTTTCTCAGGACAGTTTATCATCCCTGTGATTGTGTGAAACAAAAATACCCTCATTTCTTTCTCCCAGTGGTGTCTTCTGACACCCTTGTGAACCACTGAGTCTGCTTATTTGCTTCTCTTCTTGGCAGATGGACTGATTAACGTGGTGAGGTTGGTGACAGCCCAGCATTCACTGGCCATGGCTCTCTAATGGGCAGAGCTGGGGTGGGAAAATTCACTCTTTTTTTTTTTCTCACTGATAAAATTAAAGACTGTTTTTTGAGAACAGTTTCAGACTCACAGCAAATACAAGGAAGAACAGAGATTTTCCATATACCCCCTGCCTCCACACATGCATATCCTCTCCCTTTGTCAACATCATCAGAGTAGTGCATTTGTTACAACTGAGAAACCTACACGGACACATCATAATCACCTGAAGTCTGTAGTTTAATTGACTGGTCACCCTTGATGTTGAACATTCTATGCGTTTGGACAAATGTATAATAACATGTATCCATCATTATGGTATCATACAGCTTAAAACCTTCTATGCTCCATCCATTTATCCTTCCCCCTCCCCTGAACCTCTGGCAACCATTGATACATTTTTTTTTTTTACTGTGTTTATAGTTTTGCTGCTTTAGAATGACATATAGTTGGAAATGTACAGTATGTAGCTTTTGTTTGCTTAGTAATACAAATTTAAAGTACCTCCATGTTTTTTCATGGCTTGATAGCTCATTTCCTTTTAGTGCCAAATAATATTCCATTATTTGGTTGTACAACAGTTTGTTTATCCATTCACTTACTAAAGGGCATCTTGGCCGCTTCCGAGTTTTGGAAATTATGGATAAGGCTGCTACAGACATCTGTGTGCAGGTTTTTGTGTGGACATAAAATGTTTACACTTTTGGCTAAATTCTAAGGAGGGTGATTGATGGATTGTATGGTAAGAATATACTTAGTTTTGTAAGAAACCACCAAACTGTCACCAGCTGAGACTCACTTTTCAGGCAGGACCTCTTTGTCCTTTTATGTCTTGTGCTGTGCTTTGGTGCAGCTGGCCAGGCAGCTTCTCTGCCCAGGCTCATGCAGGTCCTTTTGGTAGGCGTGTGGAGGGAGCACAGAAGTTTCCAACTCCACATTATTTTGAGTCAGAGAGTCCATTGCCTAAGAGCAGCTGGGCCCTTGCCTGCCATTTTTAATGACATGGGAACTTGGATCAGTTAATCAGTTTCATCTGCCTCTTGTCTTCTAGTTAGGTCCAAGTAGATAGGGGGATGTTTTGGGTATCTGGATCCTTATAAATCTTAGGAACTCTTCTGAAGGGTCTTTATCTAAGGCTGTTGTAAATTCCTTGGGGGCTAGGATTATGCATTACTGACTTTGTCTCCTGAAAAGCTTTGTGCCTTGTTCATTGTGGGTACTTGATCTATTCAACTGAGATAGTAGCTTACACATACTGAGTGCTTACTATATAGGCCAGGCACTGTTTTAATGGCTCCATATGGATTAACTCATTTAAAACAACTTAAAAACTCTATGAAGGTAGTTATATTTATTAGGCTACTGAATAGATGCGGACACACAGGCTCAGAGAAGTCAAGTAACTTTCTCATGATCACCCAATTAGTAAATGTCACAGCCCACATTAAAAAACTAGAAAGCCTGGTTCCAGACTGCAGAGCATGAGATAGTGCTTTCAGACAACAAAATAAAGCTGGAGATGAAAAAATAACACTTGAAAAGTACTCTCCATTTAGACTTTTTAAAAAATGAGTTTTTAGTAAAAAACACTTAATGAGTGGTGGGAAGAGGTCTTGAGAGCCCATTTAGCAGGGTTATTTTCAAAATAGGTGTTTTGGACCTCCTCAAGAATCATGCCCTGTTTGAGTGTGTGTGTGTGCACATATGTGCACATGTATATGTGTGTGTGTGTGTGTGTGTGTGTGTGTGTGTGTGTTTGTAGTGGTCCGTTCCAAGACCTAGAGGAGAATGGGGTGCTCTGGGCTCTGACCCCATTTTAATTCGTTCTACATACTGCACTCCTGTGTGTGATTCCAGTTGAAGAAAACGTTCAGCTACTTAAATGTTTAAAAACCCCAGCAGAACAATACCCATATTGCCTAGAGTGACTGGATTCCATTTATTTACAGAATTTTTAGTGTGAATATTTTATTTACTCTGTTAAGTATACCAGAGAATGAAAGCCACTGTGTTACCTCTTTAACAGCTAAATAATTAAAAAGTAAAAATAGGTTGGATCCTTTTCCTCAGAAGTTAGTAGGCAATCTACCCAGTTGACAATAGCATATAAATACATCAAATCCTAAGTTACGGAAAGTATTTTCAAAGGAAGGAAGTTAAGATGCCAGATATTAGCAGGGAAGGTGTGCTTTGCGGTGTTTTCAATTACAGTTCTGCTTTATCTTCCATACCTTAAATGCTTAAGCCATAAAATCAGGTTATGTCCTTGCTGGTTCCTTCGGCTTCCATAGATCAGAACTTGTATTCACATATTTTCTTTGCATCCATGACCGCTTCAAGGTTCCTCTCCCTTCAAGTGCTTTGCCTGTTGGTGTTTGGGCCCCTTCAACAGATAATCCATAACTTTCCGCGCATTATATTTACCACTTCTGTTTCTGTAACGTTGTTGAATGTACTATGGGGGTAATGACCATCTTTTTGGATCTTGAATTCATAGGCTCATAACAAATAAAAGTCAAGCCTTCAAGGTCAAACGAATAGTTACCTAGATGCTTTGAGAGAATTATAAGGCAAAGTGTAGAGAAAAAGAGGCACTGTTTAGTAGCTGGTTAGATTTAGCTACAGTACAGATAAGATTTCAGAATAGATCTTTTGTTTTACTTCGACAGGCTGAAAAAGATGAAAAGGATAGAGAGTAAATTACTTAAAGATTAGAAACAAGGTAAGAATCAACAAACAGATATGAATAAACACTATACTTACTAACAGCTGAGCCCCAAAAGTTCTGTAGTATTCATTTAATTTATGTTGTGAATCATCGCAAAATAGATTTGACATCCTACACCTTTAACATTTCAGTTCAAATCCACTTGTGTATGGGAAAATAAATTAAACATAGATGGTTGCCTCTCTGCCCTGGGATTTAAAGAAATGGCTTAAATAAGCACCTAGCCAATTAGTTAAAGAGAATTATTCTTGGAAGAATGAGCTCTGAGAGATATTTGAAAGAGTATGCTTTTTAAAATTTTATATTTCCAATTTTGCAATCATTGTATAGCTGTTTAATTTGACACTTGTATATATGTGTTTACACTAAATTCCAGCAAATTATAACAAGCAATACATTAATACTTTCAGGCCATAGGAATCAATCTTTATCAGTCCTAGTAATTGATTACTTAATAAATAAGTAACACTGGGAGTAGGGATTGGAGTTGGCACATTAAAACCATCAACAAAAGAATAATTATGAACGCAGTTTTTTCATTGCTCTGGAAGATTGAGTCCAAATTAACTTTTTGGTTGAAAGCAAAAGGTAGACACAGGTAGAATTGGTTAAAATGATACTTTTAAAAGTTGGTCAGTTTTTCTTTAAAAAAAAACAAACCAAACCCAATTTTGTCTTACACATAGGAGTATCCGTGTAGGTGTTACTTTTCTGGCAGTGTATGATTTGTCTGTAAATTGAGTTATGACTAAAGATAGACACAACCATTTTGCTACTTTCAAATTAGCTGGCATCAGATGATGATTAGTAATTGAGCAAGAAAGGTCATTCCTATGTCTCTCTTGCTTTGTGATGCAATAATTTTCAAGCCATCTGTTCTTTGGAATATTTATGTGGAGGAGATGAAGAACTCGGAGATTTATGTAGAAACTTTAGAATCCTTGCAGAGCTCATCCATAAGCCTCAGAGGACATCAGGCACATATCGGAAAACACAGGATGAAGGCAGACCAGTAATGCCCCAGAAGGAAGTGCTCCAGACGGTACATCTCCCCTTAATACCCGACTGTGTTCTTATGTATCTAATCTTTGACAATTTTATTCAGTAGGGAATTCTCAATCATCATAAATTAACTGGTAGAATCGCACTATTGATAATCCAACTAGAATTCTAATCTTAAATGAAAACCAAGCCAATTTAGAGAATATAAACTCTCCTAAAATACTAAAACACGACGAAAGATGAAGTAAAGAATTCCTGTTTTTCCCAAGGGCTAGAAAAACAGGAAAAGACCAGTTCAGACACCTGAAACTTTTCTTCTGGAGCTAATTTTTGTTCATTATCTCATGTTTTATGGTCAGAAGTTCGGACTGGGGGTTGACAAACACCACTTACCCAAAAGCACTTGGCTATGTCAGCTGAAACAGAGGTTGCTCGAGAGATTGCGTATTTGGTTATGCTTTGAATCAACATTTGGCCAATGTCGAAATGCCAGGAGGGAACACAGCTGTTAGCGAGCCCAGTTTTGCTGGTGCATCCGGCAGACTCATAAGCTGTGTTTTTATGACAGGGCCTGGGTTTAATTTTCTTGGTTTGACAAAATCTGACTGTCTCTGGCAGAGCAATCTGTCCATTTGACACATTTGGCCCCGGCAGAATATGAAGAACAGGTAATGCAGCAAGGGAATTGGCAGTTTTAGAATGCTCCAGTAAGAACTGATCTTACATCAAAACGTGCAGCATTCTGGGGAAGAAGATTTGAAGGCCCATTATTTTATACTTGATCAGAGAACATACGTGATGTTCATGGTGAGTTCTTAGCTCCCCCTTACTTACGTGTTGGTGAGAAAAGGTCCTGTGAGCATACAGAAAAATGAATTGGGGTTCTTTACAAACACTGCACGTCAAATCTAGAAATTCTCTTGCTAATATCAATCATTTCTTCCCTCTGCAAATCTGAGAAGTCAAATGGCTATAAAGAAGGGTATTGTCAGCCTTTTCACAGGGATCATTACTTACGAATTTACCTTGTAAAGTGTTTTGTCAAGAGTATACAAATACATAAAATGTAGGTAGATCGTTTTTCATTTTGGAAATGAAGTTGAAGATTCAGCATTACTATTTGTTCTGATTCATTTTCTCACAGTGTCTAGACTCCAGTGTTATGCAGGAAGGCTTACCAACATGTTCACAATGAGCCCAAGAAAAATGCATCATGTAAACAAGTGACGCTGGACTGTAGGGCTTTATTAGCTTTGAACTAGCATGATTGTGCTCTTACACAGATGATTGAAGGGAATTGTGTTCACCAGCACCTCAAGATTTGAAACAAAAGCTAAAAGAAGAATAATGCTGTTCTCACTTCCTGTCATCCCCTAGTAAAAATTTTTAATTGTTTTTGTATATGTAATACCAAGATGTAAATTATTCGTGCCTACTGTCCCTTTCCATATGATTTACTGCTTTGACTCTTTCAAAATTCCATGTCACAGATGTTTGTTTTTTCTGAAAGCTGTAAAATAAAATAATAAAAATAGCCAGCTGATTTAATTGCAGGAGACCCCAAATGTCAAAGGAGTATGCCCTTTGGTTAAATACCATGACAGCTCTTATCGTGATGAGGATTGTGGTGGGGAAGAAGGGTAAACTGGATGGTTATCCTTCCTTATGCCTACTCTGGAAGCTGGTTGACAGGTTACCAGACTGCCTTCCACTGTTGTTAGTTCAGCTTAAGCCTTCTCTGGGGTTTCAGATGGAGGGATTAGAATACACAACATACTTTACAGATCATTCCTGTTGTTAAAAAGTTCCAGGAACAGGCTAATCACTAGGAGATTTCAGACACAATTCATAATCTACTTCATTCTTTCTCCTTCCCCCATATGTTTGTTTGATTGTCTTTTTGTAAGTTTTTATTTTAATTCCAGTTAATGTATAGTGTTATATTAGCTTCAGGCGTACAGTACAGTGATTGAACAGATACATACATCACCTGCGGCTTATCATGACAAGTGCACTCTTTAATCCCCATCACTTATTTCCCCTATCCCCCACCCACCTCCCTCTGGTGACCATCAGTTTATTCTCTATAGTTCAGAGTCCATTTCTTGATTTTTCTCTCTCTCTCTCTCCTCTTTTTTCCCTTGTTTGTTTTCTTTCTTAAATTCCACATATGAGTGGAAATCATAGGATATTTGTCTTTCTCTGACTGATTTATTTCACTTAGCATAATACTCTCTAGCTCCATTCTTGTCATTGCAGATGGCAAAATTTCATTCTTTTTAATGACTGAATAATATTCTGTTGTATGTGTGTGTTTATGTGCCACATCTTCTTTATCCATTCATTAATCAGTGGACGCTAGGGCTGCTTCCATATCTTGGCTCTTGCAAATAATGCTGCAATTAACATAAGGGGTCATGTATCCCTTTGAAGTAGTGTTTTTGTATTTTTTGGATAAATACCCATTAGTGCAATTGCTGGATTGTAGGGTAGTTCTACTTCTAACTTTTTGAAAACCTCCATACTGTTTTCCACAATGGCTGCACCAGTTTGCGTTCCCACCAATAGTGTGAGTGTTCTTTTTCCTTTGCATCCTTGGCAATACCTGTTGTGTCTTGTGTTGTTGATGGCCTTTATTCCACTGAGGTATGTTCCCTTTCTAAACCGACTTTGTTGAGAGTTTTTATCATGAAAATGGATGTTGTAGTTTCTTATATGCTTTTTTTTTGCATCTATTGAAATGATCATATGGTTCTTATCCTTTCTTTTATTGATGTGATGTGTTACGTTGACTGATTTGCGAATATTGAACCACCCTTGCAACCCAGGAATAAATCCCACTTGATGGTGGTGAGTGCTTTTTTTAAATGTGGTTTGGATTTGGTTTGCTAGTATTTTGTTGAGGATTTTTGCATCTATGTTCATCATGGATGATTTTGTTTTTAAATCACTTTTTGAGGGGCGCCTGGGTGGCTCAGTCGGTTAAAGCATCCGACTTCAGCTCAGGTCACCATCTCGCGGTCCGTGAGTTCGAGCCCCGCGTCGGGCTCTGGGCTGATGGCTCAGAGTCTGGAGCCTGCTTCCGATTCTGTGTCTTCCTCTCTCTCTGCCCCTGCCCCGTTCATGCTCTGTCTCTCTCTGTCTCAAAAATAAATAAACGTTAAAAAAAATAAAAAAAAATGTTTCAAGTGGCAGGTACCTAGGAATTTCCTTTCAGGGTGTTATCAATCAATTATTTTAGGAATGTTTCTCAAACTTATTAATCTTGTGAAAGTTACAGTATGGGACACTGAGATCAGCGAGTTGTACCAATCAGAGAAACCTAGCTCATAATAAAATTGTGTTGCCTTCAGTGATTGTGACTTTTTTCTGTTAGAGGCTCAAAAATTATCCTTTCATAAGCTTCATCGAAATTAGGCAAAGGAACATTAAGCTCACTGGTCTGGTCTCTGATTCTTTGGTCCCCTTTTTTGGCTGTAGAATATTTTCAGTTTTTCTTCAACTTTTCTTGAAGAACTCATTGAAGTGCCCTGAAAGCAGCTCAGAGGCCTTACCAACAAGGAGCTGGGTGTGCTGGTGGGGTCGATTCTGTGGGCTGGCCTGCCTACACTCTGATGGACAGACATCCACACAGGATACTTGGAAGAATGAAAAGAGGAAACTGAGGCAGTGGCCATGTGGGGAAAGGTGACTCTTGCAACAGTGTGCTGGAGATACCTAGTTCTTCTGGAATGCTCTGGTTAGAGGTTCCAGTCAGATCCCTGAATGATGACCAAAATTTGTTTCCTTGTGGTGCCAGAGATTCTGGAAGCTTTTTAGTACCCTATGATAAAACAATTTCAGGGTGTGTTAGTCTGCTCGAGTGGCCATAACAAAACCATAGACCATGTGGCTTAAGCAACAGAAATTTATTTTCTCGGAGTTTCAAAGGCTGGATTTCCAGGATCAAGGCCCAACAAGGTCAGTTTCTGGTGAGTACTCTTTCTGGCTTACAGATGACTGCCTTCTTGGTGTGCCCTCACATGGCAGGAAAGGAGCAAGCTGTCTGGTGTCTCTCCTTAGAAGGACAGTCCATTTGGATCAGGACCCTACTCTCATGATCTTAACTACTTCTAAAAAGCCCCATCTCCAAATATGGTGACATTGGGGGTCAGTACTCCCACATACGAATTTGGGGAGGCACACAATTCAGTGTATAGCACAGCTTAACCTATCAGAGGATTCTGGTTTGGGCAGTGAAGGACTTTCATCAAAAAACATGGGGTGTCATTTCTTGTTTTAAAGCTTGAATTTAGAAGCACCAGATGCTACTGGGTAATCTTCTTAACACATCTGATCTTGAATCTTTAGTATCTACTAAATATCCCATAACAGTAAATATGGAAACAAAATAGAAGTTGAAGATTCCTATTTTTTCTCCTTTTTTATGTTAATGTATGATTTCACATTCTGAATAAAATATATTTGGGTACAGTCTACATATAGTAAAATTAGTCCACTAATTTAAAAAATGTAGCGTAGTAATTTTGACCATTGTATATACCCATGTAACTGCTACTTCATATTAGATGCAGAACATTTCCACCATTCCAAAACCTATCCTTTTGTCCCTTCCCAACAATAAATGAGTTTATAAATTTAAAATGTAGAATGAACCACAACCCACCCCCGGCAACCCCTCATCTAATTTCTATCATTACAGTTTAGTTTTGTCTGTTCTAGAACTTCATATAAATGGAATCAGATAGGATGTATCTTTTATTCTGGCCTCTTTCACTTCAGTATTTTTGAGGCTTGTCCATGTTGTGGAATGTCTGTGTAATACATTTCTGTTTTTTGAGAAGCATTCCATTGTAGGCCATAACTTGTTTATCTGCTGACCTATTGATGTATATTTGAACTGTTGCCAGTAGTTGGCCATAATAAATAAAACTGTGATCATTCAGATACAAGTCTTTTTGTAGACATAAGTTTTCGTTTCTCTTGTATAAATACCTCGAACTGGAATTGCATCATAATGTAAGTTTATGTGTAACTTCATAAGACACTACCAAATGTTTTCCAAGGTGGTTATAATCTATTGAATTTCCAGCAGCAATAAAAAAAGATAGAGATTCATGTCTTCACCAGTGCCTGCTCTTTTAGTCTTACCCTTTTAGCCATTTGTGTGAGCGTGTAGTAATCTCACTGCACTTTTAATTTGTATTTTCTTTGTGGCTAATGTTAAGCTCTGCTTATTTCATGTTTCCTATAGTTGATATCTAACCTAAAATCTTTCTCTCTTTACTTTTTAGTTTTTATATTTTCCCTTTATTGTGGCTTTAATATGTCTTAGGTCATGCTCATTTTCTTTCATGTGTCCTTGGTTATGCACAAGTCTTGCATTTATTATTCATAACCTTTTGAATTTGAGCTTATTAGGAAGATAATTGATATGCCACCTTGATTTCTGAAAGTACGTCTTTATTTTCTTCCTCACAGTATAGGTTACAATAAGAGGCAGAATTCTTCGCCTTGTAGAATCATCATAGAAGCTGTTGCTTTTTCTCTTATTTTGAAATTTGCCTTGTAGATTTATTAGCTCAAGGTATAGACCACGACTCATAATTTTATCTTTCAATCATTTATTTATAATTTCAACAACAGCAACAACAAAACCTGTTGTTTACTTACTCTGTGCTAGGCATGTTTCCAGGCAAATGAGCTTACAGCAATGAACAAAGCAAATATACAGTGTTGGAGGAAGACTGTAGATGCTTATATAACTTAGATATTTTCTATTAGCCTTTTTTTTCCTTGCAACTTAATTAAGTAATGTTTGATGGCTTGAACATATTTATTGAGCACTACGTATGCAAGGCACTGCAGGGAAACAACAGGAATGAATAAATTCGATGAATTTTTAGTCTTATATGGGGCATAGTTACTAGTTGAGTAAAAATCACACACTGGAAATGTCACCAGGTGCTAGGAATGCCCATGTCAGGAAAACAAGGCATGGTCCTGGTGTTCACCTAGGGGCGGCAAGGGGAGGCAGAGGTTATTCAAATATTCAGACAGGGAACTAAAATCTGTAATAGGTGCTGTGAGAATGTGTAACAAGAAGATGCAGCATGGTTGGTGGCATGTGGTGTTCAGGAAAGACCTTGCGGAAGAAGTAAAATCTGAGACTAGCAGATCTAAGAATCAACCAAATCGAAAGGAGAGAACATTAAGACCCTCATCCAGAGTGAGATGACGTGTTGGAGAAGCTGATGAAGGCTACTGTGGTTGCACTTGGAGAAGAAAACAAACATTAGTTTCGTTCTTCAGTGCCCTGAAATCTGGCTTTGGCCTAGAATTTTCTACAGCAATTGATCCTGCCACGGTCAACGGTGATCTTCTAGCTGTGAAATCCAGTGGGTATGTTTCATTCTTCATATTAGACTATTTCCAACACTTACCACTCCCTCCAATATGAAACTTCTGCCTTAGTTTTAGGATGCCACCACTCATTATCCTTCTACATCCCCATGACTCCTTCTCAGTCTACGCTTATGAATGACATATGAGTCTCCTCAGATTTGGGCTGCTGCTTTCCGGTGCTCTGCCTTTCCCCATATAGTCAAGCGTGATGTCATGGTGTGTGATGTCTGTACAACAGGAGAGGGGTGTGTCTGCTTCAGTAATTACAGTGGCTGCAATGGGTCTCTAAGATTTTAGAAGTCATTGTATATTCAAGTTTCAGCTATATAAAATTATTTTCCTCCTATTTTATGTTTCTAACCTAAGTTGACCCTGCTAATCAAAGTTTTATATTAATTAATTAATTAATTTTTAGGGAGGGAAGGAGAGAGAAAGAAAAAGAGAGAAAGAATTTTAAGCAGGCTCCATGCCCAGTGTGGAGCCTCACATGGGGCTCGATCCCATGACCATGAGATCAAGACCTGAGCCAAAATCAAGAGTTGGATGCTTAACTGACTCAGCTACCTGGGCGCCCCAAATTTTATTCTTATTTTTTTACTTAAAATGTAAGTCAGGAACTGTATTAGATACTGTGGAATAAGACTCTAAAGTTTTCTGCTGTAATTGTCCTCTGGACTCAGCTCACAGGGATCTTTTCCTGGAAATTTTCTTGAACCTTGATACTTTGCTAGGTAGTCTCACGAGGAGGCCTTATATTACCATGTTTTTTCCTCCTGCATGTTTTATAACACACTGGAAGCATGAGTTTGTTTTTTTTTTTATCTTCCTTTCCAAGTTGGGAAGCCCCTCCTTCATATATCCACAATGCCAATGCCAATCCAGTGCCTGCTACAGAGCAGGTACCTAATACACACTCCTATCCTCATTATTCACATGTTTTGTATTTCAAATTTGCCTAACCACTAAAATTAATTTGTAATAACAAAATCAATAATCCTGGTGCTTTTTCAGTCTTTCAGAGACTTGTGCAGTGTAGTGAAAAATTTGTGTTTCCTGATATGCACGTTTTCAGCTGGTGTTGAATAAGGAGGCACTCTGCCTTCTCATTTTCACTCTCATACTAAACAACTGTCCTTACAGTCTATGTAGTATCATTTTTTTGTTGCGTTTTGTGCTTTTTGTTAGGACTTTATTGCTTAAAATGTCCCTCAAATGTAGTTTTTCTTTTCTTTGTTCTTTTCTTTTCTCTTTTCTTTTCTTTTCTTTTGAGCAAGAGTGAGCAGGGGAGGGACAGAGGGGGAGAGAGAGAGAAAGTTTTAATCCTAGCATGGACCCCAATGTGGGGCTGGATCTCCTCACTCTGGGATCATGACCTGAGCCAAAATCAAGATAAACCAACTGAGCCACTCCTGTGTGCCCTTCAAATGTAGTTCTGAAGCACTGTCTAGAGTTCCTAAGTCCAAAGAAACTGTGATGTGCCTTATGGAAAAAATACAGTGTGACAGAAAATCTTTATTCTGGCATGACATTTTAGTATTGTTGGGTGTGAGTTCGTTAATGAATTAAAAATATATATTAAGTAAGGTATTTTCAAACATAAACACATACACAACATGGTTATGTATCGATAACAATGTTGACAACAGCGTTGTGACCTAAGACTTATAGGAATTAACCCTGTATTTTCCTGAGGAGTTCAGTAGTTGCTGATTCAGTGTTTGCAGTGACTTAGTAGAACCTATGTAACTATAGCAAATAATGAGAATCATTTGTGTCTTGTGAAAAGGCAATTAGAGAAATAAATAACATACAAAAAAATTTTCAAAAGAAGGAGAGAGAATATCTTCTTGAAGATAGCAGGATATGTTATATAGGGGAGTTGCTGTTTGTAATAATCCTTAAATAAAGTGTAAACTTGAACAGGTAGAGCTGGCTCTAAGGGAATTATAATAGAAGGTAAGAAAACAAAGAGGTTAGGGAATGTTTAGGAATTTCTAGGTAGTTGAACTCAAGCATAGCAAACAGATTAGAAAGTTAGTGCCATATTGTGTTGAATCTCAGGTGGGAAAGTAAAATGTGATTTATTTAGCAGCCATTACTCATTCAGCATTCAGCCTTTGGGCTTAAAATAGTGCCTTACATCCTTTCCTATCTTTCCAGTTAAATATTAAGATTAAAAAACAAAGCCAAAATTCACAATAACACACAAAGTAGGTCCAATGATCAACACTGCCAGACTTTGGAGGGAGTTTCCAGCAAGCAGAAGACCATTAGGATGGATTGCTTCCTGGAAACAAGAGCAGAGTTGCTCGTCCTGATTAAGACATGTAAAGTCTTTAACTAGGCAGTCATCTCTTCCATGTAAATGTTGCTTTTGGACCAGCTGGCACACTATCCCTTCTTCCTATAGAAACACCAACATGCTGTAGGCTCAGAAAACAAGTGAGGAAAAAGAAAAGAAAGCGTGGGATACTACCCAAAGCAATGTACATATTCAATGCAATCCCTATCAAAATAACACCAGCATTCTTCACAGAGCTAGAACAAATAATCCTAAAATTTGTATGGAACCAGAAAAGACCCCCAAATAGCCCAAGCAATCTTGAAAAAGAAAACCAAAGCAGGAGGCATCACAATCCCAGACTTCAAGCTATACTACAAAGCTGTAATAATCAAAACAGTATGGTACTGGCACAAGAACAGACAGATCAATGGAGGAGAATAGAGAACCCAGAAATGGACCCCCAAACGTGTGGCCAACTAATCTTTGACAAAGCAGGAAAGCATATCCAATGGAATAAAGACAGTCTCTTCAGCAAGTGGTGCTGGAAAAACTGGACAGTGACATGCAGAAGAATGAACCTGGACCACTTTCTTACACCATACACAAAAATAAACTCAAAATGGATGAAAGACCTCAATGTAAGACAGGAAGCCATCAAAATCCTTGAGGAGAAAGCAGGCAAAAACCTCTTTGATCTTTGCCGCAGCAACTTCTTACTCAACACGTCTCCTGAGGCAAGGGAAACAAAAGCAAAAATGAACTACTGGGACCTCATCAAAATAAAAAGCCTCTGCGCAGCGAAGGAAACAATCAGCAAAACTAAAAGGCAACTGACAGAATGGGAGAAGATATTTGCAAACGACCTATCAGATCAAGGGTTAGTATCCAAAATCGAGAAAGAACTTATCAAACTCATCACCAAAAAAACACAATCCAGTGAAGAAATGGGCATTAACATGAATAGACACTTCTCCAAAGAAGACATCCAGATGGCCAACTGACACATGAAAAAATGCTCAACTTCACTCATCATCAGGGAAATACAAATCAAAACCACAATGAGATACCAACTCACACCTGTCAGAATGGCTAACATTAACAACTCAGGCAACAACAGATGTTGGCGAGGATGTGGAGAAAGAGGATCTCTTTTGCAGTGTTGGTGGGAAGGCAAACTGGTGCAGCCACTCTGGAAAACAGTATGGAGGTTCCTCAAAAAACTAAAAGTAGAACTACCCTATGACCCAGCAATTACACTACTAGGCATTTATCCACAGGATACGGATGTGCTGTTTCGAAGGGACACATGCACCCCCATGTTTATAGCAGCATTATCAAAAATAGCCAAAGTATGGAAAGAGCCCAAATGTCCATCAATGGATGAATAGATAAAATGTGGTATATATATACAATGGAGTATTACTCGGCAATCAAAAAGAATGAAATCTTACCATTTGCAACTGGGTAGATGGAACTTGAGGGTATTATGCTAAGTGAAATTAGTCAATCAGAGAGAGACAAATATCATATGACTTCACTCATATAAGGACTTTAAGAGACAAAACAGATGAACATAAGGGAAGGGAAGCCAAAATATTATAAAAACAGGGAGCGGGACAAAACAGAAGAGACTCATAAATATGGAGAACAAACTGAGGGTTACTGGAGGGGTTATGGGAGGGGGCATGGGCTAAATGGGTAAGGGGCATTAAGGAATGTACTCCTGAAATCATTGTTGCACTATATGCTAACTAATTTGGGTGTAAATTATTAAAAAAAAAACATTAAAAGAAAAAAAGGAAGTGTGGGAATGGCATTATCACATTACAATAAATCTGGGTTGTGTGTTTTTTCTGCCCTAGATGCTGAAAATTGATCTAGAGGTCAGGCACATAAACAATTGGGCTTTTATAACAGAGGCGTGAATGGTCAGAAAAGCAGGGACAGTTGAAAATCCTAAAGAGGATGTTCACATGGGAAGGGCAATGGTGGAGAGGAACTGAGAACTCACAGGTGAGCACATAGGGATGGAGGACTAATGCCTCAAGCTCACTCCCCTCCCTCCACCTGAGTTGCTGTCCCTTCAAGAATCCAACCAGAATCCAGAAGGCAAAGGAGCCTTTTGATTTCGTCTACAAGGGCATGCAGGAAGGTAGAGAATAGTGGAGAATTAATTTGAAATCACTAAAGGGGAGAACATACACACATATACTATGTTCACATTCTAATATATCTAAGTCATTAAGTTTCTTAAAACCCATTGCACAGTATAACGTAAAGTATAATTCAATTTAAACGTTGGTACGCCAGTATCCAAGATTTCTATTAATGGCTATTATTAATTGCTGAATCAGTTATTAAGACTGATTAATTCCCTTTAGATTTAAGAGAACAGTCAAATCATCAGTATTCAGTAGCTTACAGTTAAGACTGCCTAAAGGTAGAACGCTTGGTTCTTTGAATATATTAGTTCTCTATTCCCTTGGTCCTGAATAAGAGAATGCCATGGTCTGGAGACTGTCCTGAGTGAGGAAATAACTAAGTGAAATTGTTCTAATGCTAAGTCAGGAGACTTCCTGTTAGACCTTACTCTTGATGTATAAAAAGCTTAGAAGTCATCACTCTGTCCTTTCACTGAGAAGCTGAACATATTGAAGAGCAGCGACTTTCTTTTTGATCCAGTGGGGAACTGAGGTCCCAGGGCAAACCCCTACCTGAAATCTGGAGAAATAGGTGAATATAAAAAAATCAGTCAAGATCAGCTTAAAAGCATCAGCAGTCATAAACTTGTAGGGATGCTTCAATGCTAATTTTTATGAATTGCTAGAGGATGAATGTAGACTAATTTGCGAGTAAGAAAGTGCTGGGGAGTCTCCACACTCTAGATGGAACTTGGAATCCCACCAGGATCTCGTGGTGAAGAGCTGAGAGAAGGCTCTTGTGGTTCTGGCACAGGTAGGATAAGAGTTATTCTTATGAAATATGCCCACAGCCTTCTCTGTAACAAAGGCCCAGTATCCAGGGACAAAGACTATCGGGGAATTATCCCGCCTGGGGACTCCAGCCCCTCCTAACCATCCTGTATCACAACTGAGGAAGGGAAGGAGAGCCAAGGAACATTAATGAAAGTGAACATCGATGGTTAACACTGAGATTTAATCATGAGATTCTAGGATGAATCCTGTCCCCCAAACCTTAGCACTACACCAACAGGGCTCTAGTATAGTAACAGTGGATTACAGCTGAGCTGAAAGACACGGACTATCTGGGGAAGCAATTCTTAAGGAAACACAAAGACAACTAGAGACATACATAAAGAACTCTAGAGGAATTTGAAGCCTTGGGTGTCTATGGTCACAGCAAGTAGTAAACATAGCTCAACTTCTAGCCAGGTTAATATAAATCCTCATACTAAAGGGTATGCAGATCTATATCTATGTCTGGTTTTCAACAAAAAATTGTAAGACATACTAAAAAACAGTATGAAGAGACAAAGCAAACATCAGAATGAAACTCAGAATGATGCAGATTTTGGAATTAGCACACTGAATGGAAAATAATTATCAACAGTATGTTAAGGGCTCTAATAAAAAGGTGGCCAACAGGTAAAAACAGAGGGATAATGATACCAGAGAAGTAGCAATCAAATAATCAAAAGAAAGTCTAAGAAATCAAAAATGTAGTAAAAGAAATGAAGAATGCCTCTGAGCTTATGGGTAGATGAGCTCAGGTTCACCTGAGGAAAACACTAGTGGGCTTGAATATGTATCATTAGAAACGTCTAAACTAAAATGCAGAGAGAAAAAGAACAATTACAAAAAAATGGGAACATTCAAGAATTGTGGGACAAAAGATACAATATACATTGACTTAGATTATCAGAAGGAGAAAAAAAAAGAACATGGTAGAGGAAATATTTAATGACAGCTGAGAATTTCTCAAAATTGGAGATATCAAATCACAAATCTGGTTAGCTCAGAGAACACCAGAAGGATAGATATAAATACAAATCTACACCCAGAGTTGTCAAATTAATATTGCAGAAAACAAAGAGAAAGTCTTAAAAGAAGCACAGGTACTGAGGGCATTGATGGACGGACTAATATAAATAACATAAATAATATAAATGATGCCTCTGAAACAAACATTATAAGTAGTTCTTCAGGAAGAAGAAAAATGATAGGTCCAAAACATGTATCTACGTAAAGCAAGGAAGAGCATTGGAGTAGGAGTCAGAAGAGGTAAAACTTCTTTTACTTTTCATATTGTTAATTGATCTAAAAGAGTATAGCCCTTAAAGTAATAATAATAAAACTCTATCTAAAAGTAGAGCCTTTAAAGTAATGATAATAATAACAACACAGTATAATAACAAAGTAATAATAATAACAACATGTGGCAGCATATGGTTAAGTGAAATAAATGATAGAGCATTAGTCTGCTCTGGCTGCTATAATAAAGTACCGCCTATTGGGTGGCTAAACAACAGGCATTTATTTCTCCCCGTTCTGGAAACTGGGAAGTGTAAGACGAAGGTGCTGGCTGATTTGATTCCTGGTGAAGGTCCTCTTCTTGGATTATAGATGGCTGCTTTCTGTGCCCTCATGTGGCTGAGGGAGAAAAGGAGATAGAGCGAACTCTGTTTTTTCTTTCTTTGCTTTCTTTTCCCCATTATAAAATCATACGTCCACTCTCATGACTCCTTCTAAATGTAATTAACACCCAAAGACCCTGTCTCCAAATACCATCATATTGGAGGTGAGGGCTTCGACAGAGGAATTTGTGCAGGGTGGGGGTGGGAAGGAAGGACATGACTCAGTTCATAGAAGGTAGCAGTGTCATAAGGGATACAAGGGAGCTATTAGAAATTCTTTTACAAGGTACTTGAAGTGGTATAGTGCTATTTGAAGATGCAACTGGCTTAATTAAAAGATACATTACAAATTTGAAGACATCCACAACAATTAAAAACATTATAGTTGATATGCTTGGAGAGATGATAAAATAGAATCATATAAAATGCTCAGTTAAAATGAGAGAAGGCACAAAAAGAGGGTAAACAGAAAGAAAACACAAATGCAAGGAAGGAATAGAATCCTTACAAACATCTTAGGTATTAATCCAATTGTATCAATCATCCCTTTAAATCTTAATGGTCTAAATACACTATTAAAGAGACAGATTATCAGAATAGATAAAAAAAAAAAAATAAGACCCAACTATGTGTTGTCTACCTGAATCCCACTTAAATATAAGACTCATGTAAGAAGTAAAAGGAAGCAGGAAGATTTACAAGGCCAACTGTGAACACTATGTTTATGGCAGAAGTTTAAGAAATGGAGTCAGAGTTACACGCTGTTGCTTTTATAGTTGGGAAATCCAGGGAATCCAGCATTCACCAAAATCCTTTTTTTTCCATTCACCAAAATTCTGATGCTTCCAGGAAATAGAATTAATGCCAGTTTTAGCATTAATTAAGTCTTAGGGATAGTAATTTCATAGCTTCACTTAAAAAACCAAACATCAAAATACAGTAGATTAATTCTTCAGAGTTATCCACAATTCGTGTTCAGTGATATTTTAGATCACATTTGTCTTGAAGAATAAAAGAAGACTAATGTGACAAGCAGCAAAAAAATCCAAAATAAATTGATTAACGTCCTCCTTCTTTTACTGTTTTAAAGCTGGTTACATTAGTTGTGAGGCCCTACCCTTTAGAATTAGTGATTTCATTTGGGTATCAAAAGTAAAGTCACTTTGTATGATAAGGAATCATGAAGACATTTATTCTGACTTTTAGAGAAGTACAGTTGTACATTCCAGCAGCTGACATGATGTTCTTTCTTATGACACTCCTCTGATTATTGTTTCGAAGTGCCACCCACAGATTACTCTTCTCCTTGTCTTGTCAAGAAACGATGTTGAAAACATGAAAGGTTGCTAAGTGCTTTTGTGGAAATAAGGCAAAATACACTATTTAAAATTTTTTCCATTCCAGAAAATAAAAGAGCACATCATGTCACATCTCTCCATTTATAATCTTACAATGCACATCTTGCTAAAATGTATTTTATTGAAAGGATTCCTTCTTTTAGAGGAAGTAACACACACATATTCCACTTTGACTTTAATACATAATTTCCTTGACGTGACATTTTAAGAATTTAGAATATTTTTTTTTTATATGCCAGACTCAATGTTGGAAAACTGTTTAATCGGGCCATAAGCACATTGGGTATATAAGCACAGCTTGCATTTAAAGGAAGTTTAACTACTCTGTAGCTGTTGATAAATTTCTCATTGAAATGAGCCTCACATTAAAGAACATTTCAGGTATATAACATACTTTGTGATGCTCTGTACGTGTATTGTTAATATAAAAAGATTCAGAAGACATTCCTGAATTCTTGTGCTGTGTAAGTAAATGACTGTGATTGCACCAAGAAATTCATTTGTCATACTGCAGGCTTCCTGATTCCTAGAGTGGAGATGATGTATTGAATAGTTTCTTTGTCCATCTATTTGGTGATGAAATAAGCATACATATATATCATATATACATAATAAACATATTCTCTCTGTGTACTTATATCTTTATACATATGTACTTGTATCTGTGTGTGTGTGTGTGTGTGTGTGTGTCTTCTGTTCCTGGAGTAATCCTTGTTGCTATATAGTACCTCAGTATATAACCTAGTATAAAACCTTAATGTATAACCTAGTATAAAACCTAGCCTGTTTTAGTGTGTTGCTGACCAAGTAGTATTAGGTAAATATAGCTTGGCTCACAGAAAGTCCAACAATAACCAGAGAAATTTCTCTTTGCTTCCCTTTTCTAGGGAAAATATAAGTAAATACCCAAGCTGGAATTTTGCACAGTGCTGTTTATTTTAAATATGTACCAGTAGGCTCCATATGCAGCTTTGTTTCACTTCATTTCTGGGATAAGTGACCTACATCTACACTGTGAAATTTTCTAAAGTCTCAAGATCCAAAACTGTTATATGAAAACAACGTGTTACTCAATCGGTGATTTTATGAGACAGCATCATCTGTATGTTTACAAACACTGACCGAGGTTAAAAGCAAGTGAGAAGGGAGCTGCCAGTCTATAGCCAATCGCAGTTTGCACCAACAGGGAATTGGCAGTCTCAGTTGAGGCCATGCTGGACCTAAGGGTGCTGACTCTTTCACTAGAATTCAGTGTGACCGCCCTGTCATCTGCTTGAGGCATGAACATTTTAGTTATAAGAAGAGTTCCTATCTCAGAACTCTTTAACCTGGATGTTCCTTAAAATCACTACTTTATGAAACTGTGCCAGGATTTTTCCTTACTAAGGTTCCAAGAGGTATCAACGGGGGAGTGCCGTTCATTACTCCAGACGAGCCAAACCAAAGTCTTGAATATTTAATATTTTATTTGTCTTGGAAAAGTGAGCCACCGGTACAAGATAAGTCAGGGGCATGTTGTAGTACCAGAGAGTAAAGAAGGGCTCAGGAAAACCTAAAAAGATGAGGACAGGCCACAGGGACACAGGAGCCAAGCGGAAATAGTGAACTCTCAATTGCCAAAGCTGGAACAGTTTAAGTGACAAAATAGACAATGTAGTATTAGATCATACTAACCAAAAGTATACGATAAATATCCATGTGTCTATTCTGATAGAAAAGTGATTACAAATAAACGAATGAGGTAGAAGTTACAGAAGACCTCCAAATAATAGATGTAATTATTTCACTTTAGAGAACACACAGCTTTAATCCCCCTCATCCCTCCCCCACCCACCACAGGCTGACCTCAGTGACTCAACTCTATAGAGTAGGGAATGAAAAAAAAAATGGTAATGCCAGATTGGGAAAACCTAGCACAAACTACCTTAAACAAGTGGTAAAAATTTTCATGTGCAGTGATATCATGTGGATATCATCTATTCCTGATAGGATGTAACAGTAAAAACACTTCATCCCTATGATATTCTCCCCATATCTGTTCATGACAATGACATCAGGCAAACCCACACTGGAGAGTTTTATGTGGGATAGGTGGTCAGTACACCTCAAGATTCTCCAGGTCATGAAAAATTAAGGAAAGGCTAGGGAACTGTCACAGATAAGATAGAATGTGGAAGACAGGACATCTGAATGCATTTAATGCCCTCAGTTGGTTATTTGAATAGAAAGATGACATTGATCAAAAAAAAAAAAAAAACTATTTGCAGTTTAGTGGATAATAATAAAGTAATACAAGTAAAAAAAAATAATAAGGCCAATCAAAAGATATGTCCATGTCCTAATCCCTGGAATTTGTGATGTTACCTTACTTGGAAAAAGTATCTTTGCAGACGTAATTAAGGATCTCCAGATAAGATCATTCTGGATTATCTGGCTGGCTTAAATCCAGGGGCAAGTTTCTTATAAGAAAAGCACAGAGAGCTGTACAGAGATGAGAAGGTGGCCATGTGACCGTGGAGGCAGGGATTGGAAATTGGAGCCACAGACCCAGAAGTTCCAGCAACCATCAAAGCTGGAAAGAGGTAAAAAGTGGAATCTCCCCACCAAGGTCTTGAGAGGGAGTGTGGCCCTGCGGATACCTTGATTTTGTTCTCTGGCCTCCAGAACTGTGGGAGAAGAAATGTCAGTTGTTTTAAGCTACAAGTTTGTGATAATTTGTTATAGCAGCCTTAGGAAAGTAGTATGGTACCGATGTCCATTTCTTGTTTTGAGTGATGTGCTGTGAAAATGTAAAATGTTAATAATAGAGGAAAGTAGATGAGGGGTATATAGGAGCTCTCTTTACTATCTTTCCAACTTTTCTGTAAATCTAAAATTACTCCAATATAAAAAGTTTATTAAACCCCACAATTCAATGGAAAGATACATATAAATTTTAATTGTACTTTGTTATGAGTCAAACTTGATACTTCTTTGAATAATGTGACTACAGTGCCATTAGAGATACCTTACAAATGAAAACAAACATTTACAGGGGCACCTGGGTGGCTCAGTCGGTTGAGTGTCTGACTTTGGTTCAGGTCATGATCTCACGGCTCGTGATTTCGAGCCCCACATCGGGCTCTGTGCTGACAGCTTAGAGCCTGGAGTCTGCTTCGGATTCTGTGTCCCTCCCTCGCTCATGCTGTGTGTGTCTCTCTCTCTTAAGAAAAAAATAAAATAGTAAAAAAAAATTAAAAAAAAACATTTATAGAAAAGAAATCTTTCTGTTTTTTTCTTTAAAGGTAGTTTATTTTTTTATTTTTTGATGTTCATTTTCAAGAGAGAGAGAGAGACAGAGTGAGCTGGGGAGGGGCAGAGAGAGAGGGTGACACAGAACTCAAAGCAGGCTCCAAGTTCTGCACTGTCAGCACAGGGCCTGAAGTGGGGCTCGAACTCATGAACCAAAATCTGATGCTTAAGTGACTGAGCCACCCAGGCGCCCCAAGAAATGTTTCAAATGGGAAACATTGTTTTAGTAAATGCCAGGTTTGGAACAATACACTTGCATATTTGGATTTCGTTGTGTTTCAGAGCTACGGTAGTTTTTCTCTGCTTTGTAGTTGATTAAGGTGAGTGACCTTAACCAGTGCTAGAAATGATGCTTAAGCCAGGTATCACTTGACCTTCAATAATACATGAATTTTCTCTATCCTGTTTCCCTAATTCCTTGATAACCCGTCAGGATTTAACTAGTGATCCAAATCAATTAGATTTTCTTGTGTCTCCCTTCTTTTAATTAAAAGTACATGACTCAGATTTGGCAAGGAAAGCAAAAACACTTTGTACAAGTTTCTTTAATTAAAAAAAAAATATGGAAATTGTCATCATGACCACCTAACACTGCTCAGACCACAGAAGAACCATTTAGGTATCATCAGCCAGCCCAAGGAATGGCCTGTAAAATCAGGATTTGACTTTAAGTATAGGAATGACTCAGGAAAGAATTTGAGGGTTACTGCAGTATTTCGTAAGGATGTGATGGCTTCAGTTAAGGCCAGCGTTTAGACCCTAAAGAAAGTCAACCATTGAATTTCTCTGTGGGTGAAACAGAAAGAACTGCAGAACTAAAAGGGTCAGTTAAATATCTAGAACAAGTGCTTAACCCTCAGGACAAAAAAGAGAATCTGTTTTTTGACAGCATATTGGTAGTTGTAAAGCACCACAGATAGCCTTACAGCTATTTTGAGTTATCATCGGTACCTCATTGATGACTTTGTGAAGCGTCTGTGGATTCATCGCACTCTCAGCTCCACTTACTGCTTTGCTCAAGATGGATTATGACATGTTATGTAGAGAATGCAACATAACATTTTTTTTAAATGAAAGGATTTGGCTACTTAATTCATATCTAGTAAAAAATGACCAGAAATAACTCTTACAAAATTTTTTAGGGGAAATTAAAACATTCAAGACCAAGTATTGAGAATAATAGATATCATTTTTAATTTAGTAATTATAAAGCAATGCTTTTATGAGAGAAAGCCTAATAATACCATGATTAATGCATGATTTTTTTTAATGAGTTTTCTTAGTTCAGAGAACGCAAACCAATTCCTTTTAAGGATGAGAGTTCTTGATTTATTATTTGTGAGAAAGTAATTTTTAAATCTGTAGACTCTGGTTTTTATATAGGTATATTTGGCCAAAGTGCCCTTATTTCCCATTAAAAGCCCCTAATTATGCTTTGAGGAAACAAAAGACTCTTAGACTGTTAAAACAAAAAGAAAGAAACAAACAAAAAGAAAAAAAAAACCCACTGTAAAATGATTCAGGCTGATAGCTAAATAAATAAATAAATAAATAAATAAGCAAGCAAGCAAGCAAGCAAGCAAGCGAGCCTGGCCTATTATTTGAATAATCAACCTTTGAAGTGTATGTAGTAAACCCATGGCCAAGAAAAAGGTTCTCTCATGAAATATTATGAAACAAAACATACTGGTGACATGTATCCTCTAATTTTCACACTCATAGGGCCTGCTTACTGTCAGTCAGTGACATTTACTGTGTGTGCCTAGTGTTCTCTGAGTTCTAGTGAAGACCTACCTGAGGGTGGCCTAAAAGAGAGAGTATATGACATTTTCACCTTCAAGGTGTCTAGATTCTATTCTTTTCTCTTCCTTCCTTCCTCCCTACCTCCCTCCCTTCCTTACTTCCTTCCTCCCCTCTCCTCCCCTCTCTTAAAATTATTTAAAAAATTTTTAAGTTTATTTATATATTTCGAGAGGGAGCGAGCAACCAGGGGAAGAGCAGAGAGAGAGGGAGAATCCCAAGCAGGCTTTGAACTGTCAGTGCAGAGTCCAAGGGGGAGCTTGAACTCATGAACCATGAGATCATGACCTGAGCCAAAAACAGGAGTTAGACGCTTACCAGCTGAGCCTCCCAGGAGCCTCTCCTTTCCTTTCCTTTATCCACTACTAGGTATTTATTCCTCGCTCTCTCTTTCCTTTCCTTCCTTTTTCCCTTCATTCTTCTTTTTCTTTATGTTTTTTGCTATAGATGCCATTATTTATGGAATGGTCATTGTAATGTGCTCATAATCTTTCCGGAAATTGAGACCAGGCTTTATCACCTTTAGGACTATTGATGTTCTGGGCCACATCATTTTTTGTTATAGAGGAATGTCTTGTGCATTGTAGGATGAGACAGTGTGGTGGTTACTTTTGTGTGTCAACTCATCTGGTCCATGACACCCAGATATTTGTTCAAATGTTATTCTAGATATTTCTAGAATGTATTTTCCTGTATGAGAATAACACTTGAAGTGGTGGAATTTGAGTTAAGTACATTGCCCTTTATAATGTGGTTTGGTCTCAGCCTATCAGGTGGATATCTCAATAGAATAAAGACTGACCTCCTCCAAACAAGAAGGAGTTTTTCTAGTATGGTGCCTTTGGACTTGAACTGTAACTTTTCCCTGAGTCTCCAACCTGCCAGCCTACCCCATCGTATTTTGGACTTAACAAGCCTCCAAAATTGTGTGAGCCAATTCCTCAAAATAAATCTCTCTGTGTCTATCTCTCTCTTTCCCTCTCCCTCCTTCCTTCCCTCCCTCTCTATATGTGTGTGTGTGTGTGTGTGTGTATGTGTGTGTGTGTGTGTGTGTGTGTGTATATATAATATATATATATATATATATATATATATATATATACAGGTGTGTGTGTGTGTGTGTGTGTGTGTATATATATATATATATATATATATCCATATCCATCCATCCATCCATCCATCCTATTGGTTCTCTTCCTCTGAACAATCCTGAAAACTACAGAATTTGGCACTGAGAAATGGAGTGCTGCTATAAAATACCTAAAAGTGTTGAAGTGGCTTTGGAACAAGGTTGTGGACAGAGGCTGGCAGAGTTTGAAGTGCATGTTAGCAAAATTCTAGATTGCATTTAAGAAGTTGTTGGTAGAAATATGGACATTAAGAGTATTTCTGGTGAGACTTCAGATGGAAATGAGGAACATGTTATTAGACATTGGAGGGAAGTGGCAAAAAACTTGGCTGAATTGTGTTCTTGTGTTATGTGGAAGGTAGGATTTGTGAATGGATATTTAACTGAAAAGATTTTTAAACAAAGCATTTGAAAGTGTTCTCAGATAATTATTGAGCCTTATAATCTAAAGGAATTTGCCCTAATAGGTTTTGAACTTGATTCAGACCCCTGATCCCTTTTGCTTTCTATTTCTGGCTTTTGGAATGATAGTATCTGTCCTATGCTTGTCCCACCACCATATTTTGGAAGTATATTACTTGTCTGGTTTCTCAGGGTCATAGCTGGAGAGAAATTTCTGCCTCAGGATGAATCATATTTTGAGTCTCACCCCCACTACATTTAGATGATAGTGAGTTTTGGGATTTAGAGTTGATACTAGAATGGATTAAGAATTTGGGGTTGTTGGTTGAGAGGAGAGCAGAAAAGAATGGGTTCAAGCGTAAATGACTATGAACTTATTATAGACTGCTCTTTGCCAAAGAGGTCATATATAACCCTAAAGGAAATCAAGTATCTAAAAGCACTAATAAACATGCAGAGGATAAAGAGAAAGAAATCCAAATATATCACTAAAGAAAATAATCAAAATGAGAAAGAAAGACAATAAAGGACCAGAGAAAATCACCAGAAAAAAAACACAAAACAAGCAAGAATATGGTAATAAATACATATCTGTCAATAATTACTGTGACTATAAATGGGCTAAATGCTCCAATCAAAAGACATAAGACAACAGAATGGTTAAAAAATCAGATTCATCCATAGGCTACCTACAGAGACTCATTTTAGACCTGAAAACACCTGCAGATTGAAAGTGAGGGGATAGAGAAACATATATTGTGCAAATAGATGTCATAAAAAGATAGAATAGCCATACTTACATCAGATAAATTAGGCTTTAAAACAAAGGCTGTACTAAAAATAATTCAAGAAACTGGAGATGTTGGTGAGGATGCAGAGAAAGGGGAACCCTTTTGCACTGTTAATGGGAATGGAAACTGGTATAGCCATTCTGGAGAACAGTGTGGAGCTTCCTCAAAAAGTCAAAAATAGAACTACCCTACAACCCAGCAATGGTACTACTAGGTATTTATCCAAAGGATACCAAAATGCTGATTTGAAGGGGCACATGCACCCCAATGTTTATAGCAGCAATATCAACAATAGCCAAATTATGGAAAGAGCCCAAATGTCCACCAACTGATGAATAAAGAACATGTGGTGTGTGTGTGTGTGCGTGTGTGTGTGTGTGTACACACACACACACACACACACACAATGGAATATTAATCGACAGTCAAAAAGAGTGAAATCTTGCCATTTGCAACATTGTGTATGGAACTAGAGTGTATTATGCTAAACAAAATAAGTCAGGCAGAGAAAGACAAATACCATATAATTTCACCTACATGCAGAATCCAAGAAACACACCAGATGAACATAGGAGAAGGGAAGGAAACATAAGATAAAAACAGAGAGGGAGGCAAACCATAAGAGACTCTTAAATACAGAGAACAAACTGAGGGTTGCTGGAGGGGAGGTGGGTGGGGGGATGGGCTAAATGTGTGATGGGTACTAAGGAGGGCACTTGTTGGGATGGGCACTGGGTGTTATATGTAAGTGATGCATCCCTAAATTCTACTGAACCTGTTATTATACCACATGTTAATTAACTTGGATTTACATAATTTTTTTAATTAAATAAAACAAAGACTAACAAGAGACAAAGAAGAGCACTATATAACAATAAAGGGGATAATCCAACAAGATCTAAGAATTGTAAATATTTACACACCCAATATGAGAGCACCCAAAAACATAAACAAAAACAAATGTAAAGGAACTAATCTATAATAATACAATAATAGTAGGAGACCTTAACACCACAGTCACATCAATGGACAGATTATCTAAACAGAAAATAAGCAAGGAAACAATGACTTTGAATGACACACGGGACCAGATGGACTTAACAGATATATTCAGAACATTGTATCCTAAGACAGCAAAATACACATTATTTTATTTTATTTTTATTTATTTTTATATTTTTTAAATTTTAATGTTTATTTGTGAGAGACAGAGCACAAATAGGGGTGGGGCAGAGAAAGAGGGAAACATAGAATCCGAAGCAGGCCCCAGATTCCAAGCTGTTGGCACAGACAGCTCAGAGCCTGATGTGGGGCTCAAACTCATGAACTGAGAGACCATGACTTGAGCTGAAGTCAAAAACTTAACCGACTGAGCCACCCAGGCGCCCCTCAAAATACACATTCTTTTAAAGTCCACATGCGACATTTGCCAGAATAGATCTTACATGAAATCATAAAACATGTCTCAACAAACATTAAGGCAGAAGTCATACCATGAACCTCTTTTGACCACACTGCTATGAACTAGAAGTCAACCAGAAGAAAAACTCTGGAAAGACCACAAATACATGGATGTTAAATGACATACTACTAAACCATGAATGGGCCAACCAGAAAATATAAGGAAAAAAAGTTTTTTTTAAATACATGGGAACAAATGAAAAGGAAAACACTGTGGTCCAAAAACTTTAGGACAGAACAAAAGTAGTATATACCAGTCCAGAAAGAAGCCTAACTTTACACCTAAAGGAGCTAGAAAAAGAACAAATGAATCCTAAAGCCAGCAAAAGGAAGGAAATGCAGATTAGAGCAGAATTAAGTGATATTTAAACTAAAAAAAAAAAGTAGAACAGATAAGTGAAACGAGAAGTTGGTTCTTTGAAAAAATTAATAAAATTGATAAACCTCTAGCCAGAATTATCAAAAAGAAAAGATTAAGGACTCACACAAAATCACATGAGAGAAGAAATACAGATAATTATAGGAGAAATACAGAGAGTATTCTTTTATAGGAGAATATTATGAAAAGCTATATGCCAACAAATTGAACAATGTGGATGAAATGGATAAATTTCTAGAAACATATAAATTACTGAAACAAACAGGAAGATAGAAAACTTGGACAGACTGATAACCAGCAAAGAAACCGAATCAGTAATATCTCCCAACAAAGAAAGTCCAGGGCCAGATGCTTTCACAGATAAATTTCACCAAACATTTAAAGAAGAGTTAATACATATTCTTCTCAAACCATTCCAAAAAAATAGAAAAGGAAGGAAAATTTCCAATTTCATTCTAGGAGACCAGCATTACCCTTATACCAGTACCAGATAAAGACACCACAAAAAAAAAGAACTACAGGCCAATATCCCTGATGAACATAGATGCAAAAATCCTCAACAAAATATTAGCAAACCAAACCCAGCTGTATATTAAAAAAAATAATAATTCATCATGGTCAAGGGATTTATTCCTTGGATGCAAGCGTGGCTCATTATTCACAAATCGGCATGCTATATCACATCAGTAAAAGAAAGGATAATCCTTCTGCAACAGGCATGGGTCATATTCTTGTTCACTCTCTTTCTGCTGTCCTCTTGGTTCTTTGTTCCCTGCACAATATGCCAGGTGAACCCACAGAAAACATTACTGCTATACAGTAGCAGTCACCCTGGCTCTAGACTGAGTTAAGGTCTGGAACACATTCCAACAGTGATGGATCAGCATCAGAGCTTGAGAAACAAGATTGCATGCAGGCAATGCCACAACAAGCCTGGCTGGCAGCAGCAGCTGAAATTGATGAAGGACCAGTCAGCAGCACAAAACAAAGCCAGAAATAAAACAAGGTATGGAAGGCTATGTCCAAAATGGGTCTATGATAGCGTCACTATGTGGAAATCTAAGAATATCCTCTATGTCATCACAAAACCAGATGTCTACAAGAGCTTAGCTTCAGATACCTACATAGTTTTGGGGGAAGCCAAGGCCAGGGCTTTGTCTTAGCAGGCATGACTAGAAGATGTTGAGAAACTCAAAGTTCAAGGTAAAGTTGTCTCAGACATTCAACACAGATTCCAACTGTACAAGCGGAGAGTGAAGAGGAAGAGGTTGATGAAACATATGTAGATGTTAACAATTCAGAATTAGTCACGTCACATGCAAATGTGTCAAGAGCGAAGACATCCAAGCCCTGAAGAACAACAGTAATGATACTATAAATCTTATTATGAAATTAACAATGTAACCATCTGAAAACAAGGGCTCATTTTTGTGTGTTTCAAAAGAATAAATGCAGCTTAGTTTGAAATATGTACTGTTTATATCATTAATAAAGTTATGGCTTCTTGTAGGATGAAAAAATAACCAAATGGATAAAGAAAAGGATAAGAACCATATCCTTTCAATAGATGAAGAAAAGCATTTGACAAAGGACAGCATCCATTCATGGTAAAAACCTTCAATAGAGTAGGGTTTGGATATAATAAAGCACACATATGAGAAACCCACAGCTCCTAGTATCCTTAATGGGGAAAAACCTGAGAGCTTTTCCTCTCTGGTCAGGAACAAGACGAGGATGTCCACCATCACCACTTTTATTCAACATAATACTGGAAAACCTAGTCACAGCAATCAGACAACAACAACAAAAAAGGCATTCATATTTTCAGAGAAGAAGTAAAACTTTGACTCTTTGCAGATGACATGATGCTCTATATAGAAAACCCAAAAGACCACCATAAAACCACTAGAACTGATAAACAGGATGCATAATGAATATACAGGAATCTGTTATATTTCTACACACCAAAAATGATGCAACATGAAGGCAAATTAAGAAAATCCATGGGGTGCCTGGGTGACTCAGTCAGTTAAGCGTCTGACTGCGGCTCAGGTCATGATCTCACAGTCTCCTGATCTCACAGGCTCGTGAGTTCGAGCCCCACGTCAGGCTCTGTACTGACAGCTCAGTGCCTGGAGCCTGCTTTGGATTCTGTGTCGTCTTCTCTCTCTCTGCTCCTCCCCTGCTCATGCTCTGTCTCTCTCTGTCTCAAAAATAAATAAAAAACGTTAAAAAAAAGGAAAAAAAAATCCAATTTACAGTTGCACCAAAAACCGTAAGATACCGAGGAATAAACCTAACCAAAGAGATGAAAGACCTCTACTCCCAAAACTATAAAACACTGATGAAGGACATTGAAGATAACACAAAGAAATGGAAAAGCATTTCATGCTCATGCATTGGAAGAACAAATATTGTTAAAATGTATATACTACCCAAAGCAATCTATACATTTAATGCAATCCCTATCAAAATACCAACAGCATTTTTCAGAGAACTGGAACAAACAATCCTAAAATTTGTATGGAACCAAAAAAAGACTCTGAATAGCCAAAGCAACCTTGAAAAACAAAAGCAAAGTTGGATACAGCAGAATTCCTTACTTCCAGTTATAGTACAAAGCTGTGGTGATCAATACATTCTGGTACTGGCAGGAAGATAGACAAATCAGTGGAACAGAATAGAAAACCCAGAAATAAACCTACAACTATATGGTCAATTAATTTTTAAAAAAGCAGGAAAGACTGTCCAAGAAAAGACAGTCTGTTCAATAAATGGAGTTGGGGAAACTGGATAGCTACATGCAAAAGAATGAAACTGGACACACACAAAAATGCACAAAATATCTTACACCATACACAAAAATGAATTCAAAATGGATTAAAGACCTAAATGTGAGACCTGAAATCATAAAAATGCTAGACGAGAGCACAGGCAGTAACTTCTGTAACATCAGCTGTACCAACTTCTTTCTACATATATCTCCTGAGGTAAGAGAAGAAAAAGCAAAAATGAACTATTGGGACCACATCAAAGTTAAAAGCTTCTGCATAGCAAAGGAAACAATCAACAAAACTAAAAGGCAACCTATGGAATGGGAGGAGACATTTGCAAATGACATATTCAATACAGGGTTAGGATCCAAAATATATAAAGAACGTATAAAATTCAACACCCAAAAACCAAATAATCCAATTAAAAACTAGACTTCTTTTTTTCCAAAGAAGACATAAGGTTGGGCAACAGACACATTAGATGGACACCATCACTTATCAGGGAAATGCAAATCAAAACTACAATTAGATATCACGTCACGCCTGTCAGAATGGCTAAAAGCAACACCACAAGAAATGACAGTGTTGACTAGGATGTGGAGAAAGGGGAAACCTCATGCACTGTTGGTAGGAATGCAAACTGGTGCAGCCTCTGGAAAATAGTACGGAGTTTCCTCACAAAGTTAAAAATAGAACTAGCCATTACACTACTAGGTATTTACCCAAAGAGTAGAAAAATACTAATTCAAAGGAATACATGCACCCCAATGTTTATGGCAGCATTATGTTCAATAGCCAAGTTATGGCAACAGCCCAAGTGTCCATTGTTAAATGAATGGATAAAGATGTGAGATATATATATCTCTCACATGTTTATCTTTATTATCGCATCTTTATATATATATACACACATATATATAAAATGAAATATTATTCAACCATAAAAAAGAATGAAATCTTGCCATTTGTCATGACATGAATGGAACTTAAGTACTATGCTAAGGTGAAATAACTCCGTCAGAAAGACAAATACCATATGATTTCACTACAAGTGGAGTTTAAGAAACAAAACAAACAAGCAAAGGGAAAAGAATAGAGACAAACCTAGATACAGACTCTTGAGAGAACAAAGTGATGGATACCAGAGGGGAGGTGGATGGGGGGATAGGTGAAATAGGTAATAGGGATTAAGGAGTGCACTTGTGATAACCACTGGGTATTATACGGAAGTATTGAATCACTACATTGTACATCTGAAACTAATATTACACTGTATGTTAACAAGAATTTAAATAAAAACTTAAAGAATTTTGGGCCCTTGGGGTGGGATGAATATATTTTGCTTGTGAGAGGGATATCAATTCTAAGGTATCTAGAGGGTGAAGTGTTAGGAACTGAATTGTTTCCCTTCTGAATCCATATGTTGAAACCCTAACCCCCAGTACCTTAGATGTAACTGTACTTAGTGATAGAGCCTTTAAAGTGTTATTTAAGTTACAATGAGCTCATTTAGGTGAGCCTTAATCATTCTGACTAGTATCCTTATAAGGAGAAATTAGGACACTCAGAAAGACACTGGGGATTTGTACAGATAAAGGCCAAATGTATACATAGCAAGAAGGCCACCATCTATAAGCCGAGGAGAGAGGCCTTAGGAGCAACCAAACTCCTGAGGCACTTTGATCCTGGATATCCAGCCTCCAGAGCTGTGAGAAAATGTTTGTGTTGTTTAGGTCCCTCAATCTGTGGAATTTCATTTGGGGAGTTTTAGCAAATTTTACAGGTGGCATTTCTGGTTCTGCCCACCGTATTCTGGCAGCCTGTCTCCCCTCACTCCATTTTTGCTCCCATAGTTGTGAATAAAAACATCTTCAGATACTGTCATATATTTTTTGAGGGACAAAATTGTCCCAGGTTGAGAACCATAGCTCTAGCCATAAACTGTAACAAGAAATGAGAGTATTGAATACCCCTCTTTGAACCTTGTGATTTGGCATTGGGGACATTGTCCTCTCCATATCCTTTTCAAACCCACTGCCTGCTCCTTCAAATGGTTAAATGTAGATACTTCCTAAGGTTACTTCTGCCTTCTTTTCTTTTTTTCTATATTTTTCTCCCTAATATTGTCATTTCTTTAGAAAGTGTTATGTCTAAACACATGGAGTTCACATGTAGTCTCTCTTGTCCTGGCACCTTTCCTGATTCCCAAATGTGATTTTCTACCTGCCAGTTTTCCAAACAGTTCTTGAAATGTCCACCTGAATATTCTTTTACTGCAAACTCCATGTATCTCAACTGAATACATAGTTTTCCCCAAACTGTCTCTTCCATATTCCCTATTCAGTTATAGTTTTAATTCAATTCAAAAGCTATTTTTAGTAACTCAAGATTTTGTGGTTTGGTACATAAGAAAATCACTTAAACAGATTTAAAGTAATGTGATAAGCACAATGATTTCATCTATCTCTCTCTCTCTCTCTCTATATATATATATATATATATATAGAGAGAGAGAGAGAGAGAGAGAGGCATGCAGAGACCTCTACAGGCATTCAGAGGAGGAAACTCTAATCTTGTCTAGGATGTCAGGAAAAGCTTCCTAGAGAAAGTGACACATGAGCTGAGACTAAAAGGAGAAGCCCAAGTTAGGTAAGGAAGGGAAGGTACAAAGGTATTTCAGACAGGTGAAATAGCATATTTAATTACAGTAGGTGGAAAGGATAACAGAAAATACCCAGTTTATTTTTTGTTAATTTATGTCAGGCAAAGGTGAACATGTCTTCTGTGTAAATACTGTGTGCACCTATATTTCCTTTAAGAAATTTTAAATTTTAATTTGTTGTTTCAAAAACTGTGGAAAGTTTATGGAGTGCCTGCCTGGCTCATTTGGTAGAGCATGCAACTCTTAATCTCAGGGTTGTGAGCTGAAGTGCCAGAGTCTGTTTAAGTTAAAAAAAATATATATATATATGTGTATATATATATGTTACATATATATATATATAAACACACAGACACACATATATGTGTGTATGTGTGTATAATTAAATAGATGTATATTTATAACAAATAAAAAGCACTATGGACAGTTGAGAGGCCAAATTTTCTTCTACAATAATTTTCCTTTGCCATATTAATTAACAAGAATACCAATTTCCCATATCCTCGCTAACACAGAATATTATTAACTTCTTCCATTTGGTCTTAAAATTGTTTTTTAAGCTTTAAAGATACTGATATTATTTTTAATGATATCTGTTCTGATCAGGATCTCCAAAACTCCTGTATTGATAAATCCAGACATAAATTCTCTAAGCCAGGCACAAATTGTGACTATGCCCTGAAGAACATTGTCTATACAATGTTCTATGTTGTCTCCACAATAGAGTGGCCCCTACGGTCTTCTAAGTATCTTCTGGCTATGCTGTTGTGAATAGCTAACTCACTGATTTCATCTGCTTACAGTTGTAGCTAATCTTCAGAATTAGCAAGGATTCTGAATGGTGTGCTTCCTCACTACATCAGAGGTAATAGTACTTCCAATGCTCCTTGCTGGGGAAGGCAGGTATGGTTGCAGGAGCTTTAGTATAGAGTCCCAAGATGCTGGGTCTTTCTTATTAGGGCAGGAGAAATATCTTTTTCTAACTTGTTTTATTTTTAATGTTTGCACTATGTCTAGCAGATATTGATGGGTTGATCGATTGTACATGGCTGGCATTTCTTCTTGTTTACCAGTCCAGATACACATTTTACTCAATTTTTATATCCACCCGGTCATTTCAGAAAGATACCATATCTAACTTTAACCCATCTATCCTAAACCCTTGCACTGACTCTTCTCTTAATGAACTTTTCAAACATATTCTTAAAAATGAACAGTTTCCTTTTAGGGTCTAGTACTTTGGCAAGACACTATATTCTCTATTTCTTGTAGAAAGTCTACAAGGTAGGTACTATTTTCATATTTTGTCAGTGAGGAAACTGAGACTCAAGATCCTTGAACAACATATCCAAATTATAGTAGATATATATCTAATCTGATTTTTAGGTCAGCCAAACCAGTGTTCCCTCTTTCTAATGGTCCAAGCCTTCTTGAGGTGATATATCTTTAAGTCACTTAAAGCTTAGAAAATAACATGTAAAAAATACATAAGATATTTCAGAATCCGAGCCATTAGCTGAATATAAAATATTTCATTATTCTGTGCATAAGTACTTATTTGGTGGGAATTATTTGACAGCTAATTTGTCTGAAAGATGCAACTTAACCAAGTGTTAAGACCTCTGTGATGTCGCCCAGGTATATATGGTTCTATTGTAACTCATGTTCATGCAAAAGAAGAGAAATAAACTTGTCCAACTATTTTAGTTTGAAGATAGTCATGCCAGAAGCTGGAATTTCTACTTCAGAAAAAACTTCAGAACTACCATCCCCAAAAAAGGAAACTGATAAAGTAAGTAGAGTTGGAAAGAGAAGATAATGAACACAACAGCTAAAGCCATGAGTCTCAATATAGTTTTCTTTGTTCCCTAAAGACTGTAGCACAAGCACAGTCTCAGAGTCACTACTTGTACATGGTAGGGACTGGCTCAGTCCAGAAATCTCAGTTCTTGCTCTAGCTCTGCCTTTGTATTCCCAGGTCTTACATCATCAGTTGGAAACAATATTCACTAGTAATACTTGGACATAAGGAAATTGTATAAGCATCAAACTCTAGTAGTTATTTCAACCAAATTTAGCTCCAAGAAGACTCAGTCTTTGTATTAGGGGAAAAAACAGAGTCCCCCCTAGCTTGCCAGATTTTAGAAGGCTATTTTCCTGCAACTCAAGGGAGATGTGATTGTGTGTGTGTGTGTGTGTGTGTGTGTGTGTGTGTGTGTTTAACAGCTTGGGCATCATCTTAGAAAATTAGAGGCAGAGATCCCATTATTTCCCATATCTTCCTTCTGTAGGATAAAACGTAGCTCGAGATTAAATTTTCTGGGATGTGTATGTGGGATGAGAGGAGTTGGACACCTGAGGAGTTTTTGTCTATTTTAGTCTTGGTGGTAATTTGATATTTCTTCATAGGTAAATTTGAAGCACAGAACATTATATTAGTAAGAAAACATAATCTAAAGCAAGCGTTTGCATAAGTGCCATCTTCAATATTTTTTTATTGTGCATTTCAATTGTTTTTAAGAATAGAAGTTGGCTCGTAAAGAAAAGTACAAAGAGAAGAGAGGGTCAATTCGTGAGTCATGAATAGTGACAAGTGAAATTATATGGAGAAAGGAAATCAATCCCACCAAATGAAAAAGGGCAAAGGAGGGGTTGAAATAAATGAATCATTACCCACAAGAATCCATTTTCTCCACATTTGTGAGCTAGAATCTGAAAAAGGCCTTGATGCGTTATCAGTAATGAAATATTATCAATAGATTTCTAACCAACTTCAGAGACAACGACTTGTAACCACTCAGGGTATGTGCTTTGCTTTGCTGGGAGAAAGCTGTGAAAGGTTCCAAGGCAGAATCTCTCTTTGTAATTTTATTTTTTCTTCCCATTTATGCTCATGAAGTTTAACTGAGTAGAGTTCAGTTGGGTTTGTAAATTTTATTTGGATGTATCAAACATCTGACTATGCAAAGTATTAGAACAACTCTGATTTGAATTAAAGATTGCATTTGAGTCAGAGCCTCACTTCGGCTGATCTGTACCCTTGGGAGACATATTCATCTTGGTGGCACTCCTTTTCTCTTCCAGACACTGAGGCTATAGATCAGCTTGCCTTTCAGGTTTGTTCCAACTGAAAGTCTATGGAGCAGGAAATGATAGTTAATTCCTCTACTGACTATATGAGAGAACATTACCATGTCCTTAAAAAATGTGATATCTTAAACTATTACTATTACAAATTTGTATTAGAAAATTGTGTTAGAAATTAAATAAAGAGGAGGATCCAGAAACCTTACCAATGTTGACTACCAGGGTAAAATTTACCCCAGCTTTCGAAAGTCTAAACTGAATTCAAAGATTGGTCTTTTGAAATATAACTTATTCTGTTTGTATTACTCAGGGTTCTCCAGAGAAATAGGACCAATAGAAATTGAAATAGAACCAATATATACACACACATCCACACCAATAATTATAATGGATGAAGGGCTTATTAAAAGGATTGGCTCACAAGATTATGGAGGTTGACAGGTCCTACAGTGTCCAGGATGAGTCAACAAGCTGGGGACCCAGGAGAACCAGTGGTGTAGCTGTGATCTGAAGGTTGGCAGGCTAGAGACCCAGGAAGACCTGATGTTTTAGTTAGAGCTGGTAGTGAAGAAAAAGCTCATGCCCCAGTGTGAAGGCCATCAGGCAGGAGCATTTACTCTTACTCTGGAGAGGGTCTGGTTTCTGTTTTATTGAGGTCTTTCACTGATTAGATGGGGCCTTCCTACATTATGAAGGGCAATCTGCTTTACTCAGTCTTCCAATTCAGATGTTAATCTCACCCCAAAACACCCTCACAGAAATACCCAGAAGAATGTTTGATGAATAAATATTTGGGTATTCCATGGCCCAGTGAAGTTGACACAAAAAATATATCATCCTACTATCCAAAGAGTCATAGCTATTGTGTTCTGTGTTCCCATTTTATTTTGTAGTATATGTGGTTTAAATTTGGCAGAGAGGCTAATGTGCTATTTCTTAGATTCATTTGGAATGCAAAACTGGCACTTTGCCATGAGAAATGCCTAATGCCATTATGCATGTGTGTTTTTGGTTAAGTTAGTTAATGAGATCCCATTTTCTTGGAAAGGTTTATGTTCCTTGGAGGAATGAGGTATGCTCTCTGAGAAATGATTTGCTTAGCCTAGGATTGCACCTATTATTATAATCATGATATGGAATGAAATGTAGAAATTAAATAGTATGGTCATGTCTACACAACAGCAAATATTTCAGCTAGGAACAAAATGGTACCTGAGAAATGAGAGCTTTTATTGGGAATCTTTAAGTGACTATTTCAATTCAAAATTAAAGGGTAAGGGAAATCAGTTTTGTATCAAAATGAAGGAGTTGAGAGAGAAAGAAGATATGAAAAGAATTACAAAAAAAAAAAAAGAACTAAAGAATTAGGGCCTACTTGTCTGTGTAAAATGGTCATGATTTCTCTTTAGAGCAGGTTTTATTGCTCTGCATCTAGGGATAGGAAATGTTTCACACTTGGCACTCTGGTCATATGAAGCCTGACTGCTAAGAGTCATAGGTGTTTTTGTGAGTGACATTTTCATTATCCCGCCCTCTTCTAGACTCTCATCTTCCTATGCACCCTACCTTTGCATATTTCATTTAATTGCCTTCCACATTCCATTCAAATGCTAGGCCATTTTTTTAAAAAAACAGATTATAATGGTAAGAAGGGGGAGTAAGTCTGCTTTTCAGTGAAGAAATCGAACAGTCCCTTTGCTCAGACACACTTCCCAATGATAAAAGATTAAATTCTACCTCACAAATTTATTTAAAAAAAGAAAAGATTATAAAAGGATACTTTTAAAAACTTAATTCAGGGAAGCATTGTCTCTGAATCTCAATAAATTCCATGGGCTGCATTAGGATTCTGGAACTTTCTGGTTAATAGACATCCCTCATTTATTTATATATATATATATATACATATATATATATATATATATATACATATATATATGTATATATATATATATATATATCCTCATATATATGTATATATTTATATATATTTATATACTCATATATATGTGTGTATATATATATATAAAGCAATATTTATACATAAACTTACAATTCTTCATGCAACCAAGTCATATTTTCATAAGGCTTTTTTTTTCTTTTTTTGTGCTCCCACTTCTTCTGTGTCTGACACTATACCCAGGTTCACTGTACTACAGCTGGGGGAAATCCTGGGAGAGAAGGAGAGGGAAAATGAGAGATTTAGTACTTATTAGTTAGTGATACTCTGAGGGTAATGGTAATTCTGCCTGGCTGTCTTCAGTCAGCCTTCCTGAGCCCTGGGATACAGGAGGTAAACTTTTCTTAAAATTCTCCTGCACCCAGGAGCAGGCACCTTAAAATAATATTGGTTATATTTTAGGATTATGATGATCCAGAACAAGGACTGGAGGATCTAAAGGAAGATTGGATGGGTCCTAAAGTAAATTCTACTTATGTCTTGATTTTGTTTGTATGTATTCAACAAATATTTATTGATAGCCTATTATATTTCAGGCACAGTTCTAGCTAGCGAACGAGAGATCTGCTTTCATAGACAAATATGTGTTCTAGGTAGTAGGGGAACAGTAAAAATTAAAAATATATGTATATACATTTAAAAATTTTCACTGTTACATATAGCAGTGTGTGTGTGTGTATATATATGTATTATATATACAATATGTTATTGTAACATAGTATGTTATAACATAGTATGTTGTTATAACATAGCAACATTATATGTAATAATGTAATAATAATATATAAATGTATAATATGTATTATATAATATACATCATAATGTTTTATATGTAACATTAACATTACATATACATCTCTCTCTATATATATATATATAGATATATCTCTCTCTCTCTATATATATATATAGAGAGAGAGAGAGATGTATATATAAGAAGAGAGAATATCAAGTAGTGATACCACCAGAGTGATAAGTAGAGTTATAGATCGCTATAAGGGAAGAGCTCACTAAATAAACTTGGGGACTGATGTCTGAATGATCAGAAATAGCAGGTAGCATTCAGACACCAGACTCTTGCCTCACTTCGTCCAGTCTGCTGGATCATACAGTGGAATTTATTTATTTATTTAGTTATTTATTGGACATTCTGTATTTGAATTGACAAATGGCTGCTTTAGGAGAAGGAGGGAATTCCATTAATCATAGCTGCTCTCAACCATCGGAAATATAATCACATAAATATGGATTTTGTTAAAACAAAAATCTCAGCTTTATGGTAGTATTGCTTATGTGTGTTTCTATACTTCTTTGCCAGTAATAAAAGGGCCGCTCTTACCCACTGTCCTTTAACGGATATAAAAATAATAATAATTTCTGCTGTATTATAAGTCTCAGGCTCTACTGACTATAAAACAGTTTTTAGTTATTCCAGAAAAGTGGAAAATACGAGGCAGTCTCTATAGTTGAGCCTTTCTGCTCATTTAATAATTATATCTCTATTTGTCTATCTGCCATGTGTATTCTTGTTTCAGTCAAACCTTCACTTTAGCTTTGATGTTATGTAGGCTTTTTACCATCACTGAAATTTCTCCTTCTTGGAAAAAATTTTCCTCATGATCTGTCTTACTAAAGGTAACCATCCAGTTAGGATGGTGAGTGCCATAGATTGTCTCTTTCCTGTTTGAATCTGTTCTGCTTATTGTTGTCATATGACGCAAGGCTTTTTGCCATGTGATTTTGTAGAACTTGGTGGAGAGACAAGAAACACTGAATTCCCTTCATTGCTTTTATGCCATCAGTTTCTTGCCTTTTCTACTATGCTTTCTTTGTATTTTATGACCACATGAAGAACATCGGAATTAGTCTTACAGCATGTCAAGTCTGGGTGAGACTGAGATTTATAAGGAGTATTTTGAGGCTAGAGTTTTTGTTTTGTTTTGTTTTGTTTTCTTCCCCTTGGGCACTTTGCTGCCTTCCAAGGCTGTATTCCAGGTGCTAGTGGTCCTTCCATGGTTATGTCAATAGACTTTTAAATATAAAACCAACTCAGTATTTTCTAACATGAAATCTTCTAATTCCTTAATGGTACTATAAAGGATGTAGAGTTGTGGCCCAAAGTACTTTCTTTGTTCTATCACTACATGTAAAGCTTCTTTGAATGTGTGTAACTTTCTTATGTTGTGAACTTCTCATCAAGGTAATTTTTCTTCATTGTGTGATAGCTTTATATGGTAACTCACATCAGGATACATAGATGTTTATTAAGATGATAAATGATTAAATTAATGAGACATGGAACACAGAAATCATGGAGACTAAATCAACAATATAGTTGATATTTGAGGATAAACATCTTTTACATGTTTATATGAAAATTTTAATTTAAAATAAGGAACCTATTAGGTAAAGCCATGATGAGTTGAGGCAGTTTAATTTTTAATTTATTTTTGAATGTAATTTGTCAAATTGGCTAATATACAGTGTGTAAAGTGTGTTCTTGGGATATATATATATATATATATATACACACGCACAATATATATATGTATATATACACAATATATATATATATATATACACACACCCAAAACCAAGAATAATATATATATACAATATATATATATATATACTATATATATACACAATATATATGCTATATATCTATATATATACACTATATATATACTATATATATACACAATATATATATACTATATATATACACAATATATATATACTATATATATACTATATATAGTATATATATGTATATTGTGTGTGTGTGTATGTGTGTGTGTGTGTATATATATATATATATATATATATATATATACACAAAGCACATCTTCTTTATCCATTCATCAGTTGATGGACATTTAGGCTCTTTCCATAATTTGGCTATTGTTGAAAGTGCTGCTATAAACATTGGGGTACAAGTGCCCCCATGCATCAGCACTCCTGTATCCCTTGGGTAAATTCCTAGCAGTGCTATTGCTGGGTCTTAGGGTAGGTCTATTTTTAATTTTTTGAGGAACCTCCACACTGTTTTCCAGAACAGCTGCACCAGCTTGCATTCCCACCAACAGTGCAAGAAGGTTCCCATTTCTCCACATCCACGCCAGCATCTATAGTTTCCTGAGTTGTTCATCTTAGCCATCTGACCAGTGTGAGATGGTATCTTAGTTTTTTGTTTTGTATTTCCCTGATGATGAGTGACGCTGAGCATCCTTTCATGTATCTCTTGGCCATTTGGGCGTCTTCTTTGGAAAAGTGTCTCTTCATGTCTTCTGCCCATTTCTTCACTGGGTTATTTGTTTTTGCTGTTGAGTTTGGTAAGTTCTTTATCGATTTTGGGTACTAACTCTTGATCTGACATGTCATTTGCAACTATCTTTTCCCATTCCATTGGTTGCCTTTTAGTTTTGTTGATTGTTTCCTTTGCAGTGCAGAAGCTTTTTATCTTGGTGAAGTCCCCATAGTTCATTTCTGCTTTTAATATCCTTGCCTTTGGAGATGTGTTGAACAATAAATTACTGTGGCTGAGATCAAAGAGGTTGTTGTCCGCTTTCTTATTTAGGGTTTTGATAGTTCCCTGTCTCACATTTAGGTCTTTCATCCATTTTGAGTTTATTTTTGTGTATGGTGTAAGAAAGTTTTCTAATTTCATTCTTCTTCATGTTGCTGTCCAGTTGTCCCAGGACCATTTGCTAAAGAGACTGTCTTTTTTCCACTGGATACTATTTCCTGCTTTGTCAAAGATTAGTTGGCCATACATTTGTGGGTTCTCTATTCTATCCCATTGGTCTGTGTGTCTGTTTTTATGCCAGTTCCATACTGTCTTGATGATTACAGCTTTGTGGTAGAGGCTAAAGTCTGGAATTGTGATGCCTTCTGCTTTGGTTTTCGTTTTCAATATTACTTTATCTAGTCAGGGTCTTTTGTGGTTCCATACAAATTTTAGGAGTGTTCTAGCTTTGAGAAGATTGCAAATGCAATTTCGATTGGGATTGCATTGAATGTGTAGGTTGCTTTGGGTAATATTGACGTTTTAACTATATTTATTCTTCCAATCCATGAGCATGGAATGTTTTTCCCTTTTTTGTGTGTTTTCTTCAGTTTCCTTCATAAGTCTTATATAGTTTTCAGCATACAGATCTTTTATGTCTTTGGTTATATTTATTCCTAACTATTTTATAGTTGCTCGTGCAATTGTAAGTGGGATCAATTTCTTGATTTCTATTTCTGTTGCTTCATTATTGGTGCATAGAAATGCATCCCATTTATGTACATTGATTTTGTACCCTGCGACTTTGCTGAATTCATGTATCAGTTTTAGCAGGCTTTTGGTGAAGTCTTTCGGGTTTTCCATGTAGAGTATCATGTTAGCTGTGAAAAGTGAAAGTTTGACCTCTTCTTTGCAAATTTGGAACCTTTTTATTTCATTTTGTTTTCTGATTGCTGATGCTAGGACTTCCAACACTATGTTAAACAACAGTGGTGAGAGTGAATATCCCTGTTGTGTTCCTGACCTCAGGGGGAAAGCTCTTAATTTTTCCCCATTGAGGAGGATATTAGCTGTGGGCTTTTCATATATGACTTTTATGATGTTATGTTCTTTCTATCCCAACATTCTTGAGGGTTTTTATTAACAACGGATGCTATATTTTCTCAAATGCTTTTTTTGCATCTTCTGACCATATCCTATGGTTCTTTATTTTATTAATGTGATGTATCACATTGATTGATTTGCAAATATTGAACCACCCCTGCAGCCCAAGATGAATCCCACTTGATCATTCATGGTGAATAATTCTTTTTATATGCTGTTGAATTTGATTTGCTAGCAAATATCGATTTGCTAGACTTTTTGCCTCCATGTTCATCAAGGATATTGGCCTGTAATTCTCCTTTTTTGTGGGGTCTCTGTCTGGTTTGGGAATCAAGGTAATGCTGGCTTCATAGAATAAGTCCAGAAATTTTCCTTCCCTTTTTTTCGGGGGGAGGGGGGAGAGCTTGAGAAGGATAGGTATTAACTCTGCTTTAAATGTCTAATAGAATTCCCCTGGGAAGCCATCTGGTCCAGGACTCTTATATGTTGAAAACTTTTTGATGACTACTTCAATTTCTTCACTAGTTATGGGTTTGTTAAAATTTTCTATTTCTTCCCATTTAAGTTTTGGTAGTGTGTGGGTATCTAGGAATTTGTCCATTTCTTCCAGATTGTCCAGTTTGTTGGCATATAAATTTAATAGTATTCTCTGATAACTGCTTGTATTTCTGAGGGATTGGTTGTGATAAGCCCATTTACCTTCATGATTTTATCTATTTGGGTCCTCTCTCTTTTCTTTTTGAGAAGTCTCGCTAGGGGGTTATCAATTTTGTTTATTTTTTCAAAAAAACAGTTCTTAGTTTCATTGATCTGTTGTACTGTTTTTGTTTTTGTTTTATTCTGTATTTATTTCTGCTCTGATCTTTATTATTTCTCTTCTTTTGCTGGGCTTGGCGTGTCATTGCTGTTCTGCTTCTATTTCCTTTAGGTGTGCTGTTAGATTTTGTATTTGGGATTTTTCTTGTTTCTTGAGATAGGCTTGGATTACAATATATTTTCCTCTTAGGACAGCCTTTGCTGCATCCCAAGGGGTTTGGACTATTGTGTTATCATTTTCATTTATTTCCATATATTTTTTAATTTCTTCTTGAATTGGCTGGTTGACCTATTCATTCTTTAGTAGAATATTCTTTAACCTCCATGCATTTGGAGGTTTTACAAGGTTTTTCCTGTGTTGACTTCAACTTTAATAGCTTTGTGATCTGAAAATGTGCATAGTACAATCTCAATTATTTATATTTATTGAGGGCTGTTTTGTGACCCAGTATATGATCTTTCTTGGAGAATGTTCCATGTGCACTCGAGAAGATTGTGTATTCTGCTGCTTTAGGATGAAAAGTTCTAAATATATCTGTCAAGTTCATCTGGTCCAGTGTATCATTCAGGGCTATTGTTTATTAATTTTCTATCTAGATGATCTGTCCATTGTTGTAAGTGGAGTATTAAAGTCCCTTGCAATTACCACATTCTTACAAGTAAGATTGCTTATGTTTGTGATTAATTGTTTTATATATTTGGGTGCTCAGTATTTGAAGCAGAAACATCTATAGTTGTTAGCTCTTCTTGATGGATAGACCCTGTAATTATGATATAATATCCTTCTTCATCTCTTGTTACATCCTTTAGTTTAAAATCTACTTTGACTGATATAAGTATGGCTACTCCAGCTTTCTTTTGACTTCCAGTAGTGTGATAGATAGTTCTCCATCCCCTCGCTTTCATTCTGAAGGTGTCCTCAGGTCTAAAATGGGTCTCTTGTAGACAGCAAATAGATGGGTCTTGGTTTTTTTTTTTTCCATTCTGATACTCTATGTCTTTTGATTGGAGCATTTAGTCCATTTACATTCAGTGTTATTGTTGAAAGATATGGCATTAGAGTTTTTGTGTTATCTGTAGATTTCATGCTTGTAGTGATGTCTCTGGTACTTTGTGGTCTTTGCAGCATTCCACTCAGAGTCCCCCTTAGCATCTCTTGTAGGGCTGGTTTAGTGGTGATGAACTCCTTCACTCTTTGTCTGGGAAAGCCTTTATCTTTCCTTCTATTCTGAATGACAGGCTTGCTGGATAAAGGATTCTTGGCTGAATATTTTTCCTTTTTAGCACATTGAATGTTTCCTACCATTCCTTTCTGGCCTGCTCCATTTCAGTAGATAGGTCTGCTACTACAAGCCCATTTGTCCCTAGTTGCTTTCAGAATTCTCTCTTCATCTTTGTATTTTACTAGTTTGACTATGATATGTCGTGTAGAAGAACGATTCCTATTATGTCTGAAGGGAGTTGTCTGTGCCTTCTGGATTTCATTGTCTGTTTCCCTACCCAGATTGGGCAAGTTATCAGTGACGATTTGTTCAGGTACACCTTCAGCCCCTTTCTATCTCTCTTCTTCTTCTGGAACTCCTATGATACGGATAGTATTATGTTTCATTGAATCACTTAGTTCTCTAATTGTCCCCTTATGGCCCAGAATTTTATTATCTTTTTCTCAGCTTCATCTTTTTCCATAATTTTGTCTTCTATTTCAGTTATTCTCTACTCTGCCTCTTCAATCCTTGTCACCACCTCTAGTTTATTTTGCACTACATTTACGACATTTTTAAATTCATCATGACTATTTTTTAGTTCCTTGATCTCTACACCAGTAGATTCTCTGCTGTCTTATATGTTTTTTTTTTCAAGCCCAGTGATTAATCTTATGACTCTTATTCTAAATTCTTGTTCAGTTATATTGTTTATATCTGTTTTAATCAATTCTTTAGCTGTCATTTCTTTTTGGAATTTCTTTTGAGGAGAATTCTTCTCTGTGATCATCTTGGCTAGTTTTCTGTCCCTTAGGTGTTTTAAAAGCTTGTTATATGACCTGCACCTGCCAGCACTTCTATATTAAAGAGGGGTCATACAGTGTCCAGGGTCTGGGCTTTCAGGAGGTATTTTTTGGAGTGTGTTACTTGCTGTCTGTTGTTGTGACTTTGGTTGCTTTATGTTCCTACTTATAGTGATGTTTTGGACCCTCCATCAGATGTGCTTTGATTTGTTCCTTGAATTAACCCTGGAAAAGAAAAACAAAACAGAAGAAAAACAAAAACACCAGTTACAGCAAAACAACAGGGTGGGGGCATTGTTAATGGAAGAGGCCTTATCCAATACAAAGAGAGAAATAACAGGGGTAAGGAAAAAGAAAAGGAAAGAAAATTGACCAGGCAGAGAACCTATATGGCTTAATCCAGAGAGAGAGAGAGACAGAGACAGAGACAGAGACAGAGACAGAGAGGGAGGAGAAAATAAAGGAGATATAGAACAGGTATAAAGAGAATAGTTTAAATATGTCTGCTTAAACAAACCAACAACCAGAATAACCAGACTAGAGGAGGGAAGAAATACGGAGAAAAGGAAGAAAAAAAAATTATATATATATATATATATTGTCCAAGAATTAAATCAGAAAATGCAAAACCGCTGGGTGCCCTAGAACCTGTGGCACCTCTGGTCTGGAGGAGGGGCTGTCTGGTTCCTCGTCGTCGATCCAGCTCCTGATACGCAGTTACCAGGTGCGGAGGGGCGTGGTTTGGTGTGGCGGTCCCGCGTCCCAGGTGGGCCTGCTGTCCTTCCTTGAGGCCCCACCTTGGTGGTGCTGGGGAGAACAATGGCGACACCCCATTCCCTCCTCCACCAGCGGGTGTCGCAAACCGCTCTGTTCAGGCCCTCCTCACAGTGCTGCAGGCGCGAACGAGGGCGTCCTGTGCCTTCCTGGCACTTGGCTGGAACTTAAACCTTAATGTCTTAAAGGGTCCTGCTCTGTGCACCCCACTTCCGGGGAAGAGCTGCTCCACCGTTGCCTCGCAGTGCCGCGCACGCAGTTTGTCCCCCTCTGCTGTCTCCTGTGCCTCCCTGGTCCTTGGCTGGCATTTAAACCCCGATGTCTTAACGGGTCCCGCTCCACGCGCCTCGGTTCCAGGTAAGAGCCACTCGGCGTCGCCTCACAGTGCCGCGCATGCGGTTTGTCCCCCTCCACCGACTTCCACACCTCCCTGGCGCTTGGCTGGGATTCAAACCCCAGTGTCTTAAAGGGTCCCTCTCCTTGCTCCCCAGTTCCGGGGAAGTGCCACTCCATGCCACCAATAAATGGCCTCTGGCTGGTGGGCACAGGCAGTCTTTGTCCTTTGAACAGTTACATACCTTCTTCCCACATCTCCAGGAAGGGGATTGCTTTCTTCCACTGCGGACTGTGTCTCTGAACTCACTACTGAGCCCAGGGCTGGCTTTCCTCTTCCCCAGGTGTGCCAACAGGGCAGCCAGCCCCTACGAGAAACCCCCGTAGTTAGAGATTGGATCTTTCTCCGTCCTGGTCCATGGTTTTTCTCTTGTCCAGATGCTGTCCTACACTTCCCCAGCCTCTCTTTCTCTTCCCTTTGTCTCTCCAGCAAAAGGGAATCTCTCCCATCTGTGCCTATGCGCCCCATTTTCTCTCTCCCAGCTTGCAGTCACGTACCTATGGCCTGCCAGGTTGTCCCTGTGGACCCCTGGAGATGTCTTTGTCACTCTGCAGCCTGAACTCTTGGAATTCAAAGTCCTTTGGCCTCAACACTGCTGGCTTTGAGGGACCAGGGAACTCCGGGTCCCCCTACTTCTCAGCTATGTTGGATCTCCTCCGTACAGTGGAATTTAAATTTCAGAAACTATTAGATTAGATAAAATTGAGAGATCTTTAATGCTTGTGAAACTCTAAGATACACGTAGCCTTTGCTTTCTTTGGAGGGGGTGGTAGGGGCAGAAATACTAAAAATACTTTTGTTTTTCCTGACAGAAAAATCATAACTTTATTGAGCACTTACTATATCCTAGGACCTATCCATCATTTCATTTGATTCTCTCAGCAATCCATTGTGTTAGGGCTTGTTGGTGGAACCCTGTTACCTTGCTGCCTTCTACCTAATCTTTGGCACGTGGCATTTCTGCAGTAGGAAATATCTTTATGTGGCCTTCAGTCTGTCTAAATTTTTCTCTAACTTATCATCTACCTTCTAAATAAAAGTTTATTAAAGAGTATTTGCCCTCTCTAATGCTTTCTCATAGTTTCATTTTGAGTATACTTTTTTTCTTGTGTTTTAATTAGTACTGGTAGATAGTAACTAAGTTGATTTACAACTCATTTTTTTTCCAGTTTTTTAAGGTATAATTAAGCTATTTAATTTTTTAATGTTTACTTATTATTTTTGAGAGAGAGAGAGAGAGAGAGAGAAAGAGAGAGAATGTGAGTGGGGGAGGGGCAGAGAGAGAGGGAGACACAGAATCCAAAGCAGGCTCTAGACTCTGAGCTGTCAGCACAGAGCCTGATGTGGGGCTGGAACTCATGACTGTGAGATCATGACCTGAGCTGAAGTTGGATGCTTAACTGACTGAGCCACCCAGGCACCCCCAAATAATGTAAGCTATTTATTTATTTTTTTTTAATTTTCTTTTTTAACGTTTTATTTATTTTTGAGACAGAGAGAGACAGAGCATGAACGGGGGAGGGGCAGACAGAGAGGGAGACACAGAATCGGAAGCAGCCTCCAGGCTCTGAGCCATCAGCCCAGAGCCTGATGCGGGGCTCGAACTCACGGACCGTGAGATCGTGACCTGAGCTGAAGTCGGCCGCTTAACTGACTGAGCCACCCAGGCACCCCCAAATAATGTAAGCTATTTAAAGTGAACAACATGATGATTTGATCTTCATATATATTGTGAAAGGATTTCCCCACTACCTAGTTACTTAACACATTTGTCACCTCACATGTTTATTGCATATTTTATCCATCCATCCATCTATTCATCCATCCATCTATGGGTGAGATCATTTAAATTCTACTCTCAGCAAATTTCATTATGCAGTACAGCGTTAGGAGCTGTAGTCACCATGTTACTTATTAGATCTTCAGACCTTATTTATTGTTCATCTCCTAACTGAGTGTTTGTACCTTTTTTTTTTTTTTTTTTTTATCAATCTCTCCCTAGTTCCCCTTCCCTGAAGTCCCCAGCAACCTTTTTCTACTCTCTATTTCTGTGATGTTGAGGTTTAAAAAAAAAAAAATTCTGCATAGGGGAACCAGGGTGGGTCAGTCAGTTAAGTGTCCAACTTTGACTCAGGTCATGATCTCACAGTTCATGGGTTTGAACTCTGCATTGGGCTCTGTAATGACAGCTCAGAGCCTGGAGCCTGCCTCAGGTTCTGTGTTTCCCTCTCTGTCTCTCCTCCCCAGCTCATGCTCTATCAAAAATAAATACAAACATTTAAAAAAATCTGCATATAAGTAATACCATGCAGTATTTGTCTTTGTCTGGCTTATTTTACTCAGCATAATGCCCTCAAGTTTCATCCATATTGCCCCAAATGATTTTTTTCTTTTTTAAGGATGAATAATATTTCATTGTATATATAGGTGTGTGTATACATATACTCATATGTTCTTATTCATTCATTCGTTGATGGGCCCTTAGGTTGATTCTGTACCTTGGCGGTTGTGAATTATGCTGCTGTGAACATGGCAGAATAGCTATTTCTTTGAGACAATAATTTTATTTTCTTTGGCTATATATCAAGAAATGGGATTGTTGGATCTTCTTGTAGTTCTATATTTAATCTCTTGAATCTGTATGCCAATTTTCTATAGTGACTCTACCACTTTATCAACAAGGGGCTACAGGGTTTCCTTTTCTCCACTGCCTCACCACTATTTGCTTTCTTGTCTTTTTTGTAATAGACATCCTAGCAGGTGTGAGGTGATACCTCCTTGTGGTTGTGATTTGCGTCTTCCTCATAATTAATGATGGTAATCACCTTCTCCTGTGTCTTGGCAATTTGTAGGTCTTCTTTGGAAAAATGTCCATTAAGGTTCTTTATTTTTAATATTTTTTCCTGTGGAGTTATGTTTCTTATCTATTTTGCCTATTAACTTCTTATCAGATAGGTGGCTTGCAAATATTTTTCCAATTCTGTAGGTTGCCTTTCATTTTGTTTGGTTTCCTTTGCCATACAGAGACTTTTAACCTTGATGTAGTTCACTTATTTTTGCTCTTCTTGAGTTTGCTTTTCATATTATAACTCATTTTTGAAAATCCCTGCTATGTATTATAGCAGTTGTTGGTTTGTGTTTTGCTTCAGACAGATCAGGATTCAAATTGTTTGCAGTACATTACAATAAACTGTGATACCGTATTGCTTGTAGTACGTTAGTTCGTTGATCCTAATAGTAAAAAACATTTACTTACTATTTGAATTTTGAAAAAAAATGCCCTTTAATGCTGTTTTATCATCTATAACAAGTTAATAAAAGCAACTATTTTAAATAGTTTTTATGGAGCATAAATGAGGTAATGCATATAAAGCATGTAAGTTTGATACAACGTCTAGAATATATTGAGTGTTCAATAATTATTTTCTATTGCTTATTTTCATCATTTTTAATTTTGTCCTCTTTAAAAAAATTACACGATTTTAAGTATTATTTTCCAGTTATTTTCCTACTTCTCTACCTGCCAGAAAGAATCACCTGTTACACATACTAATAAACATAGGTCATGAATTTAATCACCTGCCATACCTTTGCTTAATTTGGAGTCAAGTTGTATTTTACACTATATGGCTTACTTCATTCTAATATATGAACTGAAGGATTTCCAAAGCAAAATATCTTAATGTAATACAAAGGAGCCACCTCCATGGGGACCTATTTTGTAAATTATTTGTCCTTAATCACTTCTTCTAGACAGCTAACATTAAAAAAAAGGTTATAGACACCAAATTTAAACAATAATGTTCAACTTTTGATTTTATGTCCTCATATTCTCTTAATGATACCTAAGTATGTGTGATATTTGGTTCTCAAACAAACAAAAATGATTGCCAGCAATCCGAACATCAGTCTATTGTCCATATCAGTGAGTTAAAAATACTAAATGATACCAGGGAAGACTTAAGTTAGTTACTAAAAAGCAAACATTCTGGTTTCCTTTGATCAGTCAGATAATTTTGAAATAGAAACTCCAAAGAGTGTATGTGTTTCCATGTTGATAGTTTTGTTTTTTTAGTATTGCTTTATTGTACATTCAAAATCAAATATTTAAGCATCAAAAAAGTAAATATTGATACTCTTACAAAGTATTTTTTTTTAATTTTTTTTTTAATTTTTTTTTCAACGTTTTTTATTTATTTTTGGGACAGAGAGAGACAGAGCATGAATGGGGGAGGGGCAGAGAGAGAGGGAGACACAGAATCGGAAACAGGCTCCAGGCTCCGAGCCATCAGCCCAGAGCCTGACGCGGGGCTCGAACTCACGGACCGCGAGATCGTGACCTGGCTGAAGTCGGACGCTTAACCGACTGCACCACCCAGGCGCCCCTCTTACAAAGTATTAACAAAGTCTTATGTTAAACAGAAAACTACAAAAGTGTAATTTTTATCTGTTTTTTAATGCTTTTATGACTAAAAAGTATGAAGTATTTCATTTTACATGTAGATGAGTTTCATAAAGCACTGTATTTATTTCCTTTTCATTTATTCATTTCATTCCTTGTTTCCAATAAACATTCCCAGCTCCATGTGAATTTCCTAGGTTATTCATGGGATGCTATGTTGCTTGTAGTACATTAGTTCATTAATACTAATATTAAAAAACAGAATTGTATTGGAGCACTTGGTTGGCTTAGTTGGTTGAGTGTCCAATTCTTGATTTCAGCTCGGATCATGATCCCAGGGTCATGGGATCAAGCCCCACATTGGGCTCTGTGCCCAGCATGGAGCCTGCTTAAGATTCTCTCCCTCTCTCTCTCTCTCTCTCTCTCTCTCTCTCTTTCAATCTCTCTCCCCCTTTCCCTCTCCCACACCCCCCACCCTGCTCTTCTCCTCCACTTGTATGCTCTTTCTCTCTAAAAGGTAAAAAAAAAAAGACAAGGCAAAAAACAGAACTGTATTTTGCTAAAATGTGTTATGGTAGAGCTCTGCTTGCCTGCTCTTTGAGATGACCCTAAGTTGTGGAGTGAGAGTCACATCATGACGTGATTTAGGGGCCTCTGGGTTATTCCAGTGTCATTGGGCTGTGGCTATGCCTATTTAGCTTCAAGGCAAGAGATATACAATGACATGCTTAATGTTGAAAATCATAAAGTTCTTGAATAGCCACTCGAGGTAATAACATCGATTCGTCACAATAACACTCTTTTTGGTTCTATAGTTGCTGTATGGTATAGTCAAGAATTGCTTACTGCTCCATGAAAATTTTTAGAATGTTCACTTCTGCTTGGCTCATTTACCATGTATTTTAGATATAAAGTTAATAGTTGCTAAGGATAACATGTCTTCCAATAGTTACAAGAACTAATTCCTGGTTATAAGTCACTAGCACTTATCTGTAAAAAACATAAAATGCAGCATATCTAGTAGTTTGATTTGTTATGCTTAGTTCATGAGCTAAATAAGTTTCACATTGTCTCACTTTAAGTTGACCATTATTATTAAAAGACCAAGCATACTTAGAATTAACCACTCTTGTATAATGCTTTCGGATTGGCAGATGTTTTTCTGTGGATTGTATGAGTTATTCTTCATAGCACTCTGTGAAACATTGATCTTACAAAAATAATAAGTGACTCAAGCACATAAGTTATTTATCAATGCCTTATATGTGTTTTCTCACAAATAATTTACTGGTTTACTACCATTATTTGTATACATTATATTCTTAGAACGGTTACAGCACTTTCTCAAAAGCTTATGCCTAGTTAGTGGCCAATATAGAACTTGAACTCTGGTCTATCTGATTTCAAAACTATGCCTTGAACCAAAATTACCACGTCACTTTATTTAATTGTGTTGAAAGAAGACTTGATTGTGGTATGGCTAAGTTTGAATGTTTAGGGAGGTGTAGTGTGGAAGAAAAAATAATCAGTGTTGTTTCAAAGGTAAGATCTCACCAGGACCAGTGAGGTTAAAAGTGACGCAGGTTTCAACTTGGTATAAGGTGGAATATTCTAGTAACTAGTGTTTGTCAACAATAAATGAGGCTTTTTTTTTTTACAGTATTTTTTACTGTGGTGAAACACATGTAAAACTTACCATTTTAACCATTTTAAGTATACAGTTCAGTGGTTTTAGGTACAGTCATAATGTTTTGCAGGCATCACCATCTTCCATCCCATCTCCATAGCTCGTTTAATCTTGTAAAACCCAAACTCCATACCATTTAACAGTTAACACCCCATTCCCCTTTTCCCCAGCCCCGGCAACTACCTTCTACTTTCTGTCTCTATGATTTTGACCTCTCTGGCTGTACATGGAATCCTATATGATTATGTAGTATTTGCTTTCATGACTGGTTTATTTCATTTTGCATATGTCCTCAGGGTTCATCCATGTTATAGCATGTGTCAGAATTTTCTTCCTCTTTGAGGCTGAATAGTATTTCATTGCGTGTATATTCCACATTTTTCTTACCCACTCATCTCTTGATGTTCACTTGTGTTGCTTTTACATTTTAGCTATTGTGAATAATACTGATGTGAACATGAGAATATAAATATGTCCTTGGGGCCCAATTTTCAATTTTAGGGAGTATATACCCAGAAGTGGAGTTTCTGGATTATATGGTGATTGTTTTTAATTTTTTGAGCAACTCTCTTAAGGGTTGTACCCATTTTACATTCCCACTAACAGTGCACAAGTGTTCCAATTTCTTCACATCCTCACCAACACTTGTTATTACCCTTTTTTTAAATAGTAATAAATCAGGCTGTGTTTGGAAGTGTGCAAACCATATCTCAGGGATAAAAGAGAAGCAATTTATGTGCCTGATGTGATTCAGACTATAATCCTTGAGTGGCTTTTAAATATTAGATTCTATGTTGTATATACACTCCCATTGGATTAATCACTACTGGGCATGTTGAAATAAGTTAACTCCAAAAAGTAAATGACTATGGAAGGCATGTTCAGGTCTCCACTAAATATCCCTCAAATTCCATAGTAGGTAATTGTGATTAAAGGAGCTCTTCTAATAATTAAATATAATTGGTATGCTTTTATCTCTCCTCAACTGTAAAAGATATAAGATATTCCTGAGAACATAAGACTCAAAGGATGAGTACGTAAAGGCTTGTAGGGAGAATGAAGACACCTGCTGGGAGGTCCCAAGTGCCCTCCCATCACTAAATATTACAGATGACAGATGTGCATTACACAATGTGCAGCCAAACTGTCTTTACAGACAGAGAGAGGACTTTCATACTGAACTCTGTCCATAATAAGTAAAGAATGTAGAATACTTTAGGTTTCTCACCTCACATTATTTCAGTTTGAAGTATGCTAAGGACAGTTTTACTGTTATATTATTTCTGTCGTCATTGCTTCATATGAAATAACAAACATCTTTGTGATGCTGTGTATTTCTAACTGCAGTGTGTGTGAGAGTTTTGCGTTTAATAGCCTTTTGTTATTATTTCTGTTATGAGAGATATATGAAACACAATATTCTTTTGGCAGTAAGATCAAGATGTTTTACATCCAAGAATATAAATATCTCCAATTGCTTTTAGTTTCCCTATTTTCTTGGGGCTACTGTTATTATTTCTCAGGACTGTTAGTTTTGTTTCTTCTAAATTTTAATATTTGAATGGAGTCATGCTCCAATTTGCTTTTTTGAATTATTGTTTTTCTTTTATTATACAAGTAATGCACTGACTTAGTAAATAATTCAAGGAGCTCAGAGTACGAAAAAGAGCAAAGTCCTTCCACCAAGCCCCCGTCCCTCTCCACAGAGCTTACCTATTTTTGCTTCTCCTTGTAATCACATTTATTACCACCTTAATAATTAATATATTTCCACCCTAATTTGTTATATCAACTACAAGCTATAGGTAATAGGAAATCACTATTACAAGGGATGACAGGCTTTTCTCAAGTTATTCTAACCTCACCTCACTTCCTCACCACTTCCTTCTACTGCCAATATTTGATAGGAGTTTAGTCAGTTCCCTCCATTGATATTGTTATAATATTAATATATGTAAATTTTTGTTTCCTTATCTGGCAGCTTTAAGGAGTATACCTTGACTGTCCAATTTATAAATTCAAGACTTTGTATGCTTCAATGTCCTTCTCGTGCGGTCTGCCTCTGAAACTTTGCCATTTTTCAGTAATTTTAGAATCATAAAGGTTTACAGAAATGGCATTATGTTGCTGTCTCTTCTCTGTGTGTGCAGATTGATCTAAAAACTGAAAACCAGTAAAATAAAAATGTGCACTTCCAAAGATTATTCATAGATACCAGGTACTGCCTGCCTGGAGAAAGAAAAACCAGGCAACTTAAAGATGAATATTCTAGATCCCAAGATGAAATAAGTTCTCTTTTTTTACATTTAGGTGTTTTCTAAAAATCATATCACTTTCTTCTTCATGAGGACCATGTCATTTCAGTACTGTTGTATTGTTGCATTCCCTGGAGATTTCATCATATATTTTCCTTCCTTTTTTGCAAAAGAAATAATATACCTTAACACATCACTAACATCATCTTATTGCTTCATCATACAACTGATTAAAACAAACTCAAAATCCTTTTGAAGTTATGCTTCCAAGAATCCTCTGCCTCTCTTTATATGTGGACTGCCTGGATGGTATTGTGCAACTACATCAGGTCCACTGTTTCTGGTGTCCCATATACTCTTCTCTCTTGGATACTGTTTCTATATGATAATAATAAACAAGTAAATTTTTGTCCACTAAAAATGTTTGGAAGATATATATCATGAGTTTTGAAAACCCAAAAATGTCTTTTCCCCCCATGATCTAGAATAGTCTCTTGACCATGTATTTTGCTAGATTGAAAATATATTTTCCTCATTGCTTGTTGCAGATGTCAACTTGAGTTTTATTTCATTAGTATCCTGTTTTTGTTTCCTTTCCTTTATAGAGACTGCTGTAACCAAATCAGAGACGACTTTTACCACAGTGTAGAGAATGGACTCGGGTAGGCAGAGCCAGAGTGGATTCTGAGACAGCAGCTAGGAGGCCATTGAAGTAGGTTAGATGCAAGGTTATGTTGGTTTGAGTTTGGGGATTAGGGGAAATGGAAAGAAGTAGATGGATTCTAGAAGCATTTGGAATCTGTTGATGGATAGGACATGGAACGCTAGGGAGGGTGGTGTCAAATACTAAGGTTTCTGGTCTAAAGGCACTGTATGAACAGTGGTGACAATGTCTGAAATGAAAGGGTGGGGTGAAAGAGAAACAGGTGCATGCAGAAAGGTCATGGTTTGGCTTTGAATGTGTTAAAATTCAGTGGAGATACCTAAGAGGCTATATAAAATTGGATTTATGCATCTGGAGTGGAAAAGTAATGTCTACACTGAAGATAAAAATTTGTGAGTTATTTGCTTATAGGTGGGAATTGAAACTGAATGAGTAAGAGATTTTCTAGGGAGTGCAGGTACTGGAAACAGAAGAAGACACAAGGATCTGAGGAATGACACTATTTATCTTCTGCCAAGAGGAGAATGGATTCTTAACAGGGCAGGTCACAGTGGCCATATTAGTTGAAGGAAAAAGGGACATTTTTACACACAGAAACAAAGGAAAGAACTTACTTCAGAATGAAAGAATAGTTAATGGTTAATGGTCTTTCTGAAAGGACATGTGAAATGATAATGAATCTATGCATATTCTTTGGTGACATTATTGAAAGTTTATTTGTGAAAATGATAGTCCCCGAAGCCAATATGGTGTGGGTTGATGAGTGATTGGAAAGGAAATAGAGATGAACACTGAGAACTTTCCAGACCAGTTTGGCTGTGAAGAGAGTCAAATTTGTGATTGGAAGGAAAAAAATGGTGGAGTGAGGATCTTTATCTACTTCCCCCCACCCACCAAATGGAAGTGATCTGGGTATGAGTAAGAACAGTTAGAATAGGTTGATATAGAAGGGGAGGAATAATCTATAGTTAATACTGGGAATCAGCAAACTTTTTCTGTGAATATTTTCGGCTTTGCAGCTACATGGTCTCTGCTACAGCTATCAACTCTCCCACAATAGGACTGCAGCCACCACAGACAATACACAAATATCTGTTTTCCAGTAAAACTATTTATAGACACAGATTTGAACTTTATGTGTTTCTCACATGTTATAAAAACTTTTTCCAGTCATTAAAAATTGTAAAAGCCATTCTTTGCCCTGGGCCATACAAAAACAGGCAAAGACCTGGTCTATAAAGTATAAGATACCTGAGGAGGTAGGTGGGACTGGAATTTTCAAAGAAAGCATAGTAGTGGGGATTAGTCTTAAGTTTAAGAGAAATATTAAAATTCTGGCTTCAATGCTGAGTAGCTCTGTGACCATGGGAAAGTCACTTAGCTGTTCAGGCCCCAGCTTTCTCAGGTGGCTAATAAATAGCTACCTCATAGCATGATAGTAAGAAATAATTGGAATAGTGTATGTAATGTGCTGGGTTCAATGCTGAGCACATCAGTCAGTATCATATAATAGGCTGATCTTTTCTTCTATATAAATACTATTACAAATATGTCTAAACTTGGGCATATTTGATCAACTATAAATCTTTCATAGTAAAACCGAAGGCTATCCCCTGAATGATTATTAACTGTTGAATTAATAGTAAGGAAAGGGAATTTTGTTTAAAAATATAATAAATGATGGACATTTAGGCTCTTTCCATAATTTGGCTATTGTTGAGAGTGCTGCTATAAACATTGGGGTACAAGTGCCCCTATGCATCAGTACTCTTGTATCGCTTGGGTAAATTCCTAGCAGTGCTACTGCTGGGTCATAGGGTAGATCTATTTTTAATTTTTTGAGGAACCTCCACACTGTTTTCCAGAGTGGCTGCACCAGATTGCATTCCCACCAACAGTGCAAGAGGGTTCCTGTTTCTCCACATCCTCTCCAGCATCTATAGTCTCCTGATTTGTTCATTTTGAGCCTAAATGTCCATCAACTGATGAATGGATAAAGAAATTGTGGTTTATATACACAATGGAGTACTACGTGGCAATGAGAAAGAATGAAATATGGCCCTTTGTAGCAACGTGGATGGAACTGGAGAGTGTTATGCTCAGTGAAATAAGCCATACAGAGAAAGACAGATACCATATGTGTTCACTCTTATGTGGGTCCTGAGAAACTTAACAGGAACCCATGGGGGAGGGGAAGAAAAAAAAAAAGAGGTTAGGGTGGGAGAGAGCCAAAGCATAAGAGACTCTTAAAAACTGAGAACAAACTGAGGACAGATGGGGGGTGGGAAGGGGGAGGGGAGGGTGGGTGATGGGTATTGAGGAGGGCACCTGTTGGGATGAGCACCTGTTGGTGTTGTATGGAAACCAATTTGACAATACATTTCATATATTTAAAACCAATAAATAAAATAAATAAAAATATAATAAATGAGGGGCACCTGGGTGGCTCAGTCGGTTGCGCCTCCAATTTCAGCTAGGATCATGATCTTGCCGTTGGTTAGTTTGAGCCCCGCTTCTGGATAGCTACTGTCAGCGTGGAGTCTGCTTGGGATCCTCTGTGTCCCTCTCTGTCTTTCCTTCCCAGATTAAATTCTCCCCTGCTCACGCTCTCTAAAATAAATAAAATTTTAAAAAATTACAAAAATATAAATGAATTTCAAAAAATAAACATAAGGAATTTATAAGAAAATATATAAGTATGTTTATATGCAATTACATATTCATAGAGAAGATATAAATTGAGAATTATTCTTTTTATATTTTAGGGAAAATATTCCTATTTTTTTAAACATAATTATTGGATTTTCAGTGGTATATGAAGGCATATAAAAATGTACATATGCCCTAAACATGTGTCTATATTAATATATGTGCATTATAAATATGCATAAATATGTATAAATACATATGCACTATAAACATATACACATAAATATATACATATACAAATATGTGTACACATGTAAATTTATGTATATATGCAAATTAAATATTTTACATACTACGTGACATATTCTGAATACATGGTTAATAATTTAGAGCAGAGCTCAGCAAACAAGACCTTGCCCTGTTTTTATGCCCACAAGCTAAAAATGGTTTTAACATTGTTAAAGAGTTGTAAAAAGAAAAAAAAACAGAATACAGGACAGAGAATGTATATGACCCGCATAGCTAAAAATATATACTCTTCTGATATTTTACAGAAAAACATATTGATTCCTATTCCAAATTTAGATCTCTATTTGTTTGTTTATTTATTTATCTATAAGTAGGCTCCATGCCCAGCATGGAGCCCAAAGCAGGGCCTGACCTCACCACCCTGATAGCAAAACCTGAGCTGAGATCAAGAGTCAGATGCTTAACCGACTGAGGTAACCAGCTGGCCCAGCTTAGATAATTTAACTTTGCCCAATGTCTTGAGTCTAGCCTGATCTCACTTGGGGTCACTTTCTATGTGTGGTGAGTGGAAGTTATTCTCAGTTTACTATTGAAAAAAGAAAAAAATATTCACTAATTTACAGTATTTCTAAATCATAACAGAAATGCAGAAAATCCTTAGGGAAGGTGTTAGACAACTTTTTTTCTACTTAATTTTAATGATTTGATAATTTTTCATAGGTAATACCTTCTTACATAGACTATCAATATACAACTACAGAAAATAAATATATTCCTAAAAGAATTAAATCCCAATTATTTAATGAATGATGTTAATATAAATTTATTTGTGGGGCACCTGGATGGCTCAGTTGGTTAAGGATCTGACTCTTGATTTTGGCTCAAATCATGATCTCACCACTTGTGGGTTGGAGTCCCACATTGGGCTCTGTATTGACAGCATGGAGCCTGCTTAGGATTCTCTTTCTCCCTCTCTTTCTGTCCCGCGCCCGCCCCCCCTTTCTCTCTCTCTGTCAAAAATAAATAAATAAACTTAAAAAAAGAAGTTTATAAAAAGTTGTGACAACATAATATAAATTCATTTAGTTCTTGTTCTCTTTTGCAATATTTGTCCTCCTTTTGTTTTCTTGATAATTTCCAGGGCCATTGGAAATAGAATATTGCATGGTGTCTTGATTATTTTTTTAAGGTAATTTCTTTTAGAACAAATCTAATGACGGTTAATGAACAGTACTTTAGGCTTTAAGTGAACAAATGGTTTTCTGTTATGTGGAGTTTACATGTATCACTGAAAAAAACAAAATGAACATGTAAACTAGTTAAACAAATACAAAGATATACCTGGGAGACTAATTTTACAGTTTTAATTATTTGTTTTGTATTTGCATCTGTTTGTCATTGTCTTTGCTTCTTTCATTTTTATTTTCCTCTTGAAAATTCTGTTGGATATGTATAATCTATCCTGAGATTGTTTCACAAAAGAATCTTCATAAAGATGCAACTTTGCAGGTGATAGTGGTATTAATCCACAATCTTCTGTGCATGTCTTCATAAATGGAAAATGTTGTAGTTTTTATCTTCGGTGCCCAATTCAAGAACATCAAAATGTGGCTATTATATATAATCACTGAGTTTAATCATAGTATGTATTTCATCAATGGGAATTCAAAACAAGATCATTTTCTGATGAGAGAATTTGGTCATGTCTATTGTCTGCTTGGCCTTGTTTTTTATTTTGCTTTTTCCTATTGCAGATCTAAAAATGCATAATTGCTTTTGTTCTGATTAGCTCTTTTGTTATCCTAAGACTCCAGAGCATGTAAGGATCACATTACCTCTTGTACTTAGTGTGTGTGTGTGTGTGTGTGTGTGTGTGTGTGTGTGAGTGAGAGAGAGGGGGGGGAGGGAGAATATGTGACTTGTCTGTTACAAATTTTGAAAGGGAACATTGTTATTTTTTTTTATAAAGTTTATTTATTTATTTTGAGAGAAGGAGAGAGAAAGAGATAGAGATAGAGAGGGAGGGAGGTAGAGAGAGACAGAATGTGAGCAGGGGCGGTGCAGAGAGAGAGAATCCGAAGCAGGCTCCATGCCACCAGCACTGAGCTGGATGTGGGGTTCGAACTAACAAACTGCAAGAATATGATTTGAGGCGAAATCAAGAGTCAGGTGCTTAACTGACTGAGCCACCCAGGTGCCCTGAAAAGTTTTTTTTTTTTTCCCTAGTGTAATTTATCTCCTATTGATTTTTCTGTACTAAAGCACCAATTTGGCTATTATGAAATTATTCGTGTCCAAAGAACCCCCTGTCATCTAGATTAAGTGAGGCTAATCTGTTAACTTTGGGGTAGAGAGAACTTGACAAGCATTCCAAGGACTGATGCTTGTCTGTCTTCATCCTCCCATTCCATATCAGCTCTATCCTGGGGGGGGCAGGGGGCTCGGAGCAGGCCCTCAGATAGGGACTACATTTTCAGCTGAATGTGTAAATATTGGTGATAGGCGTGTAAGTGGAAGTGACATGTGAAAATTCCAGACCAAGTATGTGAAAATGCTTACCCGCCACACATCCTTTCTCCCCTTGCAGAAGTGTGATGGTGACCGAAATTTGAGTGTGCAGGTGAGAACAGTCCACTCAAGACTAGGGAGTAAAGTAGGAATAGAGAAATAACCTGATGACATCGTGGAGAAAGTACGCCTAATGAGCTCAGACTGTCTGCCAACTTTCCAACTGGTTTTGAAACGGTTTTTTGAAACTGTTTCAAACTGGTTGCAGAAGGAAAAAGTAACTTCTGTGTTGTTGGAGTTATTTAATTTGGACTCTGTTTAATATAGGGTTAACCTTTACCCTAACACTCACTGTTACAACCATGCTAAATCCTATAATTTTCCCTTTTCTTGAAAGAAACAGGCTAAGTCCCCCCAAGATACCTCTCATCAGCAGTATTCCCAGCATTGTAATAGTTGTTTGGATGATTTCTCCCTGAACAAGAGTGATTTAAGGTCTAAGCTGGACACTGGAAAAAATTAAATCCCGGATGCAAACATCACTTTTTATTACACACCGATTTATCATCTTATTCGAATGCTCCCAAAACCATATACAAAGTGAACACGTGTCTCTTCTGAATATCAAGAAATTCCTGAATTTAGAGACTAATGATAGGATATCTAGATTTTAGTGAATTTTGATAACTATTGCTATTGTTTTATACTGCTCTATGAACTTCCCTATTTAGTAAAGAGAATGATCTCACATATTAATGATAATAACTAGCATGTTTGCTCTCTCTCTGGCATCTTTCAGGGCTCAAGTATGAAAGCAAATACTAAAACATGCAAGTAGATAAAAAAAATAGATTATACTTTGTATTTTGAAGATACTTGGGAGCTACGTCATCAATTGCAGATTAACATACTTAGTTTTAGGCTCTACATTTTTCAGAGCAGAAAGATTATCTGATTAACCTTTTTATCTTCATTGGACAGCACAGTGCACATTATGGTGATGGAACTTATTCATTCATTCATTCATTCATTCAGAAAATATTGAATGCCCTCTCTGTCAGGAATTATTCCAGGAAATAGTGAGAGGATAGTGATCAAACAATGAACACACATCTACCTAGTGGTGGGGAAAGAACATAAGCACATGAACAAATAAATGTATACAACGTACAATTGCAATAAGAAAAAAATGGTGTTAAGCAAATAGAATCCTCATACTGAAACATGGAGTTTATTTTTGAAGGCATAGTTGGCAGGGTTTTAGATTGATTAGATGTGAGAAAGTTCAAGTATGACTTTAAATATCTTTTGGCCTCAGCGACTGACATAATCAGTCAACAAATATTTGTTAAGTTATTTTATATGTAGTGATTGGGAAAAATGAATGGGTTTGGTATAATATATAGCTCTATTTTACATATTTTATTTTTTAAAAAAGAAGTATGTATTTTCTTATTTTCTTTAAAGTTTACTTATTTGAGAGAGAGTGAGAGAGAAAATCATGAGGGCAGGGAGGGGCAGAAAAAGAGAGAGAACCTCAAGCAGGCCCTGCAGTGTCAGCACAGAGCCCATTGTGGGGCTCGAACCCATGAACTGTGAGATCATGGCCTGAGCTGAATCAGACGCTTAACCCACTGAACCACCAGATGCCCCTATTTTACATATTTTCTAATGAAATGAATATTCCTGTACTGAGTATATAAACCACTATTTCCATGGAAGATCTGGGTAAAGCAACAATACTTTTGTGAGTGTGTTTTTTTGAGTAACACATTTTGTTGCTATTGTTTTTCATTTGCTGGACCTGAGTATTTCATTTGTCGAACCTTTCAGTGAAAATGGTCCAACCATGAGTGTTAGGGCAAGCAACACTGGAGTTCCCTGTTACATTAGCACTTAGTCTGCATGGGAAGTCCGTCTGGGTCTAGGGATCCTGTTGTTGTGTTATGAGACGGCAAATCATGAATAGTTTAGTTTCTGGTTTTTCTTGGGAGTGATTTATCAATCCGCAGCTCGATATCCCTTTTGGACATGGCTGCTTAATCATACTAACGAATCTTCACCTTTGTACCCAAATTGTCTACAATGTTCAGAGAGGCTCAGGAGAGTGGGGAGGTTTTGTACCTTTGTCCCATATGGTTCTGCTATGGGAAAGTTTAATATGAGAAAAGAAAACTCAGTGAGCAAACCACGTCTTCCTACTGAATAATGTCTTTCTGAGGGATGTATGAGTATGGCTGTGACTTCCAAATTCAGTAACTCATTAGTTTCAGTACCAAAATGTATGACCTGTCTTCTCTCAGGAAACGAGAACCTTCCCAACACCTGGAAACTTCACCTCAGTTAGAGACGAGACTTTGTTAGACGCGGCAGCTTGTTCCTGTCCACAGTGAGCCCTCCAAAGTACATGGCAGGCAGCGTCCTGGTTCTCTTTTGAAGAATCTGCTCACAGTTTGTTGGAGCTGAATCCCACAAAAGTGGCAGGATGTGGTAGAAAAATGTCCGCTCAGCACCCTGCCGTCCCACAGAGCCCTCATTTCTCTCATAGCAGGGTTTGTGCGAGGATTTCTTTTTCTTGTTTTTATTTGTCAAGGGCTTGTTGGATCACTTTAGAGAGGAGCAGAGAAGGCAGACAAGGATTAGACAGACAGGGACAAAGTGCTCTGGGGATGATGTATAAGGGGAACTGCTTTGGGAGGACAGACCAGGCAGTGTTGGGGGAGGCCACCTGGGGTGCCACAGGGCTGGGGGTGCTGGGCAGAGCCTGGAGGCCTGTGGTTTTCACTGACTGGATTTTTATTGCCTTTGAAATTTTGTCAGCAAAAATGCACAATAAGCACAATTCAGTATAGTTGTTTGAATTAAATGAAGAGATGAACTTGTGTGTAACCACCGTTGGGAAAATAAATAGAGCTCCAGGAACTACGTTCCTCCTGATGGCTGTTCCTCCGTTCTAAATTCCTGACCGGTGGGAACAGGGGGCTCCCACCCCGAGAATGCTGAAGATCACAGTCACCCCAAATTACAGCCCTAAATGAAAACTGACATCAGATGCAATGATGAAGCACTGACAATTTTTCAAGCTTGGGAATGGTTTCCCTTCGCAGCTGCGTGACAGACTCTTGTATTTACGAGCACTTGGTGAGTGCTGCGACAGGTTTATTATTTGTTGGCTTTCTCCAGCATTGCACAGTAAAAATTGTTTTCAAAGAGTATTCAAAAGTGGAGCTGGCTGTCACTGTAGCAAACCGAATCCACCCACCGATATATTTCACTCTCTTGATGGATAACTGGCTCCATGGTTTGGCATTTCAGGAAAAGAGTGGAAAAAGAACAAGTCTCAGAGATCATTAATCCTTTTTTTTTTTTTTTTTTTTTTTCCCTTCAGACTCCCCTGGGTAGCTGCTTGTGCCATTATCCACATTTCTTTCTGCTGATCTCAACAACTCGGGGCTGGCCCCAAACACCACCAGGTGCCCCTCCCACGCGCTGCAGTGTTCTTATACTAATAGCCTTCTCCGTGTAGGCACTGGAGGGGCCACTTCCTGGGGAAAGTACTCAAAGCCCAGGATGGGGATGGCCCCTTGCATCACAGCTTTTGAAAAGGAAATTTCCTGGCAGCTTTCCACACTCAAATGAGGAGCAGAGGGAACTTTTGAGAACCCCTTTGCTGCTGGAAGCAACAGAATACACAAGAGAGTGTCATGTTTGAAACGGGCGTTCACCTGCACATCCCATGAATCAGATTCCGTGGCCATTTGATATAATTATTCTTGATGTTGCACCTATTGTGCCGTGAGTTAGTAAGGTGGAGAGCCATAACTGTTCATCTATTTGACAGCACTGGATAAACCTTCCTTGCTGTCAGGCAGAGAGGCTGTTATTTTTTATTGCTGGGAAAAAGCTCAGAGTGTGCTGGATGAAATGTCAGGAATCATTAAACCAAATCAGCCCCCAAAGAAAGAGCAGTCAGTGATTATGAAAACCTGGTATCTTTCATTAATCAGTACGTGACATTTGGGGGGATTAGGGTTACGTGTGTGTTTGGGGTGGATGTGTAGAAATCTCAGAGTCCTTTCCCATTGTGCCTCATTTCAAAGAGTGAACTCTAGCTCAAGGTGGGTCCAACATTCGAAAGTCTCGTCCTGCTGAGGATTCAGGATCAGGTGTTTCTGTCACTTGCCAAGAAACTGGGGGCATTTGTTTGATGCTGAGAATGTTAACATTTTTACTTTTTTTTAGTGTTTGTTTATTTTTGAGAGAGAAAGAGAGCACAAGCAGTGGAGAGCCAGAGAGAGAGGTAGACACAGAATTCTAAGCAGGCTCCAGGCTCCAAGCTGTCAGCTCAGAGCCCAGTGCGGGTCTCAAGCCCACAAAACCATGGAATCATGACCTGAGCTGAAGTCAGATGCTCAACCAACTGAGCCACCCAGTCACCCCGAAAGTGTTAACTTTTATAGAACGTTTAAATTAAATGCAAATATCCTCTTGATCTGTTCTCTGTAGAGTAAATTTTTCTAGGCAAAAAATTTCCCCCCAGATTCTTCCTTTTTCCAGTTGGGGTATAAGTAGTCTACACCCTAAAATTGCTTTAGTTTGTATTGAGTGCTACTTTGTCTATAACATTAGCCTTCTTTATTGTTTGGGAGAAGTGCTTCCATAGGAAATTTTAAAATGATATGGAGTAGAAAAGTGTATAAAATCTTTACGTCTGTTCTAGTCAATGGAGATGAGCAATGATTGCTTGGGGGGATCCTTCTAACATCCTCACTGACTGCTCAGGGAGGGCTTTGGGATTTGGGGATTCCAACAAGAGGAAATGCATGAGGAATTATCTCAGCAGCTATCAGGGAGAATTCCAGGTTCAGACTGACACTGCTTTCTGCTCCTGTAGCACTCTCTAGAACTTTAAAAATGAAATCTACATTTCTGTTTCCTAGTTTCACCATAAACGTGTGTATCTTTGTGCATTTTTGTTTTCTTTCTGAAGTATATGTGGAAAAGATACTTGCAAAAATCCTATCGCAGGCTATCGGATGAAAACATAGATTTTTAAGTACTCTTGATATGCTTTGACTTTTGAGAAATTAGCTGCCTTAAGGTACAATTTACATACAATAAAATTAAACCATCTTAAGCATATAGTTGATGGCTTTGATAAATATATATCTTCATGGAACCACAAGCAAGGCCAAGACATAGAACTTTCTCATTATCCCAGAGAGTTCTCCCGTATGCCTTTGAAATTAATCTTCTTCCCCACCCCTAGACCCTGGCAACGACTGATCTGCTTTTTGTCCCTAAAGTTTTGCTTTTTCTAGAATGTTACATCTATGGATCCATATAGAGTATAGAGTCTTCTGGGTTCTGCCATTTAGCATCTTGCTTTCTAGGTTCGTCCGTGTTCCTTTTTATTACAGAATAGTATTCCATTGAAAAGATAGATCATAATGTATTAATCTATTCACCAGTAGATGGACATCTTGGTTAGGTCCAGTTTTTGGCATTTCTGAATAAAGTTGTTATGATCATTTGCACATACTACTTTGTGTGGATATAATATACTCTGCTATTAGCCTGCACTTTGGAGGCTGTACTTTGCTTATTAGGTTTCTGTCAAATAACACTTTGCACTTGATGAATAGAAGTCCCAGAATTTAGTTGTCAGGGGTAATGGTTTGGCTACTTTAGGTCAGAATCTAAAACTCAGAGTATTCACTAACTGTTAGGGACTAACATGTACCTCCCACCCCAAATTCATATGATGAAATCCTAAGCCCCATACTCATATTGTGACTGTATTTGGAGAGAGGACTTTCACAGAGGTAATTAGGGGCATCTGAGTGGCTTAGTTGGTTGAGCCTTCAACTCTTGATTTCAGCTCAGGTCATGTTCATGGGGTCATGGGGTCAAGCCCCCACATTGGGCTTTGTGCTGAACATGGAGCCTGCTTAAAATTCTCTCTCTCTCTCTCTCTCTCTCTCTCTCTCTCTCTCCCCCGCTCATGGATACACCTTCTCTCTCTAAAAAGTAAAAAATAAATAAATAAAATGAGGTAAAGTGAGGTCATGTGGGAGGCCTCACTGGTATATGACTGATGGCCTTATAAGGAGAGAACATTAGGACAAAAACAGTATAAAAGCAAGTGACAAGAACTTGAGAATATAGAGATAAGGCAGCTCTCTCTTCAAGGCAGCGAAATACATTCCATTTCCATGCTAACATCTTGATCTTGGACTTGTAGCCTCCAGAACCATGAGAAAATAAACTTCTCTTGTATAAGCCACTGAGTCTGTGGTACCTTGTTATGGTATTCCTAGCAAACTGATAAACCCATTCATTTATTAATTAAACAATCATTCACAGCAAACATAGTTTGTGCCAGGCACTGGTCATGGCACTGAGGATATAGATAATGTCCTGTTTTCACAGAACTTAAATCAGTGGCTGAAAACAAATAGTAAGCAAACAAAAAGACAAAACAAAACACACAATACCCTAAGACCATATTGGGTAACATTACCATGTAATGGAAAGAAATAGGGTAATGTGGTAGCAAGTGATTGGGAACCACTTTAGACTAAGGGTTTAGGAGGCTTCAGGAAGATATTTAAATTTAGAACTGAGTGACAACAAGGAGCCAGGCCTGAGATGATCTAGGGGAAGAGGATTCCAGGTAGTATGAACCACAAATTCAAAATGCCATAGGAAATTGATAAAAATTAGTTTTTATTGGATGTCTGGTTTCTACCTAACAGGGTACCAGGCTCTTGGAATACAACATCGCTAATTCTCCTAAGAGAATATACATACATACATATATATATATACACACACACACACACACGCACACACACACACTCACACACACACTCACATACACATTACACACAAACATACAAACATCGATGTATTTCTATCTAAATGAAACTTTGCCTATCAGAACACTGGTGTCTACAGTGGAGAATGTCTATCCTGAAAGTAAATGAAGATGGGGTGCTATTAAGAAACCAAATTTCCAGATTCTAACTTTGTTTGTTGTTCCTGAAACTGATCTTTCCGTGAATATGTCTGAGATGAAAGAAAGAGCGCACCTTGTTTTTCCGACCTTGCCTATTACAAAAGGGAAAGTACATCTTTCCCGCCTGTGAGTCTTCCTGTGATGTGAGCTAAGGTCTTGAAGAGTCCTGGGGCAGCCATAAAGAGAGGGTCTGAAATGTTGTCGTGGTTGAGAGAGTCCATGGTCCAGACAACTTAGTGAACTTGTTCAAGTCAAGTAGCTTCCACTTCTTTGCTCTGCAGGAGAACCTGTTGGATTATTAACAATGAGTGTTTTTAATGACAAATGACTGTGAAATTTTTAATATATAATTCAGAAGGATTTTTTAAAAAATGACATTGCTATAACCAAACTCCCTCCATTTACTAGACTTACTTATGTGAGTAAAGTTTTTACAGAGATGCATCTATAAAAATAAAATGTAGGAATATGATGTTGAATTTGATCTCATTCTATCAGTAATAACCATGGTCATATGTCCCAATCAAAAACTAAAAAGGTCAACTGGCTCCATCCATCTTATTAAGACAAGTATTTCCAGTGAAAACTGACTTTAGGTTTATTAATTACTTAAAATTTAAAAAATATGTTTATGTTCTTTTTTTCATTTGAATTCTAATAAGATTGTCATGAACACTTGGTTCTGAAGAAATGGTAAACACTTGGAGAATTAAGGTCACATAAAATAAGAATAATACATTTTGATATATATATGTTTATACATACGTATATACGTATTTCAAGCATCATCTGAAAAATATATCTCAGTGATTGATGAAAGGTTTGCAAGCATAGGTACATTACATAAAAATAATATTCTGTGAGAATAAATATATTTTTTTAAATTTATTTTAGGGAAACAGTGCAAGCAGGGGAGATGGGCAGAGGGAGGGAGGGAGGGAGAGAGAGAAAGAAAGAGAAAGAAAAAGAGAGAAAGAGAAAGAATATCTTCAGCAGGCTTCATGCTCAGCATAGAGTCCAAGGCAGGGCTCCATCCCATGACCCTGGGACCAATGACCTGAGCTGAAATCAAGGGTTGGATGCTCAAGTAACTGAGCCACCCAGGCGCCCATGAAAATGAATTTAAAGAGAAAAGAGTAATGCAAAATTTCTGGTTGTTACAAAAGACCTTTTTAGAATTATAAATTTTATATGGTATTTAAATTTCACTGGATATATTTAAGTGAGTAAGTTAACCATTTACTTAACATTTTCAGTATTAAGACATGCTGGAAATTATATCTTTTGTGTCTCTTTGAATTTAGGATGCATTTATTAAAATGTCAACTCAAGTCTTCTGTTCAACACATCAGTGCTTGGATCCTAATTTCAGCCTAATCTTGTGGCCTTCTACATTTGTCTTACTAATAGCCTTTTTTATATCAGAGGCATCTATCCTCAGTCTGCTGCGTTCAGAAAGAGGCACTCTTTGCTAATCTGTCCTTCTCAGATTATTAGCCCTTTCTACCCCAGTAAGCGTTCTCCTTGATGGCTTATAATGTGAATAGTACATGTCGGTAGGGTTACATGTTTCTATGATGCATGAAGCAGTATGTAATTGGAACGCATACTCTCCAGCTTCATGATCTTGAACATGTAGTACTGTTTAGTACCAAAACCATGGTGCCGTTTTTTGGACACTTTTTAATTTCCATGTGCCTCAGTTTTTTTCATTTTGAAATGAGGTTAATCATAGCAACTATTTTATGGGGTTGTTTTGGGGAATAAATAAATAAGTACATGCAAAGTGCTTTGAACATTACTTAATACATGAAATGATATTACCTCATATTCTACATATGGCTCAGGGAAATACTACTTTATTAGTCACCTCTGTCAGTCTATGGGTAATATCAAACTCACTAAAATTTAATGAATACCATGTTATCACTTCCCTTAGAACTACTAATTAGGACTTCAACATAATTCCATGCAAAATAAGTTGAATTTCATACAAAAATAAGCCTTTTTATGTACTGTTTTGATTCCATTTGAGTGCAAATTTCATCTACCTTGTTCTTCAAACTTTGTTATTGTTTTTTTTTTCCATAACTGAAGGTACGTTTTCCATAAGAAATTTGAAGACTTTTCTGAGTGTGAAGGATCAATTTAGAGTTTGTTTACATGGGAACTAAAGAAGTTGTCAGATTACCTAGTGATTGATAGTGTCCCTTTTTCTTCTCAAGAGCTGTTAGATTTTCTATTTTGTTTTCTAAAAAAACTGATTAGTCTTCCTGCTCAGTGTGTGCAGAGAGTAAACAGAGGTTAGTAGTCAAAAGTGCAGATTTAAACCTTCTGTTCCATTTACATAGTAACAGGTTACTCTTCCCTAAGCCTCCCTCAGTTTTTCTGTGCCCATGTACACTGAATCCATCATTTTCAGTAGACTCCCACCCCCTGCTTGCATGCCTGCCTCCCTCCCTTCCTTCCTTCCACCCTTCCTTCCTTCCACCCTCCCTTCCTTCCTTCCTTCCTTCCTTCCTTCCTTCCTTCCTTCCTTCCCTGTCTGTCCTTCCTTTCTCCTCCTCCCTCCCGCTCCACCTCTTGCAGGCTAGACTGAGTGGTGAAAGATTGAGTCTACATTCTGGATGTGCTACTGCAGTAGGTAGTGGACCCCAACACTTTGGTTAAATGCAAGGAGGTTTCATCATTCGGGCTTTACGTGACACAGGTATGATATTCGGAGAGGTCAGTACTCTACCTTGGCCTCTAACTGCTGGTGAAGCAAAATCATCTAAATATTTCTATTTTCTACTATTTGAGATACTTAAAAGAAGAGAATTGTGTGGCAATTAAGATATTACTGTGGAATAATTCATATCATTGGGTAGTATCCCTTTTACCTAAAATGCTAATATGCATCTCATGTGAATGTCTACTTTGGACTTGGACACAGAAACAAGACAATTATTAGTGTTAAAAAATAAGGGAATTATTTACTCAGGATCTTATAGCTCATCTGGGGTGGAAGTGGCCTTGAAAGCAAAATACCTGTATACTTCTATTAAACATTTTACGTGTAGTGATCAGTGTAGAATGATCCAGTCCTGGTACCAGGACTAGGTCCTATGCTAGGACTTTACTAGACCTAGGTCATTCATTTATCCCAAAAAATATAACTGGGTGCTTACATCTAGGTGTAAAAGCAACAGATGCTAATGATATGTTTTTAATTCTTGAATTTTAAGGGGGAAATATGTGTGGTGCCCAAGTGGCTTGGTTAAGCACCAGCCTCTTGATTTTGGCCCAGGTCATGAACTCACGATTCGTGAGTTTGAGCCCTGAATTTGGCTATGCCACAGTGCAGAGACTGCTTGGGATTCTCTCTCTTCCTCTCTCTCTGCCTCCCCTACTCACTCATACGTACATGCACACACTCTCTCTCTCTCTCTCTCAAAATAAATATTTTTTTTTTTTTTTTAGGAAAAAGGAGGAAATATGCTCCTGCCTTTCATTGGAAGTTAATCTAGTGCTAGATAATGAATATTTTTACTTTCAAATAATATATGAAAAGCCTGGATGATCTTTTATGTCTTTTTTTCCCAAAACCCTTGTTACTTCCCCCTTAGAAAAACAGATCTACTTGGTTTTGGCTATTTCTGTTGGAGACATTGATACCAGTTACTTATTTACTGTTAACTTTTGGGTTACTTTTTTCATTGTATGATGTTCCCTTTAATATATTGGTGCCATCTCCCACAGATCTTTGAAAGACACTGCTTGTCACATTTCCTATTTGTGAGTTTCTGGATGTCCAATTGTGGATTAGAATTACAAGTATTTACTGTTTAGCAGGAAGTATTGAGACACTTCCTCTAATTTTGAAAATTCTTCTAGTTGTGGGACTTCATATAGTTGACATGAATTTAAAAATTAAATTGTTGGCTATTTCATATTATTTAGTTCTATCTCTTCAATTATTAAAATATTTTATTTTAACATAAACCATTAACTTAAAGTGTAATTAATTTAAACTTTCTATTTTTTAAAAAATTTTTATTTAAATTCTAGTTAGTTAACATATAGTGTAATATTGGTTTTAGGAGTAGAATTTAGTGGTTCATCACTTACATATAACACCCAGAGCTCAACCCAACAAGTGCCCTCCTTAATACCCATCACTCATTTATCCCATTTCCCACACACCTCCCCTCCATCCACCCTCGTTTTGTTCCCTATAGTTAAAAGTTTTTTGTGATTTGCGTTCCACTCTTTTTATTTCCCCTTCCCCTATGTTCATTTGTGTTATTTCTTAAATTCCACATGAGTGAAATCATATGGTATTTGTCTTTCTCTGAGTGACTTATTTCGTTTAGCATAATATACTCTAGCTCCATGCATGTTATTGCAAATGGCAAGATTTCATTCCTTTTGATGGCTGAATAATAATCAACTGTATGTATATACCATACCTTCTTTATCCATTCATCCGTAGATATAAATTTGGGCTCCTTCCATACTTTGGCTGTTGATGATGCTGAAACAAACATCAGGGTGCATGTGTCCCTTTAAATCAGTATTTTTATATCCTTTGGGTAAATATCTAGTAGTGTAATTGCTGGGTCTTTGGGTAGTTCTATTTTTGACTTTTTTCAGCAAACTGCATACTGTTTTCCACAGTGGATACATCAGTTTGCATGCCCACCAATAGTGTGAGAGGGTTCCCCTTTCTCCACATTCCCGCCACTGTCTTTTAACTTTCTGTTTTAACATTTAAAATCTTGTTGATCAATTACAAGTAGTATTAATTCATTTCCTTAAATTATGTTTCTAATTAAACCAAGCACTATATGTAGATATTTTAATTAAAAAGATTCAAGCAATACATACAAAACAATTTCAAGAACCTCTTCCTTCTTTCCATCTCTTTTTAATTCTACTAATTTCCCAGAAGTACAATCACAGATAGGTTTTTGCGTATTCTTGAAAACATTCTCCTGTACATACACACAGTGTATAGGTCTGTGCTACATTCTATCATACATTCTGGGTATTTATTGGTACCTATTAGTCTGGAGACTCAAGTTGCCTTAATTCTTAGAAGTTGTTTTCTATCATTACTTCTTTACAATTTCTACTTACACTGCCCACCTACCCCCAGATATTTCTTTTTTTTTTTTTTTTAAATCTTCTTCATATTTGTAAATCTCTGATACATTCTTTACTCGGGCCTTTTCAGTAGTTTAATGGAAGAATATTTTTCTTAATATTTCAACTAATAAGCGTTCCAGTTGAGTACATTTTATTTTTTAGGTTGTCTGTTGTTTTGACAATTTATTTTTAAAATTTCTGAGATCTGCAGGTATTTCTTTTTCATGTATATACAGTCTCTGGCATCCTTGTTGCTATTAGATATACTTACTAATTATATCTGCATCAGTGTTAGATCACTGAGTCTGGCATGTTTTGAATTTGGCGTGTTTGGTTGCTGGCACCGTGCTTGCTCAAATGTTTGTGGGGTTTTGATGCTGAGCTTATCATTGTTTTGTTTTGTTTTGTTTTGTTTTGTTTTTTGAAAATCCTGTCCCTTAGGCCATTCAATTGATAGGAATAGGACATAAGTGACTGTAGGTGAAGTGTCAAAGTGTTGCATGAATGCTAATTGAGGTGCTGTAGTTTCCTGATGTAGCTACTTGGCCACTCTCATTTTCTTGCTCAGGAGACTCACTTCCTGCTTTCTCTGATGCACACGCTCTTTATGACCATTGCTCAGTAAATGGGAAGAAGGTGTAGTGGACAATAGGGTCCAGGCACTTCTGTTGGTGACTGTATTGATTACTCCTAATAACTCTGTCAGGGCAGTTTTCATCTGTGTGGTCTTAACTCTGAGCCCTTGCAAACTTCGCAGTGGCATTTTCTTCCTTATTATCTTTGTTTGTGAATTCTTTACACCTATAACTACCCCCTCTACCACCCACCCCCCCCACCCCACTGCCGCCACCACCACCACCACCAAGTTGGCTTAGTATACTTTCTTTCTTTAGGAATTCTGCAGACCTTGTCCTCTTTCTTGTCTCCTGATTTTTTTCCTTTTGAAATATTTCTTTTATTTTTGTCATTTTATGAGAAGGTAGTGATTTGCTCAATCTAATTTCTTTTTTCTTTTTCAGCTTTGTTGATGTATGATTGACAAGTAAACATTCTACATATTTAAAGTATATACAGTATAGAGCATAAATTGTGTATATTTACATTTACTTGATCAACCTGACCTACTGATTCAGTTGTTTCTTTCATGAATATTTTAACAATAAATACATAGTATTCCTTTGGGTTATACATTGTTCTTATCAGAACTGGCTTACAGGAAAATGGAGAACTAGACAAAGTTTAGTTCTGTTTTCTTTTTTTTTTTTCTAATTTTATTTTTTTTAGTTTACATCCAAATTAGTTAGCTTATAGTGCAACAATGATTTCAGGAGTAGATTCCTTAGTGCCCCTTACCCATTTAGCCCATCCCCCCTCCCACAACCCCTCCAGTAACCCTCTCTTCTCCATATTTATGAGTCTCTTCTGTTTTGTTCCCCACTCTGTTTTTATATTATTTTTGTTTCCCTTCCCTTATGTTCATCTGTTTTGTCTCTTAAAGTTCTGTTTTCTTCCCATTCTGGAAGATTCAAAAATTTCAAAAATCATTTATACTCACTTCTAAATGACTACTTAAAGATTAAATATTTGTTTCCCAGAGGATCCTACATTTTTTAAGGGATCCAAATAATGTCCTTAAGCTTACATGTGTTTACAATCATATGGGAAAAGTTACAGGCAAAGATAGAGGATGAGGAGTTACACATAAGATTGTTGTTCTTTGTGTCTTTAGCACAGAGACAAATATTACTAATTACATCCTGGTGCTGTTCTGGAAAGCCATGAAAATTATAGTTAGTCAATATTAGTTGAAAATAGTGAATTATCCGGAACCTGGGTTACATTTGCTTTAACTAACACTTAACTAACATTTGCTTTAACTTATGACAGATTGATGGAGAATGCATTAGCTAAGTTATTAAGTGATTGTGGTATTATAAGCTTTTTCGTTTTATAATTTTATAACATACACAGTTTTTGTTTCTTAATATTATAGATTGTGCTTAAGATAACTCAGAAGTCAACGGATCAGACCCCTAATTTAACAGAGGAGGGAATGAGGAAAAGGAAATAAGTGAGTTATGTATATTCACTCGATTGACTATTGACTAAAAATGGAAAACAAAATTCTTTTTCAGGCTCCTGGTTTCTCATTCTTCCCGTTCTGATTTGCTTCCCACAAGGAAGGTTTTGAGTGGAATATTTGTTTCTAATCAGGAATTATTCTAAAGGACAAATATGGGAATAGGGAAATAGAAAAAAGATCCTTTCCATCTAATCTCTTTAATAAGCTATAAAAATAGCATTTCCTGGTAACTTGTGTCTGATTTCCCTGAAAAAGAAGAACATAGAAAGTGAAACAGAAAATACACAGTGTAGTCCTTGAACTGATAAAATGGTTTCAATAAATATTAAACAGTGAATAATATATTTTTTACAGGGTACATTTTATGTCATATACATTTTTCTTAATAGCCCCTGACTTTCCTGGTACATTTTAAAAATGGAAACAAAATAATGGGATGCTTTTTCATGAAACTAGAAATCGCCTCTCCACTCATAATCACTACCACAAGCTACATATGCATGCTCAAATTTAACAATTGTTTTTCAATCAGAATCTGGAATAATATGCCATGTGGGGACTCTTTCCTCATAAATGGTAATAAATCCTCTAGAAAACTGCTCAGAGGGAGCAAGGTTTATGATGACTCACTGGAATTCATATGCTTCTTTGTTACAAAATGGGGTGAATGTGATGACCCAAAGTGTGTGTGTGTGTGTGTGTGTGTGCGTGCGTGCGTGTGTGAACACAACTTAGGCAATCTGAAAGATGCCTATCTTTCAAAATTATACTTCTTGAATTGTATTAAAAAACACTGATTTAACATGAAATTAAATGATTAAAAACAGTGGTAATATAGCATCAGTAATCTAACTGGGTGCTTACTGTGTGCCAGATAGTTTTCTAAACTCTGTATTTAAATGAACCCACATCATCCTTATAGCACTATAAAGATAGGCATTACTGCTAATCCCATATTTAAAAAGCTTGGAAATTTGCTCAAGGTTACATGTCAGGGATGTCACAGAACCTGAATTTCAACCAAGACGATCTGATTTCAAAATTGAAACTCTGAACTCTTTCCAGGCTAATGTGGCCACATAGCCTCACACTCTTTAGTCTCCCTGTGTAGCAGTTTATATTGTTAATCGAAACCTAGGAGTCCTCAAGATTTAAATCTTTTAAATTTTGTGTGTGGTATGTGTGGGTGTGTGTGCATATATGTTTAGGAAGGTAGTAAAGGTGCATTTTTAAGCATATTTTCCTGGGGCATCTGGGTGGCTCGGTTGGTTAAGCATCTGACTCTTGATGTTGGCTAAGGTCATGATCTCACAGTGGTTGGGTGCCGAGCCTGTTTAGGATCTTCACCTCTCCCTGCCCCTCCTGTTGTCTCTCTTCCTCAAAATAACTCAAAAAAAAAGTTAAATTGTGTCTTCTTATTAATTCCTTTTCCCTCACCTCTGTGTTTTCATCTTACTGACTTTCTTTTTGTAAGTCTATTCAAAATAGAAAAAAATGGGGGGAAATAGCAAAATGGCAAATAATACATTCTTTTTTTTGAATAAAGATAAATGCTTAACATGGCTGGTCCATATTCTAGAGTCTGGATTTTAACTTCATTGCCTATGAGCTTAACATGTAAGTTAGGAGTGCATTGTGTTGAATTAAGTTGGTGAAAGGTTATCAGCATATAGTTGGCAAATCCTTTAAAATATGTTACTTCAAATCAGTTTTGGGGGGAGCTTTATTGATATCAGTATCTAATAGAGTTCTATTCAATCAATAATGAAGTTTTTTGTATCATTTCCCCAAGTAGATGCAGTATTCCTAAAGTGACCATCAAAGAGCAAGGACTTTATTTTTTTTTTCAAACTATTGAATCAATCCCAGTACCTCAAACACACTCTGGAATAGCAGGCATTCAATAAATATCATGATGAATAAACCAGTTGCAAGCATTTGTCTGAAATGATTATCTTTGTACTTGATGACTTGATTTAGGTAAACTAAAATACTGAGATCTTTCTTTTTTAATACTTTGCATTAAGAGGCTAGGGACATAGAAGGAAAATTACTCTTGGCTTGGATCCCACACTCCTTTTTATAACATACAATTACTATGAGGATTCAAATTAATATATGTAAAGTACCCGTTATAGTACCTGGGACATGATAGGGTTTAAATAAATGGTGTCTATTATTATAAAGAGGTTAAAAAAACAATAAGACACTAAGAATATTATCATGCAAAGTACTGTGGATCACAGAAGTAGTGCATTTTATTTCCTATAGCAGGTTGAATGTACATACTTCCCTGCCCTCAGCTATATTGCTTTACTTTTGTTCTTAAGGAGCTCTCATAATATAACCTAAACAACAGGAACTGAGCGTACAGATAATGGAAAGCCAAAAATGCCTTTCTCTTCTGGAAAATCCTTGCTTGTAAAAGCCACGTGGACCCTCCTTTGCCCTTCTGTCCACTATGATCAATACTATTTCCTCTATAGTTAGGACCCATGGGAACCTGGTTATTCTCTTACTCTTCTTTAACAGATCTCTTTATCAGCATTCAAAAGTATTCTAGACTCTATGGTGGGTAGGGGGAATCCTTTACCTTACAATCTCCTCTAAAAATGGTTCTTCTCCCCTTAAAGCCAGGCTTCTTAAATTGTTGAATCATCTATGTATGATACCATTCCTTGCCTCCCATTTCCTCCTTATCCTGTTCTACCACAGCCCTGCACTCCACTGACTTGCTACCATTAATGTCTATCACTGTGTTAAGTCCAAAGGCCCTTTTCTGTCTTCATTTTAGTAGATGTCTCAGTAGCCTTCAATACAGTTAACCACTTTCTCCTTGAAACATTGTTTTCCCTCAGCGTCTATGACATGCCATTGTTCCTTTGTTTTCCTGCTAATTTGACAGTTTTATTTAAGGTCCTTTGTCACTTACTCCTTCTTCTTTCCTAAATATTGGAGATCTTTAGGCCTTAGCCTTGGGATTTCTTTACACTTCATACTCACCTTGTAAGATATTACTAATTCTGTGCACATGTGAAGACATGTTGAAGGGGAACAAAGAATGTCCTCTTAACATGAATTCGGAAGGGGATTTAAACTCTCCCTACCCACCATACTTACATCAGTTTTATTTTATTTTTCTGTTGGACTCGTAATTTCCATATTGATAAAAATGGGGTTGCTTTTAGAAGAGCATGATTGGAATATCCAGTTGTATCTAAGCTTTTAGAATCAGGTTTCCATTATCTTGTATTTATGCATATGATTCTTATGATCTCAAATGTGTGACGTCATGTTTATTCACATGATATTTGGTCATAGTACTTCCAGTTTGGCATCCGAGTGTGTGGAGATTATTTTGAATCTTGAGTCTGTCATTCAACAATTTGCAATCTCTGTCTGCTTACTGACGTGTAAATTTGAAAAGCATAAGTTTTGCTTTGTTGGAATTAAGGGAAAAGTGCTAATGGGAGAAGACTAGAATAGAGAACTGAGGTGCTTCACCAAAGTCTCCACATGAGTTGATACGAGGCATTGAACCTGCTCCAGGGAAGGTCATTCAGGATGGTAACTAAAAACAAGACTTATTTGGCAGCCATGAATACATACTATAGCAAACCGATAATAATAAACACTTGTTGCATACATACTATGTACCTAGCACTTTTCTAAATGCTTTTACATACATAACTCACGTAATCCTGACAGTACACCTATGTGTGGGTAATACAATGAATAATGTACCCATTTTATGGATAAAGAATCTAAAGCATAGAAATGTTAAATAATTTTAAACAGAAATAGGATTTGACCCCAAGACATTTGATTCCAGGTCTTGTATTCTCTACTACTATGTTCCATTGCATAGTTACCATAGAACATTTGGAAGCTTTCATTTTCTTTTGAAAAGTACAGCCTAGATATTATTCTTTGGGAATGAATCACGTCATGTATTCAACCAGAGTGATTTAATTAAATCTTAGTGTAAGTTAAACTAAAAAACTATTGTAAAATAAATGAGTAATTAGAAGACATACCTTTAAAGGCCAAAAAACCTATTTATATGCAGATGGACAATTTCAAAATGGAACTAATTTTTGAATGGATAATTTCAAAGCCTTTCTTAATTTAAAGTTGTCTTTTTTAAAAACATTGTTTTTAATGTTTATTTATTTTTGAGAAGGAGAGAGAGCACGAGCACGGGAGGGACAGAGAGAGAGGGAGACACAGAATCCGAAGCAGGTTGCAGGCTCTGAGCTGTCAGCACAGAGCCCGATGCGGGGCTCAAACTCCTCAACCACGAGACCATGACCTGAGCTGAAGTCGGATGTTTAACCAACGGAGCCACCCAGGGGCCTCTAGTTTCTCTTAAATTTGGTTTAACTGTTTTTCTTTTTTTTTTTTTCTTTTTGTCTCCTGACACATTATTTACTTTGTATCTTAGCTGACAAGTTTTAAATTTTGTTTTGTACCTAGTCAAGTGTTCTGCTTTGAGGGTAGTGGTGCCTTGGGATGGAAGTCTCATCAGCTGTAGGGCATGCCTGCAGCAGTTTTCTGATAATAGATCATCTGAGCAATGCTGTCCCCAGTACAGTTGTTCGGGGATCATGCCTTATACTCCAGTTGTTTTCTGTTGACACTATTTAATATGTCAGACTGTTCTGGAAACTACATTAACTCTTTTAGGTGACTAGATACTGTGTAATGTTTTGAAACTGGAGTTTCCTAGGTAGTTCCCTGGAACCCTGAAGAAGTGAATTTTACTTCCATATGTGCCCTGTTTCTGAGAGCTAGGTTTAGATCCCTGGAGAAGTGGCTCAGTGAATGTTGATGATGATGATGATGATGATGTTGTTGTTGTTGTTGCTGTTGTTGTTGTTATTGGAACTATAAACCCATCTGTTGTCTTTGTAAGTAGTGTAAATGAGCTTTTCATTCCTGACCTCACTGAAATGCATCTTAAATATTGGACTGATTCTGAATAAATATAAATTATATATTTTTTATTAATTTTAATATATTTTATCCTCTGTTTCTGGTTGGTTTTGAATGTTTGTTAGTATGCATGACATTAATAAACTACTTTTAATGTATTACATTGTCAGAAGTAGATCTGCTTATATATCGTTTTATCGTATATTTTAGCTGGAAAAAACTTATTTTTTTTCTAAATAAAATCAGGAATACATTTGTAAAAAACAGAAAACACAGAGAAAAAAGGAAAACAGTGAAAATTACCTCTAACACCACCACTTAGACATAACTATTAGCATTTTAATATATATCCTTCCAGTTTTTTTTTTCTATCAGTGACTGCCTCTTATTTTTATATTTTACATTAGTTCTTGGTAACAACAGCTGAACTTTTAAATAGGTTAAGAATCTCTTTTTATATCACTATACAGTATTATGTAACGTTATTTTTAATTGATGCATATATGTTATTGCCATAATTTAACTATTTGTTTTTCAGTGGACATTTCAGTTTCAATTTTTTGTTGTTGTTGTCAAAGTAAATATCTTTACTGATAAATGTTTGAAAAGACCTGGTTGGTTCCAGGAAAGAATGTTATTAGTTCAAACAGTTTACAAAAGTTTAGTTTTGCCAAACTGTCTTATAGAAGAGTTACTTAATTTACACTTTTGGCCATAGTATATGAGTAATCCTTGGACTGAGTTTTAACCTTTCTAGTACTCACCTAAAAAGATATAAATGTGTCTAAGATAAAACAGGAAGAACAGGATATGGAGTTACATGAATTTTCTGACATTTGTTATACTATGACCAGACTTGTCATCGTGAGTTGGTGGTAATGCTTTAATCACAGGCTCCAAAAGCCAATAGGAAACAAATCTAAGAAAGAAATGGTTATGGATTTTTTTTTCAATAAAATGATAAAAATACTTTCACCATGATGAATAATAGACTTTACCTGGCATTGTTTTCTATTTTCTTATATTTGACAAGCATTGCTGGCAGTATTAAAAATAATAATAGCAACAACTCTCCCTATTATTTGTTATTTACTCTATGTCAGGTACTATTCTAAGTACATAATATATTTCATTTTCTATTCTGAATGCTAATTTGGTATGAATTACCTGAAACGTCCACCTCATGTTCTAAATTAACTAGACCACAATAATTAGATGTAGCTAGCCTGGTTTTCTGAGACTTACCAAACTGTTGGCTCTTTCCAGAAATGTTGGTCTGCCTTTTGGATAGATGAAACTCCTTGACTGTGAACCAAAGGCAGCAGCTTTACTCCTGTGTCCAATTTTCCATAGTTAGAGTTTCCCAGACTTATTTGGCACTATTTTCAAACTATTATCACATAGATGTGATTGTGTGCCTCTTATTTACTAGTGTAAAATCTAAATGGTGTCAAGAAGGACTAAGCATACATTTTATATTTTGGGTGCGGCCTTGAAGTTTAGTAATTTAGTAACACTCAGCACATTGCATTCAGTCCTTTCTTTAGCTTCTCAAATTTTAAAGTAAGCAAAGAAAACCAGAATGTGATGTAACAAAGAATAATTTGAAGGAGAAAAAGAACATGACAATTTGGATACTTCATATATAATATTTAATAAAATTCGACATCGCTTTCCAGTGTGGGGGGAACCCCTCCTTTTATTTAATTAAGCATGAGTTTATTCTTTTCTTATGATAGTAAGTATTTTTCAGTTTCTTGTAAACATTCTTTCCCTGTTTTCTGGGCATATCCCAATCTTGGTTAAACCTTACTCTGTCTTCTCTGTGTCTGGCCTAGAGCAGTTGAACAAAGCTGAAGAAAATCAGACAAACCGGCCAAGACTCTCATCTTTCCTCGGCCAAATCTACGGGGCAACACATTTGTGTTTATCTGTCCTCCCTTCCTTCTTCCTGTTCCAACAGATGGAATCTCTAAGGCAAGCCTTGCACTCTGGAGCTCCTTGCTTCTCCCCTTTCCAAGGACTTGACTCCTGTAGTTTTTAACCCTCACTTTTAAACCATCAATATGTCCTTCTTAATTTTCATTTGTTATATATGCTGTAGAATCTCGCATTTTAGAAAACCACCTTTTACCTCACTTTCCTTTCTAGCTAGTACCCAGTAGCTCTGCCCCCAAATACAGTGGAACTTCTTGATAGAGATCTTTGTGGTTACTGTGTCTATTTAGTCTCCTCACACCATATTTCATTGATGCATCCAATAGCATTTGTGTTGCCACATCCAGTGGTCTCTTCTTATTTTAATCACCTGTTCATCCCACTGGTAGGGAGGGATTCCTGTCCTAGGAATACCCTGGAATACACAATTTTGAAACCGATTGACATGATCTGGAAAACAAAATGATTAAGAAAGTATTATACAACAGCAATGAAAATAGAAATCCTAAGAAATCAATTGAACAAAAGCTATGTGGAATATAAAAACCCATAAAGCTTTGTTGAGAGAAATACGCCTTCACTAAGTGGAACAAAAGAAAATTCAGCGTGGCCAAGTCATACTTTTTCCCCTAAATGATTCAGTATGATTAATGCAAATGTAATAAATATTTGTATTTTATTTTAATATGACTGACTTTTGTAGAAAAAGAAAATGGAAGGTTCAGAGACAGGCCAAGTGAATGGCTGAACGCAAAACACCCAACACTGGACAGATGAGATTGACAGCAGTGTATTGATCCTATATATTCCCAGTCAGAGGGAGGAGGACTCTGCATACTTTCTGTCACCACATGCAGGCTGTACAAGGAGGCAGAGTGACAACCAGGGGTTGTGGGAGGCCAGCTTTGTAGTATCAACAGGGTGAGGTGACTTCTGACTCCCACAGGAGGGTGTGATTGGCTTGTTTGATTAAGTGTGTGTGTTGACTGGGTACTGAGACTTGCTGCTCACTGGTAAGAGGGAGCTGACCCAGCTGTCTTAGTCAAGACACATTTTGGCCAGGGGGCCTCATCTACGGGAGTAGAAGCAGTTAGACATTTGAGGACTTCCTGGTTTCACCAGATGTCAAGGCAGCACGTAATATTGGGCCTTAGTTTTAAGCGTGAAGCCACACTTCTCTTTATTTATTCAACACAATTTATTCAACACAAACGTTGCTACCTTTTTCATAAAATATTTTCTTACGTTGCATTCCACGAATCCTGGTTTGAGCTCATTCGCTATGTCTTCTCAGTGTTCTTTGCTGGCTTTTTGAATCCTAAAGGTTGGACATCTTCATGTTTCTTAGTTTCTTCATTTATACACTCTCCTTATGCAGTCTCATTTGGTGGATGGTTTCGTAGAACATCTGTGTATTGATGATGCCTCTGTTTCTAGATCTGTTGTCACTTCAAAGTCCCGGACTTGTAACTCTTATCTCCTAAATTGGATCTCTATTTGGAGTCTGAGAAGTACCTCGTATTTAATGTGGACAGCATTGTTTTTATATTTTTCCTCTGATATTTTCTTCCGTAAGGCTTTCCCATCTCAGAAAATCCCATTATATGCAGTTAGTTATTCAGATCAAAATCTAGGAGCTGTTTTTATTTCTCACTTGCCTTTATCCACTTCTCAGACTATAAACAAGTCCTGCCAGCTCTTATGCCAAAACATAACTAAAATTTATTTATGTCGATCTGCACCACCACTTAAGTCCAGAGCCAGCAGAAAACCAAACCGGCCTCCTAACCGGTCTTTCATTTTCTACTCTTACTCAACTAAATAACTTTTTGCTTAAATTATTTTTTTTAAGGTAAAAATAATTCATACTACCTATTTCTTAGAAGCTTTCAGCAGCTTCTCCTGGCACTTGGAACAAAGCTAAGCTCTCTGAAAAGGTAATCGGGTAAAACGTGCACCTGCTTTTACCTTGATCTCACCTGCCAGCATCTCCCCGTCCCTAGCTGTTCACTCCAGTGATCAGGAGCTGCTCTGTTCCTCACAAAACACTGGGCTCGTGGCTCCTCTGGGGTCTCTTCAGTAGACGTTGTGATTGCTGGACTGTTCAGGTATCTGGTCTCACTCTTGCTCTCTGCCTGAACATCACCTAAACAGAGAAGCCACCTCTGACCACCAATCTGTAAAAACCACTCAGGAAACTGACATCATCACCCTGCTCTAACTATCTGAATAGTTCCTTCTGCCAGCCGATATTTTCCACATGTGTTTAATCTACTGGGGCTATTCCGTCAATTATTTTTATTGACTGTTAACCAAAATTCTTAAAATAGTTTTACATTTTTGAAATTAGAATATGTCTTTCAACCTCTATGTAATAGTTTAATCGGCACTGTATTTTTCCTTGGCATAAAATATGGTAAATCTTAAAATTAATGCATCTTTGATTCAGTGATTTTAGCGTTATTGATTTATTTTATGACTGCAACTCTGTAACCCATTACATTACACTGTAAATTCCACTAGAGCAGGGATCTTGTCCAGCTGGTTATATAAATAGAAACTAGAATAATGCCTGTACTGAAGAGAGTTTTGATTGATTATATGAAAAAAATCAATGGTGAGCTAATATTTAACAGAAAACTGTTGTCTATTTAAATTCAGCAATTGGATAACGAAAGCCTGTAAGCACCATATATAGCAGTATTCTGAAGTCCTAAGCAATATGATTTTAAAAGAAGACATTTTAATATTAGGAAGAACAAATTGACACTATTTGCAGAAAATATGACTGCCTTTAGAAAAAAGAAAAAATTATATTAGTATTTTGCTTAATAGGAGAGTTAAATAGCATGGTGAGTGCATGAAAAATACACTTGGATGCAAAATTTGGAAACTGATCCACATGAGCTGGAAAACTAAAAGATTAAGAAATTATTATACAACAGCAATGAAAATAGAAATCCTAAGAAATCAATTGAACAGAAGCTGTGTGGGCTATATGAAGATAAAAAAAAGAACAACTATTAAACCTTGAGAAAGAAATCAAACGTTGTATGAGAGAAATATGACTTCATTAAATGGAACAAAACAAAATTCAGCCTGGCCATCATTTTTTTTCCTGAAATTATTCAATATGATTAATGCAAATACAATGAAATTTGTATTTTTTAATGTGACTGATTTCTGTAGAAAAAGAAAAACAAAATGGATAGTTCAGAGACAGGCAAAGTGTATAGGAGAAAAATTTCAATCTTGATTTCTCTCCTTTTTCTGCTTTCTGTGGTTTTAATTGAGCATGTAATTTGCTTATATTTTATCTTTTTATCAAGTATACTTTTATAAAAGTGTTTTAATGATTGTCCTAGATCTTACAATATACATTTTTTTATGATAATGTGGTTTTATTTATTTTATTTTTGTTATACTTTATTTTTTTATATACTTTTATTTTTTGAGAGAGAGACAGAGTGAATGGGAGAGGGGTGGAGAGAGAGGGAGACATCCGAAGCAGGCTCCAGGCTCTGAGCTGTCAGCGCAGAGCCCAGTGTGGGCCTTAAACCCACAAACTGCGAGATCATGACCTGAGCCGAAGTTGGATGCTTAACCGACTGAGTCACCCAAGCACTCCTATTTTATTTTATTTTTTAAGTAATCTCTCACCCTAAATGGGGCTCAAACTCACAGCTCCTAGATTAAGAGTCACATGTTCTGCAGACTGAGCCAGCCAGGCACTCCTACCATATACATTTTTAACTAACCTGAGTTGACCTTCAAAAAACACTGCCACCCTTCACATGTAGTACCTTGTAACAGGATTCTCATTCCTCTCCCCCATCTCTTTGTGACTTTGCTGTCATTCATTTTACTTATGCGTTATAATCATCTGATACACTGATACAGTTGCTATTTTAAACAACTTTTCATATTTCCGACTAAGAATATGAAAAAGATAACATTTTACCTTTATTTAATCACTGACGCTTTTCTTCCTTTATGTAAATCCAAATTTCTGACATAAATAATTTTCCCTCTGCCTGAAAACCTTATTTTTGCTAGACAGGTTAACTGGTGATGAGCTCTTCAGGTTTTCTTAGTCGGAGAAAGTTTGTTTTTCTTTCACTTTTGAAGAATAGTTAACCTGGACGGAGAATTCTAGGTTGGTAAGCTTTGTCTTTCAGCTTTAGGAATACTGCACTCTACTCTTTTCTCGTTTGCATGTTTCCTGGTGAGAAGTCTGCTGTAATTTTTTTCCCCTTGTTCCTTATAGATGATGTTTGTTTGTTTTTCTCTAACTTCTTTCAAGATTGTCTCTTCAGTTTTGAATCTGATAAACTTTGGTGTAGATATTTTGGAATCTTTCCTGCTTGGTGTTCTCTGAGGTATCTGTATCTGTGGTTCTGTGTTTATCATTGACTTTGGAATATTCTTGGCTAATATTAATCCCCTGTTCGATTTTCTTTCCTTTTTCACATTCCAATTAGATACATGCTGCACTTTTTGCTACTGCCCCACAATTGTTGTGTATTCTATTAATGGTTTTCTCATCTTTTACTTTCTTTGCGTTTCAGCTCGAAAAGTTTCTGTTTACCTGTATTGAAGTTCCCAGATTCTTTCCTTGGCCATGTTGAACCTATTAACAAACCTATCAGAGTTGTTCTTCATTTTCATTACCATGTTTTTGATTTGTAGAATTTCATTTGATTCTTGCTTATACTTTCCATCCCTCTGCTAACATTAGCCGTCTACTTTTGCATGTTGTCTGTATTTTACTTAAAACCCTTAACGTATTAATCTCAGTTATGTTAAATTCTCTGTCTCATCCTTCCAAAATCTGTATTGTATCTGAGTCTGGTTCTGATTATTGCTTTGTCTCTTCAGAGTGTATTTTTTCTTGGCATGCCTTATACATTTTTGGTTGTTGTTGAAAACTAGATGTATTGTGTGAGGTAATAGGAACTAAGGTAAATAGGTTTTAGTGTAAGGGTTTATGTTAATCTGGGTAAAAGTTGGGTGTATTTGATGTTTGTTGTGGCTATATATTTCAGAGGCTTCAAATCCCTTTAGTGTCCTTGTTTTTGTCTCTCTTCTTGACTTTGAATAAATAATCCTTCTCAGAAGAATTCTGAGTCTTACAGCTTTTTTCAGCTGTGCTGTGCTGTCACTATACTGGAGCCCTTTTGATGTGATGGAAGGTGTTGAGGAGAGTGTTCTAACACTTTCCAAATCAATCTTAGTCTTAAAGTGGCTTGTTTTTCTGGATTGTGACCTTCTCAAGTGGTATATCTTTTATTGCTCCCTGTCCTACTCCATTCCCTGATTGTAGTTTTCCCAGTCTGTTTCTTGAAGCTTTGACTCCTGTTGACTATGATTATGGTTTTGTTTTTTTATTTTGTTTGCTTCTCATTAGATGAAGCAGAAAGCCTGGACAAAGCTGGCATGGGAGTAATTTTTGTCTTCCAGTTAGGATACAGTTTCAGAATTGAATTCTGACAAAGTCCTTTATTCTGGAAAGTAGACTTTTTGTGGAGAAAGATCTAGCATGTTTCATGTTTGTTACTCTTTTTACCTGCCAAAGCTATGAAGAGATCTTTTTCAAATCCACACTGTGAGAATCTGATGCACCCTACCAATGTATGTGTGGAACTCTAAGACTGTGGCCCCAGGAATTTCTTTCTCTTGTACTAGTCCACACTCAACCTCCAACATCAACGTTAACTTTTAAGTGTTCCTACCAGTTTATGGCTCAAGAAATTTTTGCTCTAGGCAAGCAGATCTTGGATGCTTTATCTCTCCAATGTACCTGTCTCTCTCGCATTTTGAGTGGTGGTTCATTCTACAAATTTAGACCCCTTGACTTGGAAATTGCTCGGCTTTTTTTAGTTTTATAGATGAGACTGTAAACACACTTGCTCTTTACACACTGAAGCCGAAATTGTATATATTAATTTTGATTTTTAAATTAATGAGAGGAAAATTTATCAAATTTATGTTGTTAGTATATTTAGCTGAGAAAAACTTTATATATATCTTCTTCACATACAACACCCAAACAAATTACAAATGAACTAAACATATTACTATATAAAATGAGGTCATTTAAATACTGGAAATGAATGTAACATGATAAAAACCATCTAAAAATTATAATTGGGACAGGCTTTTATAAATGTCTCACCAAATCTTACATGGTTAGAGTCACAGATTTGACTACATATATGCAAAAAAAAAAAAAAAAGTTTCCATTCTACATCAAACTAAAAACAAGAAAAATATTCTACCTTAAACAATGTTAAGTGCAAATACTGAGGGGGTGCCTGGCTGCTTCAGTGGGTTAGGCATCCCGCTCTTGATTTCCACTCAGGTCATGATCTCATGGTTCATGGGTTCAAGCCCCTCATCAGGATCTGCGCTGATGGCTCAGAGTTTGCTTGGGATTCTGTCTTCATCTCTCTCTTTGTCCCTCCCCAACTTGTTCTCTGTCTCTCAAATAAACTTAAAAAAAGTGCAAATACTGAGGGGAAAAATTTAAACCAATATGTCAGAGGAAATTTTACGATCCTTATCTGATAAAGAAAAATATGCAGATAAATTAGAAAGAGGTAACCACTCATCTGTGCAAAAAAACCAGACTGTGGGTAAAAAGAAAAGTACAGATGACCAATAACCATTTGAATGGTTGCATAAAAATAAATGAAAATTTGGCAATAGTGAAATGACACCACCATGATCCAAGCTGGGCTAGTGTGCCTCTAAGTTAGTAGGAAATTGTAGATGATAATGTCAATGTGTATCAAAATACTTAAAATTTGCAAATCTTGAATTTTCAGTTACCCTCCTAGATTTTTTTCTAAATAAATAATCTGAAAAAAAAAATCCTCCCATGTATTCATCATCAGACCGTTTTTAATACCTAAACATTGAAATAATATCCCTCAAAGGTGGTATGGCTTTGATAACGTGTCACAGTTATATAATGAATAAAATATTAAGCATTCATTAAAAATAATAGTGTGGGGCTTTAATTCTTGATCTGAAAAATGTTCATAGTTCTTTTTTTGGTGCAAAAAAAAAAATATATATATATATACATATATATATATATATATATATATCCAGAAGATACTAAACAAAAGTGAGAACTGTAGTTATATTTAATTGATAAAATTACATAAAATCATTGAATGCTTTTTATAAGAAAATGCCTGCAATTGTATCCTTTATCAAGAGGTCTGTCCAATTCAAAGTGCTTTTAGAAAAGATGAGAGGTTCTTACAAATGATAAAGGACCTAATGCCAGACCTCATTAGAGGAGGGCTGGACAAATGGTCTCAGTGAGGGCAAAATGATTGTGTGTCTTTAATAGTTTTATTTTAGAAAATCTGAAATTAGTTTCAGGTAAAGCTATGAGATCATTTAGATTTAGGGACTAAAGTTCATACTGGGCCACTGTAATGAGCCATACGTAATCAGATGGGTGAGCCAAATAAGTGCTAGTGATTAAAAATCCTGAGGTAGTAGCTCAGAGAATATAAAAGAAAACTCAGGCCATCAGAAAGAGAAAGCACAAGATGAGAACAAGAACAGAAGATGTTTTATGCCTAACTTTGAAGTTCCCAGTACATTTCTCAGGAGGCACTGTTCTGCTTCTATAATTGGAGTTTAATAGTATTTTGTTAATAAATTCTCTTTCTTCTGGCATGGGTTTGCCTGGATTGTAACATTCTGCAAACAAATAATTACAAGACACTTGTAAAGTAAGAGCACTTCTAAAAATGTGCATTGTCTTTGACCTATCAATTCCATATATAGGAATTTCTCCTAAGGAAATAAATACATGATAAAAAATTAATCTAACGATGTAATTAGAGCACTGTTTGTAAAAGCAAAATTTGAAAATACCCTAAGTATCCATCCTTTATTGGATTTTATGAAACAACATAAAAGTATGGCATCATTTTTTTAAAGTGTATTTATTTATTTTGAGGGCAAGTGCCCCCGCATGTGCACATGCAGGGGGAGGGGGGAGGGGGAGGGGGCGAGGGGGAAGGGGGAGATGGGGAGGGATCCCAAGCAGGTTCCAGTGCTGCCAGCAAGCCCCATGCAGGACTCAATCTCAGAAACTGTGAGATAGTGACCACAGCTGAAATCAAGAGTCGGTAGCTTAATCTGCTGAGCTGCCCAGGCACTCTGAGTACGGTATCTATTTTAGTAAAAATTAAAGTGCATGGATGTTCATAGAAACAATAGACACTGAAAAACTATCAAGAGTGTTATATGTCATCTTGGATTACTTTTACAGTTTTGTGTTCTTTTTTCTTTTTTTTACACTTTTATTTGACAAACATGTACCATGTTACTTTTTGTAACAAGAGTAAAAATGTATGTTGATTTTCAAAAGATAAAGATAGTTTTGCTCTGACTCAAGGGAGCAGTCAGACCTAGTCTCTGGATCCTCTCCTGTTACCTGGATATTCCCATACCCTAAGCTACATTTTTTTTCTGTTGTCCTTCCCCCATCTCAGTAGCGTGGCAGAAAAATCTTCGTTTACCTTATCTGCCACACACAAAGCTTTGTCAGGTCCTTACTGTATCTTTCGAACTTGAATTGGTTTCAGAGCCTACTCTCCATCTTCATTGTCATGGTCACTGCCTTAGTTTAGATTCTCATTATTTCTCCTTCTTCAGTGATCTTCCTGGCTCTATGACCTTAGCTTCTGTCCCTCTGACGACACACAAATCTGTTCTTGTTAATATGTCATTGGATATGTCACCAAATTCCCATCACTCGGGTCAGGTGTTGGTAAACTTTCTCTCTAAAGGGTCAGATAGTGACTACTTTAAGCTTTGTGGGCCTTAGAGCCTCTGTTGCAACTCTTTGAAAGCAGCTGAAGACAATATATAAATGAACAAGTGTGTCTGTATTACAGTAAAACTTTATTTTCAAAAACAGGTGGTGGGCCAGACTTAGCCACCAGCCGCAGTTTACTGACACCCGATCAAAAGAGCAGGGTTCAGGTTTCATCATATTTGCTTTCTCATCTCATATTTCACTCCTCAGCCCCCACTTCCTTCATTTTAGACTCTTAGTTTTCCATTTAATTTACATGGATTAACACTTCTATGCTTCTGCAGTGGAAAATATAGCATCGTTCTCTCTTTTTGTCAAGTCTCTTTCCTGACCCCTTGACAAGAGCTTATGCATCCTTCAAAACTAAGATTAAGCAGCAGTTCCTCTGAGAAACGTTTCTCTGGCCACTCACATTCTCCTTTACCTTTTGATACAAACTTCTGGTTATTGTACCTACCATACTGCACTGCAATCACTTCCTTTTATGTTTCTCTCTTTCTGGACTATGAGCTACTTAAACATAGGGTCCTGATGGTAAGCCCTTAACAAATCTTTGGAAAATTTAATAGAATTGTATATAAGATTGGATCTTAGGAAGACTTTCTTAATGGGCTGTGGGGGGCCGGGCCCGGTGCCAGGCTGAGACCGGGTCGAGCAATGTTCCCCGTTGACTCAAGCCAACCCGGTGGTTCCCCCTCCCATTCCCCCACTTTCAAGGGCATACGAAAGCCTTGTCAAGGCTGAGAAAGTTAATTCCTGAAGCCTGTGGTCTGCAGGTGTTGGCAGTAATGCTACCTCCCTTTTTCTACCCCGAGTCAGATAGACACAAACATGGGAACTGTGTTTTGCTAGCAATCTATCAACAAGGTCTTGTGACCTGTTCAGAAAGTTCACAAGGTACACAGAACTAAATGTTTTGGCTGGCAGCGATCATGGGAAACCTGTTTATTCTTAGAATGACCTGATCCATAAGAGTCTTATAAAAGATTGTGTACAGCAACAATAAAGCCATCACTTGGGCCATCAGCCCAGGGGACCCTCCTGTTCCCAAACTTTCTCTTCTCTCTTTTTTTCTTGCATTCCCCTACCCTCAGGACCCTGACCTCTGTGTTTGTCGTGCCGGCCGCGACAATGGGCATTGTTGGCTTAGTGTTGTAGACTGAGACTGAGGACTTCAGTAGAAGCATAGGGCTTATCAAACAAATGGCTCTCATGAGAGTCTACCTGATAAGATCCACAGGCAAAAGGGAGCTTTCAGCACAGGACCACAGGATCACAGGGACCACACAGTGATACTCAGGGAAGGTGGAAAGCATTTTCTAGGCATTACAGGTGTGAGGTCGAAGAAAGTGTCCTCCATATTTTTCTGTTAAGATTCTTTTTCTTTTCATTTTGGAGTTAGGTGAGAAAATTGGAAATAGGAAGAAAGGAAGCATAAGGTTTTTCCCTATTCTTCCTTTAATTGCTATCTTATGTTTTATTTTTGCAATAATATGTATATGAAGTGGTTTTGCTGATAGGTTAATAAAGCAAAATAGTCTGTGTTGAATAGATGTTAGTGGTGCTGAATCATCAGTACGGAGTCCTGCCAACTGCTACTTTTAGCAAAGATCGCCTAAAATTGCTAACACAGTGTTTCTAATGTCTTAAAATTAAAGAAAATCAGACACTTTCTGCAAATACATCTCTATAAGAAATAAGGTCATCGTAGCACATACAAAACAGTTCTGATGAAAGACAAACATGCACTGCCATGAAAATGTCATCTCATTTGATGTATCTTCCAGTCTTTTACATGCTTGCTGAGCATAGGATTCTTTTTTTTCCCCCTCCCCCCTCCAGTTTTCTGTGTTATTACCCACTTTTAGATAATCTCAGCTACAAGGGACCCTGATGATATGGTGATAATAAAGGCAGGAACCCAAACTGAAAGCCGCCTTCACTACCCTTGTTAAGTATTTTCAATACTGACTGGTGTTTAAATCCATTTGGAGCATTTAAATTGACCAAGGACGAGGTCTGTGAAATGGATACTTGAGTGGAAGAGATTGTAAAAGAAAGAACAAAGGCAATGGTAGAATTCCTTGTATGGAACCATCAATGTCTTTAGCACCAGGGGAAAGATTGACACATTCTGTTTCATCAGGGTCTGTAGAGAAAATGCTACCATGGATTGATATCTCTTTTTCCTTCTCTTACAGACATACTCGATATTTCTGAGCAATGTGTCTAAGCTATAGCATACACTGGGGAAGTGGCATGGGCCTAACTAAAAGATAAAACGTGAAGCTGACCTTTGTCATGCTTTTGTTTTCCTGAGTCTAACACAGCACCTGGGGCATGGCAGTGGAATAATATATTTTTATGTGAGTGACTCTGTTTTACATTTCTGTCATTTTAAATATCAGATTCTGCTTTTGATCCACATGAGTGAATTCGAGGCCTGGATTGCTGTAGATGGCTGACTTCATGATGATCAGTTTGAACTGGCCATTAGGTAGTGCGTAGGCTTTTTTGAAAAAAAAATGGAGGCTAATACTGATTTCTATCTTTTATACTGATAACAATGCAATTCCTTGCAAAGGCAGTGATTTTACAAGAGAATTTCAATCAGGTGTTATGTTGATTTGAGTGGGTTAAATTATTGAAAAGACTTACCTGTGGTGACTTCATCAGAATAAGATGTGCTAAGAAGTATGACTTGCTATGGGATACAGCCTGGGGCTCAGAGTTGAGTCAAGAAGAAAGCAAGGCAGACAAAGTAGGGTAACATGTCTGTTACCATGTTTCAAGGTAGAAATTAAGTATCTTCTATCCCCATGTTGCAATAAAAGTTCTTGATTAGAAACAATATGGTTCTTTGTAAATTGCACTGAGTACTGGATAGTAGGTCATAATAGTTACTTGTTTTTGTTTTTAAAATTTCCCATTCATCTCCTAAACTGACATATACTTTTTATTCTTAGGCTAATTTGCTTTAATATTTTGAAATTTATTTGATGTTATATTTATTTTACTTTAGATTTTGTGTTCATATTAAAATATTGCATGAATATTATTTGAAATGAAACAATAAGACAAAGATTATATAACAAAATGTAAGGAATTTTCTGTCACTTCTACTTCATTTCTGGAAGTTTGAGTTCGATGTATAATTTTCCACTCTGTTCTGTGCACACAAACCTGTATGGGATCCACAACTATACAGAATAGCATGTAGAGTGATATTTTTAAAAATAACCCAGGTGCACAGAAGTAGTCCCGTAATTATTCTATGAATATCTCCCTTCCAAACATTTTCTTTTAAAATATTTACATAAGATTAAAAGTTAAGCATTTAAAAATCCATAAATCAAAAAGAATGAATACAGTGTATACCCATCATACTACATTGACACATGTTAACTCTTGGCCCATTTCTTTTATGTTACAAAGATCAAGTGCCTTGCTCATCTGATTGCATTCCTCTTCCTCATCAAAGGCAAGCATTTTCATGCATTTTTGTGTCTAGTCTTCCACTATAACTTTTATATTTTCACATTCAGAAACAAAATTGACATAAAGAGTAACATACCGTAGGTATCATTCTTTGACTTGTTTTCATTCAACGCCATCTTGTTAGGGATAGGACTAGTACAGTATTTTCTTTGGAATAGACCATAATGTTTATCCCTTCTCATATTAATGGATGGTCAGGTTGGTGTAAGGGGTTTCACTGCTTCTGTGAACATCACTACAGGTGTTGCCTGGTCCACGTACAAGAACTTCTTACAGAGCCTTGTGACTCCATGTGTATTCACAGTCAAGCAGCGTCAGCATCACATGAGAGCTGTTAGAAATGCAGAATCTCAGATCTCATCCCACACCGCCTGGATCATAGTCTGCATTTTAATAAGGTCTGCAGGAATTTGTGTGCACATTAATATTTGAAAAGCATTGCTTTAGGAGGTATACCAGAAAGTGAAATCATGACATCACGGGAAATGAATGCTTCCAACTGCACTGCATATTGTCAAATATTTTTCCTAAGTAGTTGTTACCATATATAGTCCTGCCAGCAATGTGGGGGAGTTGGTGACTTCCTACATTCGAGCCAACTTTTAGTGCCATCAGAATTTTTGAATTTTGCTTACCTGCTTGGTGTGAAATAGCATTTCATTGCCATCTTAACTTTCATTTTCCTTGTTACTAATACAGTCACTTAGTAATTGCTCCCTACTTCTCCTAATCTTTAATTTTCCCCTCTCTACATAAAATGTAAACACACTTTGACTTTTCCAACATAAGTAACCCCACTGCACACAAATAAACACTTTTTCAGTTTATACTCCCAGCTGTAGACCTGTTACTTTCATCTTTTTCACAGTAAACCTCTTTGGAAAAGCTGGCCATACCTACTCTTTGAAATTCCTATGTGGCATTTGCTTCCATTTATTTCAGGAAAATTTGTCTTTCAAGAGTAGAGGTTACTTTAATATTGCTAAGGCCAGTGATTCATTTCCAATAATTAATTTATTTGACATTTCAAGCAACATTTGACACAGATATGATCACTCTCCTTCATGAAATACTTCTTCCCTTAGCTTCTGTGACACCGATCACTCTTGATTCTTCTGCCTTTTTGGACATTTACTGATTTCCTCCTCAGTTTTCTGACACTTGGAAAGCCATAGGTTTTAATCCTTAGGTCTGTTCAGTCTTTAAGTCTACTTCTTGTTTGTTTGTTTGTTTGTTTGTTTTGTTTTGTTTTGTAGATAAACTCTATGCTCAACATTGAGCTTCAACTGAGGACCCCAAGATCAAGAATCACATGCTATACTGACTGAGCCAGCCAGGGGCCCCTCTATAGCTACTTCTTTTTCTTTTTTTTTAAATGTTTGTTTATTAAAAAAAATTTTTTTTAGTGTTTATTCTTTGAGAGAGAGACAAAGATCATGAGCAGGGGAGGGGCAGAGAGAGAGAGGAAGATACAGAATCAGAAGTAGGCTCCAGGTTCTGATCCATCATAGCCTGACGTGGGGCCCAAACTCATGAACCATGAGATCATGACCTGAGTCAAAGATGGATGCCTAACCAACCTAGCCACCAGCCTCCCCTAATGTTTGTTTATTTTTGAGACAGAGGCAGAATGAGACCAGGGGAGGGGCAGAGAGGGAGGCACAGAATCTGAAGCAAGCTCCAGGCTCTGAGCTGTCAGCACAGAACCTGACATGGGGCTTGAACTCACCAACCACGAGATCATGACCTGAGCTGAAGTTGGATGCTTAACCAACTGAGCCACCCACGCACCCCTCTACATCTACTTCTTAAGTGACCAGATTAACTCTCACAATTTAGAGAGTGTCTGTGTGCTCATTGTTGTCCAAATTATACCTGCAATGTGGTTCTCTCTCTTGAATTCTAAATTTTTATACCCAACTGCAACTATACACTGGTATTACATAGGTGTCTTAAATTTAACATGTCCAAAATTAAATTCCTAATTTCCTTTACCTCATCTCACAAATTTCTTCTGTAATCTTTTCCATTTCAGTGAATGACTATTTCCTCCAACTAGTTTTACACCCAAACCTTATAGGATTCTTTTTTTTTTTTTTAATCTGACAGTCTATATCCAAACTATTAGTAATCTGTTTAGTTATGAGTCATGCATACAGACTGCAACTGCTTCTCACCACCTCCACCGTGACCAGGTTCATCTGTGTCATCTTGGTCCTGGGTTACTATTATCATGTCTCCTGTTTCCCAGCGTCTACATTTGCCTCCTTAGCCAGTAACCTGTACTCAGTATGCCACTCAGAGTGCTCCTTTTACATATAAGACAAATTTTGACACTCCTCTCCCTAAAACACTCCAATGGCTTCCTTCTCACAGACTATGACCGATGATTGGTGACATGGGCCCAGAGTCAAGCCATATGCTGGGAAAACTGTTAAGAGCTATTTCAGTCCTGTAGTTCTTTTGGGATCACGGAGGCTTGAATTGCCATAACATCCTGGTTCAGCTTCTTCCACTTCCCGATCCTACCTTCTGTGGTGCCTGATAGCTATGTTGCCCAAGTAATATATTGCTCAAGAAGATTTCTGTATGTGATTTTGCATGATAGAGTCCTTTTTTAAAAATTTTTATATGTTTATTTATCTTGAGAGAGAGACAGAGTGACAATGGGCGAGGGGCGAAGAGAGAGGGAGACACAGAATCTGAAGCAGGCTCCAGACTCCGAGCTGTCAGCCCAGAGCCTGACAGGGGTTCGAACTCATGAGCTGTGAGATCATAACCTGAGCGGGTCAGACGCTCAACCAACTGAGCCACTCAGACACCCCAATAGAGTCCTTTTTAGGACTCAGGATCTAAGATGACTGCTGAAGCATTTTTAAAATTACCCTTACCATGTTTAATCCGATTTATAGCTGAGAGTTAATTCTATCATTTTGTATTTTTACATCAAAAATTGTTGTAATATTGTACCATTGTTAGAATGTTTACAAAGAGTAGGATGATAAGTATGCCTGATAGAATAAACCACATACCTGTCAGGTACCACTTAACTGGCAATGGATAATGGAGTGCATTTTAATAGATGCTGTAGGTTATATATAAGTACAAGATTCATATCTTCATTAGCTCATACATTTGGATGAAATGAAACAAAAAATCATCGAAGAATAAGAATTGCAAGAAATAGGGGCGCCTGGGTGGCGCAGTCGGTTAAGCGTCCGACTTCAGCCAGGTCACGATCTCACGGTCCGTGGGTTCGAGCCCCGCGTCAGGCTCTGGGCTGATGGCTCAGAGCCTGGAGCCTGTTTCCGATTCTGTGTCTCCCTCTCTCTCTGTCCCTCCCCCGTTCATGCTCTGTCTCTCTCTGTCCCAAAAATAAATAAACGTTGAAAAAAAAAATTAAAAAAAAAAAAAAAAAAGAATTGCAAGAAATGACACAGCATGTTACTCCATGCTGTACTGGTGGTACTTAAGATTGTATGTGTGTACTAAGATAGGAGTACTCAAAGTCAAGTCCATGACTTCTGTTTGACAGTATTATCTTTCTTGATAAGTATCAAAATGAACAGTGAGCATTGGAAATTTTAAAAATAATTTGATAGAATAATTTTGTATCTGTGATGTTCAGGATTGTTTAAAATGGGACTTTATTTTTTTATATGTAATTTTTTAAAAGTTCATTTTGTTAATAATTCATTTTTATTATATTTTATACAATTGTCAATGTATAATAGGTTCTAAATAAAACTGGTCCTCCCATTTTGACAAGCATTGTACTGAGATGAAAAGTGAATTTCTATGTAACTATACTTGGAAAGAGAAAGATATTTGACTTTGAATAAATTTTAAAATTGGTAAAGAAATTGACTGATGAAGAGAAATAGATAGGAGTATGTAGTGACAATGACACACATGCCTCATTCAGGGAATTCTAACTGTGAGGTGGTAGTTCTGGTGGAAGACTTTGGAAGACAGATGGGAAGTTTGGTCAAGGGAATGAAATCACAGAGGAGAAGAAAGATGGAAGGATAGTCTTACATCTTAATTTTAGCTAGTTACAGATTTGCCAAGATTATTATTCCCAGTAATACTCTGGTGGTTAGTAGGAGAACTACAGTGTACTAGCAGCATTAGGATTAAGTTTGAGTCAAATGCACAATCTTTAGGAAGTCCTAAGTTCAGGTAGTTATGTATATTCTTATTTCTCTAGAAAGAGTCAGGCATAGTCTGACTCATTTTAGTCATGTGAGTTCCAATGGAAAGGGTCTAGGCTTTCAGGGAGAAATTTTTGTGTGCTAAAGCTAAGAAATAAGGGCCCTTGGTCTTGAAAAACTTCTGCAAATGTTCAATCTGGTGAGGTCTCAGATTTAACATCCTGTCATTATATAAACCCACATTCTATAAATCCACATTAGCACCTACCCACAAGCATCTCTTTGTGAACAGGGGAAGCTTGTATCACATATAAATCTAGATATGCAGTGTGGCCACAAAACTATGGAAGGACTCTTTATAAAACTCATACTACAAAAATACTGAAAGGTACACTAAAAACTATAGAATGCTCATGAAAGAATTCAAAGAAGAGAGAAAGAAATGGAAAACATTCCATGCTCATGGATTGGAAGAACAAATATTGTTGACGTCAGTATTACCCAAAGTAATCTACACATTCGATGCAATCCCAATCAAGATAACACCAGCATTCTTCACAGAGCTAGGACTAACAATTCTGAATTTGTATGGAATCACAAAAGACCCCAAATAGCCAAAGTAATGTTGAAAAAGAAAACCAAAGCTGGAGACTTCACAATTCCTGACTTCAAGCTGTATTACAAAGCTATATTCATCAAGACAGTATGGTACTGGCACAAAAAAGGACACATAGGTCAATGGAACAGAATGAAGAACCCAGAAATGGACCCACAAATGTATGGCCAGGTAATCTTCAACAAAGCAGGAAAGAATATCCAGTGGAAAAAAGACAGTCTCTTCAGTAAATGGTGGCAGGAAACCAGGACAATGACATGCAGAAGAATGAAATTGGACCACTTTCTTACACCATATACAAATATAAACTCAAAATGGATGAAAGAGCTAAATGTGAGACAGGAAATCATCAAAATCCTAGAGGATAAAACAGACAGCAAAAGATTGCTATGACCTTGGCCAGAGCAACTCTTGGTAGACTTGTGTCTGGATGCAAGGGAAGCAAAAGCAAACATAAACTATTGGGAACTCATCAAAGTAAAAAGCTTTTGCACCACAAAGGAAACAATCAACAAAATTAGAAGACAGCATACAGAATGGGAGAAGTTATTTATAAATGACATATAAGATAAAGGGTTAGTATCCAGAGTCTACAAAGCACTAATCAAACTCAACCTACCCCCAAAATAAATAATCCAGTGAAGAAATGGGCTGAAGAGATCAACAGATACTTTTCCAAAGAAGACATCCAGATAGCTAACAGACACATGAAAAAATGCTCAACACCACTCATCATCAGGGAAATATAAATCAAAACCACAATGAGATACCACCTCACACCTGTCAGAACGGCTAAAATTAACAACTCAGGAAACAACAGGTGTTGGCACCTCACACCTGTCAGAATGGCTAAAATTAACAACTCAGGAAACAACAGGTGTTGGCAAGGATGTGGAGAAAGAGGAACACTTTGTCCTGTTGGTGGGAATGCAAACTTGTGTAGTCACTCTGGAAAACAGTATGGAGGTTCCTCAAAACATTAAAAATGGATCTCTCCTATGACCCAGAAATCACACTACTAGGTATTTATCCAAAGGATACAAAAATGCTGATTTGAAAGGTCACTTGCACCCCAATTTTTATAGCAGCACTATTGACAATAGCCAAAGTATGGAAAGAGCCCAAATGTCCATCGACTGATGAGTAGGTAAAGAAGATGTGGTATATATAGAGAGAATGGAATATTACTTGGTGATCAAAAAGAAAGAAATCTTGCCATTTGCAACAATGTCTATGGAACTACAATATATTATGCTAAGCAAAATAAGTCAGAGAAAGACAAATACATCATTTCAGTCATATGTGGAATTTAAAAAACAAAACATATGAACATAGGGGAAGGGAAGGAAAAATAAGATAAAAAGAGAGGGAGGTAAACCATAAGAGACTCTTAAATACGGATAACAAACTGAGGGCTGCTGGAGGGGAGATGGGTGCGGCAATGGGCTAAATGGGTAATGGGCAATAAGGAGGACACTTGTTGGGATGAGCACTGAGTGTTATATGTAAGTGATGAATCACTAAATTCTCCTGAAGCCATTACTGCATTGTATGTTAACTAACTTGTATTTAAATTTAAAAAATAATAAACACAATAAAGTACAAAATTTAAGTAAAAAAATACAGGAAGGATAAACACCAAAATATTAGTTGATAATATTATCGTTTTAGGAATGTGAGTAATTTTTATCCTTGTCCTGCTTTTCTATTTTTTCCAAAGTTTAATAAGTCTACGTTTTAAGGTATAAATATTATATATATATATATGTATATATATATAAATACATTTAAATAATAGTTTATGTTTCTTTAAACACACATAATTGTGGGTCTGAACATGAGATCAAGAGAGCAAAGTTCCTTTCTGTAGGCATGAGAAAAAAGAGGTAATTTGGGGTTTTCCTATTTTAATCAGAACAAAACTTGAGAAAATGACTTTGGAGATATGTATAAAAAGAAAATCTAGGAGATCTTAAGAGGCAAAAATGATTTCACAATTTGAAATTGGTCATTTGAAAAGATAGTAAAAATAATAAGAGCAAACATGAATTGAATAATGGCTAATGTTAAGTGAGACTTAGTATGGTCCAGGTGGTATTTCAAGTGCCTTACATGAATTAGTTCATTTATTGATGAATAATGATAATTGAAAAAGGAAATTGAGGTAAGGATCAAGTTTTAGGAGATCAACTGGGAGGCTCTCACAGAAAGTTGTCATTATTTCAAACTCATTGTGTTTAAAACTCATGATCTTCCCTCTCAAACCATGCTTTCTTTTATATTCACTCACTTTCACTAGTTGACTATTCTTTTCAGCCTTCATTACCCACACCTTGGAGTTATTTCTGTCCTCTCTCCATTGTTGTCCTTTTAGCATATAATTCATTTAATTAGTCTATTAGTTTCACCTTTGCAAGATTCACCTTTGCAAATTACAATTGTAATTTTAAAAGCAATTTAGGTTCTGTTTCCAGAAACATTTGAGAGAGGAAGGAGGAAAAAAATGGACAGTGTTGAATTTCTGTATAGGATAGTCATTGCATTGGGCATTTTCTTTCTTCTTCTTAGTAATGTTACAGAAGGGCGATTATACATTTTATTTGGCTTTACTTTTAAATAAATCTGTGCTCATATAGATTATTATATAAGTTGGCCAAGGTCACACAACTGTTACATGATAGATCCAGGATTCACTCAAGGGTCTATGTAATTCTTACTGAATAATTAACCTTATCATTATTCTAGACTATTGAGTATGATGTTAGCTGTGGGTTTTCATAGATGGCCCTTATTATATTGTAGAACATTACTGAATGCACTTTGTTGAGAGTTTATTATGAACTGATGTTGCATTTAGTGAAATGCTTTTTCTGTATCTGTTGGGCTATCATGTGGTTTTTATCCTTCTTGTTAAGGTGATGTTTCACATTGATTGATTTGTGAGTATTGAGCCACATTTGCATCTCTGGAATGAATCCCACTTGATTGTGGTAAATGATTTTTTTAATGTATTGTTGAATTCACTTTGCTAAAGATTTTTATATCTATATTCATCAGAGATATATGCCTGTAGTCTTGTCTTGTCTTGTCTTGTCTTTCTTTGTTTCTTTTTTTTCTTTTTTGTTTTTGGTATCTTTGTCTGTTTCACAATTGGTAATGTTGACCCCGTACAATGAATTTGCAAGCTTTCCTTCCCTCTCCAACTCCTTCTCCCCCCATCCTCCTCCCTCCTCCTCTTCCTCCTCTCTCTCCTCTCTCCTCTCTCTCCTCTTCCCCCTTCTCCTCTGCTTCTCCTCATTCTCTCCTCCTCCTCCAACTCCTCCTCCTCCTCCTCCAACTCCTCCTCCTCCTCCAACTCCTCCTCCTCCTCCTCCTTCTCCTTCTCTTCCTCCTTCTTCTTTGGAATACCTTGAGAAGAATAAGTATTAAAGTCATCTGGTCCTGGACTATAGTTTGTTGAGAGGTTTTGATTACTGATTCAATTTCATTACTAGTAATTAGCCTGTTCAGATTTCTTCTTGATTCATTTTTGGAGATTTTGTTTCTAGGAATTTGTCTATTTCTTTCAGGTTGTCCAACTTGTTGGTGTATAATTTTTCATAATCTCTTATAATTCTTTATATTTCTGGGTATCAGTTATTTCTCCTTCATTTCTGATTTTATTTATTTGAGTCTTTTCTGTTTTTCCCTTTATGAGTCTGGCTAAAGGTTTATCATTTTATTTATCTTTTTATAAAAATTTTTTAAGTTTATTTATTTTGAGAGAGACAGAGTGCAAGTTGGGGGGGGCAGAGAGAGAGAGAGAGAGAGAGAGAGAGAGAGAAGCCCAAGCAGGCTCTGCACTGTCATCTTGGAGCCTGACATGGGGCTTGAACTCACAAAACTGTGAGATTATGACCTGAGCGGAAACCAAGGGTCGGATGCTTAATTGAGCCACCCAGGAGCCCCTATTTATCTTTTGAAAGAACCAGCTCTTGGCTTAATTGATCTTTTAATTTCATTATTTCTGCACTAGTCATATTACTTCTTTTTTTCTACTGGTTTTGGGCTTTATTTTTCTTTTTCTAGCTCCTTTAAGTGTAAATTTAGATTATTTGATATTCCTCATATTTCTTAAAGTATATCTGTATTGCTCTAAATTTTCTACTTAAAACTGCTTTTGCTGAATCCCCAAGATTTTAGACTTGTGTTTTCATTCATCTCCATATATTTTATTTCCTCTTTGATTTCTTCACAGACCCATTGGTTGTTTAGTAGTAGGTTGCTGAGCCTCTATGTATTTGTGTTTTTTCCAGTTCTTTTTTTCTTGTCATTATTTTGAAGTTTCACTCCATTGTGAAAAGATGCTTGGTATGATTTCAATCTTCTTAGTTTTATATTGAGACCTGTTTTGTGGCCTAATATGTGATGTGTCTTGGAGAATTTTTCATGTGCATTTGAAAAGATTATGTATTCTGCTGTTTTGGGATGGAATGTTCTGTATATGTCTCTTAGGTCTATCTGGCCTAATGTGTCATTCACAGCCACTGATTTTTTTGTTGATTTTCTCCCTATCAAAATACCAATAGCAATTTTTACACATCTAGAACAAATAATACTGAAATTTACATAGAATAACAAAAGCCCTCAAATATATCCAAAACAATCTTGAGAAAGAATAACAAAGCTGGAGGTATCACAATCCCAGGTTTCAAGATATATTACAGAGTTGTAGTAATCAAAATAGTATGGTACTGACACAAAAATAGACACATACTTAAATGGAACAGGACAGAAAGCCCAGATCTAAACCTATACCATATGGCCAATTAATGTAATGAGACAGGAGGCAAGAATATCCAGTGGGGAAAGACAGTCTGTTCAATAAATGGTGTGGGGAGGGGATTCTGAGTCAGTTGGTTAAGCTTCTGACTTCAGGTCGTGTTCTCACAGTTTGTGACTATGAGCCCCACTTTGGGTGATCCCTGATTTTGTCTCTCTCCCCTACCCCATCTTTCTTTCTGTCCCTCATGGGATTCTCTTTCTCCCTCTCTGTCTGCCCCCTCAATCCCTTATGCTCTCTCTCAAAAGAAAGAAGAAATGGGGAAAACTGAACAACTACATGCAAAAGAATGAAAGTGGATCACTTTCTTATACCATACACAAAAGAAAATCAAAATGGATTAAAGACCTAAATGTGACACCTGAAACCATAAAATTCCTAAAAGAAAACATGAGCATAATCTCATATTCATGGATATGTCTTCTCTGGCAAGGGAAACAAAAGTAAAAATGAACTATTAGGACTACACAAATATAAAAAGCTTTTGCACACAAAGGAAACCATCTACAAAAGAAAAAGACAACTTGCCAAATGGAAGAAGATATTTGCAAATGATATATCTGATGTTAGCCAAAATATATAAAAAGCTTATACAACTCAACACCAAGAAAACAATCTGATTTGACAATGGGTGGAGGAACTATGTAGACATTTTTCCAAAAAAGACGCAGATGGCCAACAAGACACATGAAAAGATATTCTCAGTCACTAATCTTCAGGGAAACAAAAATCAAAACCACAATGAGATATCACCACACACGGCTCAGAATGGCCAGTATCAAAAAGACAGGAAATAACAAGTGTTGGTAAGGATGTGGAGAAAAGGGAATCCTTGCCTACTGCTGGTAGGGATATAAATTAGTATAACCACTTTGGGAAATACTATGGAGGTTCCTTAAAATATTAAAAATAGAACTATTTTAATATTTAATATTTTGATCCAGCAATTCCACTTCTGGGTATTTATCTGAAGAAAATGAGGATTGTAACTTGAAGAGATAGATGCATTCTTATGTTTATTTCAGCATTATTTATAATGGCCAAGGAATGGAAGCAACAGAGTGTCCATTGATAGATGAATGGATATAGAAATGTGGTTTACACACACACACACACACACACACACACACACACACACTGGTATATTAGCCATAAAAAAGAATGAAATCTTGCCATATGTGACAACATGGGTGGATCTCGCCCGTATTATGCTAAGTGAAATAAGACAAATACCACATGATTCACTTATATATGGAATCTAAAAAAATAAATGAACAAACAAAAACAAGACACTTAAATGCAGAGAACAAATTGGTGGTTGTCAGAGGGGAGGTGAGTGAAGTGACAGGTGAAATAAAAGAGATTAAGAGAGAAATACTTCTAGTTATAAAATAAATCACAGAGATGAAAAATACAGCATAGGAATATAGTTGATAATATTGTAATAATGTTGTATGGTGATAAGTGGTGACTGTACTTAATGCAGTGAGCATTAAGTAAATAAGGAATTGTCGATTCATTCTGTTATGCTTCTGAAACTAATATAACTTTGTCAGTTATACTTCAACAAAATATCCAGATAAAGTGTAGAAAACCCAGTTAAATATGAATTTCTGTTAAGCAATGGATAATTTTTTTTAGAATAAGTATGCCCCATGAAATCTTTGGGACATTCTTCTACAACAAAACAAAACAAAACTGATCAATTACCTGAAATTCAGTTAAACTATGTCCCAAATATTGCCTACTTACACTAAAAAGTTATTGTTTATCTGAAATACAAGTTTAATTGGGCGTCCTGAATTTTTGTTCTAATTTTTTTAATGTTTATTTTTGAAGGAGAGAGAAACATAGTATGAGCAGGAGAGGGGCAGAGAGAGGGGAAGACCCAAGAATCTGAAGCAGGCTCCAGGCTCTAAGCTGTGAGCACAGAGCCCCATGTGGGGTTCAAACTCTCTGGCCTCGAGATTATGACCTGAGCAGAAGTCTGACACTTGACTGAGCCACCCAGGTGCCCCTAGGTGTCCTAAACTTTTATTGGCTAAATACACTATCCTGTGCTAGGCACAGATAAATAATCTTGTTGATATGGATTCAAAAAGGAGGTAGAATTTAATAATCATCAATGTCTCATTGTTATTATCATCACATCTTATGGAGTGCTATTCTAAGTATTTTATTTAATTCTTACCACTCTCTGAGGTAGTTACCATGAATAGCTCTATCTGATGAGAAAAGTGAGGTGTTTTAAGGAAAAGTTAAAACCAATGATTTAGAAAATTTTCCATTTTTGATCTGGTGGACCTTAAATCATGTTTGGATATTCAGGAACCAGAGATGTGATTCTCACACCTGGAACAGATCCATTACAAGAACCCGGTGAAAACATTACTTATATTTTTCTAAAAGTCTTCATTGTGTGTATCAAACAGCTTGCACCTTGCAGTGAATTTAGCAGGCACGAAGCTGAAAGATTTTAATAGTTGAAATTGTAAGAAAGGCCTTAGGTTAAAACTGTTGGTAGGTATTTATATCCAATAGCACTTCCTTTTCTCCGCTCCCCCCCCCATTTTTTTTTTTCTGGAATGAAGAAGTAATCTTTTTCTCATTATGTATAAGCTGTCTCTAAAGGCTGTGTCATTGACGTGATTAAGACCTTTAAATTTAGAGGTTGTAACTTATCATTATGGATGAAATCTCTTGAACTACTAAAATATCCTCTTTTTTTGACTTTGTTAAACCCATACTTTAATCTTGAAAGTTGTGATGAAATTTTATAGGATTCAGAAATATTCCAGAATTATTAGATGATAAACATATATATCTATGTATGATTTAAAAATCTTAATACAAGTTTCCCTTTTAAGTGTATCTTATAGCATTATCCATTTTACTTTCAATTTTATTTTTTTGTAATTTTCAGGTTTTGGCATCTACTTTTTTCCTGAAATAAAATACATTTGCTTATTAATAGTGATATTTTCAAACTTAAGTTGTTTCAGTATTTCCAGTCATAAAGTCGTGATTATTGGACCTTTAACGGCTAAAATTCTATCATGCCATTACATGTTACTTATGTACTCAGTTGCTTGCAGAAATATTGTTTCTCTTTACTAAAACTTATTTTAATGGTTAACACACACCCTTAATTTTGTTTCAATGACATTTTCCCCCTGTATTATGCATTGTTGATTTTATTTTTAAATTTTATTTATTAAGAGAGAGAGTGAGCGATAGTGATAGGGGGAGGGGCAGAGAAAGAGGTAGAGAGGTAGAGAGGTAGAGAGGTAGAGAGGTAGAGAGAGAGAGAGAGAGAGAGAGAGAGAGAGAGAGAGAATGAATCCCAGGCAGGATATATGCCGGTAGTGCAGAGTTCAATGCAGGGCTTGAACTCACAAACCACAAGATCATGACCTGAGCCTATATCAAGAGTAGGACCCTTAACTGACTGAGCCACCCAGGTGCCCCATCATCATTGATTTTTGATGCAAATAGGATAATAGGCTTAATAGACATCAATTTGCAAGTGACATTTTAAGGCATATATTTATTTACATATTAAATATGTCTGAATAGGTAGTTGGCTTTTTTCAGGAGAGTTGACTTTCAAGGCTTCTCTCAGAAGTGCACTTTTCAAATCCCTTCTTAAGTCTGTGACTCTTTGATAGATTACAGTACAAGCTGTTAACTGTTTTAGTGTATCTAGTAATAAAAACATTGACTAAAGAGGTTTATACCCTGACACCCACTAGACAAGATGTTCTGCTTTGAATTGTATGCCTAAGGTCCCAATGCTCATTCCATTCCAAGTCAACTCACTTTTGTAGTTTATTTAGGATTAGCAAACCAAAGTATCACTTTCCTTTCTGCTTTACCAGCTCAATTTTCAGTAACAGACAAATTACTCTGTTGGAGTAATTAGAGCTTCTTGCTAGTGAAAATTAGAGATTCCTTTACTTTGTACTGATACCATATACTAAATCTGGACTCTTTCACAGAATCTCGTCCTGCTGTAACAGAGGAAAGTGGTTTCCTCTCATACTCTTGGGGTGAAGGCAAGCTGTTACGTTCTGTGCATCACATTCAAATTTATAATGGAAAAATCATAGAGAAGAATAAGTTTCCAAATGGAAAATTTTCCTGTTTATTTGAGAAGAATGAGACTGACATTTGGGAAACATCATTCCGTGAAAAATAGATGGGCATTAACTAGGTACAATACTAAATCTGGCAACCTCAAATTATAAAAATGATCACAATTTCAAATGAACAAGCATCTTTCGAATGCTGACTAGAGATGGCAAGGAAAATAATGATTTGCTTAGAGCAACAAGCTGTTATGTAATATGTGGGAAATATCTTTTCCAGTAGTAAAGATCTTGAGCTCTGGATTAAACAGAATTGAGTTAAAATCTTGACTTCCTTTCTTATCACCCTTTGGTAAACAGCTTCACTTTTCCAAACCTCAGGTTTCTTTTATTTAAAGTGTGGATAGTAATGCATAATTCCTAGATCTAATGCACGAACGGGTGCCCTCAGTAGATAAGTTGTCAAACATTTTTGGAAGATAGAAGGCACCAGGGATAGAATTGATTGGAAAACAAAAACAATAACATGAGAACATTATGTTTTACCTGAGTAAAAGTGAGAACATATTCAGAAAATCACTAGAACTGAAGTAAAATAAATAAATAAAGAATTTAGAGGGAACCTGGGCAATCAGGTAAATGGACTGTCAGACCACATGGACTCTGTCCTTGCACACCAGCCCTTTGTACTCGGCTGCACAGGCAGTGGGGGTGGACCACAGATAAGACCCAGAGCTGCACTAGGAAACATGGGAACAATTTGCTTGGCAAGAGCTCATCTTGTAAGTTTGGGGAAAAGTGAAAGATAAAATGCATAAGTGGGAGGAAATCTTTTAAAAAAGAAAGAAAAAGAAGGAAATACTCATGTCCTCTACTCCCAGAGTAATGGAAACTGGTCAGAAGCCTGTCTACAACTTCATATTCACTCACCTCTTCTACAGATACTGTCTAAACAAGATAATTTAATAGAACAGGTATATGCAGATTATGGGGTCACATAGATTAGAAGAATTTGCCACAGTGTAGCTGTCCGCTTTTTGAGTTGCTTTTTCATATCTGAAGCATTCTCACTTCACTTCTGATGATAACTCCAGTAGAACTAATTCCCCAGCCTTCCTGGAAGCCAGGATGCTGACACGTGACAATTTCCATCATGTACTTGGATCAAGATGGATTCACAAGAGAGAAAGGCCGGGAAATACTCTATGTGGCAGAGAATAGGGAAGAGATAATAAGCTTTTAGAGATAGCAGAAGTAGATGTCCCAGCAGCAGTGGTGCCAATGACCCAGGGGTTTGAGATTAACCTGAAACCAGGCCAGGGGACAGTTTGGGAATTGTCTCTACCTGGTTAACTTTCAGCGGATTCTCAGGTTTTTCTGGGTATTATATGTTCCAATTTGAAATTTTTAATAAATTGTGAAATTCAAAATTTTTCTTTCTGTTGCTTTCATCAGTGAAACTTCATGGTACAGTAATGGACTTCAGAGAAATTGGGAACTAGAGCTTGGTTATCTTGGAAGGCATTCTGGTAGTCTGTAATGTGCAATGGCACACTGGAGTCCCTGGAGTCATGTAAAAGGGCATGAAGAATGCTAGGGATGTGTGGTGTGCTGGCTATGCCTATCTGGAAACAAATTAGCAAGGTTAAAACTGTAAAATATCAACACATAGTTTGAAAAAAAAGCAAGCAGTCTCTGTGACCACTTTGTAATATTGCTGGCAGACAGAGAAGGATGGATATAACAAAAAAATCAAAGCCAGATTATAGGTTGGGAAAGAGTGAGGATACAATGAATAGACTGGGAACATTTGAGAAGATTCAAATGAGTGAGGATGACCCAAAGTCTTGAGTCCAACCACACCTCCCTTATCAGCAGAAATAGTCTCTCCTCCCCTGTCTGATGAAACTGTTCCAACTTGCCTGAAAATCCTTTGACAACCTGGCAGGAAGAAGCAACTCGGCAAGAAGCTATTTCTCCTAATGTGCTATCCAACCACACCTCATTGCTTCCAAATTCTAGCATGCCCCAAGGAGCCAATTACGGAGTCAGACCTGGGAAATGAGTGGTATAACAGCGGAAAGGCAAAGATTGTGCTCATCTTCACTATAAAAATCTGGGAAATACATGTAGAACTATTTCTTCTGATGCTCATCCACATTTTCTCAGGGAAAGAGAAGCCTAGCTTCTTGTCCCGGTGGACTTATCAACATGAGCACTCTCACCAGAAATCCAGTTCTCCTTTCGGCAGCTCACACAGCTGGGAGCACCTCTGTTGACTCACAGAGAGTAGCTGTATCCTGGACTGGATAGAGGACTTTATCAAATGAAGTTAACCTACTATTTATGTCTTGATATAAAGGAAGGAGTTTGACAGTAGTAGAAATACAGGGATATTGCAGGGAACTAATCATGTGTGGCTCACTCATCAATCCCTTCTCTTTGTCCCTAAAAGCATCCGTTACTAGAAATGTGAACAAAACGTTTATGTTGGGGTAAGTGGTGGATGGTATAGGATTTCTCTTTAGGTCAGGGCTGAGAGTGGGAAAGAAGATCTAGAAACTGAGAGAATTGGAGCAGTTATTAAACACAGATTTTGAAGTTCATCCCTCTGTAACTCCTTATTGCCTTCAATATTCCAGCCATTTTGTCAGCTTGAAACTCTGTTACCTAGAGCTTGGATTCAGTGAAAATTTAGCTTTCTGTCCCCCTGAGCTGTCTAGTTTGGAACGAGCCATAGGCAAAAACTGCAAATATGGAAATCACACCCGGTGCAATTATCTAAAGGTGGCCTTGTTTCCAGCTCCGGCCTAATTTTTTTGTTGTCCGACAGTGTCCTCAAATAGCTGTCTTTTCTTAAATGTTATACAGATTTGATGATTGTTATCTACAGGAAACTTAGTTTAAGTGTCCCCGGTAATTATTGTACAAAATAATTAATCCAGAATTCATCAGCTTCAAGCAACAATGTTATTGTGCTCATAGATAATTAATTCAAGAATGAAGATGAGGTCTAAATGACTTGTCTTTATACCATCATGACTGAGCCTCTTGGGACTTGATTCCTGAGATTGATATGATGATTGAAGCCTAGAGTCATCTGGAAGTATTTTTACTCACATGCAGTTTGGTCAATGCATGCTGTTGTTGGGACCTCACCTAGAGCTGTTGACAGGAACACCTACGTGAGGCTCCTGCATTGTGGCTTCGTCTTTCTCACAGGTGGTCTCAAGGTAATCAGATCCTACATGATGGCTCAGGATTCTACAAGTGAATTTTCAAGTAATAAATTGGAAGATAAATCACATTTTATGACCTAGATTTAAAAAGTCAACAGTGTCATTTCTGCCACATTCTACTTCCATCATATTCTTTGCTCCACCTAGATTTCTTTAAAATAGCTTTAATGAGATATAATTGATACACAATAAACTTTGCAGAAAGTGTACTATTTGATAAATTTTGACATTATATGAATATAGGTAAATTATAATAGGTATAGGCATATAAGATACCCATTTTTACAGCTTTATTAGGATATCACTGACATCTAACATTATGTATGTTAAAGGTATACAATGTGATGATTTGATACATGTATATATATATATATATATTTATTGCAAAATTATCATCACAGTAAGGTTATTTTACACGTATTTTACCTCACATAATTACCGTTATTCTTGTTATAGTGGTGAGAAGATTTAAGATCTCTTAGCAGCTTTCAAGTATACAATGAAATATTGTTAACTATACTCACCATGCTGTACATTAGATCTCCAGAAGTTATTCATCTTATGAATGGAAATTTGTACCCTTTGACCAGCATCTCATTAACTTTATCCCATAATCACTTTTATACTCTCTTCTTCTATGAGTGGTGCTTTTTAAAATTCCGTATATAACTGAATCTTACAGTGTTTGTCTTTCTCTGACATATTTCATTTAGAATAATGCCCTCAAGATTCATCTGTATTGTTGCAAATGGCAGCATTTCCTTCTTTCTTATTGGTAATAGTCTGTTGTGTATGTATACCTCATTTTCTTTATCCATTCATCTATCATTGAACTGTAGGTTGTTTCCATGCCTTGGTTATTGTGAATAATGCTGCAATGAATATGAATATGCAGATATGTCTTTGAGATCCTGTTTTCATTTCCTTCAGATATATACCCAGAAAAGATGTTGCTGAATACAAGCTAGTTCTATGTTTGAGTAGCCTCCATATTGTTTTCCATGATGTCTATGCTAATGTATATTTCTAGCAATAGTCTACAAGGGTTTTTTAGTAGATTCCTTAGGAATTTTTAATAGAAAAGTTCATATCATGTATTAATAGATATACAGTTGACCCTTGAACAACATAGATATGAACTGTGCAGGTCTACTTACATACAGACTTTTATTTTTTACTTTTTTATAAATGCAGCACAATACTGTGAATGTATTTTCATTTCCTTAGGGTTTCTTAACATTTCTTTTTTTCTAGCTTTATTGTAAGAAAACAATAGATAATATAAATAACATACTAAATATGTGTTAATTAGCTGTTACTGATAAGTCTTTTGGTCAACAGTAGGCTATAAGTAATTAAATTTCAGGGGAATCAAAAGTTATACATGGATTTTTGACAGTGCAAGGAGTCAGAAGCCCTGACCCCATGTTGTTCAAGGGTCCACCACAGTTTACTTCTTCCTCTCCAGTCTGGATACCTTTTATTTCTTTCTTTTTTTTCTTTTTTTTTAGAATGTTTAAAAATATATGTTCTTTAATTTTTATTTATTTCTTTTAATTTACATGCCAGTTAGTATATAGTGCAACAATGATTTCAGGAGTAGATTCCTTAATGCCCCTTACCCATTTAGCCCATCCCCCCTCCCACAACCCCTCTAGTAACCCTCTGTTTGTTCTCCATATTTAAGAGTCTCTTATGTTTTTGTCCCCCTCCCTGTTTTATATTATTTTGGCTTCACTTCCCTTGTGTTCATCTGTTTTGTATCTTAAAGTCCTCATATGAGTGAAGTCATACAATATTGGTCTTTCTCTGATTGACTAATTTCACTTAGCATAATACCCTCTAGTTCTATCCACATAGTTGTGAATGGCAAGGTTTCATTCTTTTTGATTGCCAAGTAATACTCCACTGTATATATATCTACCACATCTTCTTTATCCATTCATCCATTGATGGACATTTGGGCTCTTTCCATACCTTGGCTATTGTTGATAGTGCTGCTATAAACATTGGGGTGCATATGCCCCTTTGAAACAGCATACCTGCATCCCTTGGATAAATACCTAACAGTGCAATTTCTGGGTCATAGGGTAGTTCTATTTTTAGTTTTTTGAGGAACCTCCATATTGTTTTCCAGAGCAACTGCACCAGTTTGCATACCCACCAGCACTGCAAAAGAGATCCTCTTTGTCTGCATTCTCTCCAACAACATCTTTTGTTGCCCGAGTTGTTAGTGGTAGCCATTCTGACAGCTGTAAGGTGATATCTCGTTGTGGTTTTGGACTGTATTTCCCAGATGATGATGAGTGATGTTGAGCATTTTTTCATGTGTCGGTTGGCTATCTGGATGTCTCCTTTGGAGAAGTGTCTATTCATGTCTTTTGCCCATTTCTTCCTCTTGCCCTTATTTGTTTTTGGGGGGTTGAGTTTGATAAGTTCTTTATAGATTTTGGATACTAACCTTTTATCTGATATGTTGTTTGCAAATATCTTCTCCCATTCTGTTGGTTGTCTTTTAGTTTTGCTGATAGTTTCCTTTGCTGTGCTGAAGCTTTTTATTTTGATGAGGTCCCAGTAGTTCATTTTTCCTTTTGTTTCCTTTGCCTCCAGAGAAATGTTGAGTAAGAAGCTGCTGCTGCTGAGGTCAAAGAGGTTTTTTCCTGCTTTCTCCTTCAGTATTTTGATGGCTCCTTGTCTTACATTTAGGTCTTTCATCCATTTTGAATTTACTTTGTGTATGGTGTAAGAAAGTGGTCCAGGTTCATTTTTCTGCATGTTGCTGTCCAGTTTTCCCAGCACCACTTGCCAAAGGGACTGTTCTCTATTCCATGGAATATTTCCTGCTTGGTCCAAGATTCATTGGCCATACGTTTGTGGGTCCATTTCTGGGTTCTCTATTCTGTTCCATTGATCTGAGTATCTGTTCTTGTGCCAGTACCATACTGTCATGATAATTACAGCTTTATAATACAGCTTGAAGTCCGGTAGTGTGATGCGTCCTGCTTTGGTTTTCTTTTTCAAGATTGCTTTGGCTATTAGGGGTCTTTTCTGGTCCCATACAAATTTAGGATTGTTTGTTTTAGCTCTGTGAAGAATGCTGGTGTTATTTTGATAGGGATTGCATTGAATATGTAGATTGCTTTGGGTAGTATCGACATTTTAACAATATTTGTTCTTCCTATCCAGGAACATGGAATATTTTTCCATTTTTCTGTATCTTCCTCAATTTCTTTCATAAGCCTTCTATAGTTTGCATTGTATAGATTTTTTCACCTCTTTCATTAGATTTATTCCTAGATATTTTATGATTTTTGGTTCAGTTGAAAATGTGATCGATTCCTTGATTTCTCTTTCTGTTGCTTCATTGTTGGTGTACAGAATGCAACCAATTTCTGTGCATTGACTTTATATCCTGTGACTTTGCTGAATTCATACATCCGTTCTAGCAGGGTTTTTTTTGGTGGAACCTTTTGGATTTTCCATATATAGTATCATGTCATCTGTGAAGAGTGAACGTTTGACTTCTTCCTGGCCAATTTGGATGCCTTTTATTTCTTTGTGTTGTCTGATTGCTGAGGTTAAGACTTCCAATACTATGTTGAATAACAGTGGCAAGAGTGGACATCCCTGTCTTATTCCTCACCTTAGGGGCAAAGCTCTCTGTTTTTCTCCATTGAGGATGATATTACTGTTGGGTCTTTCATATATAGCTTTTGTGATCTCGAGATATGATCCTTCCATCCCCACTTTCTTGAGGGTTTTTATCAAGAAAGGATGCTGTTTTGTCAGATCCTTTCTCTGCATCTCTTGAGAGGATCATATGGTTCTTGTCCCTTCTTTTATTGATGTGATGAATCACATTGATCATTTTGTGGGTATTGAACCAGCCCTGCATCCCAGGTATAAATCCCACTTGGTCGTGATGAATAATTTTTTAATGGATTGTTGGATCCAGTTGGCTAATATCTTGTTAAGGATGTTTGCATCCATGTTCATCAGGGAAATTGGTCTATTGTTCTCCTTTTTAGTGGAGTCTTTGTCTGGTTTTGGAATCCAGGTAATGCTGGCTTCATAGAAAGAGTTTGGAAAATTTCCTTCCATTTCTATTTTTTGGAACAGCTTCAAGAGAGTAGGTTTTAACTCTTCCTTAAATGTTTGGTAGAATTCTCCTGGAAAGCCATCTGGCCCAGGACTCTTGTTAGGAGATTTTTGATTACTAATTCAATTTCTTTTCTGGTTATGGGACTGTTTAAATTTTCTATTTCTTACTGTTTCAGTTTTGGTAGTGTATATGTTTCTACAAATTTGTCCATTTCTTCCAGATTGCCCATTTTATTGGTGTATAGTTGCTCATAATATCCTCTTATTATTGTTTGTATTTCTGCTGTGTTGGTTGTGATCTCTCCTCTTTCATTCTTGATCTTATTTGAGTCCTTTCTTATTTCTTTTTGATCCAACTACCAGTGGTTTATCAATTGTTAATTCTTTCAAAGAACCAGCTTCTGGTTTTTTGTTTGTTCATTTGTTTGTTTGGGGTTTTGTTTGTTTGTTTTTGGTTTCAATAGCCTTGATTTCTGCTCTAACCTTTATTATTTCCTGTCTTCTGCTGGTTTTTGGTTTTATTTGCTGTTCTTTTTCCAGCTCTTTAAGGTGTAAGGTTAGGTTGTGTATCTGAGACCTTTCTTCCTCCTTTAGGAAGGCCTGGATTGCTACATACTTTCCTCTTATGGCTGCCTTTGCTGCATCCCAGAGGTTTCGGGCTGTGGTGTTATCATTTTCATTGGCTTCCATGTACTTTTTAATGTCCTCTTTAACTTCTTGGTTAGCCTGTTCATTCTTGAGTAGGATGTTCTTCAGTCTCCAAGTATTTGTTACCTTTCCACATTTTTTCTTGTAGTTGATTTCGAGTTTCATAGCATTGTGGTCTGAAAATATGCATGGTATGATCTCTATCTTTTTGTACTTGCTGAGGGCTGACTTGTATACCAGTATGTGATCTTTTCTGGAGAGCCTTCCATGTGAATGGATGAGAATGTATATCTGCTGCTTTAGGATGACATGTTCTGAATATATCTGTTAGGTCTATCTGGTCCAGTGTGTCATTCAAAGCCATTGTTTCCTTGTTGGTTTTCTGCTTAGATGATCTTTCCATTAATTGTAAGTGGGGTGTTGAAGTCCCCTACTATTTTGGTATTATTATCAATGAATTTCTTTATGTTTTTGATTTATTTGCATATTTGAGTTGTACCATATTTGGAGCATAAATGTTTACAATTGTTAAGTGTTCTTGGTGGATAGACCCCTTAATTATGATATAATACCCCTTTTCATCTCTTGTTACAGTCTATTTTAAAGTCTTGGTTGTCTGATAAAAGTATGGCTACTCTGGCTTTCTTTTGGCAACTATTAGCATAATAGATGGTTCTCCGTCCCCTTACTTGCAATCTGAAGGTGTCTATAGGTCTAAAGTGTGTCTCTTGTAAACAGCATATAGATGGATCTTGTTTTCTTATCCATTCTGTTACCATTTGTCTTTTGATTGGAGCATTTAGTCCACTGATTTTTAGAGTGAGTACTGAAAGATATGAGCTTATTGCCATTATGTTTCTTGTAGAGTTGGAGATTCTGGTGGTGTTCTCTGGTCTTTCTAGTCTTTCTTGCTTTTGCTCTTTCTTGTTTTGTTTCATTTTTCTCCCCTTAGAGAGTTCCCCTTAAAAATTTCTTGTGAGGCTGGTTTAGTGGTCACAAACTACTTTAATTTTTGTTTGGGAAAATTTTTATCTCTCCTTCTATTTTGAATGACAGCTTTGTTGGATAAAGAATTCTTGGCTACATATTTTTCTGATTCAGCACATTGAATATATCCTGCTACTCCTTTCTGGCCTGCCAAGTTTCTGTGGATAGCTCTGCTGCAAACCTGATGTCTTCCCTTGTAGGTTAAGGACTTTTTTTTTCCCTTAGCTGCTTCACGATTCTTTCTTTGCCTGAGTATTTTGTGAATTTGACTATGATATGCTTTGCTGTTGGTCGGTTTTTGTTGAATCTTCTGGTAGTCCTCTGTGCTTCCTGGATTTTGATGTCTGTGTCTTTCCCCAGGTTAGGAAAGTTTTCCACTATGATTTGCTTTCATAACCCTTCTACCCCTATTTCTCTCTCTTCCTCCTCTGGGACCCCTATGATTCTGATGTTGTCCCTTTTTAGAGTCACTGATTTCTCTAATTCTTAAATCGTGCTCTTTTGCCTTAGTCTACCTCTTTTTTTCTGCTTCATTATTCTCCATAAGTCTGTCCTCTATTTTGCTGATTCTCTGCTCTGTTTCATCCATCCTTGCTGCTATGGCATCTATTCCAGATTGCAGCTCAGTTATAGCATTTTTTATTTCATTCTGTTGGGCTTTTACTTTTTTATTTCCACAGAGAGGGATTCTAATCTATTTTTGACTCCAGCTAGTATTCTTATTATCATGATTCTAAATTCTGGTTCAGAAATCGTGCCTGTATCTGTGTTGATTTAGTCCCTGATTTTAGGTTTTTTTCAGCTCTTTCTTTTCGGGTGAATTCCTGCTGAGTTCTCTGGTTCCAGTTGTGCAGATTGTTGTGTTAATCCTCAAATCAGTTTTCTAGATGTGAAGGATGATTTAGTGTTGATCTGCCTGTATTTCATGGATGTGAGACACAAAGAAACTTCCATGCTGTTCTGCCATCTGGGCTCCAGTCTGGATACCTTTTATTTCTTTTTCTTGCCTAATTGCCCTGGCAGGAACCTCCAGGACATGTATAGATTCCAAGTGGTCAAATGGACACCCTTGTCTTGCTCTTGATCTTTGAGGAAAAGCATCTAGTGTTTCACCATTAAGGACAATGTTAGCCATGTGGATTACAGTTTTAATATCTTTTTCTGCTTCTATTTGTGCTAGTTATAAGTCAATTTTGAATGAATTATATTCTGCTCATTGTGGGTGGTATATTTTTGTTTCTTTGAATATGTCATAATTTTTGTGTGGATACTAGACTGTAAGTTTTAACTTTTTGGTCACTGAATACTTTTCCAAAAATAATCTTGAGCTCCTGGCCCGTGGTTTCACCCTGCCCCTCCCTGTCTTCATTACATTCCATACATTTTGTAGGATGCCTCCCCCACCCCATTGAAGTCACTTATTTTAATATCAAAAACAGAACCCTGCCCACACCCACCCCCCTGGCCTCAGAAACCACGAGTGCATGCACTCATCTCATGCCAGGCACCAAGAGCATGTGCTGTAGCTTGCCTACTCCCAGCCTCAGTAACTCTGCCCCACAGTCCCCCATTTTTCTGCATTTTTCTCCTGACTTCTTTGTTTGTTTGTTTGTTTATTTATTTTTTTATGTTGGACCTAGTTTTTGTTTATTTATTCCTTCTTTCTTTCTTTCTTTTTTTTTATGTTGGACCTAGTTTTACTTCTGTTGCTATTGTGGTGCATATACCTTTTCCCTGTCCTGATTTCCAGTGACTACACAAAGACAATCCTGGCCTTCTCTAGATAGATGGTGTGTTTTGTATGTGTCTGGATTCTGAAGACATGCATGCAGTGAGCTAGACAGTTCTAGAAGGTCACTGAAGGGTGTAACTTCTGTACAAGGGCCGTGGCACAGCACTAAGTACTGGTTTGTTTGTTTGTTTTATGTTTTATTTCTTTTTGACAGAGACAGAGCATGAGTGGAAGAGGACCAGAGAGAGAGGGAGACACAGAACCTTAAGCAGGCTCCAGGCTCTGAGCTGCCAGCACAGAGCCGGAACTGGGGCTTGAATTCATGAACCTCGAGATCATGACCTGAGCCAAAGACAAATGCTTAACTGACTGAGCCACCCAGGTGTCCCAGCACTTAGTACTGTTCACTACCCCTGTGCTCTGCAGGTGGAAAGGCTGAGAGAAGGTGCTCCAGCTAGGACACCCATCCCTCCTTCCACTCTGGTCACCTTGGGAATGTCTTGGTACCCTAGAAAGTCCCAGCCTCCATCTTGACTCTTCTTCTGGCTCAGCTACTACTAGTCTCTTGCTGGAGAATTTTTACTAGGTGTACCCCTCTCATGTCAGGGACTTCAGCCATGAAGTTAGTAACCAGCTTCTCAGAGATCTCCCCAATCAAGCCTCCATCCTGGTCACTCTCAGATTCCTGGGATCCTGTCTAGCACACAGTACTCATGTCTAGGAGGGGGTGTACCTGCTCAGGGGGGTCCAAAATTATTTCATTCCTAAGAACAATTGGAAAATGAATCCAAAACTGTGGCATTTTCAGGGGTTTTTGTTTTGTTTTTTAACACAGAAATTAAGCTTTCTGTCCTTTGGGTTGGAAATGCTGGTTTGGAGCACATGACTTATTCCTGGTACAGTAAAGATACCTTGTGTTTTTTAGACCTTAAAAAAACATTGTTAATTTATACAGAAAGAATATGATCTATTGGGTCTTGCTTTTCAGCTTTGTTAGCATTTAGTCTAGGGCGATTTTTGCTCTGTTACCAAGACAAGACCCTTTGAGTATTTTACTCAGTGCCCAGTGAATTATGAAGATTTCCAGCCTGGTTGGTGGGAATGGACATTATTTGCACTCTTCTGTGTTCTTTAGCTCTTATTTCTGGTCGTTCTTGCCCTGGCATAGTTTTTTAATATACGTGCATCACTAAATAGCTGCATATATAAGGACCACCTTCCAAAGTTCTCTAGACTTTTGTTTTTGCCAATCTCTCATTTCTAGTATTCTGTCCTATGATTTCTAGGGGTATAATCTTCCACTTCTGCCTCCTCAACTGTGGCTGACTGATGATCTTCACAAATAGCTCCTTGTGCTGCATTTCAACCTAGAAACCCTCCCCAGGCAGCTGGCATAAGTATAGGGTTTGTCTCATTTGTTTCTCCTCTCTCAGAGACCACTGTCCTTTGCTGCCTAATGTCCAGTATCTTGAAAAATGTTTTTTCGTATATTTTTCCCATCTTTTTAATTGATTCAGACAGGAGGATAAATCTGTAAACTTTTATTCCACCTTGGCCAGAACCTGGTGTCTTTTATGCTCATTAAACTTTGAGAATCATAATTATCTGAACTTTTTGGCTCCAGAGCTTTGAATTGAGTTCTCAGTCTGCTACTCAATCAGTGATACTCATGCAATTTACTGGACCAATCTATACCTCAGTTTCTTTATCTGTAAAATGAAATAACAATACCAACTTGTGAATTGGTTGGGGTTTAGGTGAGAATAAGTCAATGAAAAGGGACTTTTATTTTACTCTATATTATTCTCTACTGTTTAAATTCTTCATATCAAGGGGCGCCTGGTGGCTCAGTCAGTAAGCATCTGACTTCAGCTCAAGTTATGATTTCATGGCTTATGGGTTCAAGTCCTGCACTGGGCTCTGTGCTGATGGCTCAGAGCCTGGAGCCTTCTTCAAATTCTGGGTCTCCCTCTCTCTCTGCCCCTCTCTCCCTTTCTTTCTCTCTAAAAAGGAATAAACATTAAAAAAAATAAATTCTTAATGTCAAGAATTAATGCATATTTTAGTATAAAAATTTAAAATACTTTGTTTACAAATATTTTAAATAATATTGATAATAGTTACCCATTAAATTACTAAGGTAATGGAAATTAATATTTTAGAGTTTTAATTATTTTTGCTCTATTTATCTCAGTTGACATAAACAACAGTATAAAAAACTTTATTAAGTTATGTAGCATTAAGGATTCTCATGTGGGTACTGCATAAATATAGACCCTAAAAACTACTTGGAAATCATTTAATTTTTTTAACCCCCCCCCCAAAAATGACATGAATAATTAAAATATGATGTTTATTTCTAATTATATTAAGGTATAACACACATAATAAATACTTTTCTAAATGACTCCAATTTTTTAGTTTGAAATGTTAAGGCAAAACTTACTCTACCATAAACTGGTAATATCATATTAGGGACCAGAAAAAAAGCAATTTGAGCAAGTTTCATTTTGCCATATCTTACCTATTTTGATAAAACTTTTGAATTAAAAGTAGTCAGTTACCTCAATTCAAGAGTAATCCTGCATGGCACCAGATTTAGTCAGTAGCATTGTATAAATCTTTTATTTTGTGCTTTCCTGGCTGTAAGATTGGAATGTTAATAGTGACAAATACCACAAGGATATGCTAACCGCTTGTAGAACACCTTGTAAAGAGCAAACAGTAAAATGTTATAAAAATAAGAGTGTCACTTTTATATTTTTGAAAAATACAAATTATCCCTTTTCTTATCAGTAGTTAACCAAATAGATGTATTAGCAACAAATGATGTTTAATTGTGGGAGCACATCTACATTTTGAAGAAAGATTTGTTACAAGTGTTCTGACAAATGATGAGATCATGCTATGGGTATGAGGGAAAACACTCTGACTACCATGCCCAATATTAAGGTAATTTCTTTTGTAAAAAGAAATGCTATTTTATGTTTTCCTCTCTGAAGTGAGAGATTGCCTATTTTCCACAAAAGAGATGTACCTTTACTTTTATTCTTTGAATCGATGTGATAAAATATTCAGAAATACTTGAGCATTATTTGGTAAAATGCATAAAGTCAGAAACATTTTACTTTTCACCACTTACTCTGAATATATGCTTGATGAGATCCTTCTGTTTCTTACAAGCTGGGGCAATAGCACTGCAGGGCTTGCTGTGAAGGATGACAAGTGAGTTACCACAAGCCCATTTGTACAAAATGATGGCTGTGGTCCCCCTGTAGGAGTCGCTTAGCTGAGAAGATGAAAATATGGTCAAACATAGAAAGCTGATGGATCCTGGAGATCAAAATGCAAGCAACTATGTGACTTGCATGCCTACATTAGAGTCTTTGCTCATTTGTCTTTCTTCCTGGACCTGTGACTATTTATGGTGGGAGTTTGGGAGAGGACCTGAGCAAGAAAGTGTTTTTTTTGTGTGTATATGTGTGATCAGTGTAATAACTTACATTAAACTTGATACACTTCTGTCTTCTGAAATATCTTGTCTCTAGTGAGATATCTCTGTAAATGAATGGCATGGTATGGGTGACATGGTGATGTGGATTGCCTTAGAGTACTCTGAGTTCCCAGAGCAGCACTGCATTGCACATATTCTAAGCGATCAGTTGTCCCTTTAACAATCCCAGTGATTTCTGTGGCTTTTTCTTTGTAAGTACAAACCAGAAAAGTTGGTTCTATAAAAGAAAACATATATATATATATATATATATATATATATTCAGACCCTCTAACATAATCAGACAGATCAACATGAAACAGGGACACAACATAAGTTGTTGTCTGCATTTGTGGATTTTTCCCCCTAAAAAATGAGCAGCTAGAAAAATTCCCAATTAACCTCTGTTATGCTCCAACCCCACAGATGAACCTTCCTCTTACGCCTTTTTGAAAATATTGCTACATGAAGACTCCTTTACATGCTCTGGATTTAGTATTATTAACTTAGTGGGTGAGTTTGTAGCCAAAATGAAAAAGGGCAAGAAAAATTATCTGTGCATTAGATCCTGAAGGGATCCAAGTTTAATCCCAGGCTCCTAATAAAACCTGTAATAGAAAAACTGAGCTATACCATAAATTTCTTGTGGAATTCATCATCCAAGCAAGATTTTCTTTTTCTATTTTTGCTTCATTCCTGTGCTGAATGTCTTGGTTCAGAGAGAGATTGTGTCTACTGTAATAGATTTATAGCACAGTAATATAAATTGATGCTCTAGCAATGCCTGTTATCTTTGATTTTAGATTTATGCATTAGCTCCAATTTTTTAAAGTAATTTTTTCTTTCCCTCCTATGAGATGTATGATTGTTGCTAAGCCATCATATACACCTAGAGACACCAATGATCTCCCGTAATGAATGGCAAGGGGCCCCAGATGCCTGATGAAACACTCCTTCTTTCTGTGAAGAAGTAATAGCCACAGGCTAGAGCCAGATCTTCAGTTTTTTAGCCTCTCTGCTACTGAGATAAAGTAGAAGGCATAATGAATCTGTTTCTAATAACCAAAAGGGTAATGAGTCTGTTTCTAATAAGCGAAGTTCTAGAATAAAGCAAGCGCCAAATAAAATGCCAACTGAAATTATAATTATGACAAAACTCCCTTCTAAGAAAAGATGGATTGGCTCATTTACAAGCAAGCTTCGGACACATTCAAGTTTTAAAACTGCCTAAATTCTACCACAGAGATTTGAAGTCTTCAAACACTCATGATTGACTTGCAGCCTGGCAGCTTTGAACTCAAAGGTATGCTACCTTTCAGGTGCAAGTTACAAATTAAAATTGCAGTTTGAGAAATAAGAGGTGTGTTTATAGTAAACAGGTGGCTTCTGTTCAAAAGAGAATTGCTTGGGACTCTTTTATGACCATGCTGATGCTGTGACATATTAAGTGGAGCTTGTCAGTTTTCCATCTGGTCCAGACAACTGCTGGAGGCGGAACCCATTTCGAAAGTAGCACACAGCACGCAGCTGCTCCTCCATGTCTCATAAATAAAGAGCCCAATCGTGGCTTCATTCTGCTTTATTAACCCCCCTTTTATGAGTATTGGGTCATTGTTCTCTTAGGCAGTTGTCCACAGAGTGTAGCTTTTAAGGAACTTGTTTTTTGGATATGATCCTTTAAAGATTAGCTTGGTGTTAGAAAAATTGGGAAGCGTGTATCAGGCTTATATTTGTTTGATTATACTTTATCTAAATGACTGTGTTTGATAAAAGGCCCTTCCTTGGGAAGTGTAATGCCAATTTGTCTTAGAGAAACACTGCTGACTTGCTTTAATCTCCCCTTGGACACACTTATCCTAGAGTTTTTACCTCTAAGAGAAGCAATTTTGATAGAATGCTCTGTTCTCTGCATACATCTTTCATTTCATTTACTTCTTGCTGTATTCCTTTTGCAATTGGCAGATAAAAGAAGAACATTAAAAGCAAGTTACTATTTACTGGCTTTCATCTGTTTCTCCCAGTAGGGAATTTGATGCTTCATCAAATGAGATAATAGTGGAAAAACAAAAGAACACAGTCCTTTTTGTAGGTATCAAACTATTTTATTTAACTTTTAATAGTTTGCAAATCTTGACTGAATGTTTTGCTCTGAATCAAATGTCTTGCTATAACAAGCTTGGTGGTTGAAAATTTTTTTTCCTGCCTTGGGTCTGGATTATATTCAAAGCATTGTATATATTAAATGACATTTAGTACATGTGATTTGTCTGCGAAATCCTTAATGTTAGGAAATTTTGACTTTTCTTGGCAGAACGTTCTCATCTGTCATGATGTCACTGGCTGATAAAACACATAAAACCACCAAGTCTAATCATGTCTGTGGTTTTCCAATATGTTTGGTAGCAAAGGATTCCAGTCCCTGTGCACTTTCAAATCTCACAGTATGTAGCAAGCAACCAGAGGTATATCTGTCACCAGGAAAACATCGAGGAACTCTTGAAGCATGCTAGTGTCTAACTTGCTCAGAAATTCAATAGTGTAAGCTATCTTGAGAAGCCTTTCAAGGTCACTCATGAGTCTTTTTCCCTCATTCCCACCATATATCAATGTCAAAATGCAATGTGTTTAGGGAAAGCCATACATTTTGGTGGAGTAGACAAATGTCTTTGATTCTTTCCAGAAATTATGAGTCTGTAAAATTTATTAACAAACTAATTAAACTAGTATATTCAATTCAATGAAGCAGAACAAAATGTTTAGTGTTGTTATAGCTTGCTGAATTCTGAATAAAATGAAATAAGCCATGTGTTTGAGATACTAGATTTGAAATTTGAAAGATCAAGGGAGCACAAGTAGATAGAAACTTAAAGGCCTGTCATTTCATCAGTTACTCTTTAACAACTGAGACATTTAAACATGTCTTTAATAGACTGCTTTTATGAATGATGATCTTTGCTTCATTATTCTCTGAAGCAAAATTGGAGAAATATTGGCATTATATCTTACCACCCAGAATTAGTTTCCTCCCATGTCTGATAGTTTCATCATGATTTAGTCTAAGTAAAAGGCAAATCTCTAAAAGATTTTTCAGACTATAAATACTTCCATTAGCACACCTATTACATTTGCATTTCATTAGAATAGTTTGTGAGCAATTATTAAAAAATTGCACTTCTTTCTGTTTATGAACGTGTTTTCATGGTGCTGGCTTATCTCCGTTAACTATTTTTGTCTACATCCTTGATGTCTTAAAATGAGAACTAGAGAATTTAGGTAAATAAGTGGTATTTGAATCTCTTTCCAAGTTAAAGTTTATGCTAGTGAAATATAAAGAAGAGACTGGGATCAAGCAATTATCTACATAGCCAATGTCAAATAATACAATTTGGCTTTGTGGACATGAATTCTGCTTTACTATAAAATGATGTATAGCTACAGATGGAGATATATTCTTTTCTGAAGAATTCTTTGTAGAAGCTGCTTTACAGAAAAGAGGACGATTGGCAGGTGAGTGCCCGGTAGTTTTCAGAACACTGCAAAGAATATGGTCTCAGAACAGATGAGGAAGCGTTAAAATTTAAGAAAGGAAAATGATCATGATATATTATGTGATACTAGTACATGTTGAGATGAAAATCATGATGATGACCTGTCAGCAGGAGGATATAATCATTTTTCAAAAGAATCTGATCTGAAAGGAATACAGGGTGGCAGACACAAATACATGTAGAACCATAATGGACTGGTCATGATTGAGGAGCCATGATGAGACAAACCCAAGTAGTTGAGATAATAGTAGAAATTGCCCAGTAGAAATTGCTAGATGGAGGAGAAGCTTAGTGTTTTTCTAATATAGCTCAAAAACAAAAAAAAAAAATATTATGCTGATGATTGACCTCACACATTAAGCTATTTCCTGGAAGTCTTATTCTGCTAAAACTGAACACAGGAGGAATGTTTGCCTTCCTTTTGACAGTTCATTCCTTGGTTAGTGTAAATAATTGGCGACACTTCTCATCCACACTTATGCTAATGAGAGCTTCCTGTTAAAATATAAATGATAAATATGTTGACAGTCCTTGGAATTTGTCTGAGGTAGGATATGTTTGGACATATAACTTAGAAAGTTGTCTTCAAAAGATAAGGCTCCTCAGTCAGTCAGCTAAAGGGTAATGAGAAGCTATGTAAATGCATAACATTGACAGTTCAATTGAAGATAATTCCAGTGAGGGGAAAAAAAGAAAGAGAAAGAGAGAGGGAAAAAAAGCTTTTAAAGAAATAAGAATGCTTGCATGGAGACCTTCGTATTAAATTAGACTTTAATTTATTTATATATATATATATGTATGTGTATATATATATGTATGTGTATATATATATGTATGTGTATATATATATGTATGTGTATATATATATGTATGTGTATATATATATATGTATATATATATATATGTGTGTGTGTACACACACACACATATATATATATATACATATATATATATATATATATATATGAATGTAACCCAAAAACGTAAAGACTTATGTAAAATAATGGTTAGATTTTGTAAGAGTGTTTGCAAATCAAAAGGTGTAAACCGATCTGAGATTTGTGAAACATGTTAAGAATAATAAAAGGTTTTCTCGATTCCATTACAACAAAAATCCCTAAAATGGCCTAATGTAATTTATAATCTTTTGTGGGAAAACAACAATATGCACTAGTTTTGATTATCTCAGGCTAGGATTAAAAAAATACCATAAACTGAGGGCCTTATCAGTAACTTAAATTTCTCACAGTTCTGGAGTCTAGAAGTCAGATATCAGGGCACCAGCATGGTCAGGTTCTCATGAGGACCTACTTCCCAGTTTGCAGGTGGTCCTCCTCGTCTCTCATATCCTCATGTGGTGGAGAGCAGAGATGGGGTAAGTTTCCCCTGTCTTTTCTCATAAGGCCCCCAATCCCATTCATGAGGACTTTATTTTCATGAGGAAATTGCTTTTTAATACCATCACTTTGGGGGTTAGGATTTAAACTATAAGTTTTTGGGAGGTACAACCATTCAGTTCATAAGAGCAATAATAAGAATAAATAAGTTTATTGTATAATATGTTAGAAGGTGATAAGTTTTATGGAAAAACTATAACAGGATCCAGGATAGAGGTGAACAGGGGCAATATTAAATAGGGTAGTCAAGCTGGGTCTCAAGAGCAGGTGATGTTTAAGCAAAGTCTTAAAATTGGTGAGGAAATTAGTCGTGCGTAGAAACAAGGGGAAAGCATTCTACAAAGCATGAGGGCAAAGACTCTAAGATGGGACCTCAGTGTCTTTGAGGTGGTGTCTGGAGTGGAGGGTCAGTGAGGAGAGTGCCTGACAGGATGAGGGTTAAGGCAGAGAGGCAGTTGTGTTCGGGGAGAAGGAAGGACGATGCTAGGTCTCTGGCTCTTACTCTCAGTGAATTGGCTTGTACGTTTTGTCTGTATGCCTTCAATAAATTGCTGCTACCGGGCCTGTGCCTTCGTACAGTATATCCTCTAATATTTACCTCACATACCCTGTTGCAAATATTTTCTCCTCAGAGGCCAAGTCTCAGAATCAGTGGCTGCATCTCAGTTTCTCAATAAAGAGTCTTTTTCTCCTGGCCGGGGACACTGAGAGTGAGGATAGACCTTGACCTACCTAAGATACAGAACACACTAGTATTGCTAGAGAGGGATTTTAATTTTCTGGAATTAGAGAAGAGAAACAGATGCCAGTAGGAGGTTAAATGAGGAACCACAGGAAGGGACTGTGTCAAGTAGCCCGTGAAGTTTAGACATGGCTGACCACAACTGCAGAAATTCAAGCTACATGCATATACCTCATTGTATATTAAACCTCTGTAAATTAGAAATTCTACTTGTATTGATCTACAAAGGAATAAACCAATAATTCAATCCCTCCCCCTTTTTCAGGGGGGAACAACCTATGATCTCTGGTTTTTAAGTTGTATACCTGGCTTCAAATACCATTTTCGGTGTGAGAGTACATACTGATCTAAGCTGCTAGTGTCAGCAGTAATGAAGTTGAACTGTTGAGCACTATTTTTTCCCAAAAGTATCTCATTAGACTACCACAGTGCTTCTGTAATGAATTCCTTCATACTAAATATCCATTATTCCATATGACTATCAAAATGAAGGCCAATAATTCAGACATAAAGAAATGGAAATAAAATCACTTTTGAAATTCTTCACAGACATACTGGTTCTAGATTTGGTATACACATATATAATCCCCCCAAAAGACAAAAGCTTTTAGGTGTACCCTTTGGTTTCTTAAGTCAACAAGCTTGTTGAATTGTCTCTTGTTGGGTACCCCAGAAGCTGAAAAATTTTTTCAAAGAAACTTTTATTGAATTGAATTTTTCACCTTTGACTTTTATTTTAGTGTTAATATTGTTGGATACAATGCTTATTGCTAGAATCAGGACTTCTGTATCTTGTTCCAAAGTCAAGTTTTGTGGGCACAATCGGTAGCCATTCTTAAACCTACATATTATCTCCAGTTAGGACACCAGGAGACAAACTAAAAGATACGAAGATAAATTAAGTTATTCAGTATATATTTATTGGAGACCTATCACGTTAGGGATATGGTAGAGAGGAAACAAATGTCCATTTTGAATAGAATTTAAACTCTAGTTAGGGAGAAGACAATAAAAATAAATGATTATATACTCTTTAAAGTGGTAATATGTGCTATGAAGAAGAATGGATCAGCATGAGAGATTACAGAGGGATGGGGGTGGGCAGTGACATTTTATGTAGAGAAGTAAATGCATGCTCTTTATTAAACTTATTACTGTGAAAACCAATTGCTTTATAGATCTATAGCTCTGATGAGTTCTGCTGCGTTCTATTGAGCCACAGAATTCCTGTGTGTGTGTGTGTGTGTGTGTGTGTGTGTGTGTATAAACCAGAAGCTAGACTGAATATTCTTCCTTTCCTGTTCACCTGACCATGGAATTTACTTGGCTTCTCAGTGTTGAATGAGAGTAGAGTAAGAACTCACATTTCTCTTATCATATCAACAGATGAGAAGGGAGTTCCAAAACAGCATGGACTTGAAAGAAGAAGCAAATAGCCATTATCTAAAATCAGAATCCTATGAAATGAGTCCATAGGACATGATAAACAAGCAAATAATCTTCATTGTCTTTCCTGCTCACTCTGAAAGCACCTCTCAAGCAGCATGGCCCAGGCTGGTTGGCCTTGACTTATGTTCAGTGTGTTCTTTAGGGTGAGATGGTGTAAACTTGAGGTTGGGATAAACTTTGAATTGTATTAGACTAGTAGTCCTTAGATATCTGTGTGCTTAAGATTTTCTTAAGGAACGTATTAAAGGTTAGATATACAAGCACAAGCAATAGAAAGTGTGCTTTAGTAATTCTAGAATGCAGTCTGAGCAGTAGTGGCCCAGTGTTTAGATTCCTTCACTTTACCTGAATCTAGGAGCTTGGAATCAAATTACCAAATCTGGCTTATTGTAAGAATCACCTTGAATATTATCTTAAAAATTAGTCTTCTTTTGAGTACTTAAGCCACATGCATCTGAATATTTAGAGGTGAAGTTCAGATAGTAATGCTTTTTAGTAAACTTTTAATAAAGCTCTTCAGTTTTATTTCTCAGAGTAGAATATCACCATTTTAGTGGTGTGGGGGAGAGGGTAATACAATACCCAGGTCTCTACCTGATTGCTGTAAATTAACACTTACTAATTGATGAACCATATCCACATAACCAAGAATAAGTCAGAGAACACAACCTCAACAAAGCTGAAAACACTTCCATTAAGTATCCTCAGAAAAACTTAAGAAGATTTTATACTTATAAAAAATATTGTTTTACATACAAAAATTAAAGCCATAGAGGGCTGGAAAGAGCTCTTGGTAATTAAAAATGTAATTTCCAAAAAATTAATAAAAGAGTTGCAAAGTTGTGTATAAAAAAATAAAGGGAAGTGGGGGGAAGAAAAGAAAAAAAAAAGAGGAACAATCCAAAAGATTCAACATTTAATTCATAGAAATTTCAGGGGAAAAAAAGAAGAAAATGAAGGGAAGGAAATACTGGAAGAAAAGAGAAAGAAAAAGAAGAAAACACTATTTTCTCAGAGTTCAGAGACAACTGAGTCTTCAAAATGAAAAGGGAGAGGAAGGAGGGAAAAAATGCAAACCATGTACCCATTGTAAATAGAAGATTCTCAAGGCATCCTGACAGGAGAGGGAAACCAAACAAAGCAAAACAAAAAATGACAAAACAGGCCACTTACAAAGACATACACATTTGGCTGGCATCAAACTTCTCATTGGCAAAAACACATGCTAGCTTGAAGTAGAGCAAATCCAAAGTTTGAATGAAAATCCTGAGGGGAAGGAAAAAAACAAAAAAGAGGTTAGAGTGGGAGAGAGCCAAAGCATAAGAGACTGTTAAAAACTGAGAACAAACTGAGGGTTGATGGGGGGTGGGAGGGAGGGGAGGGTGGGTGATGGGTATTGAGGAGGGCACCTTTTGGGATGAGCACTGGGTGTTGTATGGAAACCAATTTGACAGTAAATTTCATATATTAAATAAATAAATAAATAAATAAATAAATAAATAATAAAAAAAAAGAAAATCCTGTTTGTTTGTTTTTTAATTAATTTATTTATTTTGTGACAGAGACAGTGCCAGTGGGGGAAGGGCAGAAAGCGAGGGAGACTGAGAATCCCAAACAGACCTGGCACTCTCGGCTCAGAGCCTGATGCCCTGCTCAGGAAACCATGAGATCATGACCTGAGCTGAAACCAAGAGTAGGCTGCTGAGCCACCCAGGCGCCCCAAGTGAAAATTCTTTGAAGCCCAGAAATTTGAAAATAAAAAAACTATTAATCCAATATGACAGGAAAAAGGTATTTTTAGATGTTCGAAAATAACTCTTTCTTGTAATGAATCCATTTTTAAGAATGACAGCCAAGAAAATGCTCATAACAGCCAAAGGAGACAAAGAAGGCAGGTAAAGGGAAAGGCAGCCCACACCTGGGATTCTAGTGATAAGCAAGACGAGAGCTGAGCAGCAGGCCTAGACATTTTTGGTCCATTAAATTTATTTATGCTCCTATGACTTGATTCGCCAGATGCAAGAGGTGATCCTTTCCGGCCAGCTAACACCTACCCTGCAATCCATAACCTTATTTTAGTTCTACTACTTCTCATTCTGTATTTTAATAACTTTATTATTTCTACATTAACAGAGTTTATAACACCCACTATTTACAAAACTTTATTGCCATAAATATATATATTTAAAAATGGATCATTTTAACCGTTTGTAAATGTATAATTCATTGACATTAAGTCCATTCACAACATTGTGCAGCCATCACAACTATTTCTAAAACTTTTCCATCATCCCAGGCAGAAACTCTATAACGATTAAACAGTAGCTCTTCATTTCTCCCTCTCCCTGACCCCTCTCCAACTTTAATCTTTCTGTTTCTATAAATTTTTCTGTTACAAGGATTGCCTGTAAGTGAAATCATACCAACATTTTTCCTTTGTGCTTGGTTGATTTCACTTAGCATGTTTTCAAGGTTCATCCATATTGTAGCACGTGGCAGAACTTTATTCCTTTTTGTGGCTTAATAATTTTCTGTTGTATGTATATACTGCATTTGAAAATTCTATTCATCCATTGATGAACACTTAGGCTTTTTTCACCTTTTTGGCTATTGTGAGTAATATTGCAACAAACAGTGGTGTACAAGTATCTGTTTCTGTCCATTTTTTTCAATCCTTTGGGTATATCCCTAAGAGTGGAACAGCTGGGTCATATAGTAATCTCATGTGCTGCTTTTTTGAGGAATCATCAAATTGTTTTTCATAGTCGCTGTACCATTTTACATTCCCACAAAAATTTACAAGGTTCCGATTTCACTACATCCTCCCCAATGCTTGTTATTTTCTGTTTCTGGGAGTTGCTGTTGCTTTTGTGTGTTTGTTTATCTTGAGTAGAGCCATCCTAGTAGTTATGAAGTCCTGAAGGGATATCTATTTGTGGTTCTGATTTGCATTTCCCTAATGACTGATGATGTGAGGATACTGTTGAGCATCTTTTAATGTTCCCATTGGCTACTTGTGTATCCTCTTTGAGAAATGTCTAAGCCCTTTACCCATTTTTTCATTGGGATGTTTGTCTTTTGTTGTTGAGTTGTAGAAGCCCACTATTTTTTTTTGCTCTTATCTACCTTATTTTTTTTTAATTTTTTTCAATGTTTGTTTATTTTTGAGAGACAGACAGAGCACGAGCAAGGAGGAGCAGAGAGAGAGGGAGACACAGAATCTGAAGCAGGCTCCAGGTTCTGAGCCATCAGCACAGAGCCCGATGTGGGCTCAAACCCACAAACCATGAGATCATGACCTGAGCTGAAGTCAGACACTTAACTGACTGAGCCACCCAGGTGCCCCTTATCTACCTTTTTTTAAAGTACGAGTTCTATAATTAAGTATATTCGATGTTTACCGCAGACATTTGTACTTGAAAATCTCTACTCATTTCATGGTTTATGAAGCACATTGGTAAAATAGATTCTTCAGAATGGGCTGATGAATACAGTATTATTTCCTGAATTGTTATATATTCTTAACATTCTTCTCATTGACAAAAATTCAACTAGATATAAAAAATCTTCAGCTCATCTTCCCTTTCATTGAAAATATTATAAACGTTGCTCCATTGTTTTTGTAGCATTTAATATGGTTCTCAGAAATCTGATGCCAATTTGATTTTCTCTCCTTTATAAATAATATAAATTTTTTTGAGGGAGGTGAGTGGATGACAAAAGCATTTTTTTCTCCTTAACTTTAAAATCCAAGTGTTATATTAGGTTATATATCATGATATCATACATGATTATATATCATGTATGACTACATGTAGATTTAAGAATTTTCAGGATAGTTTTTCATATTTTTTTACTGTCCCATTTCTTTGGCTGTTTAACACTCCAAATATATTCATTTTTTTTTAAATTTTTATCCTTTTATACTTCTAATTTCCTTCCTGAATTTTCCATGATGTTATTCAGCCTTCAGCTTTTTAAAATTAAGTCATTATAAATTTGGTTCTGTCTTAATTATTTCATATGATCCATCAGTTCTCATTTTGTATCTTTCTTTGTCTAACCGTTTCCTTTCTGAGCTTATTTATTTTTGATTATCCAGTTATTTCCAAACTTGTATCATTTCCTTAATTTACTTTAGCTCATTTTGCAGTATTGTAATTATTCATCTTCTTTGTTGTTTCATTTCCACAATGAATGAGAGCTGGTGTGTTTCTATTTTCTATCAGAAATTAGTTCATTTTCTTCTGTTTTTTCTTGTCATAAATTTATATGTTATTAGATAATATCCCTGCCCCCTATACATGCACCACTGCATAATGAATTGGACATTCCAGGTCCTATGGACACGAGAGGGAGATGCAATAGGGTAACTTTCTTCACTTTTAAAATGTGAACATGAATGATTGAAATCAATTTTTCTTCTACAGCCCTGATGTATCTCTCTGAGCTAAAACAGCTTTAGGACAATATTTCCTATCTACTATAGAGCTCTCTGAGCCTTGTCTTTCAAGGCAGTGCCCTTAGGTGTAGATGTGCTATTTTGTTATTTCTGAACTTTCTAGTATTTGCTTTCCCCAAGTTCTTTCCTGTGTTCATTCTCTATACATTTTTGCTTTCTTATCTCTAGTGCTGTGCCCGCACCATTGGGTTTTTATTCCCAGTAGTTTACCCTTGTTAGGTTGTGTCCTTCTCAAGGTAATATTTACTTCTGAATTATTTTTTTTTGAGGGGTGGGGGAGAGAGAGAGAGAGAGAGAGAGAGAGAGAGAGAGAGAGAAAGGGAGAAAGGGAGAAAGGGAGAAAGGGAGATAGAGAATCTCTGCACTGATAGTGGGACTCGAACCCAAGAACCATGAGATCGTGACTTGAGCCGAAATCAAGAGTCTGCCACTTAACTGACTGAGGCACCCACGCATCTCTCTGAATTTCTCATTGACCCTCTACAGCATGATCCTCACAAGTCTGTGTGTAGTTTGGTTTTAATAGGTTTTATTCTTTTTGAGTAATTATAGGTTCATAACAAAATTGAGAGGAAGTTGCAGATGACCTCCTGCCGTCACTCATTGTTTTAGCCTCCTCCATAACTGATAACTCCCACCAGAGTGGTACACTTGTCACAACTGATGAGCATACATTGACCCAGAGACCATAGTTACCACTATCACCCAAAGACCATAGTTTACATTAGGGTTCCCTTTGGGGTTGTGCATATATAATGACATGTTCCATCATTCTGGTATCATACAGAGTAGTTTCACTGCCTTCAAACTCCTTTGTGCTCCACCTACCCATCCCTTACCTCTCTGCCTCAACCCTTGGAAACTGCTTTTCTTTTTGGTGTGTCCATAGTTGTGCCTTTTCTAAAATGTCACATAATTACATTCACAAAATGTGTAGCTATTGTCAGCTTGGCTTCTATCACTTACCAGTATTTAAGTTTTATCCATGTATTTCATGACTTGATGACTTGATTGCTCATTTTTTGGGGGGTTGAATATTATTCCATTATCTGGATGTATCACAGTTTATTTATCCATTCACCTAGTGGAGGACTTCTTGATTGCTTCCAAATTTTGGGAGTTATGAATAAAGCTTTTTCGTATATATGTGTGTGAATTTCGGTGTGGACATAAGTTTTTACCTTGTTTGGGTAAATTAAAAACAGCATAATTGCTTGGTAAGAGTATGTTTAACTTTATGAGAAACTACCAAAGTGTCTTCCAAAGTAGCTGTGCCACTTTGCATTCCTATCGACAATAAATGAGAGCTGTTTCTTGCATTTGGTGTTGTCATTGTTCTGGATTTCAGCCATTCTATTAGTTGTATGGTGGTTGTGTATAATTTTTTGCACTTACTGAAAAAATAGGGAATATTCCTCATCGGGTGGTATTCTCAGACTTAGGAAGGGGGTCCTCTCTTTTTAGGATGAATACTCATTGACATTTTTTTTTCCTCAGGCTTCTGGGTAAGTCGGTCGTGTCCTTTAACTGCCTCTTCTGTTGCTATAAAATATCTGATCTTGCCCAGGTCCTGATGCGGGTGCTAAGTCAACCACAGCCATGAGCACCTTAGGACTTTGGGTTATTTTCTGTCATTTATGTTGGTCAAAGGGCTCATTTGTGCTGTTTTGTGGGTTTTTTTGTGTGCTTTAAGTCCAATTTTTTTATTTTTGTTTTTTTAGGAAGAGGTTTGGAGATATTGAAAAACTTCACTAGTGTCATGATCTTGTTATGGGAAGTTCCAAGTATAACTGCTAAATTATTTTATGACTTATATAAAGTAGCTTGGTAAATGTTTTACAGTAGTTATTTGAATGCATGTTCTATATTTAGAGCTATATATTTTCCCTTTAGGGGAAAATGTCACTTTTCATTTTTTGATGATCATCCAATGATAAGTCACTTAGGAACCTGGACATACTCAGTTATTCCCAAGGGTTTAATCAATGCTATCTCTTTTAATCGGTCATTTGGGAATTCTGTTGTCATTTGTGTCTGAACTCTATAAGCCAGATCTCTATTCTCTGTTCAGTATCTTGGCGTTTTTTATTTATAACTTTTTAATCAGTAGTAGAAAAACGTTTTAAATAGTAGACAGGAACTTTTCATGGGCTTTTATATGCTCTGGTAAAATTCTTAAAAAAAAAAATTGGCATTGTCTTCAATTGTACTTCCTTCAGAGAATATAGATTTATTGTTATTTGGTGAAAACTACAGAGATAAATCTGCAAAGTCTTCTCAACTTCTGTACTGCTAAGGTATAACAGGCATTGCATTTCACGGAAACAAGACAGAATAGAATCTGGGAATTGTATTCTGAATATTTAAAAGATGGGAGTAGGATTCCACTAGGTAAAGTTTTTCTTCTAAACTAATTTTTGTTTAACATGCATTTGAATTTGAAAATTTTTGTCTGTGTTTTTTTCATGACACATTTGGACATTTGAGCTCTATAATTTGCCTAAAATCTGTAGGTATTAAACTGTCATTTATTCTTGAACTTTGAAACGTAGTTTTCATTCTTGTTTCTAAAGTTTGAGTTTCTTATTATCTTGTAAATCAACTAAAACAGTTTTGATTGTGATCTCTTGGAGGGTTGTTAGTTTGTCTTATTGTTATCCAATGTATTCAGTATAATGTGTTGCCTTTTAGGGCAGCTCAAATCTCTTCTCCCTTCCTGCACCTGTTTCCACTCACTATCTCCTAAATCCCTGAGAAAAGCTGATTTGAATCCATCAGATTTATTAGTCTATGAAGGAAACTGAACTACTTTTCAATGATGTAGATGTTGGAAATAGATTTGGCTCTTTTGGTTTTATTTCTCTCTCCTTCCCTTTGATTTTTATTCTTTGGTTTCCTTTTCCTCATCTTTATAGTAGTGAAATCTAGAGTCACACTGTCCAATAAGGTAGCCAATAGCCACATGTGGCTGTTGAGCATTTGGAATGTACTAAGTAGTACAAACCTCAGCATGCTTCACCGTGACACCATAAAGTGCTACTTACATACATATCAGGTAAATTATCCTAAGATGTCTCACTGATATATTTATATTGAATATCTGGGGCACTTTTAGGGGCTAATAGAAGGTTGCAAGATGCAAATCCCAGCCAAATATGGTCTCATCATGTTATCATAAATGCACAAAAAAAATGTGATAGTGTTCTGAGTTTTCTACTCAATGGGCAGAAGTTGAAATGAATTGATCCGTTTCGGGATAGCAGACTCAGTCACAATATATTAGGCACAATTAAATTTAAACTTTTATTCAGTATCAGTAACTCTGACCTCACTAAAGACTCCATTATTAAGGACCAAGTCCCTTTTTTTTTTTTGGTAATCATCCACATCTCAGTGTTGTCTCACAATTGCAGTAACAGAGCTTTCTCATCTGATAAATGGTGGCAATATATAAAATGAATATTAATGGTATTGCAAATCTATGATTCTATTTATACTCAGTTTGTAAAGTAATAACCTCAGGGGTGTGAAGAAACATAAAACACAACAAAAACAGTAATTTTCTTCTAAAATCACCAAAATGGAATGTCCAGAGGTGAGGGAGTCTTTGCTGAATGAAACGACAAGTACAATGTGATAATGAAAGTATTCAGTTAACACATCACTTATTTAGGTCCTACATTCACACACCAAACCTCAGGATCCAGCTTTTCTTAAGAACATTTTAGCACTTACTTTAAATGTGGTCTGAGGCTTCTATGGAAAATAAAGAATAATAGAGCCATTAATAAAACACCTTTCAATTCTGAAGAGGATCTGATATAGAAGAGGTCAAATATTATTTTTAAATGGTCTAAGATATCTTCTATACTAAAAGCTAGGCATGTCACTTGAAGATGCTATTTGTTGTGACGCTGAAATAATAAACGGTGATTAAATCCGTGTCTTGCCTTAGAAAGTTGTTACCACTTGTGTTCAGTAAACATTAGAATTTCTTTTAAGTTTTTTGGTCTCTTGATTAATGTCATTCTTGCTTGAGATAACCGATTTGAAATCCTTTGCCTTCTCATTGAAATATGGAAACATAGAAGATATGTGAATATACAGCAGGACTATAAACTAGGCTTATTAAGTCTAGGACCTGCCAGATGTTAGGAGGAATGTAAACTAAAATACCCAAAAGGAACTTGGGCAAAGCAGTGGCTCCAAACAGTGTCTTTCAAACATTATACTACTGTCTGTCCCTCATTTATTTAGAAATGTGTGTGTGTGTGTGTGTGTGTGTGTGTGTGTGTGTGTGTGTGTAGGGAGGGAGAATTGTTTGGGTACCTCCATGACTGCAGGATGCCACTGATATTGGACACATGAAGCTAAGGACACTAAAAATCCTACAGTATGTGGGACAGTCCTCAATCATAGATAAATGTGAAGCCAAATTATGACAATGCTGTCATTGAGATGCACTGTGAATGAAGATTTCGACCCACCCATAGTATTGGCCTTCGCTTGACCTTCAAACTGTGAAAATATTGCAATAGCGCCACACTTGTTTTACGATTGTTCCTCCCAGGCAGCTTCATTGATTCTTCTTTAGAAAAATCTAAATATAATACAGTATTAGAACCTTAATATATTCCTTATGCAGAAATTATAATTGCCAAGTTCTTTGGTCAAAATGCAAAACACTGCCGATAGAAATAGCATTTTAAAGGTAAACATTTTCATATGCATAATTTAAAAGCATTTCTCTATTCTTTTTTCTTCCTCTTTCCTCTTCCGCTTCCTTCATATTTGTCTTGCCACCTAAGAGTCACTAAGATGAACCCAGTTTTTAATACCTACATAAAAAAGAATAATTTTGTGTAATTGTAAATTTATGTATTATAAATAAAAATAGGTGCCTAATTTTCTAAGACTGATGTCAGTCCCAGCCATCCAGAAGACTGTGTTAGAGTACTTGTTAGGAAGTATACCCTATATTACAAGCACATGATGCCTCTCCCTATATTTATAGAAATGCCAATCATAGAGACCAAATGGGGCTTCTCTTCCTCCTCAATGTTTCTTAGAAGTGGAGTAAAATGAGAGGATAAGAATGTTTCCTTTTCTTGGATTCTCATCTAGAATCTTGCCATGAATTCTATTTCTAGTAGCAATTGCTAACATTCTTAGCTCTACAATTCTTTTAGAAATCCACTGAGCGGATGTATTGTAAGTCCTAAAAATTTACGTACTACCTTGATATCTTTGAGTCCCATAAGGTCCCAAAGACTTCATTGTGGGTTCATCTGCCCTTGTCAGCTCTGGATCCCCAATGTTAGATGGGAAAGGCTCATCACCTGGCCACTTTCCCTGAATCAGCTGGACCAGCTACACCCTACCTAGTTGTCACCCTGTTGATTTTCAGCTCCTTGCCAATGTGAGGAATTTTCAAATAAACATATTCTTGTGGGGAACATTGGCATCTTGTTACTACTGTAGGACATCCCACAGCCCCTGGTGGTTCATTCACTCTATTCTTAAGTGATATTCCAGTGTGGCCCTGCATATAATGTAATGGCCTGCTCCCTGGTCTGTGTGTATATGTGACTAATAAACTGTTGTCTGTTTAATCTCTCCAGCTTTGAGTGACATGTGTTCACCCATCTCTAGAACCCCAGGGCAAGACTTTGTACTTCACCAAGGGAGTGAAGAGTTGAACAAAACAACTGGGGTCATGAGCAGCATGGTCCAATCATGACAGAGGGCACCCAGACAGCTTTACCTGATGTGCCTTAGCTAACTAACTGGTTCCTAACTTCCCCTAACTGGGGAAGGCTTCCTGGGACAGAACAAATTGCTGGCTGGCTTGTGCTTTTGCTTGTGCAGTATTCTGTTGTCCTTCTCAGTGCTGCCATCTTCCATTCTATAGCATCATTCTTCCCCGCAATGTGAGAACTATTGTAATTTGACTATGTCATGGCATGAGATGGTGCTGGGTAAGGCCTGTGTCTGCCAGGTGGTCTCTGGGACTCCTGCCACCAAATCCGAGGCAGGGGGCCTGACAAACTCATACAGAGTATGATGAGAAGCTGATCTGTCAATAAGAACTGGGGGCAATGACAACATAGTGTCTTAATTGGTGGGCTCTTGAGTCCTGTTTGCACTTGAGCAGGCTAGAGCTCTCAAAGATAAATATTCCAGGATACTGTGCCTAGCATGTGAATGGAGGTAGATCATTTGGGGCAATCACCCAGCCATCATTCAGGAAGGTAGCTTGTTGACTTAAGGTTTTGCAGAAAGGCTGAGTTTCAGGTCATCAAGAGAAAAATTAAGAATGATTTCCCATTGTGTCATAAGAGTAAAGGCAGGGGTAGTGACAAGGGTAGGGACCTAGCCCTTCTCTTGTGCTGCTGCTTGCCATGCTGCTGTTGTGTGCTCTCCTAAACCCCAATGGTATTGAGTTGCACATCATGGTGGCCAGTGGCTCCAGCACTATGAGAAATAAAGGGGGCAAGGAGGAGTATTTGGTACTCCTCTTCTCTCCCCCTTGCAAGATACGTAACCAGTGTGCCTGGGCTTTATTTAGTGCTGCTGCTTAATACCATGCCCAAGGACTAATCTTCCCACTCTAGGTCTTGAATACCCACACCTGGGCCATAGATAAAATGACCTAAGTGGTTGTGAGACACTGATCCCAGGAAAATTGACTGGCATTCCCCAGAGGAATTAGGAAACCACTACTTCCCTTTTCTCCATAACCACCCAGAATGAATGATCAGATGAAGACAAAAACAGAGAACTATGAGGGCAATGAGGCGAGATACCCAAGACAGTAAAAAGAAAAGAGGAAAGTCCTCCCGGCAGAAGATGGGGCTGCAGCAGAGAATGGTGTCAATCTATGGGCCTCTGGGCTGTGGCCCCATTCTGTTGTGGCCTAATTCTGAGAACTACAGAGAAAAACACCCACTGATCTGTTGTACCCCTGTGCACAGTGGAGGGATTTATTCAAACCTAAGTCCAGGGTACTTCAGTCATGCAGTTATTGCTGTGAGGGTGGCCCTTACCTCCAGGATACTGACTTGGGGCTGTTTAAAGAAGAAATTAATAAGTAATCTGGATGAAGAGACCCCCCCCCCACCTCAGGTTTGTCCAGTGACAAAATGGGTAGGGAGAATGAAAGCAAAGAAAGAGATAGATGAGAGGGAGGGAGAGAGAGAGAGAGACAGAGATCTTATCTCCCCTACCAACCAATAATACACTTACATACACATAATTCTTATAGATCATATTAATTGACAGCTAGAGATGAGAGGGTTCCATGATTTTCAATTGACATTAATTGTGGAACATAGAAAAATCTTTGTGTACACATTTATAGGTCTCTGATTCACGTTAAAGAAGTTGATAATGCTTATTCTGTACATAGCATATGGCAATAGTGTCGTAAGTACTACTTCATTTAATACTTAATGGAAATTAAGTATGGAAGAGGTTATTATTACCCCTTGCCTCTAGTGTAGATGTGAGAAAACCGAGATATAGCAAAATTTAATAACTTGCCCCAAAATTCTATGCTTAGTGAAAAAAGTAGAGGCAAGTCCCAATTATCCAACTGCAGAGCCAATATACCTAAATGCTCGACATGCAACCATTGTTTGTGATTGTGTGTAGTAGAGAGCCTGTCATACGTGAGGTAAGGCAGTACTTCAACTTTCATGTTCCCATGATTCACATGGGGATCCCATTGAAATTCAGACCCACAGACCACGCTTTGACTAGCAAGGATAGGGAATCAGAGCTTTGAAATGAGTGGCTAAATGACAGTTCTGAGATTCTGCTGCTGATTTGGGCACAGACTCAAACGTGAATTTCTATATTGACTATCTATATAGAGTATATACATACATATGCATACATACATATATATACATACAGTGAATGTGAATATCTACATAGAGTATCTCTTGTGTTCTGGGCTTTGTACTAGACACTGTAGATAAAATGTCAAATAATCCATTGTCTCTATCCTACAGGAGCTTCCTATGTGATGGACTCTGAATGCAGCATACAGTTTCTCCTCTGACTAAGGGTGGGTAAGTGCTCTCAGCGATGGTGAACTATTGCCCAGTGAGTTTGAGGGGGAAGACCACATGACTAGTTGTGTTTCCACACACCTGACAGTAGCATATCTAGATGATGCAAGTCCTCTCTCTTGTCTAAAACCACCCTCCAGCATTATATACACCTCTGTGATAGTAAACATTTCCTTCTTCTTCCCATATGTCTCTAAATTTTGCAAAAACACAAATATAAACAGCATTCTTGACATATTAATTATGTATTTCTGTTGAATGACATAGTCATTACTTTTCACACATTAAAATTTTCTCCCAGTTTATAGAATACATTGGTTCGTAAGAATGGATTTTAACTATGCATATCTGCTACTTCATAATATACTCTATGAACTGTTTCAAAATTTAAGCTGTTCTAAAATTTGTATTCTAGACTCATGCTACCATTTCTTCCCTCTAGCTTTTATTAATTGGGCTACAAACTTAGATGAATAAGGCAGCTAGTGAATTAAGACTACTGACATTGTGTGAAGTAGAATAGTAAGTCAGTAACTCTAAGAATGAATACAAATTTATAAATTCAAAACTGAACTGTAAAAAAGCTCACAAACATAAACTACACAGAAAAATCTGAACTCAGGTGATTAAGTTCAGGTCATTCCTATCTGGTTTATGGACAGAAGAGGATGAAATACACGCCATGGGTAGTTTCATAATTCCAGCAGCAAAATCAATTGTTCTAGCAGGTGCTGGAAAAATCTATGGCATCATGGGGTTCAACGCTGATATCAAATCATAAATACAATAATCAAATGTGAAAGTGAACACAGCTTTAGAGAAATGTACAGGCATACCTCAGAGATATTACGGCTTCAGTTCCAAACCACCACAGTAAAATGAGTATCTCAGTAAAGCAAGTCAAATGAGGCTTTTGGTTTCCCAATGCATATAAAAGTTATGGATACATTATACTGTAGCCTATTAAGTGTGCAATAGCGTTATGTCTTAAAACACAATGTGGATACCTTAATTTAAAAATACTGCTAAAAATGCTAACTATCATTTGAGCTTTCAGCAAGTTACAATCTTTTCGCTGGTTAAGGTTCTTGACTCAAAGTTGATGGCTGCTGACTGATCAGGGTGGTGGTTGCTGAAGGTTGGGGTGGCTGTGGAATTTTTAAAAAATAAGGACAATGGAGTTTGCTGCATTGATTGACTCTTCCTTTCATGGACGATTTCTGTGTAGCATGGGATTCTGTTGGATAGCATATTACCCACAGTAGAATTTCTTCCAACATTAGAGCTGGTCCTCTCAATTAAAAGCTGTTGCTTTATCAACTAAGTTTACATAATTTTCTGAATCTTCATTCTCACTTCAATAACAAACTCATCTTCCCAGTAGTTTCCATCTCAAGAAACCACTTTGCTCATCCATAAGAAGCAATTGCTCACCCATTTAAGTTTTACCATGAAATGGCAGCAAATGTCGTCACTTGACTTCTAATTTAGGCTTGACTTCTAATTTAGTTCTCTTGTTGTTTCCACCACATCTGTAGTTCATTCCTCCCCTGGTGTCTTGAACCCCTGACAGTCATCCATGACGGTTGGAGTCAACTTCCTCCAAACTCCTGTTCATGTTGACGTTTTGACCTCTTCCCATAAATCATGAAGTTCTTAACGGCATCTGGAATGGTGAATCTTTTCCAAAAGGTTTTCAATTTACTTTGTCCAGATCCATCAGAGAAATCACTGTCTGTGGCATTGCCAAATCCATTTCTTAAATAATAATAATGGAAAGTCAGAATTATTCCTTGATCCATGGGCTGCTGAATAGATGTTGTGTTAGCAGGCATGAAAACATTAATCTTATTGTGCATCTTCATCACAGCTTTTGGGTGACCAAGTATATTGTCAGTGAACTCTGATATTTTGAAAGGAATCTTTTCTCTTTTCTTTTCTTTTCTTTTCTTTTCTTTTCTTTTCTTTTCTTTTCTTTTCTTTTCTCTTTTCTTCTCTTTTCTTTTTTTCCTTTTTCCTTTCCTTTCTTTTCCTTTCCTTTCCTTCTTTCTTTCTCTTTAGCAGTAGGTCTCAATAGTGTGCTTATTCAGTAAACTATGTTGTAAACAGATGTGTTGTCATCCAGGCTTTTTTTGTTTGTTTTTTCATTTATAGAGCACAGGCAGAATAGATTTAACGTGATTCTTTAGAGCCCTAGGATTTTCAGAATAGTAAAACAGCTTCATTATGTCCTAACAAGAGAGTCACCGTGTCCTTTGAAGCTTTGAAACTAATATTTGACTTCTCCTTTCTAGCTGTGAAAGTCCTGGATGACATCTTCTTCCATTAGAAGGCTATTTTGTCTACATTGAAAATTCATTGTTTAGTTTACCTACTTTCATGAATTGTCTTAGCTACATCTTATGGATAACTTGTTGAAGCTTCTACATCCGCTCTTACTCCTTCACCTTATGCTTATATGTTATGGAGATGACATCTTTCCTGAGCCCCATAACCCAACCTTTGAAGGTCCCAACTTTTCTTATACAGCTTTCTCACCTCTCTTAGCCTTCATAGAACTGAGGCTCTGGATTAGGCTTTGGCTTCGGGGAATGTTGTGGCTTGTTTGATCATATGTCCAGACCCCTACAACTTTTTCCATATGAGCAAGACAACTGTTTTGTTTTCTTATCATTCATGTGTTAACTGGAGTAGCACTTTAAATTTCCTTCAAGAACTTTTCCTTTGAGTTAACAATTTGATGAATTGTCTGGCCCAAGAGGCCTAGCTTTTGCCATATCCTGACTTTGGATGTGCCTTCCTCACTGAGTTTAATCATTCAAAGCTTTTAATTTTGTGTCTCAGAGAATAGGGAGGCCCAGAGACAGGGAGAGAGATGGGAAATGACTGGTCCATGGAATAGTCGGAACACACACATTCCTGGATTAAGTTTGGCATCTTACAAACTTAAGTGCAGTTAGTGGCACCCCAGAACAATTACAGTAGTAGCATCAAAGATCACTGATCACAGATCACTATAATAAATGTAATAATAATAAAAACGTTTGAAATATTACAAGCCTCAGAATGTGACATGAACACAAAGTAAGCAAATGCTGTTGGAAAAAAAATGTTGCCAAGACACATCTTCAATTTGTACAAATGCACTACTGCAAAGCACAATTAAAGAAGTGCAATAAGATAAGGTATGCCTATATAGCACCTGTGCACTAAAGTCAGTTATTAATCTTACAGAGGCAATTATTTATTTAACCTATTTTCATAAATAGGAAGATTCAAATCAACACACATGGTCATCACAAGTAAGGAAACATGTATAGGTATTTAGATTGGTTTTACAAATTACCACACAACTTTCCCTACTCTAATATCTAGCAGTACATGAATCACACACTTCAAATGGACTTCCTATCATAAGGACCTTCTGCCAGTACTTTTGAAATTAGATAATAAATAATGGCTAAATGGAATTAGGATCTCTCTTACTGGCATCGCACTCAAGCTACAGTCTACTTTTCAGTATACCTCATAAGAAAAGTATTTGTTTTAGAAAAGGCTAACATATTTACCTACTTCCCGAGGTACAATGGTACAAATTTTGTGTTTGTGTGTGCATTTTGTGGCCTCTTGCCCAGTTTCTGTGATACTTGAAGCTGGCACAAGTTCAAGATAAATAACATCTAACAATGTTAGAAAGCTTGACTTTTATGTGCCCATCAGGCAATAGAAGATGGATGATATTGTCAAGGAAATTTTCATTACAGGAAAAATGCATACTGTTTGGCAGACAATTCATTTTATGCCTTTCACACAGAGATTATATCCCAAGAGTTATGTTTCAAAGTCATCAAAAACAGGAAATACATTTTATATTTCTAACTGAAAATAATAGCATTAATTAGCTTGCTTTGGGGAAAATGTGATAAAAATATTAATGTCTATCAAAAGTCCTTAAACCACAAGACTTGCAGTGATGTAAAATATGTATTCATCTGAATTAGTAGAGAAATATAGATACACTTGGTAAATGCAATTTAAAATTAGAGTGCTTTGGTAAATTATTTAGACATCTGTATCTTGAAAGGATTACTTTTTATCTATGATAATAATTAAATTTCAATTCTATATAAAGCAAATAAAAATTCTGTGGAATAAATGTCTTTAGTAATTATTAACAGTGATATTATGTATGCTTCAGAAGAGAAATCTTGTCAGTACAAAGTAAGGTATTTGATTTATACAGCCTAATCAGAGATAATACAATTAAAACCCTCCTGCAAGAGTTTAGAAACAATAGGTAGAAAATTGTCATAGACTCTGGGTCTGGATTTCTCTCTTGTCCAGCAAGAGAGTGGACACAGGATTGAAATGCAAGAGAGGCTAATGTCCAGAAGGAGACAAGAGCCCTGAATAAGGGTCCTTTCTCCATTTTTATTAGGATCAGAAGGCTTACAAGTGTGATGGACGTGCACAAAGAGACAATGAAACCGTGAACATTAACTCATGGGTTGTGGGGGAAAGGGAGTTTTGAAGATGTGTAGTGTTAGGGGTTTGGGTCAATACAAAACAGAATCATGGTGCTGGGCAGAAGGTTGTTTACAGCAGGCATGAGGCACCACCTCTTTTTACCTAAACTGGCCTAGGGGATAAGAAAGACTGTGCTACCTCAGGGTCAAGGAGACATCTTTCTTTTGCTAATTATCTCTGCTCTGGGCAACTTTACCCTGCTAAGGTCTAAAGCCATGTTTTCCTGTTTTTGTCCTTCCTTCCCTATGAAAGCTTTCTGCTATTGTACTAAGTTGGGAGGTTCTTCTGCCCTGACTACCTAATCTTGTGTACCTAATCTTGGAGGCTTTCATCCTGAGGCCTTCCTATTCCTATACCTTTGTCCTATACTGGGGGCCTTTGCTCTGTTTACCTAATCTTGTTTACCCAATCTTGGGTGTGTTCATCCTGTGGCTTTGTAATTCTTTATGCCTTGTTATCCCATTGGTACAACCTCAGGGAATTCCTAAGCTTATCCCCCACAGAAAATAACTCAACATTCCCTTTTAAGATGGCATTGGCTTGGGGTGCCTGGGTGGCTCATTCTCTTAAGTGTCCAACTCTCAATTTTGGCTCAGGTCATGATCTGGCAACTTTGTGAGTTCAAGCCCCGAATCAGGCTCTGTGCTCACAGTGCAGAGCCTACTTGAGATTCTCTCTCTCTCCCTCTCTTTCTGCCCCTCCCCTACTCATGCTGTCTCTCTCTCTCAAAGTAAAAAACTTAAAACAATTTTCTAAAGATGGCATTGGCAGCTGTACATAACAGGCAAGAAACCAAAAACATACAAACAAAAAAATCTTAAGTGCTGTACAATGTAAATGCAGTTTATTAAGTGAAATTTCATGAACAGGATGTTTTTCCAAAAATTCTTTTTGACCTGATTAGGGATTTCCCACTCTGGTGAATACTTTTTCAGTGAAATGAGAAACATTTGATTTCTTAAAAATGTTAAATAACTAGCATGATTTAATTAGGTTTTGATTTTCACAATGCTACGTGTGTATTTGTGTTTTATTTATATGTATATGTGTGTATATATACATATACATATGTATATATGTGTATATATATGTATAGATATGTGTGTGTATATATATATGTTTATATGTATTTTCTTGGGTTTATTTATATATATGTATATATATGTGTGTATATATACATATGTATATATATGTATATATATGTGTATAAATACATATAAATGTATTGTATATGTATTTATATGTATTATATGTATTTTATATTTATATGTATTATATGTATTTTTTTGGGTCATTCAAATGCCAATATTTTACCCTGTAGGTTCTTTAAAAACTGGGTTAATTTCTAAAAATTAGGACTGCATGTGTTCTGTGTGTGTGTGTGTGTGTGAGAGAGAGAGAGAGAGAGAGAGCATCATGCTCTGAGATCAGCTTTGTCTCTGTTTGTGAACATAGAAAATTATAGTTTCTGCAACAGGTGTTTCATAATCTTTCCATAGGGAGACTGAAGCTCAGTTCCATTAGGTGTTTGAGACATTCCAGGAGAGAAGTTGATAGTCCTGGTTGGCCAGCACCCTTTTTGATTCATGGTCAGTGTTTAGGGGTTGGAATCTACCTTGGCTCAGATTCCTTTCCCTGAATCAATCACTGTGGCTACAGAGGCAGGGTTATGTTTTAATATAGGGCATCAGTAAAGAAATGGCATGCTGGAAGACAGGCAATAATAATAAAAAGTATATTTTGTATATTATAAGGACACTAACCCTTATGTAACTTACTTTCTAATAATTTTTCCATCATTTGTCTTTTGCTTTACATGATGGTGTAATGTGTAATAATTTTATATTTTATAGTTTATCACCCTTCTTTATATGGTTTTTCTCTGATACATAATTTTATTAAAACTTTTTTTTTAATGTTTATTTTGAGAGAATGAGAGAGAGCATGCAAGCAGAGGAAGGGCAGTAGGGGGCAGAGACAGAATCTTAAGTAAGCTAATCTCTGCACCATTAGCACAGATCCCAACCCAGGACTTGAAACCACGAAATGTGAAATCATGACCTGAGCCAAAATCAACAGTCTGATGCTTAACTGGCTGAGCCACCTAGGTGGCCCTCTCATAAATAATTTAAAAGGCATCTTCTTCTAAGATCAGAAAGAAAAAAAACAAACACAATTTTCTTATTTTGTTTCATTTTTTTTGTATTTCTTATTGGAGTTAATTTCAATATAAGGTACGAGATCTTGATCTAACTCTGTCTTTGATTTGAATATTTATGCTAACACCATGAATGGAACAATTGTTCTGGTTTTACTAATATGAAACGTACTGTGTTATTATAGTAAATTCTTCCACCTGGGACTGGTTTTGTGCTTTCAATTCTTTTCCATTTGTATGTGAATTCTTGGGCCATTTTAAATTTGCTCAATATTAAAATCATATTTATTTTAAATGTCTTAAATTGTTATTTTCTAATACTGGTTCTTATTGCTTGATCATTCATCAGATAAATTTAGAGGTACTTTGTCATGTTCTGAAATATTCTTGCTGGAATCTATTTGAACTTTAACATATTTGGAAATTCATTTACAGAAAATTACAGAGTTAGTATAATTAAAGTGTTATCACTAATATGATGAGTAAATCCTTTCATTCAAACTCCCTTTTATAACATGTAGTCAAAATAAGTATATTTGGCTCTGATTTTACATTTTATGACTTCTATTGCCTTTTCAGTTTTCTATATTTTATTTATATTTTTATAAATTTTATTTTTTTATTATGTTTTTGCATCTTTTCTTTCTAGTGAACTGGAAAATACATAGCCCAGTGAGATTTAAAATTTGAAATGAAATGAATATATGTTGGGGTGGCTGGATGGCTTAGTTGGTTACAAGTCTGACTTCAGCTCAGGTCATGATCTCATGGTTCGTGAATTCAAGCCCCATGTTGGACTGTGTGTCGACAGCTCAGAGCCTGGCACCTGCTTCAGATACTGTGTTTCCCTCTCTCTGTGCCTGTCCCCTGCTTGTGCTCTGTCTCTGTCTCTCTCTAAAATAAATAAATATAATAAAAAAAATTTTTTTAATGAATATACAGTTTTTTAATCAGTTTTAGGTTTATAGCCTAATTCATTGTAAAGTGTGCTGAATTCCTATTTATCCTTTCCATTTATACATGTAGAATCTCCTCTGTTATTGATATCTTGCAACACAGTGGCACATTTGATATAATTGACGAAACTTCATTAACACATAATTATCACCTAAAGTCATTGGGGCTCATTCTTAGAGATACACATTCTGCATTGTGACAAATGTTTAACAAAAATGAATTATTACTTAGATAGAAATAATCTATCAAACCATGAGAAGGCAGAGCAAACTTAAATGCATATTACTAAAAGAAGAGAATCTCAAAAAGACTACATAGTGTATGATTCCAACTGTGTGATATTCTGGAAAAGGTACAACTCTGGAAACACTAAAGAGTTCATTGGTTGTTGGAATTTAGTGGGGAGGGAGGGATGAATAGACAGAGCACAGAGTCTTTTTAGGGCAGTGAATCTCTGTATGATAAAACAGTAGGTGCATGTCATTATACATTTATCAAAACCCATTTTATTATTTATTTATTTATTTATTTATAATTTATATCCAAGTTAGTTAGCATACAGTGTAATAATGTTTGGAGGGGTAGATGCCAGTGATTCATCCCCTATGTGTAATTACACCCAGTGCTCATCCCAACAAGTGTCTTCCTTAATGCCCCTTGCCCATTTAGCCCATCCCCCTACTCACAAGCCCCTCCAGCAACCTTCAGTTTCTTCTCTGCATTTAAGAGTCTCTTATGGTTTGTCCCCCTCCCTGTTTTTATATATTATTTTTGCTTCCCTTCCCTATGTTCCTCTGTTTTGTATCTTAAATTCAACATATGAGTGAAGTCATGTGATATTTGTCTTTCTCTGATTAACTTATTTTGCTTAGCATAATACCCTCTAGTTCCATCCACATTGTTTCAAATGGCAAGATTTCATTCTTTTGACTGCCAGGTAATACTCCATTGTATGTATTGTTTGTGTGTATATATATTTCCATTTTTTTGTGTGTTTTCTTCAACTTCTTTCATAAGCTTTCTATAGTTTTCAGTGTATAGATTTTTCACCTCTTTAGTTAAGATTATTCCTAGGTATTTTATGGGTTTTGGTGCAATTGTAAATGGGATCAATTCCTTCATTTCCCTTTCTGTTGCTTCCTTATTAGTGTATAGGAATGCAACTGATTTCTGTGTATTGATTTTGTATCCTGCAACTTTGTTGAATTCATGGATCAGTTCTAGCAGTTTTTTGGGTGAAATCTGGGTTTTCCATATAGAATTCATGTCATCTGTGAAGAGTGATTTGGGTGCCTTTTATTTCTTTGTGTTGCCTGATTGCAGAGGCTAAGACTTCCAATACTGTGTTGAATAACAGTGGCGAGCGTGGACATCCCTGTCTTGTTCCTGACCTTAGGCGGAAAGTTCTCAGTTTTTCTCCATTGAGGATGATATTAGCAGTGGGTCTTTCATATATAGCTTTTATGATCTTGAGGCATGATCCTTCTATCCCTTCTTTCTTGAGGGTTTTTACCAAGAAAGGATGCTATATTTTGTCAAATGCTTTCTGTGCATCTGTTGAGAGGATCATGTGGTTCTTGTCCTTTCTTTTATTGATGTGATGTATCACATTGATTATTTTGTGGATATTGAATCAGCCCTGCATCCCAGGTATAATTACCACTTGGTCGTGATGAATAATTCCTTTAATATATTGTTGAATCTAATTGGCTAGTATCTTGTTAAAATTTTAGTATCATTAACATTTTCTGTTTCTTCCTGTTTCAGTTTTGGTAGTTTATATGTTTCTAGGAATGTGTCCATTTCTTCCAGAGTGCCAAATTTATTGGTATATAATTGTTCGTAGTATTCTCTTATTATTGGTTGTATTTCTGTCGTGTTGGGATCCCTCGTTTTTCATTCTTGATTTTATTTGCATCCTTTGTTTTTTCTTTTTGATAAAACTAGCCAGGGTTTATCAATTTGTTAATTTTTTCAAAGAACCAGCTCCTGGTTTCATTGATCTGTTCTATCATGTTTTTTTGTTTTTGTTTTTTTTAATTTTTAAAGCATTGATTCCTGCTCTAATCTTTATTATTTCCCGTTTTCTGCTGGTTTGGGGTTTTATTTGCTGTTCTTTTTCCAGCTCTTTAAGGTGTAAGGTTAGGTTGTGTATCTGAGATCTTTCTTCCATCTTTAAGAATACCTGGATTGCTATATATTTCTTTCTTATGACAGCCTTTGCCATGTCCCAGAAGTTTTAGGCTGTGATGTTATCATTTTCATTGGAATACATGTACTTTTTAATTTCTTCTTTATTTTATTGGCCCATTCATTCTTTAGTAGGATGTTCTTCAGTCTCCATGTATTTGTTGTCTTTCCACATTTTTTCTTGTAGTTGATTTTGAGTTTCATAGCATTGTGGTCTGAAGACATGAACGGTATGATCTCAATCTTTTTGTACTTGTTGAGGGCTGATTTGTGTCCCAGTATGTGACGTATTCTGGAGAATGTCCCATGTGTACTCAAGAAGAATGTGTATTTTGTTGCTTTAGAATGGAATGTTCTGAATATATGTTAAGTCCATCCAATTCAGTGTTTCATTCAAAGCCATTGTTTCCTCGTTGATTTTCTGTTTAGATTATCTTTACACTGTTGTAAGTGGGGTGTTGAAGTCCCCTACTATTATGGTATTATTATCAATGAATTTCTGTATGTTTGTGATTAATTGATTTTTATATTTGGGTTCCTCCACATTGGAGGCATAGATGTTTACAATTGTTAGGTTTTCTTGGTGGATATACCCTTTGGTTATGATACAATGCCCTTCTTCATCTCTTGTTACAGTCTTTATTTTAAAATATAGATTGTCTGATATAAGTATTGGCTACTCTGGCTTTCTTTTGGCGGCTGTTATCATGACAGATGGTTCTCCATCCACTTACTTTAAATCTGAAGGTGTCTTTAGGTCTAAAATGGGTCTCTTGTAAAAAGCATATAGATGGATCTTGCTTTCTTATCCATTCTGTTGCCTTATGTCTTTGTTGGGAGCATTTATTCCATTGACGTTTAGGGTGAGTAGAGAAAGATAGGAATTTATTGCCATTGTGTTGGCTATATACTGGGAGTTTCTAGTGGTGTTCTCTGGTCCTTTCTAGTTTTTGTTGCTTTTGGTCTTTTTGTTTTGTTTCAAATTTTCTCCCCTCATAGAGTACCCTTAAAATTTCTTGCAGGGCTGGTTTAGTGGTCATGAACTCCTTTAGTTTTTGTTTGTCTGGGAAACTTTTTATCTATTCTCTTCTGAATGACATCTTTGCTGCATAACGAATTCTTGGCTGCATATTTTTCTGATTCAGCACATTGAATATATCTTGCCACTCCTTTCTGGCCTGCCAAGTTTTTGTGCCTAGGTCTGCTGCAAACTTGACCTGTCTTCCCTTGTAGGTTAAGGACTTTTTTTTCCCTTGCTGCTTTTATGATTCTTTCCTTGTCTGTGTATTTTGTTAATTTAACTATGGTATGCCTTGCTGATGTTCAGTTTTTGTTGAATCTAATGGCAGTTGTCTATGCTTCCTGGATTTTGATGTCTGTGTCTTTTTCCCTGGTTAGAAAAGTTTCTTGCTATGATTTGCTCACATAAACCTTCTACCCCTTTTCTCTCTCTTCATCTTCTGGGACCCCTATGATTCTGATGTTGTTCCTTTTTAATGGGTCACTGAGTTCTCTAATTCTTATATTGTGCTCTTTTTGCCTTAGTTTCCCTCTTTTTTCTGCTTCATTATTCTCCAGAAGTTTGTCCTCTATATCACAGATTCACTGCTCTCTTCATCCATCCTTGCTGCCATGGCATCCATTCGAAATTGCATCTCACTTACAGCATTTTAAATTTTGTCCTGACTAGATTTTACTTCTTTTATCTATGCAGAGAGGGATTCTATGGTTTTTTCAACCCCAGCTAGTATTCTTAATGTCGTGATTCTAAATTCTGGTTCAGACATCTTGCTTATATCTGTATTGATTAAGTCCATGGCTGTCATTTCTTCCTGTTCTTTCCTTTGGGGTGAATTCCTGCCAAGTTCTGTGGTTCAGGTTAACCCTTAGATCAATTTTCTAGGTGTACAAGGTGGTTTGGTGTTGATTTAGCTGCATTTCAGGGACGAGACACAAAACAAACTTCCATGCTGCTCCTCCATCTTGTCCCCTCCCTTAAAATAGCAAAACCAATTTTAAATTTCAATCCTTCTAATTGTACTTTTGTTTAAAAAACACTTGAAATTTTTCACCATTTTTTTCCTAAATTCATTGAGGTATAATTAACTTACCATATTAGCTTCAGGTGTGCAACAACATAGTGATATGACATTTATATACATTGTGAAATGATCACCACAACAGGCATTATTTTCTCCATGCTGTACATTACATCCCCATGACTTACTTATTTTATATATGGAAGTTTGTACTTTTTAAAAACTTCGCTCATTTTGTCCATCTCCCAAAACCCTTCCCCTCTAATAACCACTAACGTGTTCTCTGTATCTGTAAGTCTGGGTTATGTTATGTTTTGTTTTGTTTTGTTTGTTTGTATTGATATTTAGATTTCACCTATAAGTGAAACTATGCAGTATTTTTATTTCTCTCTCTTACTTATTTCACTTATTTAACGTTAAAGTCCATATATGTTTTCACAAATGTCAAGATTTTATTTTTTTCTTTTTATGGCTGAGTACTCTTTCATTGCATATATATAACACATATTCTTTATCCATTCATCCACTGATGGATATTTTGATTTCTTCCATATCTTGGAGATTGTAAATAATGCTGAAATGAATATAGGCATATATGTATCTTTTCCAATTAGTGTTTTTGTTTTTGTCACATAGACACCCAGTAGTGGAATTGCTGGATTATATGTCAGTTCATTTGTACTTGTTTTGACGAACTTCCCTACTTTTCTCCATAGTGACTGAACCATTTTACATTCCTGCCAACACTGCACAAAGGTTTCCTTTTCTCCACATCCTTGCCAACACTTGTTATTTTTAGTCTTTCTGATAATAGCCATTATGATGGGTGTAGGGTGATACTGCTTTTTGCTTTTGATTTACATTTTCCTGATGATTAGTGATGTTTTGCATGTATTAACTTGCCTGTTGGCCATTTCTAAGTCTTCTTTGGAAAAATGTCTATTCAAATCTTTTGTCCACTTCTTTTTTTCCTTTGTCCACTTTTTAATTGAATTGTTTTTGTTTTTTTTTTTCTGCTTCTGAATTGTATGAATACTTTATATATTTTGGTTGTTAACCCTTTATCTTCTCCTTTCAGTAGATTGCCCTTTTGTTTTGTTGATGGTTTCCTCACTGGACAGAAGAATAATAGTTTGATACAGTCATAATGTTTAATTTTGGTTTTGTTTCTCTTTCTTTTGTAATCAGATTGTAAAAAAAAAAAAAGAACCATTGCTAAGGCTTATATCAAGGATCTTACTGCCTGTGATTTCCTCTAGGAGTTTTATGGGTTCAGATCTTATATTCAAGTCTTCAATCTATTTTGAGTTAATTTTTGGATATGTAAGATAGTGGTTCTATTTCATTCTTCTGCACATAGCTGTCCAATTTCTCTAAAACCATTTATTGAAGAGGCTGTCCTTTCCCCACTGTATATTCTAGCCTCCTTTGTCATCAATTAATTGACATTCATGCTTGAGTTTATTTTTGAGATCTCTATTCTGTTCTATTGATGTATGTCTGTTTTTATTCTAATACCATACTGTTTTGATTACTGCAGCTTATGGTATCATTTGAAATCAGGGAGCATAATAACTTTGGCTTTGTTATTTTGTAAGAATGCTTTGGCTATTTGGGATCTTTTATGGTTGCATATAAATTTTAGAATTATTTGTTCTAGTTCTATGAAAAGTGTCCTTGAAGTTTTTATAGGGGATATATTGAATAATAATAGATTGCTTTAGGTAGTAAGGATATTTTGACAATATTAATTCTTTCATCCATGAGCAAAAAATATCTTTGCATTTATTTATGTCTTTAGTTTCTTTCATTGCTTTCTTACAGTTTTCAGTGTGCAGGTCTTTTACCTCTTTGGTTAAGTTTATTCCTGGTTATTTTATTATTTTTGATGTGGTTGTAATGGGATTTTTTTTATTGATTTCTCTTTTTTATAGTTTGTTATTAGTATGTAGAACCAAAACAGGTTTTTTTTGCATATTTATTTTATATTCTGCAACTTTGCTGAATTCATTTATTAGTTTTTATTTATTTATTTATTTTCCTTGGTGGAGTCTTTAGGGTTTTCTTTATATAGTATCATGTCATCTTCAAATATTGACAGTTTTACTTCTTCATTTACAATATGGATGCCTTGACTAGGAATTTTAATAGTATGTTGACTAAAAGTGAGGAGTGTAGCATTTCCTGTTCTTAGATGAAAAGCTTTGAGCTTTTCACTGTTGAGTATATTAGCTGTGGGTTTGTCATATATAGCATTTATTCTATTGAGTTAGCTTGTTCCCTCTATATCTATTTTAAGAGTTTTTATCATAAATGGATATTGAATTTTGTCAAAGGCTTTTTCTGTATTTATTGACATAATAATATTGTTTTTGTGTTTCATTTTGTTAATATGGTGTATTATATTGATTGATTTGCAGATGCTGAACCATCCTTGCCTCCCTGGAATAAATTTTACTTGATCCTGGGGTATGATTCTTTTAATGTATTATTGAACTTGGCTTGTTAATATTTTGTGGAGAAATTTTGTATCTCTGTTCATCAGGGATGTTTGGCCTATAATTTTTTTGTTGTGTCCTTGTCTAGTTTTGGTATCTGAGTAATGATAGCCTTGTAAAATGAATTTGAAAGTTTGGAAGTTTCCCTCCTCTTTAATTTTTGGAAGAGTTTGGGAGGAATATGTATTAAATATTCGTTGATGTTAAAAGAATTGACCAGTGAAGACTTCTGGTGTTAGACTTTGTTATTAGGAGGTTTTTTGATTACTTAATTTAACCACTTACTAGTAATTATTCTATTTAGATTTTCATTCTCTTCATGATTCACTCTCAGGAGATTATAAATTTCTAGGAATTTATGTTTCTTTCAGGTTCTCCAATTTCTTGGTGTATGATTATTCATAATAGTCTCTTACGATCCTTTGTATTTCTGTGGTTCAGTTGTAATTTTTCCTGCTGCATTTTTTATTTAAGTCTCTCTTTTTTTTTGATGAATCTAGCTAAATGTCAATTTTGTTCATCTTTTTAATAAACCAACTCTTAATTTCATTGATATTTTCTTTTGTCTGTTTAGTTTCTGTTTCATTGATTTCTGCATTAATTGTTGTTATTTCCTTCCTTTTACTAACTTTGGGCTTTATCTTTCCTTTTGTAGTTTCTTGAGGTATAAAGTTAGGTTGTTTATATGAGAATTTTCTGTTTAGGCCTATATAGATATGAACTTTCTTCTTAGAATAGCTTTTTTGTATCTCATAGATTTTGGTATAAAGTATTCTGTTTTCATTTGTATATAGGCAGTTTTTAAATTTTTTTTAATGTTTATTTATTTTTGATAGAGAGCATGAGCAGGGGAAGGGGCAGAGAGAGATGGAGACACAGAATCTGAAGCAGTCTCCAGACTCTGAGTTGTCAGCACATAGCCTGACTCAGGGCTCAAACTCACAAACCATGAGATCATGACCTGAGCCAAAGTTGGATGTTCAACTAACTGAGCCACCTAGAAACCCATATAAGTATTTTTTGATTTCTTGTATGACCCAGTAGTTGTTCAGTAGCATGTTGTTTAATATCTACATACTTGTAGTTTTTCCAATTTTCTTCTTGTAATTGACTGCTAGTTTCATGTTATTGTGGTTGGAAAAGATACTCAATATGGTTTAAATCTTGAATCATTGAGATTTTTTTTTGTGGCCAAACATATGATCTATGCTAGAGAATATTCCATGTGCACTTGAGAAGAATGTGTACTCTGTTGTTTTTGGATGGAATGTTCTGTATATATTTGTTAAGTCCTTCTAACCTAATGCATTGTTTAAGGCCCATGTTTCCTTATTGATTTTCGGTCCAGATGATTTATCCAATAATATAAGTAGGATATTAAAATCCCCTATTACTGTGTTGTTGTCAATTTCTCCCTTTGCACCTGTTAACATTTGCTTTATATATTTTAGTGCCCCCATGTATGTTGGATGTAAATTTATAAAGGTTGTATCCTTTTGCTGGATTATCCTTTTTCTTATTACATAGTGCTCTCTTTTGGTATCTTTTCTTATAGTCTTTTTTTTAAAATTTTTCTTTAATGTTTAATTTGGAGAGAGAGAGAGAGAAGAGGTGCAGAGAGAGAGGGAGGTGCAGAATCCTAAGCAGGCTCCAAGCTCTGAACTGTCCACACAGAGCCCAATGTGGGGCCCAAACTCACAAACTGCAAGATCATGACCTGAGCCAAAGCCGGATGTCCAACTGACTGAGCCACCCAGGCACCCCTTATAGTCTTTGTTTTTATGTCTACTTTGATATGACTATAGCTACACCACCTTTTTTTCATTTCCATTTGCATGCAGTATCTTTTTCTATTCCTTCACTTTCAGTCCCTATGTGTCCTTATACCTGAATTGAGTCTCTTATAAGGAGTGTATATATGTCTTTCTTTTTCTTATCCATTTAGCCACTGTGTCTTTTGATTGGCTAATTTACTCCACTTACATTTAAGGAAATTATTGATAAGTATGTACTTATTGCCATTTTGTTCATTTTTTTTCGCTGTTTTTGTAATTCCTCTCTTATGCTTTCTTTTCTTCCTTGTGGTTTGTTTTTTTCAATGGCATGCTTAGATTCTTTTCTCGTTTTTATTGTTACTATTTTGTATTTACTATAAGCTTTTGCTTTGGAGTTACCACGAGGTTCACATATATTATCCTACATATATAATCTATTGTAAGTTGATAGCAACTTAAACACATTGCAAAACTACATTTTTACATACCCACACACATTATATGTTTTTGATGTTACTTTATACATCTTTTTATTTATGTATCCCTTAACTAATTATTATAGTTTTGATTAACGTTCCTACTGTTGTCTTTCAACTTTCTCAGTAGCCTTATAAGTGATTAATTTACTGTCTTTATTGTATATTTACCTTTTCCATTGAGACTTTTACTTTTGGATTTTTTTGTTGTTATTAATTATTGCTATTTCTTTGAACCTTAAAGAGGTCCCTTTATTATTTTCTTTTGAGGTCAGTTTAGTAGCAGTGAACTTTAGTTTTTGCTTGTCTCTTTACCTCTTTTGAGATCTGAATGGTAACTTTGTTGGTTGAGTATTCTTGGTTGGAAATTGTTTTTTGTTTGCTTTTTTTTCTCAGTATTTTGAATTGATCATGGCACTCCATTCTGGAATTGAGAATTTCTGTTGAGGATCTGCTTATAGTCTTATGGGGTTTTCCTTGTATGTAATAATTTGTTTTTCTCTTGCTGCTCTTAAATTTTTTTTTTTATCTTGAACTTTGACATTTTAATTATAATATGTCTTGGTGTGGCTCTTTTTAGGTTCATCTTGTTTGGAATTTTCTGTATTTCTTGGGCCTGGATGTCTATTTTCTTCTCCAGGTTAAGGAAGTTTTAATCTATTTTTTTTTTCAAATAAGTTATCTGCCCCTTTCTCTCTCTCTCCTCTTTCTGGGGCCCCTCTAATGCAAATGCCATTCCATTTGATGTTATTCCAGAGGATCCTTACATTATTTTCATTTTTTTTAATTCTTTTTCTTTTTGCTGCTCTGTCTGGGTGAATTCCATTGTTTTGTCTTCCAGCTTATTAGTTTGTTATTCTGCTTCATCTAGTCTGCTGTTGATTCCTTCCAGTTTATCTTTCATTTCAGTTATGTATTCTTCAGCTGAAGATTGTCCCAGGTGGGACATGCTTGCTGGCTTCAGGAGGTAGTGGGAAAATGTCTTGATTGTGTGGGCTGTGGGCTTCAGCAGTGCGCAGGAGAGTGACTTGTCTGTGCATGTGCACTGGCTTTAGGCTGGGAGTGGGAGAATGCTGCCACCACTCATACTTGCTGGTCCTAGCAAGGGAGTGAGCAACTCTCACAGTGGCTTGAGCTATCAGACTTTAGCTAGGGAACAGGAGAACTTCCTAGACTTTGGTGCTCTCCCACCCTAGTTAAGCAGTAGGGGAATACTGCAACTGCCCATGCTGTCTTGCCTCAGCAAGTGCTACAACTGCTTACCCCCAAACATCCCAACAAGGCAACTCTAGGTTATAGGATCTGAGTTCACCTGCCCATGCTAGCAGGCTATATGAACAGTGTAACAGTGTTGTCTGCCAGCATCTCTATCTAAAGAGAGTGTATCAACTGTCCCCTGCCTTCCAGCTGATGCCCCCAAGATCAGCAAATTAATTTCCATCACATATAGTCTAAGCACTTTTTAAACTGACCTTTTTTTTTTTTTGCTGTGCTTTGGGGTCAGAGAGACTACATACAAGCCCTCACAGAGGGGAATCTCAATTTCCTAGCACTTGGAGACCCCTGGACATCAACCCCATTGGTTTTCCAAGCCAGGCATTCTGGGAGCTCATCTCTGTGGCATAGATCCCAGGATCTGGGATGTCTGATGTAGTGCACTAGCCTCTCACTTATTCAGGAGAAGTACTTATTTAGTGAAATCCCTACCCATTGTGTTTTGCCCCATCAGGTATGTGTTTTTTCTTCCCCCACCACTGAAGACCATGTCTCTGTCTCTCCTAACCAAGTAGAAGTGGCCCTTTTATCCTCTGCTATGGAGAGCAGTTTATCTAGTTTTCACATCTTTTTTTTCAGAGGGAAATCATCTAGATGTAGCTATAGATTTATCCATGTGTGTCCATGGGAGGAGGTGAGTTTGGGATCTTCTTATGCTGCCATATTGGATCTCCTCTCTTTTCTACAATTATTGCTGTCATGAATATAACTAGTGGGCTCCAAGAAGATACATTTTGGACTCAGCTATTGTGTGGTTTCATTCAGTAGCTCCAAGGTGGACTTAATAGCTATTCTCCAATTTTCACACAAATTCGAATCTCTAACAGAAAATCTTTCTCAACACTGAATCAAAGTACAAGGGCCTAATGAGCTCAAATAAGTCTCCTTTCTTTTTCTTCCAAAGACTCAAAATTTTAAAAGACTTTGTGAGTCAGTTGAGGCTGTATTAAACGCTAACATCCAAAATATTCTCTTGCCACTTATTTCATGAAGAAATCCCAAAGACTTAATTGTGCTAGTAAAATCATATAATGATCTGTATGACTGATATATTATGCAAAAATCAATTTTTAATTCTTTTCTATTCTTCTGCTCCATCAGATCTATAATGCCTGTCCCAGAGTATTATAAGGAGCATCATTTTTCATGCCAGCTTATCACCATTGTTCTATGTACTATGCATCTAATAGTTTGGCAGGCATGGAGGAAATACACTTTACACTAAGTTAAAATTCAACCTAAAGTGTTACTGGGAATTATAGCTCAGTTCACAGCTCCTTTATGAGAATCCCCAAATACAATGCAGGTTTCAATTCCAAGACTCCCTGCTTCTCCAATATTTAGATATACATAATCCACAATTCAAACCTCTGATATTAGAGCTTACTTTATCAAGGATTTTGCTTCTAGTTGGTTACACAACCACACAGACCATCTCCTTCTACCACAAGTTCAGCTTTGGGTACAAAATTCTCTTATATCAGGCATAATAATTTTGTATTTATCTATCTATCTACTTATTTTTACTGAAGATTTAGAGGTTTCTGGCAAAGAGAGTCAGGTTAGCCATATATGGCCTTGGGGGCAACTGGCAGAATTTTTCTACGTTTACCCTTGGTCTAGGAGCCTGATTCCACCTGCCCCAAACCCTTCCCATCCCCTCATGCTCCTTATTTGGCAACTATCTCTCAATATACAGCTCATGAGAAGGGTGGGTTGATGCCCTCTTCCAGCTTTCTGTGGGGAGTAGCACTACTAGGTTTGCCTATTTTTCAAAGTCCTTCAAGGAATTATAGCAAATACTTGGCTAAAGGTTTTCCATTTCATATAAAAGCAATCAACTTAAAAAAAAAAACCCATAATTCTTCTCACTTGTGAAACCAAATATTTCAAATCCTCTCATTTAGATCCATTTCATAGGTACAAAATCTGCTACAGTGAGATATTTCTAATTTAGAAGTGCATGTACTAAAACTTTTACTGCCTTCAACTGAACATACGGTTCTGGGTCCTGAAATGAAGATTTAAGAGCTAATATTTTTCATTCTTAGGGTGGAATCTGTTTATATTAGCCACTGAGTTATATGTCAACTAAGACATACAAGCTTTTACTTGACACAGTTTGAAAGCACTCCTGTCATGTACGATTTTTAAAGCTTTTGTTTAATTGTATATTAAAATAATAATTGACTTAATAAGTAGTTATCTGATATAAGATTTAAAAATATACTGTCACAGTCAGAATAAAATATATTCAGGAGTATATTTTAATGAAAACTCATTTGAATCAAATTTCATTGTGATACTCTACAATGTATCCTTTGGCCCATTTCTAAAACAGATTTATATATAGATGGCAGTTGTCAGGAGACAGGAATTATGATTGTGCTCTAAAATTTATTTTACTACAAACATAAACCCTAGAAAACTTTTATAACACATTTTTTCCCAATTGGTTTTCAGTATGAATTGTGCATTTTCAAAATACTGTGACTATTTTAAAGTCTATAAAGGAGTGGAAAGAAAGATTTACATCTCCCAAATGTGGCTTGTCAACTAGATCTTCTAAGTTTGTAAATGGACTCTGGTACTTAAACAAAATGAATTTTGTCTAAATTATCTTTTGTTGCTGTCAACATTTGGCTTTATATTTTGTCTTTCATTTAGATGTTCTGCTTAGCGAGCACCTACTATGTGTCAGGCTTTATTCTAGGTGCTTGGACATAGTAAGAACAAAGCAAAGTCCCTGTCCAGAGTTCACTTTCTAATGTCAAAGGCATACAATAAATATAAAACCTAGCAAAATGGGTACATTAGATAGTGTCAGGTATATGGAAAAAAAGATAAAGGAGACAAAGGAGGGGGGATAGATGATTCCTGGCTGAGCTGGAGTGGTGGAGACATACTGTTTTATATAGAGTTGTCATCCTGATAAGGTGTTGTTCAGCATGGAGAAAAAAAAAAAGAAAATAAACCAAGTAGATATCTGGGAAAAGAACATTTCCAAAAAGCAGGATTCTGCTTGCTGTATTTAGGACCAGTAAGGGGTTCAGTATGGTTGAAGCAAAGTGAGTGGAAGGGAGAAGGAGAACATCTAATATTAGAGCTCCAGGAGAAGACACGTGTGATCAGGAAGGCCTTGTGGCCAGTGGTAAGGCTTTTGGCTTCCTCTGAATGATACGGGAACCAATAGAAAGCTTCTGAGCACAGAAGTAATGTCTTTTCTATTATGTAAAGTAATCACTCTGACTCTTGTGCAAGGTATAAAGCTGAAGCAGAGAGAAGAGGAAGGATGTTGCAATAATCCGAGATGAAATGATATTAGCATAGGCCAGGATAGTAATGACAAAAGTGAGGAAATGGTCAGATTCTGGACATACTGAAATATGACGGGTATAGTTAGCTAATGGATCAGATGTGGCTGTGAGAATAAAAAGTAGCCCATTTTTGCTTAGACAACTAAAAGAATAAAGTTGCTATTAACTGATGTGGAGAAGACTATAAGAAGGGCAATTTTGAGGATGTAAAATAGCAAGCTGGGTTTCAGACATGCAAAGTTTGAGATGTCTCTTAGATGTGAAATGGAAATATGCAGACAAATATGGAATCCAGGAATGAAGTATGGGATGTGATACATAATTTTTGGAATCATCAGTATACAGTTGTTACTTAATGTCATGAACTGAGTTGAGTTCATCTAGACTCCAGAATGAATATATATAGTGAAAAGATTTCTGGGAACTCACCTCCAGGCAGTGCCTACATTTAGAGGTGAATGAACCAGATAAGGATACTGAGAATATGCAGCCCATTAGGCAGATAGAGAATCAAGAGTGGACACTTTCTCAGAAGCCTAGTGAGTGCATTTTTTGAACAGAAAATGCACAACTCTGCCAAAAACTGTTTATGGGTCACGGGAGATGAGGACTGAGAACTGGACAATGGATTTTACAAACCATAAGTCACTGAAAACTGTGAATAGAAGTTATTTGGTGGAGTGATTGGATGACAATATGGTTAGATGTTATGAATAGAGAGGAATTAGAGATAGTATACACAGAAATTTTGCTATGTCAAAAGACCAAGACAAGAGATGAGGGTACATTAAGAGATAGTTTTAGATCAGAATTTGGATTTGAATGATTAAAGACAAATGTATTATTTTTAAGTGATACTTAACAATTTCAAAGTAAAGGAGTATAAATTAATAGAAAATGTCAGCCCAGGACCAACTTTAGCCAGATATTCTTTCTGGTAACACTGACTCCTTGTATATTTTTGAAGGAGAATTGAAAAAAAGATTATTTCAATGTTTTAATTTTTATTACTTATTTTTGAGAGGGGGGAGAGAGAGAGCACACAAGTGGGTAATGGGCAGAGAAAGGGACAGAGGATCTGAAGTGGGATCTGTGCTGACAGCCTGATGCAGAGCTTGAACACTTGAATTTGTCAGATCATGACCTGAGCTGAAGTTGGACACTTAACTGAATGAGCCACCCAGGTGCCCCTGAAAAATATATTATTTCAGATAAAGAGGGTAAATGGAATGTAGGACAAGCATATAGAAGTGCAAGTTATATGATTTCTCTTCAGGATGTCACTCTGGAAAAGTCAGGTAACTTGTCTCGGACACAGCGTGGTTTAAATGTAAATAATAGCTTGTGCTGGATTGTGTTTCCTCAGTCTCTGTGTGTAAACTTAATTTTCAAGGTTACAGAAGAACAGAAAAGGATAGACTAGGATTTGAGTGGTTAGCTTTTGTACTGAGCAGGATAGAAAAGTGAGGGCAAGGTGATGAGATGGTGAAATATTTGAATAGATACTTTCTGACACTGTGTGTGTGTGCGTGTGTGTGTGTGTGTGTGTGCGCGCGCGCGCGCGCGGAAGGAGGGTAGACTAGTTTCTTGAAATTTAGATTTGTTCCTACCAATGATAAAGTCAAAGCGGAAATGGGTGATAGGATTTTTCTGTCCTTACTGCAGAAAACAAACAAAAAGGGAAATATAAACAAAAACCAGAAACCCACTTAGTGACTCTGACTGTTCTTCTTGTCCTCATGCGTTGATCACAGATTCTGTATGCCTTCAAAATACAACCAAATCTTGCTCAATTCTCATTCATTCCACCACTACAAATGTGACCTAAGCCACCATCCATTCTTTTTTACTTGACTGTAGGAGCTTCTTAACTACTGTTCCAGTTTCTATAGGTTGTCAACAGGTTCCTCAGTCACTCAGAGCAAGTTCCAAAGTCCTATTTAGACCATTCACTTGCCACCACTACTTATCTGATCTCAGTTCTCACTATGCCCTACCCATTTACTCTAACCTCTTTCGCATTCTTGAAAATAACAAGCATTATTGTACCTAGGGCTTCTTCAGTCCCTGTTCCATCTTCCTGGGATGCTCTTTCCAAAGATACTGATTGACTTTCTCACTTCCATTGTGTCTCTTCTCAAATGTTACCTTACCACACAGGTTTTGCCTGATTCTCTATGTTATATAGCAATTCTTATCTCCTCTACTCTTTTTATGTTCCATGGTAGTAATTACCATATTATATATCACATGTTTACTTTTTGCCTATATACTGTCTTCTTTTTCCTACTGGAATCTAAGTTTTATGAGGGTAGATATTTTATCTGTTTTGTTTATTCCTGTATCCCTAGTGCTGAGAACTGTGCTGGACATATAATATGTAGGTAATAATTATTGATGAATATGTGAATAAATGAATGATTGATTGAATGAATGAATGAGTGAATTTGGTTCTCCCTGGTAACATTTGGAAATTTAAAAACAATCAATTTGATGAAGAACATGGGACAAAGGAAATACTTGCTTTCCCTGTGGAAGGGGCATAAGCTTGGATATCAAGGGCTTAGTTCTAGACAGTAAGTTTTAGTGCAAGAACACTGTCCCTTTAGTGTCAGTGTTAATTCCATAAGGACTACAGTTACTTGGCAGTTGGTGAAGATGGTCTATGGCTTTTTCTACTCTGTAGAATAGGGGTTTGGATCAAATCATATGTAAGATTCCAATTCTGCATTTTCATACTTTATAATTTTATCTTTCATGTGTTGCTCTGTACCCTACCATTTGTGTTAGTTTATGTCAATTATTGAACTCACCCGGGGCTGCAAAATTATAATCTGTGAAAAAAAAGTGACAATATCTTTGATTTCCTTCTCCTAAATCACTCTCATGTTTCTTTCAAAAGCACAAGTGCCAACAGAAACATGAAGCAGCTCTTACACTTTCTATTGTGCATATAGTGAAGTTGCATCTACTCACACATCTTTGGACACAGAAAATCACATGACTTAAAGCCACATGCCAAGAGACATATAATGGACAGAACTCAGTCAATTTGGGTACATGTTATTTTAGGAAGTCTTCAACCATTCTTCCCACTAGTAAACCAAATTACCTAGGGCCTTATGTATTGTTCTGGTAACAAGAAGTTAGATTAGATTTTTGAGGCCTTTAGTTGTTTCTGATTTTGCTTAATTTTGTGGAAATGTCATCTTTTCCTGCTGTATTGGGTGAAGGATGACAGGTCCAAACTGGCCTTTTAATTGTGGTGGTCTTTGCTGCAAGGGACTCTGGTCTTTGCCATTTCCACATACTGCTACCTCCTCTGCTAAGCCCAAGCTTCCCTGGTTCTACCAGTCATCTCAGTATTCCCAGTCTCTTCCATAGGTCTGAAAATTTCTGTATACAGTGGGCTGGATTTTACAAGCCCATACAATTTCCTTTGTGCCTAGAAATCTCCCTGAACTCTTGGTCTTCTGTACCTTTTTGTAAACCTGTAGGATATGAAGCTCTTTTGAAAATCTGGTTTCTTTAAAAAACTTCTGTCTCCTAAACCTTCACCTGTGGAAATGAAAAGATACCACATGTTTCTTGGACTTGCTGAACCCTACCTTAGTATTTTTGCATCTTCCCCTCTCAGGACTTTGAGTTCAAGGGGATGGGGTGGGTAGGAGACGTGTATCTCAATTTGGCTTTCCAGTCTTCTTTCTACTAGATTCTGTCTCCATCCCAGGAAGTGTTTTGCCCTTCTTTGTGTGTTAGCAACCATCCTAAAGTCTTACCCTAGTCCATTTACTCTCTTTTTAAGCTGCTGTGCTTTAATCCTGGGAGCTTTACTGATGTCTAGAGTCCAGATTAAAAGTTTCAAGAAAATTCTTTTTTCTCACAATTCGTACTAGCTTCCACAAATCCAAATCACTTGCTTTCAGATCATTATCACATGTGTACCAAAATCTCCTTTTATACTCAGAGACAAGTAATGACTGCTTTGCTGCTCTAGGTCATGTAGAGGTAAGACTTGAATGAGGAGAGAAATGATAGATGACTAGAGGTAAACATAAATGCATACTGGAGCTATAAAAGGAGAATGAATTAAATCCAAAGTAAGCAGAAGATACAAAAAAATAAAAAATAGAGAAGAAATCAATGGAATTGGAAACTGGAAATTAATAGAGAAAATCAAAAACCAAAAGGTGGTTCTTGGAAGAAATCATTAAAATTGATAAAACTTCATCCAAGTTAAGTAAGAAAAAAATGGAATACAAAAATTACTTATATGAGAAATGAAAGAGAGGCCATCACTACTGATCCCATGAACATTAAGGGAGGCCTTCACTACTGATCCCATGAACATTAAAAGGATAGTAAACGAATTTCATGGGCTTCTGGGTGGCTCAGTCAGTGGAGTGTATGTACGACTCTTGATGTCAGCTAAGGTCATGATCTCACAATTAGTGAGGTCAGGCTCCACATCAGGCTCCATGCTAACAGCATTCTCTCACTCCTTCTTTCTCTGTCCCTCCACCTCTCTCCCTCAAAATAAATAAACAAACTTAAAAAAACAGAATTTCATGAACAATCACAAATTTGATAATGTACATGAAACAGATCAGCTCCCTGAATGACAAAATCTGCCCACACTCAGAAATAGGTAATCTGTATAGGCTTATATTGTTTAAAGAAATTGGATCAATAATTAATAACTTTATCAAACAAACAGTGTTGGGCTCAGGTGGTTTCAATGGTTAGTTTCATTAAACATTTAAAGAATAAATGATACCAATTCTCTACCTTACAGGAAGAAAAAAACAGAAGAAATGCTTCTTAACTCACTCAGTGAACCCAGAATTATCTGAACACCAAAACCAAAGACATTAAAGCAAAGATTATAGACCATGATCTCTCATGAACATAGATGCAAAAATCCTCAACAAAATGTTAAATTGAATCCAGTCATGTATAAAAATAATTTTATACTATGACCAAGTGGGATATATTATAGGAATACTTGGCTAGTTCAACAGGTAAACGAATTTAAGTTGTAATTTATTATATAAACACACTAAAGAAGAAAATCATATGATCACATCAATAGACGCAGAAGTATTTGACATATTTCATCACCCTTTCATGACAAAGTCTCAGCACACTAGGATAGAGAGGGAACTTGCTCAACTTAAAGAGTTTGTACAAAAAAGCTACAGCTGACATCCTATGTATGGTGAGAAACTAGATGCTTTCCACCTAAAATTGGTTATAAGGTAAGGATGTTTGCTCTCACCCTTCCTATTCAACATGTACTGAAAGATCTAGCTAAAGTAACGAAAGAAAGAAGGTATATATACATACACACACACACATATACATATATGAAATAAATAAAAATACATTTGTTCGCATTTGACCTGATTGTCTATTAGAAAATCTGAAAGAATTGACAAACTCTTGTAACTGATAAGTGATTTCGAAAGGTTATAAGATACAAGGTTAATATACAAAAGTCATTGGCATTCCTGCATGTCAGGAAAGAACTATTGGAATTTGAAATTAAAAGCACAGCACCATTTATATTAGCAACAAAAAGGAAATGAAACAGATATAAATTTAACAAATATATGTATATAAGTAAAATACAAACCTTTATTTGAAGAAATTAAGATCTAAATAAATAGAAAAATATTCCATGTTCTTGGATCAGAAGAGTTAATATTGTTAAGATGTCAGTTCTTCTCAACTTGATGCATAAATTCAACACACTTCTAATCAAATTCTCATCAAGTTATTTTGTAGATACTAGCAAACTGACTGTAAAGTTTGTATGGAAAATCAAAGACCCAGAACATCCAACACAATATTGAAAAAGAAGAAAAGGGGTGCCTGGGTGGCTAGGTCAGTTGAGTGCCCAACTTCAGCTCAGGGCATGATCTCAGAATTCGTGAGTTCAAGACCCACATTGGGCTCACTGCTGTCAGTGTGGGGCCTGCTTTGGATCCTCTCTCTGTCTCTCCCCTGCTGGTACTCCCTCTCTCTCAAAAAAAAAAAAAAACAAAAAAACACAAAATTTAAAAGAAAGAGAAGAACAAAGTCAGAAAACTGACACTACCCAAATTCAGGTCTTACTTATAAAGCTATAGTAATCAATACAGTGTAGTATTGGGAAAAGAATAGACAAATAGATTAATGGAGCAGCATAGAGAATCCAGAAATAGACCTATACAAGTATAGTCAACTGATTTTTGATAAAAAAATCAGGGAAATACAGTGAACAAACAGTGGTCTCTTCAATAAATAGTTCAGGACAACTATAAATCCACATGCAAAAAAATCAATATAGACACAAGTTTATACCTTTCATAAATATTGACTCAAGTGTGTCATAGACTTAAATGTAAAATTCAGAACTGTAAAATTTCTAAATGACAACATAGAAAAACCTTGGTGATTTTGGGTTTGGTGGTGACTTCTTATAAACAACACCAAAAGCACAATCTGTGAAAGGAAAAATTGATAAATTGGACTTCATTAAAATTAAAGCTTATGCTTTGCAAAAGACACTCTTAGGAGAATGAAAAGACAAGCCACAGAATGGGTGAAAATATTTGCAAGACATGTATCTATTAAATGACTTGTATCTAAAATATACAAAGAACTCCTAAAACTCAATAATAAGAAAACAACCTGATTTTTAAAAAAAATAGGCAAAAGATCTGAACGGATACCTCCCCAAAGAAGATGCACAGATGGTAAATAAGTATGTGAAAAGATGTCTCTAGAGAGTTGCAAATTAAAACAACAATGCTATACCACTAGACACCGGTGACAGTGGCTGAAACCCAAAGCACTGACAACACCAAATGGTGGGAAAAATGTAGACCAAGAGCAGCTCTCCTTCAGTGCTCGTAGGAGTGTAAAAAGGTAAAGCCATTGGGAAGACAGCTTGGTGGTTTCTTACAAAGCTCAGTATAGGCTTACCATATGATCCAGTAATCACATTCCTTAATATTTACCCAAATGAGTTAAAAACGTATGTTCATACAAAACCCTGCATATGAATGTTTAAAGCAGCTTTGTTCATAATTGGCAAAAATGGGAAGCAGCCAGATGTCCTTCAATAAGCGAATGGATGAGCAAACTTGTTACATCTATATAATGTAATGTTATTCACTGATAAGACGAGAGGAACTACTAAGCCAGGAAAAGATATGAAGGATACTAACTGCATATTGTTAAGTGAAAGAAACCGGTCTTAAGAGGCTATACACTGTATGATTCCAAAATGACATTCTGGAAATGACAAAACTAGAGACAGTGAAAAGATCAGTGGTTTCCAGGAATTCATGGAAAGGAGAGGAAGGATGAATTGGTGGAGTACAGGGGATTTTTAGGACAGTGGAGCAGTAATGTTAGACACATTGCTGCTTGCATTTGTCAAAATCCATTGCACTGTATAACACAAGGAGTGAATTCTAATGTAAATTATGGACCTTAGTTAATAATAATGTATCAACATTGAGTCATCAGTTATAACAAATGTACCACATGAATGCAGAATGTTCATGATAGGGGAAACTGTGTGTGGGCATGGGCGGATGGGAATGAGGTATATGGGAACTCTATAATTTCTGCATAATCTTGTTTATAAACCTGATACTGCTCTAAACATAAATTATGGTATTAAGTAAATAAATGCATCCATATTTTCACCAATATAATCATATTGTACTTATCACTAAAGTATGTAAAGTTAGACTCTGGTAAGAAAAGGAGTAATACTATAACCAAAAAAATTGGGAGGCGCTGGAAGACACTGGAATTTGAGTGGATGTGTATGTGTTCTAATTTTCTCATGTGTTTCTGTGGAAATTCAGAACAGTGCCAAATAGGAAGGTGATCAGCATGATGGTTTGATACCAATATATAAAGGTTTAATTTTATTATGAAGTTATATTCATCAGGGTAATTAAAAATCGAGATAATAAAAGTTTTATGAGTCAAAAAGAAAAAAGCAGTTAATGAAAATAGAAACATATAATGCAAGACTTTTTTCATCAAAGAAAACATTATTGATGTTAAGAACAATATAAAATGAAATAGGGCTATGAATAAATGTCATAACATCTATATCTCTATTTTATTAGTCATTTTAGCCAGTAGCATGTTTAATATCACACAAGTATGTCTGTTAAATCGATTACAAGAGAAAGATAACTATTATGATGACTTTTACCTACAATTTCTCTGTAAATTCTAGATGAATAAATGATAGTTACAGCTTAAAAATACACCCATCCATTCTTCCTCTTTTCTGCTACAATCCAAGTGTTACCCTTTTCATGTTGGCCCACTTCTACCTTCTCTTAGTTCTATCTTCTTCAATTACATTTTCTCACTTGTTTCTAAAACTTTTCTACTGATTTGCCCTAGCAGCATTTAAATATGCTCAGAGCCTTCCCCTTCCCCAGCATGACTGTCAACACAGATCCAGAACTTTCATTGATGACCTATCTCTTGTCGGGAACTACAACTATCTCTATTAGGCTGCTTGGAAGAATTATTTTTTACTCTTTTAGCCTTTATTGTTTTTTGTTTGTTTGTAGTTTAATTCACTCTTCAGCTCAGGAGAATCTTGCTTCAGTATCCAGTAAAAGTGTGCTCCCAAACTAGCACTCTTCTTCTATCCAAACTCAATAAATACTTTATATCCTGTTTTCATCATTCAGCCACACTGGGTTGACCTTAGTCCTTGGGAAGATCTCCTGGTTTTCTCTCTTAATTCCCAACACCTTCTCATTCAGTTTCTCTTCTGGTTCCTTTTCTTCTGGGTAGCATACATAGGATAGTGACACTGAGAGTGGAAGAAAGTGGATACCAGCCAATCCAGAAATATGGAGGCTTGAATGCTCAGGACTAGGGGGTTGCTAGGACTTGCAAAGTAAGTGAGAGGAAGGTGGCAAAGTTTACTTTTTAGTTTCTGGCTTATCCAGCTGAGTGGTTGGTGATACCATTTACTGACAGAGCATGTGGATCTGAGTGGAGAACCCGCAGTTACAAATTGCTTTGGGGCAAGTTGAATGCGAAGGCAGCACTGTCACTCTCATAGTCTCACTCCTAACTGCCTCACCTTCAAAATCAAAACTCAACCAGCTCTTGCTTTGAAGACAGTCTTTGCATTTGTGTTTGTTTGTTCAAACATAGCAGCTGCAACCTGAATCCAGTAAACAGTGCCATTAGTTTCTCAGTAGTTTCATTTTCATGGCAGCTCTATGCCAACCTACCAGTTTCACTTATTTAGATAGATGGGTCTAAAATACTTAATGAGAATTCATATCCCAATAACTCAGTAGCCAAATTTAAAAAGAAAAAGGAAATGGAAAGAAAAATGTTATTTTTCTTTCATTCTTAAACTGGAACTAGGGGTTAATGGGCTGTGTGCACCTGTTGGGCACTGCACATCTCATCATTAGGGTGAAGTTGTGTACTGCCACCTGCATGTCCTATACTATGTTTTTTTGCAGTTCTTACTCTTTATCACAGAGAGTTCTGAAAACACAGTTTAAAAAAGATATGTCACTGAAAGGCACATAGCATGGTTTAGCTGCAACTGTGGACTTCAGGTAGTTCCTGTAATATATCAAGGAAATCAAGGGCCATTGCTTCCTTTGAATTTCACTTCATTCACATTGCAGATTCTTCCGTTCACATCACCATTGTCTCTTCTGCATGATACGACCGCCTCATCATGAATTCTTCGAAATAATTAATTAATCTTGTCCTCCAATGCATATTTCACACTATGGCCAGAGCTGCCTTTTGAAAACAGAAATCTGTTGTTACAACTTTGTCTATAACCTTTTAAAGATTTCTTGCTCTCCCCGAAGTGTTCAAATTCCTGACCTTTCAGGGTTTGGCTTCTGCTTGTTCCTCAGCTGCTTCTTACCAGGTTCCACCTCAATAACTTTCACTTTATTCTGTGACATTCTGTGTTTCCTTCAGTTCTTTCAATGTGCCACGTTCTGCTTTCACCTTCTTTCTTTCTGCCTGGAGCATACTCTTCTTATTTTTTAGCTGGCTTTCATCTTATTTTTTTATGTTTTTGCTTAGCTGTTTCTTACTGACAGAGATTTCCAGATCTCACCTGCTCAGTTAAACATTGTTTCTTTTATTTAACTCATTGTAGAACTTTATTTAACTCATTGTAGAATTAAATATTTAAATACAAGTATATAATCTTCCTTGACTAAAATGCAAGCCCTTTGAAAGTCATTATTGTTTCCTGGCCATCTCTGGATTTTCTTTTAGCAGCATCACGATGGGGTCATAGTGATGAAAAAAAATTAAGTGAATATGAATACATGAAAGTACCTGATGAGGAACCGTAAGGCAAGCTGAGGGCTAAATACCAGCTAGCATACGCCACCCCCCTCCCAAGGTGGGGTATCTGGGATATTCCTCAGGCACTCCTGGCTGCCTAAGAACAAAGGAAAGGAAAGAAAACAAATGGTTAACTGACAGAGATCAAAGTCATGCAGGACAGGAGTCTCCATCAGTTTATAAATATCTTAATAAATTACAAGAAAAAGGCAGTCTTGTCAATAGCCTAATCTCCAGAAACCTGTAGACTCAGTGTTCTGGAGCCCCTAACATCACCCTCCCCTCCATAGTGTTGTGGGGAACAAAGGCAAGAAGGAAATGGTAGGTAATATTAAAGTTCCTTATAACCTGTAGCCCATTGACAAATACTTGAGGCAAATACAGGAACCCCCTACTCTCCCAATGTTAATGCCTTAGTAGAGAAAAAACAACCTTAGCTCCATAATACAAGGCCTCAGGTATCTTAGGTGTCCTCTTTAGCGTATCAAAGCCCTTCTGGAGGCCTTTACCTCCCCCAACTTCGTAGGTTATAACCAGTCACTCTGCACAACCCCAGTGCAGCTCTTTCTGCCCAAGGGTCCTGTTCCTGTGCTTTAATAAAATCACTTTTTTGCACCAAAGACATCTTCAAGAATTCTTTCTTGGCCGTCAACTCTGAACTCCACCATCACTCCAAAACCTCATCAGAACCCATAACAAAATGTAGATCATAAAGTATGCTTTGCCAAGTAATAATAACCATTATGTTAGCAGCATAAATAATTGTAATAAATACTATTGCCCTCACTGATACAATTCTTACAATATTTATTCCAAGCAACATGTCTGTATTATATCAAAACTACTTGAATATCATTTCATGAAGTTTAGAAAGTAGTCTTATGTAATGCTGTCCCTTACATTCCTATCATTTGGCTTTATTGATATGGAGAATCTACAATGAATTGAATTAATGACAGACTTAGTGGTGTGGTTTTATTCTTAAAATATTTAGATTATCAAAGTATTTTCAATTTCACTATTTAGAAGAAAAACTTAGTTTTTATAATATAAATGTATCAAGCATGGGAGACATATTCATTCAAAAAACTTTTTAAGCTAGGCTCAGTTTTATTTTAAAATAATTGACATGGTCAGTAGCATCTGGGAGTTTTGGTGACATTTATCTGAATGACTCAGAGTGACCTGAGGGCTATAAAGAGCAGCCTTTGGACGGAGAGAACATTCCAGTTAACTCATCTCTTCACCTCATTCAAGGAAATGAGAATGACAGAATAAAAATGTGCTCTCCTTCTGAATGGGAAAAGGCAGTACTTTCCCCCCAGGTGAGAGCCTGCAGTAGGTTCTTTCCAGCAAAGGGCAAGGATGACTTCTGTGGACTCATTTTCTAAAAGGCCAGGAAATAGCTACTCATTTTCCCCTACTACTTTGCTATAGTTACTCCATATTTGAAAGGTGAAATAGAAGTTGACATGTTTATGTGAGGGCCATGCCAGAGTGCTCCTGGCCTGATTGCTTTCGTGGCTTTACTGCCTTCCTAAGTCATTTTCTCCAGTGCTTGCTCAAAATCTGTACCTCTCCTGTCCCAGAGACACCTAAAATGAACAGGGACTATTTTTTTAAAAATTATATTTTATTTTTCTTTTTTTTCTGCTTTATTGAGGTATACCTGACAAAGAAAAATTGTATATATTTAAGGAGCACCATGTGATGTTTTTGGTCTATACATCGTGAGAGGAATACCACAGGCAAGCTAATTAACATATCTATCACCTGACAAAGTGATGGGGTGTGGGGGGCGGTGCACAAGAACACTTAAGAACCGGGCCTCTTTTATCATTCTTTCTCTTCAAGGGAAGTGTTTTTGAATGTTCTTTAGCCTTCTGGATAGGAATGGTAGGGATTAGGCATATTTGATCAATGTCACAAGCTTGCTAATGAAACAGAACACAGATTTATTGGTTCTCATCACCAGGAAATTCAGTGTGCCTCTCACAAAGAAGAGAAGAATCTGAGACCTTATTTTTCAAGGCCCAGAATGCTTAGTTTTCTGTACTTCAAGAGCTTATGTTATGATAATAGTTTTTGGCTTTGGACAAGTCTTGAAGGCAAAAACTGATTGTTTGGGAAAAGCATAGGCTGAGGAGTGAGGTAGTGAGTATAGAAAAATCTGCCTCATCTTTTTTTTTTTAAAGTTTATTTATTTATTTTGAGAGAGAGAGAGAGAGAGAGAGAGGGAAAGGGAGGGGAGGGAGAGGGAGAGAGAGGGAGAGAGAGAGCCAGAGACAGAATCCCAAGCAGGCTCCCTGTGTCAGGGCAGAGCCTGACTCAGGGCTCAATCTCACAAACTCCAAGAACATGACCTTAGCCGAATTTAAGAGTCAGATGCTTAACTGCCTGAGCCACCCAGCTCATGGAGACTCATGTCCTGCATGACTGTGATCTCTATCAGTTAAACATTGGTTTTTTCCTTTTCTCTGTTCTTAGGCAGCCAGGAGTGTCTAAGGAATGTCACACAGGTCCCACCTGGGCAGAGGGGGGTGTTGTTAGCTTGTGCTTTGTCCTCAGCCTGCCTTATGCTCCTTCATCAACTAGAGGGAACATTTCTATACAGAGACATGAAATGGAGTCAACTCAGCTGTCCTCCTCTGACAATCCTTCTTTTTTTTGATAAAGAAACAGGGTGGGTGTACTGCCAGAGTAACAGTGCACAGCTGTCTGACAAGAGACTGCACCAACTGGACATCATGGCCCAGTCTAGTGAGCCTTAACCTTCTGTCTAGCAATGAGCACAACTTTACATGGATAATTGAGAGTTAGTTGTACTTATTTAAAAGCCCATCTTCTAGCTTGTGTTTTATCTTTCTGTTATTCCCTTTATTCAAGAGAAATCATAGTTCCCCACAAAAAGGTACCATACATGCAAATGTTACTGTTTAGGATCTGGCCTTTCTTTACAGAAAAGTAGATAATATTTGACCCTTATTTGTACCCATAGCAGTCTATTACTTCTGAGTAAATATTGCTGCTAAATTTTAAACCTAATATGAATCATTCTGGTCTAATGTGAAATCATTTGAGATACTGTGACAGGTGTAGCACCAAGAGATCATAATGTAGAAAAAATTTCTAAATTGTCACTTAATATAGAAACAGATACCAGACAACTTATAAAGTCAAAGTCTTTTTTTTGAAACTATATTCTCCCTTTTAAAGATAAGTGAGTATGCATCTAACGTCCATAGAGTTCTGAGTTTCAGAAATAAAAGTCATGAACTTAAGTAACTGTACAAAGGCTTACAATATAAAAGCAATATTTCCTGAATTCCATAAATAATCTAATAAAATTCATGATGATAATATTGAGTTAAACCCAAGTTACTTCCAATGGTAATAAGCCTATGGTAATCAAGACAAAGGAACACAAAGTTTATTATTGTAAATCAAATATTTACATTAAAACTTTTATGTGTGTATACACATATACATTATGCAGGTAAACTACATATAATTTTTTAAAAATAGTGCTTTTGAATATGTCTATTTAACTTCTTTGTTTATGATATTTTTATTTCTATGACCTGAAAATTGATGGTTTCCAACTTATTATAACTGCAAATGTGAGAAACAAAGGAGTTGCATATCATTCATGTTAGAATGATGAAACCAGCTGCACCTTAACTATGCACCTGTTTAATTTACAGTCTATTCAGCCATGTAATGGTGCAAGAAAATAGTGACTTTTTTCCCACTGAACTGAAAATTTAAATAATGGAAATGTTTATAGATCCCTTCTAACCCGAGACTTGACAAAGTTTGTGCCAATCTGACTGAGCATTGTAAAAAATAAAAAGAATTAAAAAAATACTGTATTCAGAATAGCAAGCTGTACTCTTGTCTTTGACATTTTCAAATAATGCTAGCTGAATGTTACAAGTGATTTATAGTTCTTTTAATATTAATTTATACATGCAACATGTATTTTTTCTGTGCCAATTTTAGCATGGAATCCATCACTTCTGAAAGATTTTTCAAAACTTGCTATTTAATGAGAAAGGCTTCTAACCAATTGTGATAATAATCACTATGATAATATAATAGTGATGGTTGTATTTTATTTGTATAAAGTAATTATTAGTTTTTAATGGGCTATCCCATAGATCTATCATTTATTATGTAGCATTATAATATTTTGACATAGGAAGGGTAAGTGTCCATATTTTTAAGGAAATACAATTCCAGTTACTTAATATCACTATGAATGGAGAAGTGGAATTTGATCAGATTAAGAAAACAGCTAACATATACTGAGCATGTACTATGTGTCCTGCCTTTCACTACAACACTCTGTTAGTGGATTGTTTATCCCCATTACACTTTTATCTGGTTGAGTGATAGAACTAGGATGTAAATAAAGATGCTTATATCTGATTTTTGTTGATTAGCTTTCTACAAAACAGTTTTGCTTCTTCTTGTTAAAGTTACCATGTATGGAATTGGTTTATAACTAGGGACACACTGACCATGCAAAGGAGTGGATGACTGGGCTGTTCTTAGAGTCCTAGGAATGGGGCTGACTTCACATGAACTTTCATCCAGAATGTCCTGAAAAGGCATAGCTCAAGATAAGGGAAAGTATTTGGAGGTGAACTTTTTGACCCTTTTGGAAATACTGATACTCAGATCCCAAGCCATTAACATTTCCAAAAAAAAATTTTTTTGGAGTTCTTGACACTTACTCTATTTCTAATTCTCTCCCTTTCACTGATCTTATAGTTTCGAATCTCAATATATTTTTCATAGTTAGGGATGGAAAGGGTATAGGGATTCTGGCAAGTTTCAGGATGGTTTTAGTCTGTGTGATGCATATAGTTGGAGCAGGTGCATATTTTACAGTTCACAGACTTTGGTGTATTAAAAATGCAAGTTTGTTTTTCTCTAACTGAATTCGATTTATAATGTGAACTGCTATTCTATTCTGTTAGCTACAAAATTAATAATCATGTAATTCTGGGTAAACCCAGAATATAGCACTTTCTCCTTTAGATTCCATTTAAGATTTAGAGATGTTTATTAGAAATGTCAATGTTTAGGGGCATCTGGGTGGCTTAGTTGGTTAAGTATCCCACTTTGGCTCAGGTCATAATCTCACTGTTTGTGAATTCAAGCCCCATGTGGGGCTCAGTGCTGACACTTCGGAGCCTGGAGCCTGCTTCAGATTCTGTGTTTCCTTCTCTCTCTACCCCTCCCCCGCTCGCACTCTGTCTCTCTTTCTCTCTCAAAAATAAATAAAACATTTAAAAACATGTCAATGTTTAGATAGGTGAAGTCTTGCCTGGTTCAGCTGTCAGCTCTTGATTTGGCTTAGGATAAGATACACATTTTTGTCCAAAACTCAAAACTCAATTAAACTATCCAGTTGGACATGAAGGAACATGCCATTATATATTTGGGTGACAAATATTCACATGACAGTGTACAACATCATGAACCATAAGGGACTTGTAAATTAAAAGATCTGTGATAAGATCTTTGTATACATCTATTATAATGAAGCTGATAAAAGTACGCAGACACTGGATCTGTCATACATTGCTGGGGAGGAAGGAAAATGATGTATTCGCTCTGGAAATTCGTTTGAAAGTTTCCTTTTAAAAAATATCATAAGTTCTTACCATATGACCCAAAAGTTGCACTCCTGGGCATTTAGCCCAGAGAAGTGAAAATTAATGTCCACTAAAAAATCTGTACACAGTAGTTTATGGTGGGTTTATTTGTAATAGTAAAAAATTTGAAACAACCAAAATGTTTCTTTATGGGTGAAAGTTAAAGTGTGTCACATCCATAGAGCCATGGAATACTACTCAGCAATAAAAAGAACAAATTATCAATAATCACGGCAACTTTGATGGATGTCAGGGGCATCAGGATGAGTGAAAAGAGCCATTCTTACAACATCACCTACTGTATGATTCTATTGATATACCATTTTTGAAATGAAAGAGTTACAGAAATGGAAAACATAATAGTGATTGCCAGAGGTTAGAGGCATTGGTGAAAATGGAAGTGTGACTGTAAGGGCATAGGGGGATCTTTATGGTAATGGAATAATTCTACATTTTGAGATACTGGTGTTCACATAACTCTATACTTGTAGCAAAATGATAGACGTGTACACATGCATTATACTAATATCAAATGCCTTACTATAATTATGCAAGATGTAACTAGTAGGGAAGTTCATTGAGGAGTACATTGGACCTCTGTGCTTTCTTTGCAAATTCCTGTGAATCTATAATTATTTCAAAATTCAAGGAAAAAAATGAAAAGAAATCAGTTCATTCTTGTAGTTTGCAGGGACAAAGCCTTGATAACTACTCAAACAAGAGACTACCTTATTACTTTCATACAACATTTCAAAGCAATGTTTGAGACTACCCTGTATTCATGGAACTGAGCTGTCACATCTCTGCCATCTTCCACATGTGGCCTTCCAAGATGGCTCATTCATTGACATGCCAGCACAGAAGGAAGAAGAACATTCGGAGGAGGCAAGCCGCTGTCTTATGGCCCTGAATAACAGTGGCATGCATCACTTTTGCTCCAATTTCATTGGCTACGATTTAGTGACATGGCCACATTAACTCCTGGACACTTGGGCAGTATAATCTAGGAGGTGCCTAGACAGGGAGGAGAAAATAGATTTGGCAGCCAACAAATAGTGTCTTCCATAGTCTGCTCCTTCAGCCAGCAAACCTGTAAGCGTATCCTTCTCATACTTAATATGTCAGTTGGAAAGTCTGAAGAATTTTAGGAAAGATAGGAGACCTCTTAAGTTTTCAGTTATGCCTCTGAAGCTCTGGTCAAGAGTATCCGGAAGTTGTTGCCATCTGAATGTCAAGACACTTGGCTGCTGACTGGCCAAAGAACATGTGCAACCAGTACAGAAAATTCACGTCTCCTGAAGCCTATCCACAGGCACTATGGCTACTGGAAGAAAAATAGCACCTCTTTCACTTCCATGATCAAAAATGTGGCCTGGTGCATCCAAATGCTAGAATCCAAACTGTATCTAAAACCCTGACAGAAAAAGGATCTGAAAAATGTATTACTCACTTCTAGCATAGCCTGTAGCATAGCATGGATGGAGGTGGGCACCAAGCATCAACAGACATTCACCACCCAATCCATCCTTTTACTACTCAGCATGCACTTACTTTCATAAAATCCATATTTAAATTTATAAAAAATAAAAATAAAATCCTTGTCATACCGCTGTTTTAAAAAGCAACTATTCTCTTACAAATTAAAATGTAATCATACTGTCCCCCAAAGAAGATAAGTATTCTCTTACTACATTTAGATTTTCTGGGTGATGCCTCTAGAGCATTCTAAATTTAGGATTTTGTGACCTCTGAATGAAATGACAAGGTATTGGTAAACGACAATCTATACCTAATATACAATGGGAGAACACAGAGTACAGTGAAACTAAAAGAATGGCAGACACATGGTAGAACTTGGCCTAAAGCAGTTCTGGAGTCTTGCAGGAAAGAAATTGTAAAGGTCGTCTGCCTGGGCTTTGGGACAAGTTTATTGACTCAACTCTGGTTCTACTCCATGGGAGGAAAATTCTTGTCCATCGTTCTACATCATACCCAGTTTTGCCTGCTGGAAGGTTCTTCCTAATCCATTATTTTTCACAGCCACATCTAAAATAGACTTTGAGTAGCTATATCTTCTTTAGGTATATACAGTTCTTTCTGTTGGTCCAAGTTTGGGGGTTTGAGGATAATGTAAAGCTCCTGAATTCACAGGTTTTCTTAGACTACATCTGAGGTTTCTTTTGCATTAGAATTTCTTCTCAAAATTACTAGGCTCATAATGTATTCATTCTTAGTCTGTTATACTTGTGAGTAACCATAAAAACTATAGCAGGTGCTCTTAGTGCCCTGTGGTTTTGTCTCAGCATGCTCAGGTATGCGTCCACACTATCCTACCCATGCAAGCACCTACACTCCTTTGTTTGAGGACTTTATCTTAGTCTATGTGCATGGGACAAGTAAAAAACACCAGGGATGTAGTGACCCTAGGAGCAGATGGGACTAAGGTTATATAACCCAACCTCTTACTGCTTGGGAGGGATAAATCTGAAGTGTATTTTAGACCTTCTCCCAAAGCTCCCCAGCAAGACTAGCCTGCTACAGTCTCCTTGATAATGCCCACTGTGATTGATTTCCTTCCTTTTTCTCTTTTGCTTACTCAGTTCTTTTTTCTTTTTGTTCTTAAATTTCATAGTCTGCTCCAGAGGACCCAACCTCAGATATGTAATTCTTCGTCTTAATTCTGAACTCTCTCATCATTTCTGATTGTAAAACAGTTACATTTTGTCTGAATTCAATTCTTCTTGTATCTTGAAAAGGGAAGGAAGGAAGGGAGGGAGGAGCCATTATTAGTCCAAACACTAATATTCTGTCTCTTTCTAAATACAAATCCTAGTGATATAAGCTCTCTTGGAAGCAAATAGGATCTTTCTAGTTTTGCCCACATGGCCATTTACCATAAGTTTTATCATGTCGTAAAGAGGGTTATTTGTTTTATAGACCATTATACTTACTTACCATGTGTTTTGTGACTGCTAAGCAAATGCCATATATTTTTGTTATGATATCGACCTATTTGTGAGCTCTATATCAGGTGGGGTGGCTAAACTTCTATGACACGAGGACTAACAGTAACTTAGTGACCCAAACAAAATGAGTGTTATTTTTTATCCCTCTGTCATTGGTCTGTGTTGGTGTTTCAGGTAGGCAGGAAGTTGGCTGTACGTTATTGGGTACTTAGACCTGGTACCCCTGCAATTCTTAGTACAGGGCTTCTAAGGCATCTACTTGTTCCAATCCCCGTTGGCAGAAACGTGGAGGAGCCATACTGCTATCTTGATGGCCCCAAGCTCAAGTAGCACATGTCACTTCCATTCACACTCTTGCTAGCTAAATTATCATATGGCCTCCCCTAACTGCAAGAGGGGCTAGGAAATGGCATCTATACATGTGCTCATAAGGAATGGGAGAATAAATTTTGTTAACAGCTATCAGTCTCTGACATCAAATTAGTAAGGGAGAGTACATAAGAAATAAAGGATAGAGTGGTCACTAGAAAGGATCAACTTAGAGACACCCCTACAAAAAAAATAGAGCAGAATATTGTCTCTATTTTTAGCATGTGATGGCTCCATAACACCCAGATGGCTCTATATTAAATGGCTTAGTTCTCATAAAGATGTTAGACCAAGCCTCAATATAAGGAATTTATAATTGGGAAGATATTCTGAATAGGAAGAAATGTAACCAGTAGCATTATTAAAAAGTTTTTTGTTTTAATATTTTATTTATTTTTGAGACAGAGAGAGACAGAGCATGAGCAGAGGAGGGGCAGAGAGAGACGGAGACACAGAATCCGAAGCAGGCTCCAGGCTCTGAGCTGTCAGCACAGAGCCCGATGCGGGGTTCGAACTCACAGACTGTGAGATCATGACCTGAGCCGAAGTCAGATGCCTAACCACCTGAGCCACCCAGGCACCCCTAATTTCTTCATTGTAACTTTATAGAGAAAGAACAATATATTGCTAAATCATGCTAATATCCCATAATGAGAATTTGAATATAACAAATATCAAGTAATTATACATATTGCTATATGAATCAGCTCAGTTAACAATTGATTCATTGATAGAGTAAATTAGAGTGCCTATTTCTTTCTAGGGTTATTTCCTGGAATACCTATCACTAGATGAGGGTACTGCATTGGTGATAGCCTTGGATTTTTGAATGTTATAAGAAAGGGTAATATGTATTCACACGTACAAAAAGATTTAGTTAAATTATTCAAGGATTATTTCAGTTTCTTCATGTTAAATATTAGATTTTAGAACAGATTGATTAGAATAAAATTTTGAAAAATATTAGTATATTTAGGAGAGTAATGGAATCTTTAATCTTTGACTATTTTTTGTTATTTTTTTCTAGTCATAGTTTCTTCACAAGCTATGTGCTATAAATGCTAATTTTGGCATTTTTATTTTTATATGGTTTCAAAATTGTTAATGAATGTCTATATATTCCTAAAGTTTACATGGTGCAAGAAACAGCAATCTCAGTGTAAATGCAAGAAAGAGTTAAGGCTAATAATTAGAAGCACTTTGCATAAATAAAACAAAACTAGAAAAAAAACCCCACTTACCTATGATAATAGTAAAACAAAAAATATGATGTTTTATTGCTTTGATAAACTTTATATGGAAATAATATGAGGTGTCAATTAGTAATATAACTTTTCACGATGAGAGGCCGTTATCTATTTGCCTGCCTCGCTGAGAATGCTAATGCTGGGGACTAGAAATTATATACTTGGATGTGACTAGTTTATCTACAACCAAAATGAATACATTCTTAAATACTAAGGGACTTCACTGTTTCAGAGCCACCAAGGCACTCCTCAAACAATTTCAGATTTTCATTTAACATCTCAAAATTAAGCTCTGTTGTTTTTTAATGTTACTGAGATAAATAGTAAATTTTAATTCAAGAGCAATGGAAAATTGGGCATTTACTGAGAAAGTACTGTTCTGGCTGAAACGTCTGTTCCATTTAAATGCATCATAAAAATCATTTCTCTTAGTGTGTATTGTCCTTGAGTGTTCCAAGTAAACATTGTGTTACGTGACTTAGGGTGAAAAATACAGTGGAAAAAATTTGGACTGCAATGAAATTGTTGAAACTCTACGTTACAATATGAGATTCTTTACAAATTTGTCCATGTACTTGTTCTTAGGCAGAACTGAGTATTTTGATTAATTGTAGCAGAATTTTTATGTATGGGATTCCTGAAGTAAAACAAGAGGTTCTTGCCATTAAGAAATACCACATAGATGATTTGTTCATTGAACTACTTTAAAAATCAAAAGGATTCTGCGATCTTATCATGGCGTTTGATAGTACTCTCCTGAGCCAATCTAGTGATTATCTTTAAGGTACCCCTTTATTTAAAGCAGTTTTATTCTGACTATATTGTTCAAATCGTAATATGGTTCAGAACCAGGACTGAGTAAATCGGTTGGCCTCAAATAGCATAAATATAATTAAAATTTCAAGTAGAGTCTTGTGAATGTTATACTGATGCCATATTATTCTAGGAGAACCCTGGCTCTGAGAATGTTTTTTCTTTTCTTTCTTTCTTTTTTTTTTTCAAATTGAATTTCTTATTTCGAGATCCTGTTTTTGCCCTTTTTAGGAAAAATTATTTTAGTTGCTAAGAAACTTTGTTTTTCTCATTAAAGAAAAAGAAATTTAGTTAAAATCTTGTTATGGAGTTTTAATTATCTTCCTTTTGCCTTTATTATCTATTTGTTTTCTCTATTAGATTTAAAACTATTTGGTATTGAGAAAAACAATATATGTATATATATATAAGACTTCCCTTCAAAATGGAAGTAGAAAATATTCTGACTTACCAGGTTGTTGTTATATATATTTTTAACTCATTTAATGCAGGGACTCTGTACTTTCTCAAGTTTCTATGGTGACATGTAATACATTTTACATAGGAGAGTCTTAATAAAAAAATTGTAGAAATACTTTATAAACAACATTTGACAGGATTTTTTTCACTGGCATAAAATACAGGGCTAGAAACATCTCTCACACTTGTTCCTTTATATACACAGTGTATTTTCCAAGACAGGGTTAATAAGGAAGATCCCTTTATAACTTAGTCAAAACTATGATAATATTAAATTTTAATTTTATTAAGAATAAAGAGCATGCTTTGATCTTTCATCATGACCACATTCACAAAAGAATTTAGCATGGTATTCTAATCAAAATTAGTGTTTAATAAATATTTTTTTCCTAAAAAACAGACAAACCAAAAAACAGACTCTTTACTACCAAGAACAAACAGATGGTTACCAGAGGGGAGGAGGGTGGGGAAAGTGGGTGAAATAGGTGAAGGGGATTAAAAGTATACTTATGATGATGAGCACTGAGTAATGTATGGAATTGTTGAATTGTTAAATTGTACACCTGAAACTAATATGACACTGTATGTTAACTATACTGAAATTAAATTTTTTTAAAATTTAATATTAAAAACTAAGTAAATTAAAAAAATAAATATTTTGTTTTCTGAATTAACAAAAAGAGAACGTTAGAAAGAAGTTGTCCACTGTAAATTGTATAATGTTCCTTTTTACTTAGGATCTGTACTATTTAGGGTTTAAAACTGTTATAACAAATCAACTCCAAAATTCCAGTGTGTTACTAATAGGTGCTATTTTACTGCACACATAATAGTCCAATGTGGGTGTTCCTCAAGGTGGGCGGTTATAGTATTCACAGTGATTCTGGAACCTGGGTTCCTTCCTTAGGGTAGTTCTGCTGTTTTCTGGGGCTTTTCAATGTCTGCATCACCCCCCCCCGCCCAGGGCAGGTAGCGAGTGTTGGCAAGGCACAATCTATTCTTAAACGCCTCTCAAGGGACACTCCTAATTACCAGTTCTGTTGATTGGAATTAATCACATGACATGTGAGTCAGGAAAGTGGAAGAGGGAATTTTAAGTGGAAAAAATTAAAATCAAAACAACAAGGAATCACATGCCTACTGTATTCCTAGAAAGAAGATATGTGTACTCTGTCTCCTGCGTTATGGGATTGGAAATGTAGGATAGGCTCTGGGGCTGAAAGATGAAGGGAAGCTAAAGTCTGAGGCTCTTAAAAGGGAAGTGGAGGAATTTTTTTGAATTTGCATTATTTATTTGTTTGTTTGTTATTTATTATTTATGATCTCCATTTTAAAAGGCAGTATCTATTTGTAGCCCTGCGGAGGATTGGGATTATGAGTGTGGATATGGCTTGAGGAACTGGAAAGATACAGAAGGGAAACTAGTGCACAGGGTACAGTACCTCTTATAAAATGTTTAAGTGGTGGAAAGTGGTAGAAGGTGCTTTACCTTCTCCTGCGTCTGAGAGCTGGGCTCACTGCTGCATGAAAACACCCAGCTGGGGGGATAGAGATGTGGAAAGCACATGACTGTGACAAGTTAAATTGGTCTATTTTACTGTTATCAGGACCCTTTTTAGAGTTGGAAAATACACTCATGCGTGTATAGTCAGCATTTTTGCGTGACCACTGCAGCTTTTCTCTCCCCATTTTACCTATTGGAAATAATTAATCTGTACCTATTACCTAGATAATACCTTATAAGTAACCTATACCTATTACACATTACGATCTCTTAACCTATTAAGTAGCAAAATACCTATTTCAAAACATTTCTTCTCAAGATATTTTTTGCTTCTAGACTGAAATACAAGAGTTTTAGTTATATTATAATCCAAATGGATTGGGTATATTTATGAACTAAAGCATCTATGGAATGTACCTTATTTATAAATTAGAGAGGATGTTTGGCAAATAAATGAAGTTATTACTATTAGTATGAAGCACTTATTACCATTAGTATGATTTCTCCATTAAAAGTTAATGGCCATGGGGTCCATTTTCATGTATTCCTGATTCTCTTTCAAAAAAAAATGTTTGGTGTACTGGGTGACTCAGTTAAGTGTTCAGCTTCAGCTCAGGTCATAATCTCAGGGTTCTTGAGTTCAAACCCTTTGACAGGCTCTGTGCTGACAGCTCAGAGCTTGGAGCCTGCCTTGGATTCTGTGTCTCCCTCTCTCTCTCTGCCTCCCATCTTGCACTCTTTCTCTCTCTCTCTCTCAAAAAAAAAAAAAAATTAAATTAAATTAAAAAAAAATAAACAAACATTAAAAAAAAAAAGAAAAAAGTATAAAAGTAGAATGAAACTCCACAAGTACGAACTAAAATAATCTGACACCCAAAAGTACTGTGGCTTTAAATATGATCTAGAATGTAAGAGTCCCTTACAAGAATTTTATTAATAATAATTTATTCTCTAGCATGACATAATATAACAGAACTACCTTAATTTTGTTTGGATAATTGAATAAATAATCTTAGTGATAGTATTAAGTACTTTGAGTTATTTTTCATTTACCTTGTGAGCCAAAAAAAAATAGTGGTAAGAAAAAGTAGAAACTTGCTTTCTGGTAGTTCAACAGCATTGAAAACACCAGTTCTAAATAGCTACTTGCCATGGAGTAGCACAAGTATCCCTTGTGGGGAAAAATGAATATCAAAATATTTGTCCTTTTTATTTGCGATTTTCATGGATGATAAAAGTGGCTTCAAGGAACGTATGGAAAAGCCACATCAAATAAATTAAAATTAAATTAATTAAAATTAAAATTGTTCCATGTGAAGAACGTTATTATATTTTTTACTCCTTGGGGAATTATAATGGATGGTGTACTCATTGTCAAATCTTAGGAGATTGATAATTCATGTAGAAGAGAATCAAAATCATTTTCTTTATAAAAACGGAAGAAGCATTCATATGTTTCGGTTGGAACGGTATGACCATTATGTAGCATGTCCAGCCATATCACGTGCAATGTTAGACAAGGTGCTACTGAGTGCTCTTCAGTTCCAAATGACGCGTACACTTTGCTTTCTAAATGTCCCTTAGGGAAGCACAAAGAAGGATTCACCTCTCTCCTTGGCTGGTAAATGGACCAATACCGGGATGTCTGTTACTGGTATTTTAAAAGTTGTTCTGCAAATTGAGGACACTAAAGAGCTGTTTCTAAATAACTGAGCATTTCTAAAACTATAAAATTTAGAGCAAGTTATTATTCCTTCAGTAATGCTTGTTAAGTACTATAGTTAGAAAACTTGTAGAACTGAGTATTATTTCTCTCGTATCAGGTTGGCAAAAATGAAAACTGTGGAAACACCCTGATGGCAAGGTGCAGAGAGGCGCTCTGATGCAGTGTTGGTGGGGGTGCAAATTGCTAAAGCATGGGGATCCCTTGGTAATATCTAAGAAACTAATCACTGTGTTTACTTCTTATCCAGCAATCCCCTTTCTGTAAATATAGCTGGAAGATTCACCTCCAAAAATATGGGGGAAAAACATGCACAAGTTGTATTACTGTGGCATTATTTGTAAAAAGAGAAGATTAAGAAATAAAATTAATGTCCATCTCTCTAGGGTACACCACCAAATGGAGTATTGTCAACTATAATCTCTCTCTCACTCTCTCTCTCTCTCTCAGAATGTACAAGTATGATTGTCAGAATATTTTTGTAAGTGATCAAAGCAGGAGGTACGGGATATTGTATATATTGTGTTTAAAAAAAACGTAGAAGTTAGAGTACATACAAAAACTGGACAACCTGGATATGATAAAACAGGGAACTAATGAAAAGAATGGATAGAAATAAAGTAGATGAATTTGGAATAGACGCAAGGCTTTTCTGAATATGCTTATAAACAACAGTTTTGACTTTCGAGTCATGCAAATGATTTTATATATGCAAAGATTAAATTAGATTAAATTAAATTCAGGGTAACAAAAAATAACTGCTAACATCAAAAACATTAACAACTAAACAGTAGACTAGTTTTAGAGTCTAAATTAGCATAAATATATTGAACATCAAAGGCAAGAAGCCAGCTGGAGGATCAATAGAGGGGCTTGTGGGGTTATTAATCATCATCATAATTTAGAACATATCCCTACCATCATGATATTGAAAACTTCCATAGACATTCTGTCTTCACATAAAATTTCACTCAATAGTTTTCCCTGGAACTGAGTTGGCAGGTTACAGCATGACCTTTTCTAGTATGTCCTTTAAAAAAAGTTTGGTCAGTTTAGTTTTCATTATGACATGGCTGTGAAAATACTACATTGTGCCCACTGATGTGCTCATAAGCCTTTGTGACTAAATGTATGCTCTGATTGCTTTATTCCTAATGCATAGAACTTGCCAAACAGGTCACTGAAGAGATGATAAATAGAACCTGATTATAGGACAAACCAGGTGTACAAATAAACATCATAAGCTCAGTGTAACTTCCCAGTGCTGTGGTTGGGTACCATTTTATCCATCTTGTGTAGGCAGTTCAGCCATCATCCGTCATGCCCAAGCAAGGTCAGTCCAAGCTCTGCAATGGTTTGGGCATTCAACATATCTGTAGTCTGTGGATGCTCTCATCATATGCCTTGTACATCCTCAGACCTACCTTTCTCTAACATCAAATTAAAAAAAATATCTGGCTGTGGGGTGCCTGGGTGGTTCACTTGGTAAAACTTCTGACTCCCAGTTTCAGCTCAGGTCATGATCTCACAGTTTCGTGTGTTTGAGCCCCGTGTCTGACTCTGCACTGGCATTGCAGACCCTGCTTAGGATTCTCCCTCTCTCTCTCTCTGTCTCTGCCCCTCTCCTGCTTGCGTTGTCTCTGTCTCTCTCAAAATAAATAAATAACCTTTTTTTTTTTTTAAGTACCTGGCCCTGGCATCCCAGGTTTGTGATGTTCTTATTCCCTTGCCTCCCCAACTCAGCAAAATGATTCTGTTCTCAGGTCTGTTATGCTCTGTTCCCTACATGACATGCTCACCTTTTCTATACTCTCTAATTCTGTTTTACACCACTAAAAATCTATTCTTTCTTCTCTACTACCTTAACATGACCACCTCTTATTGCTTTCATTATAAGAGCTTCTAACAATTTATTTGTCCCTTTATCTAAACCTCTGTGGAATGCAATTTTGTTCATAATGTTAGAACATCTTGAAGCTTTCTTAATTCTCATTTAAAAGTAATCTCCTGAAAATATTTTAAAACTTGTACAAATCCCTATTCACCAGCACTTCCCACAGTTTGGGGAATTAGATGTTATTGACTTAATGAACCACCAGAATAGAGTAAAACATATTAATATAAAATATCTTATGCTATTTTGATCTCTATTAATTAGATTTAACACCCATATAAATGGAAACAATTACACAAAAGATTATTTAAATATATACAATTTCCCCACATGGAGAAAACTTTGATTTTCAACTCTCCATTCTTCAGGAAAATTATAAAATAAAACAATATAAAACATTTTAATATTATCATCTAAATGTTTGTCAGAAATGTTCTCATTTGGAGCAATGTTTTGTTTTCCTTTCAGTGAACTAAGTCTGTTACCTTAACAGAATTTCTGGGTTCCTAACTTGTGCAAATTTGGAGGTTTGAAGAAGTCCTAGTCTTTCTCATTTCCTTCCCAAACTGATGTAAGACAGAATTACTGATTTTTAAGACCCACATTTAGAAGCATATTCTTTTGACCAAACTCTTTTTCTACTAAAATTTGAATAATGAATATACAATAGTTGAAATGCAATGAAAATTCAAGGAAACTAATACATGACTTTGAAAAACCTTATTAGTCAGTGAAAAATTAATGTGAATAAGCTTGGTCCCTGAAGGGAACTTTTGAGTTAGAGTGAATACATAGTCATTTTATTGGTTAGGAGGAAGTACATGTTCAAGATGAGCAAATTGGACAGAAAATTAAAAAAAAAAAAACTTTCGTATGCCAAGACAAGTTTAAAATTATTTACATCATTGTTGCTGTATAATGTTTGTATCTTCTTCCTATTGAAATCCTAATTCCCAAGGTAGTGGTATTAGGAGGTGATCCTGTGGGAGGTGACTAACTAGGTCATGAAGGCAGAACCGTCATGAATGAGATTTGTGCCCTTATAAAAGAGGCCCCAGAGAGCTCCCCTGCTGTTTGGACCACATAAGAACACTGCTAAAAACTGAAAGTCTGTGAACTAAGATGCAGACTCCCATCAGACACCAAATCTACTGGCACCACCTAGACTATGGAAGTTCTCAACTTCCAGAACTCAGAAAGACATTTCTCAGTTGTGTCTAAGACACACGCTCTAAGGTACTTTTTTCGTAGCACTCCAAAGGAACCAAGACATTCACTAAGGTTCTGACATAGAGAAAATACATTTCTAGGTTATTGTATAAATAAAGAGATCCAGAGAACTGTGCTTCAAATATTCATCTGGCCACCAAAATAAAAACCACGCAACACCTTGTTGTTGACTTCTAAGTACTTAGATGTGGAGTGGCAGAAAAATTGTTTTATTCACAGTATGCAGACGGAATGTGTGTGAATTGACAAGTTGAATGAAGATAGTCTAAGTACCTTTTGTTGCAATGGCTGCATTTCACCCTTTCTAACAGAAGTCTTGTTTGTATCACTGCAAACTACATTGCCCTGACTGCAGCTGCTCTTAGTGGCTAGTGCCATACTCTAGATGTTTTGCAACAAAACAACAAATGGTCAGGGAAAGCTAAATACAACTGGATGACGATACCCATACACATGCTATCTGGAAAAAAACAAACTAATGTTTGCTTTGCCACATCTCTGCTTTGTACTTACAAATAGATTTTTTTTTTAATCCTGACAGTATGAGAGGTCATCTAATTTAATTAGTGGAAACTAGTTTGACATCTCATGAAAAAAATTCATGGGGAGATGTTGGTCAGACTGTAGTTAACACCATATTATATATTTGACATTTGCTAATAGAGTTGATCTTAAGTGTTCTCACTGTATGCGTGTACACAGACACACACACACACACACACACGCACAAAGAAAATAGTAACTGAATTGATGGATAACTTGATTGTAATGATCTTTTCACTGTATACACATATACCACAACATTAAGTTGTATATCTTAAATATACGTTATTTTTATTTGTCAATTATACCTCAATAAAGCTGGAAAAATAATTAGGAAATAGATTTGCTGATAATGTATTTATTGTCAATGGAAACATAGGAAAACTAGTCAACTTTTGAACAGTAAATTGTATGATAGATGGTTAAGATCAACAGACATACATCAGAGAAAAATAAAATATGTGTAGTAGAAGCTGTTATGTTCAATAGAAATAAACGTAATAGGTCAGCTTTAAAAGTGCTGTAGTTTTCTACACTTTGTTACATGCTGTATTCTGTTTTGTTTTGTTTTTGTTTTGTTTCCCCTTGACAATGTGAAGAAGCCACTTAACTTTTGGACATCATTTTTCTGTTTTATAAAACAAAGGGTTGGATAAAACGGTCTTTAAAATCACTTTAAATCCTAATTTAAACTGTAATTTATGATATTTTTTCAAATAAGCAGAAATCTTTCTGTGTAGTTTTGATGAAATCAAGGAAAAACTAGTAGAAGATGACCCTATGTATCTGTTATAAAAATGACTTCATAATAACATCAACTACGGAGACTTTTTAAAAATATTTTAGTTACTTATGGTGTATTTTTAATACATACAGAACATACTGTGTTGTCTAAATAAAAATATATTTTTCTTCTGGTCACCAAAAATTATAGGTATGGGTTAAAAAATAGTATTTGCTATGAAGTACCAATTGAAAACTTTGTCAATTTTGAATGTTTTTTTGTTAAGTTTTTGTAGATAGGTTTTTATTTCTTTTAGTGAAAGAACTAGAATCGGAATTGCAGGGTCTTCAGGTAGGTCACCCTGTTTGCAGGGTGATACTAGCATTTTATGCTCTTACCAACAATATATAAGCATTTCATTTGCTACAAATTCTTGCTCGGGTTAGGTGTCATTAATTTTTTTTTCCATGTCTTGTATATCTCCTTGTGGAGATGATTCACATTAATTCACATTTGCCTCATGGCTAATTATATAGGATACTCTTCCATGTAAATATTGGCAATTTTTATGACTGCGATTGCCCTTTCTAAAATTTTTAAATCTCTAGTTTCTAGAACAGTTTATAACAAAATTGGGAGAAAGGTACAGAGATTTTCCATATACTCCCTTCACCCAGACATGAATAGGCTCCACCATTATAAACATTACTCAGCAGAATGGTACATGTCTTACAAAGAAGAACCAGCACTGACATGTAATCCAGTTTTGTTCCCCCATATTTCCCCCCTCATGACATTGTGAATAAGCCACTTAACTTTTGGACATCATTTTTCTGTTTTGTAAAACAAGGGGTTGGATAAAATCGTCCTTAAAATCACTTTAAATCCTAATTTAAAGTGTAATTTATGATTTTTTTTTAAAAAAACTATAAATAAACTATAAATCATAGTTTACCTTAGGGTTCACTTTCAATGTTGTACATTGTATGGGTTTGGACAAATGTCCATTATTATAATATCATATAAAGTGGTTTTTTTGCTCTTAAAATTCCTCTGTGTTCTGTTTATCTGTCCTAACCCCATCTCTCTCCGTCTCCCTGTGTCCCCCCTCCTCCTCTCCTTTTCTCATATAGAATACAGCAAAGCCTTGGTTTACAAGCATAATCCATTCCAGAAACATGCTTGTAATCCAAAGCACTCGTATATCAAAGCGAATTTCAAGAACCATTGGCTCATTTGCGATGATGTGACAGTGTCACACACTACTCACATTGCAAGACATCCCTCCTTTATCGAGTTAAAATTTATTAGAAATGTTTTCTCATCTTTTGGAACACTCACAGGACAAATTACTTGCAATCCAGGGTTTTACTGTATTTGGTTTGGTAAGCAATGGAGGTGGTGCATTTATTCATTTAATTAGTAAGTGCTTGTTGAATGTTTAAGCTTGTGCCATTTTGTAAGGCACTGTTACCACAACATATGTCACTAATTATAACTAAGACTTACTCAGCTACTGTGTGATGAGCATATATGTTGTTTTTAATCATCACAAACATCCTACACCCTATTTCTCAGGTAAGAAAAACATGACTTAGAGGAGTCAGATCTTTACTGACTTTCAGGCAGCTAACTTCTGTTCAAGTTCTTGAAGCTAGGCTTGTCAGATTCCAAAATCAAGCATAGTCAAGGAAGGCCAGTAGAGAAGTATTGAAAAGTAAAAAGAATGAACATTTTCTAACCGTTTATTCTTTAAAAATATGTTCAAATTTTTGAAATATTCGGAATAAAAAAATCCAGTAACTTGGTTTAAGAAGAAATTTATTAAAAAGCAACATCCCTATAAGTCTCAGCCATTACTGAGCATTTCTGTCTTAATAATAAATGTTAAAAGTCTTCTCAGGACAACCTTTGGTTAGAGAGTTTTAAAAAAGTCACAATATGAATTATTATGGCAGCCAGAAGTATAATTTTGCTGCAGTGACAGGTAATAACATGCCTTTTTCTTCCTATTAACACATGATTACTTTGTGGCTGTCATAAAACAACTTTACAAACAAATGATCCATAGCAGTAAATATCCAGATATCCAACAAGAAGAGGTTAAAAATGTCATTCTAGTGAATTTTAGTTTAATTTAATTCACTGATATGCTCATGAAGTGTCACTTGAAATGACCAAAATCTATGTAAAATCTATGTAATATGTTTAATTTTAGCTAATTTACTTTTCTTCCCAGGTAACTACAGTAGAAGAACAATTTAAGCTTAATCTACATTTTGGATGTCAGCATCAGGTATATAAGTTAGTTTATAGATTTCTTTGCTCAAGATGATTATGTAGTGTCATTCTGTGTTACTGAGTAATGCATATATACCTGTGGATGTTTCAATAGTGTTGCATTTTTTTTAATTTATTATTTTTTTTTAATTCAAGTTAGTTAACAAAAAGTGTAGTATTGGTTTCAGGAGTAGAGTTATATATGCTTTTTCATGATCATTTTCCTAATTATTCCTTAACGTGCTAATTCATTAATTATTCAATAGCTTTTTAATAAATAGAAACTTATTCTTCATTACAGAGATATACTTACTAAATTGGCCAGTGTAACTGACTTCCAAATAGTTATTCTACCACATATAGTATATAAGTCATCCCATCCTCCTCGCCAATGATTTTTTAAGGGATCATATTGTGACTTAATTCTGCCCAATAAAACATGAAGAATTCTATTGTAGAACTTCTGAGAATAGTTTCTTCCCTCTTGAGAGACAATTCGTCTCTTCTTCCTGCTGACAATGCCAGGTGACACATAGCATTTTACAGCCATCCTGTAGCCATGAGGGGTTGGGGTGGAGGGCAAGGACTGTGAAGATGGCAGAACCCAGTGGCAGGAATTGTGTCTTCAATGACAATGATGGGCTGTTGAATCACCCAGGACTGAAGTTTGCCCCACCTTTAACTTCTTGTTAGGAGAGAGCATGTACTTCCAGAGAATCAGGTATGTGTTTTCTGTCACTTACAGCTGAATGTATCCTTAACAGATACTTTCATTTAATGGTATATAATCATAGTGTGGTCACTTCAGATGGCAATTTGAATTTTTGGTGCCCAATTACAATTTTAGATTTCATCATAGACTGTATTTTCAGTGCTTCAGCTTTTTCATCATTAGTTAATACATGACAGAGGGAAAGAGACAGGTGCAAGCACGATAGAAGATTATATAATGGAGTGAGTGCCTAAGACTTTGATTATAATCCCCTTTCTGTCATTATGTGTGTATATAGTCATCATATATATGTCAGTGTATATAGTCATTATAAACATATATATCCTGTCATTCCATGTATATGAGTGAGTCCGTTTTCAGAATTTCCTGTCACATTGAATACAGAATGAAACTAATCAAAAGAGTTGGATAGTGAAGGATGGAGCATCTGGCTTTAAGTAGCTTGAAAGTAAGGATATAAGAATGAATCAAGCTTGCATTTATTTTTCCTTTTAATTTTACTTTGCATAATGATTAAAGCGAATGTTTAATTGCTATTGTTATTTAGACCAGTCTGGAGATCTAAAGGGTAGCTGGGTCATTCAGTTTATTTCTTGGTCTCAGAATTGGACATGATAACTTACCCAGACACATCTATTTTAAATTCTCTAATTGTCGTTCATAAAGATAACAACCCTCTCTCAGTAGCCAAAGATCATATTCATTTTCTTTATTTTTTCACAAGTTATTCTTTCATCTCTCCTGAATTTCATACAGGTCTTCATGCATCCAGGTCCATTTGCTTATTTTCTCCTTGTTGACATAAACATTATTTGCTTTTTTCTTAAAGTAATTATATATATATATATATATATATGTACATGTATATATATACTATATATATATAGTACTATATATAGTACATATATACATGTACATATATATATATAGTACTATATATAGTATATATATATATATAGTATAGTATAATATATATATAGTACATGTATATATGTACTTCTATATATTTGTTCTTAAAGTAATTCTATTTATACCTAAAAATGTGAACATATCCTCTTTTTGAACCTTACATGAGTTCCTGTCTGTTTTAATGTATAATGAACCCTGAGCACGTTTGTTGTGACATAAAAATATATGCTCTGAATCCTTTGTAATTTATTTGGTATTTAGGATTTGCTTTATTTTCTCTGAACTATTGTTCTTCTCATCACCTTCAGATTTGGAGATTATGATGTTGTCAGTAATGCAACGTTGGAACAGATTAGAATTACGGGTAGCAGTTAATAAGAGCAATTCTGGTCAGCTAACCTGGGTTAAAATAGTTGCTCTGCAATTTTAGGCAAATTATTTAAAGCATCAGCTTTAGTTTTAAAACTAAATCAATAAGCTAGAATAATAAAAATATCTGTTGGAAGGTGTTTTGTAAAGATTCAATGTGATCATTTATGTCAAGCAGTTAGCGCTACATGCAACATTGTTATTTTTTTAATGTTTTTCTGGAAAGAGAGAGAGAGAACGTGAGTGAGTGGGTGAGAGGCAGAGAGAGGGGGGAAGAGGATCTGAAGCGAGCTCTGTGACAACAAAGAACCCCACACGGGACTTAAACCCACAAACTGAGATTATGATCTGAGCCAACGTCAGAGGCTCAACTGACTGAGCCATGCAGGTGCCCCATTTTCTTAGCTATTTTTGATACCAACATGTAAAATAACAAGATTATTATATACTGTATATGGGATATTAGTACAGCATGGTTAGTTTTTTTTTATATATAAATCTATGTACTTATTCTCTAACTTTTTAAAAACTTGTGTTTAAATGTGTTTTTTTAGGGGTGCCTGGGTGGCTCAGTCAGTTAAGCGTCTGACTTCAGCTCAGGTCACGATCTCTTGGTCCGTGAGTTCGAGCCTGGCGTCGGGCTCTGGGCTGATGGCTCAGAGCCTGGAGCCTGCTTCCGATTCTGTGTCTCCCTCTCTCTCTGCCCCTCCCCTGTTCATCCTCTGTCTCTCTCTGTCTCAAAAATAAATAACAAACGTTAAAAAAAATAAATGTGTTTTTTTTAGTATCTCTTTGCATGTGTTTGACATTAAAATTACAGGTATATAAGGTGCCTGTGAGATTTTCAGAATGTGAGAAAAGTAGCTTAACAGCTGTAAAATATGGGCATGCATATTTAAAAAGGAAAGAAGTTCCTATCTGTTTACTCAAGCATATTATAACATATATCTTACTACAACCACAGCATTTGTGTATGTAAATATTAAATGCATATCTCCTGTCCAGGTAGTTCTGGAAAGATCGCTATTATCCTGATTGTTTAAAAACAGCTCCTAGCCAACCCGTCAATCTAATTACATCCTGGATTCATCTCATTCTGTCTCATTTCTTGTAAAGCATTCCTTTTCCCCTTATTTTTTGCTAATGGACATTATCCTATACCCATAGCTGTCTAATCTGGAACTCTCGTCTTCATCTACTCCCATATTCAGTCATTAACTCCTACTATCTCCTATAATAACTCCTATAATCTGTGGAATCCTCTCCTTCTTATTTGTTCTCCCTGACTCCATAATTAATGTATTCAAGTCAGTAAAAATCATTCAATAATTACTGGGTGCCAGACATTTGCTAAGCAAAGGGTATAAGCACATTGTGGTAGGCAGGGCATGATCATCACCCACCTATCAGGCAAGAAAATACTATATAAGTATAAATGGTTAAATCTATCCCATCTCCATTGTTATCACCCTGTTCTTAGCCATTTCTGAAATAGTCGCTAAAGAAGCTGGCCCAATTCTTCCCTGTTCATTGTACTCCATTCTGCACACAAAAGCCAAAGTGACAGTTTTACAAAAAAAAAAAAAATTAGACTATGTCATTTTCCCCAATCAGTACCACTCAATAACTTTCTTTTATATTTAGAATAAAATATAAACTCATGTCCCACAAGACATGAGTAATCAAGCCCCTGCTTCTTTCCTCTAAGTGGCCTGGCACACTTTCTTCCTTGATGGTTACCCTCTCCTACAGTGGTCTGCTTTCACTTCCGGGTCCCTTTCCTCCTCAGACTACAAATTCTCTTCCTCTGCCTGAGGTACTGCTCTGGTTACTGTGTGCCTAGCTTCTGCCTGCACTTCCTTCTTTCTGGTCTTGCTTTACAGCCATTTCTTTAGACGGAGTTTCTCATGCTCTCATGCTATTCTCAGTCGTAGAATTTAATACAAAATATACCGCTTCTCAAGCTCCACCCCACACCTATGAAAACAGACTGTCTGCTGGTGTGGCCTAGGCTTTGGTAGTTTTAAAAGACTCTCAGGTGATATATATATTTTTAAGTACTCCTTGAAAAAGCGCAGAGCTTTTTTAAGTATAGTAAAGTCCGAGCCCCTTTGGACTTAAGTACTCCTGTTAGGTACAGTAAAGTCCAAGCCCCCACCTTCATACATGGGACTCTTCACCCTTTGTCCCTCAATTATGTAGGCAGCTTCTCCTCTGTTCCATTTATTTATTTATTTATTTATTTATTTATTTATTTATTTTTTGGCTAGACATATATTCTAGGCACAGGAACTCACTCCTTGCTACTGAATTTGTCACATGTTACTGACCCCACCAATATTTTCACTATTCAGATATTTTTCTCTCCAAATAAATCCTAGGTTGTTATCAGCTCAACCACTGGTGTTTTGATTCTTTACTGATTTCCTAAAAAGGTAAAGTATCTATCACCCTTACATCTATTTCAAGCATATCGCTCTTTAGTGATGGATCCAGGTGTTATGGGGTCAGAAGCTTTTGGAATGTTTCAACCTCGCTTTAAGATAAGGAATACAAGTCTGGTGTGGGTCCTTGGAAGGAACCGTGAAAGGAAGAGGCCTTGATGCTTTGATAGGCTTTGTGGTAAATCTACCCCCATCTCCATTACAGCAGTTCTCATAGACCTTTGAAATTTGTTTATTCCTCAGCATTTCTCCCTAGACCGATTTGTTGAGGGCAGAGATGCTGTGTTGTTTTTTAGGTGGAAGAAAGCTGGTATAGAGTAACTTCTCAAAACTATTTTAACAAATCACTGGATGACTTTCTTAAACTCTACAGTATACTTCACTGGAGCAAAAGGAAACAAATTCAAATTGGAGAAAGAAGGACCAGGCTCTCTTCTACCAATTATCCTTCTTTATATGGACCTTAAAAGCTACCTTGTTTGCTTCCTCTTCCTCACTCCTGCTGGTCACCCCACACTTAGCCTGCTGTCTACTCCTTTTTATCCTTTTATATTAGGTTCACTGGTAGGGCAGTGGTGCCCACAGTTTGGTCCATAAATTTATGCCTCAAACATTGGGCAGTTGGTAAAAATGGCACGTTTATGAACCCGCCTGTCAGATTTTTAAAGTCACAATCCCTAAGAACAGAGTCTAGGAATCTGTATTTTTGCTATGCTCTACATGAAGCGCACTCAAATGTGAAAACTACTCCGTGGAGTCTTTGGGATCAAATCTTACTTTCTGTTAGAATCTTTACTGAATTTCTCTACTCCCGGCTGGTAACCCCTTTTGCTAAACCCTTCCACAGTGGCTGTTTGCACCGTTAATCTGAAGTATACAATTCAACAGAAAGCTCCATGGGATAGGACTGCGTAAGCCTTCTTTACCAATTTGCCAGTGCCCAGCACAATTGCTGACTTAGAGGAGGTGTTCATCATGTTGGGATACATACGTGAAGAAAAGAGGAGTCCTTATTTCTGGGGGTGAAGGGATGAAAGGCACTTTGTAAAAACAACAAGAGTCAATGAGGACACTGAAGAAATAGGAAATAATCAAGACTTGTAGGTATCTGCTGAGGAAGGAAAGGGGGAGTTTGAAAGAGAATACACTTTACTTGTAAGAATAGTCATAAAGACTGGGGAAAATGATTGGCAGAGAGCACAGGTGTCATTTAATGTCCTTTTCAGAGGGGGATCTAAAACCAAAAGTGCAGTAATGTTAGATTCCAGAGTCAAATGTGATTCAGTTACGCCAGTATGTTTATTCAGATTATGAAGGCAGAATGCTACTTTAAACTTTTATGTTTCTGCCCTATTTAAAATGTAGTCTGCCGACTAACCACATTAAGCAGGTAAACTTTGCTCATCTAACAAATCTGGGCATGTCTGATTGAAAACTGATCTGTAATGCTAGGTGGAAACTATAAGACCCTACATCGTATTATGTGTTGTTAAGTGTCTGGCAGGACACAGAGTGGGTTTGGCTGAATCAGGAGTATGGGGTAAATCTAAAATATATTGTGGTCGCCATGAGGCCTTGGTCACTATTTTGACAAAGGCCTGCAGATGCCTCTTACCAAGAACAGGAATTGAGTTTACATATAGCTCTTAAATACTGCTCCATATCATAATTTCAGATGTTGTCAGGCATTTCTTTTGGTAGGAGAAGTTTGAAAAAAATGATTGATGGAATTAATAACATAGGAATATTAGAAGAAATGAAATCACCAATTTATTTCTGTTAAATAGCCACAGAAATCCAAAATAAGAAAATCATGTCCGAATAGTTGCAATACTAGATATGAATTACATGAGAGTAAATAAAAGTGATAAATCACTTTTCAAATAGCAATCTTCAAATGTCTTCCTATAATTTATTTTTGTAAGCTTGCTAGAGTATTTATCAAATCTTCGTGAATCATTTTAGAGAAATAATTTCAGGGGAAGGGAAGAGATATGTGGTAGTGGGATGGTACAGAGATTTAGGTACTAAATTACTCTCAGGTAGAAGAGTTGGTCAGCTCTGTCCCTCACATACCTGTGAGCATACAATAGTGAAATGCTCGATAACATGTTTGATTTGAAGCTACCTGTTCTAAAAGAGGTACCAATGTTTTGAGTTTGGGATCTGTTTAGAGGATATTTTTAACAAGAATTTATTCTCTCCGTATAAAAATTACTTAAGTCAATATCACAGGGAATCTTCACTTCTGGTACTACATATCATTTGGCCTCCAACCTGCGTTTTGTACTTCATGTAATCAAGAAACCTCAAACTTACAAATGAGTTTCACTGCAAAAATTTGAATGTAGTTTTTTCACCTTTGTACTTTCAGTAGTGTCTTTTAACAATTCAATAAGTATTTATTATGTGTATACTATATATAGTTGTTATGCAAATTCCAAAATTGTAAAACATAGTTTTAGACACCAAGAGCTCAGCAGCTAGTGAAGAAAACCCACACATAGAGAGATCATTGTATTAAAATATGCTAGGTGGCAAATGTGGAAAAAATAAGCAATGTGGTATTTAAGTATCAGGTAAGATATTCTATTTGGCAGAAAAAAAATCATATGAGTTGTAAAGTTTTAGGACATAGAAAATAAAACAACTCAGTAAACTTAAAAGTCTAATATACTCACACTTGAAAAATAAGAATACGTTAATTGTGTAAAGAAAAAAAAAGATACATTAATCATTTTGTAGTGTTCTGAAGGGTAACTCTGGGACACTTTTAACTCAACAAGAATTGAACTGAAAATTTTTAAATCTATTTTTTTACTTTGAAATTTGGATCCCCATTTTTCCCTCAGACATCTGTGCTGTATCCAAATTAGATTTTTCTATACATAATTTAATTTATGATTATTTAAACTACATTTAGATCATGTCACCTGCTTCATGAAGCTTTCGTATCACTACCAACGTCCTACCTTTTACTTTTGCCTTTAAACTTTAGAGTGGCAGCGAACACTTTCTATGTGCTTTGATAATTCTTTGAACATACATCCTGGCTCTGCTATAAGGCCAAGGGCAAGATTAATAATGTCTCATTGTTCTTTTAACCTCCTTCACAGCCTCTGGCTTAGGACTTCCCAGTTTCAATAAGTATTCATTAAATGATGTTCCTTGGGCTTGCTAGTGATGCCTTATATTCATAAACTATGTTAAAGGCTAAGAGTTTGCTTCTAAGTAATATGAAGGTGGGATAGTAGTGTTAGGTGTTAACAGTTAAAAATGTGTGAAGAAAATGGAAACAAAGGGATTAAAAGGTCTATTTATTGGCTTACGTAATTCATTTCCACAATGCTGTATTCTTATATTTCTTAAACTAATAAGCACAGAACCTTTTATGGGATGTAAAGTACAAAGTTTATCTATGACAATAGCTAATTTTCCCCTTGTCTTTTAATCCCCTGAACCCATTAAATGAAATTTAGAAGGAATCCCTACCTTTTAAAATATGCGTCCTGATGAGATTTTTCCTTTGCTACTCATTTTTTTTAAAGTTTATTTATTTATTTTGAGAGAGACAAAGAGACTGCAAGCACAGGAGTGAAGGAAGAGAGGGAGAATCCCAAGCAGGCTCTTCACCATCATCACAGAGCCCGGCATGGGGCTTGAACTCACAAACCCATGAGACCATGACCTGAGCTGAAATTAAGGGTCAGAGGGCTCAAATGACTGAGCCACCCAAATGCCCCTACTTTGTCACTCTTGAATGCACAAACTTTTTTCTGGGACAGCCATTTTGTCACTCATTTGTGCATTCCTTTATCATCAATTCAGTATTCTAAAGGCTCTGGAGAAGAAGATGCAAATTTTACTCTCAAAAGACTGAGCAACCAGAAAGGAGAGATAAAAAAGATCCGATTATAAAGCAATATGAATATACACTAATGAAGTATAACTAAAGGTGACTTAAGAGCACAAATAAATACTAATTTTTACAGGGCTAAGAAGGTGGTAATATAGGTAAGACTTTGTAGTGGCAATAAAATTACAATTGAATTTTAAAGGAGGAATCACATTTATATGCTTTTTAAAAAAAATTATTTACTTAGAGACAGAGAGGGAGCAGGGGAGGGGCAGAGAGAAAGGGAGAGAATCTCAAGCAGACTCCACACTGTCAGCACAGAGCCCAACGCGGGGCTCAATCTCATGAACTGGAACTGTGAGATCGTGACCTGAGCTAAAATCAAGTAGAGCGTTTAACTGACTGAGCCACTCAGGCGCCTCTCAAATTTATATTATTAATCTAATTATCCAGCTAGATCCAGTATCCTAGATCGACCATTTCACTGAGCATCCGTGAAGTGCCAAGCTCTAGAGGTATATAATTGACTAAGTCATAGTACCTGTTCTACAGAGGCTCTCAGTATAGGCAGAGTGATCAGAGTGTATAGAAACTAATTACAGATGAATGATACACCAGACCAAATGTTCCAAAAGGGAAGATATCATTTCTACTTTGTTCACTGCTGTGTCTACAGGAATGAATTCAGTGCCCGATGCTAAATAAATGTGTTAAAATAATGAATGAATGAATGAATGAATGAATGAATGACATAACCAGAAGCATATCCATGGAAGGCATAAGAGTAGGATTGATGGTAGATTGGGAAGCTCTGGCATCAGTTCCAAGAGTGAGATGTATGTATAGAATTCACTGAGGACCAGTTTCCATGCTTCCTTCTTTGCATTCCCAACTTCAGTCTACAAACAAAACTCTTTTCAAGATGAATAAATTTAGGTAAAGAGATTTTAAATCATTTATCAAGGGCTCCAAAGTTAATACACAATATTTAATTTTAGATGTCTCTGACTCACCATCAAAAATTCCTTTGTTTATTTAAACAACTTCTAAAAGGCAACAAACCTACTTGCAGATGAATCTATAGTCATAGAGAAGCATTTATTAAAGGCCTACCTAATAACCATAGAGTTTGATAAATTAAGAGCATTATGAAATAGGTGTTTGTTATAATTTATTGTGCAAATCATCAGACCAAAAAGTGCATGCTTTTTTCCATAGGCTTACTTTCTAAGGCGGTTTCTACATTGGGATCTGGATGATTCATAAAAATGCTAAATCAAATTACCTTGCTTCCTGCTTTACCATTGGTCATTGCTTATTTATGTTAGAGGCAGTGAACTATTTCACACAAACAGAACTCTCAAATTGGAATACTTTTCTTGACTTCAGCAAATATTTTGTAGAAGGATTTGGCCACTTTCTATCCTCTGTGTTTGACCAATATATAAAACAAATCCAACAGGTTTCTTAACTTTCACTTTTAACCATTGAAACCTTCTTTAATAGATTTCAATTAATAATTATTTCATTAACTTGTTGATTTTCCAGATATTGATTATATATTCTCCATGCCATGCTTCGGTACTAAACACTGACTGGCACAATCCCTATGAGATAAGTAATACTGTAGTTTATAGACCAGCAGGGCAGACCCTCAGTTTAACAACTAAATACAATAATATGGCCCTGTAGGAACACACAGAAGGGACAAAATTTCAGAATGCTAGAGAAGGCCTTCTGAGGAAGTTACACTTAACCTCACCAACATGGGAATCCTTTTTCTAGTCAGAGAATGGAATGAATGACAGAGTACCAGTACCAGTGAAATTCATGCCTGGAGACAAAGAATAGAATGCTAAGAGCACATTGACAAACTATAAGTGAAGAAGTAGGCAGAACCCAGATGGCAGAGGGCTTTCTAAACCATTTCAAGGTACTTAGCAATATTTCAACAGTCAGAAACCATGAAAGTCATTAAATGTGTAGGTAATTGTTGAGGAATGTATACCTTTGGAATGTGAGGAATATCTTGCAAGGGTACAGAATGTGATGTGAGAAGGAGCTATTTTGGTCATACTTCAGAAGACAAACTGTGGAGGCCTGGATTAACTTAGCACCAGGAACAGGAAAAAGTTGGATTGAATTGGAACTGTCAAGATTAGATCATTGACTTGGTGTTAGGAGGTGCTGATGTTTCCCAGGATTTGAACTTAGGTGATAGGGGAGATGGTGATGCATTTTACTGATGTACAGAGCACTGAAGGAAGGGAGATTTGTTGAGGGTTAATCTAATGGGAGAGAATGAGCAGTTCAATTTTGGTTATGTTGAGTTCAAAGTGCTGTGAGACTGCCAAGTGAGGATGTCTAGAAAGCTACTGAATATACAGATTTCAACCTTAGGAAATATGAGAGAGAGAGAGAGAGAGAGAGAGAGAGAGAGAGACAATATGAATAAGAGGAGATGGCTTAAGAGAAAAATAATGTTTAATGGATTGATGGGTGATCAGTAAGCCTCATAAGATAGTGAAAAAGATTGGCAGGAGGTAGAGAAGGGAAACCACAGAGTTGGAATTGTGAGAAGAGAGCTTTTTTCAGAAGGATAACATTAGTGAACAACATAAAATGGCCCTGAGAAATCCAGCAGTGTATAATCCAAATATGTTGAGAGGACTTAGCAACATGAAGATCATTTGTCCTTTGCAAGGTCAGTTGAAGAGGGCAACTGGGGCAAAGGTTCAATTGCAGTGAAGTTGGGACTTCTTACTGAAAGGTAAGAACTTAGAGCCAGCACAGGTAGGGAATTTGGATTAATAAGTTTGTGCTCAAAGGCAAGGGGAGAGCCAGAGAAATAACTAGAAAGAAGACCCAATCAAAAGAGATTATTTTATTTTATTTTATTTTTGGTTAAATTGGGGGAGACCTAGAAAATGTCAGTGATGATGGGAATGGGCCTTACAGAGAGAGTGTGAGAATGTAGTAGAGGTCATAGATGGACTATAGACTGGCATAGCTGAGAAAGCAGAAGGAGGCAGGGTCCAGGGTGAAGGAGGAGAAATTAACCTTGCATGGTAAGAAACACTTCTAACAAACAATGGCTGAAGGAGAAAAGGACAGTGTGGATCCAATCAAGGCTTTATATTTCATGATAGGACATCTGAAGGTGTTCCTTTTTTTTTCTTTTTCCCCCTAATAATTTATTTCTTTTTTGCAATTTATATCCAAGTTAGTTAGCATATGATACAACAGTAATTTCAGGAGTAGATTCCTTAAGCCCCTTACCCATCTAGCCCATCCCTCCTCCCACAACCCCTCCAGAAACCCTCTGTTTATAGTTAAGAGTCTCTTATGTTTTGTGTCCCTCCCTGTTTTTATATTATTTTTGCTTTCCCTCCCTCATGTTCATCTGTTTTGTATATTAAAGTCCTCATATGAGTGAAGTCATATGATATTTGTCTTTCTCTGACTAATTTCACTTAGCATAATACCTTCTAGTTCCATCCACATAATTACAAATGGCAAGGTTTCATTCTTTCTGATTGCCAAGTAATACTCCATTGTGTGTGTGTGTGTGTGTGTGTGTGTGTGTGTGTGTATGTGGATGAATGGATAAAGAAGTCATATACACACATACATATATCCATATATATCCATATATATGTGTGTGTGTGTGTGTGTATATATATATATATATATATATATATATATATATGACTTCTTTATCCATTCATCCATTGATGTACATTTGGGCTCTTTCCATAGTTTGGCTATTGTCCATAGTGCTACTATAAACATTGGGGTGCATGTGCCCCTTCAAAACAGCACATCTGCATCCCTTGGATAAATACCTAGTAGTGCAATTGCTGGGCCGTAGGAAAGTTCTATTCTTAATTTTTTGAGGAACCTCCATACTGTTTTCCAGAGTGGCTGCACCAGCTTGCATTCCCACCATCAGTGCAAATGAGATCCTCTTTCTCCGCACCCTTGCCAACATCTCTCGTTGCCTGAGTTGTTAATGTTAGCCATTCTGACAGGTGTAAGGTGGTATCTCATGGTGGTTTTGATTTGTATTTCCCTGATGATGAGTGATGTGGAGCATTTTTTCATGTGTCGGTTGGCCATCTGGATGTCTTCTTGGGAGAAGTGTCTATTTATGTCTTTTGCCCATTTCATCACTGCATTATTTGTTTTTTGGGTGTTGAGTTTGATAAGTTCTGTCTCGATTTTGGATGCTAACCCTTTATCTGATATGTCATTCGTAAATATCTTCTCCCATTCTGTCAGTTGCCTTTTAGTTTTGCTTATTGTTTCCTTTGCTGTGCTGAAGAAGAATGAACCTGGACCACTTTCTTACACCATACACAAAAATAAACTCAAAATGGATGAAAGACCTAAATGTAAGACAGGAAGCCATCAAAATCCTTGAGGAGAAAGCAGGCAAAAACCTCTTTGATCTCGGATGCAGCAACTTCTTACTCAACACGTCTCCTGAGGCAAGGAAAACAAAAGCAAAAATGAACTATTGGGACTTCATCAAATTAGTATTCCCATTTTAAATTTAAGGACATCAAAAAAAGTTTAAAGAAATTGCCCCATAGGAACTAAGAAATCAAGGCAGGATTCAATCCAGACAGTCCAACTACGGAGCCCTGATCTTGGCTGTTAAAGTTGTACTCATGGTTAGCAACATCAAATCACTCAGCATTTGAATGGGTTACTTGGAACTCAAAGTTGATAAATGTCCTAGAAAGAAGCATCTGGAAAGGAGAAGCCCCATTATTTCCTATACTGATGGATATTCCAGAAAGTGAAAGAACCAGAGTGAAAATTTGCTTATAATTCTTGTACATACATGCATACATAAAAATTTCAAACACCTAGTACGTATGGTTAAATGGTTATAAATATTTATCTCATGGGTTCAGAAAATAAAAGGAAATCTTGTCTTTTGTTTTAAAAGTACTTTTTTTCTAGTTTTCAGGAATGCCTTTCAATTGTATATATTTTGTAATTTAGCAAATAATTTTTCTCTCATTTTATTAACATTTTTCCCATACATACTTCTACCAGAGTCCTTTTTAACCTTTATCTTTTGAGGTGAATTAATAATTTTGTGTACCCCAATATGGAAAATAACTTCATTATGAATTTTTTAGTCATATCCCATTTAAATTTCCTACAGGGAATGCAAAAAGCTGGTACTACCTGGGTGTCATATGGAACAAGTCATTTCTATACTCTTTCAAAGCTTGATTTGCTCTGGTTTGACAAAACTGAAATAATGAAAACTTTTGAATCTGGTATACCTATATTATTTTACTATTATCAGAATAGAAATTAGAAATTATTAGAATATTATATAATTTGATCATCAGAGTGAGAAACGGGCTAAGTTTGGCTTCATAAAGACATGCCACCTTTTCCATCTATGTTTTCAGGTAACAAAACCAGGAACAGTACATTCATCTAGCTGAGAGGCCTCTGAAGTATCTCTTCAAGCCAACAGGGCTCTGTGCTCCTGCAGCACAGTGGAGTCAGTATGTCTATAGGCCCCAGTGACCTTGAAAAATCATCCATATGTTTTCTACATACCAGACTAATCATAGCTAAGGGGGGAAATTGTGTCTCTACTTTGGCATTATCAGTCTGATAAGTTTAAATGGAAAAAAATGCTTTTCATTATTTTCCATAGTCATTTAAACTGATATTTAATCATAGTATTACTCTTAACATCAGTGAAGCATTCCAGAGCTACTCTGTCATGTAGCTTTAATTTTTCCCCCTTGGTAAAATGAGCTTGTACCACGGTGCTACAGAGCAAATGGCCGATTGAATATTTGCATCAAAGAGTTTGTTCAGTCAATTTCAGTGTTAAAAATATAAACAAGGAGAAATTCATTTTTATGCATATCATGTGTCTTCTGAAAGTCAGTTAGAAAAGAATATATCAATTTCAATATTGATTATATCCATTGTTTCCCTTATGTAATATTTATTTTCACAGAAATGCCCTAGGTGAATACAACTCTCTCCAGCTTGAGGTTTTTACTTTGGGAAATAATTCAGAGAGTTCAAAGCCTCCAACTCTGATAGATTGGTTGTCAGCGCAGAGCCAAATATCTTTCTCTGATACTTGCTTACAAATAGAGACTCAATGGGCCCAGGGATAAGAAACAGAAGTTTAGTGCAGGTGCCTGTCCTGGTTTAAGCACATTTGGTGTTCAACTTTTGTAATAATGTTTACTCTCATGATGCATTATTGTTTACAGAGGGCTGCTGTAGCCATTTCTCTTTGCTGCAGAACTGTGGCTGTAATTTGTGAATCATTCCAAAAGGTCTTCCACTTGAGAACGTGTGCCCTATTACTCCTCCTAAAATCGCACATCTTTGGACACTCTTATTGCTTCTAGCTAAAATAATAGGGAGAGGAGATGTGTTCAGGTGTAAGAATTGAGAAAATATGTTTCACTTAACAAAGACCTCATCAGGAGTCTAGTGGAAATCACGGATTGCTTTTTAGTGAAAGCTCTTCCCTAGGTGGAACTCCTTGGCCTATTGAATGTAGAGGTATTTTTCACTCCTTGCTTTTTTTTCAGGGAGAGAAGCACCATTATACCTCGCAGTTATGTAGGGAAAGAAAGTGGGGGCTCTGCTCTCCTGCAATGAGTCCACCATGTAGAAAGAAAGAATGAATTTGTGCCATTACTTTTTTGAGGACACGTCAAGGATTTACCTTTGTCTGCAGAGTAAAACCCTAATTTCTTCACAGGGACCATAAGGTTGTAAATTATTCTATCCTTGCCTTCCTCCCCATCATCATCTTTATCATTCTTCTCTTGCCCCCTTACTTATCCAGACTCTCTGTTTTTGTTGTTCTGTGTCTGTGTTAGGGCTTTTAATTGCTTTTCTGAGATCGGAATTGTGCTCCCAGATATTTGGATAGCTATCTTATTTCCATTGTTTACATTTCATTTCAAAAGCTAGTTCTTTAAACAGATCTTCACCTACCAGAATAGGCCTTAAGTCACTCCTTATGTCTTTATCCTGTTTAATTTCTTCATAGTGTTTAACATTATCCATACTAATTTGTAGATATTGGTCTAATTTCTCTCTTCCTTAAGCACCAGAATGTAAGTTCCTTGAGGATACAGTCTATGTCTGTCATATGCATCGCTCTATCTCCAGTGTCTAAAACAGGGTCTGTCTCCGGAGCAAATACCCAGAATTTTTTTTTTTAAGTGTAAAAAATAAAACCTATCCCATTTCCTTTAAATTCTTTTCTTGAGAAGAAAAAAGAAAGGAAACCATTAAAATGATTCAAGATAACTTTTGAAAATCAGGGCTATGAAGATTCATCCATCATATGAAACATTTTTAAAGTTCCTTTTAGATGTGAGTTTGTTGGCATCCCTGAATCTTTTAAGAAACACTTTATGCATTGCCCTTAATAATGTGATGTATTTCTGTTGGAAAACCTGTTTGGACCATAATTGCAAGTGTTGACTGATAACCACCTGCAGTGAATGGCTGGTTTGGCTTCCATTCAAGGAGCAGACAATAAAAGGAATCAATTTAACTTTCAAGATTCTGATCATGGAGAAAAGGAGGTAGAAGGAAAGCTGTCCTTAGAGCTGTTTGTGCCAAGGCAGATGGTGGGAATAGGTTATAAGGCACTCAGTGAAATAAAGCTCTCTTACCGAGGCTTAAAGCACTACCCAATTCTGCTGGCCTGTTGTATTTTTTCATACTTGTTTTCAATGGATATTGCTCTTTCTTGGGTCCCCAGTCAGCTGCTGTCTGTTCTTCTTGGAGTTTTGATCTATACCAATATACCAATTTAGATGCAAAATAGAGCACAAGTCATAACTCCTAGTTGATACAGCATTTTAAAATGAGTGGGGCTCACTTTTTCTCAGAGGAGTCAGAAAGATGGCCCCAATCCCTGAAACAATGGTTCTCATAGAAAACTGGAATATAAATCACTGATAGCCCATTTCAGTTTGATCCTTGCCCTGAATGGCTAAAGGGAGTAACTTAAATTAGCAAAAAGACTACAAGATATAGCTGAGCTGGCCCATAGATGTTTTGTACTAGCCACAGACAAGTCATTGTGTTTACAGTATGGTCTTGGTTTCTGTGAATCTTTATTAGTTTTCATGTTTTGCCATCCAGTTTTCTTTTGTATTTAAAATTTTTTGTGTGTATTTATTTTTGAGAGAGAGGGAGAGACAGAGTGTGAGCAGGGGAGGGGCAGAGAGAGGGGGAGACACAGAATCCGAAGCAGGCTTCAGGCTCTGAGCTGTCCGCACAGAGCCCGACGCGGGGCTCGAACTCAGAAACCGCGAGATCATGACCTGAGCCGAAGTTGGATGCTCAGCTGACTGAGCCACCCAGGTGCCCCAGTTTTCTCTCTTCTTCTTTTTGTGATCTAAACATATATATTCATTGGGATTCCATTGTTGCCCTGTTCTCATGTACTCTTCATATCAGGGCCTTGTCACCTTACATGGCTTCCAGTCACTTCTTTGAGTGTAACTCACATCTATGTCTTATTCCCTGATCTCTCTTCTAAATTGCAATCTTGTCTTCTTTTTTTTTTTTTTTTTCCACATTTGGGATTTCCCATTTATTCTGAAAATTGTCTGCTCTTACTACTTTACTTTTATAACCTCAGGTATGGTAAACTCATTTTTATGTGACATCAATTCTAAATTTGAGGCTCTACATGCATGAGAATAGTTTAAAGGTCCTTGGGCCATTTCCTCCTATTCCCACCATGATGGCAGGATTAATAATGGCCTAGTTTGCACATTCATTATGAACCTACCAGTTTACTTATATCACTTCTTAGCTCAGGAATTAACAATGATTCCCTAGGGGTGCTTGGGTGGCTCAGTCAGTTAAGCCTCCAACTTCGGCTCAGGCATAATCTCATGGCTAATAAATTTGAGCCCCGCATCGGGCTCTATATTGAGAGTTATGCCTGGAGCCTGCTTTGGATTCTGTGTCTCCCTCTCTCTCTGCCCCTTCCCCACTTGCACTCTGTCTCTTGTCTTCTTCAAAATTAAACATACATTAAAAAACATTTTTTAATTAAAAATAAAAACCAATGCTCGTTAACTCCCAGTACAAATAAAAAGATAACATGGTTTTTATTAATGTGTGAACTTGCTTTATAAGAAAATGCCATTTTTGGGCTAGTATCCAAAATCTATAAAGAGCTCATCAAACTCCACACCAGAAAAACAAATAACCCAGTGAAGAAATGGGCAGAAAACATGAATAGACACTTCTCTAAAGAAGACATCCGGATGGCCAACAGGCACATGAAAAAATGTTCAACGTCGCTCCTTATCAGGGAAATACAAATCAAAACCACACTCAGATACCACCTCACGCCAGTCAGAGTGGCCAAAATGAAGAAATCAGGAGACTATAGATGCTGGAGAGGATGTGGAGAAACAGGAACCCTCTTGCACTGTTGGTGGGAATGCAAATTGGTGCAGCCGCTATGGAAAACAGTATGGAGGTTCCTCAGAAAATTAAAAATAGACCTACCCTATGACCCAGCAATAGCACTGCTAGGAATTTATCCAAGGGATACAGGAGTACTGATGCATAGGGGCACCTGTACCCCAATGTTTATAGCGGCACTCTCAACAATAGCCAAATTATGGAAAGAGCCTAAATGTCCATCAACTGATGAATGGATAAAGAAATTGTGGTTTATATACACAATGGAATACTACGTGGCAATGAGAAAAAATGAAATATGGCCTTTTGTAGCAACATGGATGGAACTGGAGAGTGTGATGCTAAGTGAAATAAGCCATACAGAGAAAGACAGATACCATATGGTTTCACTCTTATGTGGATCCTGAGAAACATAACAGAAACCCATGGGGGAGGGGAAGGAAAAAAAAAAAAAAAGAGGTTAGAGTGGGAGAGAGCCAAAGCATTAGAGACTGTTAAAAACTGAGAACAAACTGAGGGTTGATGGGGGGTGGGAGGGAGGGCAGGGTGGGAGGGAGGGCAGGGTGGGTGATGGGTATTGAGGAGGGCACCTTTTGGGATGAGCACTGGGTGTTGTATGGAAACCAATTTGACAGTAAATTTCATATATTAAAAAATAAAAAAAAAAAAAAAAAAGAAAATGCCATTTTTATTTTTAATGAGGTTTAAATTCACCATTTAAATAAAAATAAGAAATTTTCACTTTTAAGCCTGGTGTCAACTATTTTCAAGTTTTGTTAAGCATATATTATTCACACAAACAAATGGATGCAGACACACACCTACACCCATCTAAACAAATAATTTGTTACTCCTAAAATTGATTTAGTGTTGTTGCAGAATGTCCTCATTAAGTTCTTTCTTTCCTTCCTTTGTCCCTCCCTTCCTCCCTTTCTTGTTTCTTTCCTTTCTGCCTTTCTTTCCCCTTCTTCTTACCTTTGTTTACATGTTTAAGAAGTTTGTTAGGATCTTTGCTTAACTATTCATTTTTTATTAATTTAACTAGTTGACACACAATATTATGTTAGTTTCTGTGTATAACATGGTGATTCCAGTAGTCTCTATGTTATGCTGTACTCATCATAAGTGTGGGTACCATCTGTCACCGTATAACACTATTAAAGTACCACTGACCATATTCCCTATGCTCTACCTTGATCACTGTGACTTATTCAGTCTACAACTGGAAGTCTGTGTCTCCCAATCCCCTGAACCCATTTGGTCCATTCTTTCACCATCTGCCCCTCTTGCAATGATGTGTACTTTAAGAACATGAAAATTTAAGTTTTCAGGAACACATCATAAATCTATTTTTCTACTTTCTCTTTTGACTAATCTGTGAATATCAAGTAGCAAAATCATAAATGATATTTAATGAATGATTTTTATTATAAAAGTCATAAACCCACAAATCAGCCTTATAAAAATTTTGAATAACTTTGAAACATCATCTTGTAAACACTGTTATATCCATGTTATTTCAATTCTACCTGAAATCTGTTAGCTATTAGTTCACAAAGTATTTCTGGTTTGGCATTTTTCCATTCCCCAAATTCCTGGAATATATGGAAAACAGTATATATCCTCTTGCTGGAGTAAAATTAATCTGATTAACTGTAGCCCAACATTAATTTAATGGCTAGCAAACAGATTTGGCTGAAGTGCCTCTCTCAAACTATCAACCTCAGTCTTAGTAGTCTTATCACAGAACTTTAGGTGAATAAATAGACAGGCAATCTTATGCTTTGTTATCTGATATCTTCTCATGATATTTCTGCTTCTGTTATCATTTTTATATTAGTTCTATCTATTGTAGCATCAATTGGTTCCTAAACTCTTGGATTTAAGTTTATCAAAATTTCAAAACAAAAATTGGGACACCAACACAAGGTCAAGCGATTTTTAATTTTAGAGTTAGAATACGAAAATTTAAATTAAATACATTCTTCTCATGTCACAAAGTCTGTCTATCATCTATCATCTGTCTATCTATCTATCATCTATATTTATTTTTTTTCTGGAAGACTATTGATATTCCCTGGAAGAGGATGCCCTATTAGCTTTCTTTTACATTCATAATTTTTTTTTCTTTCTCACTAGTCATCTCTTGTTTATTCTTTTTCTAGCAAACAATGTCTCACTTTCATTCTTCCCTGGGAAGCTTTTTCTATCCTACTAATTTGCAGACTTCCTTTCCATTATGCCTGTCATAACTACAGTTAAACAGATTTTGTAAATAAACAATCTTAATTGGAACTAATTTATCCCTGAGTGAGAAAATCTTGGTATTTCTACAATATACAAAATGGCTAAAAGTGACAAAAAATAGGTACTAGAGAAGTCTGATGGAATGAACTGTTCCAGAAATATTTATTTCTTTGGATTCATTGTAATTATCTATATATTCAAAATATATATCCAAAAGAATTAGAACAAAAGCTTCAGTCATTCCAATTTTCTTCAATTTTTAAAAATACCAGTGTATCAAGATTCTGTGGGATTTATACGTGTGTGTGTGTGTGTGTGTGTGTGTGTGTGTGTGTATACACACACACGCACACACAAACAAATACAGCTAGCCAAATATTAAGTAACTTCAAACTTTCTCCTGTTGCACTGAGATTACCTCATGCTAGAGAAACAGTGGTACTTTTCCTTCATTTATTAGTCAATGGTGGAGAAATCCAGAGCAAGCATTAAAATGTTGCCATGAGTATGCCAAACTAGTTTACCAAACAAATACAAAAAAACTCAGTAGTACCTCTTTTCTCCATTAGTTGTCTCTTAACAGAATGGTGCTAGAATGACATAATCAATATTTAGGCCTATCAGAAGATCCTCAAATACTTTGTCCAAGCATTCCAAAAATATGTATTGTGCACCCTACTCCCCAGGCTGGAAATAAAATGGTAGATAAGATAGTTAATATAACTACATTGATATTGGTCAAGCTCATATTCTAGATATATAATAAACAAGGAAATAGGGTAGAAGGAAGAGAATAGAATAGTTGTTGCTTGTGGTGAGTTCTTTGAAGCATATAAAAGGGAGGGTTAATTTCTATTAGGAGATCAAGGACAGCTTCTTGGCTATGCTGACATGTAAGCTGAGATCTGATTGATGAGCACAAGCAGGCACATGGTACCCTTCAGGCAGAGGGAACAAGAGGCACAGAGGTTTTGCTGAGACAAAGCGGTGGGAACTGAGTGGAGATGGTTGTGATTTGAGATGCTCAATGCACAAAAGGGTGGACAGAAATGAGGCCAAGGTCAGAGTGAGAGATAAGAGAATTGAATGAACAGAGCCTTTCAGGCCCAGAGAGAGTTTCCGTTAAAGACTTTGGCTTATTTTTCTGGGTTTGTGCCTGCAGAAGCACCTTCCAGAGAATTAGGTGTATTGAATGCCTTTATGCTCATATACATGGGATTAACATATGGTATAGACTGTTGGAGGGGCAAGAAAAGTGTTTTCATGCAGCAGCAAAGCCAGTTCAATGCCTTCTATCCCCAAGCATCACAAATGAGATTAAAACATGAGTTCTTTCATGAGATTTGGTTTACAATAGCTCGCAAACCATGCGTGGAACCCTGTTTAATGATTAAGCACAACCTGGACATTTGAATCTCAATTATAAAACCCCCGTGGACTATATAGAGTTCACACTGGTTGTTTAATCACAAAAATGCAAATTATTCTAGAATTTTAGAATTATAATTTCTTCAGGGTGATACTTAGAGAAAAAAATAATGAACAGTGTTTGAACACAAGAACTTTTAGGAATATAAGACAAGTTTTATCTCCCTTCCTTCCTTCCTCCCTGCATCCCTCCATCCTTCTTCCTTCCCCCCTCCCTCCCTCCTTTCTTTCCTTCTTTCTCTTTCTCTCCCTCTCTTCAAAAAATATACCTATTGGAGATTTATACTCAGTGAAAAAGTTTCAATATATTAGTAATATATCACCAGTCTGAAATAGATGAAATATAGTTTTAGAAAAAATCTTTTTATTTGGAAATATAATATTATCAAAATTTAATAAATGTAGAATGGGAGCCTCCCTGCTCTCCTCTGTTTCTACCTGTGCCTTATTTGAATTACAGTACATACACACAGTGGCATAACTCCACTCCCAAGGGGTCGTGTTGCAAGTGTGCGCATAATCGTGGTTTAAGTTTGGCATTCCTGGGGATAGGGAGACTAGATTTAACCAATGTGTTAAATCCAGGGGAGTGAGAAGTGTGTGACGGATTGAAAGTGTGTTTATTGATATTGTCAAGAATCTGGCAAAAAGCCCTATCATCAGGAGTCACCAGACAGCGAACGCACTCATAGAATTTGGTTCTAAAATCACAATCATAAAGGACAAGATTCCTTTTGGAGTGTTGAACTTTAGGTTTGGGAACTCATTAGAAACTCCTTTCACTTCTCAAATCAATATGCTTGCTAAGGCTGGAAGTATCTGCAACGAGTTTTCAAATAATTTTGTTTCCTGACCATTTTTTTTAAATAGACTGAAAATATCCACATGTTAATTCCCGCCCCCCCCTTTTCCTGCCATTAGGTAATTTGAGAACATACACCTGATTCAAAAAAAATTTTTTTTTCATTTTATACCTGCAATGAGACTAAACAAGAGTTGAGCTATTTAATCTAGAGCCAAATAGTCCCCCTGTGTTCAAGTGTAATTGCCACAGGTAAAGACTGTGCCATAATGAAGGGCATTAGCATTTAAGTTTAACAAGGTAAAGACTGTAGAGATATTTCATGATCCAAATGAAAAATCACTAAGAAGGGCTTGCTGAAGAATTAAAATGGCTATAAAAATTAACCCAAGAAATTGGGACAAGGAACAGTGTGTTTCAGTGAGATAGATAGCAGGAGGTAAGGAAATTCAGGGGAGTATAGAAAAGCTAAAGGTCTGGACTCTTAAGCTAATGGGGATACCTCTATCTTCTTTCCTCCCTCCTTCCCTTCCCTCCCTTCCCCTCCCCTTCTCTTTCTTCCCCTGTCTCTCTCAGTCTCCATCTTCTACCTCTATTCTTGCTCTCACACAGTAGAACAATATCATGTTCTCTAAAAATTCTACATTGCCTTTCAGGTAACATCCTACTTACCTATTTCAAAGTCCTACATCTCCTAATACAGCAGACTTAGAAATGTAAATTTGCTTTACCTATTACACAGATGCCCAGTCATCATAAGCCATTTCTTCACATAAACTATTTTTTTCTGAATTCTTTCCTCCTAGCCAACTCCAAAGGGCTGTTGTGTGTGTATACAAAAATTATAAACATATATATACACTTAATTTTACAATTAAATATGGTCATAGTACTTCTTCACAGTACATTATACTTCTTTAATTCTCTATATTTCTTTCTACTCAATTAGTGCCTGAAAGGCAGGTACTATATTTAGTATGTTTACTCTTGTGTCCAAAGTGTCCATCTAGCACAGTGCCCAGACTATAGAAGGTGCAGATCAACATTTGTTTAACTAAAATCTTAATTAATTGAAGAAAATTCAGGAAGTGAAAAATAATGTAAAAGAAAATGAAAAAAAGGAATGAGTTTGTAGTCTTACCATCCAGAAAACTTTGATTACAAATCTTATGTACAACTCCACATTTCCATATGATGTGATTCACTGTCTTACCAATACAGTTTTGATTATATTTTGTCTCATAATGTTTCTTTTTGAGATGCACAAGTTTTTCACATTAACATCACCTGTTTCTTAAGATGTTTTATTTTTTTATTCCCCCTAAATGTATTATTCTTCATATTTTTTTTACCTTCATATATGTTTGAAATTTTTTCTCTTCTCTCTTTTAGCATGTACACACACCCCACATACACAATTTGGAGATACAAGTTGTTTTAAATATTTTGCATTGATCATTTTTTTTTCTGCGTATTTTTCAACCAGTGTTTTCTCTCTAGGTTTTCTACTGTGTCCCCAAATCATCAGAAAGAGTTCCAGTGACTTCCCTGTGTGTCTGTCCTATTGAGCTGTGCAGTTCTTGACTCCTTATTGTAGAAACTAACATGGCAGCACCAGTGCTGATGTTTTTGTTTTGTTCAGACCTATAGCTGTGCGGGTTTTGTGGGGAAAGTGGGTTTCTGGGATTTGGGGTAGCTGTAATTCTTTTAAGTAATACACAGATTTCAGGATAGCAAAACTTCTGTGTACATGCAGAATTCCCTTGCACGTTTTTATTTTTTTCCCCTCAAGATGAGCTGCCAGTTCTCCCTGTAATAGCCTCAAGCTTTTGTTTGATGTCCTTATTTTTTTATATCACATTTACATTAATTTCATATTTTGTTGATATTTCTTTCTTCCTTCCTTCCTTCCTTCCTTCCTTCCTTCCTTCCTTCCTTCTTTCTTTTCTTTTCTTTTCTTTTCTTTTCTTTTTTCTTTTCTTTTCTTTTCTTTTCTTTTCTTTTCTTTTCTTTTCTTTTCTTTTCTTCTTTTCTTTTCTTCCCAGACTTTAGTTCTTGGATCTAGTGATTACATTTCCCACATACTCATTCTTTGCTTTGTCCATGGATGTGGTGTCAAAGTTTTGTTGTTGTTGTTGTTGTTGTTGTTGTTTTGGGTTTTTTGGTTGTTTTTTTTTTTTAACTTTTTCTTCCCTGGCTAGAACTGAAGTGATATTGTCCTTGAAAAAGACTTCTGAAGGCTTTTGAGGCCCCCATGACAGCACATTTGGGAATATCCTAATTTACCCACCCAATTTTGTCTCCTACAGTTCTTCAGAATCAAGTTTCTCTAGAGTTTTCTTTTTTCTTATCTTTTTAAATGTCTATTTATTTTAAGAGAGAGAGAGAGAGCAAGCAGAGGAGGGGCAGAGAGAGAGAGAGTGATACACAGAATCTGAAGCAAGCTTCAGGCTCTGAGCTGTCAGTACAGAGCCCATCGCAGGGTTCCAATCTCCCAACCGTGAGGTCATGACCTGAGCTGAAGTGTGACGATTAACCAACTGAGCCACTGAGGCGCCCCTTTTATCTCTTACTTTTAGGCCATCATCATCTCATCCAGATTTTCTTCTTTCTTCTATTCTTATTATATCTTTGTAACAAAAGTGGGGTTTCCCCCTAACCTGTGTAAAACTTTTCCTTGGTTCCTTATGGCCGTTGAGATAAAGTTCACATTCTTCATGTATGTTGTATGAGATCTCACAATAGTACAACTTCTTTCCTTTCTAGCAGGCTATTTCCTCCCTCTGCATCTCATACTCTGAACTTCAACCACACCCAAATATTTTCACTTTTAGAATATCTCACCCTTTTAGGACTTTGGATGTGGTCATATCTTTTCTGAAACTAGAATGCTAAATTCAGTCATCCTCAAACCAGCAGCCAGTTTCCCCTCAGTATTTCATCTTGCAAACATCTCTGACTTGATAATCATGTCTTAGCTCAGACCCTCCTACTCTTTTTAAAAGCCTTTTTTTTACAAAGTCCTGCTAGATAACCTCCTATGGACACAGTAAGTCATATGCACTTACTTACCTTACTACCCATAGCACTATGCTCTGTTCATTTGTCTTTGTTTCTCATATAGGTTCATCATACAGAAAATCATTTTCTGGTGTTCTCTTACCAAAGGGAAGTATATATGGACATTTAAGATATAATCATTTTTGTGGTTCAATTCTATAATTTTACAATAAATGTTGCACATATTTCTGTATTAATTTCCCAAAGTGTGTCTGAAAATACCAGTTCCATGAGGAAGTCTCAGCAATTACTCATCACTTAGGATGTGATTACTCATCGCAATGAATAACAGTGTATTCAAAGTACAAAAAAGATCCTAAAATACAGAAACCACTTTAGCAGTTAAGTCAGATTTTGAAAATTTATTAAAAATACATTTTATTATAGGGTTTGTCCCTTACATTACCTGTTAGTAGCGTCGGAGTAAATCCTGAGGCATGGACTTTGGGAAATGTTGTTTAGAAGATGTCTCTTATCCAGGCTTTCTGTGGGTTGTTTATTTTGTCTGATTATTTTCTCTTGAAAAAGGAAAAGTCTGCAGACACCAAATGTTTGCTGACAGATAGGGTAAATACATTCTCCTTGTTTCCCAATACTATCCACGATTAGTTTCAACATACTTTTTCTCAGATGCTCAGCTGGCAGTTTGAAGATTTGTGTAGTTTCTGTGGTGTTCTCTGTTGTCTAACAGAAAGTTGTTTTTCTATAGCACATCTTCTGAACTGAGGAGGAAATTCCAGGCTTAGTTAATTTCAACTTTTATTTTTGTGTTACTTAAGCCTGCTTCTCTTTGCTTCTTCTTTCCCTGTTTCATGCCTTACCCTGTAATTATCTCATGTTATTTTACCTCATTTTCCACCCTACTACCATGAAATTTGTGTACTCTATATTATTTTTATTATCATCCTTATATCTTAAAAATACAAGCTTAACATTAAACTTTCTTAACAAGGTGAATATCCACTATAAATTTTCCACACACCTTAGGGGATTCAGAGTACTATAATTCCTTCCTTTTATATCTGTGTTTTTATAGTCCAGTATTTCATTTTGACCTAAATTTTATTTCACCAATTTATTTTTCTAGTTTTCTTTATACTCAGTGCTGATTTTTCCCATAATTTCTTTTTACATTTTACTCCATCCATTTCAATCAAGAGCTCTTTATTTTATTATTTTTAACAAGGATCTATAGATAATAAAGATTTTGGCCTTTGAATGTCTGAAAATAACTTTGTTCACACTGTTTTTGAAAGTGGGTTTTACATAGGATTCTCACATTTTTTCTTTAAAAGTGCATACATGCTGTTTTTGACAAGAACACTATTATTTTTAATTTTTTAATGCTTATTTTTGAGAGAGAGAAAGCAAGCATGAGCGCACATGAGTGGGGGAGGGGCAGAGAGAGAGGGAGACAGAATCCAAAGCAGGCTACAGTGGCTGAGCTGTCAGCACAGAGCCAGACCCTGGGCTTGAACTTGAACTTGTGAACCAGGAGATCATGACCTGAGCTGAAGTGTGACTCTTACCCGACTGAGCCCCCCGGGTTGCCCCAAGAACACTATTTAGAGTCTGTTTGTTGTTACTTTAAGCAATTACTAAGTTACCAAATTACTTTAAATAATTACTAAGTAAGTATTTATTTCTCTCTGCTACTTTTTCAGGTTTTGTCCTTAATTTTCTGATCTCATAGCTTCTGCCCTTGGGCACATTTGGCAACTACACCTTTGCATGGCACAAGCTTGTGCAGTGATCTTTCATAGTTGTCTCTTTCTCTTATGATACTCTATTAAAGCATCGGTGCATTACAATTTCTGTGTTGTCATGGTTTAATGCAAGTATTTATGTTTGGTATACAAAGTATAAAATTTATAACTGAGAAGCATATGATAATTAATTTTTCCAATATTATACTTCATATCAATATTGTTAGAATTGTGATTAGAAATCCAAGTATTTAGATTAGAGAATTTCCCACTCAGTCAAACAGCTTCATTGTTAAGTGATTTGCCTAGATGTTTCCAGGGAGTAAATCACATGTTAAGTGTTAGAACAGGATTCAATAACCATTTCTGGACATGGGGGCTAATCCAAAGCAAGCAATGAGTCATGAATTAAAATATAATGGAACTCAATACTGCTGACATGTTTGATTTGTCCCATCACAATTCATTCATTATCAGTAAACATTTATAGAACATATGCTAACTACATATGCTAAGCGCTATGTTAGATATTGGGAATATGACTGTGAATATGACTCAGACTCAAATTGTTGCTAGTCTAATTAGAAGAGAGTTCAGGGGCTTAAACAGTTAAGTCACCAACTTTGGCTCAGGTCATGATCTAAGGTTCATGAGTTTGAGCCCCGCGTGGAGCTCTCTGCTGTCATCACAGAGCCTGCTTTAGATTCTCTTTCCTCCCCCACCCCGTTCTGCCCTTCCCCTACTTTCACGTGTGCTCTCCCTCTCTCAAAAATAAACATTAGAAAAAAAAGTATAAAAAAAAGAGTTCAAAAAATTATAGTGTTTGGCAAGTAATAAATAATATTTAGTGAAAAAATGTGGGGTAAAAAAATGATGCATTGCAGCAAGCTTTTAAAAGGTTTAAAAAATTTTCTTGATATTTTCATCTCAGGAAACCTTTATGCTCACAAAAAATGTTGAAGATCCCAAGTAGCTTTGGTTTATATGAATTCTCTTATTTCCTTCCTTATTCAATCTTTTGTAGTATGTTTTTTGAATTAACATGAAGAAGAGCAAACCTCCCACAAATATGTACTTAAAAATGAGAGAAATATTTAAGTAGGCTTTGAAAGTAAAATGGTATTTTTTTGTGGATAATACGTTTTAACTGGACAAGTAGTAGTTTCTTAAAGGTTGTTGCAACATGGAATCTGAAATATTTGATAGGAATTTTTCATACTGTTATATGAAAATCCATTGCTTTATCTTGTACTTTGAATGGCTCTTTTACTAATGCATGATCTTGGAAAATATTGGTTTGTTGAGTTATACACATATTCCAAATAACATATTTAATTATACCATATGAAAAATTGCATTTTTTCATATCACCACCAATCTTACCAGAAAAGTAATTACTCTGAGGCTGTAAAGCCCAGAGTGGTGGTTGTGTGCTTTCTAAAATTTTCATTTTCAGTTGAAAGTTTGAATTTTCTCATTGGCAACAAATTTGTCTACTGTTTCCCTTACAGTGTTAGTTTTTCTGTGCTCATCTTTGAAAAAAAATTTTTGTTGTTGTTAAATACTCAAGTCTGAATAAATGATTTTCTGTTAGTCATGGTGCTCCAGGATAACAGTAGTTGGTTCTAGTCACATCTCAAACAGTGGAGCAAATGCTTCTCTTTGAGACAGCTCTCTTCATTTGCTGCACAACAGAAGAGCTTTATGTAGTTTTCTCATTTCATCAAACAGAATATTTTTTTAAATATATACTTCTGGTTTGAGATTTAATAAAATTAATTAAAAAAAAAACACTGCTTCATCAAGGACATTTTAAGTAAAAAAGCCTTCCTCTCTTTCCCCACCGGAAGAAGTGACCGTAAAGAATACAGTAGTATGAATTGAGGCCATTTTCTGGATTTGGGCTAAGGAGATAGGAGCTTTACTTATCCTCCCTGGAGCACAATATTTGCAAATGTGAACATGCTGAAAAATAAAAATAAAACCTTAACATTAATAAAAATAAAATCTTACCATTATTTATTATGAAAATAAGTTTGATCTCATGAATCCCCTGAGCATTGAAGACCTTCTTTGGTCCTCTCATGGATCACACTTTGGAAACAAGTGATATGATTGTAAAGATGTTAAACACTTAGAAAAAGGGCAAAGAAATATAATATTTTTAAGCATTATTTTCTCTTGATGGTAAAATTATGGATGACATTTTGCCTTTAAAAAATTTTTTTAAATATTTATTTACTTTGAGAGAGAGCGAACATGTGCAAGTGAAGAAGGGGCAGAGAGACAGAGGGACAGAGAGAATTACAAGCAGAGCTGGGTGTGGGGCTTGATCCCATGAACTGTGACATCAGGACCTGAGCTGAAATGAAGAGTCAGGAACTTAATCAACTGGGCCACCCAGGCACCCCAACCTTTACAATTTTTTTAAAATACATTTTTCAGTGTCCTGTTAAGAGTTCATATTACTTTCAAAAAGAAGAAAAGAATATCATGCTTCATATTCCTGGCTGTAAAACGGTAGGCTTCTAAATAGAAGACAAATTTAGCAAAAGACATTTTTTCTAAATATGGAGGATATTTGGGCATGCTTTGGCCAAAAGTAAACTAATACAGAGGTGGGTGAGTCTAAGGATACAGAAGAAGAGGGTAGCATCGAACAAAAAGGGGGAAAAAAAATTCCAGGCCACACAAGGGGAAATGAGACCAAAGCATGTATGTAGTCCATTTACACAGACATATGATTCAAGACTGTGGTAAGACCAGTGCTCCTACCTACATTCTTTTCAGATGATCTTAGGGGAAATAAATGGGCTGAATGTCCATTGAACATGTATGTCACAGAACTGGGGTATTGAGTAGGTAACTATTCAGGACAGTTTATGTCATATGCCGGGTCTAAAAGAAAGGAAAATGGGGACTCCTTATTCAAAAATTAATAATTTCAAGATAGTGATATCAGATTGCAAGGGTGACACCCTTCAGAGGGGAGGGCACCATTGTTGCAGCAATAGTATGCAGCACTCGCATACTCACAAACATGCACTACCTCTGATAACCTAAAAGTGTTTTAAAGCTCAAATTCTAAGGCCCAGATATTGTCCCCCCAGGAAAAAGTCAAATATTTTCCCCCAGCAATATAAGAAATCTAACAATAAGATGCCAGGGGCACCTGGGTGCCTCAGTAGATTAAGCGTCCAACTTTGGCTCAGGTCATGATCTTGTAGTTTGTGAGTTCGAGCCCTGCATCAGGCTCTCTGCGGTCACCACAGAGCCCACTTTGGATTCCTCTGTACCCCTCTCTCTCTACCTCTACCCTACCTCTGAAAATAAATAACCTTTAAGAAATAAATATTTTTTAAAAAATAAATAAAACAACTGGATGCTGCCAAATATGGGCTACTTATTTTCTTCTTGGAATTTTCAGTATAGTTTACAAATATTGTAACTTCATTTGTAGAAATGAAACTTCAGAGAATCACCCTTCTACATGAGTACTTCTAAACTTGACATGATGTGTTTCTAGGTTTCTTTATTAAATATTTTCTTAATTCACCCCTTTAAGGTTTTGTGTTGTCAGTCATTTTGGCAGGCATTTCCAAATGTAGCACTGAATATTGTATCTTCAGATATAATTGTTTAGTTGTGTAATAACACCAAATAGGTAGAAGTGTCTTTTGTGAGTGAATAAGTATAAAGATTTGCAGAAAATTAAGTAATCACATAAATTTTCATTAATAAACCAAAAAAGGAAATAGTATATTCAAATTTGTTTGAAATTGCATTTTAATCTATGCATTTTTCTAAAAATTATTTTCTGCTTCTTCTTTTCTTTTCCTTTAAGAAAAAGGTGTTTGTAGTCAAGTCATGTTGTTATCTGCTAGCTCATGCACAAAATTTCCTTATTTCCAAGGACGAAAAAATCATTACCATGAAATGGTGATAAATGAAACAGTATTCTTATGTTGATCCCATGCCCTTTTGGTATGTAGTGAACCATTTTAGTCTGATGGCAGGTGTATCTTTTCTAGCTATATTTTCTTTAATAAAGGTATATTTTTTAAATTCAATAACCACATTATTCAATCCAAAGATTCGTCATCCTATTGTCTACTTTCTTAGGTTAATAATATTTGTATATGACTCACAGGCAAATTTTCAATAAATAAATAAATTTTAATAATAGCAGTTCTTTGAAATGACACACAATTTGATGTATAACTATTTCACAATGGGAAACAGTGTTGGGTTTCAGCAAGAAACCGTGTTTAATTACTATTGAGATATCTTCATTTAAATTTTATTCAGTCAAACCCATCTAAGAAATCTATACAATATTTTTCTAAGGTTGTTTAAAAGTGAAGGATACATTTGTGAAATTGACTTTTAATTTAACTAGAATAGATCTTCATTTACTTCCTCCTGTGAACTTAACCTATTTTTGATTCAAATTCATAGATTAGGTTTATACAACTTAAACTAAACCTAAACTCAAGCATTCATTAATTTTTCTAAGATATTTTATTTCAATTAACAAACACTGCATAATGCTTACTATGTAATAGGCTCGTCTAAGCTTTTCATAAATATTAATTCATTTGCTTTTCACAACAAACCCAGAATAAAGATACTACTATAATTCTCGTTTCACAAATGAAGCACAAAGAAGCTAAGAGGCAGTGTAGATGGAAGCCAACAATAACTACTCTGTCCTATTAGAATCCAGAATAGTGTTTTCTTTAGCAAGTGAGAAAGAGTATGAGAAGAGGGGTTCCTGGGACACCCACGCCATTCTTTTTTGGATGTGGGTTTTGGTTACCTAGGTTTGTTCACCTTGGGAAGATGTGTTGGGTTATACACTTAAGGCAAATGTACTTTTCTCTCTATATAGTAGCATATATATTTTTATACAGTATTCTTCAATAAAATGTTGAGGAAAGAGAGGTCAAATGTCTTGTTCCAGGTCATACAAATTATTAATGGCAAGACCAGGATTGGAACATAGGCTTGTCTAGGTTCTTAACCACCGTTGTGCCAGATACTCTGAGATATTGGTATTTTGCTCTTTGGATTATCTACCTCTGGCCCTTTCCTGTCCCTCCATCTCAGTAGGAAGGCCCCCTGTGTTTCCTAGTCTCAGGGATCTTTGCATAGCTGAATCAGAATTTTAGGAAGGCAACAGCTCTTTGTGAATTTGTTTTTTTCTGTTTGTAAAAGCTTAAAAACATTGAAAAAGTAAGTTATCAAGAAGGGAAATAGAAGAGATTGTCTTTCTGTATTCTGAAAGAGTAGGATAATCTCAAATACTGGTAAGGAAATGTAGGATAATCCCATACTTTCTAAGGACCTCTTCCCCCATCAAAGTAGTATTCAGAGATGGTAATAAGACTTCACTAGGAGTGGGTATTGGCAAAACTAAGGACACTGAATCCATGGCCATGATATTCACAGCTTTCTACAGATCTCTGTGGTCAAGTGAAGGAGAAACAAAGGACTTTTATGGACCAGTATGGCCTTGGTCAAGAAGATGTCACCAGTGACATATTGAGTAGATGTTAAATGCCTTTGTTTTACTCTCTAGACATTATTTGAGCCTCTAGATTATTTGAATCAGTTTTAATCATTTGTGTGTGTGTGGGGGGGGATGGTGGGTGTGTGTGTACAGAAAATCATTGCTCTGGAAAATTAAGGCATAAAAAAAGAGAAAAGTATTTATATGACATAGAGGAATCTAGTAGGGAGAGAAAGTTCATCTTAACCAAGAGATTGTTGTTAGTTATTTTTCTAATAAATATTCCTCTGTTTGTCATGAAATAGTTAAAAAAGTAAATGGATAACCAAGGTATCTGGTTTGAAATTTAAAAAAAATAAATTCAATTTGGGGCACCTAGGTGGCTCAGTCGGTTGGGCATCAGACTTCAACTCAAGTCATGATCTCATGGGGCTCAGGTCATGATCTCATGGTTCATGAGTCTGAACCCCACTTTGGGCTCTGTGCTGATAGCTCGGAGCCTGGAGACTATTTTGGATTTTGTGTCTCCTTCTCTCTACCCCTCCCCTGCTCACATGCTCACTCTCTCTCTCTCTCTCTCTCTCTCTCTCTCTCTCTCTCAAAAATAAATAAACATTAAAAAAAATTTTTTTTAAAAAGAAATTGCCATTAGTGTACTTGGAATAGACCTTTTGCATTGACTTGGTTGTTTTATGCATTTTGTAAATACAGCAGCATTTCTGAGACTAAGTACAGGTATCCTCAATTTAAATTGGTTTTAAATAAGGGAGTTCTGGGGTTCCTGGATGGCGCAGTGGGTTAAGCACCCAACTCTTGACTTTGGCTCAGGTCATGATCTTATGGTTTGTGAGATTGAGCCCCACATTGGGCTCTGTCCTGACAGTGCAGAGCCTGCTTGGATTCTCTCTCTTCCTCTCTCTCTGCCCTTCCCCTGCTCATTAGCTTGCTCTCTCTCTCTCTCTCTCTCTCTCTCTCTCAAAATAAATAAATTAACTTAAAAAAGAAGGGAGATCTAAATTTCTGGCAATCTTGAACATTTAATATGTTTTAAGCATATTATTTAAGCAGACTGATTTTAACAATCATAAAGAATACATTAAATCAACAGGCTAAATCATGCTATTGTGTGGCAATTTGAAAAAAAGAAAGAAAGAGAGTGGTAGATTTCCTCAGGCTGCTCCTCGTCACTAGGATATCACTGGGGAAAACAAGGTAGGAAACTAATTTTTTTAAGTTTATTGTATTTATTTTGAGAGAGAATGAACAAGCAAGGAACAGGCAGAAAGAAGGAGAGACAGAGAATCTCAAGCAGGCTCCATTCTGTCATGGGGCTCTATCCCAGGAATCATGAGATCATGAACTGAGTCAAAATCAAGAGTTGGGTGTTTGACTGACTGAGCTACCCAGGTGCTCTGAAGGTAGGAAATTATTAAAAGAGGATCATCATTTACACATATTTCAAATGTCATGACACTTCAGGGCTTTTTCAAAGTCTGTGTACTCAGCATTGGAGTCTGGGTTGCTGCTTGTCAGCTGAAGCCAGCAGTAGTGGCTTCTGGCTAAGTTGAGAATTAATCGTTTATCTAGTCCAGGTCCAGAATCACCTCCTGTGGTGTATTCTCATAGCCCAGATGAATAAAATCACAAAAGCAGGAAGCACAGTGTAGAAAGTGGTAGAAATGCTCACGATGGCCTTTGGGAGAATCACTGCAAACTGTACACAATCGATTATTGTCTGGTCTTGGATTTTAAGCTCTCTGGGTGCCAAACTTCGCAGTTTTGACCATAAGAAGCATTTTTGTAGGTTTGTTTGTTTTGAAAAGCCAAAGTCCATTGGTGAGCCAAAGACAATGATTGTCTACAATAGACAACAGCTGTGATTGGATGGATTCCCACGTTACCTTTTCTATGCCCAAACTGCTCCTGGAGCCATCTCTCTCTGCGCCCACTGAGCCTCTGACTCCTTTAACTTCCTGCATATCCCTGAGGTTATTAATCCTGCAATACAAGAATGTAAATTACTTGATTCTCTTCCACAAGAAGTACTTGGGATTCATATTTGCTTGAAGAGTATCAAGCCTTGATAAGCTCCTCTTCTCCCTATGTAATTCAAAATACATGAGCAGCACTATACCAGATATGGGACTTTTATTAAAATTTTTTCCCTAGGAAATAAACTTTATGGATTTTATATGTAGGAGAATGCTTTTTAGAGATGAATTTTCTATTTGGGATTTTGTTCAAGTTTACTATTTTTGATATCATGTACAAGATCAAATAATTCAGAAATATTTTAGTGACATATAACCATATAACCTGGTAAAGTAGAAACCAAGATAAATCATTATGGCATAATAGTAGTGGGGATTAGAAAAGAACAAAATGACTTAATACTATTATTTAAAGAGAGAATATGGGCAACAATGTATAAGTTATTTCATCTATATTCTGTCCCATTGCTTCAGTGAACCTGTTTTCACTATGGTCACCGCTGAGTTTCTAGGAATCATCTAATGGATTCTTTTTTTTTTTTTGGTCTTCTTTTACTTAATGTCTTGAAGCAATTGACAATGTGGACACTCTTTATCTTGAAATTCCTTCCTCTCTTGCCTGTCATTCCCTCAGTTCCTCTGAGTTCCATTCTTATTCTCTGACCACTCCCTCCTATGTCTATTCAGTAGATTTATTTAGCTCCACCCACATCTTAAATGACCCTATGTCCAAGGGTTGAGTCCTATACCGTCTTTTCCTTCTGTTTATTGCTCTATTCAGGCAGTCTTGTTCATGTACAGTTTCTTTTATCTAGTAGTTTATAATGAAACCAAATTTGTGTTTCTCTCAACCACTTTTTCATGTGCTCTAGAGTCAATATAAAAATAGCTTTCAGACATTCTATTCCTCAGAGTCAACATTTCTAAAACTGAAACCAGACTTCCTATGTCTCTGCTGAGTGCTTCTCTTTCTGTGTTTCTGCTCTCATTTTATGGCACACACACTGATACAATGGACCCAACATTCATTCATTCATTCATTCATTCTTTCATTTATTATTTATTGAGTCTGATCTTATTTATTTGTGACTCCTAGAAAATCTCCTTTTTGATAGGACTCCTACATAGAGGTAGAAGCTCTTAGGACAGCCTCTATCTCTTGGCCATCTGTTCTTGGAGTTTTTCTTTGGCCTCCTTCATTCTCTCGGCCAAAAGCTTAGCATATTCTGCAGCCTTTTCCTTATTTTTCTTAGTACGTTGCTTCTTCAAAGCAATATGCTGACATTTGTGTTGGATGACAGGTGAAGTAACAAGATGTTGAAGATGCTTTGGTTCTAGGTTTCTTACCTTCTTTGTTTAGGGGTTTTCTCATAACATACTGGTAGAAATCATCTTCACAGAGATTAAAAGTTTGTCATTCTGCCAGCTCTTTTGGGCCCCAGGCAGTGAAGCACAGTAGTATCAATGAGTCCAGGAATGTCCTTCTCCACTTTTATTACAATGATCACATTGAGCACACTGTTAGCATCCACAGTGCAACCACAAATGGATTTGCACTTTCTTTCTCCAGTCCTCTTTGACTGGGAGCGGGAAGGCCCCTTACTCAGTAGCAGGTAGACATGGCCATAGGTCAAGACACCCTACTTTGTGGGGAAGCTTGGTTTGTCATTGCCACCACTGATTCAGACCACATTACCCTTCCATTATTCACCCAGAGCAATAGCAACAACCTCATTGGCTGCACACTTCTCATAAAAGGTATGAAGTTTGCACTCTTCGTCCATCAGTGACTTTCTGACAGCCAGTAGCTGGGAAAGAGACATCCAGCTTCATCCTGAAGCAGCCTGCTGCTTCAGAGGCCCCACAAAAAAGAACAATATTAATGCCTTTTAATGAAATACTGTATTTTAGTCCCATTTTCACCCTCTCTATTCCCATTGTCACTGGCTTACTTCAGATCTTCTTCATTACTCATTTGACCATTACCAATTCTGATTATCTCACTCCATCCTGCCCTCCCCAATCCACCTTGCATAAGGCAATAAGAGTGATCTTTCTAAAATGGTTAGTTGAAATCATTCCCTATGCTTCCTATCTCACTGGTTGCCACAGTCTATAAAATGTGATTCAAATTTCTCCCCATGGCACACATACATAGTAACAACCAGGTACAAAAATAGTCATAAAATGTTCTTGTAAAATCAGATTTTGTTCTCTCACACTTCTCCACCTTTTCCTTTTTAAAATAAAACAGTTTTTATTTATCTTCAATCTCACCTCAAGCAGTATTTTTTGGGAAAAACCTTCAAGATTCTCCCAAGCTGACTTAGAAGGTGCTTCCCTTAGGCTCTATTACCAGCAAATTTGTCATAAATTTCTCCACTGGACCACTCATCACGTTGTTTTTCTCTGGGTTGCTTGCTGGTGAGCTACCTGAGTTCACGGACGAAATATAGCATTTGGTCCATTATTTAAAATATAGTCTATAATCAATAAATATACAGGAAATAAAGGATAATAAAATTGGTTATTAAAATTCTAGTGAGTTATTAACTCTATAGTTTGTATAGATATGTAAATTATATATACACACATATATATGTATATATACATATACATATGTATATATATAATACTTATCTAATATACAGTAAAACCTTGGATTGTGACTAAAGGGTTCCGCAAGATGAGCAAACACTTATAATAAATTTTAAATTGATAAATGCTATGTCTTGCAATTGAGTAGTATGTGACAGGGAATGTCACATGATCAAAACTGAGCCAATGGTTCTTCTCTCTCTCACTGTGAGATTGTGGGTGATCATCTCCCATGTTCGGATGCTTGGTTTTAGGCTGCAGTGTTTGGGAGAAATCAGTGATTTTTCAGAACTTTGGCAGGTGCTCACAGCTGGCACTAGTGTATTTTTTGCCACTTCAAAGCACCTATGGACAGTCCTTTGCTTTTCCATACAAGAGGAAGCTTAGGAATGCTTTGCTTCCTTCTTGGTCAGGCTGCCTGCAGATATGGACCCTTTCCTCTGCTGCCTTATTGCCAGTTACATTAAATACAGTATATGACAAGAGTTTCTTAATATTGTACTGTAGTCAACATCCGTGTGAGTGTATACAATGGCTCCCATGCAGGAAAAGATTGAAAAGAATGGTAGTAGGAGCAAGGAGATGATTATGGTGGAAGTTAAGAAGTAAATCATTGAGAAGTACGAACAAGGTATGCAAATAGGCCAAAACTCCAAGATTTTATAAGAAGTCTGTCTGCATCTCGTCTGCACGAGTGGAGAAAAAGGCAGAGGAATCCCTCACTTCAAATGAGATAAGGGAGATGTGTAAAATGTGGGAAACAGTGCAAAATTTTGTAGAAAACACCACCTGAATAAGGCTGTAGCAGTGCAAGTGATGAATCTGTTTAATGACAATGCAATGTCACATTTCTGTGAAATCCTCCAAAGGTGGCAAAAACAAGTGTCATTGGATAGGTTTCTTGTTAAAGTTGCATGAATAGAAAAAGATTCCATTGAGCCTATTGAAAGCAGTGATTCCATTAGTGATAATCAAAGCCTTTACACAATAACCCTCCTCTCTCTTGTCTCCCTCACACCAGCCATGAGGTTTTCAAAGGTAAGTGCAGGTTAATTTGTTTATTTTTCTTTATATTTTGTATTTTATTTATTTATTATTTTATATTATATTACAGTATTGTAATAATTTTTATATGAATACTTTTGGGTTGTGGAATGAGTCATCTGAGTTTCCATTATTTCTTATGGGGGAATTTGCTTGATATACAAGTACTTTGAGTTACAAGCATGTTTCCAGAATGAATTATGCTCACAAACCAAGGTTTTACTGTATGTATGTACGTATGTATGTGTGTGTATACACACATATATATATATATGTGTGTGTGTGTATATATGTATATATATACATATATACACACACACACATATATATATATATTTGTATATTGAACTATGTAGAAGTATGTTTATAAATGTTATTAAGCAAATAATAAAGGCAGTAAGGATTTGTTTTAAAAATGAGTTTTTAAGGATGGATTACATATTTGGAATAGAAACAGGGAGAGATAAATTTCCCAGATAGAAAAAGTAGTGCAGACAGTGGCACAGAATATGTTCAAGTCTAGTGTGTTATTTGATGGGCACGTGTAAGGAAAATTTTAGAGAAGATTGTAAAGAGAACCATATCACAGAGAGCCTTGAATATGTCATATTTTTCTGCAATTTAAAAAAAATACCACTTTAGCACAGTGTTATAGAATGTTTTTATTTTTTTAATTTTTTAAATTTATTTTTGAGAGAGAGAGGGACAGAGCATGAGTGGGGGAGAGGCAGAGAGGGAGACACAGAATCTGAACTCGTGAACTCCGAGATCATGACCTGAGCCAAAGTTGGATGCTTAAGGGACTGAGCCACCCGGGCACCCCTAGAATGTTTTCAGAAAGGTATTAGTTTTAATCTGCCCCTAGAGGCATTAGGTAGTATTTTAAATATCCCCAAATAAATAGTAATCGCAGTCCAGGGTGGTTATCTGGCATTTAAAAGACTGTAATGGGTACTTCAAAGAGAACTGTTGCAGGTAGTCCCATTACCTGTTATCTTTAATCAGTGCCACTCACTTTTTTAAGTAGCATAAGGAAGGCTAGAAATATATTTTCATTGCTGAAATATATCTCATTAGAGATGCATGGATGGGCTTGGTATCTTACCAAGTACCTCCACACTTGCACAGATAAGGCATGAGAATTTAGAGACCTTAGTAGCTTACAGTCCTTTGAGCACATTCCTGTCTTAGGTTTTCATTTTCCCTATTTTGCCCCTGGAATCCAGTAACAAAGATGGCCTAATTCTGTCCTGGAATATGTTCCATTTGCCTCTAGTGAATCTCATATGCAAGGTCATAGTTGAAGAACCAAAAGGGAAGAAAAAGACCTGAGATATTATTGGTCTAATAAAAAAAAATGACACCATATTGTGTGTGCCAGGTAGCTGGTATGTGTGTGCGAATCAGGGATAGAATAAACTCTAGAGATTTGATTTCATTCCATCTGGTTGTGCTGATGGTGGGGGGGGAGTGGTGGAGAAGGAACCAGTAGTTCTTAACTACATCTATCTGTTAGAGACTGATTACCTGCCTCCCACCAAAATTAATAAATGTGAAAAGCCAAAGTGGTTTAGGTCAGCCCAAAACACAAGTTAAGGATTTTGTATTTAATTTGTTAGAAAAAGGGAAATCACTGAAGTGTTTGAACTGCCCAATTACCTTGTTGGTTAGTATGTGATGCTTTTGAATCAAGAAAAAGGGTTGATCTCTGTTAGGAAATTAAGTTCAACCCTTGCTAAACTTAGTGAACTTTTCTGTATATAGATGTAAATCTGTACTCTATAAATTGGTGTTGATGGCTTATTCCAAATCCATAGCTACTTCTAGTACAACGACTACTTCTAATAATTAGCGCATTAATAAATCTCAGAACTGGTATCTTTCCTGATACCACTGAGTCTTTGCAACTTTGATGCGTTTGTCACTCCCTCATGCACACCACGCACCTAATTGCTGAATAATGTTTTTTGTTTGTTTGCGTTTGGGGTTTAACATTTAGGTTATTTAAAAGCCTTATTCTTCAAATTGTTATGATAACCAAAAATTGTGTTTGTTTCCATATTATCCCTCATTGATCTCTGTATTTATTATTGCTGTCTTTGCTTGCTGTAGTTTACTTAATTAAGGAAGGAGGGTATTAGATACATCAAACTTGATAGTTCTTTTCTCAAATCTTAGGAGACATTGACAAGAGCTCTAGTCCAGAAGAGGTTTTGCAGTAGTTCACCTGAGACCAATCCTCACTTTCTGTTACCTTGCTATAAAAGAGCAGGAGGGGGGCACCTGGGTGGCTCAGTCGGTTCAGCATCTGACTTTGGCTCAGGTCATGATCTCATGGTCCGTGGGTTCAAGCTCTGTGTCGGGCTCTTTGCTAACTGCCCAGAGCATGGAGCCTGCTTCAGATTCTGTGTCTCCCTCTCTGCCCCTCCCCTGCCCATGCTCTCTCTCTCAAAAATAAATAAATACTTTAAAAAAAAAAAAAAAGAGCAGGAGGATTAGGCAGCGAATTAATTAAAAACAATGGTGCATGTGAATAGCTCTTCCAACTGTCTCTCATTTCATGTTTTGGTAAGTGTGATCAATGCCAAATTTCTCTATTGTGGAGTAATGAACACACAAGCATAGATATACATTACGAAATCATAAAAATTCAATTAAAGTTAAAACACAAAGTTACTTTGTGTCAAAGCTATCACAAAATTTAAAATTTGTTTTACTACTTTCTGTTGAGCTCGAGATGCAGGAGGCATGGTTATACCTTTAATAACGCCAGGCTATATATTTATCTTAAATGTATCAGCCTGTTTGGGAGAAAAAGTATCTGGAAGAGATGTTAATTTTCCAGTCTCTGACAAGCTGTCTACCAAATGGCTTTCCTGTGACAATAAATAGGTTTTACTTGACATGTTTATTTACATACTATTTAATACACCTTGTGTTGAAAGGAGACAAATAATGACTTGAATCACTTCCAGATTACTTTGCTCTATGCAGATAAGAAGATAAATTCAAGACCTCTAATACATAATGGCACTAATCTTTCACTAGTGGATAAAAAGCAAAAATTCTCCATGCCTTACCTTCCTTTTGTTGTTCATTTAAGGGGGATACTGATCTTGTTTCCTCTTTTCAAAGAGAATAGAGTAACTTCTTTTAGATAGAGAACACAAAACATGATAATGTTCTGCAATTGATGGCACAGTAACTTTTTCCCTTTTACCAATTTGCAAAGAATAAATTTTTGAGAATGTGATTTTGGAAGATATTTTTTTCTGTTTTTCATATCTCGCTATATCTTATTTTGGAAGAGTAATTCTAGGTTTTTGATCTTTTAGAATTCATCCCTCTTCTATGGTTAAAGATCAGCATCAGTATCTTAAAATGTACTAATTGCACATAATTACTAATTGTTTTATATTTTTCTTAAAAGTCTTCTTAAATATATGAGTTGTTTTCATACTTCAAAGCAAAATAATCTGAACAGATACTTAAATTTAACAGATGTGAAACTCCTTCGAGGTAAATTTTAGATTCTTAAAAAGTTTTGGGGTGCCTGGGTGGCTCAGTTAGTTAAGCTTCTGACTTCGGCTCAGGTCATGATCTCACAGTTCGTGGATTAGAGCCCCACGTTGGGCTCTGTGCTGATAGGTCAGAGCCTGGAACCTGCTTCGGATTCTGTGTCTCCTTCTCTCTCTGCCCTTCCTCTGCTCGTGCTCTGTCTCTCTCGAAAATAAATAAACATTTAAAGCAAAAAACCAAGTTTCGTTTGGCACCAGTGCAGGATTGGCTGAAATATATCTCTAATAGGAAGAGAATAACACTTCAGTGGTATTTTTTGTAAATGACCAATATTAAATTTAATAGAGCTAATTTAATAAAGAAAGGCAGTTCTAGATTACTACTGCTAGAAAAATGTGGAGGGTCAGCAGTGTAAACACTGCCCAAAGCAACCCTTATCAATCACCTTGCTCTCATTATAGTTAGACTTTGAATATGAGGTGAAAGTTTAAACAGGTGACCCAGTTTGTTTAACTAGTGACCAGTAAGGTCAATATGGATAATAAGACACCTAATACCATAGTAATTCTATTATATCAATAAAACGTCTTTTTGCAAACAAATTCATTACTACGTTATGACTTTTATAACCCTTGAGATACTTTTATAACCCTTGACATATGAATGCTCATAGAGAGATAAATTGTAAAGTTAAAGAAAGAGAAAAAGTGGGATCAGCTGCCTTTGGTTGTAGGACTTTTGGTTTTACTGAGGTATTGCCGTTCTACTTGTGTTGGAAAACTTGGTATGACTATTTATAAGGCAGCATACATTTCTCAGTCCATACCTACCAGTTGTTTCCTTCACATCATACCTGAGAGATTTCTCTGAAATCTTTTTCGGTTCAAATCACCAGAGTGGGACCATCTTAACCAATATGTCAGGTCAATGTAGACAAATCACATCATTACCTTGTGACTGTTCATGTTAGCGCATGAATATTAATCCGGTGCATTTTTTTCCACTGAAAAATTGGGCAACCTGTAAAGAGTTTAAAATAAGCACTTAGAGAACCTTTCTTGAAATCAAAATTAACTCAAGAAAGTATATCATTAGTATTCTGAAAAACCATATGAATTTATTGGAAGAGTTTCAACTATAATTTTAGTCTCAGTTCACATTAATGGAAAATAAAATTCATAGACAAACCAGGCAGAATGCAATTGATATACGTTTGAATCCAAAAACTGAGGTTCATTTTCAGTTGGTGGCCTCATTTGAACTCCGCAATTTTCTCTTGCCACTTAATGGCTGTACTGAATCCTGGCAGCTGCCTTGTATCACAGTTGTGAGCTGTCAAGGTAAGTAAAAGTAGGTAAGAAACTTGATAACTTTGGTCAATTACAGGAACAGTTCTCTAACTGCAATTATGTAGTGAGCGGAGAGTTCACAGCATTAATTCAAAAGGTCCAATCTAGATTATCAGAGGCTCTCAGTCCTATGGGGGAATTCTTATGTTACTCAGTAGGCTTCCGAGCTCATATGTATCCAATACGACAATGCTTTCATCTTGAATTTTTCATAGTGCATCTCCATTTAGGCTGACAAACACACACAAAAGATGCATCTTTACAGTAATCAAAGTAATCATGCCTGGCCTTTTCTGCTTTGCAGTGCCATAGATCAGCATTTTGCTATGTACATTGCTGACAAGTGCAGATATTAAACTGTGAAAATTAAAACCGCGTGGTAGACCCAGAAGAAAGTCAGAAAAGGCTTCAAATGACATTGTCTGGTATGTGCAACACCGAATGCAAAATGCCTTAGAAGGAGTCTAAACATGGAATGAGCACGTACAATATTGACATTTGCCTATATGGGAAAATCTTTTGTTTCTGTCCTAACCTAATAGTAGGGCAGATTTTTTTGTTTTTCAAATCCATCTTTGTATTTAAGGTGTACATTTAAAACATACCTACTTCCATAAATCTCTTGTAACACATAATTATATGTATATTTTAAGCCTTTACTGATACTTTGTGCTAGTAATCAACTACAAGGTTTTAGCTGATCAGCCAGAAGTTACTTGGAAGCTTTTTAGGGGCATTTGAAATTCGTTAGGCTTTCAGTTTTGCCAGCCTTTAGTAACATTGGACTGCCTTTTGCAAATTAATTCCATCCACATGCATTCTACTCCCTCTGTACAACAACATCAACATCCTACTCGAGTTATTTCTTTATTTTATAGGAAAATTTGCTTATTATGTTTTAGACTTGCTTCAAATCATTTAATAGAAAATAAGAAAGCATTTATAAAAATAATAGAGCCACATGGGCTTTCTGTGTTTTAAGATTGCCTGTTACTGGGGCACCTGGGTGGCTCCGTCAGTTAAGCATCCAACTCTTGGCTTTAGCTCAGGTCATGATCTCATGGTTCATGAGTTCAAGTCCCGCGTCGGGCTCTGTGCTGGCATCACAGAACCTGCTTGAGATTCTCTCTCTCTCCCTCTGCGTCTCCCTTGCTCTTTCTCTCTCTCTCACAATAAATTAATAAACTTTAAAATTTTTTTTAAAATATTGCCTATTACTTTCTGTTATGGCTCATATGAAATTGTGGTAGCAGATACAGCATAGAGGTAGATAAATTTTATTTAGTGGGTTTTTTTTTAGTAAGTATTATTTAACATTTTTTTCCATTTTACATTTGTATTCAAAGAGTAGTTATAAGTAATAAAAATGATTTTTTAATGTTATGTGAAAATTAATTGCAGGTAATCTTTTTAGTTTTGTAGAACATAAAAATTATAGGATGTTATATGCCAAATTAAGTGTTATGACATTTCATGGTATGAGACTTCTAAATAAGAATTTACATGGCAATACCAATCATCCATTTATAATACATTAAGTGCTCACATATTTCAATTAAAGAATGAGGGACTTCTCTATTATTTATATTTAAGAATTAGGTAGAGAAACTGATACAGTCTTTTTCTTAAATTTTAAAATTATCTCAGTTTTTTACACCACGTATGGTGTAAGCCAGGGATTAGAACTTTTAGATTTTATCTCCATTTCTATTGGAATCAATCTGTGTCATCCTCATTGCTTCCTCTGATTTTGACTGGGGGACTTTAAGGATGTCTCAGGAACACAGTTCCTCACCTAAGACATGCTGTTGGACTATTTGCTCTTTTGCTATTCTAACTCAGACTTTCTATTGGGATGTTTGATGGAAAATCCGTAGACCAGTAAGGAGTCATAAAGGAACTTAGCTGCCACATTGCCCCAAACATCATTTCCATCAACTCACAAAGGCTAAAGGAAGACCGATGAGGCCCAATCAATGTGTGAGTCACATGGGAAAATGAGTCTCAAAATCATGCTTTCCCTGACTTTGAGAATTTTGATGAAAAAGCTCTATTTCACTTAAAGCTGTTGAATCTGAAACAAAAATAACTGAACAATTTCATTACAATGGTGCACTCATAAAGTAGATTTCAGAGAGTTAATGCAGTAATGAGTAGAAAAGAAATGTGGAACTAGAGAGTATAATACCAAGAGAAATAAGTCAGTCAAATACAAGTACCATATAGTTTCACTCATATGTGGAATTTAGGAAACAAAACAAATGAGCAAAGGGAAAAGAAGGGGGAGCAAACCAAGAAACCTTTTCTCTTAATTACAGAGAACAAACTGAGGGTTGTCTGAGGGGAGGTGAGTAGGGAGATGGGTTAAATAGGTGATGGGGATTAAGGAGTGCACCTGTTGTGATGAGCACTTGGCATTGTATGGAAGTGTTGAATCACTTTATTTACACCTGAAACTAATACTACCATGTATGTTAACTGAGATTTAAATAAGTTTTTTTAAAAAAGATTTTTTTTTTTAAAGAAAAGACATATGGATGAGTAGAACAGACCCACTTCTCAGTAGCTTATTTGGTTTAAAAAAAAAAGCATCCAGGAAGAGAATGACAGAAATTAACAAAAGGAGGTATGGTCAAGCAGAGAGGAAGAAAATGAGACTCAGATAGTTTAAGCCATTTTGCCAAAACCACCCAGTTAGTGATGAAAGAGTATATCTTTCAACCAGGTACTTGGCTTCATGATACCTGGAGTTTTGGACTGGCATTAAATTGCTTTCTCTAACTTAAAGATTTTTGACACTTGTCATAGTCCATTCAGGCTATTGTAATAAAATACCTTAGGCTGGGTAGCTTATAAACACAGAAATTTATTGCTCACAGTTCTGGAGGCTGGGAAGTTCCAGATCGACTTGCCAAGCAGATTCATTATCTGGTGGGGGCCCACTTCCCAGTTCATTAGACAGCTCTCTTCTTGTCTGTACTTACATTGTGGAAAGAACAGGGTCTCTCAGGTTTCGATTGTAAGGGCACTAATCCTATTCAGGAAGGCTGCAACCTCATGATCACCTCCCAAAGGCCCCATTCCCTAATACTATCACATTGGGGATTAGGATTTTAAATTTTGGTAAGACATAAACATTCAATCTAGAGAAGCATTCTAGTTCTAGAGAGATATTTTAGGTAGAGTTAGTTCAATGAGGAAATACATACAATACAGATAAGGCAGCACTGTAAGAAAGAAAGAAAAATACTCATGCAACTATTGCTGGGAGGGATCTGTAAGTCAAATCGTTCATGTGAATATTAGAACCAAATATTGGCTTGGGGTCTAGGGTTTTATTGCCAGCATGAGGACAGGAGATGAGAGTCCAAGTCTATTTGAGGAGAAACCAAAACCGAGCTCCCTACAGACAGCCAAGAATCCTAAAGTACTGCTTCCTCTGTGTCATGGAGACTAGGAAAAGTGCCCATCAGCCTGGAGGAATATCATCACCAACCCAAAACTGGATGCCAAGCAGGTGCCAAGTGATGATATAGAGTCTAATTTCACATGGCATAGGTGGGAAATTCCTCATTCAGAGGCATAAAATTAGCCCAGATTCTTTGAAAAGTTTGCAACCCTCACAAGAACAAATGCTACAAACTGAGACAATTCTGATTCAAAGGGAAATCCATGTACATCGTAAGATTGCCATAAAAAAAATAACAACTATTACAGGGAACCAGGAGGTTGATACTCTAAGAATTCAACTTCTGAGGTTTAAATCAAATGTATTTGAAATGATCGAAGAGAAAGGAAACACATCATTAAATAAGAATGAAACTGTATTAAAAATAGATCTTCCTAAAAAAAATCACCAGATATTTTAAACATTAGGTTATAGAGAGCTCAGTAAAGCATTAGTGGGCTTAATTAATTGGAATATATGCATGATGAAATCACTGACTATAGATCAGTGAGGAAAACTAATAGAAAATATGAAAGAGAATTGGAAAAATGGAGGAATAAAGGCAAACGCCAGCCTTTGTCTGTTAAAATCCCCTGCACAAGCAGGGAATTGAGAAGCTGGTGATGAGGCGGAATTCTATGATAATTTGCTGAAATTTTTGAAGAACTGAAGAACATCCATGCTCACACTGAAGGTTTATACTAAACTCCACACAACACAAATAAAAACATAAAAGTCTGAGTTTACTCCTCATAGAGGCTCACTGAAAATTCTCCCAAAATATGTACTTCAGTACTTAAAACAAAACAGATGAGGAAGTAGATACAAAGCATTTGTATACAAAGTTGGTAAAAGTTGTTGTATCTAAGTAGGTATTTATTGGAATTAAAGAGAAAGCTAATGACAACTTTGGTGAAATTTTTAAAAAGGTAATCATTAAATACTAGGTTTCAAAAGTACAGAGGATTTGAAGGGTATGGAATTGCATTGTTTGGGAAGATGACAAAGATATTGGATCACATTTTTTAAAGTTTTTATTTTAATTCCGGGATCACTTTTGCCTTTTAAGAGGTACGTATGGATGGTAAGCATTTAAAGGTAAACCTGTAATGATACTGCTTTAATTTCAAAACAGAGAAAGCCAACAAGAAAATTAAGGCAATGCAATCTGTCCCACAGTGGGCGGGAAAAAGAGACACGTAAAAGCAAAGCAAAAATACGGCCAATTAAAACCCACAAAACTAAGTCGTAGAAACTATGACATAATATCAGTCATAATAAATGTGTATGTATTCTTAATTTAAGGCGGAGATTTTATGAATGAAAAACAACAACCCAACAATGTAGAAAGTATAAGGAACATAAATTGTTTATCAGAAAGAGGCAGATGTAAAAAACTGTTGCATTTGTAAGATGTGTATCAACACACATAAACCTTGGAAGCAATTTAGAAACAAAGAGGTGAGATGAGAATGTAATATGGCTTAATACCTCTGTGAATAAAATTCCAAGTGCACACGAAGGCTTGCGCGCCTCATTTATACCACCGCTGACTATTTCTGTCCCTTCAAACTTCTCTCTTACCACTCTCCCCTTCAATTATTCTGACCTAGTCACAGCTGACCTTTTTTTGCAGTGTCTGAACAAGCATGTCTCCATGTCAAGGCCTTTCACTCTGCCTGTGGTGTTCTTCCTTCAGAACTACCCACCACCCGCTTCTTAATTTCAGTGAGGTCTCTGCTCAAAATCAGCCCTTCAGAGAAGCTTTTCCTCAGCACTGTCTCTAAAGTGGCATCACCTGCTGTGCTCTATCCATTTATCCTTCCCCATGACATTTAAGGATATACTTATATTTTTAACTCATATATTTTTAAAAGGTTTTATTGAAGTATGACTGATATATGATTGTACAGTCATACAAGCTGTACATTTTTAATGTATACACATTGATGAGTTTGGAGACAAGTATAAGGCATGAAATTGGTTACCACGATCTATGCTGTAAACGTATTCGTCACCACCAAAAGCTCCCTACTGCCTTTCTTTCTTTCTTTCTTTCTTTCTTTCTTTCTTTCTTTCTTTCTTTCTTTCTTTCTTTCTCTTTCTTTCTTTCTTTCTTTCTTTCTTTCTTTCTTTCCTTGTTTTGTGATAAAGAACACAATCTAATATTTATTTGCAAATTTTTCAGTTTATAATACAGTATTGTTAACTCCAGGCACTATCCTGTACAGGAGGAGATCTCTAGGACTCTTTAATCTTACACAACTGAAACTTCCAACCCTGTGGCCAATGTTTCCCAGTGTTCCCTTCCCCCCTCCAGCCCCTGGCAACTACCATTCTCCTCTCTGCTTCTAGAAGGTTGAGAATTTTAAATTTCTCATATAAGTGGTATCATGTGGCATTGGTCCTCTGTGTCTAGCCTATTTCCTTTAGGATAATGTCCTCCAAGTTTATCTATGTTGTTTCAAATGGCAGAATTGCACCTCCCTCTTTTAAAGGCTGAATAATATTTGATTATAGTTATACTGCACTTTATTCATCCATTGATGGTAATGGATGAATACCATCATATTCTATATAGTGGCTATTGTGATTATTCCTGCAGTGAGTGTAGGAGCGTACATATCTCTCAGAGATACTGGTTTCGGTTCCTTTCAATACAATATATACCCAGAAGTGGCATTGTTGGATCATTTGGTGGTTCTATTTTTAATTTTTTGAGGAATCTCCATACTGTTTTCCACAGTGGCTGTACAAATTAACATTCTCAGCAACTGTATACAAGGGTTCCCTTTTTTCCACATCATTTCCAATGCTTGTTATCTCTTTTTGTGTGTGTGTGTGGATAATATGCATCGCAGCGAGGTGATGTCTCAGGATGATTTTGATTTGCATTCCCCTAGTAATTAGTGATGTTGAGCACCTTTTCATACACCTGTTGGCCAAATATTTGTATGCCTTCGTTGAAGTAATGTCTGTTTACTTTCTTTGGCCATTTTAGGAGAAGGTTATTAATTAAATAATTATTCAATTTATGTTTAAGTTTTTGCTGTTAAGTCATAGGATTTTCTTACATATATTGGAAATGAACCCTTTCTCAGATATATGGTTTGCATAAATTTTCTCCAGTTACTTAGGCTGCTCTTTTATCCTGTTGTTTCCTTTTGCTTCACTATTCAGTTTGACGTAATCCTGTCTATTTTTTGTTTTGTTACCTGTGCTTTCATATTTATGAAATAAGTACCGAAGCCATTGTCAAAAAGCTTTTTTTTCTATGTTTTCTTCTTAGAGTTTTATGGCTTCAGGTATAATTTTGATGTCGTTCACCCATCTTGAATTTGTTTTTGTTTGTGGCATAATATGAGTCTAATTTCATTCTTTTGCTTATGGATATAGTTTTTACAATATCTTTTATTGAAAATACTATCATTTCCCCATTGTATATTTTGCCAGCCTTGTGGAAGATTAGCTGATCACATACTGTGGCTCAATTTCTGGGCTCTGGTTCTGCTTCATTGGTCTATATGTCTGTTTTATATCAGTGGCATATTGTTTTGATTACTGTAGATTTTTTAAGTTTATTACTAGATATTTCATTCTTTTAATTCTATTAAATGGAACTACTTTCTTAATTTTCTTTCAGTTAGTTATTAGTATATACAAATGTACCTTTTTCTATGTTGATTTGCATCCTGCAACTTTGCTAAATTTTATTAAACTTTGCTAAGTGTATCAGTTCTAATAGTTGTGTGTGTGTGTGTGTGTGTGTGTGTGTGTGTGTGTGTGGTGTGGTGCAGTCTGTAAGGCTTTCTTTTTAAGATCCTGTCATCTGTAAACAGAGCCAATTTCACTTCTTCCTTTTTTATTGGGATGCATTTTATTTCTTGTTCTTAACTAATTGCCATGGCTAGGACTTACAGGAATATGTGGAATAAAAGTGGCAAAAATGTGCGTCCTTGCCTTGTTCCAGATTGTAGAGAAAAAGATGTCAGGTTTTTACTACTAAGATAGTAGTTGTGGGCTTATCATATACGGTCTTTTTATGTTGAGGTACATTCCCTCTCTATCTTTGTCGAACATTTTTATCATGAGTAGATGTTGTTTATGGTAAGATGATTTTTTTTCTGCATCTATTGAAATAATTGCATGGTTTATAGTTTCTATTTTGGTGAAGTATCACCTTTATTGATTTGAACCATTCTTGTATACCTAGAATAAACCCCACTTGATCATTGTGTATGATCCTTTTAATGTATTGTTGAATTCAGTTTACTAATATTTTGTTGGGGCTTCTTACATCTGTGTACGTCAGTGATTTGGCCTGTAATTTTCTTTTTTTGAAGTGTCCTTATCTGGCTTTAGTATTAAAGTAACAATAGTCATGACAATGAAGCCTGACGCATAGTAAATATTAAACTAAAATGTAATTATTATTACTATTATAACTGTCGTTACTATTGTTAATAGCTGGTTAATCTCTTCCTGTTGATAGGCAAAAACATATGGACAAGCAAAAACGTTGGTCTGGAATCTGTACACCAAAATCAAAAACTCAGTGGAATACTCACTCTGCATTTGGGTCCTTAGAAAACCTAATGTCTATTTGAAAAGGAAATACCTGGGAAAATGTTGAAAATTTTATTTTTTATTTATTTAAATCCTCAATATTTTAATAAATAAACTTACTGGGCAATTTCTTATTACTGGAAAGGGCCATCATGGGAAAACTCATGCATTTTAATGGTGCAATTGTGTACTGATTGATAAGGCGTACTTTATCTCTTGTATTTCAACACGATTTCAGAGCTGTCACTGAGCCTTTACTGGGTAGTCACTAGTGCAAAGAGCTTCTTCAACAGAGTTAGCACGATTATGATAATAGCATCTTTAAAAGTTCTAGCAACAGGGGCTTTTGGGTGGTTCAGTTGAGTGTCTGACTCTTGATTTCGGCTCAGGTCATAATGCCAGCCTGGTGAGATCAAGTCCCACATCGGGCTCTGTGCTGAGCTGGGAGTCTGCTTAAGACTCTTTCTCTCCCTGTATCCCTCTCTGCTGCTCCCTCAGTCTTTCTCTCTGTCTAAAATAATAATAACAATAATAAAGCTCAAGGAAAACAGGACCACTGAGCTAAATGGATACTGAATGATAGGAATTTATTCAAATACCATCAAAGATACTTTTCTTAATCTCTCAGAATACTGATCCCTGTGTTTGACAATGCATAATGGTGGCTGAGTGAATTAATTACCTGGGACAAGTTCTCACTGCAATGCTTTGTGAGCAAATTGTAACTTTATTAATGACATGATTTAACACTAAATGTTATATCAATAAGGATGCCTTTTAATAGGATGAAAATATATTTCTAAATTTTTACACCAAATATTTAAATTTTGAGTTTATCAAGTGAGATGTAATATAGTTATCGCAATGTATATACATTTTCTTTAAACTCCATCTCTTCTTTAAAGGAGTTTCAAAGGGTACTATGTGAAGGAAATAAAAGGTAAGTAAAAAATTTTACCTGTTTGGAGTCATATGACTTTTGATGATTATGTTTTCTTCCTGTATATACTTTTAAATTCATTTAAATATTTATTGAATATTTATCACCATTGTATAATGCTGTCCTAAAAGAAATATAAACATAAATACATATATACATATATATACACACATACATATACACATATGTATACGTATGCGTGTGTGTGTGTGTATCAGAAATGGGGCTGACAGAAAAACCCAAAAGATGATAAAAAAAATGGCAGAGATTCAGAGAAGAGAACATGAGTGAAGACACATCCATCTCTGGCAGAACATTGGATTAACCTACTGTACGGATCCACATTGTTCCAACTCTTCCACCAGCGTTCAACCATAGAATAATTTTAAATATTTCAGAATGTTGTGGCTCTGCCTGTGTCTGGGGACAGGAGGCGGATCTGGGTAAATAAAATACTTATAAATTTGGTGCTGGTAGAGGCGCCTGGGTGGCTCAGTCTGTTGGCTGACTGACTTTTGATTTTGGCTCAGGTCATAATCTCATGGTTTGTGAGGTTGAGCACTACCTCAGGCTCTGTGCTGACAGCATGGAGTCTGCTTGGGATTCTCTCTCTACCTCTCTTTCTATCCCTCCCCCACTGGTGCGCTCTCTGTCTCTCTCAAAATAAATAAATAAACTTAAAAAAAATTGTGCCAGTACCTTGGTTAAAAGTCGATACTCAAGATGGCAGCCAATTCATTTTTGTAAATAAGAAAACATAAATGGACATATTTATGCACAGCATTGCCAACAAAATGTTGTACCCAGTAGCTGTATCTTTTTTCATTGTGAATAAACTCTAGAGACCAAGAGGCTCATTGCTTGGCCCAGGTCAATAGCTGAGTTTGCATGTGGCTTAATGACTCCTAGGTGCTGAAAGCCAACCATTCTCCTGAAGAACTCTTCTACTGAGAGCTGCCTGAAGGAGGCTGAAGTTTGTCACAGTACAGTTATTGATCAGTTGAATGTCTTCATTCATAACTTCATCTATCATTTATTTAGCTACAGACTTCTTCAGTGTGTAAATGTAGTGGGCCAGTAAGATACGGTGGAATCTGCAAAGATTGATTAAGTCACTCGTTCTTCATGTGTAGCGTCCCTGGACTATGATGATAAGTTGTGCTCACTTCCCTTCAAGCAGATCTACTGTCTTAGCAGCAACTGGTGTGTAGACACATATTTGAAAAATTGGGGTGAGAGCTAGAGTAGATTTGCTTGTACATAATGTAATGGAAGGAGGGACCTTTCCCACTTATAAGAATACAGAGACTTTTTTTTTGAAATATTGTAGTACAGAAGACTCTTAAGAGGTGGCTCCATGCATGTTAAGAACAATTTTAGTGAGGTAATCTTAGTGCTTGTCAGTGTTTGTCTTCTCTCTTGAATTCTTATTTCTTTAAAAGCAGAATTGTACAGAGCTGATTCATGATTTCTCTCTTATTTATCCCTGCAATTTTTCCTGTATCCCTCTCAGAGAAATGACACATGACTATTTTCAAAGCATTTCATTAATGGCTAAGAACGTTAAGTGAAAGTTTACCAATATTATCATTAATTTAATGTATAATCTTAGCCCAATTATACTCAACTAGATATATTCTCAGCTGCCTGACACAAGTACTGAACATCTAAATTGAGGAGACATTATCACTGACCATAGAGCAAAGAGGGGAAAACAAATAAAAGCAAGTCTTGTAATCACCAGTCCACAGGAATGACCTTGGCTTTATGGTCTCCCCATGCCAGACATCACATTAACTACAGGTAAAGCAAGGAAAAATAGCAGTAACAACTCTCACCACATATTTCATGGAGATGAAGCTAAAGTTAATGAGAAAATGTTAGTAAAACATTTTAAGCTCCTTTGTAGGAGGACACTATATAAATATAGAGCAATACTATCAGTCATTTTAATGGGTTGGGAATTTTTACTGCTTGAGAAAGATACCCCGTTTGAGTTATGCTGGTCTTGCTTGCTGTATATCCTTGGCTTTACAACACAGCAAAGGTATTTGAAACTTCTAACTTTCTATTATCTCTGAATATTGGGGATGTGGCAATATCAAGCAGGAGCTCTGAGTTCCAAAGGGAGAATTTGATATTGAATGGCTTTTGAATTCCATGGCTATGGGTGTCTGTGTTGAGAGATGTATTATTTATTATTGCCACATACAAAAGAAAAGTACAATAAAAAAGGCAAATGCTGAACTGGGGAATATAACCTCTTGGTCAGGTCGGTGGCTGTAGCAATCCCAGGGCAAACATTCTTATTCCAACAACTCGGCAGCCCCACTCCCCTTAGTCTCTCAAGCAATAAAAGGCCAAACAAATCATTACAGGTTCAACCGGAGAGCAGCGCTTTCAAAGATGACAATCCACCGTTCATTTCACATAACAGCAAAGAATGATGTTAGAGCCTTGAATAGTAAGGCAGTATTATGAATTTCTCAGAGAACTAGACTTTACCAGTCTGTTTCAGAAAGGGAAACATAAGGTCCAAGTTTGTATGAATATATCCAGAGGGGCACACTTCATTTTTCCTCTGGCGAATATACCGATATGGGTAGTGCTGCTAGGAAAAAAAATGCTTTGTGGTAGGAAATTTCTTATTATTTTAAGGACGGAAGTGTGCAGTCCTACTAGGCATTCTCATTTGCAAATCTTCCTGCCTGAATCATATTGGAAACCTTACAACCAGCGTAGCAACTGCCTCCATCTCTCTTCTGCCCTTAAATTGCTTAAAGATTTGGCATTCATCCTCTATATTGTCATTTGTCACGTTTCTATACAACTTGGCTTATGTTTGTTTGTTTGTTTTCCCTTACTCTGTCTCCTGCCATCTTCCTTGTTAATTTACAGCATCTATATGGTCATCATCACCTTGGATTCAAATAGCCTTGCCCTTCCTGACTCAGGAGAACTTTATTCTGCTTCACTTAGCTTTCTCCCATGACTGATCCCCAGATCACACCATATCTCGAACATTCTGTCTTTGGAACTGTAAGTCCTGAGAGTCTCTTCTTATTCCTTTTCTTCCTTTATGTCAGCATCCTATCTGTTTAACTTAGTCACCAAACTGTGACTTTATTGTGACCCAGGGTTTGGTGACTTTAGTCTTGCCTGTTCTCATGATCTCTCAGCTCCCTCTTGATTTGAAGTCCTTTCCAACCTAACCTAACCTGGTCTCACAGTCAATAAGGGCTTTATATCTAGTGCCTTCCATTTTTCTGCTCCCCTGTCCTTCCACTGCCATGACTTGAACAGTTTTTAAAATGGAACCAACTCCTAGGTTTCTGTGTTCCTACTTCCTCTTAAGAAATGTCATATAACAGTGGTGATAGCTCTATCACACTTTATGAGCTCCGGTCTCAGCCAGTCCGATGACTTTTTTAGGAAACTTTAATTCTGTGATGTAGATTATCTTCTTTCTCGTGTTCTCCAAATCATCTTTTCTCTATCCCTCTCAGCAGATGATTTATGACATATAAATCACTGAAATTTTGAGACATGGACTTCCCTATCTTCTGTTGCTTCAAGATCAAAATCTATAGTCACTATTATTGTAATCAAGGATGATACTAAAAATATTTAACAACAAGAGAGGAATTGGTACCAAATGACCAGAACTAGGATGTATGTTTTTGAGGCCTTCTCCTGGGGCTTGATGTCGGGGATGGATGGAAAACACATTGTGGCCACGGAGTGAGCACTGAAGTAGGAGCCCTGCATCACAGCTGCAACCACACAGTGACCACTGTGAAAAATATTTGATGTTTTAAAACCAGCTTTGTTGGATCTTTGTCCCTGTTGTACAGAAAGACTCTCCTCCCCCCAAACACACATGCCTGCACAGAGCACACTTTTGTGGAAGCCTCACACTTCCTCTGGAATTTTGTTAAGTGTTCTCTTGGGGGCCTAAGTCTAACCATCTATCTGTAAACCCTTCATATATTCATTATCATTAAACTGCTATTGACCTTAACTGTCTTTTCAATTACTGTCTTCTACTTTTTAACCTCCTTAGAGGATTTATTCACTTAATTTTACATTTAATTTCAACTCACTTCAGTTAAGCTTCTGATCTTACTTATGTGAAGAAACACCATTAGCTTGGTCATCAATGGCCCCTCACCTGCTAACATTCATGCTTCCCTTTCCATCCCATTCTGCCTGACATGTTAGGAGGATTTGGACTTGTTAACACTCTTCTTCCATTGTTTTTCCTCTTTTTTATTTATTTATTTATTTATTTATTTATTTATTTATTTATTTGTTTTTTTAATATATGAAATTTACTGTCAAATTGGTTTCCATACAACACCCAGTGCTCATCCCAAAAGGTGCCCTCCTCAATACCCATCACCCACCCTACCCTCCCTCCCACCCCCCATCAACCCTCAGTTTGTTCTCAGTTTTTAACAGTCTCATGCTTTGGCTCTCTCCCACTCTAACCTCTTTTTTTTTTTTTTTTTCCTTCCCCTCCCCCATGGGTTTCTGTTACGTTTCTCAGGATCCACATAAGAGTGAAACCATATGGTATCTGTCTTTCTCTGTCTGGCTTATTTCACTTAGCATCACACTCTCCAGTTCCATCCACGTTGCTACAAAAGGCCATATTTCATTTTTTCTCATTGCCACGTAGTATTCCATTGTGTATATAAACCACAATTTCTTTATCCATTCATCAGTTGGTGGACATTTAGGCTCTTTCCATAATTTGGCTATTGTTGAGAGTGCTGCTATAAACATTGGGGTACAAGTGCCCCTATGCATCAGTACTCCTGTATCCCTTGGATGAATTCCTAGCAGTGCTATTGCTGGGTCATAGGGTAGGTCTATTTTTAATTTTCTGAGGAACCTCCACACTGCTTTCCAGAGCGGCTGCACCAATTTGCATTCCCACCAACAGTGAAGAGGGTTCCCGTTTCTCCACATCCTCTCCAGCATCTATAGTCTCCTGATTTGTTCTTTTTGGCCACTCTGACTGGCATGAGGTGATATCTGAGTGTGGTTTTGATTTGTATTTCCCTGATGAGGAGCGACATTGAACATCTTTTCATGTGCCTGTTGGCCATCCGGATGTCTTCTTTAGAGAAGTGTCTATTCATGTTTTCTGCCCATTTCTTCACTGGGTTATTTGTTTTTCGGGTGTGGAGTTTGGTGAGCTCTTTATAGATTTTGGATACTAGCCCTTTGTCCGATATGTCATTTGCAAATATCTTTTCCCATTCCGTTGGTTGCCTTTTAGTTTTGTTGGTTGTTTCCTTGGCTGTGCAGAAGCTTTTTATCTTCATAAGGTCCCAGTGGTTCACTTTTGCTTTTAATTCCCTTGCCTTTGGGGATGTGCCGAGTAAGAGATTGCTATGGCTGAGGTCAGAGAGGTCTTTTCCTGCTTTCTCCTCTAAGGTTTTGATGGTTTCCTGTCTCACATTCAGGTCCCTTATCCATTTTGAGTTTATTTTTGTGAATGGTGTGAGAAAGTGGTCTAGTTTCAACCTTCTGCATGTTGCTGTCCAGTTCTCCCAGCACCATTTGTTAAAGAGACTGTCTTTTTTCCATTGGAAGTTCTTTCCTGCTTTGTCAAAGATGAGTTGGCCATACGTTTGTGGGTCTAGTTCTGGGGTTTCTATTCTATTCCATTGGTCTATGTGTCTGTTTTTATGCCAATACCATGCTGTCTTGATGATGACAGCTTTGTAGTAGAGGCTAAAGTCTGGGATTGTGATGCCTCCTGCTTTGGTCTTCTTCTTCAAAATTACTTTGGCTATTCGGGGCCTTTTGTGGTTCCATATGAATTTTAAGATTGCTTGTTCTAGTTTTGAGAAGAATGCTGGTGCAATTTTGATTGGGATTGCATTGAATGTGTAGATAGCTTTGGGTAGTATTGACATTTTGACAATATTTATTCTTCCAATCCATGAGCAGGGAATGTCTTTCCATTTCTTTATATCTTCTTCAATTACCTGCATAAGCTTTCTATAGTTTTCAGCATACAGATCTTTTACATCTTTGGTTAGATTTATTCCTAGGTATTTTATGCTTCTTGGTGCAATTGTGAATGGGATCAAGTGTCTTTATTTCTCTTTCTGTTGCTTCATTATTAGTGTATAAGAATGCAACTGATTTCTGTACATTGATTTTGTATCCTGTAACTTTGCTGAATTCATGTATCAGTTCTAGCAGACTTTTGGTGGAGTCTATCGGATTTTCCATGTATAATATCATGTCATCTGCAAAAAGCGAAAGCTTGACTTCATCTTTGCCAATTTTGATGCCTTTGATTTCCTTTTGTTGTCTGATCGCTGAAGCTAGAACTTCCAGCACTATGTTAAACAACAGCGGTGAGAGTGGGCATCCCTGTCGTGTTCCTGATCTCAGGGAAAAAGCTCTCAGTTTTTCCCCATTGAGGATGATGTTAGCTGTGGACTTTTCATAAATGGCTTTTATGATCTTTAAGTATGTTCCTTCTATCCCGACTTTCTCAAGGGTTTTTATTAAGAAAGGGTGCTGGATTTTGTCAAAGGCCTTTTCTGCATCGATTGACAGGATCATATGGTTCTTCTTTTTTTTTTTTGTTAATGTGATGTATCACGTTGATTGATTTGCGAATGTTGAACCAGCCCTGCAGCCCAGGAATGAATCCCACTTGATTATGGTGCATAATTCTTTTTCTATGCTGTTGAATTCGATTTGCTAGTATCTTATTGAGAATTTTTGCATCCATATTCATCAGGGATATTGGCCTGTAGTTCTCTTTTTTTCCTGGGTCTCTGTCTGGTTTAGGAATCAAAGTAATACTGGCTTCATAGAATGAGTCTGGAAGTTTTCCTTCCCTTTCTATTTCTTGGAATAGCTTGAGAAGGATAGGTAGTATCTCTGCTTTAGACGTCTGGTAGAACTCCCCTGGGAAGCCATCTGGTCCTGGACTCTTATTTGTTGGGAGATTTTTGATAACCGATTCAATTTCTTCGCTGGTTATGGGTCTGTTCAAGCTTTCTATTTCCTCCCGATTGAGTTTTGGAAGAGTGTGGGTGTTTAGGAATTTGTCCATTGCTTCCAGGTTGTCCACTTTGTTGGCATATAATTTTTCATAGTATTCCCTGATAATTCTTTGTATCTCTGAGGGATTGGTTGTAATCATTCCATTTTCATTCATGATTTTATCTATTTGGGTCCTCTCCCTTTTCTTTTTGAGAAGCCTGGCTAGAGGTTTGTCAATTTTGTTTATTTTTTCAAAAAACCAACTCTTGGTTTCGTTGATCTGCTCTACCGTTTTTTTAGATTCTATATTGTTTATTTCTGCTCTGATCTTTATTATTTGTCTTCTTCTGCTGGGTTTAGGCTGCCTTTGCTGTTCTGCTGCTATTTCCTTTAGGTGTGCTGTTAGATTTTGTATTTGGGATTTTTCTTGTTTCTTGAGATAGGCCTGGATTGCAATGTATTTTCCTCTCAGGACTGCCTTCGCTGCGTCCCAAAGCGTTTGGATTGTTGTATTTTCATTTTCGTTTGTTTCCATATATTTTTTAATTTCTTCTCTAATTGCCTGGTTGACCCACTCATTCGTTAGTAGGGTGTTCTTTAACCTCCATGCTTTTGGAGGTTTTCCAGACTTTTTCCTGTGGTTGATTTCAAGCTTCATAGCATTGTGGTCTGAAAGTATGCATGGTATGATTTCAATTCTTGTAAACTTATGAAGGGCTGTTTTGTGACCCAGTATATGATCTATCTTGGAGAATGTTCCATGTGCACTCGAGAAGAAAGTATATTCTGTTGCTTTGGGATGCAGAGTTCTAAATATATCTGTCAAGTCCATCAGATCCAATGTATCATCCAGGGCCCTTGTTTCTTTATTGACCGTGTGTCTAGATGATCTATCCATTTCTGTAAGTGGGGTGTTAAAGTCCCCTGCAATGACCACATTCTTATCAATAAGGTTGCTTATGTTTATGAGTAATTGTTTTATATATCTGGGGGCTCCGGTATTCGGCGCATAGACATTTATAATTGTTAGATCTTCCTGATGCATAGACCCTGTAATTATTATATAATGCCCTTCTTCATCTCTTGTTACAGCCTTTAATTTAAAGTCTAGTTTGTCTGATATAAGTATGGCTACTCCAGCTTTCTTTTGGCTTCCAGTAGCATGATAAATAGTTCTCCATCCCCTCACTCTCAATCTAAAGGTGTCCTCAGATCTAAAATGAGTCTCTTGTAGACAGCAAATAGATGGGTCTTGTTTTTTTATCCATTCTGATAGTCTATGTCTTTTGGTTGGCGCATTTAATCCATTTACATTCAGTGTTATTATAGAAAGATACGGGTTTAGAGTCATTGTGATGTCTGTATGTTTTATGCTTGTAGTGATGTCTCTGGTACTTTGTCTCACAGGATCCCCCTTAGGATCTCTTGTAGGGCTGGTTTCGTGGTGACAAATTCCTTCAGTTTTTGTTTGTTTGGGAAGACCTTTATCTCTCCTTCTATTCTAAATGACAGACTTGCTGGATAAAGGATTCTCGGCTGCATATTTTTTCTGTTTAGCACACTGAAGATATCGTTCCAAGCCTTTCTGGCCTGCCAAGTTTCAAAGGAGAGATCAGTCACGAGTCTTATAGGTCTCCCTTTATATGTGATGGCACGTTTATCCCTTGCTGCTTTCAGAATTTTCTCTTTATCCTTGTATTTTGCCAGTTTCACTGTGATATGTTGTGCAGAAGATCGATTCAAGTTACGTCTGAAGGGAGTTCTCTGTGCCTCTTAGATTTCAATGCCTTTTTCCTTCCCCAGTTCAGGGAAGTTCTCAGCTATAATTTCTTCAAGTACCCCTTCAGCACCTTTCCCTCTCTCTTCCTCCTCTGGGATACCAATTATGCGTATATTATTTCTTTTTAGTGTATCACTTAGTTCTCTAATTTTCCCCTCATACTCCTGGATTTTTTTATCTCTCTTTCTCTCAGCTTCCTCTTTTTCCATAACTTTATCTTCTAGTTCACCTATTCTCTCCTCTGCCTCTTCAATCCGAGCTGTCGTTGTTTCCATTTTGTTTTGCATTTCGTTTAAAGCGCTTTTCAGCTCCTCGTGACTGTTCCTTAGTCCCTTGATCTCTGTAGCAAGAGATTCTCTTCTGTCCTCTATACTGTTTTCAAGCCCAGCGATTAATTTTATGACTATTATTCTAAATTCACTTTCTGTTATATTATTTCAATCCTTTTTGATCAGTTCATTAGCTGTTGTTATTTCCTGGAGATTCTTCTGAGGGGAATTCTTCCGTTTGGTCATTTTGGATAGTCCCTGGAGTGGTGAGGACCTGCAGGGCACTTCCCCTGTGCTGTGGTGTATAACTGGAGTTGGTGGGCGGGGCCCCAGTCCGACTTGATGTCTGCCCCCAGCCCACCGCTGGGGCCACAGTCAGACTGGTGTGTGCCTTCTCTTCCCCTCTCCTAGGGGCGGGATTCACTGTGGGGTGGCGTGTCCCGTCTGGGCTACTTGCATACTGCCAGGCTTGTGTTGCTGGGGATCTGGGGTATTAGCTGGGGTGGGTAGGCAAGGTGCACGGGGGCTGGAGGGGCAGGCTTAGCTCGCTTCTCCTTAGGTGATCCACTTCAGGAGGGGCCCTGTGGCAGCGGGAGGGAGTCAGATCCGCTGCCGGAGGTTTGGCTCCACAGAAGCACAGAGTTGGGTGTTTGCGCGGAGCGAGCAAGTTCCCTGGCAGGAACTGGTTCCCTTTGGGATTTTGGCTGGGGGATGGGCGAGGGAGATGGCGCTGGCGAGCGCCTTTGTTCCCCGCCAAGCTGAGCTCTGCCGTCCGCGGGCTCAGCAGCTCTCCCTCCCTTTGTCCTCCAGCCTTCCCGCTTTCCGAGCAGAGCTGTTAACTTATGACCTCCCAGATGCTGAGTCGCGCTTGCTGTCGGAACACAGTCCGTCCGGCCCCTCCGCTTTTGCCAGCCAGACTCGGGGGCTCCGCTTGGCCGGTGAGCCGCCCCTCCGCCCCGGCTCCCTCCCGCCAGTCCGTGGAGCGCGCACCGCCTCGCCGCCCTTCCTACCCTCTTCCGTGGGCCTCTCGTCTGCCTTTGGCTCCAGAGACTCCGTTCTGTTAATCCTCTGGCGGTTTTCTGGGTTATTTAGGCAGGTGTAGGTGGAATCTAAGTGATCAGCAGGACGCGCGGTGAGCTCAGCGTCCTCCTACGCCGCCATCTTCCCTCCCTCCTCTTTTTTGTTTTTTAATGGCATACTTTCTCAGACTTCATTTACCTTCAGGACATTATCTTCTGGACTTCTTCCATGGCTATCTTCTCTGCATCTGTCCCTTAAACATGGGTGTCCTTTAGACATGTTCACAGTCCTGATTATTTGAACTTATTTATAATACATATTTTGAAGACTTTTTTTTTGCTAAATCGAATATCTGTGCCAATAAGAGTCAGTTCCTATTGAAATTTTCTCTGAATTGCCTATTTCCTGACCCTTTTATATATAATATTTCTTTTGTGAACATCGAACTTTGCACACAATACATTGTAGCAACTCTGGATTCTGTTTTGTTATTCTGAAGGTTGTTTTTATTTTGCTTTGCTTTGCCTTAATAAGCACTTAATTTTCTTGGACTCCAACAGCAAAATAGTGTTCAATCATCAATGTCTCATGTCAGGCTTTTTCTTTGTGCTTTTTATTTTTTTTTAAATTTTGTAATTATTTAAATGTTTTTATTTATTTATTTTGATAGAGAGTGAGTGTGAATGCTTGAGGGGAAGAGAGTGAAGGGGAGAGAATCTTAAGCAGGATCCACACTGAGTGTGGATGTGGGGCTCAATCCCACAAACTGCGAGTTCATGACTGATCAGAGTTGGATCCCCAATAGACTGAGCCAGCCAGGTGACCCTCTTTGTGCTTTGTAAAATGTTGTCTAGATTCCTGAGGTTTTCCATTTAGCTATATTGTTTAGTGATTATGCAAGTACTTAGGCAGAAGTTATACTGAAGCATACCAAGCCAGAAAATTTCCACGTTTTGCCACCTGAGCATTAAGTTCAAGAATGCATGAAAAGGTACAGCATATTCCCAGCTCTTTCCAGGGATTTGATTCCCACTATGCTCTCTAGCATCTCATGCACCCATGTTTAGTATTAGTTTAGAAGTTGTTTAATTAATTAATTAATTAATTAATTAAAATGGGGCACCTGGGTGGCTCAGTCAATCATCCGACTTCAGCTCAGGTCATGATCTCACAGTTTGTGAGTTCAAGCCCCATATCAGGCTCTGTGCTGACAGCTCAGAGCCTGGATCCTGCTTAGGATTTTGTGTCCCCCTCTCTCTCTCTGCCCCTCCCTCACCTACAATCTCTCTCTCTCTCTCTCTCTCTCTCTCTCTCTCTCAAAATAAATAAACATTAAAAAACAAAAAAAAAGAAGTTGTTCAATCATGTATTTGTTGTTTCAGCCATTTTGTATGGGTTTCTACATGAGTGAGCCTTTCTTACTTCAACAGTTTATCCTTAAGTGCTTAGTTGCTTTGTTGGCTACCCAAATCCAGTTTACTACCTCCAGCTAGTAAGCCTGTAAGTTTACATTGCCTAAAATGTGGAGAATGGAGATATCTCTAGGTACCCCACCCCCAGCTAAAACAAAGCCCTAAACAAAACAAACAAAAAACCTAGCCTTTTTATTTGATTCAGCACCAGATTTTCTTTCATAAACCCTTTTTAAGTTGTTGCTGGCATTGTGTCATTTTCCCAAGGGCTGGAATGATTTTCTATGTTCATATGTATATTCTATAGATTAGAATTACTTGACTTCTTCATGTTCCCCTTAGAAATAGTAGAATGCAGATAAAGATATTTAATCTTCAATTTTATTGAAAATTGTTTCTAAGGTACAACAATGAATCACTTTGTCACTCCAAAATTACTAAATGGCTAAAGCTAACTTTCTCTATTATCATGACTAGCAAAAATAGTAGTCTGGTTATATTACAAATATTAAGAATAAAGATATAATTATTGATTTTTCTAAATTTTATATTTTACAATTTATTTATCTATTTGGAGAGTGCTTTGCTGTGCTAATTTTTCTCCACAGAGCTACTTTTGGGACTCACAGACATATAAATTCCCTGAGCACCACAAAAATGACCACTTCTTTTTTTTTAATGTTTATTTATTTATTTTGAGAGCATGAGTGAGAATGAGCACAAGAGGGGAGTGGCAGAGACAGAGAGGGAGAGAGAATCCCAAGCAGGCTTCATGCTGTCATTGCAGACTTCAAGTAGGGACTTGACCCCTATCACCACGAGATCACAACCTGAGCCAATATCAGGACTTGGATGCTTAACCAACTGAGCCACCCAGATGCCCCCAAAATGAGCATTTCTAAAGAGGCTTGTCCATCCTTCCTTTGGACATCTCTGCAACCCATACGTGTTGAGAACACGTCTGCTGCTGTTTTGTAAAAGTGAGTTCCTTTGAACAAAGGGCACAAAATATTTATATTTCTAAATTGTAGGATAGGCCAAACAACAAAGAAGATATTAAATGCATCATTAAATAGTGTCAGTCTTCATATCATCAACGTATAGTTCTTAATTTCCAGTCATTTTTACTCGTGTTTACTGTCACAAGATTCCAGATGGTATGTCCCAGTTCTGGAACAGGGTGATAAAAGATGTTAGGACATATGTCCCAATTTTTGATTCAGAAAAATGTAGTCAGCTAATTATTACTAAGTACTGAAAAGAAATGTTTAAAACTATAATCTGTTTGGGGTGCCTGGGTGGCTCAGTCTGTTGAGCATCCGACTTCGGCTCAGGTCATGATCTCACCATCCGTGAGTTCGAGCCCTGCATGAGCTGCGCTGACAGCTCAGAGCCTGAAGCCTGCTTCAGATTCTGTGTCTCCCTCTCTCTGCCCCTCCCCCACTCATGCTCGCTCGCTCTCTCTCTCTCTCTCTCTCTCTGTCAAAAATAAATAAACTTAAAAAAAAAACTATAATCTGTTTAGGGCTTTACAAGCTTATAGATTCTAGTAGTCTAACAGTAAATATCATTTATTATTTTCTTGGTCTCATTTATACCTAAAAGAAGGATTGGATTTCTTATCTAATTATGTTGAGGCAATATGTTGCATTATCTGAGTAGAACGCACATGAAAATACTCATACATATATTCAGAAGAAATATCATAACACTTATAAGCATCATATGTAATATTCTTGACATAATTCAGCTGTTTTTTATCCCCCAACTTGCTACTAGCTTGACATTATATATCTGCTTTGCATTATTTTTCTTAGTAAAACAAAAAAAGGAGGCTTTAGCAACGCAGCAATAAATTACTTTTTTTTTTAAATTGTCTTTTGGCAATTAACTTTTTCTTATATTTTGAAAGGCAGGTATTGATATACAAGCAAATGCCTCTTTCAATATTAAAACAATCTAAGAAGTCTTCGTTGTATTCTTCAGGCTAAATTCCTTGTAAACATGTCCCTATTAAGATCAATTGCAGTGCCTTTCTCTTAAAAGGATTCCAAATAAACAACAGTAAATCATGAAGCTAGTTTTCCAGCATTGCAAATCCGCATAGGAATAACAGTAAACAGTATGTTGAAAACAATTCTCTGAAACTCTGGAGAATAAAGTCAATTCAGAGGACATGAAATAATGAGCTGCATTGCAAAGCTGGGATTAGGAGGGATACTTTTGCTTGGGAACAATATTTGATAGTTTTTTTTAGATTTATTTTTTATTGCCACATGGTTAAGAATTTTCTTTCAAAATAGTAACCAAAATGAAATTGAACATGTTTCACATCAAAATACAGCAGAGACAAATAAATGTAAATACGTATTGTCTTAATCTAGTTAGATAAGAAATCTTTCTTGTAGGTGGAAGAAAAATGACAGCATTTACATTTGTGATGCCTGCCTCATGCAAATTCCTTACAATAGCAGTGTGATTCCATTTCTGTTAGGTTTAGAAATTGGCATACGTGAGGCAGGAAACTTTCTTTTGTTCTTTCTTATATATTAAGGAAAATTAATTAAAGGTACATTGTCAGCTCAGGTTTTGGCCATTCTTAGCTCCATGTCACTGTGTTACGTTTTTTTTCTTATTTTGTTTGATGAGAAAAAAATCATAAAAATTTAAAAACTGAGGGATAATGCTATTCAAGAAATATGCACAATTTAACGTCTTTTCCGACAAAAATTCCCCGAGGTGGTGCCAAAGAGAACACCTCTATTTTTTAAAAAAGATACAAAAATTTATATTTTTAATGTTAAAACAGATAGTACCTCAGGCCAAGTGCCAAACCTTTTTCAATCTAGATCAAATCCAAAATAATTCCAAAAAATAGTAAATCCATAAGGAATGCTCTATAATGCTATTAACATCATTAAGTTTAAATCGTCTCCCAAAGTATAATTCTGGATTTACTGAGGGTTCTTGATAATGTAGAAACAGTCTGGTTGGTCAAGTGTATATATAAGCTGTCAACAGTCTAGTAATCTAGCTAGAAAATTTATTTGCAGCTCCTTATAATCTTTGGAGACTGAAATGAGAAGATGTTGATTTATCTTTATTAAATAATCTCATAACTCATAACTATTCCACAAGGCAGGATACCAGATGATCATATATGCTTAATAAGGGAACAAAAATACCTGAAATTGTGAGATTTCACACTGTTACAACATTAAGGGTTATATCCTTGATTTGTAGTCTTTCCTGCACAAAACTGCTGTTACAGAATTTCACTATTTTCAATACAGGCTAAAGAGAAAACCCAAACAAAAATTCCAACTCAACAAAGGGAAAAAACCCTGAATGATCATTTGTTTTGTTTTTTTTTCTATAAATATCTTCTCATATATCTTAAAGGAATAGATATAATAATTTTACATTAGCCAAACATTCTTCTTTTACCTTCTACTCACTGGAAGTAACTAGATAGGTATATAAGTAGATAGGTAGGCAGGTAGCTAGATAGGTGGATGGATCGGTAGGTAGGTAGGTAGGTAGGTAGAGATAGATAGATAGATAGATAGCATGAATTATAAAATAAAATTTAGCAATTATACTCAAGGAGTCCAATTGAAAAACTTTTGCTTTCTTGAAGTTTGTATTATAAACAAAATCGCCACGAAATAACCACAAGAGAATCTGTAGGTATATGTCAGTTCAGTGCTTTAGTGTGTATCCAGTTTTGTTTTTGTTTTTCTTATGGTCTTACATCTGTGACCACATTGTTCTTTCCAGCTAATGTTTTACTTGTTAAAGCATCGTTTTTGGAAACAGTGCAGCATGATTTTTCATTCCATGAATAAAATGTTTAGTGAAACGGGGTATTTTATGCTATGATAATTTTTCTGGCCAGACAGAGTGTATCAATAAACATTTGTTTTACTCCTGATCTCCACAACAGGAAGATGTCTGCCAAAATTATGGTTGTGAAAAGCATTTCCTCAGAAAGAGATAAGGATATAACCATGGATTTGATTGTATACACTAGTCTATAAAATGTATCAGAATAACCAGGCATCAGCCAAACTTTTCTTTCCTCTCTCTCTTTCTCTCTCTCTCTCTCTCGCCTTTCATCTAATAAAATACATGAACTTTGGGGGAGGAGAGAGCAGTAGAGGAATTTATCATACAGTTCTTACACAGTTGTTACATTAAGTGCTTTTCAAGACTTAGATCAATGTTAACACACATTTTGTTATAATGAAAATGAAAATAGAGCTTCTGACTGTGTGTTTGTAGAAAAGAGATTGTGTTATTCTCTAGGTCCTTTTCTACATAGGAAATTTCATTGATGATCTTACCTTTAAAAAATTTAGATGCTTTGCAATACATAGAATAGAAAGTAATTTTTCCCTCTGCTTGAAACTTTTAGTAAATAATTATGGTTCTTGATTGGATCCTTATAATTAGTAAGAGCATTTGAGGTCCACTATTTCTATTCTTAGTAGTCATAGAATAGTCAGACTATTCAAAGGCAGAGTGCCTGAAAGGGCAAACACTTATATGAGACGTGATTCTAGAATCAAAATTTCAAGGTTAGAAAGGACTTGCAGATCAAAATCCCATCTGCTTCTTAAATCTCTACTTGCACTTTTCTGCCCTTCCTTTGCTGCTAATAATGAGATGAATATTTGCTATCTCCTGTTGCATTCTATCTTGACTATCTTGTTTTTAGGTATTTTTTTTAATATAAATTGAGTTGATACCTGTTAATGATGAAACATCTTGTTATCCTAATTCTACCTGATGTGAAAGTATAGTATAAGCGTAAATCCTTTTCCATATGATAATCTTTTAAAAATTTGAATAAAACTACCAGATTCCTGGATAATCCTCTCATCCACATGCTTAAAATTAGCCTCAACTTTGTTTCAACTTTGTCTCACTTCATACCTCATCCAATTCCTGGTTTTTCTCTTTGGACTTGGCCCAGTGTACCATTTCAAATGTGGAGCCCAGAGCTGAGCACAGTTCTCCAGATTTAACAAGAAATAAAAGTGAAAAACAATGTTTCCTTTATAATTAGGATTTGGGAACTCTGTTATATCTCTTGATTTATAATATTATTCCACTCTTCTGGTTTCATGTTGATTTCCTCTCTAGTAGTTCCATTTTTTTTTCTTGAAAGTAGAATGTGAAAGCATATATGAAAGTTAAGCTGCATATTTCTTTAATTCTGATGCCACTTAATACCACCAAATAAGAGTTAAGTTTTTAACATATGAATTTTGAGTAGAAACATTCAGTCCATAACAAACCTGGGAGAAACCCCAACTAATATCATACTTCATGATGCAACTATGACAGCTTTTCCCTAAGATTAGGAAAAAGAAAGATAAACACTCTCAACCATTTCTGTTAAACATTTTATTATAGATTTTATGGAAGAAATTTCAACAACAGCAACTGTTGTAGACCCTAAGTCTAAAGTTCTTTTTTCGCCAGCAAAAGAGCAGATGCAGAATTAAAGCGAGAGATGGCTAATGTCTGGGAAAAGACAAGAGCCCCAAATAAGGGTCCTTGCCCCATTTTTAGTAGGATCAGAAGACTTACAAATGTGTTGATGGATGTGCACAAAGGGACAATGAATTTGTGAACATTAACTTGTAGACATGAGGGAAAGGGGGTCTTGATGATATTTGGGATTAGAGGTTTGGGTTAATACAAAACAAAATCTGGCACGGGGCAGTTGGGAGGAAGGTTGTTTACAGTAGACGTGAGGCAGCACCTTTGTTTATCTTAGCTAGCCTAGGGCATGAGACAGGTAGGACAAATAACCTCAGGGTTGACAAGGCACCTTTTCTTTTTTAACCATCTCCTCTCTGGGCTCCTTTGCCTGCAGTGCAGTGGTCCATAGTCCAATTCACCAATTTACGTAACCTGGCCCTATCCTCCTGTGAAAGCAGCTTTTCTGCTATAGTACTAAATTGGGGGTGCTTCTACCCTGAATATCTAATCTTGTTTATTTCATATATCTATGTATTGGGCACCTCTGCGCAGTTCCTATTTTAGGCCTTTCCCTATCCCTCCCTATTTTGGGGTGCCTTTGCATCTCCCTATTTCTGGCACCTTTGTGCCTCCCTATTCTTGGGGTGCCAATCTGGTTTATCCAAACTCGAGTGTGAGCATTTTATGACTTTGTATTTCTTTATGCTTTACCAACACATTGGTTGTAAGCATGGGGAATTCCTAAGCTTATCCCCCACAAGCAACAGCAACAACAAACAACAAAGATACCCAGGGGTGCCTGGGTGGCTCAGTTGGTTGGGCATCCAACATCGGCTCAGGTTATGATCTTGTGGTGTGTGAGTTAGAGCCCCATGTCAGACTCTGTGTTGACAGCTCAGACCCTGGATCCTGCTTCAGATTCTGTGTCTTCCTTTCTCTCTGCTCCTCCCCTGCTCATGATCTCTCTCTCTTTCAAAGATAAATACAAATTTTTCAAAAATTAAAAAAAAAAAGATAACCAAATTGGAATGGAAAGTGTAAATCTACGTCTATTTTCCAATGACATGATACTGTATATAGAAAATTCCAAGGACAACTCAAAACACTGTTAGAGATGATAAACAAATTGGAGATTATAGGATAACAATTTATATACAAACATCAATTATATTTGTGTATACTATCAATGAACAATCCAAAAATAAAATTAGGAAAACATTCCAACTACAACAACTTTAAAAAATAAAATATGTAAGAATAAACTTAATAAAAGAATTTTAAGACTTATACATTGAACACTACAAAATGTTGAAATTAAAGATGATCTAAATATAAAAGAAATATATCTGTGTTCAAGGATTGGAATATTTAATATTATTAATATGACAATATTACCCAAATTTATATACAGATTCAAACAATCTGTCTCAAAATCCTAGCTTTTTTTTTCCCAGACATTGACAAGCCAATCCTAAAATTCATATGTAAATATAAGGGACCCAGGATACATGATACAAACTTGAAAAAAATTAAAGTTGTGTGATTCATACTTCTTGTTTCAAAATTTAACACAAAACCATCAAGTTTTAAAAGTAATCAAGACTGTGTGGTGCTACTGTACAGATGGATGTATTGATCAATGGAATAAAATTAGGAGTCCAGAAATAAATCCATGGGTTAGTGGTCACTTGATTTTCAACAGATGCCGAAACATCTCAGTGGGGAAAGGATGGTTTTTCTGCAAAAGTTGCTGGGACACCTGGATTTCCACATGCAGTAAAGGCATTTGAAACCCTACCTCAGATCATATAAAAATTTTTTTTAGAATGGATCAAAGACTTAAAAGTGCAAAAGCTATAAAATTCTTATAAGAAAACATAGGTGTACATCTTCATTATCTTTGATTAGTCATTAATATCTTACATAATAATTAAGCACAAGTAACAGAAGAAAAAACTAGATAAAGTGTGCTTTATAAAAATTGAGACTTTTTTGCTTCAATGGATATTATTGATGACACTTCCTCAACTGACATAATGGGAGAACTGACAACTGACATAATGGGGGAAGGTATTTGCAAATCATATACAGTCCAGAATACATGAAGAGCTGTTATAAATCAAAAACAGAAAGAAAGGCAACTTAATTTAAAAACTGGGCAAAGGATTAAAATAGAGATTTCTCTAAAGAAGATACAAATGGCTAACAAGCCCATGAAAAAATGTTTAGCATTTTATTCACTGGGGAAAAACAAATCAAAACCATATTGAGGTACTACTTCACTTCTACCACGGTGGCTGTAATTTAATGGATAGTATCATGTGTTGGACAGGTTGTGGAGAAACTGGAACCCTCTTACATTGCTGGTGGGAATATAAAATGTATACAGAAATAAAATTGATTTTTATATATCAATTTCTATCCTATAATCTCCAGTCTGTTTATCAGCTCTAAGAGTGTTTTGGGTTGTCCTTAGAATTTTCTATATACAAATGTATTGTTTGGAAAACAATCTCACAGTTTCTCATAGGATGAAACATAGTTATTATATGACCCACAAATTCCACACATAGGTATATGTCCAAGAGGATTGAAAACTTATGTTTACACAAAAATGTGTGCATACATCTTTACATAGAATCCTTATTCATAATATTCAAAAAAATGGAAACTCAAATGTTTATTAAGAGGTGAATGGATAAATAGAGGTGGTATATCCATATTATATGATATTTTCAGTCCTAAAAATGAATGAGCTATGGATTCATACTGCAACAATAAAGAACCTTGAAACAGTATTCTAAATGAATAAGACCCAAGACAAAGGCCACATATTCTGTAGTTCTACTTATATGAAATAATGGGAAGAATCAAAGGGAGAGATTGAAAAAAAAAATAGGATTAGTTGTTCCCAGGACTGAGGGAAGGGCAAATGAGGGTTGACTGCTAATAGTTAGGGGTTTTCTTTTTGGGGTGCTTAAATGTTCTGGGTGTATATAATAGTGATGGTTGCATGAATATATGAAAAAGCACTGAATTATCTACTTTAAAATGTTGAATTTTATGGAATGACTCTTGCCTCTAAGTTGTTCTTGCCTAGTAGACCATTTTTGTGGGCACTTAAGTATTCCTCTACATCTTTACTAACACAAAACTATCAGCAGTTTGGGGCGCTTTGTTTCAGATAGATAAACTTGTGTTACAAGTAGATGCTGTGGGTACTATGTACAGAAAGCCATTTTTTCTTTTTTCTTTTTTCTTTTCTCTTTTCTTTTCTTTTCTCTTCCTTTCCTTTCCTTTCCTTTTCTTTTCTTTTCTCTTCTTTTCTCTTCTTTTCTTTTCACCTTGGTGTTTCCTCAAAGCCTTACCCTTCTTATGGTATTTCTGAAGTACACAGGTAAAAGGAAAGTTTGTATTATGGCCCTTTGAAAGAAAAATTTGGTTAATTCCTGACAGGGGCCCAAACTGGACAAATAATCCTGTATGTAAAGGACAGTTTCATCTTGAGTGGGGCTATTTAAACACAATATAAATATTACTGTTTTAATATTTTATGTGCAAAATAAGGTAGGAAACATTTTTCCTCATGTCTTCTTCGCATAATAATAGTCTTAGTAAAATGAGGAGGGAAATGTTTACCATTGTTACTTATTTAATATTTATAACATGAAGTAAAAAACATAGCAAGAGAGATGGGACAAGTTTGATCAGTCCAATGCACTGCTGTGAATTTTAGTGATGAAGTAGCTAAGGTGAGGAACAGTAAACTGGCAAGAAAGAGCTGGACATGGTATGATCATTTTGATGATTGTTTTTTTCTCTACACCTCTTATCGTTATGTTTAATTTTGTTGATACATATGAAAATGCTTGCATCCGACTATTCCCCCCAGACACTCTGCTAACATAACATTGCCCGAGGTCCTGACACCTGCTTTTTAAAATATCCATGCACTTTAAATAGGTACTTGGATTTATTTTCTAATCAAATAATAATATACTTGACATGAAACTAGAGTATACAAACATGATGCATCAGGCAGTTTGATTAATCATATATTCCTATGAAGTGGGATTTTTCCAGGAGCACAAAAGAGTTGCTCCTACTTCTTAACATATTCTACACACAAACATAACAATTTATTATGGATTAATCAATGACCGTTAACATATGAAAGATCTTAAAATGTTCCCAGTGAAAAAGCTTCTTTAACTTCCAGAAGTTTACTTAATGTGAAATTTTTTAAAGCCAGAATTCTTGATGATGGTGTGATAACCCCTAGGGAACATATATTTGCAAGGTTGAGTACATAGCATTTCAACATATATCTGTTTTCACAAAACCTGGAGTATGATGTGCAACAAAATCATGTCATCAAATAAAGTTATGCTGAAAATAATATGAGGGACTACTGTAAAGGACATGAGTCAAAAAGGTTAAAGACCTTTGCCATCTAAGGAATAGATCACTGAAACTGCCTCTAGATATTAGTCTCACCCTCTACCTTCATTCATCTTTTTCATTCTTTATACCTCTGATAAATTGGATATCCTGAAATACTTCTTTTGTAAGACCTATAAAATCTTAAAATAATGATAACATTTAACACTTATATAACATCTTTATGTACATTATCTCATCTAATCTCTACAATAACCCTATATATAAGGCAGGCAGGACAGGTATTATGATGCCTTTAGCAAACAGGAAAACCAAGTCACGGAGATATAAAATTACTTATTAGAAATAGTTCAGATACAAATAAGTTGAAGGCAAAAGTATGGAAAAACACATATCAGGCAGACTGTGATCAAAAGAAATGTGCATTAGCTGTATTAGCACCAAACAAAGTAGACTTCAGGCAGCAAACATCAAAAGGTATATTTTGTAATGATAAAAAGGTCAAATCACCAAGAAGCCATAACAATCCTAAGTGTCTATGCATCAAAGCTTCGAAATAAAGCAAAACCTGTTAGAAATTAAAGGAAAAAAAATGGTCAAATTCACAATTATATAAGGGATTTTAACACTTCTCTTTCAGTAATTGATAGAAATAATAGATGGTTAGTAAGAACGTAGAAGACCAGCAAAACTCTACCAAACACATTTAAGCTAATTGCATTTATCAAACGCACCATAGAATAGCACAGTAGTACACATTCTTTTTAAGTGCACATGGATCATTCACCAAAGTAGACCTAATCCTGGGCCATAAAACAAGCCTTATTAATTTTTCAAAAATTGAAATTAAACTATGCTTCCTGGACCTAGTAGATTTAATGTGTATTAAAGAACTTGATCTATAGTTTAAAGCCCCCAAAACCAAAAACTTCATGTATAGACAGTTTCACTGGTGAATTTGAAAAAAAAAAAACAACTTAAAGATATACTATGAATTCTACATTTATATGACAATATTCTGTATATATTGTATCGAACTTTCCCTGAAAATAGAAGAAATAGGGGTACTTTCCAGTTCATTTTATGAGGGTGTAATGACCTCAGCAAAACCAGAGAAAGACATTTCAAGATAAACCGACTACAAGACTCTAAATCATTCCTCTTGAGCATAAACACAAAATTTCTCAAAGCAATCTTATTAAAGAGAACCCAGTGACACATAGTATAGATAGTACATCATAGCAAAATATATTTATTTCATCCTATGTGTGCAAGGTTCATTTAACAGTTGAAAATCAAACAATGTAATTTATCATATCAATGTACTAAGTAAGTATAACCATATGATGATTTCAGTAGATGCAGAAAAAAAAAAAAAACTTAACCCCATCCATAAAAAGAAATTAGCAAACCTCTCAACCAGCTAGGAATATGAGGGAACATTTTCAACATTAAAAAGGGCATCTACAAACAACTTGTGGTTAACGACAATAATAAAGTATATTTATTCACCAGTTAAAAGACATTTAGTTGGTTTTCATTTTTTTTGGCAATTATGAATAAAGTTCCTGTAAATATTCACACACAGATTTTGTGTGTATGTACGTATTAACTTCTCATGAGTAAATATCTAGGAGTGGCTTTTCTGGCACATCTGATAAATGCATGTTTAACTCTGTTAGAAACTTCCAAACTATCTTTCACTTTTCATTCCCACCAGCAATTTCTGAGCATCTGAGGTCTGCATCCTTTCCAGCATTTGGTGGATTATGGATAACAATCCTACAATATCCCCTTGTCTTTCAGCGTCTTGTAGAGATCCTTGATCCTTGAATCAATCCCTCCAGGAGGGATCTTTATATATTGTGGAAAAGGGATTTCCTGTGAGGTCTAAATTTCTTACGAGGTGTGTGTGACTCTTCTTGCTGGGTTCTTCACCTGATTGCTAGTGGGCATGATCTCTCCTTTCAGGAGGAGCTGCGTTCCCTTTCCCTTAGATAACTCTTGGCTGTTGTCTGCTCATTAGTCATCTGATAACTTTTCCCGTATGGTGATCTTCCACGACACTTTGCTGGACATTATTTAACGTAATGAGGAGACTTGGAAACAACTGACAACTGGGAAACCATGAGAGTTCTAGCAGCAGCATAGCCTGCCCTGTTCTGTATCATGTGAAAGGGTGGATTTAAACTTCTACCACACATCCCCTGTGAAAGGCAGGCAGTCACTCGAACAGTAACAGACCTCCTCCTTTAGATGTGTTTGGTGCTTTCCTGGAGGCTATAGGTGGCTATTGAATAAGAACAAGAAATAATTTATGCAAATCTTTTCAACTCTCTTCAGAAGATGAAGTATCTTCCCTCAAAGGCTACTCCAGACTCCAAGCAGGTAGAAAGTTCCTATCTCTCTTATTGCGGGTTCCTAAGATGATGTAACTTATTATACATATTCAGAACATTTACAGATAAAGCAAACGGTGTCATAGAGTACAGGTCTTTTCCTTTGTGGAGAAATGTTCACTGCCCCACATTGATAAAACTCTATAGAATCAATTGTAAGCATAAAAATTATTGATTTGATTCATATTTTAGGGGGAAACTATATGCATTTATAAGTTCTATTACATCTGTTTATGAAGCTGAAAGTGCTCGTTACATTGTTAACCATTAGGGTTATAATGCTGCTACTAACAGTTATGTATCTGACATTTTGTAATACTGCTGGAGACTTTTGAATGCAAAACTTCCAATCTTACAGATGTTAAAAATACACTCAGTAGCAAAAAATATATCGTTTTCAGAATTATCCAATAGTGCCTGAAACTTTCAAATTAAAAACTTCTACTCATACATATATAAAATAGATATATTCCGTAGCAAAAATCTTGATATACTTTTGTGTATCAAACCATGCCATCATCTAAAAGATGGCTATTAGTTTTTCTCCTCCTCCTCCTCCTCCTCCTCCTTCTTTTCTTCTTTTATAAAGAGTAACAGAGACTTGTAAAATGCATGGATGAGATGAAGGAGATATCTTTCTTTTTAAATTCTTAGAGGAACTGATGATCATCTTAATATTTCAGCACCATGGCAGTTGAATGCTTCTCTGGCAAGGGACCCCTAAACCTTAGGGGAATTGTGTTTGTGCTCTCCTGACCAGCAGCAGAAGAAAAGTGGTAGGACAAAAGCAGATGTGAAATGGGAAGAGGCCAGTGCCTTAGTTCCCCTTCAGGCTGTGTGTTCTGTGGTTGTCTTCAGACCTGAAAACAAGTGTTTTGAATTGTGTGAGAACAAACGCTTTGGCTTCCCCGATAAGCCACATGGAATGTTCATCAATGAACCGAATTGACCACAGTAGAAGTTTCTCCACCAGTAATATTGCAGGGGCATAAGAGGTAAGGTCTGCTCCTACACAGGGACCTTTACTCTTTTTGACTGATACAGCCTCCTTCAACAGTCCACAATTACTAGTAACCATTTGTTCACCAAGTGCAATATCTAACACTGTTTTCCAGTTCTACCATCTTGAAACTCGATTTTCTCTTGGCCTTTATAACATTATACCCACTAAACATTCTTCTATCCAGGTTGCTGTGTCCTTTTGACCCCTGAACATAACGCATTCCTAAAACTCCATCCTTTGTAGCAGTATAATAGTGGAAAGAATGCAGTTTTTGGAGCCACCGCAACTGTGTTTAATGCTGAGATACATCACTTAGTAGCTGGGTGACCTCTCAGAGCCTCAGTTTTCTCAACATCACTTATTTTCATTCTAGTGCACCTCCTTATTTTATGCAGATCTAAGTTTCTGACCTATGCCATTTGCATTCTCTCTAAGGAACTTTATTTTAACATTTCTTGTAGGCAAATCTACTGTCAACAAATTCTCTCTATATTTGTTTGTCAGAGGTCTTTGTCTCTCATTTTTGAAGAAGGGTTTCCCAGGGTACAGAATTCTAGGTTGTTTTACTCCCCTTTTTGGTACATTAAATATTTCACTCAATTCTCTTCTTGCTTGCATGGTTTCTTAGTAGTAAACTCCTAGCCAGTTTGATCAAAAAGAAAAAGGAAATGACCCAACTAAATAAAATCACAAGTGAAAGAGAGATCGCAACCAACACTGCAGAAATACAAACAATAAGGAGAGAATATTATGAGCAATTATATGCCAATAAATTAGGCAATCTGGAAGAAATGGACAAATTCCTAGAAACATATAAACTACAAAAACTGAAACAGGAAGAAATAGAAAATCTGAACAGACCTATTACCAGTAAAGAAATTGAATCATTAACAAAAATCTCACAACAAATTAGAGTCCACGGCCAGATGGCTTTCCAGGGGAATTCTACCAAACATTTAAAGAAGAGTTAACACCCGTTCTCTTGAACATGTCAGATACAATTCTTACCTTTGCTTTACTCTAGGCAAGTTGTTTTCCATGCCCCACTTCCCCTCAGCTTCTTGCAGGATGTTTTTCTTATCTTTGATTTTCTGTAATTTGAAAATTATATGCTTAAGTGTAGTTTTTTTGTTATTTATCCTGCTAAGTGGTCTCTAAGCTTCCTGGATCTGTGATTTTTTTTCGTCTGAGGTTAATTTGGAGAAATTCTTAGTTGTTATTGTTTCAAATATTTTTTTTTTATGTCCTTTTCTCTCTTCTTCTGATATTCCCATCATGCGGACGTTACACTTTGTGTAGTTGACCCACTCTTCTTGGATATTTTCTTCTGTTTTGTTGTCCTTTCCAGTCTTTTTTTTTTTTTTTCTATTTTGCTTTTCAGTATTGGAGGTTTCCTTTGAGATGGCCTCAAGCTCAGAGATTCATTCTTCAGCCATATACAGCCTACTAGTAAGTCCATCAAAGGCATTCTTCATTTCTGTTAGAGCTTTTGATTTCTAGCATTCCTTTTTCATTCTTAAGATTTTCATCTCTCTGCTTACATTGCACATCTGTTCTTTCATGCTGTCTACTTTACCTGAAACAATCACTAGCAGAATAATCATAGTTGTTTTGAATTCTGGGTCTAATAGTTCCAGCATTCCTGAGATATTCTTTTCCTATTGTACATTCTTGGCACCTTTGCTGTAAATGCATGGAATTATTTCTGGGCTGTCTATTCTTCTGTTCCATCGGGTCTATTCTTATGCCAGTATCATAGTGATTTAATAGTTCAAACAGTTTGGTTTGGTTTTGTTTTGTGGAGAAGGTTTTTTTCTCTACATCATGTCATTTGAAAATACTAACAGTTCTACTTCTTCCTTTTCAACTTGCATGTCTTTTATTTATTTTTCTTGCCTAATTGCCGTGGTTAGGACTTCAAATAGTTTGTGGAATAAAAGTGGTCAGAGTGGGCACCCTTGTCTTGTTCCTGATTCTAATGAAAAGCTTTTAGATTTTACTTTTGAATATGGTGTTAGCTGTGGGCTTGTCATATATGACCTTTATTGTGTTAACGTATGTTCTCTCTATATCTGCTTTGTTAAAAGTTTTTATCATAAGTAGGTAGTGAATTTTGTCAAATGATTTTTCTGCATCTATTGAGATGATCATGATATTTTATTCTTCATTTTGTTAATGTGATGTATCACACTGGTTGATTTACAGATGTTAAACAATCCTTGCATCCCTGGAATAAATCCAAGTTGATCATGGTTTATAATCCTTCTATTGTTGTATTGAATTTGGTTTGCTCATATTTTGTTGATCATTTTTGTGTCTATATTCATCACATATATTGGGTTGTATTTTTTTTTCTGGTGACATCCTTAGAGGCTATCTTTTTAAATACTCTCTGAGAAACTGTAACTAATTTAGGACAGTAGTGGACCTAAGAGGTACAAGTGGCCACTTGTCTTTGACATTTTCTGTGCCTTGTCTTCATTCACTTGCTCTTAATTTTGCTCTAACTTTGGTAAAGCAGCTAAATACGGATATTTAGCCTGATGATATTTTGTCTCAACTGCACTAGATATTTTTTGCCATCCAATACCACTGTGTGAGACCACTGTAAAATTCTACTCAGACAATCTGAGGCATGCACTAACTTTGGAATAAAAACCCTTGGGGAAGGGACACTTGGGCGGCTCAGTTGGTTAAGCATCCAACTATGGCTCAGGTCATGATCTCGAGGTTCGTGAGTTTGAGCCCCACGTCAGGCTCTGTGCTGGCATCTCAGAGCCTGGAGCCTGCTTTGGATTCTGTGTCTCCCTCTCTCTCTGCCCCTCCCCCACTCATGCTCTGTCTCTCTCTGTCTCTCAAAAATGAATAAATGTTAAAAAAAAATTATAGAAAAAATTTGGGGAAATCCTCATCTAATAGAATACAAAATTAGTAGCTGAAAGTTTCCGTTATTCCATGTTTCAGTCAGACAAATGTTAATTTATGAAACACATCTTACATGTTTTAGAGTTCCCTGAAGGAAATGTGTCTAGCTGCCCAGGTGACCAGGATTATCTTTGCATTGCCTTTCCTTTTCCCCCATTTTACTCTTCCTGCTCCACTCAAAACCTGTCCCCATAGCTTGCTTCCCATAGTAAACTACATGTATGCAAACCTGTAGCCCACATTTTGCTTTGTGGTAGGGTGGGATGAATCCAAACTAATACATCTATGAATAAGATGGCCATAAAACTCATTTTCTAAATCTTTAAGAGTGAAAAGAGGCACTAATTAATAATTAGGTAAGAAAAACTAGTATAAACAAGGACTGTCATAAGCAAATAGGGACACATGGTCACCCTGTCTGGAAAATACAAATATCAGGTATAAAAAATAACAAATTTATAGACTTGAAATTATCAACATAAATATGGAAAATAATAAAATGAATGAAATATCAATGTAATGTAACATAAACAAGACTAATTAAACATTTTTTAATGTTTATTTTTGAGAGAGACAGAGACAGAGTGCAAGCGGGGGAGGGGCAGAGAGAGGGAGACACAGAATCTGAAGCAGGCTCCAGGCTCCAAGCTGTCAGCACAGAGCCCGATGCGGGGCTCGAACTCACGAACTGCGAGATGATGACCTGAGCCGAAGTCGACACTTAATCGACTGAGCCACCCAGGCGCCCCAACAAAATTAATTTTTAAAGTGACTGAACTATAATATTTTATTCCTTTATCTACATACCAATGTCCACTTAAACAAATTTCCACATTGTCAAAAAGGACACAGGATTTGAAGCTCTTATACTCTGAAAGCATTCTGATTACTAGTAGATTTCCTTTTGTAATGATAGGATATCATAAGAAATATTTACACTGACCACTGAGTCAATGGTCCCCGTAATACTTTTGTGCCCAGCGTTGAATTAGAGGACTTAATTATTAAAAACAACAACAAACAAAAAACAACAGCAAGAACAAAATAGCCCTTGGGGAAAATTACGTATTCTCCCCTGTATCATTCTTTTCTCTTAACCTGTAAACCCTTGGAAGGAAGGACTATGTATTTAATTATTTGTAAATAGTAAGAATTTCAGAATGTGCAAGAGAAGTTATTTTCTGTTGTTACATTATTAGAGATTCTGTATTCATAAGATCCTGGTAAATCTCATGTGAGACCCAAAGATGAGATATATTGGAGATTGTAACCAATATTTCGAATTAAACTCTTTATCAAGTCTAAGAGACAATGTATAAATGCTAACCCTTAATATCCATAGAATATTTTAGGGAGAAAAAAAAAAACTCTGAGGGGAAAATAAATCCCAGTAATATTGGTTGGATATCAACGGATTTATTTTTATCCATAGAGTGAGTTCTTTCTGCCCGTCTGCCCAATACAAGTATGTATATACATGTGTGTGTGCGTGCACGTGTGTGGAGGGAGCTAGAATAATGCTGGTAGCAATAGTACCACCTTCAGGAATGGAGACAATGCTTATGGTAAGTGAACAGATGATGTAACCAAGTTTCAACAGGAACCACAACTACCACATTAAAGTGGCCATATCAGTATGATGGATAGGAATTCCATTAGGTTCTGGAAATATCCCAGAAAGAACAACGTGTTTGTGTGTGTGTGTGTGTGTGTGTGTGTGTGTGTGTGTGTGTGTCTGTGTGCAGCCATAATCATCCTTTAGAGAAAATGTGTAATAATGTGTAATAATTCTCTTCAGAGGAGGATGCGATTAGTAAAGGTGACGTTCTTATCTTTACATTGGTGAAAACTCAGCCAGAGAGCATCATTACGTGTTCCTGGAAAATACACACTAGTACCAGAAACTCTGCCAAGACTTAGCACTGTGTTCTTTGTATACAGTTCTTTGTATATAGTATATGCTTATAAAAAGTTACTGATAAGGAGGATATTGGAGTAATATTAGCTCATTAGAACAACGAAACAAATAATATTACTTTCTAGGATATATGCCAGAAACAAATATATTGCTTAGTATACTATTTGCCTGGATTGTAACAAAGTGATACAGAAGCGACCTAGAATATCTGGATCCTTAAAGAAAGAAAGAGAAAGAACAGTTTTAGGAACAGACAGAGAGATACTTACAAATGGTGAGAGGAATAAGAAAACTGGAAACATCCACTATAAATGCATTCGGAATATATGCCAAGGTACAGTTGCCATACTACCTACATTTGATTGCATGCTAAGGAAAATGTTACAACATTACAAAGTCATTAATCTGAATTCATCAAAGCAACAACTAGTAGACCTAGTCAGTACCAGTATACCAAAATAATAGTACTCTTCACTCATAATCTCCCAAGGGGGCATTAGAAATTCAAGTTATATTGGTAGCAGGGGCTGGAAGCAGACAAACAAAAGATTGCCAAGTGTAGTAATTGGAATTTTCTTAATGACTCCATAATAGATGCCCAGAAAATTGTTGATTGCCTGGAACAGGACTGCTCATTGGCCAAATAAAAACTCAGGGCTTATTGCCAAATTAGTAGCACAAGACTCACCTGATTCATTCCCCTGTCCCAACCTGCAGATCGCATTTTCCATTTTGACAGATATTTCATGAGGAGTTGTGCATACAAATACATCTTTATAGACTTATAAAAACAAGCAATTCTGGGATTTTTTTATAGGACCAAAATAAGCTTATCAGATTCAACAAGAATGCATCTTGAAAATAAACTGTTTTGGATATGGTTTCGAATTACAATTACATATTAGCTATTCAATGTTTTATCTTAAAATTTTATTTTAATATATCTAGGTCCCTAAAGTACAATTCCCTCCCTTCCATAATACGTTCTAATTATTCCTGCCTATGTTCCATGTGTGATAAATGCTACTTTAGTTTCTGGATTACAAATTTATTATGACTGACAGGAAAGTTTTTTGAAAATTTTCCATTTTATTTTTGACCTTGTTTTACACAGCAAGATATCCTCAAAATATTCCACAGTTTAAAAAAAAAAGCTATCAGTAGACCTATTTTGATTTGGACTTGTCTATATTTTAAGGTGTGTTTACTTTGGAATGGGCCTAACCTCTCATAATTCTTGCTGGCCTATTTCCCTGCTGCTGCCTCCAACTCCAGGTGTTTATGGAAAAGTTTAGCACTTTAAAATGTTGACTGGTCTGATAACGTCTTCATTCAGAGTTATTTTAAAGCAGGCAGAAAAGGAACCTCAGCTGAACACCTGGCAGCTTAATCTTCTTATTTACTACCATGACTAGAACACACGTATATACAAAAATAATCGCCTACCATGTTTCAGGACTTCCCAAGGGTTTATTATTGGAGATGCTGCATTTCCATAAGAGTGTGAATTCCAGAGTCAGAGCTCTGAGGTTGGATTCCCGGCTCTGCTCTTTGCTAGCTGATTGGCCTTGGGAGAGTTTCTTAATCTCTCCACAACAGGAGTCCTCAAACTATAAAACGGGATTAAAACAGAACCAATCACATAAGGTCATTTCCAAAGTAAATGTGACAATCACTGGCGCATAACGTATGCTCAATGTTAGCTACTCTTGTTTCAGCCCCACCATTCAGAAAAAGGATAACCATTCTTTTACAGATGCAATTCACATACTATAAAATTTGCACTTTAAAAGTATACAGTTTGGTGGGTTTTGTACATTGGCAAAGTTGTGCAACCATCACCACTAAATCTAAAATATGTTCATCCCCCCAAAAAGAAAGCCTGCATGCATTAGCAGTCAGTCACCATTGTCTCCTCATTCCAGTCCCTAATATCACTGATCTATCCCTTTGGGTTTGCCTATTCTGGACATTGTGAATAGAGTCATAGAGTAAGTGGCCTATGCCTGGCTTCTTTCACTTAGTATATTGTTTTTAAGGTTCATCTATGTTGTGGCATGAATCAGAATTTCATTTTTTTCTTGAATAAACAGTATTCCCTTATATGGCTATCCAGTGTCCTGGGCCTAGAACAATCTGCTGTATGGAAGCTGGGTGCTGAGCTGATGCTTGGTCCAGGATTCCTCTTCCTTATTAAGAGAAACCTTTCTCCATTCTGGGCGTATGGCTGACTACCTCATATTGCTTCAGTGTGTGCCTCACATGCACCTTGCCAGATTTGTGGTGCATCTGCCCCTCCGAGAAGGGAGTAGGACATCACTGCAACAGGAGAGGGGTGTATGCAGTCCACTGCGCATGTCAGCTGTCAGGAGGGACCGAGGACCGTGGGAGGCCAACACGCTACAGACACGGATCTTGCTACATATCTTCTCCTTTCTGTGACGAAAGCATTGTTGTAACTTGTGCCTTTTGTGTTGAGTCCTTCTTGGTCACTCCAGATATATAGAAGATGCCTTGGGCTGGGTCTGTGATTGGTAGTGTTATGATCTTTGCCATCTTCCTCACAAAAGGAGTCCTCACCTGGGATTGGTAGCTGAGTCCTCATGCTCCACAGTTTGTGTATGTGTACATGCAGATGGCAAAGAACATATATGGAATATTCTTTGTGTTTAATTTTTCCATTATATAGCATATTATGGAATATTTAAACTCGTGCATCTAGGAAAGGTTTAAAGTGCATTGGCATTCAGCTAGAAGCAGGAGTTGAGATTTTCATAAAAAATTCAGACTCCAACATTGGTCTGGACTGACAAGGTGATTAGTAATAGTATTTGGAGTTCTTCCTATCATAGGTTATCACTCAAGATTTCTGCCCATCATTAGGGCCCTTGAAATCAGAACTGTTTGTGCCGTGTTCATTGGCCTATAGCATGAGCTGCTTGGCTACCTGTCTGAGTTTAGTGATCCAAAACATAAATAACACCAGAGCTGAAACCATGACTTTTCATATCAGTGGTCTTGTCAGAAAGGGGCTAGGTTGGTCATGCATTGAGTGAATCCACCTCGCTTTAGTCAGGTGGAGTAGAGACACTGATATAGGAATATGGCCCAAGTGATGTCTTAAAGGCTAGAGCTATCCTCTTTCCAATTTCCATTCTTTAAGGGTATTCATGTAATGCCTTTAAATTCAGTTAAACAAACAAACAAACAAAAATATCTCAATAGTTTTCTTCTAAGTCTTGTTCCTGTCTCAAAAAAGCCCTTAACAAATGAAATTATGTTCAGTGCATGTTGGCAGTTTGTCCAATTGGATCAAGTATAGTCTGATTTGGGGCCCTGAGTGAGTGAAGGCCTGTAAGAGGAAGACACTGACTAGACTGAATTTTGCACAATAGTCTCTATCTTTGTGCTGTGTCAGGCAGACTGGAGGGGCTGAGAGCTCTTTATAACCCTATAATGTCAGCCATCACAGTGTTGTACCAGGATTATGTGCTACCATTGTGATCTAAGGTCAAGACTTCAAGTTTAAGATCCACCTGCTGACATAGCCTCTATAGCATTTGAATAAAGGTGGAATGTTTGGCATAAACGAAGTTATTCAATAAGGAATTTAAAAGGCACTTACACCATTACATACACAACCCTGTGATGGTCTTGTTTTCAACTTTCTTTTTTCCAAATCTATTATTGGAATAAATAGCAGTGTGTGTGTGTGCGTGTGTGTGTGTGTGTGTGTGTGTGTAATTTTAACCTTGTGATATTATAGGTTTTTTTTTTATCTCATTAGTTTCAAAAGACAAGTAAGTTTTTGATACCTATACTGAGGAAAACCCTTTTAATACAATCCTTATAAAGCTAAATGTAGTATTTAGGAGAGGATGCTAGTTCCAACGATGGAAGATAAGATTTGGATTAAATCTGAGAGATTGAGCTACCTTCTGAAATGATCTTTAGACTTTGCTTAAATCATGCCTTGAGATGCTTTATTTTACTGATAAGAGTTAATATCTTAAAACACCTTTTAAAAGGAATACTTTGACTCTATCCTGGTGTAGGAATATAAGTATAAAGGATTAAGTGAAAACTCTTAATCAATACAATTTAAGTAAAATTTTTGCATGATATTTTTGTTTGTATAGGAATGCTTTTTTCTTCTTATTTCTTTTACATTAGTAGTATAATAGGTGGGCACAGGGAATTCTATTATCTAGAAGGCCAATAAATAATTTTTTAGCCACTTAAATCATATTAATAAAAATTAGCTTTAATTCTGTAAATGAATAACCAATTTTCAAGTAACTGTAGTATTACAATAAGGATATTTACTAATGATGATGTTTTTATCATCATTTAATCTTTGTTGTGTGTTTTTTTTCTGAAACCCTTTGTAGAGTTAATGAATTTAATATTTTTAGGACATCAAAAAGAAGTAAGTACTTCGGGGTGCTCAAACTTAAAGAAGGGATGGATTACAGACAATTATTCTGGAAATATCTTGATTTCCACAGTATGATCAGGATATTTTTTTTTTTCTTATGAGAACTCTCATCTGACGGGGCCAAAGTGGTCTGACCTCATAGAGAGATGTTTACCCTGAGAATCCTGGATAGTGGGATAATAGAACATCAGATTGCAGTTGTTTACTTCCCATGCCAAAGAGATTACTACCTATGATTTCTTCTGAGAGTTTTATGGTTTCAGGTCTCACATTTAGGTCCTTAATCCATTTTGAGTTTATTTTTGTTTATGGTGTAAGAAAGTGGCCCAGTATTGTTATTTTGCATGAAGCTGTCTCGTACAATTTATTGAAGAGGATGTCTTTTCCCCATTGTATGTTCTTGCCTCCTTTGCCATTGAGGAATTGACCATATATGCATGGGTTTGATATTGGGCTATTGTTTTGTTCCATTGAAGTGTCTATTTTTGTGCCAGTACCATACTGTTTTGATTATTACAGCTTTGTAGTCTGTCTTGAAATACGGGAATGTGATACCTCCAGCTTTGTTCTTTTTTTCTCAGGATTGCTTTGGCTATTTGGAGTCTTTTCTGGTTCCATATAAATTTTACTATTATTTGTTCTAGTTCTGTTAAAAGTACTGTTAGGGATTGTGTTGAATCTTTAGATTGTCTTCTGTCATGATTAGATAAGAGCTGCTGTAGGTCAAGAAGGTGAAATTTAACATTTCAACCCACCTGTCTGCCTCTGCTGAGGTATCTGTGCCATGAAAGAGGAAATGGACTGGAGTAGGGCGAGGACTAAGAACTGGGATAGTCATATCCTTTTGAAAGCTTTAGCTGATGAAGAGCATAAAGATTTATACCAAATTTATCCCGTGTAGATAGAATACCTATTAAATGTGAAATCTACCATTGTTTCTTTCTTTTGTTTAGGCTTACAAGCTAATCAGTCATTCCTTAGTCATGAACTGTATATTTAGACCAAAAAAGGAGTTTTAAGAGACTTTTCATTCTTCCCTTGTCAATTAACATGGGAGTGCAGATGTGTGAAAGTGGGAAAATAAAATCCTAATATCTCTTGACCATCTACCATGTGCTGAGCACTAAGCTTTGTGCTTTATTTAATTTTATTTAACCTTCATAATGAAATTGGTACATTTATACTCATTTTCTAGATGATCAAACTGACAATATAAAAAGTAAGGCAACCAGTCCAAAATTTTAGCCCTGTCCTTTGTGCTCTGATGGCTGTGCCTTTTCAGATTCCCATTTCCTTCTTACTAGTGCATTCTAATTAATAGAATAGGTACTTTAATTTTTACTCTTTAGAACACTTAGCAGAACTAAGAGACACTTTCCCCTCAAATATTGTTAATTAATTTAATGTGAGCGTGACATTATCTTTGTAATAGAGCCATTAGCTGTGGATGCAAAGGAAAACAAGTGTGTGATGATGCCAAGAAAAAGATACATACATACATATACATACATGTAATCTGTGACATTTCACTGTCTCCAGGCTCAATGACTTGAAAACACCTTAGTGCGACTTCCAAAAATATTAGACAGCAGTCATTTACCCTGGAAATAAAATAATAACTTTGCAACAGTGGCTTTGCGTGAAGCTATTTGGAAGATGGACAATCATTTTCCACACATGAGACATTTTGCTCGTTAATAGGGAACACTTGATTCATTGCATATCATAGGGCTTTTGGCATTTGGTGTTAGACAAATAAACTTAGGCTCCATTTGACAGAAGGAGAATAACGTGTAGAGATGCTACTCATGATCAAGTGTGACTGGTGCCATAAGGAACAATAATTTGTCAACCTCAGTAAGAATTAAGAACCCTGGGCTATTAATTCTGAGACATGACAGGACTTGTATTACATGTTGCTTAGAAATACAGTTGATCACATTGATGGGAAAATATGATTCAACATCAACTGCTCCTTTGCAATTTTCATGTTGATGCTCTATAAACACTGTTTCTTCTTTGGAATTTTCCACCCTGCTTTTGGAAGGCCTAGCGTACATTTTCCTGGCTATATATCACAACATATTTATTAATTCAACAAATGTGTATTGACCTCCTGCTGTCAATGCGGGTGCTGGAATCATTAGCACTTGTTCTGAAAGTTTCATGGTCTCATTGTAACAGTTCAGAACAGTTCTTTGGATTGCCACGGACATTTTTTTTTCATTTCTAAAAATGGTAATTAGGGGCCCTGGGTGGCTAAGATGGTTAAGCATCTGACTTCAGCTCAGGTCACGATCTCATGGTTTGTGAGTTTGTGTCCTGCATCAGGCTGTATGCTGACCGCTTGAGGCCTGGAGCCTGCTTCTGATTCTGTGTCTCCCTCTCTCTCTGCCCTTCCCCCACTCATGCTCTGTCTCTTTCTCATTAAAACAAATAAACATTTAAAAAATGGCAATCACTTTATTTCTGTGCTGTGATTGAATGTATGCTTAAGTAAGTTTTATTGCCAGATGATCTAGATTGAATTGCCCACGAGTTGGTTTTCATGTTAATATTTAATAATTTTCCCTGTATCAACACATTTGTATTGTTAAGAAATCATATATCTGATGCTTCATGTTACAATTTTTGAATTTGGGGGCTTTGTTCTTGCCTTTCCCAATATGTGAAAATCAAATATACCACTCCTTCAATATCTATAAAAATACTTTTGCATAGAAAAAAATTCCCACTCCTTCCACTTTCTCTCTCCCACCTACAAATTTGTAGCCACTGTTGGGTCAAGACAGTTCATGAGCGGGGTTTCTATACCCCTTTTATTCACTCTTGCATTGTGAGGTCTGCTTTACCTACATCAGTTCTTCTAACTCTAGCATTCTATTCAAGTATAGTTTGAGGCCACTCACACACAATCTAAGCATGAGGCTAACATTTGATTGCCTATTATGTGTTACTAAAAACCGGAAGCTGTGTAGCCTTCATTACTTAGGCAAAAAATGGATTCAACACTACTGGTTCAGCATAGCTTCATGATACTGCTACTTCAAATCATTTGGATCATTAATTAAATAGAAGGCAATTTGACTACATATGTTTAGCTACATATATATGAGAAGGATAGGTACTAATCTTTGATTTTAAATATTTCAGGATGCAAGTATGCCCTCTGTGTTTTTAATTTCCACAGTATGGACTCCACATTGATTGAACTATGTACAAAACATAATTCTTACTTGTCCTTCCTTTGATTTATTTTCAAGCCCTGAAGACAGCGTTCCATAATTGTAGGCAATAAGTTTATACTGCTAAAAGTAGATAAATGGTCCTTGATTAATTTTCTACATCTAAGTGCAAGTCTGATTATAATTATCCAAAGAAGTTCTAGATTATAGTAGAACAGGGGGCATATGTTGAGGAAACAAGTGAGTTTTGTAGGTTTATAGGTGTAGTAATCCAACTCTGACCGTCCACCACCACTTATGAGTAAAATACAATGCAAAGGGCATAGCCAAACCTGGGTTCAAACTCTTGCTTTTTACGTATCAGTTGTCTATCTTGATCAAGCCACTGAATCTGTATGATCATCGATTTCCTCATTCATTGAATGGGAGTGGTAATTCCCATAAAATCTCTGCATATAATAAATGTCTCTATTCTGATAGTGTGAACAGTACCTTATCTATAAATTGGAACAAAGCTTCTGCCTGTTTTGAGTAATCTTGAGTGAGAAGCAAATTTTGACTTAAGGAAGAAATTTGGAATAGGGGATAAAGGATAATTCTTTACCCCTTTGTATCAAGGAGTTCCTAATTCTTGTGTCCTTTTCTGAGTAGAAAAGAGAGAACCAACACCAATATGTTGAAATATCTACCATATTATGGTAGAATACTTTAGAATCTGAGGATTTCAGGACAAATGTGGATTGAAGACATTAGTGTCTTAAAGAAGTTAAGAAACTCATGGCTATGATGTAATCTCACACCTCACCCCCTACCATCTTCTCTTCTTCCAGGCGTTCACCAAAGGAAGATATTCATGAACTATCCTTATTGCCTACATGGAGTCAGAGAGTGCTAGTGGCCTTGGTCATACAACCTTGATGCTGTCTTTTAAAGGCATAATCGGTAAGCCAATTTTTGTACTCCTGTACTTACAGAGTCATCAGTTTTGCTTGGTATAAACATATTAATAAGTAGAATGTTTTGTTAGAAATTTAATTCATTCATGGTGTTTACTGAGACTAACTCTGTGTTTCCTGCACTGACCTATCTCTTACAATATATGAACTCTCAGTTCACTCCATATTGGAGTATCTTTGTGCTCCGAGTCATGCTGAGAAAGGGAAGGGCATGGTGTATATCACATCAGGGTGTGTCTCATGAAAACTAATACTGATTGCCTTAAGAGAGAGAATCATGGAAAGCTTCATGGAGATGAACGCATGGGCATGCCACTCTGTTATCAAAACATTTCTCAGACACGTAGTGACTGTTGTTTGAGTAAGGTAACCAATACCTCAGCAATTCCATCTCCTCAGTTTTAGCAAAATTGTTCTTTGGTTCTAGGCCAAACTTTTCCCAGATCAAAAGGGTCCTGAAGCAGGAGCATGGGATTAAGTGCCCAGGTTAAGACCAAAGAATGTTGGCATTAACAAAGTGTGAATTGGTGTGGATCAATTCCTGGCATTCATGCTCAATTCCAATTGTAACTGAATCACTCCTATCTGGAAATTTGACTTGTGAGCATAAGAAAGAGGAAGCTGGCCAGAGCCACTTTTTGGCGTGGGTTTGTCAGAAATACCACAAGCACAGGCTTTTTCACAAGATGGAATTTCATTGTTTGGACATCTGGCTGATTTGCTGAAAACATGCATTTGTGGGAAATATATGGGAACATTTCTCTTTGATAAATAAGGAAATACTTCAATAGAGATTTAGTATTGGATTCTTACTTTGTGTACGTTATTTTCTTTCAGCAATTACAATGTTTCGCTTTTTCTTTGTTTATGTTAAGGGAGAATGAAGACTCCTGTTTATTATACAATCACAGTTGTTTTTACGTTTTTTTTAGCAAGCTGCTCTTAGAAAACAAACTAGGAAGCCACATACATTATTTCTACGTGTTTCCAACTGGGTGGAAAATTAGTATTTTGAAACTTCAGTGTATTAAATATAAATAAATATACCTCATCCATCTCACAGGTAACACTGATGTGTCTTTGGATAAATGATTTGATTGGGCAAGAAAACAACAGACAAAAGACTTGCCTCTGAAAGATTGTTCTATTGTAAGCTTTTATTTCTGTTTGCTAAGGTACTGTTTTAACAAAATATTCCTAATTTAAATTCTGGAATACTGTCTTTTTTCTGAATTATCAAACTTCCCCAATACATCTGTGTCTATAGGGGGCAGCGATCCTTCATTGTTGTAAGTGATGTGGGTTTAAATGTACCGGATTGTAAATAGAAGGTGAAGTTATGAAACAGAAACAAACGGCAGGAGTCTATTTTCAGTTAGGTTCTACTAGTTTAATGAAAGCACGGGCTTATGTTGTTCAGTATACTCTTATGAATAAAGGGAAACTTCAGCCACTAGCTCTAAATGTAATGTAGTCTGCCCTGGCTGATCTTGAGTGACAGGAGACTTTTGATAGGGGCTCATTGTTGCCTCTTCATATACCAAAAGCAATATCACAGACTCACTGGGCAATCTGTTTCCCAAACCCCCATTTCAGGAGGTCATAAGTGGCTAAGCATTTGTGTAGAGTAAAAGCTGTTTTGGTTTTCTTCAGGTTGATAGATAGGATACATTAGAGAAAGTCAGGATAATTCTCTCTCTTATAAAACCCACTCTTTTCTTTTCTTCTCTTTTCTTTTCTTTTCTTTTCTTTCCTTCTTTCCTCATACTCTCTTGAGTGCCATACTGATTGTACAGGTATCTTAAGTAGGACTTGTTGTAACACTGGTGTTGACGTCCGTGTAGTTCTTTTGTTAAAAAAAACAAAACAAAAACAAAAAAAACCCTAGTTTAATTTTCAACATAATAGAAGCCATTGATTAGAGAGATTCTCTAATCTCTTAAGCATTTAGCTCTCCAAAAAACTTTCTTCATTGTTAGGGAGCTAAAAATACAGAAGACTAGTAGAGTAGCATTTCCCTAAACTAATTAACCAACTGCCACATGTTAACATGTGCTAGATTAGCCAGCAGCAATGGTAACTCACCACATGTGGTGCGTGCTTACAATGGATCGGCCATTATTCCAGGGTCTTCAAATGGCTTAACTCATTTAAATCTACATAACAACTACTATTTCTCATCAATTCTCTGATACATACTTTTTCATATTTTAAGAGTTCTCAAATCAAGCTATGTCTTAAAACTAATGACTTCTTACAATTGTTATGTGTGAGCCAGAAGTGGAGATGGAATTTGTTACAACCCGCACATGCGAGAACCTGAAAATTACCAGCCTTTAAAACATGAGGAATAGATGTCATGAGCTAGGAAGGAAATCGCAGGGACAAGAAATGAAGTGCTTTTCAGCTCATAGGAGCCACATAGCTGGTGGGTGATAGTGGGAGAGTAGCAAGCCACACATGTGCAGCAGAATCCCTAAACCTGCACTGACAGTAGGCAGATTCTACACATGCACAGCAGGGTAGCCCGATGCCAATGGTTTTTAGTGGGTTTATGTATTTTTAAAAATAAATGCTGTACCCATAACACTTTTGATGGCACAAGAGAAGCTATAATGAAAAACTCAGATGTTGACAAATCTGATTGAAGAACTGATTTGGAAGTTTGAATCTGAATATGAAGAAGGCTTAAGAATATCTAAACCAATTTATGTTACTTATATTCTACTTTTTATATATGTATGACAGTGTGTATGATTCAAAACATCTATGTATAATTAATTCTAGAAGAGGTCTTTCAATATGCTCACAAAACAGAAATTCATAGCATTAAGAGCTTTTTGTCATATTTTAATTGGTTGTGATTTTTTTTCTCAATTTTTCTCCCAGTGGCATTTAAAAAACCTTGTCTTACGATTGAGAGCTTTCTTGATTTGATACCAGCAGTATTATTATCTGTATTTTATATGGATGAGACCATTATGACACAATAAAGCAGCAAAATTAGGATTTCGATCCTGCCTCTGTCTACAGCATGATACCTTTTTGTGTGTGTGTGTGTGAAATCATTGCAAAAAAAAAGTTTTAATAATTTTTTAAGTTTTATTTATTTTGAGAGAGAGAGAGAGAGAGTGAGTGAGAGGGAGAGAAGGAACAAGCAGAAGAGGAACAGAGAGGGAGAGAGAGAATCCCAAGCAGGCTCCATACTGTCAATGCAGAGCCCTACAAGGGACTCGAACTCACAAACCATGAAGTCATGACCTGAGCCAAAATCATGAGTCAGACACTTAACCAACTGAGCCGCCCAGGCACCCCAAAGCATTTTTTATTATACCATTTGCACTAAAGTTGCTGCAAGATATTTTCAGAACTCCAGTCTTCCCTTTCCTGTGTTCCTTCCTCAGACCATGACACTGGGTGCGTCTGCCCTCCTAAAGAAGAGAGGCTAAGAAAGAACATTTCATCCACCCTTCTGTGGTTCCTGTTTCTTCAAGCTCATTGATGCAAGTTTAGTCATAGAAACCAAGTCAGGACAGGGATCAGAGAGAGCCCATTTTTGCTGCCAGACCAAAATGTACCCTCATCCAGAATGTGTATTACTAAAGCAGCATTGCATTTTAATTCCCCTCTGGCTCCTGTGCAAAAATACCACGAATGGTTGCACAGGTTATGTCTATTCTTAATTGGTTCTGCTCCTCTATCTAGTTTTAATCAGTTTGGAATCTACAGGGGAATGTGAATGAAGAATTAATTTCTTCCAATCTCCTGACATATTTGCCTTTCTAAATCTATGTCAGAAAAACACAAAGCTATTTCATTATACATTCACTAAAAAGAGCAAGTAAAACATCTATAGATAAAGGGAAAATAAAACATCTTGCATTTATATCATTCTCATGAAATATGACTTATAGAAAATATGTTAAAATGAAAACCACGCTTTGGGATCTTTATATCATATATATGTCAAACATTAGAGGTCATGGCATTTTCTTTGATCTTCAAAAGAAGGCATAAAACCAACTTTTTATCCATGCAACATTTTTTGTTTCAGTGTGATATGAAGATGTAATTTCATTCAAATACGTGGTCCAAAAAAAGAAGCATAGAAGCTGTGTGTTTTGTATCTGTCAAGTATTTTGCATTAAGCTAATCTAAAACCCCACACTTTTCTTTTTTCTGGGATAGCTTTGTTCCAAACATTTAGAAATAGGTGCCTATAACTTGCTGATCTTTACTTTTGAGTATTACCTTTCTATCTTTAGCAAATCATTTGAGATCATGGTATTTTACTTTTCATTTAAAAAAAGTCTTTATTTTAGTCCTTCAGCTATTGGGTAACAAGTTTTATAGAAATATTTACTGTGCTATAAACAATATTATCACTTCTACAGGTTGAAATTAAAGGAAAGGGTACATATGCATGGAAACACCAACTTGATGGCATTCCTCAATGCAACTAAAAGTTGGCAAACGGGGTATCCATGGCTGATGGTCTTGTGATTTCACAACAAGTGCTGTTTCACGTGTCTTTCCATTATTCTCAAGTGAGAAAAAATAGTTTTTTCTCATTATGAATTATATATCTGCCATTTATTAAGTTCCATTTATTAATGGCAGATTAATAATTCATGATATTTTCCCTCCATTATTTAAAAAATAAATTCCAGGAGAAAATAATGCCGATGCCGTCTTAGTTGTTTTTTATTTTGTTTTATTCATGAAAATCATTTAATATACACTGATAAAAATAAATATTAAACAGAGATGATCAGTGGGGAAATACCACTATAGAAAAAAACTGCACCGGGATGTAAATAGAAAGCTTCTATGAAAGAGTCTATACATTTGATGAAATCTATAAAGAATTAAATACAATTGAATTATTAACAGTAAAGTTGAGGCCTTTGTTAAAGTGCCACAAAGATGGTAATATTTGATGAAAATTAAAGGGGAAGGTTACTTGATAAGTGTATTTATTGGAGGACAATAAGTTTCTCAATTGCTATTTCTACAGCTGTAACTTTCTTTAATAATACATAAATTTTATAATGAAACTGAAATGGTGTGTAAGGAAAACTTAAACTCTTCCCTCCTAAAAAATTCCCACTGTATTCATCAGACACAAAGCAAGCCTATCATGAAAGGATGTAACTTTTCAAATAGTGCAAAATGAAAGTGACATAATCAGGCCTGCTTTTGTTGGTCCATCCTACAGACAGTGCAGTTCTGAACGTAACCAGGATTCCACATTCCACCTTTAATAGATCTTCCTTTTATCCAGGTATGGGATGGAAGATTGACCTCTTAAAATCACGCATTTGTATTGCAGTCTTGTGACTTAAAAAAATTTTTTTTTTTTGCTTATTTTTGAGATGCTGGGAGGGGCAGAGAGGGAGGGCACAGAAAGAGAGGGGAACAGAGAATTTGAAGTGGGCTCTGAGCTGATAGCAGTGAGTTCCATGCAGGGCTTGAACTCACGAACCATGAGATCATGACCTGAGCCAAAGGAGGCTGCTCAACCAACCGAGCCACTCATGTGCCCTGTCGCCTTGTGACTTTTTAATTTGAGATGTACATTGATCAAGTGCTTTGTCAAATATCTGGCTCATATTCACTAGATTGCATGTTTGATTTCTGCTACTCTGAGGAAACTTTAATATCTCTCTGGATTTCAGCACAATAACATTTTCTGTGATTTTGGGCATCTCTGTTTTCTTGATCTTATCCCTCCTCTTTAATACATTTCAATCTGACTTTAATAGGTTCACATGTTTGCACGGGTAACAATGGCTCCATTATCTTTCTAGAGGTGTGCATGCACATTGGATGAAGAATTTGCATTTTTACTAAATTATGGGGAGGTTATGTGGGGATAGTGTGCATTACTTTGCAATAAGAAAAAAAATGAACATTAATTATCTAGCAGCTCAAGGGCCAGAGTTTTATCATCCATTATTATTTGGCACTTTGTATTGTCCTTCTGGGAATACCTGGAGATCTGAGTGGATCTGGCTGAGAGAAAAGTATCATATAGGAATATTGATAATCAACACTTTCATGGCACTGTATATTAACTCCTATTATTTATTAATCTTCCTGGAGGATTGAAAGATTTGGTACTCTTTCCAAGAGTTTCATCCATCCTGGGAAGTTTATCTTAGGCAAATGTGTTCTGAGCAAAAGATATAATTAGTATTAGCCTTGCATTACAAAACACATTAGCCAGTCACTCTAATACTCAGTTTGAAAGTATCTAAGATTCAAGTAAACATGAACCAAATGCTTCTGTCAACAGTTCTAATGCTATTTTGAATATTTTATAATTTGTTACTCTCAGATGTTAAAATCAGGGCTTACTTGTACATGGTTTATGGCAGACAAACTACAGAGGTTTGATTTGAGTAAGTAAGTAATGTTTTATGTCTCAATTTCTAACTCTCCTCTGTTATTCACTGATAACAGGCATCATGTATTTTGGCTCACACTCATTGTTATTATCGATGCATTCTTGGGGAGTGTAAAAGCAGATAATGCTGAAAGCAGTTTGTATTTTCTCATATAGTCCTTGTTTCACATTAAGTGCCTTTAATTGTCATTCTATTCAGAATCAGCCCCTGTGAGAATAGTTGTACAAAGTCAACAGAATTGCTTCAGAAAGATCTTGGATCTGGCAGTTTCTTTGGGCTTGGCATGGTGATGTTTTCCCTTCCCATTTGTTTTATTATTAATTTTTTTTTTCAAGAGGCTATTAGTAGACTTTTCCAAAACTACATTCTATACAATTTTTGCAAAGAAACTCAGCGTATATTTGTCATCAGTAACAGAATTTGTTTCTTTGATCCTTAAAAGCTAAATTCAAAATAGACTACACTTTATGCTCTGGTGAAGTGATAGGCATTTTCTCTGAGAAGAATTCATGGGTTCTCAGAAACTCAGTCACATCATATAAAATTTGTCCTTGAAAATCCATTAGGTAGTCTAAAACAAAGGTTCACTCCTAGAGAAGAGCCTAGTATGTGCGTTATATGAGGCATCATGTAGAGATTTTCATCAACGCAATAAAAAAATTAAACTTTCCCCTTTAGGTTCTACAAACAGTTGCAGTTTACCTATCAATAGACTATTCGACCAGATTTGACCTGTTTAATTATTGGTAAGGGTAACTCATACACTTAGGATCCTTACCGAGGTCCTCTTTTCTTTACCACAGACCAGTTTTTTGATTTTTTTAGATGGTATTTCTTTACCATTGAATGTACATAGATATACTTTTCATTAGAACTGAAATATATCGATCTCTTCTGAAGATCCTCTGTGAATTGTCACAATATGTAGCTGGTGTATTTTCCCCTCCACTACTAATAGGAGAAATAGTTGGAATAGAAGCAGCATTAATGCTTATCATGGTTTAGAAGCCAATTTTTGAACATGATTTTACATTTGTTCATGAAGAAGTACTTTGAGGAAAATGATTGCACCAGTCTATATTTGAAACTATTTCTGAGGAAAATTCTACTGTGCAAGGCAGAAAAGAAAGAGCAATCAGTACATATATACTGATTTATCAGATTTGAGTATAATATATCTAAGTTTTATAGGCACTCAGATTATTTTTCTTACCTTAAGGATGCTAATTTCTGAGAGGAGCTTGGTAAGAAGGTAGAATAGGAAGAACCTGAGCTCACCCTGTCCCATGTTCACAACTAGCTATCATCCACATCCAAGTCAATAAACCATAGAGCAACCTGAAGACTGGCAGAACAAATTCCACAACTAAATGTAGGGAAGAAGCTGCATCTGAAAGGTTAGGAAGGTCAAAAAGGCAGAGGGAGGCTGCCCAGGGGACAGAGGGAGCTTCACCTGCAGGGAGGGCAGAGAAATGGGTCTTTGCGACAGGGAGCTCACAAAGGGAACACCAATTCCCAAGCTTTTTGCCTTTAAAAACCAGAGTGGCTGCATTCCATGAGTTTGTAAACATATGGGACTTGGAACCTGGAGCTTTAAAAGTCAACTGACTCAGGACTGGGCCAGACAGGTGGGCAAGTGATAGCTGGGTCTCTGCCCTTAAAGAGACAACAGCCTGTGCCAGAGGTAAAATAAAAACAGCAGTTTAGGGGCGCCTGGGTGGCTCAGTCGGTTAAGCATCCGACTTCGGCTCAGGTCATGATCTCGCAGTCCATGAGTTCGACCCCCGCATCGGGCTCTGTGCTGATAGCTCAGAGCCTGGAGCCTGTTTCAGATTCTGTGTCTCCCTCTCTCTGACCCTCCCCTGTTCATGCTCTGTCTCTCTCTGTCTCAAAAATAAATAAACGTTAAAAAAAATTTATATAAAAAAAAACACAGCTGTTTATACAATCCTGGGGAAAAATGGGAGATAGATCTGTTCATTCTGATTTCAGAGGGAGAACTCTGAAACAGGGAGCTACAGGTACCATTTTCCTCCCTGACCCCCAGCATAAAAACAGACCCACTTGTGGGAGGCAGGCCTACATAGACACTTGTAGCCTCAGCCCAGGGCTTATGGCAAATTTTGTAAAGGTACACAGATGCCACACCCAACCACCAGGTGCACAACTGCCACATGACAGCACCCAGATATCATGCCTTGGACAGCCTTGCAACCCCAGCCAACCAGTGAGCAACCCTAACCACTGGAACACTTCCAGAGACCTGGCACAGAATTAGTGGACCAACGCATATTTTGCTAGCACCACCAACTCCACTCCCAAGTGCCCCAGCAGGCACACCCCCTCACATTTGGCCTGACTGGGTCCCACTAACACCACAGAGAGTAAGCACAATCCAGAATAGGTAGAGAGTCAGTGCTGATGACTTCGCTGAAAGGAAAAGCAACTCAGACACAACAACCTGGTGTAAACAACATACATAGGATACTTTCCTGAAGGGAGAGGTTCTGGTGAACAGGGGATAGAGCACCGCAATACATTCCAGGACCTCTTCTTCATATAGTAACTACTTTAAAGGAAAATCCATAGGACTAGCAAGACATTTTTCAACAGAAACTTTGCAAAAAAGAAGAGAGTGGCATGATATATTCAAAGTGCTGAATGGGAAAAATCTGCAGCCAAGAATATTCTATCTAGCAAGGTTATCATTCAGAATAGAAAGAGATATAAAGAGTTTCCCAGACAAAAACTAAAAGAGTTCATGACCACTAAACCAGTCATGCAAGAAATATTAAAAAGAACTCTTTGAGTGGAAACACGGACCAAAAATGACAGTATGAAGGTAGGAAACACAAAATCAGTAAAAAAAAGTATTTTTGTAAAAAATCAGTCAATGAACTCACAAAAAAAAGGATATAAAATACAGTAACATATACCTAAAACATGGGGAGGAAAGGAGAAAAGACTGGGTTCAACCTTAAATAACCATCAACTTAATATAGACTGCTATATGCAGAAGAGGTTGTATATAAACCTAGTGGTAACCTAATGGTAACCATATATCAAAAACCAGTAATAAATATGCAAAGATTAAAGAGAAAGAAATTCAGGTTTATCACTAAAGAAAATCAACAAAACATGGAAGAGAGATAAGAACAGATAAGAGAAAATCTTCATAAACAACACAAAACAAGTATTATAATGACAATAAACACGTATCTACCAATAATTACTTTAAATGTAAATAGATTACACGTTCCCATCAAAAGACATAGGGTGATAGAATGGGTTAAAAACAAGACCCACCTATATGCCTGCAGGAGACCCATTTTAGACCTAAAGACAGCTACAGATTGAAGATGATGGAGAAACATTTGTCATGCAAATGAATGTGAAAAGAAAGGCCATTTACAGTTGCACCAAAAATAGTAAGATACCTATGAATAAATCTAACCAAAGAGGTGAAAGACATGTACTCTGAAAAATTATAAAGCACTGATGAATGAAATTGAAGACGACACAAAGAAATAGACATTCCATACTCATAGGTTAGAAGAGCAAATATTGTTAAAATGTCTATACTACCCAAAGAAATCTACACATTTAATGATGTAATCCCTATCAAATTACCAACAGCATTACAAAAAAGCATCCTAAAATTTGTATGGACCCACAGAAGACCCCGAATAGCCAAAGCAGTCTTGAAAAAGAATAACAAAGCTGGAGGCATCACCATTCTGGATTTCAAGTTATTTTACAAAGCTGTTGTGGTCAAAACATTATGGTACTGGCACAAAAACAGACACATAAATCAATGGAATAGAATATAAAATCCAGAAATAAACCCACAAAAATAGAGTCAATTAATCCATAAATCAGAAAAGAATATGCAATGAGCAAAAGACAGTCTGTTCAACAAATGGTTTAGGGAAAACTAGACAGCTGCATGCAAAAGAATGAAACTGGACCACTTTCACCTTAGACAAAAATAACTAAAAATGGATTAAAGACCTAAATATGAGGCCTGAAACCATAAAAAGCCTAAAAAAGAACACAGGCAGTAACTTCTTTGACATGGGCTGTAGCAACTTCTAGCTAAATAGGTCTCCTGAGGAAAGGGAAACAAAAGCAAAAATAAACTATTAGGATTTCATCAAAATAAAAAGCTTCTGCACAGAGAAGGAAACAATCAACAAAAATAAAAGGCAACCTATGGAATGGGAAAAGGTATTTACCAATGGCATATGTGATAAAGGATTAGTATCCAAAATATATTAAGAACTTATACAATTCAACACCAAAAAAACCCCCAAAATAATTCATTTAAAATATTGGCAAAAGAAATGAACAGACATTTCTTTAAGGAAGACATACTGATGGCCAAGAAATGCATGAAACAGTGTTCATCATCTACCATCAGGGAGATGCAAATCAAAACTACAGTGAACTATCACCTCACACCTGTCAGAATGGCTAAAATCATCAATGCCAGAAACAACAGGTGTTGGCAAGGATGAGGAGAAAAAGGAACCCTCTTGCACTATTGGTGGGAATGCAATCTGGTGCAGCAACTGTGGGAAGCTTTGGAGGATCCTCAAGAAGTTAAAAATTGAATTACTTTATGATCAAGCATTCACATTACTGGGTATTTACTCAAAGAAAACAAGAAGACTAATTCAAAGGGATACATGCACCCCTATGTTAATTACAACATTATTTACAGTAGCCAGGATATTGAAGCAGCCCAAGTGTCCATCAAATGATGAATGGATAAGGAAGATGTGGTACGTGTGTGTGTGTATATATATATATATATATATACACACACACACATATATATACATATATATATACATATATATGTATATATATGTATATATGTATATATATGTATATGTATACATATGTATATGTATATACATATGTATATATGTATATATGTATGTATATGTATATATGTATATGTATGTATATATATATATACACACAATATATATATATACACACACACACAATGCAATATTATTCAACCTTAAGAAGAATGAAATCATGCCATTTGCAACAACATGGATGGAGCTAGAAAGTATAATGCTAAGTGAAATAAGTCAGTCAGAGAAAGACACATACCATATGATTTCACTCATATGGAATTTAAGAACAAAATAAACAAACAAAGGGAAACAATGAGAGAGGGAAAGAGAGACAAACCAAGAAACGAACTCTTAGTATATAGAACGAACTGATGGTTAGCAGAGGGGAGGAGGATGGAGGGATGAGTTAAATAGGGGATGAGGGTTAAAGAGCACCCTTGTCACGATGGGCCCGGGCTGATGTATGGAAGTGTTGAATCACTATATTCTAACCTGAGACTAATATTACACTGTAGTTTAACTGACTGGGTTAAAATAAAAACTTAAAAAATAAAAAAGAATGCTACATTTTTATGCTACTTTTTATCATTCTTTATTTACATCTATCATGGGACCTTTACCTGAGCTCTAATTTTTCAGTGACCCTACTTTCATTTCCTTATGCTGTGCTTATTTTTTAATAAGATCTAAATTTTAACAGAATGTTCCTTCTCAACACCCTCAGTGACTCTCAGGGCCTTTTGAGTAAATTTTACATGCCTTTCTGAAGTGTTTCAGGTCCTCTACAAAAAGCTTGGAGGTTTTGATAACTTTCTCTCTATGCAACCTCTCTGCTTGGGCTGATGTTCTCCATTCTCTAGACTGCACAGGGAGGGAGTCTCCTTTGCTAGCAAGAGTTTGAACTTGTGGTAATGTCATCTGCATTTTGATGAGGCTTATACTGCCTTAGAACCTTCCTCTTTTTATCATAGTTATCCATGTTTTAAAATGATCAACTCAAATGAATTTTTTTTGTCAAGGATTTCCTAACCTCCTCAACTAGAAATGATGTCTACTTCATGATTTCACATGGTTCCTGATTTCTGGTACTTCATTCATTCACTAATTCAAGTTTTTGCTGAGTTCCTGTACATATACATATACAATATAAAGTACATTGGAAGTGCAATGGAGAAAAACACAGCAGTAAGGGATGATAAAGAGTCTCGGGGTAGGAAAGTAGGCTATAGGCTGACAGGACTTGTTCAGAAAAGGTCTCATTGATGAAGTGACAGTGATGTAAAGATAGGCAGGAGATGACAAAATGGTCCATGTGACTTTCTGGAAGGAAAACTTCATAGGCATTCAGGAAGGGTATGACTAGCGTGTTAAAGAAACTCATAGGAGCCCATGGAGCACTGAAATGATAGGACTTGGACTTTGGTTCTCATCCTGCTGCAATGACTTCTCATCACTCAAGGATAAAGAAGACATCATAAATGTGTTTATAGCCCCACAGTCCCAGGAACGAACTTGCTATTCAATGTATGTTTGTTTGAAGTTTAATGATAGAGACTTGGGGAAATTTTGAGAATCGCTATTCCAGGCAGACACCTAGAATCCAGAAAATGAAAAGGAAGGAAAAAGTTGCAAGGAAAGAAGGAAGCTTTTGTGTGCATATAATCAATACCAGCTCTCTCTCATGCCTGCATTAATTTACAGCTGATTTAATTTTTTAAAGAACATTGAATATCTGACTATGAAGATAAAGCCAAGCCACAAATTTTCCAATGTTAGCAACATGTGAATATGTACCAATAGGTAGAGCTGAAACAGAGTAACCTTTCTCTGGAAGGGCAGGTAAAATGGGGATTTTTTAAAGTTTATTTATTTATTTTTGAGAAGGGGGGCAGAGAAAGAGAGGGAGGGAGAATCCTAGCAGGTTCTGCACTGTCAGTGCAGAGCCTGATACGGGGATTGAGTTTATGAACCGTGAGATCGTGACGTGAGCCAAAATCAAGAGTCACATACTTCATGACTGTGCCACCCAGGCGCTCCAAACTGGGAGATTTTTAGTCAGTGCTCAAACTGAAATTAATTTCCAAAATCTGTTAAGCAGCTGGGTAAAATGATCAACAAGATTCCAATTGCAAGAAATCAGTGGAAAGGTAGATAGACTTTTGAAGAAGTTCAGCAGACTTATTTAGGCATCTCAGACATTAGGATATTTGCTTTAAAGAAACTGGTGCTATGGATAGAAAATATGGGGCCACCAAATAAGTTTCAGGGATTTCAGTTACTAGAAACTGAAGTACGAAATGCGGAGAAGAATGTGTACAGGTACAAAATGGAATTAATCCTATTAGCGTACGTTTTAATCTGGGCCAGAGTTTGTCTCACGGTTTGGAGTGGTACAGACACTGCAGGTGATTTAAGAGTGCATAGACAAAGAGCCAAGTAGCCCATTAGTGTAAAAATGGATTACTGAGGGTTATTTATAATGAGGAGGAGGCATATCAGGACTTATCCTTGGGAAACACAGAAGCTGCAGGAGAAAAAAAAATCTCTTGTGATCATTTAAAATAGTGGAACATACGAGAAGCAGAACGTTGACTCATAAATGGCTTGGCAGACTTGAGTTGTATCCATTTGGAATAAACTTAATCTATTTAGGTTGGGATTTCTTCTTTTTTTGTTGTTGCTGTTTTAGGAACTGTATCCCCAAATTAAGAAGCATATATATATATATATTTTGTATAGTTGTTAAGATAACTGTAGTGGAGTAGTTGTGCCATAAACTTTCAGTAAATGAATTTGACCTTTGGAACAGCTAAAAGTTGTGATCTTGTTGAGTTTTTAGGTAGGAGCAATACTTAAACTTTTGTTGCTTTAAGTCCAGTGTGTATGGCAAATTGATTCATATATACAAGGCATTTTATAGTTTCCTAAACATATTTTATATTTTTTTTCCCCTGGGAAAAGCGTGAACAGTCCTCCACTACCACAAATTATGCAGTCGAGTTTCCCACATTTGGGGAAATCTCAGGAGTCAGCATATCCAGAATGCAACGGATAAGCCTCGCCCTGGGAAAACCACCTTTGTGATCATGGTATCTCCCCTGTCAATAAGTATACATATTTTATATTTTTAATCCATTTTCACAACTATTTTGTGATGCCATATTATTCGTTTTCCCTGTTTCTAAATGAGAAAATAGTGTCAGTGCCACCAATTTCTTGCATTCACTCAATTATACTTATTAAGCACCACTATATGTAAAGTACTTTGCCATATAATGGAAATAATGCACAAATTAATTCTTGCCTTTTGAAAGTCATAATCTAGTCAGAGAATGGCTTACTCTCCTTGAGCTGCAATAATAAAAATACCATAGACTGAATAGCTTACAATAAATATTTGTTTCTCACAGGTCTGGAGGCTGGGAAGTTCAAGATCAAGGTGTTGGTAGATTCCTTGTCTGATGAGGGCCTGCTTCCTGGTTCATCCAAGGCCATCCTCTGGCTGTGTTCTCACATGGTGGAAAAGGTGAGGGATCTCTTTGGGGTCTCTTTTAAAAGGTCACTAATCTCATTCATGTGGGCTCCACCCTCATGATCTAATAAGCTCCTAAAGGCCCTGTCTCCAAATACCAACACATTTGGGGATTAGGTTGCAACATATACATTTTGAGGGAACACATACATTCAGTTTATAGTAGGGAAGGAGACAGGAAATTCATGCCTTGGGTAGTGATTTCTGCAGCAGTAGAGATAACTTCCAGCCATCTTAGAAATATAGGGGAAGAAACTCTGATATACACAGGCATATAGTTTGGGTTGATAGTAAATGTATGTAACAACGTGCATGCATGAAGATGTGACCATGTTCTGAGACCCTGAATATCAGCTCTGCAAATAGATGAGGTGAGACGCTCTACATGCATACAGAAGGAAACACATTTAAAATGAAGGAATTGTGGGGAATAAAGAGATAATTTCCTGTTATTTAATCTTTCTGTACCCACTTTCTCATGTGTAAAATAGGAATAATATAGCAGCTCTCATAAGACTCTTGGTAGGATTAATATAAATACAGTTTACAAATTATACATAAAGTGTTTAGAACACAGTAATAACTCTCAGTGTTAGCGCATGTTATTATTATTGCCATTGTTATTATACATCTTATTTCCATTTTGGAGACTTATGTATCTTAAAAATTATATATCCAGGTAAGTGTAAATATAGAAATGACTCACCCTTACATTAGTCTTGATGTTGAGAGCTTTGACATTGGTGACATCTTTAGCCCTCATTTCCAAAACTAAGGGACATGAAAACTCTATTTGAAGTAATTCCTTTAGTTCATTGAGTTTTCTCTAAGGATCATCAAGCTTCAGTTATCACTTGCTTGCTGATATCTGCCTCTACTGATATGTGATATATGGCAAGACAGCCTGGGAGAGACAAGGGACAACTGGTCTCAGAGGTGACCATTGTGCCAACATATGCTACCTGTACTCAACGCCAGCACAGGGGCTCTGATTGAGATCAAGGGCAGCCTTCCCAGTTCCGAAGAATCCACTAATAAGAGCACCAGACCACATTCAGAATGAAAAATGCCACTGGATCCCCTTTGCAATTAATGATCACTTATTGTGTTCTAATAATAGCCAATGATATTTTTAGTTCCCCTCCCAAACCAAGGAAAGAAGTTCTGTGTGTTTGGTTTTTATTGTTTTCATTCTATCAAAAAAATGGGTATTTTATTGACAGATCTAAGATATAGGGTATGTTTCCCTTCCTTCCTCAAGAAAGCACCAGGTATTTTGGGACATAGTTTTCTCATGTGCAAAATAGCAACAATTATATTTTCCTTTGCATTTTGGGACGTCTAAATACTTAGGTTTGTGTCTTCAAAAATCTGTGGGACATGTGGACTTCCTTGAAGTTGGGACGCTAAATTAAGTAGTAATACCTAAGTTTGTGGGTTTTGTCCAACAGATGAAAGTCAGTTGGCATTTGTCATGGTTGCAAATTCCCAAGTCTATGTACAGAGACAGCCCCAGTTGATGGCAATAATGAATACAGTGTGATATGAAACATGCCAGGAATATCTTTGAAGCAAACCATTGAGTTCTCTGACATTATATTTTTCAAACATCTAAAACTCACTTTTATAAAAACAATGGCTTTTCGACATTGATATGATTGAATATGAGTATTACACCACACTTTTTCTTTCAAACACTGTATTGACATGAAGCAGGAGTCATTATTTCAAAAATAAATGTTACAGTCTGGAGCACAAGACTACATTGAAAATCAATGTTTTCATTGGCTGTATCTTTGACATTTTGCATTTATACCAGAAACCTGGCTTCATTTTGACTATCTTTAAAAGATTTCATAAGATCTAATTACGTGATAGTCTAGTTCTCTGAGCCCACAGTGAATCATTGCCTTGCATTATTTCTGAAGAGCAACCTATGCATTTGAAAGATGTAAACTTGGGTAGAGGAGACTATTTTAGCTGAAAAGTGAGTGAGTTATAGGTATGTATAACAGGTATAGAGTTCCCTAATGGATTTACTAATTGCAGATTTTAAAAATTTAAATAAAGCAATTAAGCATGTTAGCTTAAATAATGTTTTAGATTAGTTATAATGCACCTGAGATAGAAAAACAGAGATGAAACAGTGGAGAGACGGAAGACAGATCAGAGGTTGAAGGAGCGAGGAGATGGGTGACATATTACATGTCCATCTTTGCACCTAAGATTTGCTAAGACATTGAAGCTACTGGCAGATGTGCTTGATTGGACATCTGAAGGGTCCCTTAATTCTAGCTCACTCCTTGCATCCTTATTGCTTCTAACGAGCCTGATTGCTTCTAACGAGCCTGTTGCTCTACTCTACTCTGGTCGTTTCCTATTAGCCAAGTTTTCAATGACCAGGCTTCTCTGGTTGTCTGTGACCTTGAATAATTGAGAACACTGCGTTGTGACTGGATTTAAGTGGATATAAGAACAATGTAGACAGCAGTTCCTGACTCACCCCTGTGGTGTCCTCGATAATAGGTTAGGAAAACTAATTATCAGAAAACTGATAATTCTTGTTGACCTGTGAATGTAAGAAAGCTGACACTACAGTAATGTTTCCTTCAAGCTCTTCTAACATAACAGATATTTAAATATGGAAGTGATAAGAATAATAAGGAGTAGGAATGTTGGTCAAATTTCTCATTCTGTAGATGTTTGACTTATAAAATATCCAAATAACGTACCACTAAACAAATGTAAACTTTAGTCTATCATTTCTATTATCATCAACATCTTAAATTATTTACACATCACCTTGGAAAAATCACATTATAAATTATGCAAATAAACCTGACCAAGTCATAAGACACTTCTCAAACTTTAATGTGCTCCAAATTTCTGAGGAGATGTGTGTTGAAGACTGAGCTTTCCAACCTTCCTTTCTAGTTTCTAGTTGGGAGGTCTAGGATAGCATCCAGGAATTTTCGCTTTTAATAAACAACCACATTATTTTTAATGTGGGTGGTCCATTATCAATGCTGAGAATTATTATTTTAGGATGTTCCAAAATGCTGTTCATTTCTCTTTCATAGACCTTAGCAGAATAAGCCCCAACATACAATAATCATTTATCAAGGGCTGGATCTATGCCAGGCATCTTTCTAAGTGCTCTGCATGTATTCATTCCTTTGACCCTCACTGCCTGAGAGGGGACTAGGTTGTCACCTTACCAATGGGACACTTGGATACAAACTCCAGTTCTGTCATGTACTAGCTGTGAACCTTTAAGGAAAAAAATCATTCCAGGCTCTCTAAATTAGTGTTCTCATCTGAAAAATAAGTGTATCACAGAACCACTGGGAGGATTAATAAGAAAGCATATGGAGCAGACTTGAGTGCCACGTGGGAAAGATAGCTGAAATAAACAACAAACACAGATTTCTTCAGGGAACTTCAAATACCAGGAATAGTCATGCCAAGCTATAATACACTTCTTTTTCCTTCTGCTGGATGAAGTTCCTCATCTTTTCTCTCTGTTCTGTACATTATTCATGGAGAACCAAGAAGAGATGAAATCAGACAAACTATGGCTACAAGTGACTCTTTTCTTGTGGCTTGCTTTCTTAATGATAATAATTAAAAAACAAAAAAATCCAAAGTAACATAATGATGTTTGGAACCAGATTATAACAAATACCTGCAATTATTTTTCTTAAGAGAAAATGGATATTTTGGTATGAATTTATCTTAAAATAGGTAAAATATAAATATATTTTATCATAAATGTTCCTTTCCCCCTTTTCGAATTTTGGGGATGTTGCGAGCTGTCAGATATTAGTGAGCTTAGGGGAGATAGAGGATATACATATTAACAGCAATTATGGGACTTAAGGAGTCTGGTAAAAACAATCAAACAAACAAACAAACAACAACAACAACAACAAAAACAAAAGCCCAGCAGGAAGCCAGTGGTGAGAGTCAAGATAACCAGGATAGAAAGAAAAAAGTAATCTGTCTTGAAGTGCCAATTAAGTTTAATGTTTTGGATAAATGGACAATCTCAGAAAGATTAGCTTGACTTAAATCACTCATTTAAATGTTCCTACTCTGTGGTCTAAAACCTTGACAAATGAAACAATAACCCCGACTTTAGTTTACAAATGTAATGCTTATATTGATTTTTTTCTCTCATAAAGCGCCTGCCATTGAATACCATAATGTGCCTCGCGATTACAACTTATTCCTTTATGGGCTTCCCCCACCCTTAAATTTAGCTGTCTGTCTTCTTTTAGTGAAGAATGGTGTCAGCATTTCTTTTTCTAGTTCCACATCAGTCCATGTATCATGCATTTATTCTCCATCTGTGTTTGTCTCTCCGTCTGTCTTTTAAAATGACAATTTATTTTTGAACTACTTGTAGCAATATTTAACCACTGAACCTTTTAATTACTTACTCTGCTGACAAGCAGAACACATTCACAGTTGGGGAAAAAAGCCTGGTGCATGAAAACTGGCTCGAGATGGCGAATGACTGCACCTTTCCCAGTAGATATCCTGCCAAATTTATAGTGCAATAAGAAAACTGAAGGCCATTGTTTACAGCAATTGAGGGCACCTGGTCTGAATATAGTGAATAACTTAGAATGTAATTGACACATTCTGTTTGAAGCGGGGTAAGTATAGACAAGAGTAAACAATAAACCAGGAATCCTTCCCCTCTTGCAATTAAGAATTTCAATTAAATGGACCTTTTTCTAATGGGTCATTCTGAAGAATTGTGGGGCTGTCAAAGATTTCTATGTTTGTGGAATGAAGATTCAGCATATATTGCTCAGCCAGCTCTAATTAATGAGGTGATGGGTAGTTATTTAGCATACTTAATGTATTTTGGAATCAGTACTTCATCTTATTCTATAGACAAGCAAGAGTCCTCAAAAAATAATGAGTTTTGTCTCTGGTTTCAGACAGCATTTATTTAATACCTAGTGTATGCGCCACACTGTTCTTGAACTTTGGGTTTCTATAATTTATCACAATAATTTGTAAAAAAAAGTGTATCTTGCAATATTCCCTTAGCTAAGGTCAGTGGTAAAATTGTCACAGTGTGCATGAGAGAACTGGACCGTTGTAAGATTCAGAGGCAAAACAAAGTTCATATGAGCAGATTCCAGGATTAGTATGTGATTCAGTGACCTTAGTGTGAACATGGTGGAAGATGATTTGGGAAGTATGGATTTGGAATTACTTTTCTATCTTGGTAGCTTCATCTATTTTTCAGTAACTTGTTATGATTTTAGAATTAATATTGTTTTGCATAAGAACAGAATATACAGAGTATATAGAAATTACCTATAAATCTATTGCCTAAAAACCTCTATAAATATTATTCTATATTATATTACATATTTTTAAAATGTTATATACTTTTAAATGGTAGATCAAATAAGTATAACTTGATAGGGTCCAATCATAAAATAACTAACTTAATTCAACATTTTCTATTAAATTTGTTCTTCTGCTCATTTCTCTGCCCCCAGGTGAAATCCTAGGCAGTTCTGTTCTATTAACTCCAAAATAAATAGAAGTCTAATGTAATATCATAACTCCAAACAAGGGTTTCTGTCACTTTCAGATTGTGTCCCTGGTTGAAGGGATCATGGGTGACTGGCACAGGGGTGGTAGAGCAGTAGTAATCCGTCTGATACCTGTGTGATGTGATGTTGTATGTGGGTAACGTGGATAAGTTGTTGGCTCTTTCTCTTTGGATGTAGTTTCCCAGAAGCACCCCTTAGACCTCTAGCTGCAATGTCTTTGACATTGGCAACATCTTACCTGTACCCCATGGCTTACCCACTACCCTGTCACACCCTCAGGTGTTCAACTTCCCACCTTCTACTAAGATCTCCTTCCCCTTCTTCATGGCCCCTTTGGGCAGGATCCCTGTACCAACAGTGGCAAGCACAGTTCCATCCCTGTGCACCTGTTTGCTTCTTTGTTAACTAAGCCAACATGTGGTAGAACCTGTGCCAATATGAGGGGTTTTATTAAAGTCTTTTTCATTTGGCTTGAGTAAGGGAGAGACCCACCCTACCCTCAGAGAAATGGGGTGCTTATATCACTGACGATTAGTACTGAACATATTATAGCTTTTTTACTCTCAAGGTAGATATTGGACTAATGTAGAACAAACTAGTTTTATGATGTGCAGGCATGCTCTGTATAATACGGAAGCAGAAATTTAGGAGGAGCTGGGTAGTTGACATGCATTTATCTTGGCCTCAGCTGATCTTGAGACACAAAGGACTTTATTTTATATCTTGCATATGAAAAAAAAAAGTTGCATGTGGTCTGCCTTACATACAAATAAGTTCCTGGTTTTTTCATATAACATCACATCATGACTTTTTTATATTGTAAGAAAAAAGTATAAATATAATATCATATGACTGTATAATAATACATTGTAAGGAAATGCCACATTTTAAAGCTCATTTCCTATTGTTATTTTTATGTTTTATCAATGTTAAATAGTTTTAATAATAATTTTAGAATATAAATTCTTACCGATTAAAAAATAAGATGGATTCCTTGAAAGAGTATCACTGGGCCAAGGGATATGAACATTTTCAGTCTTGATATACTCTAAATTTTTTCAGAATTTTAAAAGTTAATTTACATCATTATTAGCTAAATTTGATGATACTTGATCCCCTATACCCTAACCAAAAGTAGATGTTATTTCCCTCTGTTTATTTAATAACCATTTCCTGAGCTCTCTTATCAATTTTAGTACTTTAAAATTTTTATTTGTTGTGTGTATTTTCTAAACTGGAGTGTCATCTGCAAAATGACCATCTTTCTTTTTCTTTAAATACACACATATTAGTTGTCTCTGTTTTCCTCTTCTTCAGTAAGACAGAATCCAAGCAACGATGTTAAATGATTATGGCGAGTACAAGTGTGACAGGGTGGATTTTGATGCCACTCTATTACACTGGCATTTCATGCCTATTGCTTAGAACAGAATATATGCCTGATTCACAAAGCTGACATTTGGTGAGGCCAATATCCTCCTCTCAGAGTTGGTTGAGAAATGCCAGCTAGAAAAGCCAGAATTACTCATCCCATGTAATCTTGACTCTTTAGTAACATTATGTCTCCTTAGTGTCTAAGTTTTGGAGAAGTAGTGGCCATGAAGAGAGACTGTTAGTTCTTTTCAGCTTATGTTGGAGTAGAGAACTATTTGAAAGATTTTGAGTATGTGAACTGTTCACTCTGGAGGACAGTGATCATTTCTCATTTGAATATTGCTCTACCATTATATTGGTCCAGTGCATAGTGTTAGTCAAATGTGGAGAAAAGAGGAGAAGAGAGAGACAGCAGAGCTGAGGGAAGACTTGCTGGTGAGGCAGTCCGCTTTCCCTCTGAGTATTCATTGGAAACAACAAAAGGTTGTTGGGACTTGAATCTTGGAGTAGATATATCATATCAAGAGCAAGATTCGCATAGCCTTCTCTAAAATAATCAACAAATACGGGGAAAAAAGAACTGGTCAATGTTGGTAAAACAGAAATGGCAACCACCAGAAAGAGTTCTTACTCCCTCAATGGCAATCCCAAAAGACTTATTCTTACTCTTTATTCCTCTTCCCCATCTGAAAACTAGAATGAATGATATGTGCTAGAAAGCACTCCTGTCCCCCAAACACATACACATAAAACAAAACACACGTTCCACATTTTTGGTGAGTGGGAAGAGGAAATAATTTTTAATTATGTGAGTTTGCAATTTTAAAATGACTAGGACGGAGGCTAAAAGAACCCATACCACCTGTAGAAATATGAAATCTGACTGCAAAGAAGGTACTTAGTAAGACAAAGCACAATTTTTAATATTTATTGGAATAAATAAAACAGTTTCATCTTTATATATAAGCAATTCATATTCCCCACTAAATCAGTTATTTATATGTGTTCTTGATTTTAGTGAGCATACTTTATAAGTGTTTTACTTTAAGAGCAGTCTAGGCTGTGGTTTTGAAAAATAATACAAATATTTTCTTACCATGTTAAAGATGTATTCTGCCTCTTTCCTCCTACTGGTGCTACCTCATCTTTCTATTTCTGTTTACTTATTCCCTGAATTTAAAATCCAACTTCTAATCTGATACATTCCCAGAACAGCTTTTAGTAAATTCAACATCACCTGTATGTTGCGTTATTTGTGTTCAGTTCTCATCTTACTTGAACTCTCGTTAACATTCTCTATGTTGACCATTCTGTTTCTCTGACTTGGGTAGTTGGTTTCTCAATCTCTTACCTTTCCCCTGACCTTTCCAGCTACTCCTTTTCTGTCTGCTTTGCAGGTTTATTTTCTTCTGGACCACCAAATTTTTGAGTTCTAGAAGACTTAGTTTTGGGCCCTCATCTCTTCTCATGGTTCTCTCTCTCTAGTCAGTGTCTTAAATGACATGGCTTCAGTTTCCACCTCTAGACAGATGGTTCAGAAATACATTTCTCGTGGGACACCTGAGAAACCTGAGGTTTCCTCAGTTGAGCAGCTGCTGTTAATTGTGGCTCAGGTCATGATCTCATCGTTTGTGAGATTGAGCCCCATGTTGGGCTCTGCGCTGACAGCATGAAGCCTGTTTAGGATTCTCTCTCTCCCTCTTTCTCTCCCCTTCTTCCATTAATTCTCTTTCTCTGTCAAAAATAATTAAGCTGAATAAAAAAGAAGTACATCCCTCCTGCCAAAACCTTCATAAACTCATTGTAGAAATTAATTTTTAAAAATATTTTTATTTACATCTTTTCCTTCTAATTTCTGAGATACTTCCTGAACTTTACCTTCCATTACTCCCACTGAATTTTTATTTGGGTAATCCTAACAGTTAATTTCTACCTTCTGATTATTCTACATGATACCATTTTGTTCTCATCAAATATCTATTTGATTTTATTTTAAAGACAGCATTTCAAATTTTGGTATTATTTTTCCTTGTCTGTTTTGGTGTTGTCGTTTTGTTTTTGTTTTACCTTTTAGATTATACTTTCATTTGATGGTTTGTTTATTTGCTTGTGTCTTTTGCCAGCTCTGTGGTTAGATGTGGAACACATAAACTAGTTGCATTTTAGTTTGTTGGCAGGGAGAAGGCAAAAATGATGGGAAATACTAACTTCTAACATTTAGTGGTCTTTGCTCTGGGTCCAGGTTACTCACCTGGCTGCTGACAGATCCATGTGTATCCATCCCATGTATTTTTGGAAGGGCCCATGTTTTCTTTTATTTTGCAATACAGAGCAATTGTTTAACACATTCCCTCTTTTGTTCAGGAAGGCTCTTGCAATTAAACATATTTTTTCTGCATATAGAAAGTACTATTTTCCCTCATAAGTGAAGATTATTTTTATAGCCCCATGCTAATGTTACTTTTTTACTCATATCTAGGCTTGGTGCTGGCTAAGGGCAGGGTGTTCCATTTCCTCTCAGCCCACACTGCCGTCAATTAGGTAGTAATGGTTTTCTCAGAATTCAGTTAAGGGAAAGGCTGATGTGAATATTCCCTACTCAAAATTCTGGTATTATGTGGTATTTGAGGGTAACTTTGAAAAACATTTCTTTCTGGTTGCAGATGGATTTCCTTGAGATCATGATATATAGTATTTCTGATATGAGAAGTACAAGTTTTTCCTAGATTATTTAAATATTCCTTTAGTACATTTTTCTTTGATGGCCTCCTCATATCCAGGATGTGATGTCCATTATGTTTCACCTTCCACTCTTGGATATGTTTTCCTTATCAGTTTATATAAAATATGTATTGATTTTTAAAGTAATTAATACATGCTTATGGTACAAAAATTGAAATGTATACACAGAACAAGTCAATATATAAACAGAGAAATCTGCTTATTTTTGTATTTATGTATTAAGTAATTCAGCCTCTGTAGAAGTTTGTGAGAAATTGAATATTCTATTTTTTAATCATCATTAAAGAATACATTCACTATACAACTTACCACAGGCCAATTACTTCTCTCTTAATAACTGCGTCACTAGAGCACTACTCTAGGTGTTTTAAATTTCCTACTCTTAACATTTTCTCCTTTTTTAAAAATAAGATTCATAATCTGATGCAATATATGCTTGAGAAAATATATTTTAGAAAATCAAGCAATAGTTTTTGTCATGGAGTAAAAAGAATACAAGTCTTAGGCATTTAGATTTCTTAGAATATAGCATTGACCTCATACTTAATATTCTATGTAACATAACTATGTGGACCTAGACAAAGGAAGCCACAGAAGTCCCCATCTGCGAAGCCTTTAAAGAGTTCTTGGGAGCTACTACAAGACTATGGAAGTTCTCCCACCTGTCCCCTTATTCATTGCCTTAAGGCCACTGAGATACATCCTCCCTATTATCAGTTCTTCTCTCAGTGAGGAGTATGTGACAGCATAGAAGGCATCTCTTGGGAAATCAATAACTCTTACATTCCAAATGTAGATAATTTCACAGGGACATGTATACACAAATAAATACATAAGCAAATAAATATACATGTAGAATGTGTATTTTATGAGAATGTATATATGCACATATATGTATGCATATTTAGTATATAATTGGAAAGCTTTTGGTTGGTAAATAGATTGATAGAAAATTTGGTAACTTCCAACGACCACCCATGAGAAGCACATTTTCAAGCCACCGAGCAGTAACATGGATTGATATTATTAAATTTCAAGTAAAATCATTGTGTTCCTTATATAGTAGAGACTTTATCCTCAAATTTTATTAATTATTTTTTTCTCATAATAATGATCTCCAGCAGTTTGTTATGAATCTTGGACATCTAAACTGGTATTTTTCCACTGTAGAAAGTACATCATGTATTATTTGCTGAGCCCATGCCTCATTAAAAAAAAAAAAGAAAGAGGGGAGCCTGGGTGGCTTGGTTGGTTAAGCGTCCGACTTCAGCTCAGGTCATGATCTCACGGTCCATGAGTTCGAGCCCCGCGTCGGGTTCTGTGCTGACTGCTCAGAGCCTGGAGCCTGTTTCAGGTTCTGTGTCTCTCTCTCTCTCTCTGCCCCTCCCCTGTTCATGCTCTGTCTCTCTCTGTCTCAAAAATAAATAAACATTAAAAGAAAGAAAGAAAGAAAGAAAGAAAGAAAGAAAGAAAGAAAGAAACACACGCACACACACACATATGTACACATATATATCGTTCTCAGTCCACAAGCTCTTCTGAAGGAATGGGCCTACTCAGAGAGGAATACGCTATTTAACCTCACCTCACTGGTCTCAGTTTCTTAGACCTGTAATGAATTTTTATCACAAAGTAAACTAATCCATGGGTTGGGCCATTCAGTTTTTCTCTGTGGAGAATCTGAGACTCAGAGAAAGTCATTAGATGAAGATGAGTATGAAATTAACATAGAGTTGGTGCAAAAACAAGTCAAAACTACACACAAATAAAAATTATATGGCAGAAGGGAGCTGTTATTAAATAGAAGTCACTGAGAAGAAGAAAGCAGAAGAGTGAAGAACCTAGGTGCCAAGCACTAGTGACATAGCTCTGGGTGGCTGTGATGAGCTTGTGCCCTGTCCTAATGGCTCTGAGGAAGTCTCGTTTCTCCAGAGCTAGGTTGACTGCTTGGTGTTCTTTAGTTGTAAATGTTCCCTGTTGAAGTTTCCTCCTTGTTTTGTAGGGCTAGGATATTTCTCATGACATATATTTCCTCAAATGTCCTTCTTTTGTTAACTGTGCAATTTATTTTTGTTAATATATTTTAAAGTCATCAGTAATAAGACCGAACAAATACAAGGCAAATGAAGAAGTAGGAAAAGGATGTACTTGGAAAAACAAAATGTATTTCTATCTAGAATAGATTTGTTTCGATAGCAAAAAAAAAAAAAAAAAATGATGTGCATTAATTAACGTACTACTGTAGAGTTTTACTCTTGGGTTCCAGATGTAGTTTTGGTAGATGCTGTATAAATTGCTGGCTTATTATTAGATCATATAATTTCATGCAATCTTACAGTTAAAACTTTGAAACTTTGAATAAAAAACTTTTATTCAGTAATGCTTTAGCAAAGAATGGCATTATATTATAGCAAGCATAAAAATTCCTAGGTATAAGGAAACTTTATAGACTGTAGACTGACACAATTTGTCTCAATATTATTGGACTGTTAATGACATTTATATAGGTTGAGGCCAATATCAGCTTATTTAATAGAGTTAGAGTTAATTGGCTTCGAACACTAGTGAGTTATTCTAAATTTACATTTGTATCGTGACCTGAGCTTAATATTACTTACCTATTTTTCCACATTAATGTACAACTAACACCAATTTCAACAGCCAAATCTTACTTTCCCAAATAATTTTATCTATCGTAGGTATCATTTGACTTCTGATAGTTTTCCTCTTCTTCTTCAAAGAGATTCTGTACATTCACTTATGCTAGTAGAATAGTGCTGAAGTACCAGAAGCTTGAGTGTTGTTAGATCACGCAATAAGAAATATGGTTTTAACAATCTTTCAGAGAAAATATGAACTGTATTCAATTTACGATTGAAGACAATCTGTGGGATGAGGCACAGAGCAGAAGCATCATGTGAAAAACTCCTCCATGCTGTTAATGTTAGTGTATGTCAGTTGTGGGTGCTGCTCGAACTGGCTTTGCAAGTGTATGTGCCACATCCGATAGCCTGGAAACCATTCCAGATGAACATCTGTTGTCAGGAGGGAAGATGACGACACTGATGAGACCTCAAAAGAATAAGGGAGCCAAACAGAGCTGGTTGAATCAGGACATGCATGTAGTGAGGACTTGGGGTTATTAAAATGTTCATATGGAAACTAGGAAAATATAGCTGTTTCCTACTGCTTTGATTTTCAAGAAACATGTTGAGAATCCAAGGTTTCTTTTTTTTCCTCACTGTTAAAATTACTTCACACATGCCACAGTTGATTTCAGAAACAATTAATAGTTGATACTCAGGAAATGAAAAGTAAATCTTTTACATATCTTTATATTGTCCATTTTAGCTACAGGATTATGACACTAATTAAAAGATGCTACAAATGTATCTTGTCCGTGTAATTTTTCACAATGATGTTTTTTTCAAAAACCAATGTGCAGTTGATCCTTGAACACGTTGGGCTTCCACTGTAAGGGTCCACTTATACGGGTGATTTTTACAGCACCGTAAATATATTTTCTTTATTATTTTCTTAAGAACATGTTATTTTCTCCAGCTTACAAGAATACAGTATATAATACACAGTGCATACAAAATATGTGTAAATCAGCTGTTTATGTTACCTGTAAAGTTTCTGGTCAACAGTAGACTCTTAGTAGTTAGTTTGGAAGGAGTCAAAAGTTATATGTGGATTTTTAATTGTTCAGGGTTTGGCACCCCTAACCAAAGGTCAGCTATAACTCCAGTGAGAAAATGAGCTTTAATTTTTCTAGTCATGCTATTATATAACTCTTAATATCTTCTTAAAAATGAATATTTCTAGTGTTGGGATAGTCCAGACTATAAAACAATACCATTTGTGCTCAAGTCACTAACAACATATTAATAATTAATTGAAAATTTCCAATAAATTTTCAAGTATGGTTCATTTGTTATGGTTTATGAGACATGGTGAAGTTCGTAAGAACATTCAGTCCTGAAATATTAAAACCCATGACAGAAGAAAACATTATCATTGTTATTACATATAAACGTATTAGGTTTTTCATGGTTTTGTGGTCCTGTAATTAATATCTATTGGTACAATGCATTATAAATGTGAATCGCCAGAAAGTAATTGATAGGCTTATTTCTCTTATTAAATATCATACCTATAAACATCAGAAAGAGCATTCTTTAACAACAGCGTGACGAGTGAATATGTGTGTTCACTTAATAGATTTGTTTAGTCTTTCAATTGGGACTCCAGGCAGGCTAATTGAAATAGAAGAGCTAAGCTAGATAACTTTTTTTTTCCTCTTTGGTGATTCATTTGCTTTAGTTGTTCAATGTGGAAATCTCATTTCAACATGATATACTTTAGGAATATCAGATATGTTCCTATTATTGTAAATACAAAGAGACTGATAGAGTGTAAAATCGTACTATTTCTGCAACTACATTTCAGGATGCTATAGGTTTAAAAACACTTGCTGGATTTGCTACCTGTGCCCTGATAAAATAGTGTTTATGGTGTCCAGCCTTTAATGCCCTATTAAAGGCAGTAATTAGTGCCCTGTCACTTTAACTCATCCCCATGGTCATACTAGAATCATATCTGACTTTAATATCTCTCTTATAGTGATAGCTTTCATACCTTTATTAACAAACTGGAAATTTTGGCTGTGATGAACTGTGCTAACCCTCCAAGCAAACAAGCGCTTTGGAGCTCAGAGGGTTTCATGCAAACACTTTATGTTTATGCTGGAAGTTTATTCTTTTTCCAAACGGGACATGCTGATCACACTCTAAAGCAAAAGATTGCCGCAAGTTAAATAGGAAATATTTCGACAACTCACAGACAGAATGTGATCACCTTTAAACTTTACAACTAGGAAAAATAAAAGCAGTGTCTCTAGTTTCGAAAAGATTTATTTTGAATACGATGTTTTTCTGGGTTAACGGATGAATTTAACTAATCGTGCGAGAAAAATGGATTATTAGTGAACATAAGGAAATTAAGAAAGGATTAATGGGAATAAAGAAAGCCATGTAAAGATTTTTATGTTAAAAATGGCAAATTACCTTACTAAAAACTAGTATGAGGCTTCATATGTGCTCTTCAAAATGATAGACCCTAGATTTTTAAGGAGATGAAAAAGATAGGAAAAAGAGGATTGAGTGTTGAATTTAAACTTCTGAATAGCATGGTCATTTTTTTTTTTTAGTACATATCATTTGTAATATTTCGAAAAACAGTCCTGAAATCATTAAAAATCCATTTTCTTGCTTCTTAAAATATGTAATCAAAAGAACGAATTAAATTAGTGTTTCTTATTAGATAAGAGCCGACAATACATATGACCGTGTGCAAACCTTTGATTTTCTTATGGATTTATATGGAGCTTTCTGATTGTTCCGTTTAGTTCTGTTCTGTCAGACATCATTCCCAGGGATAATAAAGGCTCCTGGTCTTGCTAGCACAAGTGAAAGAACTGTGAGTTTTGTCTTCATGAAAATCTCTACTGCTCTGTTTGCCTTTTTTTCTTTTTATTTCTTTACATTTTACACTTTTTTTATTTTTAATTTTGTGGTGGTGGTTATATCACACCCCAGTCAAAAAGAAGAGAAAACGATAAAAGTTTCATGAGTTCATTAAAGTTTTACAGGCACTGCAGTGCCCAGAAAAATAGTGGTTGCTCTCATCCCTGCAGTAGTTCTGGTTGGGCGGCCTTGTATTCATTCCGGGAGGAGGGATCGAAGAGGAGGATTGAAAAGGGACAAAAGAGAGGCCAAAGCCAAACTCGGATATGTCATTTGGACTATATTTAAGGTTCTCATAGCTTTTGCTGTGCTTCCATGTGTAACTTGACAGACTCTCCCTGGGAGAAAATAGGGTTGTGGGAACTTAAGCCTCAGAGGTTCATAGACGATCACGCAGTGCTAACTATGCTAAGGGCGTGATTTGCTGATTTCAAGTTCAAGGTTAAAATTTATGGAAACTGCGCTTCTTAATTTGATCTTTCAGAATATCTGATGTGAAATTTGTTTCATCCCATGCTATTTACGAATACCCCTAAGTGTATACTGTATATGATAATTGCTACCAAGAGGTTGGTGTGACTTATTTTTTACTAAGTAAACACAGGCCTAAATTGTGTGGGAAAGGGTTTGTATTTAACTCATTGTTTTAAATCTTACCACTGAATATATACGTTTTCAATAACAATAAATAATCATTGGGGAAAGAAGGGAATGGACGACTGGTGGAATCACATGCCACTGTGGACAGCTGAGAGAGATGTGCAGGTAGCTCAGTAACACTAACGGCTGAGAAAACATTGGCTAATTTAAAAGAAATGAAAGACCAACAGTTAAATAACTCAACATTTTAAGAAGTTAAAAGAACATGGTGGCCAGTTGCTAAATATTTTGTGTTTCTCTTTCACACTTAGGTAGAGTCTGCTTTAGGCTATTAATTGGTTTTGAATATTCTTTTCTATTATTGCTTACTCTCAGCTTTTAAGTGTAAGTGTTAAATGGTATGTTTACCACTGGAAAGCTGCTTACTAGTTCCACTAATATCTTAATGGCTCTCTTAAATGCCCCCTACCTATTTCTCTGATTTTATGGAATAACTGTCTCTTGCACAATTATTAATTCTCCCCATAATGATTCTTTTGAATGACTCTGAGCTCTTGTTTACACTAAAATTATTTTCCTGATTAGTACCCAGGCTATGAAGCGTCTGCAGAAGGAGACAAGAACCACGTTGAAGGTCTCGGCACTTAGTGGGTCTTTTATATCTTTCAGGCATCAGTTTACTTCCTCAAATAGGCCCGTCCTTTCACCTACTGTCTGAACCCACCTTTCCGTTATGGAACATTTCCTTTATGGAACATGATTCTGAGGTTCTCTCCTTTCACCTACTGTCTGAACCCACCTTTCCATTATGGAACATTTCCTTTATGGAACATGATTCTGAGGTTCTCTTACTCATGTTTCTACCTGTTTAGTGTCTTTCTCCACCCCTCTCCACAGCTCTTCTCTGAGGGTCCCTGGGTGAGAGCAGGGATTTATCTGTACTCGTCTGTATACAAGCACCTGTTGTCTACTGCAGTTTAGAAAATATATGCCAGAAAATATATGCTTAAGGAATGGATGGGTTTATTAAATAATGAAAAGTCAGTTTTTCTGAGGAGCATTTGCGTAATCAATAACACTTAGGTTCTGGAGATGATTCTTTTAAGGCTACACACTAGAGAAAGTAATATTTTTTTTCTGTTAACACTTCCATTTAACTTAATACTCTGTAGAATGAAAAGTTTTTCCAAGTCTTCTTCAATATTGCCATAGAGTGAACAATAATTACATAAAAATAGCCGTTGTCCCAGCTTTCCCACATGAGCTGGTTTATATGGGACCATACGTGCTCTAAACAAAGTGCTCCATCGGACAGGCTCTTCTCCACATTTTCTCTTACGTTGCCTGAAATGATTATCAGTGTGTATGCCTGAGAATTTGTAAAGGCACAAAGTGGAGATCTCCCCAAAATTACTAATGAGAAACACTTTTGTACTTTAACTCCCATACATTCCATAATAGTTTTCATTTACTTAAGATGACAGAGAATACTCAATGGAGAAAAAAAATTTGAATGCGTTATTGGGGTACTTAACTCTTACAGCTCTCTAAGGTTCACCGTGATATAGATTTATTTATTCAGACATACAATATTTTATTTCATTACTATTATTTTAATTTTAGTGACTTTATTTTGGGGAGAGACAGGGAGAGAGAATCCCAGGCAGGCTTCCTGGTGTCAGCGCAGAACCTGAAGGAGGGGCTCGAACCCATGAACCATGAGATTGTGACCTGAGCAAAAATCAAAGGTCAGATGCTTAACTGACTGAGCCACCCAGACAAACAATATTTTAAAGCAAGAATTTTTTCAGATGACCCAGACATGCAATGTAAATTGAAGAAACAGTCCTCTCCATTATTGCATCCTTTTTATCATGGCAATGCAGGAAACAGTTATGAATTATTTTTATCTCCACATGCTTGTATTTTTTTCACTCAAAACTATTTGTTGAGCAGTTGTTATATTCTAGGTAATTTAGTAATTTCTTTGGCTAGAGAAACTAGTAACACATAGTCCCTACTTCCCCAAGGATTGCAGTGTAATTAGAGGGTAAATACAAAAAAAAAAAAATTACAGTAAATCTACAAGATGAAAATGTAGCAAATCTAGTATCGACAGGCCTCAAGCTGTCCACTCAAAGCTTGGATGTGTAATTGTCTTTGTATGCTTTTGAATTTGTCTCATAGAACTTAATGTGGTCTTTATTTTGAGTATTATTTTTCATCTAATGTTAGAAAACCCAGCCTTCATCAATTACACTTTTTTTAGTCATTTTAGATGTAATGTTTTCTCAAGTCCCACTAAAATATCACTGTGAGAATTTTCTCTTCATTAAAGCGATTACCCCTCTGAGCTTCAAGGTCAAAGTCAAGGATGACTGTTTCATTCATGTGGTACTTATGATTGTCTATTAAAAAAATGAAGCTGTCTATCTAATCCAGGGAAGTCCAAATGGGGCAAGGATGGGTCACATGCATACTGCTGGCAAAGGAAGACCATACTGTATAGAAATTAGACAATGGGGCGCTTGGGTGGCTCAGACGGTTAAGCGTCCGACTTCAGCTCAGGTCACCATCTCACGATCCGCGAGTTCGAGCCCCGCGTCAGGCTCTGGGCTGACAGCTCGGAGCCTGGAGCCTGCTTCCGGTTCTGTGTCTCCCTCTCTCTCTCCCCCTCCCCCATTTATGCTCTGTCTCTCTCTGTCTCAAAAATAAATAAACGTTAAAAAAAAATTAAAAAAAAAAAAAAGAAATTAGACAATTAATAGGGTTTTTCTACCATGACGAATTGTGGCAATATTTCAATTGTGCTAAAGGCACTTGATTGACTTTTTCATGTTTGCTGAATTCCCACAAGGTGTCCAAACACAAGTCACATGCCGCGCAACCTGCTTCTGCAGCCTTCACTCCACCTTTCTCTCCTAGAGAGAGTAGGGACACTCATGTCCTCCAAGGTAACACCCATTCATGTCTCATTGCCTTTATTCTAACCAGAGGACCCCTTCTATAGATTTCTTAAGAGTGGAAAGAGTAGTTCTAAAGATGGTTTCTTCCTCTATGATCTTTCCAATTCCATATAATGCAGCAAAAATTGATTTCATTATAGGTTCCTGACTAATCCTCAGAAATCTCTTGGAATACAAACAAACAACAACAGAAAAAAAAAATTTCAGCATTGACCTCCTCTTTTAAAGTTGTGCAGTGTAAAGTTTCATTTAAAAAAAAATTCTTCTGGCTATCTAGGAGAAAGATCACACACAATGTGGCAGGGGAAATAAAGACACAAACATTAACATTTGAAATATGTCATTAGATAAGTATGAGTTCACTCAAGTCAGGGTTACCCAATTCTCCATGTTTTCCACGTGATCTATGATATGGGGGCCTACTTAGGGTCATTACATAACTAGGTAATAGCTTGTTTCTGGTCATCACCAAAAAAGCCTGGCTGACTTCTGCTAAGCTCTAACTAGACCTGTTTGGTTTTGATCCCATCTGCTTGAAAGACTTCTACAATTTTCCTTGTTAACTTCTATTCAACTTGCCATGTTTCCACTTTATTATATGGTACATAAAGCTTTCAACTGAGTGTCCCTCATTACAGTCATCAGATTCCTACACAGTTGTTAGCTTTTTCTGTCATTAATTCTGTATACTCCTATGGTGCACACATAGATTAATCTGCCTTCCTTCCCCTTTTTCAGCCACAGGAAGCCAAGTGCAGTGCTTCTGATCTACTTAGGACCTGATACCTCACTCATCACCTTTCATTTATTGCTTCCACAGGATCATGTGATAGGGATATGGATCACTCTCATTTTTCTGGAATGCTCATGTTCAACCAGTAATTTTGAATTATCATTAATCTCAACATTTCTTTTTACTTTCAGAGACTTTACCAAAAAAGATCAAGGTTAATTCTCTCTTCTCCAAAGAGCTATAGCAATAACAAACTATCTGGATCTCTTTCTCATTTCCCCAACTTGCCCTTCTAGAAAGAACTGGGAACTTTTCTTTGTGGAAAGGAGGGTTAAGAACAATCTAAGCAAGATGTCTGCTTCCACTGAAGATAATGTCCAGTCCTCAAGTGAAGGGAATTATCACAAATAGAAGCATGGGAGTTTACCATTGTAATAGGATTAAAGGGAGAGAGGGGAGGGGAGGGAGAGTTGGGATAGAAAATGGGAGAGTTGTGGGGCACCTGGGTGGCTCAGTCAGTTGGGCATCCAACTTCGGCTCAGGTTATGAGCCACAGTCATGATCTCACGGTTTGTAATTTCGAGCCCCACTTCGGGATCTGTGCTGACAGCTCAGAGCCTGGAGCTTGTTTCGGATTCTTTGTCTCCCTCTCTGTCTGCCCCTTCCATGCTTGCACTCTGTCTCTCTCTCTTAAAAATAAACATTTAAAAAAAATTTAGAAAATGGGAGAGATGGTGGTAGGAAAATGTGAATGTATTTCAGTTACTTTTGTTTTCTCATTCTTATAATGAGAAAGACTATTAGCCAAGATTGAGAATGAGGAGAGAGATTTGAGGTTTGAAGAAAGAGAAGTCAGAACTGAATGTCCTAGGGCGAATGACAAAGGGACCAAGGAAATGCTATTTGATTACCAGGAAGCATTAAGGGCTCACTTGAGGTTTGTGATTCTGAACTTAAAAGTGAGACCAGTAAGCATGGTCTGTAGTTTTCTCTAGCCATGCTTATTTGATTTGGGGTAGCAAACAAATGTGAAAAGAGTAGAATTTTAGGAGGGTAAGATTTTTACCAGTCATTTATACTTGAGGAAGAGGAGAAAAGTAAGAGATGAAACGTAAAATCAAAGAGGTGATTATAATGATGGATTATGGAATCTAAAATAAGTGCATGATACCCTTTGGAAAGGCCATAGGGTAAAAAGTTTGGAAATCTTAATGGGGAGTGGGTCACAGTTTTGTTTTTGTTTTAATATCCGACAGATAGTAAAATCTCTAGAAGAGAGTGGTAGTTGGAATAAAGTTATGGAGAAAATTATGACAAGGCTCTGTGTTACTGTAAACACAATGGAGATGTAGGAAAATAGAAGTCAGAGATATTCCTGGATTTCTGGAATATATGGGGTATTTGTATTTCTGGATCATGCTTATATTCCAATCAATCATGGCATCTGATGGGTTTAAACATATAAAATAATTTATACGACTTAAACCAGAGGGTCACTTATCTTTGGAATACTTTATTTGGATTATTTTTGACCAATAATGACAGTTTTCGTCCAAAATCCCCTCAAGACTATAATCTAGCCGAAAGGAATGTTATCAATCACTTTAAACTGAAAGAGGTAAGGGAGAAAGGAAAGATTATGTATAGAATACCACTGTGCCAACATCTATCCTAGATTCATTTTCTTCTGTTTTTTTTAAATGCTTTTTTTTAATATTTGTGTGAAAGAGAAAGAGTGTGAGTAGGGGAGGGGCGGAGAGAGAGAGATACAGAATTGTAAGCAGGCTCCAGGCTCTGACCTGTTAGCACAGAGCCTGATGTGGGGCTTGAACCCACAAACTATAAGATCGTGACCTGAGCTGAAGCTGGACACTTAACCAACTGAGCCACCCAGGCGCCCCATCATTGTTTTTTGTTTGTTTGTTTGTTTTGGTTTTAAGATTTTATTTTTAAGTAATCTCTATCCCTGACATGGGGCTGGAGCTCAGAACCCTGAGATCAAGAGTCGCACACTCTACCAGCTGAGCCAACCAGGTGCCCCTATTCTAGATTCATTTTCAAATATCTCTAATTTGATCTACACAATAACATTTATTATAGGACATATAAAGACATACCATAACCAGTTATTTGAAAATACAGTCTTAATATGATAAAGTTTAAGATGAAATGTGAATATTAGAATCAACCTAACAAAGACTTTTGAAAACTATTTTTCAAAGATGATTTTGTCATTACAAAATTAACCAGTGAAATATTTATGCAGTTATAACTGATCATGTTGAAGGCCCTGAACATCTAGTATTCCTATTTAGACTTTAAGCTCTGAAAATAATGTCTAATATCAAAATTGAGTAAACACATTTTCTTTTCCTAATTAGCAGGGAATAAAGTTGATTGCCCCTTATGAAGAACTGATAAGATGAGGTGAAAAATAAAGGAAGTGTCATTTGGGTTAAAATAACAAAAATTAACCTATTTAATATTTTCCACTTGAATCTACTACCATGAATATATAGTCATGGTAATCAGCACACCTCAAATCATGCTGCATTTCTAATTGATGGCTCAAATGAGGACGAGGAACATATATACAGTTGAACAGTTGGGTTTATTACTCATTACAGCAAGGGAGGACATACTTTGGGAGAACTCTGGAGTATCTCAGTTAGAAGGTGCTAGAAAGCACCTATTATAGAACTTGAGTTTTGGTTTTGAGACTTAGGGAAGGACCTAGGAAGCAGGAGGGTTTGTTTTAGATGGATGTTTTCAGAAAGCAGAGGCACTTCTTTGACTGTTCATCTCAGTGAATCTTATCTATAAGGAAGACAGAACACAATGAGGGTCAACATATGAGGGTAAAGAAATAGCATGCCCTTATATGAGCTAGAGTAGGCACACGTTTGCTATATAGTGGGCGCCACAGTGACTTTATTTTTGTCTGTTCTTAGATAGAAGAATTATTTGACAAAAAAATTATGAGGTGGCCTTATTTTATTTTATTTATTATAGTTTCAGAGTTACCTTGCCTGGAATTATTATTCCCTGACACTTTTAATGGATCTTAATAGTGGTAAATATAAACGGAGAGGTAGGTCTCTCGATTTAGTAAACTGTAGATGCAAGACTGTATTTAAATTCTGTCTTTTCTTCCTAGTTATGTGCGCCCCCTACACCTTTCCCAATATAAGTTCCAGTTTATCATATTTTACATATTTTACAATATTACATATTTACAATAGAGATGTTAAAGAACATCTTTCTCATAGAGTTTTGTGAATATTTACTAGATAAGCTATTTAGAAGACCTAACAGAATGTATAACACAAACTAAATATCTAGTGTTTCTTAGCTAAGAATATTATCACTTTCAAATATACAGTAAGTTTTGAGAAACTAACAGAATCAATTAAGAAAAACAGTGAGTCAAAGTTCTCTATGTAATTTTACTCAGTTATTTTCAATAATTATTTCAGTTACACATTATGCCAGAAAACAGTGAGAATAGAGGCACTTTCCCTGTGTTTAGTAAAATCTGTATAACCAAATCAAGCAAGCATTAAAAATTATTTCATAAGTGTGCCAGGGTTCTTTCTTAAATAGGTAATGCATTTTTAAAATAAAACAGCTTCCTTTAAAATATTTCTATGTTTGGGAGAAGTTATGTAAGTAGGGGCTTTTTTTATATTTTATTATTTTTAAGATTTAATTTTTAAGCAATCTCTATACCCAATGTGGGGCTTGAATTTAGAATCCCTGAGATCAAGGGTCACATGCTCTACTGACTGAGTCAGCTAGGTACCTCTTATTTTTACATTTTAAATATAGGTCCCCAGTACTGTATAGCAAGACCTTTTCCTACTCAAATATATTGCTTTTATTTTGCTGTTTTTCTAATTCATCATGTTAGAATTTCAGTTGGTAGCATTACTAAAATTATATACCTACAGAACATTTATACATTATTCTGATGTATCCTAATGTAGAAAAGTATATATCTGACTGATTTATGTTGCTATCTGAAAATAAATCTGAAATATCCTAGAGCATGGACACAACTTTGGACTATATTTTATCATTGGTTTTAGAGTGAAATAATATTACAAAAAAACTTTAGCATTTAAGTAATAAGCCCTTTTATTTTTTTTTTAATTTTTTTTAAAGTTTATTTATTTTTGAGACATAGAGAGACAAAGCATGAATGGGGGAGGGTCAGAGAGAGGGAGACACAGAAACAGGCTCCAGGCTCTGAGCTGTCAGCACAGAGCCTGACGCGGGGCTTGAACTCACAGACCGCCAGATCATGACCTGAGCTGAAGTCGGCCGCTTAACCGACTGAGCCACCCAGGCGCCCCAGTAATAAGCCCTTTTAGATAATAATAAATTGTAACTGGAAGTGTTTGAAAAGACATGAAATAAGTTTTTCTCTAATAGGGTATAAGTTCTACAAATTCATGGATTTTTGGTTTACTTTAGTCCTAATATTTTCCAGAACCTAGAATTTTGCCTGATGCATTGTAAATGACAAATCTATCTTTTGCTGAATAAATAAGTGAAATATTATGAATGTTTTATAAACTTCAAATTGAAAAAATATAAAAGAAGATGTGCAGTGCTTATAGTAATTCTGGCTGTGTAAAATACAGTTCACAGTTTATACACTTTAATTATCTGCTATAGAAAGTATGACCCTATATTTAAAATTATTATATTAGCAATTAAACCTTCAGAAGAAATTAAAGACCTAAGGGAAATAATGCCAAAATTGTAGTTGATTTAAATGTTTGAAATAGCTTATCTTAAGCAAAATACAATGGAACATTTTTTTTCTTCTAATAAATGAAGAAAAGTGGTTTTCCATTTTAATAACATTATAATTAGTCCAATAGTTTTTCTGTGGTATGTTTTCGATTAATTTCTATGCTGAAGACAATTAAAATAAGCCCTATATCATAATAGTGCCATGTTTTCCTTAACATTTTTTCCTAGTGTTTACTTCTCAAGGGACACAATAAAGTATAATTCTGTCTTTATTTTCGGTGCTAAGTATACTTAAGTTAACTCATTGTAATAAAATTATATAAAGAATTCTTTTTAAAGTACTTATTATGTTTATTTATTTGTTTTTGAATAATAAAGCACATATGAGCAGGGGAGAGAGGCAGAGAGAGAGGGAGAGAGAGAATCCTAAGCAGGCTCCATGCTGTCAGTGTAGAGCAAGGCACAGGGCTCGATCTGATGAACCATGAGATCATGAGCCAAAATCAAGATTTGGACGTTTAACCGACTGAGCCTAAAGAACTTTATTGAAATATAAAATTCATAGTATAAAATTCACCACTTTAGGTGTACGATTCAATGATTTTTGGTAAATTTAGAGTTATGTAACCATTACCACAGTCTTATGTTACGACATTTCCGTTCCCCCAGAGTCTTCTTGGGTATGTACACAATCCCTGTTCTAATCTGAAAGCTCAGGTAATCACTAATCTACTTTCTGACTCTATAGAAAGACCTCTTTTAGCCTCTTTATATAAATGGAATCATAAATTATTTTTAATCTGACTTTTCTCATTTAGCATATTTTTGAAATTCATCTATATGATAGCATGTATTAGTACTTCATTCCTTTTAATTGCCAAATAACATTCCATTGTATGAATATGCAGATTTTTCTCATTCACTCATTAATTCATGAATTATGAATTGTTTCTAATTTTTGGCTGTTAAGAATAATGATTGCATGAACATTTGAATACCTGTCTTTGTGTGGACATATTTTCATTTCTCTTGGGTAAATTCCAAGCAGTGGAATTTCTGGGTCATAGGGTAAATTTATGTTTCACTTTTTATGAGACTTTCAAGTTGCTCCAAAGTGGTGGTGCCATTTTACATTCCCGTCTACAGTGTATGAGGGTTCCTCTTTCTCCATCTCCTCACTAACACTTGCCATTGTATATCGTTTTATTATAGCCATTCTAGTGCATGTAAAATGGTGTATCATTGTGGTTTTCATTTACATTTCCTTCATAACTAATGATATTGAGCATCTTTCCATTTACCTATTGTCCATTAATATATCATCTTTGGTGAGGTGTATATTTAAATCTTTTGCCCATTTTTTCATTGGGTTTTTGTGCTCTTGTTTTTGAACTGCGTTATCATATAATTAGGATAAAAGTATTTTATCTGAAGTCTGATCTGCAAGTAATTCATTTTATTGTGACTTTTCCTTTTATTTTGTTAATGGTGTTTTTTTTGTGTGCATGTGTGAGGTATAATCATTTAAAATTTTGATAAGGTCTAATTTATTATTTTTTCTTTATTGGCCCTCACCTAAGGATATAGAGAATTATACCTGTGTGTTCTTCTAAAAGACTTATAGTTTTAGTATTTACATTTAGTTCTGTGATTCATTTTTAGTTCATTTGAAAATAGAGTTATAAATTTATATTTTTTGCATGTCAATACCCAATTGTCACAGCACCATCTGTTGGAAATAGTATTTTTGCTCCTTGAATTGCCTTGGCAGTTTCATCGCAAATTAACTATAAATGTGAAAATTTATTTCTAGACTTTGAATTATGCTCCATTTATCTATAATTCTATACCTGATGTCTTGATTGCATTTCCATGTAAATTTTAGAATTTGCCACAAAATTATCAATTTCTGCAACAAACAAACAAGCAAACACACAAAACAATAACAACCCCAAGCAAAAAAAATCGCAGGGGCTTTAATAAGGGATTGCATTGAATCTATAGATGAATTTGGGAAGGAATGCCATGTTAACAATATTGAGTCTCCCTTTTGCTGATCATGGCCTGTTTCTTAAAGATGTTCTTTAATTTCTCCCAGCAATGATTTTTATTTTTCAGTGTATAAGTCTTATAGTACTTTTTAAAACATACTCTGAAATATATTTTTATGCTACTAGGAATGCATTTTTTTAAATAAAAATTTTTTTAGTGTTTGTTTATTTGTTTAGAGAGAGATAGAAAGCAAGCAGGGGAGGGGCAGGGAGAGAGGGAGACAGAATCCCAAGCAGGCTTCACATCATCATCATTGAGCCTGATGTGGGGCTCAAATTCACGAACTCTGAGATCATTACCTAAGCCAAAACTGAGAGAGACACTTAACAGACAGACACCCAGGCACCCCAGGAATGAATTTATTTCTTACTTTTGTTTTTAGACTGTTTTTTGATAGTATATAGATATTTGTTGACATTGGTAGATAGATCTTACATCTGTCTAATTTGATGAACTCATTTGTTACTTCTAGAAGTGTTTTGGTGCATTTTTTTAGGGGTGTTGTGTTTTGTTTACATCTAGAGGATCGTGCTGTATGCAAATAAAGACAATGTTATGTCTTTCTCTAAATCTGGATGCTTTTTATTTATTTATGTTGATTTATTACACTTGGTGAACTTGCAGTCTAATGTTCAGTGTACATAACAAGTCATTATCTTTGTATTATTTCCAGTTTTTTGAAGGAAGGATGCGTTTTTAAATGATGAAATGTAATGTTGGTTGTAGGTTTTTCCTTAATGCTCTTTATTATGTTGGGAGGTTTTTCTCCTACCTCTACCTCTCGTTTGCTGAGAATTTTCATAGTAAAGGAATGTTGGATTTATAGTGAATGGGTGTTGAATTTTATCAAATGTTTCTTTCCTTGTGATGTAGTTGGCTTTGGTATTAAATACTGGACTCAAAATGAGTTGGCAAGTGTTCTCTCCATTTCTACTTTTTGGGGAAGTTTGTGAAGAATTAGCATTTCTTCTTTAAATGTTTGAATGAAGGCATCCATGAAGTTATCAGAGCCTAGAGTTTTCTTTGTAAATTTTATTTACTAACTCAATTACTTTGTTACTGTTCTATTCAGATCTTCTATTTCTTCTCCTTTCTCTTTTTCTTCTTCCTCTACTTCTTTTTCTTTTTCCTCTTCCTCCTCCTCCTTCTCCCTTTCCTCCTCTCCCCCTTTCCTTCTTATTCTTCTTCCTCTTTAGGTATGTATGTATAGTTGACTCACAGTGTCACATTAGCTTCAGGTGTACAATTTAGTGATTTGACAAGTTTATACATTATGCTATGCTCACCACGAGTATAGCTACCATCTGTCCCATTACATCACTGTTACATTATCATTGACTGTATTCCTTATGATCTGCTTTTTATTTCTGTGACTTACTCATTCCATAACTGGACTCCTGTATCTCCCTCTCCCCTTTACCCATTTTGTCCAATCCTCCACACCCCTCTCCTCCAACAACCATTAGTTTGTTCTCTGTATTTATAGTTCTGATTTTTTTGTTTGCTTATTATTTTTTTAGATTCCATTTATGAGTGGATTCATATGGTATTTGTCTTTTTTATTCTAACTTATTTATTTCATTATATTTCATTTATAACTTAGAGCATTATACCCTCTAGGTCCAACCATATTGTCTCAAATGCCACAATCTTTTCCTTTTATGGCTTTCTAATATCCCATTGTGTGTGTGTGTGTGTGTGTGTGTGTGTGTCTGTATATGTATGTATATATAACACATTTTCTTCTACCATTCTTCTGTTGATGGATACTTAGGTTGCTTCCACAATTTGGCTATTGTAAATAATGCTGCAATAAACATAAAGGTATATATATCTTCCTGCATTAGTGTTTTCATTTTCCTTGAAAAATATCCAAGAGTAGAAATTGGATCATATGATATTTCTATTTTTAATTTTTTGAGAAATCACCATACTATTTTCTACATTGGTTGCACCAGTTTACATTCTCACCTTTCTCCTTGAGTTATGGAAATTTGTGTTTTTAGAAATTTTTCCATTTATATGCTAATATATTCATAGTTAATATCAAGTTCTTCATATTATTATCATAATAATTTTAATATGTGTGATATAAGTGATTATGTACATTGTTTCATTCTTGATTTTGTTAATTTGTATCACCTTAAAATTTTTTTTTTATGTTTATTTATGTTTGAGAGGAAGAGAGACAGAGAGACAGAGTATGAGCAGGGTAGGGGCAGAGAGAGAAGGAGGCACAGAATCTGAAGCAGGCTCCAGGCTCTGAGCTGTGAGCACAGAGCTTGATGCAGGGCTCAAACTCATGGACTGCAAGATCATGACCTGAGCTGAAGTCAGATGCTCAAGCAACTGAGCCACCCAGGTGCCTCTATATCACCTTTTTTAGTTGTCAGTCTACCAAAATATTTGTCAATTTTATTAATCTTTTTAAACAACCAACTTTTGGTTTTATTGATTTTTCTAGTTTTCCTCTTAAATCTTTATTATTTCTTTATTCTTCATGTTTAGTTTATTCTTCTTTCTCAGTTCTTAAGATAGATAATTAGATTATATTTTTTTGGAATCTTTATTTCTTCATGTAGATTCAAGTTACTGTGTTGCTTTTTCCTTTGAGCTTGAATATTTCCTTAGCATGTTTTTAAGACTGGTCTGCTAATGATGCATTTTTGAACAATAGTATCTATGCATATGGAACTCTTGGTTGACAGTTTTAATTTTTTGTTGCTTTGAGGGAGAGATTTTATTGAACTCCTCACTCAGTCATTCTGGAAATTAAAAGGATACTTGAAAACAAATGAAATAGCTTACAAACAAAGAAGGTAATTTGAACAGAAATAAAGGAAAAAGGCTATGACATTAACTATGGCTTCGTTATTGATGGGTTTGATTGTTGATTCTTTACTCATTCAAGGTTCTAATGGATCTAAATATTTGACTTCTCACCAGTAGTTGGCCAAGATCTAATGGCTTTATTCTTACCATATTTATTTCACTTTAAATACTTGTATAGAATAAATAGAATAAAATAAATAGAAAGGATCTTAATTATATGTATTAGATAGCTGTATTTTTTAAAAATCCTATTTGGAAATCTCTGCCTTTAAATTACATTTATAATTATTGATGTGGTTGGATTTACAACTGCCTTATTGCTATTTTTATAGTATGATTAATTGTACTTCAATGTGAAGATATCCATTCTACCTCTACTCTTTTCCTCCTAATGCCCACATTCAGTGTTCTTGATTGTAAGAGATAGAAACCTGTTTGACCTGAAATAATAAAAAATCAAAAAGTATGAATGAATTTGTTCACATTATGGAACAAATTGGAACTAAGTTGTATCTTAAGTACATCTAAAAATTCAAATGACTCATAAAGTGCTTGTTTCTGTATTTGATTTCTTCTTTATGATTTTATTTCAGTAGCAAAAAGACCAATGTGACACACAGATTTGTATCCCACCTTTTTGGGCACTGCAAGGGGAAATGATCATAATTTTCCCCTAAGTATGAGCAAGAGTTCCAGGAATGATAAACATTGGTTATGACTTACTGCTGAGCCCATCATTATGGCCAAGGGAATGGATGTATTTTATTGGTTAGGTATGTGTCAATGATTGTCACAGGTACAAAAAGATATTATAAACTACTCCAGTAGACTAAGCCTCCCAAATGTAAACAGATAGTGTTTTTGAAAAAACAAAAAACAAACCAAAAAAGAATGTTTAACTGGCAAAAACAACGGCCTTTTACTATACCCTCTCCATGATATACTTTTTTACTCCTATTCTTTTTTTTTCAATGTTTATTTATTTATTTTGTGATAAAAAAAAGCAGGAGTAGGGGAAGGATAGGGAGGGTGAGAGAGAATCCCAAGTAGGCTCCACACTCAGCACAGAGCCCAACGACTGTGAAATTGTGACCTAAGCCAAAATCAAGAGCCGGATGGTCAACTGACTGAGTAAACCAGGTGCGCCTTACTCTCCTATTTGTAATTGGTTTTATTTTCCCCAGAATCTAAGTGTTTGTAAAAGTGTCCTAGTTGACAGTGCCTACCCTACTCATTGAGTGGAGTGAGATAACTCTTTATCAATTTCTTAGAGTTCTGACAATTTCCATAAGTAATAAAATGTTATATTTCCACTGGCATTAAAATGAGGCCAAGTGTACCACATTGCATCCCTCAAATATTTCTACACATGTGTGTGTGTCTTCATGTGCACACAGACACACACACACACACACACACACACACACACATATTCATATCTATAACTCATCCTACATGTTCTTCTTACACTATGGCTGGCATCCCTCTTATGAAGAAGCAAGAGGTCTTTTCTCCTTACATAGAATGGAGCTTATGGCTGTCCTGACCAATAGTGTGGGAGAATTTTATACTATGTGATTTTTGAAGCTAACCCACAAAATGATACAGCTTTCTTGCCCAGCTCTCTCTGTCTCCCACAACATTTGCTTTTGTATCCCAGCCACCATGATGTAAGAACACCTACACCACATGGAGAAGTCACGTACAGGTGTTCTAAGCAATAACAACAAGCAAGGTCCCAGGCATACCAAGCATCAACATCCAGACATTTGAGTTAGTAGGCCTTCAAATGATTATAACCCCCAGATTTTGAGCTGTTCCACCTGATGCCAAGTGGAGCAAATCAAACAATTCTGCTAGGCCAAGCCGAAATTGGACATTAGTTAGAAAAATAAATAATGGTATTGTTTTAAGCCATTATATTTTGGATACCTTGTTAAGTAGCCATACTAACTGCAATTAAAGAATACACGTATTTTAAAACATACATATTACTCTTTTGTGTCTATGCAGTACTGCTAAAGAATAAATCATATGAAAAGTTAACCTCTAGATGACTTTTGATGTGAAAACGTAGGGTCATAACTAAAAGGCTACTGGCAGCTAATTCTGGAAAGGAAAGAATATGGTGACTTGGTAGATAGTTTGATTTATCTCTTTTAGTATGAGCTCAAGGTGTGCTACGACAAATGTTTGCCACATATTTATCAGGAAGAGTGGAAATCAATGTGAATTGTTAAAACTCTCAAAGGGATGCTTGTTTCTGAAGCAATCAAAACCAAAATATATGCTTCTAGTATGTAATCCTTGACAGGTTAATGTCTCTAAAAATATACCACTCATTTCTTTTTGGCATTTGCTACTAATCTCCATTAAAGCAATTACTTAAATTTTAACTGTCTTCATTTTGGGTGGAGTAATTTAGTAATGCATCTAAAATTAGTTATTTTAAATTTTAAAAATTAGTTGTACTGCTTTCATTACCTATCTCTCTAAAAATTATCTGCAGAATTATTACTTTGAGAAACCATTTTTTTTTAGATAGACGTCTTTGCTATGTAATTGCTCTGGTGTACCCTAAACAAAGAAAGCTAGTTATCACATATTAGGATACTAGTAAATACTTAGGTCTTTGGGAAGATAGGTGACAGACATACAATGCTGTAAAAAGCCAGACATGGTGAAGGATGTAATTTCTTACCATAACATTCTATGGAAGACTCAATGAACTTACTGAGGTAGTGAACAGAATGAAATTTTATTTGAATGGAATAAACCAGGTAAAGATAATGTGGGTCAATAACTATGTTACTGCTCAGACCTTCAGAATCAAATTCTCAAATCTCTTCTTGGGAGTATAGCCAACCATAAAGAAATGTCTAAACACATAAATTTGAGTTGTAGTAAATCATTTTGGACAATAATTCAAGGATAATGGTGACTTGTTAACCTTCAGAACCCTGGTATCAGAATGTTAGACAATAGGCATCATTTGTGAATTAGTAATACAGTGCTAAAAACAGTTTCTCCATAAAAGTTAAATAAATTAGTCATTGTGGGAAAGACATTAGATTAAATGCATTGGTAGGAATGTGAGTGTGTGTTTACATAAGTGTTCATGTGTGTAAGTGCATATATGTGTGCATAAATAAAATATTCATGTGAGTAATCATAGGAATTAACTTGGATATAAAATGAATGCATGATCTGAATATTCAAATAAAGAATTTAGATAAAAATGCTTATTCAATATTTTTTGAGTGTGTAATCTAAACAAGAAGGTGTGAGGGGCGTCTGGGTGGCTCAGTCGGTGAGCGTCCGACTTCAGCTCAGGTCATCAGCTCACAGTTCGTGGGCTTGAGCCCTGTGTTGGGCTCTATGCTGACAGCTCAGAGCCTGGAGCCTGCTTTGGATTTCGTGTCTCCCTCTCTCTTCCCCTTCCCTGCTCATGCTCTGTCTCTGTCTCTCAAAATTTAATAAACATTACAAAAAAATTTAAACAAGAAGGTGTGGGTTGGGTAATTTTAATAATATTATGAAGTTTTGGTACTCTGGTTGAATTGGCATCAAATTATCAGTTTTTAAATTATTTCATTTTACCAAAGCTGTATGTGAATGCATTAAAATAATTTTACAATATTAGTTATCAAAAGTTCAAGCCTTAGGTTGATTGATTGTCTGGGTATATAATTAAGATTTGGAAACAATTTTTCCTTGACTTTGAAACCATTGCTCTGCTGTTTTCTACCTTCCAATATTGCTGTTGAGCTCAGATGCTTGTCTGGTTTTCTACTCTTTATATGTGACTTTTTTTTTCCTTTCTGTAAGATTTTAGGATTTTCTCTTTGTTCTTGTGTTCTGAATTTTCCTGATGATATGCCTTGGCATGAATTCTCTTATGATTCATTATGCTGCACTTCTTCAACTTGGAAGTCAAGTCTTTCAGGTTTTGGATATTTTCCTGAATTATTTATTTGATAATTTCATCTCCAACCGTCTCCCCATTTCTTTGTTCTTTTTTCTTTTTTTTTTTTTCTGGAACTCCTTTTATTTGCACTTAGGAATTTTGCTCTGTCCTTATAATTTTTCATATTCTCTGTACTACTTTCCTGGTCTTTGTGTTTTTGTCTTTGTATTTTTCCTACTTCCTAAGAAAGTTTAAGAATTTTTATCATTAGCACTGTATAAGAATGTCTATATTCCCACATCCCAACTAATTTCATGAATTATCTGGCTTTCTACAGATAATTTTTGCCTACATAGTTACTATAAAATTATATATTTCTGTGATTTTAATGTGTGTATATATCTTATTATTTGTTTGAAAACCCCTTCATACAACTGGCCTTTGGAACTTATTCCATTGTAAAATGTCTATTCTTCCTTTACTCCCCTTATTAATTTTGGAATTCCTTTTGTTGATACTGCTCATGGATTTTATGAGTTTCTTTTATATTTAGTTACTGGTCTCTTGTTGATTTTAGACACTCCCTGTAATTTATCCTAACCCTTTCTTAATTAATTGATTTACTCACAGTGTTCTTCATTGGAAAGAAATTCTTAATTTTATGTAATCAAATTTATCAATTTACTTTTGCAATTTTTGGACTTTTGAATATTTACTTGAGAAATTGAGTGTGTCAAAGATATTCTCCTATGTAATTAACTATTGTTAACATGTTGATCACTTGTCCAATGATATTTTCCCATTTTATTCACTATTAGTTTTGTAGCTTTCCTTTTAGCATCTGAAGTTCGTCTTTGTATATTGTTTTAGGTAAGGATCTGGCTTTATTTTTCTTGATATGGTAAATTTAATCACAACTTCTGCCAAAACAGTATACCATTTCTTCATTGATTTGTGTTAACATTATTATATACATTTTGTGTTTATATGTACATAGATCTCTTTATCCTCATTTCTGGCCATTGTCCTATATTTTTCTTGAGTCAATGTAATATTCTATTTGTAGTTGTGACTTTATAATGTGTTAATATTCTGTTTGATAACCAGTATTGAAAATCATCTAATTAATAAACCTGCTCTTGAAATGAAAACTTTAAAAGTTTTACCTAGGAACATTTTAAAGGAACAATCAATTATAAGCTGATTTATTTTATAAATGTTTGGAAAAGAAAATGAATTAAACTGAAGTCACTTAAAAGTAATTTTCTATAGCTTGCTTACGAGTGTAACTGAAACATACATCTTAATTTGCTGATGTTTTCATATTTGGTCTAATAGAATGTTTAATTATTTGGCAAAATAAGAAACCTCCAGCCTGTATTTACATAAAACAGATGGTTCTTTAAATTGTTAAATATATTTTTGGAAAACAAGTAAATAGTTTAAGTATCTGTAACATGCTTAATAGAAAGGAGAGAGATGGAGAATTGATTAAATACAGAAATTTATTCTGTTCACATTCTGTACCTTCACCATGATTTTTGCTACTTTCCATCATTTATAATACTTTTTACTTTAAGGCTGATTTTTCTATCCTCTAATAAACATGACTTATTTTCGATTATGAACTACACTGCAGTTGGTACTGCTCTACCTGTGTATATCTGTGTGTATTCTATTTAATTATTTCTTTGTATTTTATTCTGTGTAAAACTGATATTTGGTTTTGTTCAACTCTATTATATGTTAATTTTTACTTTAATAATTTGTATTTCTATCATTTCTTTTCTTTCAATTTGTTTTGAGTTATTTAATAAGCTTTTCTAGCTTCTTAAATAAAAGTTCATTTATAGTCAACATTTCTTATTTTTTTATGTTTTAGAGTCTATATATTTTCTACTGCATATTGCTTTGGGTTTTTCCCACATATTTTGCAATTGCTTTTTTTTTTTTCCTTCTTTACCAAATGATTACTTAGAAGTTTATGCTCACATTTCCAGTTGCCTATTGGTCATAGGCTTTCTGTTGATTAAGTGAGAAAAAGTGCTATAGTACTTAGCATAATTCCTAGCAAATAGTTCAGTAAATGCTCTTTGATACTGATAATAATGTTCATAAATTAATTTCTTAATTTCTTTCTTAATTTCAAGGTTTAGTTGTGTTATTCTGAACTTTATCCATTTATAGCTTTTCATACATAGAGCATGTCCTAATTTTTTAAAACTGTCTTCCATCCTTGGCTTACTTGTTGCACAGAAGTAACCTTCTATTCTGACCATTCATTTCCTGCTTCACCTATGGGTGATTTAAAACCCCCATTAAAATGTATGTCTTTATAGGATCTCTTTGATACTTGCATTATATTTTGTCTATATGCCATACGCATGTATGTTGTATAAACTGGCCCAAACTAATCATGCAGCTCCGCATTAACTGCTTTTCCCCTGCCTTATTTTCTGTAGTTCACCTTCCCCCTCCAACAGAATAAGATACTGGCCTTCCTTGAAGACATATGCTTGTTCATTCTTCACTGATACTCTTCCTTCTGTCTAGCCTATCTCTGTCACCTCTTTCTCAGTCTTGGCCTCTTTACGTTGCAATTTCTTCCAAATTCACCCTGGGTAGTTTCATTTCTTGGAAGATTTTCCTGAGCATACTGACTCTAACTCTATAAAATTGGTTTAACTCCTCATTTGATCTTCCCTTGCTAACTCTGTGTGATACATAACTTCATGTCTCTCTTATACCATCTAAGCCATTGAAATGAAGAAAATGTATTGTGTTTGTCTATCACACTCCCTTATTGTCCAGAAAGTAACAAACCCCCATGTTGTAAGGGAAACTGGGCATGAGTATAGAAAAATTAGAATTATTCTTTTTCTTTTCTTTTTTTTAGAGAGAGAGAGTGTGTGTGTGAGCAGAAGAGAGGGGCAGAGAGAGAGAGAGAGAGAGAGATAAACTTAAGCAGTCTCCATACTCAGCATGGAGCCTGAAGTGGGGTTTGATCCTATGACCCTGGGATAGTGACCTGAGCCCAAATCAAGAGTTGGATGCTCAACTGACCGACCACCCGGCACCCCAAATTAGAGTTATTCTTATAGCTGTGGTGAAGGTCTGGTTGCCACAGCCAAGTTCTAAAACTCAAATATAGATTGAATAATCACACTTAGTCCACATGAGAAATTGTTCCTTTCAGAAGCCAAGTGACAAAAGCCAAAAAATTATATGCCAATCAGATAAGTTAGTGTCTATGTGGATCACATAAAATGAACCCCAAAGTCCTGGGATTACATAGCAGAAGAAAATGTCCAAAATCAAGTTCAAACATACCCAGATTGCACGGATGGTATGGATGACAGAGTTGGAACAGAAAAACATCTGGATTTGGTCAGGGTAAATCTAAAGTAGTGCTGAGATGAGTCATGGGTTTATGTCCCAAAAAGTAACAAGAGGAACAGAGGACATTTGTCTCTTTCAAACCTTTTATCTCCAGAACTCAAAGGCAGGTTTTTCCTGAAGTGATTTGGCTAGAATGTGTGTATAGTGTTGCACTGGCTGGACATTACCTTATGTTCATAGTGGTCATGATGTTTTAAATTAATTGATCAGTGTTACATATTCATACATGCACAAAAAGGCTATCCATGAGGCTATTCATAGACAACTGTTCATCCATAGACTATCTCCTTTCTAACACATACACACACATAAACACATGCATACACACACAGACACACATACACACACACACACACACACACACAGATATCCAGCTTTATGGATACTACTTCTCCCTAAAACTGGGGGAGAGGATGGAATGAGAGGAGGGAAGGATCTAAATCCTGCATTCCACTTCATATAGAGATCATTGGCTTGAGTGCCTGAGACTTTCCAGTGTTATAACCATTCCTACAGCATTCCTGTGACCCCCGTAAAATCATACTTGTAATCCTGAAATGGTTCTTTCCAACTTTGTGGTTAGAGGTGAAATCAATGGCTTATACACCCACAAGCTCGTGCTACTTTAGAAGTCTCAGAAGCTGCTGTGTACTCAACTTTTTCTTTGCCCCTGTTGGTAAATCATCAACTTCATCTTTGTAGTTGACTCAGAGCACTTGTCAGGGAGAGTGCTTCTCTGGATGAGCTGATTGAGAGGATTACCAAGTGTCTTTTTCTGGTCTGTTTCCATTGCTACCCAAAGTCTATTTGTTTTCCTAAACTTCTGGGTTTACCCCTACCCCATCCATATCAATATTCAGCTACTAGAAGTTCTACCTTTATTTTGCTATAATTTAAATATCCTGTGGTTCTCTCAATTTCTATGTAATATACTATTTGGTGGTATATATCTGGTTACTTCAACATCTTCTAAGACATTTTAGATAATAAGTACATAATACAGCTGATATTTTGTAAGATTGGGGAGTTATTCTGAAAAAAAAATAGTAGCCCTTCCTGCATTCTTGTGTCTTTATCTTATCTTTTAATCATGGGTAATGTGTTATGTATTTTCTCACTTCAGTATAAACTTTCCATGTAACCTGTAATCACCAGCTGACTTATCAGTGTGCCCCCTTTAGTCCTTAATCTCCTATAGCTACTTCTCCTTCATATAGGTTTCAAGGCTTCAAGCCTATAACGCTTTTTTGTTTGAAAATTTCTGCAGATACTAAAAAAATTATTTCTTTGAAAACATTCAAATGGGAAAAAAGATAGATGGTTAAGTAGGCTTGCCAACAAGCCATGGCCACATTAGGGAAATATATTTATGCCTGTGTGTTTATGAATGAGTGTGTGTATATGTGTGTGCTTTATGAAGGGAATTTGTTTAGGGGAGAGGATACAAGTCAGTGTACTGTGTCCATGATCGATGTGTTTATCTTTGCCTTTGCCAGCTATGTTGTGATTGGTATCAGATATATAGGTAAGTTTGTATTCTTCACACAGGTTGCCAAGGTTCAAGGTTATGAAGTTATGTACTCTACCATTTGATCATCCAGTTTGACATATTTAATTTTTTTTTACATTTATTTACTTTTGAGAAACAGAGTGAGACAAAGCGTGAGTGGGGGAGGGGCAGAGAGAGAAGGAGACACAGCATCTGAAGCAGGCTCCAAGCTCCAAGCAAGCTGTCAGCACAGAGCCTGATGCAGGGCTCGAACCCACAAACTGTGAGATCATGACCTGAGCCAAAGTCAGGCGCTCAACCGACTGAGCTACTCAGGTGCCCCCCAGTTTGACATATTTAAAAAACACAGACAAAAGCCTAGGCACTGTGAGAGTAGACTTCCATAGGAGACTCCATCTCTCTGAAAATAGCATGGCCAGATGTTGGGTGGCCCACCGAGTTAAGGGAAAAATGTGATGTTACATAATTACAGCTACCGTGTAAACTAGATCTTCAAAAGTAAAGCAATAAACGAAAACTTAATTCAAGTCAAAATGCATTCTCTCACTCAATGAGCTAAGTGATTTAGTGTAGAGACTGAGCTGCCAAAGTCCAACAAAAATCTCACTGCTCCAAGATAAAGGGTATGCAGGGAGGTGCAGGACCATGACACTGAGGTCAAGCTGGCCCTGGATGAAGGTTCAACACGAGAGAGTAGAAAGGGTGGGGGGTCTGAAATAATTCTGAAGTCGGAGAATGACCCAGCATAGCATAATGTGGATGGCTCCCTGCAGGATTAAAGACAGTGCCAGAGTGTGGTCCTCTGTACTTATTGTCTGTGTGTCCCCTTTTTCAAAGAGGTTGAATTGGAAGCACAGAAGAGAAATCACCTACAGCAAGGTAAGGCAGAGACTTTGTTTATGTTGGTACCTGTTCTGCTTTGGAATCCTTACATTCATACCTGAATTTAGAGAAAATCATCTTGCAACAGATATGCTTACCACAATGCTGATCAGATGTATGTCCCTGAGTAGCAATATTGAGAAGGGAACTTCTGCTGCATTCTGATGATTTCTAAGTAATAGTTCCCTTAAACAAAACACATTTAGATTGTAGTTTAATAGGAATTCCAACCCTTAGCTATGATCCACTTATTTGCCAAAAATTGTTTTTAGTTGGTAAAGAAAACTTAATATTTCATAGTGCTAGCTTGTAAGAGGCATTTTCTTTACGTGGGCATTTTGTAAAGCAACAACAAAACAACGACAACAAAAAAATTCACACTGAATACTCAAAATTTTCCTTATTGTTAGGTTTTGTCCTTGAAAGTGGGCTCTCCATTTCTTAGCTTCTTTTTCTTTTTCATGCTGATTCTTTCTTTTGCTTATGAAGAAGCTTCTTAACAACTATTCCTGGAGTCCTGGTGCATGCTTTCTCTAAGATTTACTTATATAAATAAAAAGAGAGGGTAAATTACCTTCTTTTCTTCAATCTCAGTATCACCTGGCCGTGTCCTCCAGCATTAGTGCTTCGTATTGCAGTCACACTGCTCTTGCCTTTAGTTGATAATTTCACGGCACGTTTGTCACACCTAGGTGCTGATCAGATTCAATTTCATCTCCCCTTTATCCTGTATCTGTGTCTTCTATGTGCTTATTAAATGCTGTTCTTTTCCTACTGGGTAACTATTTAAAGTTATCCTGACTGTGTCTTCTGGACAGATTTCGAAAGTATTGAGCTTTTTTCAAAAGATACCAAATCACAGTGATTTTTTTTTGACTTGGAAGAGTCAAACTTTGGAATATACAGTTCATGCCTGTGTTTGGGGTCAAGCAACATTTTACTGTACCAGAGCTCCTAAAATAAATGTGAGCTTACTTTCTCTAGGAGAATTTGTACCTCACCACCAGTTATACAATATAAAATAGAAATATGGAGGAGAAACTTGATACCTGAAGATTTTAAGATATAAGTTGAAAATGTGGTTAAAATAGGAAATCTCTCCCTCCTTTTGCTGGTTTTTGGTGTTCACATTCTAGTAATGTAACCAAATTACAACTGTCTTGATTTAACCATGTTAGATTTTTCCAGATTTTTGACTCTTTGAAGAAGGATGTATTTATTTCATCATGAAGCCATTGACTGATTTTTGTAATTCAAAGGTAGCAAATCGGGAACTTCTCAAAGTCCCTATAACCTTTAAATGAAAATTAGCAAACCTCAAGTTCTTTTAGGTTTTATCAGAATTTTTTGAGAGTTTCTACTTTGCCTTATTTTGTGCAATTTCTTTTTCATTATTATGAATCTAACAATAGTTTGGCACAGACAATTTGATATAAAAACGCTTGGATTCAAAATCTATTTCTATGACTCAGTAACTGAGTGAGGAGAATGGTTTAGGGCAAGACAGTTGGGCTCCTAAGACCTGTTTTCTTTTGTCTACAAAAGGAACATAACACCTCCATTTCTTTATTCCAGAAACTCAAAATGAAGTATATGCCAAATACACACATGTGTATACACTAAATTTATATAATCTATTGCTAAGTCTTAAATGTAAGTTAAATACATCATGTGATAATCAATGGAAGAAACAGTATTTTTTTCCAGCACCAAAGTAAAATCTGCTATTTTGAATAATTGAGCGTTAGTGTGTAAATCCACAATGAGAAGTTTTCCCAATGGATTCTCATTGTTAGTTTTGTGTTTTTATTATTTTTACTTTATGCTCCCATTTTTTGTGTTTCACTTTAGACTCTAAGTACTGAATAAGGTAATAGTGTAGGATACTGAAAGTTAAAATGCATTGAATAATAGGAAGTTATGTGTTAATGAGAGACTGGTATGAGAGAATGTGGGTGTGCAGAGGGAGAGACTAACACGGCCAACTCTAGTAGAAAGAGATAATCACATGGCAAGTAGCATGGGAGAAAGGCCTTGAAGGACATGTAAGCTTATAGTAAAGCTTATAATAAAGAAGAAAAGAATTCTGGACAGAAAGAATAGCTTATGGAAATTTATGATGCTCTAAAGGGGTAAGTTCTAATTGGTGACTAGTAATTAATTGGTGTACCTGAAGTCTGCACATATGAAAGACTGGAAAAATGAAACTGGAGATTTGAGGCAAGATAATAATTACACTTTATTTTTTTGCCTGATTAAGGAATTCGAAATATATACTGTGGGGAAAATTGGATACTTTGAAGAAGTATTAAGAAATATTAAGAATATTAAGAAATATATATCTATATATATATACACATATATTTCTATATTCATATATATATACACACATATATACATATATATGGATTTTTTTATGTAAAGAGACTAGAAATTGATAAGAATTAGGAGTTTTAGAAATTGTATATGCTAAAATGGGAAATAAGTAAGAGTTGAATTAAAGCAGTGGCAATGAATGAGAAAAGGGGTGAATTTGATAAAGAATTTTTTTTCAAAAGAAAATATATCTGAATCTCATAGGTAGAGAGTTCAGAGACACTTGGTGTATTAGGAGAGTCAAAATATAGAGTAAAAAAAAGAGATGGAGATAGAGAAAGAGAGAGAGAGACATTGAAATAGAGGTTGCTAAGGCATGTGACAAGTCTGGGGAAGGATTGAGTCATCCTTCAATGGTAGGGATGGAAGAAAACATCATGTCAACATAGCAAGATTTGAGAGCAAAGGATTCCCAGCTTGGAGTTTTCCAATACAAACTTTTGCTTCTGCCATAATCCTCCCCAAACTTACATGTGGGAAATCTGAACAAGAAAGTAAGAGTGCTGATTAATCTGAAGGCTGAATAAGAAACCTATGATGGGAAGCAGCTCTAGTAACTGGCTTCCCAGTACTTTCCATTCATTAAAATCAATTTATAACATGACAGCTAGGGACATAAAATTGCATGTAATTAATTCGCAACAATATTGTTAAGTGAATTTAAATCTAATTATAGAATGGGTGCAAAGAGCTTACCTACCTTTTTTTTTTTTGACTCAGTTCAGTTATTTACTCTGAGCTCAATGAAGAAAATGTGAATGAGTTCAATATTAGAGAATAAAAGATATCTAAGATCTTAGATATAAGTCATAGATTAGATTTTTTTGTCTCTGTGTAAAATTAGCCTAAAGAACTTTCTACTCAGGTAATAACCAGAAAGAAGAGAGAAACAGTAGATATGGCTTTATACAGTATCTCTGTCTTTGGGAGATATAAAAATATTTCTAACTGTAGGTATGAGAGCTCATTTCAACATTTCTGTTATCACCTCTCTCTCATTAGCGTTTATGACTGTGTTCAGCTGTGCATATAGGCTCCGGTATAGTTAACCAGACCTCCATGCAACACTTACTATATAAACCGATGATCTGAAAGAGTAATACCAGAAGGTGATATGACAATCAGAATGGGGAAAATTCAGAAGACGTACAACATTAACTTTTAACAAAAGTGTATAGTGTTATGTGGTCAGTGGGGGTATGAAGTAGTACACTTTGGTAAACTGTTCAGCAGAATGGTATAAAGTTAAAAACACTTCATGGTTTCACTACTTTGTATTTACCCAAGAGAAATGAGAACATATATTTACCAAAATATTGCATTAATATTTTTGTAGAATTTTTATTTACAGTAGTCAAAAACTGAAACAAACTAAATTTCCATCATTAGGAGAACGGATAAATTAATATCACTGGACAATAAAGCAGAAAGAGCCACTGATGTATACATTTCCAAAAATGCTAAGCAAATTGAGCTAGACTAAAATTATACATTTCATGTTATACTTAAAAGAAGTATAAAAAAGCTTTAAAAAGACAAAATCAATCTATAAAGATAGAAATCAGGACAATGATTGCTTATGGAGGTATCAGAAGAGAGCATAAAGGACATTTCTGGGGGAAATAGAAATAACTGTTTTATTTAGGGTGTCAGTTACTTGGTTGTATAAATTGTCAACATTTATTGAATTATATTCTTAAATTCTTTGCATTTTATCATTTAGAAATTTTACCTAAAAATGAGAAGGTGATATGGTACCTGCCTTCAAAGCAAGAGTCAAAATAAACTCAGAATCATAAAAACACAAATAGATAACATTTATCAGTGTTTCGTCAGATTATATATTTCTGGAATTTATCATCTTTAAAATTTTATGCAGATATAATTGGTTAATAGAAAGTTAATTAATGTTTATAGGGTACTGAATAGGTTCTCAGGCCTTGGAATAGTGGAATAAAATGTGCATCAATGTGTGTGTATAAAAAAAGTCACATCTTGAATGTTACCCGGGGTTAGATATAACCAAGAATATCTCTTGGATAGGGAGGATTGTTCCTAATAAAGGGATAGCCTAAGGAAAAACATACTGATGGATAGAAGAGTAAATTCAGACAGATATCAAGAAGGAAAGCAGACCTAGAATGAAACAGATAACAGAAGAAACATCTGGTATCCTTATGGAGCATGCATAAGTACCTCTGTCAGCTCATTTGTCAAGCTAGACTTTTACATAAAAATGATGATATATGATTAAAGTTTGGAGGATCAGAAATTTCAGAATAAAAGATGGAACAATTTGGGACAAACTGTGTAGTTTTTTGTATCATAGTCTAACTATTGCATCCTGAGTCCTCATCAACTAGGTGAGACCCCTTGGGCTGTTTCTAGTCACCTAGCTCTTTGCTTTGCCCTTCTTTTTATTATCTCATCCTCAAAGTTCCCCATCTATCTAGAAGTAGCAAATTGGAAGACAACTCAAAAGCAGCATAAAAAGAGTCTAGGAATCAGATAGGCAGATAGGTGGTGTATTTCCTGTCAATTACAACAAGCCATTGCCTGGAATGGAGTATTGAGAAGGGATCTGAAGTCTTACGTAGGCTCAAGGAGGAATATACCATAATGGATAGGCAATGGTTAATTAACAATCTCTATAAAGGAGACACAGATGGCACATGTAATTGGAGATCCTAGACTAGAGGATATCACAGCTTAAAGGTGTGTGTGTGTGTGTGTGTGTGTGTACGTACGTACGTACAGAGGATCTGAAGCAGGCTCTGTGCTGACTGCAGAGAGTCCTATGCAGGGCTTGAACTCACGAACCTTGAGATTATGACCTGAGCTGAAGTTGGACGCTTAACTGATTTAGCCACCCAGGCACCTCTAAAGGTGCGTGTTTTAACAGTTTTCCAGAGCAGTGCCTTTTGCTAATGGCCTCATCATTACCTCTGATGATAAGAAATACTGTTCACCAGAGGGTCTTTTCAACATCCTGCAGCATTCTGCAAATCACTCTACTGTCTGTAATCGTTTTAATCTAACTGTTGGTTTCAAATTATGAGTGGATCATGAAATCAATTTAGTAGGATGTACCATGTTGAATGGTGAAACAGTACCATGTTTTAAGGAATTAACTGTAACAATATGAAATGAATAGAAGCAACTTTCCAATTATATATATGTATATATATATATGATTTGATATAAAATTAAAAGATGTATTCATTACTCAGGAGAAGCATTTAGAATATTTGAAATTCTTCTTATTTGTGGGTTCATTCCTGGTACTGTGAGGTTTTGGGGAAAAAATTCATTATTTGAAGTGTCAGTGATGTGAAATTTGTCACTGTAGATGTTCAGAGAGCTAAAGTACAGGGGAAGGCATGTGTGTTACAATTAATACACATGTGACACTAGTAATGAGACTTCTTGATTTTAGAAAAAATAGATAATATAATACTATATCTTCCTTTTTTAAAAACATCATCCTTTTAATGTTAAATATTTATCAACATTGTGTTAGCTCTTTCAATGCTCTGAGTTTGGAGTTATTCATAGGGTTGAATCTGGATTATAATTTACACTTTCAGACGATCAAGGGCAGAAGTGAAGCACAGGCCACACTTGGCAAATGGACCTTCTGGGGTGTGCTCCTGAGAAAGCTCAGAGCAGTGAATGGGGAAGTGGCTCACCTAAGTACAAAAAGCATCATTTTAAAGCAGGGACACAAACTCTGCTTCAAAGTGATACATCAGTTCTTTAAAGATCATCTTAGCTGAATGTCTCATGCCAAAGCACAGAGCTTCAGGTACTTGCTGGTAAATATCCTGCCCATGGGTTACATACTGACCCTGGCATGTTCTCAGACCTCTGGGAAGTCTCTGGAAGAAGTAGCTGTGCACCGAAAGCATTATCAAGTCAAGGAAGCCCATGGGAGCCATCACAGGCTCACATCAAGAGCTAATGCCTTGTGGGGACATCTTGATATTGCTATTTCTTGGCTTAGGAGCAAACCACATCTCTTCCTTAGAGACTCCACTCAGCAATCATTTCCATCTATAAAGAACATTTTATAGCTATGCTAGGAACACAGAGAGAAGCTGTGAGGCTGCGTTAGAATTTGCACCATAGAAAAACAATAGCAGAATTTCCAACCTGTGAAACACTCGTATTCCGTTCAGTCTGCTCTACACCAAGAATCGTTTTCCTATTTCCCAGAGTATTTAAGGCATGCAGAGGTTAACTGCCTACCTTGAGGAAATGCTGGTGATTATATTTTAAAACTCCTTGAAGAATGGTTTTGATTCACGAATGGCACTTTATAGGAGAGTGATTTTAGCTGGTAGGAAGCAAAGCATTCTGCCAGGGGATTGCTTGTCCTGGGAAGAAGTACCTGACAAGCCTAATGCAACAAAAACATCACTTGTAGCAACTATGGGTGCTTATTGGAAGCTTTAATTTTATAGTTTTGGTGGGTACAGAGATTATGCTTAGTGCATATAAGGGTTCACATATTTTTGCTGAATAAAATTTAAAAAAGAAAGGTATTGTCCCTTACATACCAGCATACTCACCTACCAGGTATGCATGCTGGATTTATTCTCCCCAGGGTCAGTGATGTGCACATTTTGATATATATATATATTCTCTATCTTACCTAGTTTCTTTGCAGTTTAGGAATGGGCACAGTAGGATCCAGTTATTGGCTATGATATTCAGCAGAGCAAATGGTAGTTGTATAAACTCATGACTGTAGTCTTTGAACACCTTACCCTACCGGTAAGAAAGAAATATTTGGTACAAAACCTCAGGTTACTTTTTCTGGCTGTTTTAGAGGAGAAAATAAGTTATGACAAACATATGAAAGTGAATGCAACAGGAAAGATTTTGCATGTGGCTCACAAGGCTGGGACATGGGATTGTTTGCTGGTGCACATGTTGGTAAAGTGCTTACAGTCAGACTGTACACTGATAAGCAGACTGATCTCTTTCTCATGCACTTCCCTTAACCCTCTTTCACACAATGTCTCTAGAGCTCCAACACGCAGAGCCTATAGCCATAATGGAGCATGGACTGGGTCTGAGGTGCCCTGCAGTTGTTGACATAAAGCTGAGGCAAGTGTAGAGAGAGACAGGCCTTCCGTATCCTTCTTAAGCCCTTAGCCCTCTTCAGCTGTTCCTCAGCTGGATCTTTCATCCCCCCACACATAGGCTTTGTGTTTTTCCAGATCTGAGACTGATCTTGAGTGGCAGCAGAAAGCCCTCAAGCAGCTTAATATTGATGAAATTCCTGATTTTGTTGCCCTGAGATATTGTGGTGCCTTCCCTTCTACTTTTGGGTGTCTTTGTGGTGATTTAAATCGTGTATTTCAAACCTCACCTGGACTAGCCGGTCCCAGTGAAAGCTTCTGCAATTCTGTACCATTCCCCAAGTGGAATCTCATATTCTTATTTCCTTCACTCAGTGATTCTATTCTGATTCTCAGTCTCCAGTGCTTATGCATCTTCAGGATGCTGACTCCAGACTGACAAAGACTGTAAGGGAATCTTTATGCAGATCAGAAAAAGGAGCGTCTTCTGGGTGTTGGCTATATCCTGTGCACATGGTGAGTGACTTGGTATGTAGACTATGTATTCTGTAATTTATTAAAGGTTCCTTATGCTCTGGGGAGATGCAACGCCATGCCAGGCTAAATGGTCTGGACAACAGAGAAGGTGCTGAATTCATCCCCATTCACCGCTCAATGAGTGGTTCATGTACATTGGACGACCTGTACAACTATACAAATGACTTAGGCCCATTCTATGATTATTTTTCCAGTATATTGTTTAGTCCAGAAATTGCCCTAGGATGCCATCTTATCCTGTCTCGATCTTGACAGCATAGAGGAAGGTAGGATCTGTAACAGAAATTATGGATGTCAACCACTACTAAAATGTGGAATTCTGACATCATACAGATTTGGCAAATAACCTAATCCTAATAACCTGATTATCATTTGTACCACTATTTTCACATAGACATCCTTATTAGAACCAATCCAAATGAACCTAGAACAGTGTATGGCATATAGAGGACATATAATTAAAAAGATGTAGGTGAAACTAATGAGCCATTGTATCTCCCCACCAGTGGCACCTTCATGCTGACCAAGAGCCAGATTCAAACTCCTCCCCACATTGGCCACATCTTCCTGCCAGGAATGTCACCCTACTTGGTTAATAAATCCCAAGATACAACAGTGAAGGTTGAAAATTGCATTAAAAAGTGATACTAAAATGAAAATGCCAGTTGAAAACCTAAGTACATGCGAAGAAGTAGGGTGTATTGAAGGGAATATTCTGTTGGATGATTTTGGCTGCATTTGGTAAATTAATTTACCAGAAAAGCAAGGATGTCATAGATACCTGTACATATCACAGTACATTATGTTTATTACTTAATAAAAGTGAAGTGATTTGGGGGAAATTTGCACTGATTGTGTGTAGCTGGACATCCATTGTTTCTCCTATCTTTATACTTGTGACTTATTTGACATCTTATAATCCCTTGTAATTAAGTTATTATATCACATTTCTTCCATATTTCTTTTCTGGACAATATTTTTCTTTTCATTTTTATACAGATAACGTGTGCATTGTGTGGGGACAGTATTGTGGGAGATGTTTTCTTTGCAAACCTAAGAGATTGTGCACCAAGGACAACCGTTGAAAAGCATTAGTAGCCATTTTTATGTAATAGAAAATTTCAACTGCTCAGACAACTTGGACAAGCTCCGGGAAGGAAATGAATGTTTTCTTCTCCAATGTGTCATTTTGTATTAGCAGAAGCTGGACAGTTTGAGAATTATTGCTTGTATATCTGGAATTAAATTTCTAACACTTTGAATGCTCATCCTTTACACTGGGTCCATGTTCTCAAAAGTTTAGCCAGTAATAGTGTTTTCTGCCACAATAAATACAGGTTGGGGAAGTTAATCACAGCCACTTTCCTTCCTCATTGAACAAAATGAATGGTCATCCATTGCACAGATAACAAAGCAATCAAGAAAGAAAACACTGTTGTGTGTGGTTTTGTGTGTGTGTGTGTGTGTGTGCGTGCGTGTGTTGTAGCTCAAATGGAAGGTGATAAGCATGCTTGCTGAACTATGTGGCCAAAGAAAACACCAAAATAAACTTGTGGAATTGTTCTTGTTTGGGAAACAATAGACTTTAATGCTGGGGCTTTTCTTAAAGGAACAATTTGGGAGTGAAACATACAAAAATGCTTGCTAAAAGAGACAGTGAAATTATGTTCCATTACAACATGTATGATCATTTCCTTAATCACTTGTCTTCAAGCATTTCCTTTAAGTGAAAATCAGTTACATGTATTTCCAAAAAAGGAGGAGGGGTCTCATAAAACCAAATGTGGTATCAAAACGCAAAAAAAAAAAAAATACTAAAGCAAAAAAGGAGCTGAGTCTTGTATCAATGTAAAATACATGAAATGACACTGTAAATCTACATTTGCAGTGAGATGATGAGCACAATGACATTTGAACTTGGCTTTAAAGAACAGATGGGAGTTTGACAAATAGAAATGAAGAGAACAGGTCGGGCAATCGAAATAGTATGCAGATAGGTGCAAAGGGGAGAAAGGACTTGGAGGGCATGGAGTTCAGTCATGTAGACAGGGTTTGCGAATTCCACTGCCTACAGGGAACAGGCAGGTGTTTATCATTTAGGAAGACCGGTTCAACTTATCAAAACAAGTGTCAGGTACAGATTGTTACGTGATGTTTCCTGTTTTTGCTGTGCTTGTTTTGGTAGAAGTCAAGGGTCTTCTGCCAGTTCATAATCCACATATAACTCTGATATACAGGATGTAGTACTTACTGCACGCACCTATTGCACCTGCCGCCTTGCTCCTGACCTCACCTACCAGCAGAGGGCACTGCTACACCGCATTCCCCACCGCCTTACTTCCCTGCTGACCGTTCACCGCTGTTGGCACGCTTATGGGGCCCTGCGTGGGTAAATTCTGGTATCATTTGGGTGCAAACTTTTTCTTTAAATTAGATACATTGAAGTATAATTTATAAACCATAAACATTAACAACTGTGTGTACGAAATGATGACATATGTGTGAATGTAATCACCACCAGATCTCAAAATGTTTCTAATGCTTGACAACGATCCTTTAAAAATATTTTTGTAGCGGTCATGGGAAATATACACTTTGGGCCCACAGTGTAAAATTTCTTTTGGGAGCAGTGATTCTACCTCGTATTTTGAATAAGGCAGCTGGAGAGTGGAGGTGGGTCATTCATTGAAGGCACACTCTTAGGAGAACATCTAGGAACTTTATTTGTTACCGTACATCATGGGATGTTGTAGGGATAAACTAATAATGAGGGGAAATTGTCAACATTATTGCTGATGATAGAAACTGAAGAGTTACCTGCACTTATAAACGTGAAAAAAAAATCTGACTTTATAAAAATAATACTCGTTACTAGTTACTAATAATAATGTTCCTTATTATCTATTGAAGTTTATCTTGTAGCAAAATAGAAATTTGTATATACTAGTGATGTGGTAGATAGTCTTATGTGAATTTTATTTAATTGTTACATTAAGTAAATTCTTCAATGATAAAAAATTAAGTAATTGTTTCTTTGTGTGCAATCGTAAATTAGCACATTGAAAAATTTTACTGGGGCAAAATAAAATTTCTGTGCATTAAGTTTTTTTATTCTCATTTGCCTATTTTCTTTTACAATTGTGTAAGATTTTCTTTTTCTTTACTTTTTTCACTATTGACAATTAATGCTGTTGGTAATCTTTTTTAAATTTTTAATTCAATGTATTTAAACTAAAAATAAAAATAAAAACTCACCCATTTTTCCCGAACCTCTTGTAACCACCCATCTGTCTCTTCTGTTTCTCCATCTCTGAGCCTGTTTTTTGTTTTGTTCTGTTTTAGATTCCACATAGAAGAGAAATATTTGTATCTGTCTTTCTCTGTCTAACTTACTTTCTTAGCCTAAGCCGCTATGTTGTTGTCAAAATGGCAGGAGTTTATTCTTTTTTATGGGTGGGTAATATTGCATTGGGTATCTATACACACCACAATTTCTTTAACCATTCATCTATCAATGAACAGTTAAGTTGTTTCCACATCTTGCCTATTGTAAATACCTATTGTTTCCACATCTGCAATAAACATGGGGGTGTGTATATTTTTGAAGGAGTGTTTCATTTTCTTTGTATAACCTCAGAAGTGGAATTTCTAGATCATGTATTTCTATTTTTAATTTTTTGAGGTAGCTCCATAGTGTTTTCCATAGTGGTTGTACCAATTCACATTTTATCAGCCATGCACAAGGCTCCCTTTTCTCCACAACCATGCCAACACTTATTATCTCTTGTCTTTTTGATAACAGCCATCCTAACAGGTGTGAGATGACATATCATTGTAGTTTTGATTTGCATTTCCCTAATGATTAATGGTGTTGAGTATTTTTTCATATACTTCTTGGCCACCTGTATACCTTCTTTGGGAAAATGTTTATTCTGCTCTGCCAATTTTTAAATTGTATTGTTTGTTTCCTTGCTATTGAGTTGTATGTGTTCTTTCTCTATCTTGGATGTTACCTCCTTATCAAATATATGATTTGTAATTATAGTCTCCCATTCAGCAGGGTGCCTTTTCATGTGTTGATGGTTTCTATTGCGCACAGAAGATTTTTAGTTTGATGTAGTCCAACTTGTTTATTTTTGCTTTTGTTGCTTTTTCTTTTGGTGTCATATTAATTTTAAAAAAATCACTAAGACATGTCAAGGATCTTACTACTCATGTTTTCTTCTCAAAGTTTTAGGGCTTCAGGTTATAGCCACATCTATTCCACTGTGACTTCATTTTTGTATATAGTGTAAGATAGTAGTCCAGGATTATTCTTTTGCATGTGGCTATCCAGTTTTCTCAACACTGTGTATTGAAGAGATTATCCTTTTTTGTTGTATAATTTTGACTCCTGTGTTGTAAATTAATTGGCTCTATATGTGTGTGTTTATTTCTGGGCTCTCTATTCTGTTCCGTTAATTTATGTATCTGTTTTTATGCTAATACCATGCTGTTGTGATTAATGTAACTTTGTAATATAATTTGAAATCAGGGAGCATGAGGCCACTAGCTTTCTTCTTTTTTCTCAAGATTGCTTTGGTCAATCAGGAACTTTAGTGACTCCACACAAGTTTTAGGATTGTTTGTTCTATTTTTGTGAAAAACACCATTGTAATCTTGATAGGGATTGCACTGAGTGTCTACGTTGCTTTGGGGAGTATGAACGTTTTAACGATATTTTTTCAATCCATGAACACAGAATATCTTCCCATAATTTGTGTCTTCCATTTATTTCATTAATTTCTTGTAGTTTTCAGCATACAGATATTTCACACCCTCGATTAAATTTATTTGTAGACTTTTATACTATAGTAAATGAGATTGTTTTTTTAATATCTCTTTCTGATAGTTCACTATTAGTGTGAAGAAGCACAACGGATTTTTGAGTATCAATGTACCTTGCAAATCTACTGAATTTTTTTGTTCTACCAATGTTTTGGATGAGTCTTTAGGGTTTTCTTTATATAATATTGTGTCATTTGTTTTTTTTTTATCCTATAATTTTTATTTTATTTATGTTTTTTAAAGTTTTTTTTAATTTATTTATTTTGTTAATATATGAAATTTACTGTCAAATTGGTTTCCATACAACACCCAGTGCTCATCCCAAAAGGTGCCCTCCTCAATACCTATCACCCTCCCTCCCCTCCCTCCCACCCCCCATCAACCCTCAGTTTGTTCTCAGTTTTTAACAGTCTCTTAGGCTTTGGCTCTCTCCCACTCTAACCTCTTTTTTTTTTTTTTTTTCCTTCCCCTCCCCCATGGGTTTCTGTTACGTTTCTCAGGATCCACATAAGAGTGAAACCATATGGTATCTGTCTTTTTCTGTATGGCTTATTTCACCTAGCATCACACTCTCCAGTTCCATACACGTTGCTACAAAAGGCCATATTTCATTCTTTCTCATTGCCACGTAGTATTCCATTGTGTATATAAACCACAATTTCTTTATCCATTCATCAGTTGATGGACATTTAGGCTCTTTCCATAATTTGGCTATTGTTGAGAGTGCTGCTATAAACATTGGGGTACAAGTGCCCCTATGCATCAGTACTCCTGTATCCCTTGGGTAAATTCCTAGCAGTGCTATTGCTGGGTCATAGGGTAGGTCTATTTTTAATTTTCTGAGGAACCTCCACACCGTTTTCCAGAGTGGCTGCACCAATTTGCATTTCCGCCAACAGTGCAAGAGGGTTCCCGTTTCTCCACATCCTCTCCAGCATCTGTAGTCTCCTGATTTCTTCATTTTGGCCACTCTGACTGGCGTGAGGTGATATCTGAGTGTGGTTTTGATTTGTATTTCCCTGATGAGGAGCGACGTTGAACATCTTTTCATGTGCCTGTTGGCCATCCGGATGTCTTCTTTAGAGAAGTGTCTACTCATGTTTTCTGCCCATTTCTTCACTGGCTTATTTGTTTTTCAGGTGTGGAGTTTGGTGAGCTCTTTATAGATTTTGGATACTAGCCCTTTGTCCGATATGTCATTTGCAAAGATCTTTTCCCATTCCGTTGGTTGCCTTTTAGTTTTGTTGGTTGTTTCCTTTGCTGTGCAGAAGCTTTTTATCTTCATAAGGTCCCAGTAATTCACTTTTGCTTTTAATTCCCTTGCCTTTGGGGATGTGCCGAGTAAGAGATTGCTACGGCTGAGGTCAGAGAGGTCTTTTCCTGCTTTCTCCTCTAAGGTTTTGATGGTTTCCTGTCTCACATTCAGGTCCTTTATCCATTTTGAGTTTATTTTTGTGAATGGTGTGAGAAAGTGGTCTAGTTTCAACCTTCTGCATGTTGCTGTCCAGTTCTCCCAGCACCATTTGTTAAAGAGACTGTCTTTTTTCCATTGGATAGTCTTTCCTGCTCTGTCAAAGATGAGTTGGCCATATGTTTGTGGGTCTAGTTCTGGGGTTTCTATTCTATTCCATTGGTCTATGTGTCTATTTTTGTGCCAATACCATGCTACTTGATGATGACAGCTTTGTAGTAGAGGCTAAAGTCTGGGATTGTGATGCCTCCTGCTTTGGTCTTCTTCTTCAAAATTACTTTGGCTCTTCGGGGCCTTTTGTGGTTCCATATGAATTTTAGGATTGCTTGTTCTAGTTTCGAGAAGAATGCTGGTGCAATTTTGATTGGGATTGCATTGAATGTGTAGATAGCTTTGGGTAGTATTGACATTTTGACAATATTTATTCTTCCAATCCATGAGCAGGGAATGTCTTTCCATTTCTTTAAATCTTCTTCAATTACCTTCATAAGCTTTCTATAGTTTTCAGCATACAGATCTTTTACATCTTTGGTTAGACTTATTCCTAGGTATTTTATGCTTCTTGGTGCAATTGTGAATGGGATCAGTTTCTTGATTTGTCTTTCTGTTGCTTCATTGTTAGTGTATAAGAATGCAACCGATTTCTGTACATTGATTTTGTATCCTGCGACTTTGCTGAATTCATGTATCAGTTCTAGCAGACTTTTGGTGGAGTCTATCGGATTTTCCATGTATAATATCATGTCATCTGCAAAAAGCGAAAGCTTGACTTCATCTTTGCCAATTTTGATGCCTTTGATTTCCTTTTGTTGTCTGATCGCTGATGCTAGAACTTCCTGCACTATATTAAACAACAGCGGTGAGAGTGGGCATCCCTGTCATGTTCCTGATCTCAGGGAAAAAGCTCTCAGTTTTTCCCCATTGAGGATGATGTTAGCTGTGGGCTTTTCATAAATGGCTTTTATGATCTTTAAGTATGTTCCTTTTATCCCAACTTTCTCAAGGGTTTTTATTAAGAAAGGGTGCTGGATTTTGTCAAAGGCCTTTTCTGCATCGATTGACAGGATCATATGGTTCTTCTCTTTTTTTTTGTTAATGTGATGTATCACGTTGATTGATTTGCGAATGTTGAACCAGCCCTGCATCCCAGGAATGAATCCCACTTGATCATGGTGCATAATTCTTTTTATATCCTGTTGAGTTCGATTTGCTAGTATCTTATTGAGAATTTTTGCATCCATATTCATCAGGGATATTGGCCTGTAGTTCTCTTTTTTTACTGGGTCTCTGTCTGGTTTAGGAATCAAAGTAATACTGGCTTCATAGAATGAGTCTGGAAGTTTTCCTTCCCTTTCTATTTCTTGGAATAGCTTGAGAAGGATAGGTATTATCTCTGCTTTAAATGTCTGGTAGAACTCCCCTGGGAAGCCATCTGGTCCTGGACTCTTATTTGTTGGGAGATTTTTAATAACCGATTCAATTTCTTCGCTGGTTATGGGTCTGTTCAAGCTTTCTATTTCCTCCTGATTGAGTTTTGGAAGAGTGTGGGTGTTTAGGAATTTGTCCATTTCTACCAGGTTGTCCAATTTGTTGGCATATAATTTTTCATAGTATTCCCTGATAATTGTTTGTATCTCTGAGGGATTGGTTGTAATCATTCCATTTTCATTCATGATTTTATCTATTTGGGTCATCTCCCTTTTCTTTTTGAGAAGCCTGGCTAGAGGTTTGTCAATTTTGCTTATTTTTTCAAAAAACCAACTCTTGGTTTCGTTGATCTGCTCTACAGTTTTTTTAGATTCTATATTGTTTATTTCTGCTCTGATCTTTATTATTTGTCTTCTTCTGCTGGGTTTAGGCTGTCTTTGCTGTTCTGCTTCTATTTCCTTTAGGTGTGCTGTTAGATTTTGTATTTGGGATTTTTCTTGTTTCTTGAGATAGGCCTGGATTGCAATGTATTTTCCTCTCAGGACTGCCTTCGCTGCGTCCCAAAGCGTTTGGATTGTTGTATTTTCATTTTCGTTTGTTTCCATATATTTTTTAATTTCTTCTCTAATTGCCTGGTTGACCCACTCATTCGTTAGTAGGGTGTTCTTTAACCTCCATGCTTTTGGAGGTTTTCCAGACTTTTTCCTGTGGTTGATTTCAAGCTTCATAGCATTGTGGTCTGAAAGTATGCATGGTATGATTTCAATTCTTGTAAACCTATGAAGGGCTGTTTTGTGACCCAGTATATGATCTATCTTGGAGAATGTTCCATGTGCACTCGAGAAGAAAGTATATTCTGTTGCTTTGGGATGCAGAGTTCTAAATATATCTGTCAAGTCCATTTGATCCAATGTATCATTCAGGGCCCTTGTTTCTTTATTGACCGTGTGTCTAGATGATCTATCCATTTCTGTAAGTGGGGTGTTAAAGTCCCCTGCAATGACCACATTCTTATCAATAAGGTTGCTTATGTTTATGAGTAATTGTTTTATATATTTGGGGGCTCTGGTATTCGGCGCATAGACATTTATAATTGTTAGCTCTTCCTGATGGATAGACCCTGTAATTATTATATAATGCCCTTCTTCCTCTCTTGTTACAGCCTTTAATTTAAAGTCTAGTTTGTCTGATATAAGTATGGCTATTCCAGCTTTCTTTTGGCTTCCAGTAGCATGATAAATAGTTCTCCATCCCCTCACTCTCCATCTAAAGGTGTCCTCAGATCTAAAATGAGTCTCTTGTAGACAGCAAATAGATGGGTCTTGTTTTTTTTATCCATTCTGATACCCTATGTCTTTTGGTTGGCGCATTTAATCCATTTACGTTCAGTGTTATTATAGAAAGATACGGGTTTAGAGTCACTGTGATGTCTGTATGATTTATGCTTGTAGTGATGTCTCTGGTACTTTGTCTCACAGGATCCCCCTTAGGATCTCTTGTAGGGCTGGTTTAGTGTTGACAAATTCCTTCAGTTTTTGTTTGTTTGGGAAGACCTTTATCTCTCCTTCTATTCTAAATGACAGACTTGCTGGATAAAGGATTCTCGGTTGCATATTTTTTCTGTTTAGCACACTGAAGATATCGTGCCAAGCCTTTCTGGCCTGCCAAGTTTCAAAGGAGAGATCAGTCACGAGTCTTCTAGGTCTCCCTTTATATGTGAGGGCACGTTTATCCCTTGCTGCTTTCAGAATTTTCTCTTTATCCTTGTATTTTGCCAGTTTCACTATGATATGTCGTGCAGAAGATCGATTCAAGTTACGTCTGAAGGGAGTTCTCTGTGCCTCTTGGATTTCAATGCCTTTTTCCTTCCCCAGTTCAGGGAAGTTCTCAGCTATAATTTCTTCAAGTACCCCTTCAGCACCTTTCCCTCTCTCTTCCTCCTCTGGGATACCAATTATGCGTATATTATTTCTTTTTAGTGTATCACTTAGTTCTCTAATTTTTCCCTCATACTCCTGGAATTTTTTATCTCTCTTTCTCTCAGCTTCCTCTTTTTCCATAACTTTATCTTCTAGTTCACCTATTCTCTCCTCTGCCTCTTCAATCCTAGCTGTTGTCGTTTCCATTTTGTTTTGCATTTCATTTAAAGCGCTTTTCAGCTCCTCGTGACTGTTCCTTAGTCCCTTGATCTCTGTGGCAAGAGATTATCTGCTGTCCTCTATACTGTTTTCAAGCCCAGCGATTAATTTTATGACTATTATTCTAAATTCACTTTCTGTTATATTATTTAAATCCTTTTTGATCAGTTCGTTAGCTGTTGTTATTTCCTGGAGATTCTTCTGAGGGGAATTCTTCCGTTTGGTCATTTTGGATGGTCCCTGGAGTGGTGAGGACCTGCAGGGCACTTCCCCTGTGCTGTGGTGTATAACTGGAGTTGGTGGGCGGGGCCGCAGTCCGACCTGATGTCTGCCCCCAGCCCACCGCTGGGGCCACAGTCAGACTGGTGTGTGCCTTCTCTTCCCCTCTCCTAGGGGCGGGATTCACTGTGGGGTGGCGTGGCCCATCTGGGCTACTTGCACACTGCCAGGCTTGTGGTGCTGGGGATCTGGCGTATTAGCTGGGGTGGGTAGGCAAGGTGCACGGGGGCAGGAGGGGCAGGCTTAGCTCGCTTCTCCTTAGGTGATCCACTTCAGGAGGGGCCCTGTGGCAGCGGGAGGGAGTCAGATCCGCTGCCGGAGGTTTGGCTGCACAGAAGCACAGAGTTGGGTGTTTGCGCAGAGGGAGCAAGTTCCCTGGCAGGAATTGGTTCCCTTTGGGATTTTGGCTGGGGGATGGGCTGGGGAGATGGCGCTGGCGAGCGCCTTTGTTCCCCACCGAACTGAGGTCTGTCGTCCGGGGGCTCAGCAGCTCTCCCTCCCTTTGTCCTCCAGCCTTCCCGCTTTCCGAGCAGAGCTGTTAACTTATGACCTCCCAGACGCTAAGTCGCGCTTGCTGTGGGAACACAGTCCGTCAGGCCCCTGCGCTTTTGCCAGCCAGATTCGGGGGCTCCGCTTGGCCGGCGAGCCGCCCCTCCGCCCCGGCTCCCTCCCGCCAGTCCGTGGAGCGCGCACTACCTCGCCGCCCTTCCTACCCTCTTCCGTGGGCCTCTCGTCTGCACTTGGCTCCGGAGACTCCGTTCTGCTAATCCTCTGGCAGTTTTCTGGGTTCTTTAGGCAGGTGTAGGTGGAATCTAAGTGATCAGCAGGACGCGCAGTGAGCCCAGCGTCCTCCTACGCCGCCATCTTCCCCTCTCTCTCAATATTGTGTTATTTGTAAAGGCTAATGGTTTTACTTCTCCTTTCCAATGTGAATGCATATTTTTTATTTCCTAGTTGCTCTGGTTAGGACTTCAACACCATGTTGAATAAAAGTGGTTAGAGTAGACATCCTTGTCTTGTTTCTGATCTTAGAGGAAAGCTGACACCTTTCTACTATTCACTTTGATGGTAGCTGTGTGTTTGTCATATCTGGCCTTTATTATGTTGAGATACATTCTTTTTTGGTTTTGTTTTTATTTTTTATTTTTTTAAATATAATTTATTGTCAAATTGGTTTCCATATGACACCAACTGCTCATCCCAACAAGTGCCCTCCTCCATGCCCATCACCTACTTTCCACTCTCTCCCTCAACCCCCATCAGCCCTTAGTTTATTCTCAGTCCTTAAGAGTCTCTTATGCTTTGCCTCCCTCCCTCTCTACCTTTTTTTTCCCCTTCCCCTCCCCATGGTCTTCGGTTAAGTTTCTCGAGATCCACATATGAGTGAAAACATATGGTATCTGTCTTTCTCTGCCTGACTTATTTCACTTAGCATAATACCCTCCAGTTCCATCTACGTTGCTACAAATGGCCAGATTTCATTCTTTCTCATTGCCAAGTAGTATTCCATTGTATATATAAACCATATCTTCTTTATCCATTCATCAGTTGATGGACATTTAGGCTCTTTTCATAATTTGGCTATTGTTGAAAGTGCTGCTATAAACCGTGGGGTACATGTGCCCCTATGCATCAGCACTCCTGTATCCCATGGGTAGATTCCTAGCAGTGCTATTGCTGGGTCATAGGATAGATATATTTTTAATTTTTTGAGGTATCTCCACACTGTTTTCCATAGCAGCTGCACCAGTTTGCATTCCCCCCAACAGTGCAAGAGGCTTCCCATTTCTGCACAACCTCTCCAGAATCTATAGTCTCCTGATTTGTTCATTTTAGCCGCTCTGACCAGCATGAAGTGGTATCTCAATGTAGTTTTGATTTGTATTTCCCTAATGATGAGTGAAATTGAGCATCTTTCCATGTCTGTCGGCCATCTGGGCGTCTTCTTTGGAAAAGTGTCTGTTCATGTCTTCTGCCCATTTCTTCACTAGACTTATTTTTCAGGTATGGAGTTTGGTGAGTTCCTTATAGATTTTAGATACTAGCCCTTTATCTGATAGGTCATTTGCAAGTATCTTTTCCCATTCTGCCAGTTGCCTTTTAGTTTTTTTTATTGTTTCCTTTGCAGTGCAGAAGCTTTTTATCTTGATGAGGTCCCAATAGTTCATTTTTTGCTTTTAATTCCCTTGCCTTTGGAGATATGTTGAGTAAGAAATTACTGAGGTGGAGGTCAATGAGATTTTTTCTGCTTTCTCCTCTAGGGTTTTGATGGTTTCCTGTCTCACATTCATCCATTTTGAGTTTATTTTTGGGAATGGTGTAAGAAAGTGGTCTAGTTTCATTCTTCTGCATGTTGCTGTCCAGTTCTCTCAGCACCATTTGTTAAAGAGACTGTCTTTTTTCCATTGGATATTCTTTCCTGCTTTGTCAAAGATTAGTTGGCCATACATTTGTGGGTCTAGTTCTGGGGTTTCTATTCTATTCCATTGGTCTATGTGTCTGTTTTTGTGCCAATACCATGCTGTCTTGATGATTACAGCTTTGTAGTAGAGGCTAAAGTCTGGGATTGTGATGCCTCCTGCTTTGGTCTTCTTCTTCAATATTACTTTGGCTATTCGGGGCCTTTTGTGGTTCCTTATGAATTTTAGGATTGCTTGTTCTAGGGTTTTGATGGTTTCCTGCCTCACATTCAGGTCCTTTATCCATTTTGAGTTTATTTTTTGAATGGTGTAAGAAAGTGGTCTAGTTTCAATCTTCTGCATGTTGCTGTCCAGTTCTCCCAGCACCATTTGTTGAAGAGACTGTCTTTTTTCCATTGGATGTTCTTTCCTGCTTTGTCAAAGATTAGTTGGCCATACGTTTGTGGGTCCAATTCTGGAGTCTCTATTCTATTTCATTGGTCTATGTGTCTGTTTTTATGCCAATACCATGCTGTCTTGATGATTATAGCTTTGTAGTAGAGGCTAAAGTCTGGGATTGTGATGCCTCCTGCTTTGGTCTTCTTTTTCAATATTACTTTGGCTATTCAGGGTCTTTTGTGGTTCCATACAAATTTTAGGATTGCTTGTTCTAGCTTCTAGAAGAATGTTGGTGCAATTTTGATTGGGATTGCACTGAATGTGTAGATAGCTTTGGGTAGTATTGACAATTTAATAATATTTATTCTTCCATGAGCACAGACTGTTTTTCCATTTCTTTATATCTTCTTCAATTTCCTTCATAAGCTTTCTATAGTTTTCAGCATACAAATCTTTTACATCTTTGGTTAGGTTTCTTCCTAGGTATTTTGTCATTCTTGGTGCAGTTGTGAATGGGATCAGTTTCTTTATTTGTCTTTCTGTTGCTTCATTATTAGTGTATAAGAAAGCAACTGATTTCTGTACTTTGATTTTGTATCCTGCGACTTTGCTGAATTCATGTATCAGTTCTAGCAGACTTTTGGTGGAGTCTATCGGATTTTCCATGTAGAGTATCATGTCATCTGCAAAAAGTGAAAGTTTGACTTCATCTTTGCCAATTTTGGTGCCTTTTATTTTGTTTTGTTGCTGATTGCTGATGCTAGGACTTCCAACCCTGTGTTAAACAACAGTGATGAGAGTGGACATCCCTGTAATGTTCCTGATCTCAGGGGGAAAGCTCTCAGTTTTTCCCCATTGAGGATGATATTAGCTGTGGGCTTTTCATAGATGGCTTCTATGATGTTTAAGTATGTTTTTTCTATCCTAACTTTCTTGAGGGTTTTCATCAAGAAACGATGCTGACTTTTGTCAAATGCTTTTTCTGCATCTATTGACAGGATCATATGGTTCTTCTCTTTTATTAAGGTGATGTATCACATTGATTGATTTGAGAATGTTGAACCAACCCTGCAGCCCAGGAATGAATCCTACTTGATCACGGTGAATAATTCTTTTTATATGCTGTTGAATTCAATTTGCTAGTATCTTGTTGAGAATTTTTGCACCCATATTAATCAGGGATATTGGCCTGTAGCTCTCTTTTTTTGCTGGGTCTCTGTCTGGTTTGGGAATCAAAGTAATGCTGCCTTCATAGAATGAGTCTGGAAGTTTTCCTTCCCTTTCTATTTTTTGGAACAGCTTGAGAAGAATAGGTATGATCTCTGCTTTAAATGTCTGGTAGAATTCCCCAGGGAAGCCATCTGGTCCTGGACTCTTATTTGTTGGGAGATTTTTGATGACTGATTCAATTTCTTCACTGGTTATGGGTCTGTTCCAATTTTCTATTTCTTCTGGTTTGAGTTTTGGAAGTGTGTGGGTGCTTAGGAATTTGTCCATTTCTTCCAGGTTGTCCAGTTTGTTGGCATGTAATTTTTCATAGTATTCCCTGATAATTGCTTGTATTTCTGAAGGATTGGTTGTAATAAATCCATTTGCATTCAGGTTTAATCTATTTGGGTCCTCTCCCTTTTCTTTTTGAGAAGCCTTGCTAGAGGTTTATCAATTTTGTTTATTTTTTCAAAAAATCAACTCTTGGTTTCCTTGATCTGCTCTACTGTTTTTTTAGCTTCTATATAGTTTATTTCTGCTCTGATCTTTATTATTTCTCTTCTTCTGCTGGGTTTGGGGCATCTTTGCTGTTCTCCTTCTATTTCCTTTAGGTGTGCTGTTAGATTTTGCATTTGGGATTTTTCTTGTTTCTTGAGATAGGCCTGGATTGAAATATGTCTTCCTCTCAGGACTGCCTTTGCTGCATCCCAAAGGGTTTGTATTGTATTTTCCTTTTCATTTGTTTCCATGTATTTTTTTAATTTCTTCTCTAATTGCCTGGTTGACCCATTCATTCTTTAGTAGGGTGTTCTTCAACTTCCATGCTTTTGGAGGTTTCCAGACTTTTTCCTGTGGTTGATTTCAAGTTTCATAGCATTGTGGTCCGAAAGTGTGTATGGTATGATCTCAATTCTTTTATACTTATTAAGGGCTGTTTTGTGACCAAGTATGTGATCTATCTTGGAGAGTGTTCCATGTGCACTCGAGAAGAAAGTATATTCTGTTGCTTTGGGATGCAGAATTCTAAATATATATGTCAAGTTTATCTGATCCAATGGATCATTCAGTGCCTTTGTTTCCTTATCAATCCTGTGTCTAGATGATCTATCCATTGTTGTAAGTGGAGTATTAAAGTCCCTGCAATTACCACATTCTTATCAATAAGGTTACTTATATTTGTGATTAATTGTTTTATATATTTGGGGGCTCCCATATTTGGCGCATAGACATTTTTAATTCTTAGCTCTTCCTGATGGATAGATCCTGTAATTATAATGTCCTTCTTCATCTTTTGTTATAGCCTTTACTGTAAAGTCTAGTTTCTCTGATATAAGTATGGCTACTCCAGCTTTCTTTTGACTTCCAGTAGCATGATAGATAGTTCTCCATTCCCTCACTTTCAATCTGAAGGTGTTCTCAGGTCTAAAATGAGTCTCTTGTAGACAGCAAATAGATGGGTCTTGTTTTTTTTATCCATTCTGATACTCTATGTCTTTAATTGGAGCATTTAGTCCTTTTACATTCAGTGTTATTATTGAAACATATGGGTTTCGAGTCATCGTGATGTCTGTAGGTTTCATGCTTGTAGTGATATCTTTAGTATTTTGTGGTCCCTGCAACGTTTCACTCACAGAATCCCCCTTAGGATCTCTTTTAGGGCTGGTTTAGTGGTGATGAGTTCCTTCAGTTTTTGCTTTTCTGGGAAAACCTTTATCTCTCCTTCTATTCTGAATGACAGACTTGTTGGATAAAGGATTCTCGGCTGCATATTTTTTCTGTTCATCACATTGAAGATTTCCTGCCATTGCTTTCTGGCCTGCCAAGTTTCAGTAGATAGGTCTGCCTCTACTCTTATTTGTCTCCCTTTGTAAGTTAGAGCCTGCTTATCCCTAGCTGCTTTCAGAATTCTCTCTTTATCCTTGTATTTTGCCAGTTTCACTATGATACATCGTGCAGAAGATCGATTCAAGTTACATTTGAAGGGAGTTCTCTGTGCCTTTTGGATTTCAATGCCTGTTTCCTTCCCCAGATCAGGGAAGTTCTCAGCTATGATTTGTTCAAGTACACCTTCAGCCCCTTTCTCTCACTTCTTCTTCTTCTGTAATTCCTGTGATACGGATATTGTTCCGTTTGATTGCATCACTTAGTTCTCTAATTCTCCCCTAATACTCCTGGATTTTTTTATCTCTTTTTCTCAGCTTCCTCTTTTTCCATAATTTTATCTTCTAATTCACCTATTCTCTCCTCTGCTTCTTCAACTTGTGCTATGGCCGCCTCCAATTTAATTTGGCACCTCATTTATAGCATTTTTTAGCTCCTCCTGACTGTTTCTTAGTCCCTTGATCTCTGTAGCAATAGATTCTCTGCGATCCTTTATGCTTTTTTCAAGCCCAGCAATTAATTTTATGACTACTATTTTAAATTCTTGTTCCATTATATTGCTTAAATCATTTTTGATCAATTCGTTAGCTGTCACTACTCCCTGGAGTTTCTTTGGAGGAGAATTCTTCCATTTGGTCATTTTGGGTAGTCCCTGGGATGCCTCCAAAGTGCAGGGCACTTCCCCTGTGCTGTCTGTAGTAACTTTGTTAGTGGGTGGGGCCGCAGTCAGACCAGATATCTGCCCCCAGCCCACCGCTGGGGCCACAGTCAGACTGGGTGTACCTTCTCTTCCCCTCTCCCAGGGGCAAGACTCACTGTGGAGTGGTGTGTCCCCTGTCTGGACTACTTGCACACTGCCAGCCTTGTGGTGCTGCTTCAATGGGATCTGGTGTATTAGCTGGGGTGGATCCTCAAGGTGCACAGGGTCAGGAGGGGCAGGCTTATCTCGCTTTGCCATGGGTGGCCCCCTGTGGGAGGGATCCTGCAGCGCTGGGAAGGAGGCAGGCCCATCCGAGGGATGGATCCACAGTAGCACAGCATTGGGCATTTGCGCAGCACAAGCAAGTTCAGTGACAGGATCTGGTTCCCTTTGGAATTTTGGCTGGGGGATGGCAGAGGGAGATGGCACTTGCCAGTGCCTTTGTTCCCCCACTGAGCTGAGCTCTGTGTTCCAGTGCTCAACAATTCTCCCTCCTGGTGTCTTCTCACCTTCCAGCTCTCCGAGAGCAGAGCTGTTGACTTTTAACATTCCAGATGTTAAGTCCTACTGACTGTCAGAACTCACGGAGTCTGGCCCCTCTGCTTTTGCAAGCCAGACTTTGGGGGCTCTGTCTTGCAGGCGGGGTGCCCCTCCATGGCCCCGGCTCCCTCCCACCAGTCCATGTAGCATGCACCGCCTCTCCGCCCTTCCTACCCTCTTCTGTGGGCCTCTTGTCTACGCTTGGCTCTGGAGAGTCTGTTCTGCTAGACTTCTGATGGTTTTCTGGGTTATTTAGGCCGATGTGGGTGGAATCTAAGTGATCACAGGACAAGGTGAACCCAGCATCCTCCTACGCTGCCATCTCCCGGAGTCTCCTGTTGGTATTTTATTTTTCTATAGTGTTTGTTTTAAAGTCTGTTTTATTTTTTTTTAAGTTTATGTATTTATTTTTGAGAGAGAGACAGATTGAGAGAGAAAGAGAGAGCAGGAGCAGAGGAGGGGCAGAAGGAGAGGAAGAGAGAGAATCCCAAGCAGGCTCAGCACCGTCAGAGCCTGACGTGGGGCTTGACCTCACCAACAGTGAGATCATGCCCTGAGCTGAAACCAAGAGTTGAACACTTAACTGACTGAGCCACCCAGGTTCCTCTTAAAGTCTGTTTTAAAGTCTATTTTCTTTTTTTTCTTAAGACACTATAATGATTCTGGGGCACTTGGGTGGCTCAGTCATTCAGGTGTCCGACTTCAGCTCGGGTCATGATCTCATGGTTTATGGGTTTGAGACCCATGTCGGCTCTGTGCAGACAGCTCAGAGCCTGGAGCCTGCTTCAGATTCTGTGTCTCCCTCTCTCTCTGCCCTCTGCCACTCACACTCTCTCTCTCCCAAAAATAAATAAACATGTAAAAAATTTTAGAAGAAGTCAATATAAAGATTGTTCATGCATGCCATTTAACAATGAGGGTTCTGTGAGATATCAGTACAACCTCAAATGCCTACATACAGGACATTCATTCAATAATTTAAAAAAAATATTTATTGCATACTTATTAAGCACTTGGTATGTACCAGGGAGTGGAGATATAAATATGGACCATTTCTGTCTCCACTGAGCTTTAAAACTTGGTGGAGAAAATTGATTTTCATCAAATAGTTCTACAAAAATATACTTTAAGTGACAAGAGTGAAGAAGAAAAAACATAAGGAGCTAGAGATTCTATGCTGAGTAATCCTAATAGACTCTGGGTATTATCACGGTTTCCTTGAGAACACAGCTTTTGACTTGAACTCTCAAGTTGAGGGTGCTAAAAGGAAAGTAAGAAATAAGAAAAGAGTCTTCTCTTTGTTTTCCTTTTTTTACTTAAAATTTTTATTTTAATACTAGTTAATTAACATACAGTATTATATTAGTTTCAAGTGTACAATATAGTGATTCAACATTTCCTTACATCACCCATTGCTCATCACAACAAGCACACTCTTTAAATCTGCATCACCTATTTTGTCTATCCCCTCACCCCCCTCCCCTCTGGTAACCATCAAGCTGTTCTCTATAATTAGAGTCTGTTTCTTGATTTCTGTCTCTCTCTCTCTTTCACTTTGCTTGTTTTGTTTTTAAATTCCACATACGATGAAATCATATGGTATATGTCTTTCTCTGATTGACTTATTTGCTTAGTACTATACTCTCTAGCTCCCTCAATGTCCTTGAAAATGGTAAAATTTAATTTTTTTATGGATAAGTAACATTCTAGTGTGTGTATGTGTATGTATGTGTATCCCTGTATGTGTGTGTGTGTGTGTATCACATTTTCTTTATCCATTCATCAGTCAGTGGACACATGGGCTGCTTCCATATCTTGGCTATTGTAAATGCTGCTATAAACATAAGGGTACATGTATCCCTCTGGACTAGTGTTCTAGTATTCTTTGGGTAAATATCTAGTAATACAATTGCTGGACTATAAAGTGGTTCTGTTTTTAAACTGAGGCACCTCCATACTGTTTTCCACAGTGGCTGCATCAGTTTGCCTTCCTACCAAGAGTGCATGTGGGCTTTTATTCTTACGTCCTCAGCAAAACTTATTGCTTCTTGTATTGTTGATTTTAGCCATTCTCACAGGTGTGAGGTGATATCTCATTGTAGTCTTGGTTTACATTCCCCTGATGGTAAATGTTGATGAGCATCTTTCATGTGTCTATTGGCCATTTGTATGTATTCTGTGGAGAAATGTGTGTTCTACCCATTTTTAATTCTGTTATTTGTTTTTTGGGGTGTTGGGTTTTGTAAGGTCTTTATGTAGTTAGGATACTAATGCTTTGTTAGATATGTTATTTGGAAATATCTTCTCTGAGTCCCTAGGTTTGCTCTTTAGTTTTGTTGGTTGTTTCCTTTGCTGTAGAGAAGCTTTTTATTTTGATGAAGTCCCAATAGTTTATTTTTGCTTTGTTTCCTTGCCTCAAGAGACATATCTACAAAGAAGTTGCTATAGTCAATGTCAAAGAAGTTACTACCTGTTTTCTCTTCTAGTCATCCATTTTGAATTTATTTTTGTGTATTGCATAAGAATGTAGTCCTGTCAAATTCTTTTGCATGTAGCTGTCCAGTTTTCCCAGCACCATTTATTAAAGAGACTATTTTTCCCCCATTGGATATTCTTTACTGCTTTCTGGAAGATTGACCATATAATCGTGGGTTTATTTCTGGATTTTCTATTCTGTTCTAGTGGTGTATGTGTCTATGCCATTACTATACTGATTTGATTACTACAGCTTTGTAAAATAACATGAAGTCTGGAATTGTGATACCTCCAGTTTTGCTGTTCTTTTTCAAGACTGCTTTGGCTATTTGGGGTCTTTGGTGATTCCACACAAATTTTAGGATTCTTTATTCCAGTTCTGTGAAAAATGCTATTGGTATTTTGATAGAGATTACATTAAGTAGATTGCTTTGAAGGGCACCTGGATGGTTCAGTCAGTTAAGTGCCCAACTCTTGGTTTCAACTCAGGTCATGATCTCATGGTTTGTGAGTTCCACTTTGGGCTCTGCAGTGACAGTGTGGAGCCTGCTTGGGATTCTGTCTCTCTCTGTCTCTGCCCCACTCCCCTCTCACTCTCTTTCTCTCTCTCTCTGTCTCAAAAATAAATAAACACTAAAAAAAATACCTAACTATGTATATTACTTTGGGTAATATAGAAATTTTAACTGTATTTGTTCTTCCAACCCATAAACATGTAATATCTTTCCATTTCTTTGTATCCTCGTCAGTCTCTTTCATCAGTATTTTATAGCCTTGAGAGTATAGGTCTTTTGCCTCCTTGGTTAAGTTTATTCCTAGGTATCTTATTATTTTGGGTGCAACTATAAATGGGAATGTTTCATTAATTTCTTTTTCTGCTGCTTCATTATTGGTGTATAGAAATGCAACAGATTTCTGTGCAATGATTTTGTATCCTGAAACTTTACTGAATTCGTTTATTAGTTCTAGCAGTTTTTTTTGTGGAGTCTTGTGGGTTTTGTATATAGTGTATCATGTCATCCACAAGTAGTGAAAGTCTTACTTCTCACTACTGTTCTTGATGCTTTTTATTTCTTGTTGTCTGATTGCTATGGCTAAGACTTCTAGTACTATGTTGAATAAAAGTGGTGGGAGTGGACATCCCTCTCTTATTACTAACCTAAGGAGAATACCTGAGTTTTCCACCATTGAGTTAGCTGTGGGTTTTTCATTTTTGGCCTTTATTTTTTTGAGACATGTTCCCTCTACACCTACTTTGTGGAGGGTTTTTATCATAAATAGATGTTGTACTTGGTCAAATGCTTTTTTGCATATATTAAAATTATTGCATGGTTCTTATCCTTTCTCTCATTGATGTGATGTATCATGTTGATTGATATTCAAATATAGAACCACACTTACAAACTAGGAATAAATCCCACTTGATTTGGTGAGTGATTTTTTTCAATGTATTGTTGAATCACTTTGCAGGTATTTTACTGAGAATGTTTGCGTCTATGTTCATAAGGGATATTGGCCTGTTTTTTGTTTGTTAGTATGTTTGCTTGTTTTTCTGGAGTCTTTATCTGGTTTTGGTATCAGGGTAATGCTGGCTTTATAGAATGAATTTGGACATTTTCCTTCATTTTCTATTTTTTGGAATAGTTTGAAAAGAATAGGTATTAACTCTTCAAATATTTGGTAGTATTTATCTGTGAAACCACATGGCCCTGGACTTACTTTTCTTTTTTGGGAGTTTTTTGATTATTGACTCAATTTTTTTTTCTAGTTATAGGTCTGTTCATTTTTTTTTTAATTTCTTCCTGTTTCAATGTTGGTTGTTTATATATTTCCAGGAATTGATTTATTTATTCTACATTGCCCAATTTGTTGGCATATAATTTTTCTTCACGTTCTCCTGATTGTATTTATGTGATATTGGTTGTTATTTCTCCTCTCTCATCTGTAATCTTATTTGTTCGAGTCCTTTCTCTTTTATTCTTAATAGGTCTCACTAGAAGTTATGTTTTCAAAGAACCAGCTCCTGATTTCATTGATCTGTTCTATAGTGTTTTTTTGTTTATTTGTTTGTTTTTAGTTTCTATATCATTTATATCTACTTTAATATTTATTATATCCTTCCTTCTGCTGGTTTTAGGCTTTGTTTTTTTGTTCTTTCTCTAGCTTCTTTAGGTGTAAGGTTAGGTTGTGTATTTGATATTTTTCTTGCTTCTTGAGATAGGCCTCTATTGCTACCAACTTCCCTCTTAAAGCCACTTTTCCTATATCCCAGAGGTTTTGGACCATTGTGTTTTCATTTTCATTTGTTTCCGTGTAGTTTTTAATTTATACTTCGATTTTTTGGTTGCACATCCATTGCTTAGTAGCATGTTATTAACCTCCATGAATTTGAGGCCTTTCCAGATGTTTTCCTATGGTTGACTTCTAGTTTCATAGCATTGTGGTCAGAAAATACACATGGTATGACTTCAATCTTCTTGAAATTGTTGAAGTTTGTTTTGTGGGCTCATATGTGATATATTTTGAAAAGCATACACTTGAATATGTATACTGCTGTTTTAGGGTGGAATATTCTGAATATATCTGTTAAATCCATTTATTCCAGTGTTTCATTCAGAGCCATTGTTTCCTTATTGATTTTCTGTTTAAATCATCTGTCCATTAATGTAAGTGGTGTGTTAAAGTCCCCTACTATTATTTTATTATTATTAATTCATTTCTTTATGTTTGTCACTGTTTTATGTATTTGAGTGCTCCTATATTGGGCACATAAATATTTTTAATTGTTATATCTTCTTGATGGATTGTCCCCTTTGTTTTCATATGTCACCCTTCTTTGTCTCTTGTTACAGTCTTTGTTTTAAAGTCTATTTTGTCTGATATAATTACTATTCCTTTGGCTTCTTTTTAACATCCATTTGCATGGAAGTTGTTTCTCCATCCTCTTACTTTAAATCTGCCGCTGTCTTTTGGTCTAAAATGGGTCTCTTATAGGCAGCGTATAGATGGGTCTTATTTTTTTATCCATTCTATCACTCTCTGTCTTTTGATTGGAACATGTAGACCATTTACATTTAAAGTAATTATTGATAGATGTGTATTGCCATTTTATTATTTGTTTTGTGGTTGTTTCTGAAGATTTTCTGTGGTCCTTTCTTGTCTGTCTTTCATGTTTTGCTGATTTTCTTTAGTGATATATTTGGATTTTTTTTTTCTTCATTGCATGTTTGTGTTTTTTGACACATGATTACAATTAGATTTGTATATAACCTCTTCTGCATATAGTCTATGTTAAAGTGATGGTAGTTTAAGTTTGACACATTCTTTTCTTCTCTCCTCTACATCTTTTAAGTATATGTTATTATACTCATATCCTTTTTTGTGGGTTCCTTGACTGATTTTTTTACAGAAATATTCATTTTTAATGTTTTTGTGTTTCCTACCTCTATACTGTCCCTTTTGGTCACTGCTTTCCACTCAAAAACTCCTTTTTAATATTTCTTTGGAGCTGGTTTAGTGATCATAAACTCCTTTATTTTGTGCTTGTCTGGGAAACTCTTCATGTCTTTTTTTATTCTGAATTATAACCTTCCTAGGTAGAGTATTCTTGGCTACAGATTTTTTCCCTTTAAGCACTTCACATATATCCCCACACTCCCTTCTGACTTGCTAAGTTTCTGTCTCCTGGTAGCCTCATGGGTTTTCCCTTGTAAGTTAGTGACTTCTTTTGTCTTAAAATTTTTGCCTTAAAAATATTTTTATCACTATATTTTGAAAATTTATTAGCAATATGGCTTAATGGATGTCCACTTTCGTTGATTATTTTGGGGATACTCTCTGTCTCCTGGATACGGATATCTGTTTTCTTCCCCAGATTAGGGAAGTTTCCAGCTATTATTTTCTCAAATAAATTTTCTGCCCCCTTCTTTCTCTCCTTCTGGGACTCTTATAATATGAATGTTATTACATTTGACGGGGTCACTGAGTTCCCTAAATCTATTCTCATTTTGCATAATTCTTTTCTCTATCTTTTCTTCAACTCGATTACTTTCCATTACTGTTTTCTAGGTCACTAATTCATTTTTCTGCTTCTTCTATCCTGCTGTTGATTCCATCTAGCATGTTTCACATTTCATTTATTGAGCCCTTTATCTCTGCTGTTATTCTGTATTTCTGTGTTAAGGGTCTAACTTATGTTTTCCACTCTTTTCCCAAATCTGGTAAATATCCTTGTGATTATTCGTTTAAGTTCCTTATGAGGACTTCTGCCTCTCTGTGTCTGTTTCTGTCTGTTAAGAAAATCAGCTGTGTCTTCTGCTCTTGAAAGTAGTGGCTATATGAAAAAGAGTTCCTGTAATGCCCTGCAGTGCACTATCCCCTGTTCACCAGTACCTGGCCCTTCAGAAAAGTATCCTAGCCCTGTTTCTTACACCCTGCTGTTGTGTCTTGAGTCACTTTTCTTTTCTGTGTGGTCGTCTGTTCTGACTCTCTGCCTGTTGCGGGCTGTGCTAGCTTTATGTGATGTCAATGGGATCCAGACAGGCCTACTCTGAGGGAAAGGCGTACTCTGAGTGAAGTGCCTGCCTGGGAACTTGGGACCAGCGCAGCGGTGCTAGCAAAAGTTGTGTTGGTCCATTAGTCCTATGCCTGATCCCCTGAAGTGCTATGGTGGCTTAGGGCTGAATGAAGGGAGGCTGGGTATGGTATGGCAGTTGGTCTCCTTGTGGCAGCTGGGCATGGTGTGTGTGGTGACAGGTGTGCACCTTGTAGCTGGATGCTACATGGTGGAAGTGCATGGTGCACTATAGCAGCTGTTTGCACCTGGAGACTGGGCGGGGTGCATGTGCAACTTTAACCGAATTTGCCCTGAGCCCAGGCCAGCTAGCAGGCTTCAAGTGGGCGAGCCCTCAGGAGAACTCATGGGCATGGTGCACTGCTAGCAGGTTAGGTAGCAAGTATCTTTGTAGCCCTACCTCCCGCTTGTGCTCTGTGATTATGCAGCAGGAGGGGGTGGGGCGGAAATGGTGCCTGCCAGCTCCCTCTATTTCATAGAAAGGCACACAATATACTTTGAAATCTGTATAAACAGATCTTTCTCCCATTTGCCCCAGCCACTTTTATGTTGCCCTTCTGAACAGCCTGCTGTCTCTCTCTCTTTTTTTTTTAATGTTTATTTATTTTTGAGAGAGAGAGACAGAGTGTGAGTGGGTGAGGGGCAGAGAGAGAGGGAGACACAGAATCCAAAGCAGGCTCCAGGCTCTGAGATGCCAGCACAGAGCCCGATGCAAGGCTTGAACTCACCAACCATGAGATCATGACCAGAGCAAAGTCGGATGCTCAACCAACTGAGCCACCCAGGTGACCCCAGCCTGCTGTCTCTTTAAGGGTGGCGACCTAGCTATCACTCACCCTCCTAGCTGGCCCAGTGCTGATTAAGCTGACTTTTAAAGCTCCAGGTTCCAAGTTCCCCTGGTTTTACACACTCATGGAATTCTGCACCTTTGGTGTTTTTTGTTTTTTTTTTTCAACGTTTTTTGTTTTTTTTTTTTTATTTATTTTTGGGACAGAGAGAGACAGAGCATGAACGGGGGAGGGGCAGAGAGAGAGGGAGACACAGAATCGGAAACAGGCTCCAGGCTCCGAGCCATCAGCCCAGAGCCTGACGCGGGGCTCGAACTCACGGACAGCGAGATCGTGACCTGGCTGAAGTCAGACGCTTAACCGACTGCGCCACCCAGGCACCCCGACCTTTGGTGTTTAAAGGCAAATGTTATGGGGATTTGTTTTCCCTGGGTGAGCTCCCAGGTGTGAGGATCCATTTCTCTGCCCTCTTCATGCATGCGGCTCCCTCTCTCCTGAAGCCAGCCTCCCTCCACCTTTCTGACCTTCCTAAACTTTCAGATGCAGCTTGTTTTCTGTATTGAGGTGTGGAGTTTGTTTTGCCAGTCTTCAGATTATTCTCTGGTTTATTGACTTGAATGTGGATCACATCAAGTTGAAAATGTGAGATGGGGTAAGCTCAGGGTCCTCCAACTCCACCAACTTCGCAAGGCCTTAAATGTTCAGAGAAGTCTTTTCAAGGGACTCTGGTTTGGGACTATGTAAGGTATAAGAGAAAAATGGAAACATGGGGGCTGTAGCTTAAATTCAGGAAGTGAGGGAGGTAAACTAGAGAAGGTAAGCAGGGCAAAGTTTCAGTCAAGAGGGATTTGTGAGCCACACATTAGCCTTTGGCTTTTATCTTATCAGTAATGGCAAATTTGAAGGATTTTAAACAGAAGGGAGAATGACTAGGTTTTGAAAAGTCCATTTAGGCAGACTTGTGGAGAATAATTTAGAAGAAAACAAGAACAGAGGCAGGACATTACTTAGGAATCAGTGCCAATGTAAGAGGCAGCAATTGTGATGCATAATTTGGTTATTCATGTATTCACCAAGTAGCTATAGAGGATTTAGCACGTTCGAGGCACAGTTCAAAGGCTGGAGAAAGACAGAATAGTGGAAAAATGACAAAAGTCCTGATTTTCATTTTAGTTGAGAACTAATAAACAAGTGATAAATATAAATGATAAGTAAATAAATGCCTAACATGTCAGGGTAAATCAAGTGTTAAGAAAAATGATTAAGGACCATGGGTCACAGAGAAGAAATGAAAAAAGTGACAAAAATAAAAGTAGGTCCACAAATTTATACAAGTGAAAATAAAAAGCTCTGAGGTGGGAAAAATGTACTTAGGACCAGCATTGTACAATTAATTAGCAAATTATAGGAATTAGGTGATTTGTGTATGCATGTGTGCCATTAAAGAACACAAGGCAAATTTTATTAAAACCCCATTTTCTGGATGGGATGATGCCAGGATGTTTCTCTGTAATCTTCAGCTCTGTAATCTGTAATCTCTGTGCAGATTCTCTGTAATGTGATCTAGCCTCCAGATCCACAACTAAAATTCAGTAAATGGGGAATGTCTGAAAATGTAGAGCTATCTTATCTGCTAAGGCATTAATTAAATGAAATTAATATCTATTATTCAAACTGTTTCTAAATTTAAATATAGGATGTACAATTCTGAATGTGTTACCTACTAGAGGAAATGAAAAATAAATATCTATCTACGTTGATATTTGAGAAATTGAAGAATAAACACCTACCTACAGTTAGTGACAGGTATACTAATATTTTGTAATGTACTTTTCATGGAATGTTTACAGAAATAGAAATGACTTAGATCAATTTTTAAAGAAAATTTTGTATCTAGTTCCAGTAATACTTAATTTTATAGTATTTGACTATCTAGAACTTTCAGAATTAAATGTCCTGAGTTACTTAGAAAAGATTTAGGAATAATGCTCTCTCTGAAATCAAACTGTCTAGTTCAATTCTAAGTAGTTTTTCCTTGATATTTATAATTCTTTAGTTTTCCTTAGGGACCACTTAGATTTACCACTTAATAAAAACTAATTTGTCTATCTAAAGTTTCTTAATGTATTTTAAGTATTTTATTAATTGGAATACAGATGTTAAGACATTTTAGCTTTCAATTCATATATTTCATAACTGAAGCACTAAGAGGATATATCATGCAAGAAGGCAATAATGATAGAATATTATTATTGTACTAAATAGGGTGAATGAAGGCAGAAAATGCCATTCAATTGATGACCAAAGAATATAACTTAGTACTAAAACTGTTTGTTTTCCAGTTTGAACATTGAAGTCTCCCCAATCTTATGTGACAAAATCAGTCATTTCATCCAGCTTCATGACCCAAATGTTCACATTTAATTTGGCTTTAGCTCAGAAAGACTGATTAAGCAACAGCCAATTATTAACTTGGTAATTCCGTAATCAACTGATTTTATGTGTTTGTAATTCTAAAAGAACAATTAGAATGGTAAATGGGAGAAAACGATTTTCTAAGGATATTCAGACTCAAAAACAATACCCACACTGTAGGAGATTTATGATAATAATATATCATAGCTGAAAAGGTAACATGGAAATGAGAGTACTACCTCAGGGTCGTAGCCTTGGATTTGCTTACTTTCCATGGAAAATACTAATATTTGGGAAAATAATATCATCACGTGGCCTTACTTTCCAAATTATATATGTCGAGTAGATAGTGACTTTTCTACCCAATATCATTGTCCCTTTCCTTCTTATGAACTCAACATAAAGTAATGTTTTGGTCTCTTTTGTAGGTAAGTGTGGCCTCTGTGTATAAGTACTGCCAAATTATATATTATATTATTTTAATTAATATTAATTATTATTATTAATTAATATAATTAAATAATATTAATAAAATTATAATATAATCATATGATATAATTATATATTAAATATAATTATATATAATTATATATTAAATATAATATAAATATTTTAAAAATATATGTTATATTAAAAATGATATAGAATATATTATATAAATATTAAATAAATATATATTATATATTTATTAGATATAATTATATGTATAATAAATATTAAATATAATATAAATATAGAAATATAATTATATTAAATATAATTATATATAACATGATTATATATTAAATATAATTATATATAATTATATTATAATTTTATATTATATTATATATTGTATTATAATTATAATTATATTATATTTATATATTATAATTGTTATAATTGTATATTATATTATATATTACATATAATACATATATATATCGGTATAATTTATATGTATAACACACACATATATAGGCTTACACATTCACAAATAAAATTTTTTTTTCACATCTGGTATCTTTGTCATTAGCATTATTTTACATCATCTCAAAAGCAGATTTAATTCCTTTATGATATAAGTAAGCCAACTAAGGTACATACATTTGCAAGGATTTGCTTGTAATCTACTTTCTTAGAAGTAGATCTAAAATTATACCACATATAATTTTCTTCATATTTTCTGAAGTGCAATTTTAAGTTCCTTTTTACTGTATTGTCATGCTGGTATATTTTTCAAGGCTATAAATTAAAATTTCATATGGCCTCACTCTCCAGTTTACATATATTGGATAGATTGCTATTTTTTACCCAATATCATTGTTCCTTTCCTTCTTACGAATCTAACATAAAGTGATGTTTGAATCTCTCTTGTAAGTAGGTGTAGCCTCTGTGTATAAGTTCTGTCAAGTGATACATAAACACCAGCGAGTGGAACTTCTCTGAAGTTACTTAAGTACTGACTCAGGAGAGAGGTGATATATTCTGTGCTTTTCCTTGCCTTCCTTTTTGCTACATGGAAAGCAGATTGATAGCTAAGATTCCAGCAGCCATATTTAGCCATGAAGTAATCTTGCAGATGAGAGTCACATGCTAAGGATTGAAGGTGGCAAAAATGAATGAAGGATTTTGCATCATTCATGAAACCCCTTAATCAGCTTTGGACTCTAAACCTCCTGACTACCATTACATGAGAAAGTACCTTGCATGGTCAAGCCACTATTATTTTCATTTTTCTATTATATACAGACGAACCCAATCCTATCTGATATAGTATTAGAAATGTAAATATTAGTATTCTGTGCATAAAAGTGTTAATATCACAAGGGTTGTCTTTTACATCATAGGAAAAGAATTTATATTTTTATGTATTCACTAATAAATGCATAACAATTTCTGTGTGCTTTATCAAATATTCTAAAACTAAACTAAAAGCACCTTACTAGACCTAAAATAATTTTCAGTTTGAATGCTGTAAGACTATTGTTTATTTTAATAAGCATTTTTGGTTGTATGTATGTAGGGTGGTCATGAGTATAACATTTTATGCACATTCCAGAAGAAAACTGGAATAGTTTATCACCGCACAGCTTAAGGAACAAACTCCCAACACGGAGGCAAATGAGTTATATCTCTTCCAGAATATTTAACTCTGTAACCTTGAGCAGGACACTCATGATCTCTGTGCTGCCATTTTTTCAGTAATAAAAGAGGTGAATGAGTCTTTGGTAAGTTCTCTTTTAGCTTTTTTTTTTAATATGAAATTTACTGTCAAATTGGTTTCCATACAACACCCAGTGCTCATCCCAACAGGTGCCCTCCTCAATGCCCATCACCCACCCTCCCCTCCCTCCCACCTCCCATTAACCCTCAGCTTATTCTCCGTTTTTAAGAGTCTCTTATGGTTTAAAATTATCAACAAATAATATAACGAGTAACTTTACATCATGTAACTGTTAAGAAAGCGGTTGGGAAAAAAACTTAGAGATTATCTAATAATAAGATGCAGTCTCTTAACTGTTTTGAATTTTTGTTTAATTTTGCAAAGACTCTATGTCCATGAAAGAAATGAAGAGGCTTTTGCTATAGACAGATGTTTATGTTATTTTAAACAATGAGAATTTGGGGAAAATATCGGAATTATAAATGCGTAGGCTGGTGGGGAAAAGCTGGTTATGCCAAAAACAGACAAACGAAAAAATTACTTAAAGGATACAAAAGGATAGTAGACATTCTAAACCAAAATACAGCACACTTAACCAAAGGATATGGAAAATGGAGCAGATATTTTGAGGATTGAGGACGGTAGAACCTATACAAGGAGAAAGAGGAACTTATTTGAGGAAAAAGGAAAATAATGAGGAATTTCAAGAGTTAGTGTACCATGCAGTTCATGAAGATGATCAATGAGGATTTTTTAAAACTGAAACAATAAAGACTAAGAACACTAGATCTGTGTTAAGATGTATGTGAGTTTACATCCAGGGTCTTCCACTTACTGGTGAAATGACCTTATGACAAGCATTTAACTTTCTAAAGCTTGGCAGTTTGTTGATAATTATGGCTGCTAATGAAAAATTCTGTCTTCGTATCTTTTTGCAACTTGTACAGACTTGGTCTTTAAAAGCAAGACTCCATTGTTATGCAGTTTCTCCTGACAGTGAAAGCAGAAAAAGAAAAGTCCTGAATAGACAAAGTAGACAATAAACATATTTTAGGAAATAAAATATACATTTATGTATAAAACTCCTATTCTTTAATAAACATCATTAAAGAGTCAATTTTCATATTTTTCCAGTTCACTACCTTTCCCAATTCATTGAACTCATCAATGTAAATGGAAGAGAAAACTTGTTTTCTTTAACTCAGATTTAGTTAATGAGAGATACCATGCAAGAAAAGGGCATAAAAAATCACTCTAATAGGAATTTTTTAAATCTGAAAATTACATATTGTCCTTTGGTTCTTGTGAAAAGTGTTTTCAAAAATCAGCATGTTTCTTCACATTTGCATTCGTTTCTAGGGAATTAATAGCTCACTCTGACAATCTGGCAATTATCTGCATTTTAGAAAAAAATGACAATACTGTAGAGTATATATTGGACAGATGTTAATAGTACTTCTTTTCATGGTTTTCTGACACAAATCCTCATCAAATATCATGGCACCTGTAGTATTGAGACGTTAACAATTGAAATGCCAAATGTGTACAAAAACACATCTAGGACAATGGCATGGCTATTTAGAGACGGGCAGCACAGATTATAAGTTTTTATTATTGATTTAAAAGTTCCAAAATGGACTAAGTTCACTAAAAGTCAAATCAGGCTTATTTTAGAGAACTCTGTGAGAGGAAAATTATAAGCAGATTTATGGAGATCCGTCCTGTTCATACACCATGCTCATCAGTGGAGGATCTGAGCACCAATTATTTGTCTGATGTGCAGTTTAGGTTTCAAATTGACTTTAAAAGTAACGAAAACAAAAAGTGAAAATCTTTATAACTACATTAATAGAAGTTACTATGGCAGTTCGTGAAATACAGCACTATGAGTACATTTTTGTAGGTTTTGATTTTGTTTTTGATTTGGGGCTAACAGCTGAGGCTCCCACATATGACTTCAAAAAAGCTACAGCTGAGTTATAGTATGCTAAAAATGAGAATCTGAGGAAGTTTAAATGTGAATAACTTATATTGACATCCAAGGGCACAGAATTCAGAAACACGGTAACTCATTTCCATAAATTCAAAGTATTACAAAATATTTTTTATTTCTATTTTTACCATAAATTTTATTTGGGCACATTACCTGATTATATCACTGATAGTAAAGCCTAACACTTTCCCAAAGTATTTCAGTAACACACCTGCTTAGTAGAATCTAAAAGGTAGGAAAACTCGTTGTCTTCATTTCCTAAAATGTCCTTAGTGTGAATTGAGGCATGTGTGGGGAGGATACGCTGAGTTTAACTGCAGAAGGGAGACCCGCTATGTGGATTTCCACATGGGCAATCTTACTCTATCAGCCTACAGATCACCTTTTCATGGGAGACTCCAAAATGCATGTGATATTAAAATTAGAAGTATTATTGATTATTCTGTAGTGAAAAGCATATACACTATCAGGATCAATGCATTCTACTAGCGGGGATGGGGACTACAACAAACAAGCAAACAAAAACAACTAGCATATATAAGGAAGGCCAGCTCAGTTGTGTTTGTGTGGGTTTTTTTGGTCATTGTTTTAAGATGCTGCCAGAATTTTGACTCTGCTAGATTCTGTTGTATTACAGAGCCACTTAACCAGATATAGTGGATGACATACTGAAAATTTGAGAAGACAACAAAACAAATAGACAACAATAACTCTCTGGAAATTTGCAGCTTATTAAATGGCCCATTTTGAAGAACATGGTTTACAAGATATCCAAATTTGATAGAAACTGACTCTTTGTGATAGTACATATTTGATCATGTAGAAGCATTATATGTGGGTCGGGTTGCCAGCGTTTTCTCATTTTTAAGTGTATTGTGCATTCCTAAAGAGCAAGAAATGGCTATTGTTGATAATGCTGCTGTAAACATTGGGGTGCATATACCACTTCAAATCTATATTTTTGTAACCTTTGGTAAATACAGAGTGGTGCAATTGCTGGATCATAGGGTAGTTTTATTTTTAACTTTTTGAGCCAAACTATGGAAAGAGCCCAGGGTCCATTGACTGATGAATGGATTAAGAAGAAGGAAGTGGTATACACATATACAATGGAATATTATTCCATCATCAAAAAGAATGAAATCTTGTCATTTGCAATGACGTGGATGGAGCTAGAGTGTATTATATACTAAGCAAAGTAAGTCAATCAGAGAAAGACAAATACTATATAATTTCACTCATGTCAAATTTAGGAAACGAATACATGATCTTATGGGAAGACATAGGATAGGAAAGCAAATCAAAAAGGATAGGAAAGCAAATCAAAAGAGACTCTTAATAATAAAGAACAAACTGAGGGTCTCTAGAGGGGTGTTGGATGGGGGGATGGGCTAAATAGGTGATGGACATTAAGGAGGGCACTTGTTGGGATGAGCACTGGGTGTCATATGTAAGTGATGAATCACTAATTTCTACTCCTGAAATCAATATTACACTATATTTTAACTAAGTAGAATTTAAATAACATTTTGGAAGAAAAAAAGAGCAAGAAATAATGCTAAGTTTTTGACAAATATTGACTCATTTAATCATCTCAAGAGTTCTGTGGAGAGCCTGGGAGGTTAGGTTGGTTAAGTGACCAACTCTTGATTTTGGCTTAGGTCATGATCTCACAATTTATGAGTTCAAGCTCCACATCAGGCTCCATGATGACAGCACTGGGCATGCTTAGAATTATGTCTCTCACTCTCTCTCTCTGTCCCTGCCCCACTTGTGCTTTCTTTCTCTTTCTCTCTCACATATAAATAAACTTAAAAAAAAAAAAGAGTTCTGTGGAATAGTTATGTATAACCTCATTTAACCTATGAAAAACTGAGACTCAGAAAAGTTATTTACATTTATGGATATCTAATTATTATCTAATGCTAAGTAATATCTAATTATTTGAGCATTAATATACCACATTTGCCTATAATTGAAATGAGAAGTTTGTATTAAAAAGTTACTTATTTGGGGCACGTGGGTGGCTCAGTCAGCTAAGTGTCCAACTCTTGATTTTGGGTTAGGTCATGATCTCATGGTTTGTGGGATCTAGCCCCAGGTGGGGTACTGTGCTGACAGCACAGAGCCTGCTTAGGATTCTCGTTCTCTCTCTCTGCCTCTCCACTGCTCACTTTCTCTGTCTCTCTCAAAATAAATAAATGTTAAAAAATGAATTATCTCATAAAAAATAAAAAGTAACTCATGAGATCATTGTAAAAATCAAATTCAATCATTTCCTTGTGTAGAGTGCTTTCATCATAGAGAGAAATACATTTGTTACCATAAGATGTTAAGGTCAATGTGATGAAATTGTTTTTGTTATGGTTTAATTTTCTTTAACATATGTTGTATTTAATGGAAAACTAGAATGCATCTTTAAAAATGTCTGATTGTCGAATCATGGAAAGACAATCTCCCTAAAATGTAAAGGAGATTGTTAGAAAAAACTGAGGCTAGTGATGGTATTATTTATACCAAAACAAACAAAAAAGCAAACAGAAGTACACATGCAAAAAAACCACAAGGTGACCAGATAAAGTTTCCAGTAGATAGGATTTTTTTTTAATGTTTATTTATTTTTGAGAGAGAGGGAGAGAGAGAGAGAGAGAGAGAGAGAGCGAGCTGGGGAAGCGGCAGAGAGAGGGAGACACAGAATCCAAAGCAGGATCCAGGCTCTGAGCTGCCAGCACAGAGACCAACATGGAACTCAAACTCACAAGCCATGAGATCATGACCTGAGTCGAAGTTGGATGCTTAACCGACTGAGCCACCCAGGTGCCCCAGGAGATAGGATTTTGTACACAGGTTTGCAAAAGTTCATCTCTCTCAAAGATAAAACTGAGTATAGTGAAATATACCAGCAAATTGGCAAGGATGTGGAGCAAGTAGACTCCCTCTTCTACTGTTGGGAGTAGAGAACATGCAACTATTCAAGAAAACTGGTAGTTCCTAAAAGAGATAAATACATTCCTACTCACAATTCCTCATTCAAGGCATTTAACTGGGAGATGTGAAACATATACGCAAAAAGACGTACATTCAAGGGTTGTCCAAACTTTATTTAGAATATCCAAGTACTGCAAACAACCGAAATAGATACCTCTTAATAGATGAGTGGGTAAAAAAATGTTCACACAATAGAAAACTACTCCCCAATGACTAGAAACAGACAGCTGATATACACAGTCACAGATGAAACTCAAAACGTTTTTCTAAATGAAGAAATCAAGACACACAAAAAAGTAGTATTATATAATTGCATTTATATGAAATTCTAGAATAGGCAAAGTGACAGTGACAGGTAGTTTTCGGGGAATGGGAAAGGGGACAGATGACTACCAAAGGGACATGAGAAAACTTTTGGGGTGATGGAAATGCAGTTCGTCCTGATAGGGGGGATTATATAGGAATATGTTTTATCAAAATTTATTAAACTATCTAAATCAAATATTTTTTGCGTGTATATTTTTTTTATTATTGAAGTATAATTGACATACAGTGTTATATTAATTTCAAGTCTAAAAACATAGTGATTCAACAATTCTATACATTACAAAATGTCCCCCATAACAGTGTATTCACCATCTGTCCCCTTAGTGTTATTACAATATTATTGACTATGTTCTCTATGCCGTACTTTTCAGCCCCATGACTTATTTATTTTGTAACGGGATGCATGTACCTCTTAATCCCCTTTACCTATTTCACCCCCCCTCTACTTTCCTCCCCTTTGGCAACCACCACTTTGTTTTCTGTATTTGAGTCTGTTTCCATTTTGTTTGTTCTTTTATTTTTTAGATTCCACATGTAAATGAAATATATGGCATTTGTCTTTCTCTGTCTGAAATATTGCATTTCGCATAATACTTTCTTGATCCATCCATGTTTTAGCAAATGGCAAGATTTCATTCTTTTTTTTTTTAACTTTAGTTTTTATTTTTTAAAATTTACATCCAAATTAGTTAGCATATAGTGAAGCAATGATTTCAGGAGTAGATTCCTTAATGCCCCTTAACCATTTAGCCCATCCCACCTCCCACAACCCCTCCAGCAACCCTCAGTTTGTTCTCCATATTTCTGAGTCTCTTCTGTTTTGTCCCACTCCGTGTTTTATATTTTGTTTCCCTTCCTTTATGTTCATCTGTTTTGTCTCTTAAAGTCCTCATATGAGTGAAGTCATATGATTTTTGTCTGTCTCTGACTGACTAATTTCACATAGCCTCCAGTTCCATCCACGTAGTTGCAAATGGCAAGAATTCATTCTTTTTGATTGCTGATTAATACTCCATTGTCTATATATACCACATTTTCTTTATCCATTCATCCATCGATGGACATTTGGGCTCTTTCCATACTTTGGCTATTGTTTATAGTGCTGCTATAAACATGGGGTGCATGTATCCCTTCAAAACAGCACACCTGTATCCCGTGGATAAATGCCTAGTAGTGCAATTGCTGGGTCATAGGGTAGTTCTATTTTTAGTTTTTTGAGGAACCTCCGTACTTTTTTTGAGAGTGGCTGCACCAGCTTGCATTCTCACCAACAATGCAAAAGAGATCCTCTTTCTCTGCATCCTCGCCAACATCTGTGGTTGCCTGAGTTGTTAATGTTAGCCATTCTGACAGGTGTCAGATGGTATCTCATTGAAGATTTGATTTGTGTTTCCCTGATGATGAGTGATGTTGAGCATTTTTTCATGTGTCAATTGGCCATCTGATGTCTTCTTTGGAGAAGGGTCTATTCATGTCTTTTGCCCATTTCTTCACTGGATTGTTGGTTTTTTGGGTGTTGAGTTTGATAAGTTCTTCATAGATTTTGGATACTAACCTTTGGTCTGATAAGTCATTTGCAAATATCTTCTCCCATTCTGTCAGTTGCCTTTTAGTTTTGTTGATTGTTTCCTTCTCTGTGCAAAAGCTTTTTATTTTTATGAGGTCCCAGTAGTTCATTTTTGCTTTTGTTTCCCTTGCCCCAGAGCTGTGTTGAGTAAGAAGTTGCTGTGGCCAAGATCAAAGAGGTTTTTGCCTGCTTTGTCCTCAAGGATTTTGATTGCTTCCTGTCTTACATTGAGGTCTTTCATGCATTTTGAGTTTATTTTTGTGTATGGTGTAAGAAAGTGGTCCAGGTTCATTCTTCTGCATGTCCCTGTCCAGTTTTCCTAGCACCACTTGCTGAAGAGACTGCCTTTATTCCATTGGACATTCTTTCCTGCTTTGTCAAAAATTAGTTGGCCATACATTTGTGGGTCCATTTCTGGGTTCTCTCTTCTGTTCCGTTGATCTGAGTGTTTGTTATTGTGCCAGTACCATACTGTCTTGATGATTACAGCTTTGTAGTATAGCTTGAAGTCTGGGATTGTGATAGCTTCTGCTTTGGTGTTCTTTTTCAAGATCGCTTTGGCTATTCGGTGTCTTTTCTGGTACCATACAAATTTTAGGATTATTTGTTCTATTTCTGTGAAGAATGCTGGTGTTATTTTGATAGGGATTGTGTTGAATATGTAGGTTGCTTTGGGAAGTATCGACATATTAACAATATTTGTTCTTCCTATCCAGGAGCATCGAATCGTTTTCCATTTTTTTGTGTCTTCTTCAATTCCTTTCATAAGTCTTATGTAGTTTTCAGTGTATACATTTTTCACCTCTTTGGTTACACTTATTCCTAGATATTTTATGGTTTTTTGTGCAACTGTAAATGGGATCAATTCAATTGATTTCTCTTTCTGTCGCTTCATCGTTGGTGCATGTCGGTGTCATGCAACTGATTTCTCTGCTTTGATTTTATATCCTGCAACTTTGCTGAATTCATGGATCAGTTCTAGCAGTTTTTTGGTGGACTCTTAAGGGTTTTCCATATAGATTATCATGTTATTTGTGAATAGTGAAAGTTTGACCTCCTCCTGGCCGACTTGCATGCCTTTTATTTCTTTGTGTTGTCTGATTGCAGAGGCTAAGACTTCCAATACTATGTTGAATAACAGTGGTGAGAGTGGATGTCTCTGTCTTGTTCCTGACCTTAGGGGGAAAGCTCTCAGGTTTTCCCCATTGATGATGATATTAGCATTGGGTCACTCGTATATGGCTTTTATCATCTCGAGGTATGCTCCTTCTATCCGTACTTTCTTGAGGGTTTTTATCAAATGCTTTCTCTGCATCTATTGAGAGGACCATAGGGTTATTGTCCTTTCTTTTATTGATGTGATGAATCACATTTATTGTTTTGTGGATATTGAACCAGCCCTGCATCCCAGGTATAAATCCCACTTGGTCATGGTGAATAATTTCTTTAATGTATTGTTGGATCCGGTTGGCTAATATCTTGTTGAAGATGTTTGCATCCATGTTCATCAGGGAAATTGGTCTATAGTTCTCCTTTTTAGTGGGGTCTCTGTCTGGTTTTGGAATCAAGGTAATGCTGGCTTCATAGAAAGAGTTTGGAAGTTTTCCTTCCATGTCTATTTTTTGGAACAGTTTCAAGAGAATAGGTGTTAACTTGTCCTTCAATGTTTGGTAGAATTCCCCTGGAAAGCCATCTGGCCCTGGACTCTTGTTTTTTGGGAGATTTTTGATTACTAGTTCGATTTCCTTACTGGTTATGGATCTGTTCAAAGTTTCTATTTCTTCCTGTTTCAGTTTTGGTAGTGTATATGTTTCTAGGAATTTTTCCATTTCTTCCAGATTGCCCATTTTATTGGCATATAATTGCTCATAATATTCTCTTATTTTTATTTCTGCTGTGTTGGTTCTGATCTCTCCTCTTGCATTCTTGATTTTACTTATTTGGGTGTTTTCCTTTTTCTTCTTGATTAAACTGGCTAGTGGTTTATCAATTTTGTTAATTCTTTCAAAGAACCAGCTTCTGGTTTCATTGATCTCTTCTATTGGGTATTTTTGTTTTTTGTTTTTTGTTTTGGTTTCGATAGCATTAATTTCTGCTCTAACCTTTATTATTTCCTGTCTTCTGCTGGTTTTGGGTTTTATTTGCTGTTCTTTTTCCAGCTCCTTAAGGTGTAGGTTAGGTTGTGTGTCTGAGATCTTTCTTCCCTCTTTAGGAAGGCCTGGATGCTATATACTTTCCTCTTATGCTGCCTTTGCTGCGTACCAGAGGTTTTGGGTTGTGTTGCTATCATTTTCATTGACTTCCATATACTTTTTAATTTTCTTTTTAACTGCTTGGTTAGCCCATTCATTCTTTAGTAGGATGTTCTTCAGTCTCTAAGTATTTGTTACCTTTCCAAATTTTTTCTTGTGGTTGATTTTGAGTTTCATAGCATTGTGGTCTGAAAATATGCACAGTATGATCTTGATCTTTTTGTACTTACTTATGGTCTATTCTGGAGAATGTTCCATGTGCACTGGAGAAGAATGTATATTCTGCTCCTTTAGGATGCAATGTTCTGAATATATCTGTTAAGTCCATCTGGTCCAATATGTCATTCAAAGCCATTGTTTCCTTGTTGATTTTTTGATTAGGTGATCTGTGCATTGCTGTGAGTGGGGTGTTGTAGTCTTCTACTATTATGGTATTACTATCAATGAGATTCTTTATGTTTGTGATTAATTGATTTATATATTTGGGTTCTACCACATTTGGCACATAAATGTTTACAATTGTTAGGTCTTCTCGGACTATAGACCCCTTGATTATGATATAATTCCCTTCTTCATCTCTTGATACAGTCTTTATTTTAAAGTCTAGATTGTCTGATATAAGTATAGCTACTCTGGCTTTCTTTTGTTGACCATTAGCATGATAGATGGTTCTCCATCACCTATTTTCAATATAAAGGTGTCTTTAGGTCTAAAGTGGGTCTCTTGTAAACAGCATATAGATGGATCTTGTTTTCTTATCCATTCTGTTACCCAGTGTCTTTTGATTGAAGCATTGAGTCCATTGACGTTTAGAGTGAGTACTGAAAGATATGAATTTATTGCCATTGTGATGCTTGTAGGGTTAGAGTTTCTGGTGCTGTTCTCTGGTCCTTTCTAATCTTTTGTTGCTTTTGGTATATATCTATATCTATATCTATCTCTATATCTATATCTATATCTGTATCTATATATCTATATCTATAGATATCTTTCTATCTATAGATATCTATAGATATAGATATATAGATATCTATAGATATATAGATATGCACCAATATATATATATATGTGTGTGTGTGTGTATATATATTTTTTTTTTTTTCATCTTTTCTCCCCTCAGAGAGTCCCCCTTAAAATTTCTTGCAGGGCTGGTTTAGTGGTCACAAACCTTTTTACTTTTTGTTTGTCTGCTAAACTTTTTATCTCTCCTTCTACTTTGAATGACAGCCTTGCTGGATAAAGAATTCTTGGCTGCATATTTTTCTGATTCAGCACACTGAATATATCCTGCCACTCCTTTCTGGCCTGCCAAGTTTCTGTGGATAGGTCTGCTGCAAAACTGATCTGTCTTCCCTTGTAGGTTAGGGACTTTTTTTCCCTGCTGCTTTCAAGATTCTCTCCTTGCCTGAGTATTTTGTGAATTTGACTATGATATGCCTTGTTGATGGTCGGTTTTTGTTGAATCTAATGGGAGTCCTCTGTGCTTCCTGGATTTTGATGTCTGTGTCTTTCCCCAGGTTAGGAAAGTTTTCCACTATGATTTGCTCACATAACCCTTCTACCCCTATTTCTCTCTCTTCCTCCTCTGGGACCCCTATGATTCTGATGTTGTTCCTTTTTAATGAGTCACTGATTTCTCTAATTCTTAAATCGTGCTTTTGCCTCAATCTCCCTCTTTTTTTCTGCTTCATTATTCTCTACAAATTTGTCCTCTGTATTGCTGATTCTCTGTTCTGCCTCATCCATCCTTGCTGTTGCTGCATCCATCTGTGATTACATCTCAGTTATAGCATTTTTAATTTCATTCTGGCTACTTTTTACTTCTTTTATCTCTGCAGAAAGGGATTCTAATCTGTTTTCAACTCCAGCTAGTATTCTTATTATCGTGATTCTAAATTCTGGTTCAGACATCTTGCTTGTATCTGTGTTGGTTAATTCCCTGGCTGTCGTTTCTTCATACTCTTTCTTTTGGGATGAATTCCTTCATTTTGTCATTTTGAAGGGAGAAAAGGAACTAATGATGTAGAAAAATTGAAATTAAAAAATTAAAATAAAAAAATATTAAAATTAAAAATTAAAAATTAAAAACACACACAGACAAAAATAGAATAGATGATGCTAGATCCTAGGTGTGTTTTGGTCTGGGTGTTGAAAGTGGTTTGACAGATTAGAGAAAAACAACGGGGGAGAGGAAAAAAGGAAATAGTTTGAGAATTTGAAAAAATGAATACACTAAAGTAGACTAAAATGAGATGATGTGGGTAAAATAGAATTTGAAAAAGTATACACAAAAGTAGAGAATATAGTAGAAAAAATTTAAAGAAAGTTATTTTAATAAAAATTAAAAAGAAATATGAATTTTTTCATTTTCGTATTTAAGAAAAAATAAAAGAAATGAGAAATAAAAAAAGATAAAAAAAAGAAAAAAGAAAAGAAAAAATGAAATCGTTTGAAAATTTGAAAAAATGAATACACTGTAGTAGACTAAAATAAAATGATGGGAGTAAGATAGAATTTGAAAAAATTTACATAAAAGAAAAAATGTAGTAATAAAAATTAAATAAAAATATTTTAAAAGAAATTGAAAGTAAAAGTGAAATTTTTCTTTTTCTGCATTCAAGAAAAAGAAGTGAAAAAGAGTAGAAAAGAAAAAGAAAGAAAAAAAAGGAAATTGAAAATTTGAAAAGGTGAGTACACTGAAGTAGATTAAAATAAAATGGTGGAAGTAAAGTAGAAGTTGAAAAAAATTATGCAAAAGTAAAAATATAGTAAGAAAAATTAAATACAGATATTTTTAATAAAAATTGAAAATAAAAATGAGTTTTTTCACTTTCTGTATCCAAGAAAAAGAAAAGAAGTGTAAAAGAGAAAAAGAAAAACAAATAAAGAAAATTGAATAGGTAAACCTATTAACAGATTGAAGTAGGACTGAAATTACTTAGTTTTTCCCTAGAAGTCAGTCCACGTAGCTCTTTATAGTCCATAAATTAAGCGAGCGGTGAGGCTTGTGTTCTTGAAGAGCGAAGTTGGTCCAGTTGGCGGGGCTCGGTGTAACAGCTCCGCTATCCACTAGATGGCGCTGCTAGCCTACTGGGGTGGATTGTTGCGGTGCTCATAGGTGCACATGCACATGTGTGGGAGCGGTAAAAATGGCGTCACCCAGCTACCCAGTCTCTAGTATTGGACCTCAGTTCTCCCCGATCAGCAATCGTGCACTGTCCTCTGTCTTCAGCTCTTGTCCACTCCCTGCTTTTTCACTCTGCATGACCAGGCCCCAGGCAGTACCTCTCTCCCAAGTTTTGTCTCAGATGTGTCTGTTCTCCCCGGCTCCTTACTTGAGAAGGACTGCGGCTTTGACCCGTTCCGCCCCTCTGCGGGAGGGTCTCACTGAGCACTGGCCGAATGAGCAGTGGCCGAATATCAGCTGCACCCAGGAATGCTTGCTGGACCCTGCTGCTGCTGGTGCCCCGAGACTATGGCCAGGTGCCAGCCCGCCCCAAAAATAGTTCATGAGACAGTGTAGCAGCAGCGTTTCAGGGATGATGGAAAATCACAACACACACCTGGCACCAGGCTTCACCCTCAACAAACTTCCGGGGTCTGCTGGGACCAGTGGTTTCAACAGTCTCTACCAAAGGTCCTTCCAGCAGTGGAACCGCTTTTCCCGTGTGGCCTGAGAACCTCCCAGACCCCACTGAGTTCCTGGGGATTCACCCTTCCCTCCAGAGCACTGCCAGGTATCAAGCTGCAGAGTTGTAGCCTTTGCACTCCCCTTGTTTATAGTATTGATGGATTTTAAACCCTCTCCTTTCTCCTTTCTCCCTTTTTAGTTTAGTCCCTGTGGCTGTTTCCAATTTTCCACTTTCTTTCCAGCTGCTTTTGGGGAGCGGTGCTTTTCCCGCATGCTCCCCCTTTCCCTAGTCTCCATCCTCTCTCCACCTGAAAAAGGGGTTCCCTACCTTTTGTGGCTTCTTGCTCCCCAAGTTCAGCTCTCTGTGCTGTATACCTGCTGAATTCTGTGGTTCAGGTTGTGCAGATTGTTGTGTTAATCTTCCAATCAGTTTTCTAGGTGTGTAGGATGCTTCTGTTTTTGCTTTTGTTTCCCTTGCCTGAAGAGACAGATCCAGAAAAACAGTACTAAGGCTGATGTCAAAGAGGTGACTGTGTTTCCTTCTAGGAGTTTTATGATTTCAGGCCTCAAATTTAGATTTATAATGCATTTTGAGTTTATTTCTGTGTATGGTGTAACAAAGTGGTCCAGTTTCATTCCTTTGCATGTAGCTGTCCAGTTTTCCCATCGCCATTTGTTGAAGATACTGTGCTTTCCCCATTGTATGTTCTTGCCTACTTGTGGTAATTAATTGAGTGTATAAATGTGGGCTCTGTGTTCTGGTGCACTGATCTATGTGTGTATTTTTGTGCTAGTACCATACTGTTGTGATTACTATGGCTTTGGATTATAACTTGAAATCTGCGACTGTGATACCTCCAGGTTTGTTCTTTCTCAAGATTATTTTGGCTATTCAAGGTTATTTGTAGTCCTGTACAAATTTTAAGATTATTTATTCTAGTGTTGTAAAAAATACTATTAGCATTCTGATAAGGATTATATTGAATTTCTATATTGCTTTGGGTATTTTCACAGTATGGATATTTTGACAATATAATTTCTCCCAATTCAGTAACATGGTATATCTTCTCATTTGTTTGTGTTGTCTTCAGCTTCTTTCATCAAGCTTCATCAAGTCTTATGGTTTTCAGACTGAAGATCTTTCACCTCCTTGATTAAATTTATTTCTTGTTATTGTATTATTTTTGATACAGTTACAAATGGGATTGTTTTCTTAATATCATTTTCTGATACTTTGTTAATAGTGTATAGAAATCCAACAGGGGCACTTGGGTTAAGCATCCGACTCGATTTCAGCTCAGCTCATGATCTCATGGTTTGTGAATTTGAGCTCTGCACTAATAGTGTGGAGACTGCTTTGGATTCTCTCTCTCTCTCTCTCTCTCTCTCTCTCTCTCAAAATAGATAAATAAACTTTAAAAAAAGGAAATGCAACAGATATGTCTATATTAATATTGTATCTTGAAAACTGTATATGTTTCTATGCTTTAGTGGGGCCAGCTATTTCTTGTAGTGTTAAAGGAATGGCCTTATTAGGAAAAGTCCCTGTATAATTTGCACATGTTCGGAGGTTTAGACTGGCTGGCTATGGCTGTAGAAGGTGCAGGCTGGCAGTCCTGTGGCACTCCATGCTGGGGCCACCCTAGCAGAGACGACTGGAGCTCAAGTGATGCAGATCAGGTGGGGGATCCCAGAGCTTTCCAATCATAGGGCTCCCTGGCAGGATTTCAGGAGATAAAATGGACATGGGCCAGGTGATCCTGTTGTGCTCACTGCAGGAGACTCTGGTGACATAGCTGGACCTGAGGTGGGAGTGGGCTGAGAGGTCACAGGGCACTCTGCACAGTGGGTTCCCTGGTGAGTCTTCGGTAACTGCTACATGGGTGGGCCTGGGGTATTTTGGGGTACCTTGCACCTGTGTCACGTTGGTATGATGGCTGAATCTATAGTGGGCACTGTCCAGGGGTATCATGATATGCAACTGCCCTGGGGCCACCTTGGTAGAACAGGTGGAGGTTGGATGGGCACAGGTCCTGGAGCTGACTTGGGGGGGGTGGCTTGGACTAGTGTGGGTTAGAGCCAGAGCTAATTGAGGTGGTGGGTTAGCCAGGACACTATACTCTGCTTTCCTCTGCACTATCAAGGTGGAGGAAGAATGGACACAGTGGCACCCACCCATCTCCTAACTCCAGACAGCACTCACTGAGACAGCAGTCCAGCTAGGGAGCTCAGATCCTGCTTCTATCTGCACTATCAAGTTGGAACCAGAGTGTAAATAATGGCGCTCACCAGCACCTCTAGCCCTGGAGAGAGTTCCAGCAGCTCCCCACTGTGGGCAGGGTTCTAGGACTCATTCCCTTATGTTATAGTTGCTTTTTCAACTGTGGCATTTTTCCCATGCCCCAGGACAGATGAATCTGTTCACAGTTCCTCAGTACTGTCCCTGCACACTGCTGTCTACAGTGTCAAAGGTGACACTTCATTATGTCCCTTCATTACGGTGTCTCTGTCTATTCTGCCATTCTCTGTCAGGGCAGAATCATTTGTTGTGCAGAAGCTGTTTAGCCAGCCCTCAGTTCTTCTTCAGGAGAATTGCAATATTTGTAGGTAGATTCATTGCATCCATGGGGAGGCGAGTTAAGGATCTTCCTCTGTCAACATCTTGGGCCCCCATTTAATATAAACTATATTTCTACAAAGAAAAAAACTGCTAATATTGCATTTTATATTTTAACCACCTGGCAATAAACGAGATATCAGGAAGAAGCAAAGTGATGAGAAGAACCTGAGTAAGCAAAAGCCAAGTCAAGAGTTCAGAGTTTAACTTTGTCATCATTCAGAACTAATATAGTATCATTTTTCTAAAATATTCCAGGGTCTATTCTGTACTTTCAAGTTTTATTGCATAAATACTTAAAACATTAAAATAAGTATTTTTATTTTTCAAGATGTGAATAGTGAATGTGAAAATACCCCCATGTAATTTCAATAACAAAGTAAAGAGGAAGCATTCTTTCTGGAAAACCATATCAATAATTACAAAGTGACAGTGACAAAGGGTAAAAGAAAGTGAGTTGATCAACTTAAGACTATTCTTACAATAAGCCTTAAAAATCCAAATTCTTAAGGATGCCTGGGTGGCTCAGTTGGTTAAGCATCTGACTCTTGGTTTTGGCTCAGGTCATGATCTCATGGTTTGTAAGTTCAAGCCCTGCATCAGGCTCTGCAGTGACAGTGGAAACTGCTTAGGATTCTCTCTCTGCCCCTTCCCTGCTCGCTCTTTCTGTCTCTCAAAATAAATAAATAAACTTAAAAATAAATTTGTTAATCCAAATTCTTAACAAGGGAAACTTCACAATCTCCATTTGTTAGATGGACACGTGGGTACTTATACACAACCTTCTTAGAGATAGCAGGCAATGAAACACAGAGGAATGGGAGAATCTAATATTCTAGAAGGCAGTTTGTAACTATATTAATTCTTTTAACATGCCAGTGTTACTTAATGTATTTCTACTAAAAATGTATCACAGCTGTCCAATGGAGAAGTTTTAGTAAAAGCAAATTGGCTTTTAAATAGTTGAAAACTTATTAATATTTCAATATAACAAAGAAATATAGTTCTTTTATAAAAAGTATTTGCTTTCCCATCTCAGCACTCTCCGTTGAGATTAGGCTTCTGTAGGGAAAATGTGACATAATAAAAATGTTAAACATGAGGCATATGAACAAACAGCATGATGTTGATGTGGGAAATTTTCTGGATGTGTCACAGAGCTAGGTTAGCAGTACAGATGTGAAGCTATTAAAACACTTGCATACACAATGCAGCTAGTGAGATATTTAAGTGGCTGGTATATGCATACTCATTGCATTTTCCTTCTCTCACGGAAAACTGTTTAGCTAGTCAGTCAGTCAGTCCTCACTTTTTATTTCATGTAATCAGACATTTGACTAGAAATAGAAAAGGAACTGTCACTGCCTGCAGGAAGGTTAAATTTTAATGGAGGACTTGGATAAAAATAAATAGAATCATATTAAAAAGAACATGCATAGTCTTCCACAAATGAATTCTGTTTTGTACATGTGAGTCATCCACTTGATAGACTGCTTGCGGTTTCCTGGTCTGTACTATGTGTCGCATTCATGACCGATTTCTTTTGATTTGAGCTGGTATCAGTTTAAGGAGTGTAAACTATTTTAAAATTACTTTAAAAATTAGAAAAGCAAGTTATCTTTAGAGAAGTGTCTATTCATGTTTTCTGCCAAAATGAACAAATCAGGAGACTATAGATGCTGGAGAGGATGTGGAGAAACGGGAACCCTCTTGCACTGTTGGTGGGAATGCAAATTGGTGCAGCCGCTCTGGAAAACAGTGTGGAGGTTCCTCAAAAAATTAAAAATAGACCTACCCTATGACCCAGCAGTAGCACTGCTAGGAATTTATCCAAGGGATACAGGAGTACTGATGCATAGGGGCACTTGTACCCCAATGTTTATAGCAGCACTCTCAACAATAGCCAAATTATGGAAAGAGCCTAAATGTCCATCAACTGATGAATGGATAAAGAAATTGTGGTTTATATACACAATGGAATACTACGTGGCAATGAGAAAAAATGAAATATGGCCTTTTGTAGCAACGTGGATGGAACTGGAGAGTGTGATGCTGGGTGAAATAAGCCATACAGAGAAAGACAGATACCATATGGTTTCACTCTTATGTGGATCCTGAGAAACTTAACAGAAACCCATGGGGGAGGGGAAGGAAAAAAAAAAAAAAAGAGGTTAGAGTGGGAGAGAGCCAAAGCATAAGAGACTGTTAAAAACTGAGAACAAACTGAGGGTTGATGGGGGGTGGGAGGGAGGGGAGGGGAGGGTGGTGATGGGTATTGAGGAGGGCATCTTTTGGGATGAGCACTGGGTGTTGTATGGAAACCAATTTGACAATAAATTTCATATATTAAAAAAAGAAAAGAAAAGCAAGTTATGATGTTAAAACAAAAAAATAAATTAATGTAAATGTTATGTTGCACTTACTCCTTATTAACATGGGAATTGAGATAACTCCATGCTTTGTGTGAAGAATACTAAATACAATAATGTGTGACCAGTTATAACTATCAATAAACATATTGGAATTGAGATTTCTATGCGCTTCCCACTTTTTCCTTACCTCCTTCTGGATTTTTTTTCCATTTATAATCATTACCTGTAAGTGTTCTTGGAGGTTTCTGATTTCTCTATGTTTAGGGTGACTATATAAAGTATGATCCAAATTGACACTTTTGACAGAGAAAGGGGATATGCTAAGACAGTACGCAATAAATGTACAGTGTCTTGGGCAAATCAGGTTGTAAGGTTATCCTATCTAAACTTTTTGTTTTAGACGTTATAAACATTCCCATTGCTTTTTTGAAAATTACTCCTAAATGACTATCATATATCAAGCTCAACTCTCTCTGATTTGCTAGCTTATTCAAAAACTTACAAAGGTTACCCATTGCCATATTGAGCCATTCAAGACTCTATTATACATCCAGATCATATTCCCAAAAGCAAATTAATTATCTTCTTTTCCCTAAAGTTTACCATCCAATCCATCCAATCAAACCCTTTTATTCATACTCCATAGTATAACTTTTTTTTTTTTAATTTTATTATTATTTTTTTAATATATGAAATTTACTGTCAAATTGGTTTCCATACAACACCCAGTGCTCATCCCAAAAGGTGCCCTCCTCAATACCCATCACCCACCCTGCCCTCCCTCCCACCCTGCCCTCCCTCCCACCCCCCATCAACCCTCAGTTTGTTCTCAGTTTTTAACAGTCTCTTATGCTTTGGCTCTCTCCCACTCTAGCCTCTTTTTTTTTTTTTTTTTTTTTTTCCTTCCCCTCCCCCATGGGTTTCTGTTATGTTTCTCAGGATCCACATAAGAGTGAAAACATATGGTATCTGTCTTTCTCTGTATGGCTTATTTCACTTAGCATCACACTCTCCAGTTCCATCCATGTTGCTACAAAAGGCCATATTTCATTTTTTCTCATTGCCACGTAGTATTCCATTGTGTATATAAACCACAATTTCTTTATCCATTCATCAGTTGATGGACATTTAGGCTCTTTCCATAATTTGGCTATTGTTGAGAGTGCCGCTATAAACATTGGGGTACAGGTGCCCCTATGCATCAGTACTCCTGTATCCCTTGGGTAAATTCCTAGCAGTGCTATTGCTGGGTCATAGGGTAGGTCTATTTTTAATTTTCTGAGGAACCTCCACACTGCTTTCCAGAGCGGCTGCACCAATTTGCATTCCCACCAACAGTGCAAGAGGGTTCCCGTTTCTCCACATCCTCTCCAGCATCTATAGTCTCCTGATTTCTTCATTTTGGCCACTCTGACTGGCGTGAGGTGATATCTGAGTGTGGTTTTGATTTGTATTTCCCTGATAAGGAGCGACGTTGAACATCTTTTCATGTGCCTGTTGGCCATCCGGATGTCTTCTTTAGAGAAGTGTCTATTCATGTTTTCTGCCCATTTCTTCACTGGGTTATTTGTTTTTCGGGTGTGGAGTTTGGTGAGCTCTTTATAGATTTTGGATACTAGCCCTTTGTCCGATGTGTCATTTGCAAATATCTTTTCCCATTCCGTTGGTTGCCTTTTAGTTTTGTTGGTTGTTTCCTTTGCTGTGCAGAAGCTTTTTATCTTCATAAGGTCCCAGTAATTCACTTTTGCTTTTAATTCCCTTGCCTTTGGGGATGTGCCGAGTAAGAGATTGCTACGGCTGAGGTCAGAGAGGTCTTTTCCTGCTTTCTCCTCTAAGGTTTTGATGGTTTCCTGTCTCACATTCAGGTTCTTTATCCATTTTGAGTTTATTTTTGTGAATGGTGTGAGAAAGTGGTCTAGTTTCAACCTTCTGCATGTTGCTGTCCAGTTCTCCCAGCACCATTTGTTAAAGAGACTGTCTTTTTTCCATTGGATGTTCTTTCCTGCTTTGTCAAAGATGAGTTGGCCATACGTTTGTGGGTCTAGTTCTGGGGTTTCTATTCTATTCCATTGGTCTATGTGTCTGTTTTTATGCCAATACCATGCTGACTTGATGATGACAGCTTTGTAGTAGAGGCTAAAGTCTGGGATTGTGATGCCTCCTGCTTTGGTCTTCTTCTTCAAAATTACTTTGGCTATTCGGGGCCTTTTGTGGTTCCATATGAATTTTAGGATTGCTTGTTCTAGTTTCGAGAAGAATGCTGGTGCAATTTTGATTGGGATTGCATTGAATGTGTAGATAGCTTTGGGTAGTATTGACATTTTGACAATATTTATTCTTCCAATCCATGAGCAGGGAATGTCTTTCCATTTCTTTATATCTTCTTCAATTACCTGCATAAGCTTTCTATAGTTTTCAGCATACAGATCTTTTACATCTTTGGTTAGATTTATTCCTAGGTATTTTATGCTTCTTGGTGCAATTGTGAATGGGATCAGTTTCTTCATTTGTCTTTCTGTTGCTTCATTGTTAGTGTATAAGAATGCAACTGATTTCTGTACATTGATTTTGTATCCTGCAACTTTGCTGAATTCATGTATCAGTTCTAGCAGACTTTTGGTGGAGTCTATCGGATTTTCCATGTATAATATCATGTCATCTGCAAAGCGAAAGCTTGACTTCATCTTTGCCAATTTTGATGCCTTTGATTTCCTTTTGTTGTCTGATTGCTGATGCTAGAACTTCCAGCACTATGTTAAACAAGAGCGGTGACAGTGGGCATCCCTGTCGTGTTCCTGATCTCAGGGAAAAAGCTCTCAGTTTTTCCCCGTTGAGGATGATGTTAGCTGTGGGCTTTTCATAAATGGCCTTTATGATCTTTAAGTATGTTCCTTCTATCCCGACTTTCTCAAGGGTTTTTATTAAGAAAGGGTGCTGGATTTTGTCAAAGGCCTTTTCTGCATCGATTGACAGGATCATATGGTTCTTCTCTTTTTTTTTGTTAATGTGATGTATCACGTTGATCGATTTGCGAATGTTGAACCAGCCCTGCATCCCAGGAATGAATCCCACTTGATCATGGTGAATAATTCTTTTTATATGCTGTTGAATTCGATTTGCTAGTATCTTATTAAGAATTTTTGCATCCATATTCATCAGGGATATTGGCCTGTAGTTCTCTTTTTTTACTGGGTCTCTGTCTGGTTTAGGAATCAAAGTAATACTGGCTTCATAGAATGAGTCTGGAAGTTTTCCTTCCCTTTCTATTTCTTGGAATAGCTTGAGAAGGATAGGTATTATCTCTGCTTTAAACGTCTGGTAGAACTCCCCTGGGAAGCCATCTGGTCCTGGACTCTTATTTGTTGGGAGATTTTTGATAACCGATTCAATTTCTTCGCTGGTTATGGGTCTGTTCAAGCTTTCTATTTCCTCCTGATTGAGTTTTGGAAGAGTGTGGGTGTTTAGAAATTTGTCCATTTCTTCCAGGTTGTCCAATTTGCTGGCATATAATTTTTCATAGTATTCCCTGATAATTGTTTGTATCTCTGAGGGATTGGTTGTAATCATTCCATTTTCATTCATGATTTTATCTATTTGGGTCATCTCCCTTTTCTTTTTGAGAAGCCTGGCTAGAGGTTTGTCAATTTTGTTTATTTTTTCAAAAAACCAACTCTTGGTTTCGTTGATCTGCTCTACAGTTTTTTTAGATTCTATATTGTTTATTTCTGCTCTGATCTTTATTATTTCTCTTCTTCTGCTGGGTTTAGGCTGCCTTTGCTGTTCTGCTTCTATTTCCTTTAGGTGTGCTGTTAGATTTTGTATTTGGGATTTTTCTTGTTTCTTGAGATAGGCCTGGATTGCAATGTATTTTCCTCTCAGGACTGCCTTCGCTGCATCCCAAAGCGTTTGGATTGTTGTATTTTCATTTTCGTTTGTTTCCATGTATATTTTAATTTCTTCTCTAATTGCCTGATTGACCCACTCATTCGTTAGTAGGGTGTTCTTTAACCTCCATGCTTTTGGAGGTTTTCCAGACTTTTTCCTGTGGTTGATTTCAAGCTTCATAGCATTGTGGTCTGAAAGTATGCATGGTATAATTTCAATTCTTGTAAACTTATGAAGGGCTGTTTTGTGGCCCAGTATATGATCTATCTTGGAGAATGTTCCATGTGCACTCGAGAAGAAAGTATATTCTGTTGCTTTGGGATGCAGAGTTCTAAATATATCTGTCAAGTCCATCTGATCCAGTGTATCATTCAGGGCCCTTGTTTCTTTATTGACCGTATGTCTAGATGATCTATCCATTTCTGTAAGTGGGGTGTTAAAGTCCCCTGCAATGACCACATTCTTATCAATAAGGTTGCTTATGTTTATGAGTAATTGTTTTATATATCTGGGGGCTCGGGTATTTGGCGCATAGACATTTATAATAGTTAGCTCTTCCTGGTGGATAGACCCTGTGATTATTATATAATGCCCTTCTTCATCTCTTGTTACAGCCTTTAATTTAAAGTCTAGTTTGTCTGATATAAGTATGGCTACTCCAGCTTTCTTTTGGCTTCCAGGAGCATGATAAATAGTTCTCCATCCCCTCACTCTCCATCTAAAGGTGTCCTCAGATCTAAAATGAGTCTCTTGTAGACAGCAAATAGATGGGTCTTGCTTTTTTATCCATTCTGATACCCTATGTCTTTTAGTTGGCGCATTTAATCCATTTACATTCAGTGTTATTATAGAAAGATATGGGTTTAGAGTCATTGTGATGTCTGTATGTTTTATGCTTGTAGTGATGTCTCTGGTACTTTGTCTCACAGGATCCCCCTTAGGATCTCTTGTAGGGCTGGTTTCGTGGTGACAAATTCCTTCAGTTTTTGTTTGTTTGGGAAGACCTTTATCTCTCCTTCTATTCTAAATGACAGACTTGCTGGATAAAGGATTCTCGGCTGCATATTTTTTCTGTTTAGCACACTGTAGATATCGTGCCAAGCCTTTCTGGCCTGCCAAGTTTCAAAGGAGAGATCAGTCACGAGTCTTATAGGTCTCCCTTTATATGTGAGGGCACGTTTATCCCTTGCTGCTTTCAGAATTTTCTCTTTATCCTTGTATTTTGCCAGTTTCACTATGATATGTCGTGCAGAAGATCGATTCAAGTTCCGTCTGAAGGGAGTTCTCTGTGCCTCTTGGATTTCAATGCCTTTTTCCTTCCCCAGTTCAGGGAAGTTCTCAGCTATAATTTGTTCAAGTACCCCTTCAGCACCTTTCCCTCTCTCTTCCTCCTCTGGGATACCAATTATGCGTATATTATTTTTTTTTAGTGTATCACTTAGTTCTCTAATTTTCCCCTCATACTCCTGGATTTTTTTATCTCTCTTTCTTTCAGCTTCCTCTTTCTCCATAACTTTATCTTCTAGTTCACCTATTCTCTCCTCTGCCTCTTCAAGCCGAGCCATCGTGGATTCCATTTTGTTTTGCATTTCGTTTAAAGCGTTTTTCAACTCCTCGTGACTGTTCCTTAGTCCCTCGATCTTTGTGGCAAGAGATTCTCTGCTGTCCTGTATACTGTTTTCAAGCCCAGCGATTAATTTTATGACTATTATTCTAAATTCACTTTCTGTTATATTATTTAAATCCTTTTTGATCAGTTCATTAGCTGTTGTTATTTCCTGGAGATTCTTCTGAGGGGAATTCTTCCGTTTGGTCATTTTGGAGAGTCCCTTGCGTGGTGAGGACCTGCAGGGCACTTCCCCTGTGCTGTGGTGTATAACTGGAGTTAGTGGGCGGGGCCGCAGTCCGATCCGATGTCTGCCCCCAGCCCACTGCTGGGGCCACAGTCAGACTGGTGTGTGCCTTCTCTTCCCCTCTCCTAGGGGCGGGATTCACTGTGGGGTGGCGTGGCCCGTCTGGGCTACTTGCACACTGCCAGGCTTGTGTTGCTGGGGATCTGGCGTATTAGCTGGGGTGGGTAGGCAAGGTGCACGGGGGGTGGAGGGGCAGGCTTAGCTCGCTTCTCCTTAGGTGATCCACTTCAGGAGGAGCCCTGTGGCAGCGGGAGGGAGTCAGATCCGCTGCCGGAGGTTTGGCTCCGCAGAAGCACAGCGTTGGGTGTTTGCGCGGAGCGAGCAAGTTCCCTGGCAGGAACTGGTTCCCTTTGGGATTTTGGCTGGGGGATGGGCGGGGGAGATGGCGCTGGCGCCTTTGTTCCCCGCCAAGCTGAGCTCTGCCGTCCGGGGGCTCAGCAGCTCTCCCTCCCTTTGTCCTCCAGCCTTCCCGCTTTCCGAGCAGAGCTGTTAACTTATGACCTCCCAGACGCTAAGTCGCGCTTGCTGTCGGAACACAGTGTGTCCGGCCCCTCCGCTTTTGCCAGCCAGACTCGGGGGCTCTGCTTGGCCGGCGAGCCGCCCCTCCGCCCCAGCTCCCTCCCGCCAGTCCGTGGAGCGCGCAGCGCCTCGCCGCCCTTCCTACCCTCTTCCGTGGGCCTCTGGTCTGCACTTGACTCCGGAGACTCCCTTCTGCTAATCCTCTGGCGGTTTTCTGGGTTCTTTAGGCAGGTGTAGGTGGAATCTAAGTGATCGGCAGGACGCGCTGTGAGCCCCGCGTCCTCCTATGCCGCCATCTTCCGGAACCTCTCTCCCATAGTATAACTTTTTAATGTCTGTAATTACATTGTTTCCTCTACCTGGAATTCACTCTTTTGACTCCTTGTTTCCATTTTTATTCACAAAAATATTCTTAATTCTTTAAGTATTTTTTTAACTTCTGTCTACTTAATTCTTTCTTAATATGACTTCATAAACAAACAAGAATGGGTTCTCTACCTCTCTTGAACTCTGTTCATACTTTTACATTACTGCCTCATCTACGTGTTATTTTACTAATGTTTTATTCTACAAATATGTAAAATTAACGTTTAAGCGATGTTGTAAGCTCCCTGAGGATGTTGGATTTCACCTTATGTATTACCATATACTACATAGCACCTTGTTTTATTTTGGGTGTAGTAAATATTCAATAAAAAATATGTTGATCTTTTATAAAACAGCGATAGTATTAAATTAGGAGTGTATCGTGAGAGAATCATTTTATCAACATTAATAAGCATTATTTGTAATATTGTTTATTATAGTTAATAAGCATTGTTTGTAACATTGTTTATTTCTTGTAATTATGTTCTTTTTTGCTGTGATTTTATAAAATAACTGAATTCTTTGTTGTGGAATTGATTTTGGTTGTTTGAAATGGATATTAAAAGTGATCAACGGCCAGATATAGAAACAAATCCTCCTACTATTTTTAAATAGCAGACATTCAATAATTCTAAGACTGTCAGAAAAAATATCTTCATTCATGTAGAGAGTAGTGTTTTGAGCATGATTAATGTTTGTTTTTATATTTCTTTAGACAAACAATTCATATGATTCAGTAAGTGGTCTAAATTATAAAATTAAGTCATACTAATTCATAATTAAATTCTATTACATAGGCTTGTCATCCTATAAAAATAACTTTTATTCATTAAAATATAGAATAAAATAATATCTGATACAAAATTATATTTTTTTAACTTCTCAATTTTTGTCTAAGAATGAAGTTTTCTAATTTTGTGAGGGTTTAGAATTCATTTTGTGAAGTTATCTCATGGTTTCTTTCATCTTTTAGAGGTGAAGAGTCTTTACTGGAGCCACAGTAAGCTATAGTTTTTCAGCTTTATTTTATATGGTACCCCTTATAGTGCTGCATACAAAGTTGCAATAAACACCTGTTAAGTATTTTAAATTTTGCTTTTCCTCCAAAATTCTTACATGCCTGATGCTAGAATTAGAAATTTGTACAGACTTTATATTGATTTTCTGCTTATAATGGTCTAACAGATTATTTATTAAAAAGTATGCAATCATCCTAAAGAACTACTTTATTCTTTGTAGAAAGTAACTTCATTTTACCAGATCATTTGTTAAAAAAACAAAACCAAAAAACAACTTGTCATGGAATTCCTATAGACAAATGAGGACATAGGGACTGTCCATGTCATGACAACAGGGTTTCAAACTTTGAGTAGATTCCTATTTATTTGACAAAAACAATATTCTCTGGCATGTGGAGTTTATCAATATATCACACAGGCATGGGTCACGATGAAATTCCACCCTTGCCTTATTCCCTCCCCCAAATTCATACATTGTAGTCTTAACACCCAATACCTCAGATGTGACTATATTTGGAGATAAGGTGTTTAAACACACAATAAAGCTAAAATTCAGTCTTTAGGGTGGCCCTAACACAATCTCATTGATGTGTTTGTAAGAAAAAGAAATTTAGACAGCAGGCATGCATATGTACAGATGAAAGACCAAGTGAAAACAGAGGGAGAACGTGGCCATGCGCAAGCCAAGGAGAAAGGCTTTGGAAGAAACCAGACCTGAACCATGGGAACGTACATTTCTGTTTTTATGCCACCCAGTCTGTGGTACTTTGTCATGGAAGCCTGAGCAAACTAATATAGTATCTAAGTATCATTGCCATTGCATGGCTAGATTGGCTGGCCTTCCTGCAGACCCAGCTTGACTAGAATGCTTCTTGAGTTCTGTCAGTTCCAGTCTGGAAAGACCGTTAACTCACTACCATAGATATTTTCCTAGACGTGTAGCCCCTAAACCTTTTTTTCTCTCTCAAGACCCAGACCAAGGAATCTTCCTCTGTACATGGTCTTGTTTTTCTTATCAATAGCAATAAGCAAGAGCAGCTTTCCACAGTAACATGTTATATGGGGGAAGTTTAAAATGAAGAAAATGTGATTTATTTGATTCTTTTTTTAGCATCATATGTAGTAGAAGAAAGAGTCCTTCCAATGACTGGTTTGGGGAGCTAATTGGAATGATTAGGAAGTACTGCTCTTCATGCGCTAGAATGTAATTTTCCAGCATGGTTAAATAACGAGATATCAATGAATGTAGCCAAAAGGACTGTCCTATTCTCTACCTCAAGCGTCTTCATTGTTAACTACCAACGTAATAAGAACTGGTGGCATGATGACGTGACAGGGCTTTATTTTCTCTCAGTTTGCTTTTGTAAGATATAAATTATCCACTAATGTCGTCAGACTGTGATTTTTTCCACTACCACCTTTATATACAGAAATATCCCGTTATCCATGGGGGTACATTCCAAGATTCCTAGTGGGCCCCTGAAACCACAAATAGTACAGAGCCCTAAATATACTATATTTTTTCCTATGCTGTCATATGTATAATATCATTTACTTTATAAATTAGGGATAGTAGGAGATTAACAATAATTATTAATGAAATAGAACAGTTGAGCCTGGGTGGGTTAGTTGGTTAAACATTTGACTCTTGATTTCAACCCAGGTCATGGTCTCATGGCCCATGGGATTGAGCCCTGCATCAGGCTCTGTACTGACAGCGTAGAGCCTACTTGGAATTCTCTTTCTGCATCTCTCTCTCTCTCTCTCTCTCTGCTCCACCCCTGCTCGCATGTGCACTCTCTTTCTCCCTCTCAAAATAAACTTTAAATAGTAATTAATTAAATACAACAATTCTAATGGTATAGTGTTATAAAAGTTGTGCGAACGTGGTCTCTGTCTTTCAAAATATCCTGTACTGTACTAACCCTTCTTGTGATGTGTGAGATGATTAAATGCAGATGTGATGAGGTGAAATGAAGTGAATGATATAGGTGTTGTGTTGTAGCATTAGGCCACTTCTGACCTTTTGACTCAATATCAGAAGGATGACCATCTCCTTCTGGACTACGGTTGACTGCAGGCCACTGAAACCATGGAAAGTGAGACTATAGATAAGAATGGGACTAACTGGAACGTGGCATATGGCAAGCATGCTCATCTTTGAAATGCATCCATGGCACCCATTAGAACGTTCTGCACAAAGAACACACCTCAAAACCCAGCTGTATGTTTTCCTTACGGTGTATGTATAATAAGCATTGAGTCATGACTTCAAATTCTTTATATTTTGTTCAACTCTTTTTAAAAATTTTAATTTTTCTAGGTACAGTTGCATAATTATAACATTAATACAAATTTTCCATTTTCTAGGTGTTCTCTAACCTCTACTGACATTCATTCAGCATGTATTTAACTGAAGGCCCAATGTACACAATTGGTACTACGATCTATTTAGCTAATAATCAAAACTGAACGCTGACTTTAGAGATCTCGTGGTCTAGTACAGAGATAATTCAAGTGTATAAATAACAGTAATAAAAACATGACTTTTAAGGGTTTTCTCTGGACAGAGGAGAAATACATTTCCATTGCTGTTTTTCTATAGTCAGAAATTGGTAGGAAAGCTTAACAGTTCGATAATCATTAACAGGAAAATATCATTTCCATTTTCCATTTCCTTCCAGTGTGTTTACTGCACAGAAGTGAGATTCAGGTATTGATAGCTATTTATGTAATGAGCACCTTAATGAATTTTCTCTTATTCAAATGATGTGCCTGGGACCAATTTGGGGTAAGTTGCAGAAAGCCAATTGCTTGACAGAGAAAGTCAAAAAAGGAGGTAGAGTTTGAGGATTGGTACCTAGAAAGGGGAGAAGAATCTTGAAACAAGCAGTCTTCCTCCAGATGATGCTACTCTAAGGCAGGAATTATGGACAAACACTGGGAGAAATTATCTCTTTCAGTAAATGGCTCATGAATTTTTGGGATAGCAACATTCTAATCTCAGCTGTTGGTAGTCTGGTGACATTCTGAAATCTCTCTTATTAAGTCAAAATTTTAGAAAAATCTCTTGTCAGTAGTCTATCCTTATGGTGGTAGGCCTTTTGGGGAATGAAAGAATTGAGACCCAGCATATTGGGGCATAGTACAGGAAAAGGGCACAACAGTCATTAAAAATTGGCTGGAGTAAGGATCAATAATTTAGTGAATAGAAAACTATCATAAAAGGAAAGAATTTACTGGGGAAAAAATGTAATTTATACCATAGCCCCCGGCCCAGAGTTAGTGGAAGAAAAAAATAGATTTCCCATTAATTATAGAACAAGGATCTCTCAAGACATTATATGTGGTTATGAAAGTAAAGGACAACCGAGAAGCCTTAAGGGAAATGTGAGATGTGAAAATAAATATCTGGGTTACAGTATGAAGTGACCTCAAAGAAATTCAGGCAGAACTCAAAGTCTATTCAGGTACGGAATGGGAGTCTGAAGTAAGCACCTAATACAATGTGTGCTTGGTGACTAAGGTCTGTCTACTGCCACCCACGACATTCCTTGGACATCTTCCTGTTCAGGTGTATTACCCTTTGATCTGTTTTTGAGGTTCATCTTACCAGTTAAGAAATTTAATTTCTCTCTGAATTTGTCGCAAGTCATTACAGTTCAACCAATTTCCAATCTGTGCAAAATCTGTTCTTCACAGACAAGTGGATAACAAATTATTTTGTGCCTAAGTCAACAAACCCAGATACGGAAATTCTAAAATGTAACATAATTTAAGTATTGTTGGTAAAATATTCTGTGCACATTTTATTGCATATTTTATTAAGTTCTCCATTCTTGATTTTTAGCTGGGCTGCGCACTTACCTAAGACAGCGTTGCTAGAAAGGACCAAAATGCTGACTGAAGCATTGAGCATGGTGGAATATATATGACCAAGTATTGTTAATTTAAATGTGTAAAAATGAAAGCGTCAGTGATTGGATTCTTTAGAAAAAGGAAACTGCATAGAATCATAGTGGCATCCAATATTATTCTCTTACTGTCTGTGTTGGTCCTTATCGATACCTCTCCATTACCATCTATAAATGTCCTTAGAAGTATCTCCCCATATAATAAGGATCCTTAGGGAAATCTCTATCTCAGTTAAGTGCATATGTGGTTCATAAGCAATTTTATATTTTTCATAAGCTATTTTAGTTCCACTTCCAGTCATTATGTCATGCCTGTCTTACCTCCTGTATTTAAACTGCAGCCTTCTCAGGTAGATACTATCACATTTGCATTTTACCAGTAAGGGAACAGAGAAGCACAGAAGGGTTAGGTATCTCACCCAAGTCATCATGTAGCACACAGTGGATTTGTATTTGACCTTGACTACAGATAGTCTAACTCCCAAGTTGTTACTCTTATCCACTGTTGTTGGAAGCCATGCAACTCTGCATTATTGTGTATTTATTCTCAGAAGTGCTACTACATATCAGTTATGTTCAGTAAACATTTAATGAGTGCCTTGTCCTGCTCTTGGGACTTGGTGACACAAGGGTGAATAATAATCGTCCTTGCCACAGTCAGGCAGCCCCTTGTATTTCCTTCTTTGAACCTGCACTTCTCATCCAAACAATCACCCATATAAGCCTGACTTAGCTGTCTCTGACTGCCATCTAGGAGGGCCTTTGACTAACCTGAAGACAAGCTAGCGTGAGACTGGTGTCTTTTTTGCATAATAATAAACTGCAGTAGTAATGAATTAATCTTAGCTCTTAAAATGAATAGTTTTTGCCCATTCTGTATCCACTCCTTTACTGATGTCATCCCCGGGAAGGGGGAGTGGCTGATCAATTGAAAAATTGGGGGAAACAATGTTCCAACCTTTCTGTCTCTTCAATTCTTCTGTCTTTTTAGGGAAGTGAATTGCTGCTGTGGGGGTGGGCTGCAATGCTTCCTCAGAGACTATGCTCCAAGGGAGGTGGGGGCTGCAGGCACAGGGTGGGTAAGCCTGTGGGTTCTGGGATTCAGGGTTAGCATGCCAAGTAGGCCAACAGCTCCAACCACACCTCCAACATGGTCTCTTTCAGTCTGCAAGGTGGAAAAGAGAGTATTTTTGTCTGGAAACCCACAGCCATTTATGAGATATAATTCTTTTTTTTTCCAACAGGGATCAGACAAATAATGAGTATCTGGGCTATTACAAGGGAAAATATTTAAAATTTGCTAGGAGTTTTCACCCTGAAGTGTGTGTGCACGTGTCTGTGTGTGTGTGTGTGTGTATGATAATCCTAAAGAATGGTAGCTAAACTCTGGCTTATTTTCTTACTGGTGATTGCAGTGTCTTCAAACTTTCACTTTCTTGCCCAGAATCACCTGCTATACTATAACCACATGATATCTGAGATCACCTGGAAATAGAGATCTTAAATTACCAGAGACATCAGTTATAGGAAATAGGTTTCTTAGGTAAAAGTAGTAAGCCCATTTTTGTCACATATATGTGGTATGATATGACTCTCATAGTCTAGCTTTCCCCCAAGAGATAGACCTATCTCTATAGGCAGTCAGCTTCCAGCCTTAGTGCATTCATTTAAATTTTAGTATCAATATTGTAACTCTGTTATAAAGTTTATAACTCATAGCCTTTTACTATAGTCATATAGAACCAAGAACAGTATCATAATTGCACAAAGGGGTCATTAAGTCGCGGGAGTAAAAATGCTTATGAATGAAACTGGATTAAATCCTGCAGCAAGTGAGGGGTTCTAGGGTGTCAAGGCCAAGGGGTGTAATACTTCATCCTGCTCATTTCAGGCTTATGTGACTCGGGTGAAATTTATATTTCTGTATATAGCAGCTGTGTGGCTGCATTTCGGATACACCGAACTCTGTCCCCTTTAACCTTGCTCTAAAGGTAAGTGAACAACATTCAATCCACCACTGATTTAAATGGGAGTTATTACTTATAACATCTATACTCCCAGCACAAGTTGATTTAATTTGCTCAAATTTCCTGGTAATCATATAGTACACTGACCTGGAAAGGACCTTCTTCCTTTTGCTTACCTTCCTGGAAAGAACCACCACCCAAACCCCCCATTTGAATGTAATGCACTTTTACCTATGGCAGCCTTCAAGAGTAGCTTGCTAAGAAGTTAGAAGGGTTAAGATACCTTGATATCATTCTTTGGGAAAATGGGATTCTAGCATTTTTGACTCCAGAGTTTGTTTACCAGACAATGGAACGCAAGAAACTGAACAAAGATAAACACTCTATTTGCAGTGAGGCTGCAAAATGGAAGGTGTTTCATCTCTGAAAAGACCAACTGTATCATCTTTTCCCTGCAACACAGGATTATTCCCTCTGGTATAATCTTTTTTCTTCTCTCTCTGTCCAGTCCAGACTTAAATGATACCAGATGTTGGCTGTCCAGCAATATTTTTGCTCATTTCTCAGCTGGAAAATCAGCTCTTTTTCCTCACCTATGGTTTCTAAAACAAAAGGTGAAAATTTTAACAAATTATTGTTGATAGCAGCAGATCATGAATTGATGTTAATTATGCTCTGCATCAAAGATTAAACAAATATTTACTAAGTGGCCACTCTGAACAGGACAATACACTGGTTTCACTTTGATCCCAACCTAGTAACATAAACACTTCAAAGATTTCTAGAATTAGCCACTTTATATAAAGTCATCATATATATATATATATATATATATATATATGTGTGTGTGTGTGTGTGTGTGTGTGTATGTGTGTGTGTAGGTGGGTGTGTGTATCTTTAGTTATTTTATAGAAACTTTATTTTGTGTAAATCAAACTGTTATAATGTTTGTCCTAAATATTTCCAATAAAGCAGTTGTTATTGTGTGGTGAGACCCACATCCAATATTCTTCTTTAATCAATTCATAAGAAGATACTTTAGTCGGGGACAGGAGTCCTGGAGCAAAGTGAAGAGACTCTACAGACATTAAATTGGCCCCCAAATCCATGAAGGGGTCAGCCATCAATATGACTTTGAGTTTAATTATTTAGTAACCTCATTCACTCTGCCTTAAGGACATGGTATACATCCATGCATGAAGCAGGCGATCTGATAGTATAATTTGGCAGGAAATAGTCTGAGGTAGTGTTTAAGAATGTGGGTTTTAGAGGAAATTAGAACTGCCCAGGAAGGTCAAGGAAGTGTATGAAGGAGCTTCAGATTTAAATCTGTAGAGGTTAGGAATAGGAGTTGGTAAACCGCAATGGTTAACAACGATGGTATTAGACTGCCAGGGCTCCCCTCACTATGTACCACAGACCAGGTGGCTTAAACAGAAATTTATATCCTCGCCATTCTGGAGACTGGAAGTGTGAATTCTCCTAGGCCTCTCTCCATAGCTTTCAGGTGTCTGCCTTTATATTGTGTCTTTACATGGTCCTTTCTCTGTGCCCTCATATCCCTGGTGTCTCTTTTTGTGTCCAAATTCCCTCTTCCTATCAGGACACCAGCCAGATTGCATTAGGGCCCTCCTAAACAGTGTCATTTTCACTTAATCAGTGCTTTAAAGGCCTTATCTCCAAATAGGTTCACATCCTCTTGCACTGGAATTAGGGCTTCAGCATGTGACTTTGAGGAGAAATGGTCATAATTCAGCCCATAACAATGGTCATGAATCTGGTAGGAAATCAGGCATCACGATGAATCCCAGCATGGACAGGTAATAACTATGGAGAGACAGAGCCTCCTCCTTACTTGCCCATGTCTTATAAGCCTCATGAACCAGAAGCAACCCTGAGAATTCAGGTGGGGTTTTAAACTGATTGAAGAAACATGGAAATGACTAAGATTTCCCTGAATTAACTAAGAATCATTTCTACCATCTAACAAAATAGCCATCAAGTGCAGTTGTGGGAAAACAAGAAGAGTAGCTTTTCTCTGGACTGTGTCTGTAACTTGGAATTCTACCTGCTATGTCTATACTTTCCATAGGGCTTGGCTCTTTTACAATACCAGGTTGCAAATAACTGAAAGAGATTCAGGCTAATTGAAATAAAACAATTTATTGAAAAGTTGCAGGGAACTCACAGAATTAATGGAAATCTTCCTAGAGCCGATATAGGAATGACATGAACCAAGCAGTTCCGGAAAGATAAGAAGCAGGAAGAAAAACAGTGGTCTTATAGCTGAAAGAGCCTTGACAGGACTCTGGGAACCCTACTCTGGTGATAGCCACCACCAAGGTGAATGACTTCTGGCCATCCTACTACTCCTTTCATCACTTGCTAGAGAGCCAAAGGCCTGTGTTTATTGCCTGTGGGCCACTGGAATAAGGAGAGAAAGATCTGTCCTCTAGGGTTTGTACTGGAAGATAGTCTCTTGGAATATTCCTCAAGACTGTATACAACAGGCCAAGATCATTGCTTACTAGGCAGTAAGGATGCTATCTGAGAGAGAGAGAGAGAGAGAGAGAGAGCAGGAGCTAGAAAAACAAAATATGACCTCACTATAGGTACTGGCACATAAAAAGTACCCAACATAGAAGCTGTTGCTGTTTCTTGAATTATTATTTGCCTGTTATCGGTTCCAAACTTTCCCTAGGGAAATAAGGAAGGAGAAGGTCAGTGTGGCCTAGAATAGTTGGATAGAGTTTAACAGAGGGTGTTGGAGATGGACAGACTGAGAATGCATAGGATGTGAGCACCAGCATGGAGATGGAAAGCTGCATGATTGATAGTGAGTGTGAACGTGGCTCCCTAAGCTGACGGAAGGCTCCTTCTGGTGAGCTGGGGCGGACCAGCTTAGACACTTCCAGTGGGAGCTGCATGTAGAAACTCTTATGTCTCCACAAGAAGGAGTTTGATTTATTGGTTAAAAGGAAGCCATGGTAGGTTCTTGAGCAGTAATTTCCCAGTGGCCCAACATCTCCTTTGTTTGAAGTTTAAGGACAGAGCAGCTGAAGTTGTTCAGGGACCCAGGAACCTCAGTTGTCATCAATTTTCCTTTTAGCTACTGTTAAGTGGTTCCCTTATACCTAATATTTCATTTTCTTTGGGAATTTTGTTAGTGATCTTCTTTCTTCATACTTTTTTTTTCCAATTTAAACAAAAAAAGATATCATACCTACTATTTATTTCTGTTTTTAAAACAACTTGAAAAATGTGTATGTTCCATGCTCTCATGGAACATATACTTTTTTGATTATTTTTTTCTGATACAAACTAGATTTTATTCAGAGCTGGGAAATATTTTTATTACAAAACATAAACAAAAACATGAACAAGGTGGCTGGGACAATTTTTGAGGCACTTAGGTTGACACAAAAGATCTGCTTGTGAAATCCATGTTGGATGGATGTAAGTGCATTTTGGTGCAAATTTCTTATGTTAGCCTTGTAGCAAGCAGTTATTTTCCCACACGCCTTATTTTTACGGAATATTTTTCAGAGAATATTTTTTTCTCTAAAGTCTATGTACATTTGGCTGATTTTTTTTTTTTGCTTTGTGAAGGTCAACACAGATCCATAATCTTTTTTTTGTTGTTTGTTTAAGGACAGAGTTTGGATTTAACACAACAACCAAAAATAACTCTTCAATTACTGTTGTAACTCCTGCTTCTGCTTCCCATGTCCCTACCTTTGGTCTTACTCATGTCCTTTGTAAAGTATTGAACTGAGATACTAAGCAAGCCCGGAAGGGCACCATGGGAACACCTGGAGCAGGATGCAGGGTGGATGGAATTATGCTGCTAATGCAGAAAACATCGCTGCCTCCACATTGCTTTGCTATGTAGTGCTGTTATTCCTTCCATCAGGAGATGGGGTCCCTCCAATCTCTTGATATTAGGCTGACCTTTTGAATGGCCCCCCAACAACAGAGCACAGATTGCCAGACAAGTGAGTGAAACTCTCCTGACTTTCCAGTCCCTTCAAGCCATCGGATGACTAGAGCTGCATGAGTGAACCCCAGTTAGACCAGCAGAAGAACTGTCCAGATGGCCAATGTGCAGAATTATAGGCAACAATAAATCATTACTGTTTTATGCTGCTATTTTAGAGGAATTTTGTAACAGGAACAACAAATAGCTTATTTTTAAAAATAGTTTTCCATTGGCTTAATTCTCAGTTCAGGTTGCCTGTGTATATAATACCAAATCTGAGTCATTTTAATTATCTACTGTGTATTAGAGTTAAGAGCTGGCAAAAGATTTGACTATATCAAAATTCCAAATTCCTAAAAGAAAATTAATACTGCAAAGTGGTTAAGATTTTTCTCCTCTGTTGAGCAGAAAATTCTCATCCTTGCATAGTAAACTGAGTGAAAAGCCAAAATAATTCAAAATGTATAAAGGATCACCGTGGGATGGTATTATAGTATTACAGGGTCCTGATGCTTCTTCTCAGCGACCAACAGTGAGATCCAATAGTTTATCCCAGAGGATAGACTCCTCCCACACTGAAGAGAAGTGGAGACAGTGATAGACGTTACTTCATTAAATTTTACTTTTTAAGACTTCAGATGGGCTAATGCCCTTCTAGAGACAGCATCACATCACCTTGATATCATTGCATTGTGATCCCATATTTCCTGGTGGTGAACTCTTAATGGAGACAAAAATACTCACTATTAGCACATCTACCAATGCTCACGTATTTTTGCTTCATCAGTACTTTACCAACCTTATCCCCAAATTTTGTAGCATGTCAGTATATCCCTCCTATGTCTTAAGTAAACTACCCACAAATCTCTGAGCCACTTTTATATCCTTGGCACATCTTTAAAATTGATATAATTATTTACGTTCCTTCTCAATACTTACAAACCAAGCCCTTATTTATTGTAGTGGGAGCGAAAGTTCCTTCATAGTAATACTTTAGCACATTATTTTCATATAATAATGAGGCTAAGATATCATTTTAAAAGAGATACGACTTAAAAAGATTCAGCTTTGCTGATTTTATAGCTCTCTTGTGCAATACATAATTAGTAGTTATCTTTAATCTCATGGGGAAGTGATATTTAAGATGCTGAATTAAGCGTTTTTCCTCAAAATTAACGCCTTTGCTTATTTTCACACATTCTCAGTTTGTATAGTCTGCCTCTTCTAGTCCTATCAGTAAAGCCATTCTACCAACTCTCTTTTCAGCCTCCACCAAAACAAAAACAAATGAAGCAATCCGTTGAAATGAGGGAGGCATAAAAGTAGTTTATCAAAAAAATTTTTTTAGCATCCAGTGTGTTAGTAAACTTCTTCAGTAGTGTGCAAGATTTCTTAAAAACCACAAATGCTGGCAGTTCTGGTGGCTTATTCGGTTAAGCATCCAACTCCTGATTTCAGCTCAAATCATGATCTCATGGTCTGTGAGTTCAAGCCTTGCATCAGACTCTGCACTGAGGATGTGAGGCCTGCTGGGGTTCTCCCTCTCTGTCCCTTTGTCTCTATTCTTCCCCCACTTGTGCATACTCTCTCACTCTCTCTCTCTCAAAATAAATAAACTAAAAAAAACCCCACAAATGTAGTTTATATAACCAGTATGAAAAACAAAGATTCCTCACCACACTTTCACCTTCATATTTTTAAGAGGAACATCCGTAACTCTATCATGAAAACAAAGAAATTCAGGAACAGAAATAAAAGTTTGATGTTTCTCTGTTTTCAGCATTCTGGTCATCACATGTAATTTCTATCTTCTGTGATAAATGTAATACCTAAAGGAAACACCCCATTTAAAAGGTTGAAACTGTATTTTTCTCTCATTTCAGTGGCATTGTCAGCCAAAATGTTTGAATGGTATTTGTGAGGACAGGTGGGCCTTTGGATCCCTAGGCATTTCCTGCATATACTTGTTTGGGTCAGAATTAGCATAAGTGTAGAACTGTGACAAAGCCTTCCCCTTCTGCCTGGAACCTGACAATTGACTGTCAATAAGACGTTTTCTGCCATGGTCCCCTCCCCAGTGCCCTACCTGGTCATCAAATCATTTCTTGCCCAGGAGTTCAAAACTGTCCCTGATTTAGCTGATGTGCATGGAGGCAATCAATGTTCATTAGCCTAGAACAAGTATTCCGGTCACACTAGCTGCCAGTCTGGGGCAGAGTTGTCCTCCAGTGGCCATTGTTATTACCACCACAAAATTAGGGACAAACGTTACAGTGATGGAAAGTTTTAATTCTCTGTGTCAACAAAGAGGTAAAGGAGAGCCAACTAGACAAATTCAATAACTATCTGCATTTTAAAAACTGTTAAGAAAACCACATTTGATGTTTTCCAATATCTCTGATCTGTTATTCAGCTACTTTTGTCCTGTGTATCTTTGATCAGATATTAACTTTTAGACTGTTGATTAAGGCTTTAAAAAATTGTTATTTGTATTCAGATGTTCTACATTAGACACATAGTTGTAGAATCTTTTATAACCTTTGTGTTGAGGAATGGGTCTAATAACCATCATGGAAGCTATTTTTATCTTTCTCTTTGATCTTTTTGTGAATAAGAATGTCATGCCAGCTCTAATTTGCTTGCTTTCTTTCTTTCTTTTTTTGGAGAGAAATATTAAAAATAACATCTCTGGCATGGGTTCCCTGGCATTCATTTATAATTATCACATATAATTTCTGGCACAATTACTTTTTTAACATGCCTGCATATTTTAATGCGCTAACTAGTCTATCATCTAATTGGGTGGAAAAGCATTTTAATATGGCATTATACCATCAATAATAAAACTAGCATGAGATATAATAGCAATATGTAAATATCCCCTATTATTTGAGTTCTTCCTTTGTTGCAGGCACAGTGCTAAACATCTTCCATACACATGTAATTTAAGCCTTAAAACCATTCCACAAGGCAACTATTATCCATATTTTATAGATGACAAAACAGAGGTTCATATTAGTAACTTGTTCAAAGTTATGTTCTACTAAAGGAAAGATGTCTTATTTACTGTCCTTCCTCTTCGTTAGACTGAATCTTGATGTCCTTTGGCTTGTATTTTTAACCCTAGCACCCATGAAGCTCTTATACATCATTAATACAATTCTAAGGAATGGATGGGGAGGGCTGGTTGGGTCCCTGGCTTGAACCTCACCCCTAGAGGGTCATGTCTGTATAAGTCAGGGGCTTCCTACATATGGAAATGATTAAGTGGGGAAATATTATGAAGAGGTCTTGCTGTATGTACTTTGTAGTACTTTACAGCAATTGCTCAAATGCATATCCTACATGGTAGAGTAATTACACAGGTGATAAACTGTATATCTGAGGACACAGAATACAAAACACCCAGCTTCCCCTTGCACACTTGATTTCTCCTGATTTATTAATACTTCCTCATGTTTAAGTGATTTTTCTTTTTATCCATCACTTTCTATCTCACTGTGGCATGACCTTAGCCAAACAGTTGCTATATTGAAATTCTCTCATGATACTTCTTAATCCCACATTTGATAGCGTATAAAAATTTGTCTCCTAGCTGACAATATGGCTAAGAAATAGGGAAGAAAGATGAAAGCAAAAACATACAAAAAAGACATTGAGAAGTTGATTATCAACAAGTAAATTGTGGGGAAACTAGAACCATTTCATTCTCTTCTGGTGCAGCTAGTTATTAGCACACACATCACGGCATTTTCTGAAACAGAAAACAACGTTTCTACAAAGCTGTTTACAACACCACATCCAACATCATACTAATCTGAGCACAATAGTTCTTTAAACGACAGGTAATAAGTTATAACATGACATAAAAAAATTGTTTTCATGTTATTAAAAATATGAATGACAAAGGGCTGAGAGCCCCTGGCATTCTCAGTTTATAAGCTAACTTGTTTATCTTTGTAGTTTAATCACGTAATATTGTTTTCACCAGTGGATGTGAACAAGTTCTCATCCTAGTTTGGCATTAAATCTATTTTTAATTGTGTTAGTTCTTAGAAGCCTCTTCACTGGAAGAAAGTAAGAAGGGACAGAGGCTCTAAGTAACTGAGGCCATGCTAACATATGACGTTGAATAAATCATAGGTGCTTATTCATTTTCAATGCTAAATAATTCCATTTGTGACAGTCCTATTGGGTTACTGAAGTATGAGATGTAGCCCGCTATGTTGTTGAACGATGAATATTATGGCAGAAGTGGAAGTGAATCTGTTTTTATAAGAGATAAAAGTAGACATGACTTTTAAAGATTAGAGTCATATGGTTTCCTATTAAACTATTGCTGTAAATGGAAAACTTGGTATTTGTTGTCCACAAACATCCAATTTGTTGACTTACAAATTTGTTGACTCTCTTTAACTCATGTATAGTTAATTCTAATTTTCAAAAAAAAATTCTTAGAAGTAGATACTAGTATTCCCTTTTTACAAAAAGGGAAGAGAGGGCCAAATATATTTCAGTGAATTTCCCAAAACATCAGTTAAAAAACATTATAATTAGGATTTCAACTGAAGTCTATCTGGGGCTAACGTTCATTCTTTCTTCAGCATACTTTCTATGTCCTCATGTATAGTACATTAGAGTAACCAAGCCTGTTTATTTCAATTTTTATCTAATATATAATTGTGGTCCTCAATAAATTCAATAAATTCTAAAAAACTTAACCACTACCTATTATTAATCACAGTCTGAAGAGAAAGTTGAGCCAACAAAAAAAATATATCATTGCAAGTGCCCACATGGGTAGGTCAACCAAATAGGTAACTAATTTCTCAAAACTCCATAGATATTTCAGAATATCTTATAATTTGTATACAACTGAGCATTTATGTCTCAGAGCTTATGATACTTAGTAGTTATTTCTGATCACAAGGAAAAGATTGTTTGGTCATCTGAATATTTGAATTAGACAATTTAAATCTTTCTGGGACTGGGATATAATACGTGATTAAAACTCCCCACCAAAGCAAAGCATAAGTATGGCAGCCTAATATATGACAAGGGAATTTCTTCCTGGCATTCATTAAAGGAAATTCAAAGTCAGGAAAAACTAACAACAGACAAGAGAAGTAACATTTCATATATAGTCATATTTCAATGTGCAGTTATATACAATAATCTGTGTAATTCAAGAAAGGGTTTTCGTACATACTAAATGCTATAGTAACATAGGGTGCTATTCCTTAAATAGTTCTCTCTGGTTTTGTTACATAAAAGTATTGTAGTAAATAGCAAGAGAAATATCTTCAAATACTTCCTTAGTGCTCAAATTTTCATGACATGCCTTGCCCCACAAAAATGAGAGGATGTTTGTTTTGTAGAGTGGAGATTGCCTTCTTCTTCTTAAAGAAATAACAGGCCTAGCAAGTAGATTCTGGTATCATAATAAATTGTGGAAAGTTTTCATTAAGGCTTTTTCCAATTCCCAAACTCTACATTTTCATGACTGTAATCACAAAAGTTGATTTGTTCATCAAAAAATTTAGGGAAACATTTATTCAAGGTGTGCTGTTTACTCAGTAGGGATAATGGAATGCAAGTCAGGAATGAGCATGTGGGTAGAGTCTGGAGATCTGTATTTAGTCCTGTGTCAACCATTAATGTTTGTTTGAATAATTTGGGTTCTTTGATTCTCAGTGCTTCTTTATAATCTGTGAATTGGGAGTTAAATGAAAAGAAAATAATTCATTAACGCAGGTATGTGCATACCTGGATGGCTAACAGATTCTGTAGCCAAATCAGAGCATCGTGCAGCTGAAATGAAGTACAGGCTGCCTGGCTGGGGGTCGGGGGATGTACATACACCTGAGATCCTGTCCCCACTCTGACACTGACCTTACCAAGCAAGGCCATTCCCCTCTTTGGGGAGGTAGGAGCCTCCCATGTAGAAGAAAGCTGTGCGCTACATGACTTTAAAGGTTACTCCTTATTCTTTTCAATTCTTGAAAACACTGGCACTCCCTGGGAAATGAGTTGGGGTTCAGGTTTTAAAGGGGTGGGAAGTAAGGATCGTACCAAAAATATCCTGGTCTAAAATTATACCAGAATGATTGAAAGTCTCTAGAGAATAGACATTTTCTTCTTTTCATCCTTTCAAAATCCTTTCTCTTGTTAAAGCTCTCCCAAAAAGGTAACTGTGATTTCCACTTCAGAGAGAGAAAGCCATAGCCTTTTTTGTTGGAAATTTTGTCAGATAAGCTTTTGTAAGCTCTCTAGTTGAGAAGATGAATGTTTGAATGCATGGTTTAGTACTTGATTTGTTTAGTAAAATTGGTTTAGAAAAAAATACTTTTATTAAAAAAAATCTTTAAGTGGTTTAGTGGTTTAGAACAGTGGTTGGTAGACACAGAAAGTCAAACTCATATGCCTTAAACAGTGAAGGGGGTTTATTAGCTCACAAATGAACAAGTCCAAAGATAGATGGGCTTCAGTCAGTGTGGGCAGAGCTCTGTTTCCATGACACCGGATGCCTTTGTGTCTTCACCTCTTTTCTGCCACCTTTATCCTCAAGATGTTATCCTTGTGGTCACTGGATGGCTGTCAGCTTCTTTTGTGCATCCGATTTGAGAAAAATGACTACCTTCCTCAATTATTGAATAAATGTCCAAGTTTGGTCTCATTGGTCAGCTTTGAACCAATTTATGCCTAGTCCTGGTGTGACAGAGTTAGATGCTGAATGATGAGATAATATTTTTGGTCAAAAGTAATGGAAAAGCAGGAAGTACCTTTGGATCTGGGGATAAAGGGAACCCCACTCAAACTTCCTGGCAGCTACACAAAATGAAGGGAAGTGTAGAAGGGTAGAATGGAAGTTGGATAACCACAGTATCTTCTGTAGAATTCTGCCACTTTACTAACTACTGTCAAGAGTATAGTCATTTTCTCCACAGGAAACTTGAAAAAGAAACATGGGCTCCCTGCCTTCATAGAATTATACAGGGGAATTTAAAGACAATTTAATCAGGACAACTGGGTCAGTCAGTCAGTTAAGTGTCCAGCTTAGTCTGAGGTCATGATCTCACGTGCTTACAACTCAGAGCCTGAAGCCTGCTTCGGATTCTGTGTCTCCTTCTCTCTCTGCCCCTCCCCTGCTCACATGCTGTCTCTCTCTCTCTCTCTCTCTCTCTCTCTCTCTCTCTCTCCCCCCCCCCCTTCAAAAATAAATATTAAAAAATTTTTTAAAGACAATATAATCCTCCTACTTTGCAGAGGGGGATATTGAGGCTCGAAAAGTTTAATAGGTTGCCCAAGAGAATATAACAGAACTGGAGGTAGACTCCACATCACTGATACTAATCCAATACACTTTCAACTCTATACTATTCATTTACTTACTCATTCAATATATACTGAGTGTTGCTGTCACCAGTATTGCCTGTTGAAACCATCTGGCTTCATAGCCCACTTCAAATGCTATTTCCTCCATCAAGAATTTTTTCATTTTCCTCGTCAAAGTTCTTTTTTCAAATTATGCACTCTTTAGAGCATTTTTAACCTCTCTCCATCACCTTCTTCTTCTTATGACAATTTTTTTTCTGACTCTATCTCTCCCACTGGAGTGTGAGTTCCTTGAGAAAAAGGTCATGCTCCCTTCCTTTCTATATCTTTCAGAGTGCTGCCCACAATTTCAAGCAAATTCCACATATTAACATTTAAGTACATGCATGAATGAGTAAGTGAATAAAGGACTTTCAGCAATGTTTTGGTGCAGGAAATGATGACCTGAGAATTTCTTAGGGGTGGGCAATCTGCATCCTTAATGTTTCACCAGAATCACGTTTACTGCCCCTTAGTAGTAGCTGGAGGTGAAACAGGCTTGCTTTTGGTGGCCTAACGTGGATTCAGGCAAAATGTTGGCATGAGTGAAACTTGCCTTCCCTTCTGTGCATCTATTTTCAGCATCACTTTTCTTCTGAAGATGCTTATGTATGCACAGATAGCAGCACCACGGGTAGCCTTCCCCAGTCCTATCAAGATGTAAATTGTTCTATTCTATTCCAGCAAACTCTTCTAGGAACCATTTGAGATAAATTTATTCTAACTTTATGTTCCTAACACTCTCAGTGGTATTTGATTTTTATAGGCACCCTTGAGGTAGAAGTTTTAAGAAATCTAAATTAAATTTTGAGTGTGAAATAGCATGATAAGGTAATTGTGTGACCTTTAAGCACAAGCTGGTCTCCTTTTTCCTTTCTCTACTTAATTTCCATTTCTACTTGCCCATCCATAAGGCCAGCCCAGCCTTTGGCATGTCATGGTTCATTTCACAAGATCCCTTGAAATTATATCATAATGGGGGAAAGAAACAGGGATTGAGAGAACATGGCAAACTTCTTTACAATTGGACCCACTGGGACTCCAGTCTTCCTTGACGAGTGCAAAATTGATGATACATTTGTTATGGAAGAAGCTGGAATAACTCCACCATAAGTGTCACTGCCTCAAAGTCATAACAGAAGTTATGCAGACGCTGTTATGTGAGAAAGAATCTATGTTTATTAAGAGGCCACATATTGAAAATTTGAGGGGACTAAATCTGCCCTGAGGGAGATATATTGAGACATATTGAGATGGCCCCCTTCGCTCTGTCAATATTACATTACGATTGATTTGAATAGCACAGTAAATCTTGAATTGCAGATGAGATAGCTAACACTTAGCACTTTATCTTTGCTGTCACAGTACCACATATCAAAGAGAGTACCCTTCAGACGAAATGAAAATGGTCTCTAAAAGCAATTTTACTATACCATTAGAATCTGTATGTATGAAATAAGAGTAAATTATTTCATGAATAGATAGCCTATTGGGCAAAATGGCTGACTGTTTACATTCTACTCCTCCCTTGGATTATGTTTTTACTTTCCTCTGTTTTTCATCAGTTTTACCAGGAAAAAAACAAAAACAAAAACATGAATTGATTTCTTAATGTGTGTTTAAACAGCATAGGTTCGGGTATAATAATAAGAGCAGGAGATAAAAATGGAATGTTAAATGTAGTGTTTAATGGCCAAGACGATAAAAAAAACAATGTCCATTCCAGTTGCCTTTTATAATCTTATGTTTTCAGTCCGCTGGACATTCATAACCCTTTTGGCTTTAGAATTCAACTTTTCCACACTTCATCTAGTTGATAAGGTGTTTTCTTTTGGAAAGCTCTGAGAAAAAATAATCCTTTTAGTTATTTTTGAATTATGGAGGAATAGGTGCACCAGTAACTAAAATGACTGAACACAGCCATTTCAAGTCTGGTATGTGGCTAAGCCTCCGAAAGATACAAAGTACACAAAATGGAATAGCTTCTTCTAAGTGCCTAGTTGGCATTTACTGTAGTTTGATTCAAGGTTAAAAGAGTCATTTGTCATTGCTTGTGTTAGATGTCATTTATTTCTGAACAGAAGAGTTAAGAACATATGAGTTTTATGGATCGGTTTTGGGCTTTCAAAAAATGTGGAATCATTGACACATAACGTACATGATTCAAATTTACATTTCAGATGACGAGGGATGCTTGAACACAGGAAAGAATTAGGTCTTACTACATTCAGGAATCCCCATTCTGTTTTCTTTCTTTCTCCTCCTATACTTTAAATATAAGAAGGACCCATTTCTTATCAATTTTCTGATGGAAAATTATTTCTGATGGAAATAAAAATAAACTAACACATCATTTTTAGTCTTCCTGTTCAAGCTTGATGTAGAGCAAAACTAACCAACACATAGTGACATATTATCCTCACTTATCTTTTGCTGTCAGAGATTTTTTTCAACAAAAGTAAAATTAGAAAACAACACTAAAATTTATCTATTGAAGCATTGAAAGATTTTCTATTGGAATCATTTTCTGAATCCTAAAATGTCCTACAAACATATTCCTTACCCATCTCTGACCTGTCCTCACTGCTTCTATATTCCCACGTCTCCTACTATCTAGCGTTTGATTGTTCCCTGTACTGAGACCTGCTGGGTGATTTTCTGTCCAGACACTCACGTTGCATGCTCCCACCTTAGGGCTTTTTTCATCCCTATTTCCTCTTTCTGGAATTCTCTGCCCCCAGATATCCATCTGATTCATTTGCTTTCATCTTTTACATTTTGCATGAATTTCCCCCTCGACAGTGACATTTAACCTGACCCTCTGCCCTATTTAAAATTGCAGCCTGTACATTCTCCACTCTCATGTCCTGTTACTGTGCTCTATTTTTTATTTTTATTTATTTATTTATGTTTGTTTTTAAAACATAATTTATTGTCAAGTCAGCTAACATACAGTGTATACAGTGTGCTCAGGAGTAGATTCCCATGATTCATACCTTACATACAACACCCAGTGCTCATCCCAACAGGTGCCCTCCTCAATGCTCATCACCCATTTCCCCCTATCCCCTGCTCCCCCGCCCCCAACATCAACCTTCAGTCTGTTCTCTGTACTGAAAATCTCTTATGGTTTGCCTCCCTCTATGTTTGAAACTATTTTTTCCCCTTCTCCTCCCCCATGGTCTTTTGCTAAGTTTCTCAGATTCCACATATGAGTGAAAACATATGATATCTGTCTTTCTCTGACTTATTTCACTTTGTACTCTGTTTTTTAGAGCAAAGTATGCATCACCTTAGAACCTATAAAATACTTCAACTACTTATTACATTTATTTGTTCCTTCTTCCTCTTGCTAGGAGGTAAGTTCCAGGAGGCAAGGCTATTGGTCTGCTTTATTTCCTGATGTATCCCCTGTCAGAGAAAATAGGAGAACAGCAGGTAGCACATACAAAGTATCAAGCAATATATTGGGAATTAAATGAATACATTTTCAAATTGAGTTTAACATTTTAAGAGTTTATAACAGCTGAAGGTGTAAGTGCTGAGCGTGAATGCTTCAAATTTTTTTTATGATTTATTGTGACTGTTCAAATTCCTTCTGTGCTAATTTAAAGATTCTGTAGTTTGAATCAGTTCAATCATATAATAAATATTTGGAACGAGCTACCATACAAACTAAGGTTCTTTTGCAAGGAGTTGATCCCAATGAGTTCAAGACTTAGAAAAAGTAAATGGAAAGGTCAAAGACTAATAGGATAATTTTTTTTTCTTTTTCTTGTTTAAGTTTAGTGCATAACAATATTTTTTGCAATAGAGCTAAACAATATTTTCTAATCCCTAGGACTAAGCTTTGTGAGATGACATACAGACATCTGCTCTTTAGATAGAAAACATATTACTGTTAATGGAAAGTGAAATTGTTTGATCCAAAACTAAATTTTAAACCTATATGTTAACTCTAAACTTTAGATAAAGTCCAATAGAAGAGAGCTTTATATTAATTTATTCTTGACTGTCTTTATGATTTTTCCTAATTATTAAGGTAAAATAGTAAAACATTTTAGGAATAACCAAAATGTATAATTCTCCAAGGTTGCCACCTTCTAATCTCCTCATTAAAATAAACCCCTTAAAATAAGTTCGTAGCTACAGATTTCCCCGTGTTAATTTTGATATTGTCATGAATCTGTTCAAACTTGACTTTAAATCCCTAGGAAAACAGAAATCCAAATGTTTATTATATTAGCCTTATCAAACTTAAAAATAGAGGCTATATAGAGAATTGCGTCATTTCTGACAAAATGTGGAGGGAGAAGGGTACCGGGGAGGGTCAGTCAGTTAAGCATCCAGCTTTTGATTTCGGCTGAGGTCATAATCTGAAGGTTCATGAGACTGAGTCCCACATGGGGTGCTGCACTGACAGCACAGAATCTGCTTGGGATTCTGTCTCTCTCTCTGCCCCTCCCCTGCTCATGTTTGAGAGTGCGCTCGCTCTCTCTCTCTCTCTCTCTCTCTCTCTCAGAACAAGTAAATATTTAAATAAATGTGGAAGGAGGAATTTCTCCACAACATTAAAAAAAAAAAAAACAAAACCCTGCAATGTTAACTGAGGGCAAATGTCTGAGCCTAATGCTGTTTAATTAACACAGACAACTAAAATAATAAAAGATGTGTGCCCTACTTTAAGTTTTTTCGCAATGTGAATAATGGGGCTACAATACAAACTAAGATTCTTTTGCAAGGAGTTGATCCTAATGAGTTCAAGACTTAGAAAAAGTAAATGGAAAAATCTAAGACTAAAAGAATAAAATTTTTTTTCTTTTTCTTATTTCAGTTTAGTGCATAACAACATTTGTTACAATAGAGCTAATCAATATTTTGTAATGCCTAGGACAAAGCTTTGTGAGATAACCTACAGATAAAGTAACTATTATATTAGCTATGATTCAAGTTATTAATAATTTAGCCTCATACATTTGCTAATAATTGTTAGTGTACTAATAGTTTAGTAATGGTAATTATTATCTTTGTAATAAACTGACATAATAGTACATGCCAATAAACTTATTAGAAATTACAACATGTAATCATCAAACAAATATCAATATTATGAAATCAATAATTCATACAAATAGGTGGTAAAACACAATTAGATATTGCTTTTATTGGCAATAGAAACTGACCATAAAATGATGTTATAGAGACTTGTCGAACAAGTACTCTCTTTTGAGATTGAGTATAAAAGCCAATCAACAAGGATACCCTGATATGTAGGGCAAAATGAAGAGATCACAACTGGCTAGAACTAGAAAACATCATATGTAAAACACATTAAACAATGAAACTTGCAATCCATTAAAGTGACAACTCCCATGTAAATGAAAGGTCTCCACCATCTTGCTATTAAAGACCACATTACTGTATTCCTGTATCATAATGGGCAAGTACAAAGACAGTGACAGAGAATGGATGAAGGTGACAGAGAAGCTTCCATAGTAAGAAAGCTTCATGATGAAGTCTAGTAGAGGTGCTGTTTGGCTCTTGGTGTTTCTAACTAAACACTGCCTTCCATTTTGAACTGAAAATGTATGAGTAGGTTTAACAACTACCACTTTTCTTTACAACTCCATGTTATAGAGAAAATTTTCCCATATTCGGAAATAACTAAGTCAAATTTAAAGCATCTCCTTTTCAATGCTGGTGCTTTATGATGATTTCCCTCACATGTCCTTTTACCTTTTCTTCTAGACTCGGTATTGGCCAGAATAGTGATATAACAAATGCACTTCTTTTTTCTAGTGAGCTTATTAGGAGAAAGGCTAAGCTGTTGTAAATAATAGACCTCCAAACACAGTGGATTAAATGTGATGTATTTTGTTTCTCACTCATGTACCCATCTGTCTATGGCCATGAAGGCCCTGGAGCTCCTTGAGGTCATTAAAGCCCAGGTTGCTTCCATTTTGTTGTTTGTGGATTCCCTAAGATCCTATGCTTCTCTAAAACACTGAAGCTTGATTACTGCACTGTGCTCATTTTCTAGCCAGGAGGAAAAGTGGTGGTGGTTGGGGGTGGGCGGTGCTATCAATGTCCAGGGAAACAGCTTGACTAAACTTGGAAATAGATTAGACTTTTAATTAAATCACTTCCCCTTACATCTAATTAGCCTGAGTCTAGTCATTTTAGCATATGTATTCCAAGAGAGACTTGGAAATTTAGACTATCTCTACGACCAGGTACAGAGGACAAAGAAAATAATTCACTTTGGAAGTACAACACATGTATAATCCTGACTGGCCTTCTCACATCTGTGGTTTTCTGTGTTCATAGTGGAATGTAATCAACTTATATCTGATTTAGTTCCAGATTAGTCTTGCCATTTAGCAGGAGAGTAGAGGGAAACTTAGAAACTGTTTACTTGATTCACACTGCAATGATTCCATTTGCAGATTCCATCTGCAATGACTTCATCTAGTATAAAAGAAACCAAGTTCTTGTACTATTCCATATTTCTTTTAATCAATTATTTATCCTGTTCCTATTTTTCAATAATTTGTATAGCTATTCTCAGTGTTTCTAAGTTTGTTCCAATAACAACTGAATATTTACTTACTTAGAATTTCAGAGAACATATCTTTAATGGTAGCCATCATATCACCCTGAGGCTGCAGTCCTGTGTTTTTCAATCCTTACCAATTATAGATTGACAAACCTCTCCTAGATCTTAGACACAGTGTCTCTGCTTTGATTTGTATCCTACCTATCCTTTTGCCCCTGTTGTCTGATTCATCAGTTTGAGCCATTTTAAGACCCTCTATTCTGTATTTTTTATTATTAAAGTTGATACACTCTTGCCTTCTTCCTCTTGAGAAATTCCAGGACTTTGACGAACCAACTTGATATGTTTGGAATTCAATTCTGGTTTCTTCCGGTCAGTATTTTCCTGATGCCACTTGAGTTCTAATTATATCATCTTTCTAAATTTCTCTGTTACAAAATATCCCATCAGGCTAATAATTTCAGGGTACAAATAAGCTCATGGAATTTACATATAAGGAGAGAAACCACTTTTATTACCATGCCCATGAGAAAAGAAACATACATCCTCACTTAGTAAAATGTAAGTAAATACAAATGAGTCCAAAGTAATCTCTGAAAGAATGCTTTATGAAATGTATTTAAATCAATAACTCTATAGATAATTTGTAGTATGCCAACTACAATTATTCTGTATTATCACATTGAAATATTGGAGGATTGATTTATCTAGCTCTTCTTTGTGCCATACACGTTTATCAATTTTCCTACAAGTGAAATCAGTAAGTGCTCATTGTAGATGGTGCTCAGTGTGCAGTTGACCTTTTGCCTAGAGAAGGTACAAAATCTCGTTCACCTATTTTTACAAAGTTTAATACTATACCCTCTTGTATCCCTGGTCAGGACTCCTTCCAGGGGTGTTAGCTGCTCTCTCTATTGTAGGCTTTAGGCTGTAATGCTTGTTTTCAGTATTCCACACCAAAACTATAATATCTAAATTAAATGCATCTAAAGCGCATTTAATGAATATTGTATAGTTGCAACAAGACATGCTGGAAAGTTTTGAGAAATGATTTTGTGCCCATTTGCTTCTGGCTCTTGATGCGTGAGTTAGACATGCTGAAATGTCAAGTAATTTTCCACTGACCCCATCCTAAAGTGGAGATTCCTAAGCAGGAGAGACTACCTTTACTTTATTCTACCACTCTTTTGGAGGAGGACTCTTGAACTATATATTTGGCTGAATTTACTAAATGGTATGAAATCTCCAAGTGCCAGAGGCAAGACTGGACCTGTCAAGTAGCATCTCTTTTTAATATGGCTACTGTGAATATGTATAATATTTTTCAAGTCTCATGGGAAGGGTTTCTACACATGATAAGTATTCTATTGATACAAAGAACTAAAATATTATGCAGAAAAGTCTTGGTATATTTGAAAACTGAAATCAAATCACGTTTTTCATTATGCATGTTCTGGCAGTTCAGATTTCTTTCCCCCACCTGAAATTAAACAATGAACCAGAACAGGAAAGACAATATTATTTTGGCAGTGCTTAAGCAGCTCTTAAGGGTTCAAGTTCACTTGGATTTGAATGATTGCTCAACAAGCACACTAATCTCTATTTAACGGGATGCCTGTTGTACACTGTGTGCTCCAAACTGCCCTGAGTGCAATAAATGGTATGGAAATAGGATTGCCTGATAAAGTGTGCCCAGATTCCCTCACCTAGGCCAAATATTCAGACAGACATATATTTATTTTGTGGTCTAGAGTGAGTATAAGGCCTCTGGGGTTATCCAAGTGAATCTTACCTGCTTCAGAAAATATAATTTCTGTTGGAAAATATGGTTTTTGCCCATGAGGAAATAAATTCTAAACATTATTTTACCCTGAGATCATAGAGTATTTACTGACTGCTCTAGTATTGATTGAAAATAGTTTGGATTTATATGGTATTTGGGTCTGTGCTCCTGGGTCCTGTCTGATGTGCATACAGGTAATCTCTTTTTCCTCCAGGCAATGGTCTCCTTCTTTTCTGTTAAGAGAGTTTTAGGTGTTTTATCTTGGTCATGGTCTGTGACTTCAAGGCAGGGATTATCTGAGAGGCAACCAGCAGTTAACCCACTTCTTACATCTATCCTTCTTCAGGTGAGAGAATAAAGCACATTGGCTACAACAGACCAATAGTCAGGGCCCAACACAGTCTCCTTTATTTATAAAGAAGATTTTTATGAGCTCACAAATTGAGCAGTAATGGCTTTTCAGAGTTATAATTAATCCAATAAAGTAAATTCAAGGTTCTTTTCTTGCCCTCCTGATTCATTCATTAACAGCATTCCAGGAATCCCTCTGACACCGTAGATGAAATATTTTCAGGTAGTGCCAGCTTTCAGACAAAGGAAAAGTCTCCTACAAGATGTTTCAGATGATTTATTTACTTGATATCTACTGGAAAAATTTTTGAAATTGTCAACCATACAGTTTCAGATGGGTTCAGCCTCTGTAACATGAATTACTTTGAAAAAGTTAAAACAAAACAAAACAAAACAAAAACGTTGGCTAAAAACTTGCTCTTTTAATGATCTGGACAGGTCTTTAAAGTATGAAAGTTCACATGAATTCTATGTCCTTCTCTTCCAATATTCTTTATAGGCTTTTCCTTTTTTGTCTTCTCAATATCCAGTCTCTTGGAAATTGACAAAATCCCATAGTAGATTGAAGGGTGATAGAAGTGAGAGTTTTGGGGGTTACAGTTTAAGGCACTGTAGACTCTATTAAATAAAAAGGCAGAAAAAGGAAGAAAACAATAGATAATGAGTTGATTCATGAATAATGAGATTCCATTGCATTTATATGTTTTGCATATCCAGAATATTTATACCTTGTAATCAGTCTCTGGCCTTGTAATTTTATTTGACGATAATCAGAAAACTAGCACATGAGGTGTTATCTTCTTTTCACTTCATTCTCTGTAATATTCACTATGGATATTTGAGTCATTCATTTATTTATTTTTTATTTTGAGAAATACCTTTATTATTTTTGAAATGTCCCAATATTCAGTATAAAAACCATGATAGTGCTTTCTAAAGGGTCATTGGTTTCTAATGTGGAATTTCAATTGACTATTAAGTAATGTGATTGCAATGGATAATCTTAGGGAACTTATTTATTTATTAATTGATTGAATGATTCTAAGCATACAATATATTTGTAGGTTCTGGCAACAAAATATATACAAATAAATTAGTGAAGCCTCACACCAAACGTCATGTGCTACAGCACCTTCACAATCTAATTAAGACATATAACCAAAGTAAGTCTCTTCCTTCCTTCGTCCATCTCTCTCTCCCTTCCTCTATCCATCCCTTCTTTCTCCCCTTCCTTCATTTATTTCTCTTTTCTATCTTCAGCTGTCTGTCTTAACTAAGTTTTAATTCCCCAAATCATAATTTGTTATTGATGTCATTGATTTTGTTCAATCTACTATTGTTTCCTTTGAATTGAACTACTTTATGCAAGTCATGTTCAGTTACTAATGTGCTATCTTAAAGGATAAAACTCTCTTCATTTTATTGTTTATTCTATGATAAAAGATGAAATGCCAAATAAACCATTTACATATTCACAATGCTTATAGTGCATCTTTGAGAGGAACACAGTGTTTGTAATTACTGAAAATAACATTATAAATCTTAATGTGTTACCAATGTTCTTGATCTCTATGTACATTCACTGCTGATTTCATCAAATAGGATTAATTTCAAGATCATTCACGATTTTTCACTTAATAGGACATGTTTAGAATTTACGTCACAGAGAGTAGTGGGTTGAGGGTAAAGATGATTACTGACAAAAAGTGGGAGAACAAATCCTCAGCAGCTTGAAAACCCACTAGACTGTTTACATGTCAATTTCAGTTTCAGACAGAATACACTTGAAAAGCCACCATTTGTACACCACCACTGTCTCATAAGAAACAATATTAAACTGCCTTAAGTTTCCATTATATTTCTCATTATATCATCCATAAAATCTGAGGGTGGAAAGTGACACTCAAATGGCTCATCTTAAATATATATATATATATATATATATATATATATATTTTAATGTATATTTTTTTTATTTATTTTGAGAGAGAGAACAATCAGGAAGGGGCAGAGACAGTGAGGGAGAGAAAGAGAGAATCCCAAGCAGCCTCCACACTGCCAGGGCAGAGCCCGATATGGGACACAAACCCACAAACTGTGAGATCGTGACCTGAGCCAAAACCAAGATCGGACTTTTAATCAACTGAGCCACCCAGAACCCTGAAAATGGCTGTATTTGAATGAACTTTTCATTCACTGTCATCCAAGTTGCTTCAGAAAAAAATACATTCAAGGGAGAGTAGAAATTTTTAAAAGGGAAAAGGAGGAACATGCTCTTCCGTAATTAGTCTGAAAAATTATGTAGATGTAAAGATCTGATTGGAAATATGGTGTTAGAATAATAGAGTTCTGGAAACCAGCAGCAGCTAGTAGAAGAGAAAAGTTCTGCTTTCCAGATGAAGCACCCCTTCCAGTAATGATATATATTAGTTGACTGTTCATGACAGTATAATTTTTTGGGTTTACTACTCAACACTGTTTCTTCCTTCCATGCTAACCAGAATTCAGTTTTTCAGTCACCCACCCTTAGAGAGTGGCACCCTTTTTACAGCTCATGGACACATTCTTCTTGTTAAAGCCAATCATTATAATTCCATTGGTTTTGTCGGTGTCTCTGACAGGGGTGGACATAAAACTCACTCATTTAGGAAGACAGGAAGGGGACTTTTACAAAAGGTTTTCTCAGTCATAAGCAGATACTAAAAGAGATGGTCCTTTACACCTCTGCTATGTCCGGATGTGATTCTTGGAGTTGCTTCAGCCATTTTGAAAATGAGACAAATGGAAGAATAGGGCCAAGGGAATTCAGAGAAGTGAAGAACATTCTGGCAATACAATGCCAGGAGTACCTTGCCTCTGGAACTAGTGTTTGTGAGCTAATTCACTGTAACCACACCAGTTAAGTTAATTTGAGTTGATTTTTCTATTACTTGTAGCCAAATTATTTTCTATCTGATAAAACCTACTTTTTAATTAAATTACCAGGCTTGTCTGTGGATATTCTGTTTATCAAACATCAGTTTGATATAAACATTATTAGTTTTCATCACTTTAAGTCACCTAGAGAAAGCCAGGAACATATTTCTAACTTAGTTTGGCATGCAGACTCTAATCTTTCTCCCGCACTAATCCACTCCCCTTACTACACCAGTATGATTTTCATAAATGTAATAATAACATTCCAGCTTAAAATCTCTCCAGTTATATTCTACCATGTAAACAGTAGCAGAAAACTTTGTAGTACATCTTTTAAAACATGGTCCTTTGGACATTACCTCTTCTGTGATTTCAACTGCTTTGTTTGAGGTGTATGAGGCCTTATTGAGCCAAAGCATGTCAGATTACATAATACACCAAATATTGTCAGAGTTTTCATTTCCTCAAACTCCAGTCACATAGACAACCTGGTCTATGGAAATGTTCAGAATAACAATGAAGCAATCTATTCATCTAAACATATAGTTATCAATAACATCAGATACTACTGAAACCAGTCTATGTGTCTGATATTCAAATATGTCTTACAACATTTAACCATACAAATATGTCTTACAATATTCAGATATGTCTTACAACATTTACAGAAATGTGTTCCTTTAGTTTCTTCCAACTTTAAAAATTGGCTTCTTGACAACATTCCAGAATAAAGTAGATAAGGACCAAGCCTCATGTTTTTTCCAAGTGGTCTTGACACTAAAACTGTATTATTCTAACATTTTTAGCAGATTTCATAAAAATAGCTACTACCAATCTATTGCTTGTTATGGGCTGGACACCTAACACACACACACACACGCGCACGCGCACGCGCACACACACACTCACCTGAAATAACATAAGCTGATGCACTGAAAATTCAAAATTCATAGGAAATGGATACACAGACTGTGTTTTTTAGACTATCTTGTACTATTATTTGAGGTTGTAGTGACAGAGTAGCCCTAGATTACTTTGTGTTTCCAAAAGTAACACAAAATTTTATGCCTCTCTAAAATTTATCATGTTTTCATGAAACAATTTGTCTAATGTAGAATTTGTATTATTCTAAGGTATGTATTTCAGAGAGTTTTGGAAGTGGTTATTATTCTGAGCAACATTGTTTTTATATATTTATATACATACCTATCTATATCTGTATCTGTATCTATATCTATATATCTCTGTCTGTCTATCAGTTTAGAGTTGAGTGAATGGTAGAATGTTCTTTCATTCTGAAATTTTCTCCATGAGTTTTTTCCTTAGTTCCAGGGGAAATCCATTCTGCATAGCAACAAGGAATGATGGCTGACACTAACTTCATTATAATTCTTGGACGGTGGCAGAGAAAATGGGAGGGATTTTATGGTCATTTCCCAGAGAGAATGTTAAGTTCCTGCTTAACAAAGAATAAGTAGGAATGGTCCTCTGCAGATTGTAACACTTCTTGTTGGGCCCTGCAACTGTTATCTCTAGGTTACAGATTTAAACTTACTGAAATATATATGAACCTTACAATTTTGTACATTTATACCAATATTTCCCCTTCCTATTTTGTATCACTGTTTACAAAGTGGTCACAAAACAAATCTGGGAGGAGTGGTTTGTCTGAATTCAACAGGGGAAGGGGTGAACAGAACTTTGCCATCAGGGTCTGAACAGATAAGTTCAAGGTTGTAAGTCACAGACAGACAAAGACAGATGCAAAAGACAAAGACAGAGGCAAGGACCAACAGTTTTATTCTGGGGTCAATAACTCTGTGTGGTCTTTGATTCAGAGGAATTTGAGGATTTTTGAAGAATTATCTACTTTGCGCAAAGTATAAAATGAGCTGATTATCTCTCCCTGCACAAAAGGTTTGTCTGGGTTGGAAAAGATTCTGACCAATAAATAGAATAAGTCCATCCCTTAGTACACAAATACCTCAGATTGCGATTAGATATAATAGAGAAGTGGGGAGGATTTCTTTGAATAACTTCAGGAATTCTGGCTTAAGTAAACAAGATTCCTGCAGGACTTTCCAGATCTCTAATAGATTTCTAAAGCAGATTAGATAAGAAAACTTTCTAAATGAAATATCTGGAGGAATGAGCACTCTGCAGAAAACTCTTTAGGAAACCCTAATACCATACGGTAGCATCTTGACCTCTTTGAGGAAGGATGTTTGTTGCATCGGCACGTGGGTTTCTAGATTCTTTACCTAAGAGTTGGTTGCCTGAAATCCTGGTGTGTGATTGCCATTTAACCAGTTCTTTTGTGAAGAAAAACTAGAAGTTTGACTTCTCCTGTTTTCATTTTACCTCATCCCAGTAGAAGGAAGTCAATTCCATAATGTGAACTTTTATCCCTATTTTAATTCTTCTCAGTTCCACGTCTCAAGCTGGGAACCAGCCATGAGCTATAATCATTTATCTCCAGCAGCCTATTTGACTATTCAGTAGGATGACTATATCTTAAATCATATCCCAATTTTTCTCCTAATGGATTATCTCCCTGGTCTCCAAAACACAACAATAACCACCAGCACAATAGCAACAACAGAAGTTACTAACATTTATTGAGACATCATGCATCAAGCACTTTACATGGACTGTATTTGTTAATAAACAATAAACCTCACAATAAACTCTACAGGTAGGTACTTTATTATTCCATTTTATAGTTTAGCAAGAAGAATCTTATAAAAACTGTCATTTGGTCAGTGTTCCTCAGCAGGGAACTGTTGCAACAAGGTATGAACCACATAGTTTTTTCTTTACAACTCACTTGTTTAATTGCTCTCATTTCATATATTAATTATTTTGTGTTGGCTATAATGATTTCTGTCTAAAACAGTATACTTTTCCTGATAAAAAAGGTGTAATAAACATTTTAGAGTTATCAACTCCAAATAGAAAGTCCACTTAGTCATTAAGTGTCATCTTCTTTAATTATATTTCTTTGTTTAAGCTTATTTATTTACTTTGAGAGAGAGAGAGAGAGAGAGAGAGAGGGAGAATGGTCAGGGGAAGGGCAGAGAGACAGGGAGAGAGATAGAGAATCCCAAACAGGCTAGTGTGGTGCCTGACATGGGGCTCAAACCCACAAACTGCGAGATGCTGACCTGAATAGAAACCAAGAGTCAGACGCTTAATTGACTAAGCCACTCAGGAGCCTCTTTAATTATGTTTCTTAGATTTAGTCCATTGTTTTTATTCTTATGACCAATACCATAGGCTTCTTTCAATACATTTTATATTAAAAATATATTACTGATCTCCTAGGTTCCAGTCTCTTCTAATCCAACACATTTGGCATACAACTGCCAGATTAATCTTCTGCAAACCTCCCTCTCATCACATCACCTGTGACTCAAGTATCTCAATGTGTCCTTTCTTCTTGAAGAAAAATTCCAGAACCTGTAAGTGGTATTACCAAATTTTAACGTGCATTTTTTATTATTCATATAAACTAAACCTTCATTCCAGCAGAGAGTCCTAATAATCATGGCCTCAATGTGCCCTACAAAGTCCTGACATGAGTTTTAATGAGCAATTCCTCACTTGTGGAATGGGCTTTCCCTTTTTCTTCACAATCCACATTCTGCCCATGTGTTATAAAAGCATTAGCATTCTTAAAAAAAAAAAACTGCCACATTAAAAAAAAGACAAAGATAATTTGGTAAACACAACTAGGAGAAATCATTCACATGGCTCATGCAGCTTTGCTTTGTCCTTCAATATACGTTGCCAACGCTGCAGTTTAGCTAATATTTTTTAAGGAGATTGGTCCTCCAGTACAAGGCTGTCTTGTCCATGTAATAAAGAATTATCTGTCAGGTAATACTTTTTTGTGTTTTCTTGGATTCGGAAGCTCATGACAAGACATTTAGCTGATTATGGAGGAGTAGAGAAGCCACGATAAACTCCTTAGAATCTTCTGTCCGTCTATTATTTATTTGATGCACAATAATCCTAAGGATAAACTGACTTCTGCTCTTCCTATAAAATTAGAAATTATCTGGTTAAAGAATTTTGGAAAACTACTCAGACATCCATACATTCAATTAAAATGTCACTAAAAAAGAGAAGACGGCAAATGAATAATTTTGAGAGTATTTTAGATATCCTCTACCCTAGCTATTCTCTACGTTAGAAACAGCTTCACATTTGGCTCTGGGATAATTTGGGGCCCAAATCAGAACTGGTTCAATAATTGAAAATACCATAATTTTAATAGCATTTCTTAATGTAGCCCATGTCCTTAGTATATGTAAGAGTATTAGAATGGATTTTACAAAATTTTAAGCAATGTATGTAATGTTCTCTCCTTTTTAAGACAGAGCATTATTCTAGAGTCCTTTTAGACATGGTCTGTGTCTACGAGCAAAGAGGGATGTGGGGAATTGAAAGCATTATGGTATTTAATTTGATTAATTAGTCTATTATGGCTTTAGTTTTCCATCTCCCACTGTGAGGAAACATAGCCAAAAGATAAGTTTTCTGGAATCCAAGTATCAAATTGCATGCAAATTATTTTTTTAAGAAAACATTTAAAATCTCATGAATCATATCACCTAACCAAGCTAAGTGTCTGTCAATGGTAGAAGATGATGAGAATTCAATTAAAATCAGTTTGCATCTTCAAATCAATTCTATAATATTTGATTTCCTCTTAAATCAAATGGCAAAATATTTTCTCCTGAATGAACAAATGTGTACTGAAAATTTCCATTCACTGTGAGTTCACAATTCAGCCTTACATGCAGCTTAAAATGATCTGCAATTTGATTCTTAAATTTATAAGTGTCAGGTTCATGAATTGGACCTGAAGGGAAATGCTGAGCAGGGGTTTCAATGTCTGGATGTAAAACACAAGACAATTTGTATATGGACATAGTTATCTGCTTCTATTACATTGCATATACTCGAGAGATTTTAGACTAAAATGAAAGAAAATACTCCAATCTTTTTTTAGCTATTAACTTGCAGACCTTTGATCTAGCATGATTTATTGCTATCCCCACATGCAGTTAAATATCAATCTACTTTAAGCTAAGAAATATTCCCAACCCTCTAATAAGTTCTGTTTTCAAATTGGAGCATAGCAGCTGATGTACTATCATCATCGTGAGAAGGGACCATAGGTTGTAGGTGCTGAGACTTCATTTAGCAATCAATGCCCTTCTTTCCCTTGCTTCTTCTCTGACATGGACTCACATCAAATCCAAAATACTCATTTCTTGATCTGGTTTTACAAGAAGATAAAATCATGTTGACAGAACACACTTGTAACAATTACTTTATATAGATACAATTACAAATAAGATGAATGATCCACTTGGCTAGTTTAGCTGCACTGAGAAGCCACATCCCCATGTCCTTTTACTGTATTGATTCTAATGACCTAGTGGTTAAAGGCTACTCTCACTGAAGTTCAATCATGTCAAGTGTTTTGTGATGTAGTAATGGAAATTTTAAACTGGTAAGTATATATTTTAGTTTGTGAAAGAAAACCACTGCAGATTTAAACATAAAAACAGACCAAAAAAAAAAAAAAAAAAAAGAAAAAGAAATCATCCATCTAAACCAAGTGAAATAGAAAATTGGGGGGCTCTAAGCTAACAAAACATTTTTTGCTTTATTTTAAGCTTTTAAATATCAAATTAATTTATGTATGGACCTGGCAGATTTACCAACATCCTATTCTTAGTTACCATAATAGTCCTAGCCCTTTTAAAGATGAGGTTATATAATTAAACCTTAGAAACTGTGTGTCTGAATTCTGCCTGCAAAAATCTGAAACTAATATTATCATGAACTTGCATGTACACATGCATATGAGTCTTATAATAAATTCCATATATTCAAAATTCATTTTTTTACTGCACAAAAACAGCATGCTGTATAATTTTCCTAATTGCTCATCATCCCTTTTACAACTTCCTTCTGGGAAAATAGCCAGAATTTTCCCAGCCTCCCTTGTTGGTTGGGGGAGAGCATGTGCCTGAATTCTGATAAATGGGATGTGGGCAGAACCATTTACAACCTTTCAACTTTCTGTTATTTTGGCCCATAAAGCTGTGAGTGTACTTCTGTCTTAGTGTTTCTCTCAGAAATCTTCATATAGTCAGGGACTATAAAATAGCCATGTTTGAATATTTTTTAATCCCACCATATGCATGTTGTAGGCTGGTGGGGAAAAAAGTACATGTGTGTGTTTTTATAAAGTAACAATGAATTATGTATATAGCAGCCACATGTTCTATCTTGCTTGGAACTTACCAAGTTTACACCTTTTGCTCTGGTATCATTGTGAATCTGACCCCCTTTTACCCTCAAACATGTCCCAGTTTTCAATAATCAAGCTTTCATTCTGTCTTTCCTATATAAACCTCTCCTCAGGGTATGCACACAGAAGGGATTGTTTCTCTTCACAGATGTATTCTCACTAATTAGTGGAAAAGAAGCGGTCGAATAAGATTACCACTTTGCAACACCTAATGCAATAATGGATCTAGGCATGGGTCATTAATGGCTGCTGTCTTCACGACAGGGATGCCTCCAGATGGCTCCCACCACTTACAAACCTTTTTTTGTGAAAATATCAGATTGGAATTTGAGTAAGCCTCTAGATTTAGAAATAACAATTTACAGGAAATATGGGGAACAAAGGATGTGATGAATGACATCAAGGGAAAAATTTCTGCTGGAAAAATCCAGTGGGTGGAAAATTCCACAAGACAAAAAAAAGTCGAAGAAAAACTCACAAGGAAAAAGAAAGAAATTAGTAGAGAAAACTAAAGATCAAAAGAGATTTAGAAAACATCAACGAGTTGCAACATATGGATCTGGTCTAGATCCCGATTCAATCAAATAAACCTAAACTAATATGAGATACATAAGAAATGCTAGGCTATTTAATTATATTAAAGAATTACTCTTATTTTTAGTTACATACTGAGATATTCACAGATGAAATGATATGATGTTGAGAATATGTTTCATAATAATCCAGGGGGATGAGAAAAGGAGAGGGCAGAGGGCAATGTTGATGAAATAAGATTAACTATAGTTTGGTAATTGCTGAAACTGATAGATGCAACAGTTTTATTATACTATTCTCTCTCTTTTGTTTCTGTTTTATTTTTTCCAAACTGTGTATATATATTTTTAAAGGCAGGTGTGTGTGTGTGTGTGTGTGTGTGTGTGTCTATGTTTCCTCTTTTACTGGGTTTCCTCTATCCTGCTTTCCAAGAGACTCTTGTCATCACCTGTTTCCGCTGTCGGATGTTATGTAGGATGAGACACACCATTCCTTCGGGTCTTCTTCCCTAATGCTTTGTATTGAGTTTCGGACACCTGCCAGGTCTTCTAGTCTCTTTGGTGAAGACTGTAGAGTGAGGAGCACTTGCTTCTCATTCCTTCTGCAAGTAGGTAGGGGTAAATTATAAATGAGCAAATACATGATATGGAATAGAATTAAAAAAAAAACCAACTCAGAGTGGGTAAACACAACTTTAGATGCACAACTTTAGTTGAAGAAAGGAACACAATGCAACAGAGTCCAAACGGGAGCCAGAATACATGTGATACCTAAATTTTGTAAACACCATCAAGTGGCTCAAGACCAAACTCCAACATTTACTAACTAATCTTTGATTTTTCTTTGAAAAACGTTTGAGTCTCACTCTGTTTATTTGTAAAATATGAAATGTGATAAACTTGTATGAGCATTAAATAATGTGTTGTACATGAAAGTTCCTGGCACACGGTAGGATGAATTACTTTGAATTTCATGGGATACCGAGTAGGAGAATAAGACATTAATATAAGTGAAAGGGGAAAACATTTATAAATAATCATATAAACTTAGAAGTATACACCCTGTTATTCTACCAAATATATGTTAAATACCTTCCGCGAGATCAGCTTTTTTCTTAATGCTGAGGGTATAGCAGTGAACAAAGTAGGAACATGCCCACTTTCATAAAACTTATATTCTGATAATAATAACTGGTATCATATGTAATCCATGATTAACATTTTAGTATATATCTGTTAAATTAAGTTGCTAATTTACAATATGCTTTAAAACCTAAGCTATTCTGTGAATGATTCCGCTGACCAATGACCCTACACACACACACACACACACACACACACACACACACATTCTACTTTGAGCATGAACCTTCACTCACATCTTTCTCTCTTGAGTAGAGATTAATAGTGAAATTCAGGTTAATTTAAGAACCATTTCACTCATCAGTATTCTGTGAGAGTAAGAGTAGTGGTCGATCTGTTTTCTGAAAACTTGGAAATACGCTTCCCGCACTGACAGAGCCAGCCTGACAGCAGGTGGTTACAATCTGCAACAGTTTTACTTAACTACATTCCTCCATTTTGCAAGCTTTGCTTTCTCAAGTTCAATGACACTGCACCTGAGATCTCATCAGTATGCAAAGACACGTGCACTTGCCTACAGTAAACATAAATCCTTCTTAAAAAAAAAAAAGTTAAGAACGCCACAGGCCAGCACTTTCCTTTGTAGAATTTGTCACTCGTCATTTCAAGAGTCGTGTTTTTCTGGGGGTGAAGCTTGTTTTGCTTTTAAGTTTGTCATTGATCCAAACAGTGAAGATCCACAGGTGTGAGGATTTAAATGGCAATGATTGACCTGCCCACCCACAACGAATTCTAACTAGAAAATTAAGACTGTTGCCATTGTTTGCTGGTTTGATTGCTCTATCCAACATTAATTCACGATCTCTGGGATGCTTAGCATGCCACAAGTAGACCCCCCCCCCCCATTTTCTCTAAAACCTACTGGGAAATCTTATTATACCTGTGACTAAAAATAACATAGCCAGAGGAGGCAATGTAATTGCAGTGATTTATTTTAATTGTTTGAAAATAGTTTGTTAGATAGGTTCCAGTCAATCCCAGTCAACAACAAGCCATTAACGTTCTGTAGTACTCAGCACCTCTTTCTAAGTAATGAGGAAAGAGTATTCAATTCCACAATTGCTGCATTTCAGTAATTTTTAAAAATAATTTCGAGACCCTTCCACGAGTTTTAATTTTAATAAGAAGGCTTGTGAATTTGTAATTTCACAATTATTGATGAGGAGGCAGGTGAAACACCAGTGTGAAGGAGGTAGGGCTGAAGATAACAAGTAAACTGTGCATACATGTAAGCGTACCATGTGGGGAGTCAGAATTGGCCAAGCCATGACAGGCCCTTGATTAGGATGGTGAAGGCAAATGGCATTTCTGATTTTAAAGTATTTAAAGGTGGGGCCCCTGGGTGGCTCGGTCGGCTAAGCATCGAACTCTTGATTTTGGCTCAGGTCATGATCTCACAGTTCGTGAGTTCCAGCCCCACGTTGGGCTGACAGAGCAGAACCTGCTTGGAATTGTCTCTCCTCCTCTCTCTCTCTGCCCCTCCTCCTCCTCTCTCTCTCTCTTTCTCTCAAAATAAATAAATCAACATTTTTTAATAAGTGCTTACAGTCAAGTGCAGCGGGTGGAGTGGAATATAGTAAGTATAGTCTTATGATCGAAAACTATGGCTAACGCTTGAGAAGGCCTGCTGAAGAGGTTGAGGAAGATAAACTGTAGATGATAAGTCAATGGTTGAGATTTTAATATGTTGATGATCTGATATTTTATGTTGGCATTCCCTTCCCGGGGGGGGGAATATGAAAGATGCAGATTTACTTAAGGTAGGATTATGCAAGCTTATACATGGAATATCTGAGCTCATAGCTGAGTAATCTTATGAAACATGGTTCTACTATCCTCAAAAGTATTGGTTCACATTGTATTTTACAAGTTTCTCCATGTCTTTTTATAATTACCATCTCTTTATCTAATCAAGTGGATACTGATGTAAAGTTAAATTTACTTAATATTTAAATAATTTTTAAAATCTCACCTTTGTTTTCCAAATATTTTATTTTCACAGATGAAAGTTCTTTCTTAAAAATTAACATTCAGGGGCGTCTGGGTGGCTTCAGTCGAAGCATCCGACTTCGGCTCAGGTCACTAGCTCACAGTTCATGAGGTCAAGCCCCGAGTCGGGCTCTGAGCTAACAGCTCTCTCTCTCCCTCTCCCTCTGTATCTCCCTCTCTCTATGCCCCTCTCCTGCTTGCAGACTGTCTCTCTCTCAAAAATAAACACACATTTAAAAAATTTTTAAATTAACCTTCAGAAGTCAGTGACTTATAACCTGTTTGAAAAAGTTATTTCCAGTGAATGGCAGATGGTCGAAGAATAATCAGCATTTACAAATCCTTCTTTACATAATAGCTATCTGTGGAAACCCATTACCTTCTCTAAATGAAGAAACAAGTTTAATATTTGCAACTATGTACACTGCTCATCCCCTGTGGTCCTGCATTTCAAAAGAACTGCTCCTTAACTTACACTTGTGGTTCATCTCTAAAAGAGAAGGTTTTCTGAAATCAATATTCATGGATTTTTTTACATTATTTATCAGTGTTGGTAAATGCAATCTTAACTATGTTCATAGAATTTCCCAGCTACAACTTTCCTTTAGACACAAAAATATTTCACATAAAAGAGGTCAGCGGTATGTTATCTTTGAATTTGCAATCACAAGGAAAGAAACATCCATAACTAGAAGACTTCATAAATAGGGAGAGCTGATTTTTTTTTTCAGTTTTTCTTTAAGTTTTTACTTAAATTCCAGTTAGTTAACACACAATGTACTATTAGTTTCAAGTGTACAATATTGTGATTCAACATTGTGTAAGCTTAAAGTATACAACCTATTGATTTAATACACTTATATACTACGAGATACCACCATAGCATTAGCTAACTCCTCCATCCCATCACATAATTACCATTTCTTTGTTGTGGTGAGAATAGTTAAGATCTACTCTCCTATCAACTTTAAAGTGTATAATACAGTATTATTAGCTATAATCACCATGCATATATTAGATACTCAGAACTTGTTAATCTTACAATTGGAAGTTCGTGCCCTCTGACCAATATCTCCCCAACTCCCCCATCAATCCCTGATAACCACCACTGTAGTTTACTGTGATTTATCTGAGTTAGGCTTTTATAGATTCTACATGTAGGTGATACCATATAGTATTTGTCTTTCTCTGTCTGACTTATTTTACTTAATATAATGTAGTGAAGATTCATCCAAGTTGTCACCATTGATAGGATTTCCTTCTTTCTCCCGTTTAAACATTTTTCATTGTATATTTATCTACCACATCTTTATCCATTCACCCATTGATGGACACTTAAGTTGCTTCTATATCTTGGCCATTGTGAATAGTACTGTTGAGGTGCAGATATCTCTTCAAGATCTTGTTTTCATTTCCTTTGGACATGTACCCATGAGTGAGATTGCTGGATCATATGGTAGTTCTGTTTTTAATTTTTTTTGAGGAACCTCCCTACTATTTTCCATACTAACTCCACCAATTTACATTTCCACCAACATTTCTTTTTTTAAAATTTTTTTTAAAATCTTTTTATTTATTTTTGAAGGAGAGAGAGAAAGAGAGACAGAGCATGAGTGGGGGAGGAGCCGAGAGAGAGGGAGACACAGAATTCGAAGCAGGCTCCAGTCTCTGAGCCATCAGCACGGAGCCTGATGTGGGGCTCAAACCCACAAACTGTGAGGTCAGGACCTGAGCCACCCAGGTGCCCCTCCACCAACATTTCTTCAACCATCGCCAGCATTTGTGATCTCTTGTCTTTTGTCTTTTGATGATAGCCATTCTAACGGGTGAGTTGGTATCTCATAATGACTTTGATTTGCATTTTCCTGATGATTAGTGGTGTTGAGCATCTTTTCCTGAACCTGTTGGCCATTTGAACATCTTCTTTGGAAAAATGTCTATTCAGTTCCTCTGTTCATTTTTGAATGGGGTTGTTTTTCTAATATTGAGTTGTATTAGTTCTCTAAATGTTTTGAATATTCACCCTGTATACAATACAGGGCTGGCAACTATTTTGTCCCATTCCATAACTTGCCTTTAGATTTTGTTAATTCTTTCTTCTTCTGTGCAGAAGTTTTTACTTTGTTATCGTCCCACTCATATGTTTCTACTTTTGTTGCTTGTACTTTGCTATTATCTCCAGGTAATTGCTGCCAAGATGAATGTCAAAGAGTTTTTTCTTTATGTTTTCTTCTAGGAGTTTTATGGTTTCGGGTTTATGTTTAAGTCCTTAATCTATTTCAAGTTATTGTTGTGAGTGGAGGGGAATAAGAGTTCAACGTCATTCTTTTCATGTGGTTATCCAGTTTTTCTAACACCATTTACTGAAGAAAAGTATTCCTTTTTTCATTCAGTATTCTTGGCTCCCTTGTCAAGTATTAGTTGATGATACAAGGGAGGATGTATATTTGGGCTTTTGATTCTATTCCATTGGTCTGTATGTCAGTCTTTAGGCCAATATCATGCTGTTTTGACTACTACAACTTTGTAATATAGTTTGAAATCAGAAAGTGTGATGCCTCTAGCTTTGTTCTTTTTTTCTCAGGATGGTTTTGTCCAGTCAGAGACAAAATTTGTTTGGGGACTTCAAACAAATTTTAGGCTGTTTCTACCTCTGTGAAAAACTCCAGTGGAATGTTTATAGTGATTGCATTGAATCTATAGATGGATTTGGTTAGTGTGGACATTTCAACAATATTAATTCTTCTGATCTATAAACACAGGATATTGTTCCATTTATTTGTGTCTTCTTCAATGTCTTTCATCAAAGCCTTCCAGTTTTCAGTGTACAGATCTTCCACCTTTTTGGTTAAATTATCCCCACGTATTTTGGTGTTGTTGATGCTAATGTGAATGAGATTATTTTCTTTATTTCTTTTTCAGATATTCCCTTGTTAGTGTACAGAAACACAACTCTTTTCTGTATGTTTATTTTTTTATGTTTATTTATTTATTTTTAGAGAGAGAGAGAGAGGTATAGAAAGAGAGGAAGAGAATGCCAAGCAGGCTCCACCCTATCAATGCAGAGCCGGACATGGGGCTCAAACTCATGAAAAATGAGATCATGACCTGAGTCAAAATCAAGAGTCAGGCATTCAACCGACTGAGCCACTCAGGTGCCCCTGTATGTTGATTTTACATCCTGCAAACTTTATTGAATTTGTTGATTAGTTATAGTAGGTTTTTGGTGGCATCTTTAGGATTTTCTATAGATTTATGTCATTGTAAACAAAGTTAATTTTACTTATTTCTTTCTTATTAATTGCCTTTTATATCATTTTCTTGCCTAATTATTCTAGCTAGGACTTCCAGGAGTATGTTTAATAAGAATGTTAAGAGTGCACCCTTGTCTTATTCCTGATCTTTTTATCATTTTATCACTGAGTATGATGTTGGCTCTGGGTTTGTCATATATGGTCTTAATGTGTTGAGATATCTTCCTTCTATATACAATTGGTTATGTGTTTTTATCATGAAGCAAGGTTGCATTTTGTCAAGTGCTTTTCTGCATCTACTGATATGATCATATGATTTTTATCTTTTATTCTATTAATGTGCTGTATCATATTTACTGTTTTGCATATGTTGAACCATTCTTGTATCCCAGAGATAAATCCCAGTTGATCATGGTGTATCACCTTTTTAATGTGCTGCTTCATTAATTTTGTAATACTTGAGAATTTTTGCACCTATACTCATGAAGGATATTCCAATCTTATATTTTACATTATTCCTAGTAATGTTTTAAAGAGTGATTAGCTACTAATGGGATATCTATTCATTTTATGTAGATATTATATTTTAAGAAATGGAACATTCCTACTTACAATATTTTTAAGAAACCAGTTTCAAATTGAAAGTTTGGAGACTACTAGCTTATTGTTATCAATAACATACCATATAACAGGATATTGTATATTGTACAAAAACAATACAACCAAATTTAGATTTCAGGTGTGATTTAATAAACTTCATCAATATTAGACATGAATGGAGGAATACACATTCTTCTGCTTGAAGCTTTTCAGATATCTGCATGATAGTTTCCACATGGCATTCCCATTGGAGTGGCCCCAAGAATAGGTGATGTTCACTTAACATTTATCTAATGAGACTTGTCTGTAATAGAAAGCTCACTATGATCTAGGATCCATTACATTTCTAGGAAACTTTCCTACAATGACAATAAAAGCAAAGCATGTTTAGATGAAAACATTTCATCAAGATCTTCTTCAGGATTGATCCATAGATTCCTTTTTCCTGAAAATTCCAATCATACTGATTTTCTAAGATCATTCTGTCTAAATCCTATATGAGTCAGATAAGATGGGGGAAGAACAGATGAAACATCTATAATATTAAGTCAGAAAAACAAACAGGGCACCTGGGTGGCTCAGTCGGTTAGGTGTCCAACTCTTAATTTTGGCTCAGGTCATGATCTTACAGTCATGAGATCGAGCCCCACATCTGGCTCTGTGCTGAGCATGGAGCCTGCTTGGGATTCTCTCTCTCTCTCCCTCTCTTTGCCCCTCCCCCACTCATGTGCATGCTTAGAAGATATTCTATGTCCTTAAAAACTAAACTTATAATTAAGTACTCCCAAGTCTTACTCTTTAATGTTTATATAAAGAAGCTTAAAATTCAAAATGAAAACCTAAACTGAATGTTTAAATATATATTTCATTATCAAAATTCTCTCAATCTACAATTTGCAAGTTGTTTTTCTTTAAGATATCATGGAGAAGTTTTATTTATCATTTCTTGTTTATTAAAAATTTGTTTACAACCCATATTTTATCAACATCAGTTCTGCACGGAATAAGTTTTTTAACGTTAAATTACTTTATTAAAAAGTTTGTCTAATTGGGAGTAGATCCAAAAGGACAGCATTTTTCACCAGTAAACAGAGGATACACATTATTTTTTCAATATAAAAGAAAAGTTTTGTTACATTTTTTTAAAGTTTATTTATTTATTTTGAGAGAGACTGAGAGAATAGCAGGGTAGGGGCAGAGAGAGGGGGACAGAAGATCCAAAGCAGGTTCTGCGCTGACAGCAGAGAGCCTGATGAGGGGCTTGAACTCACAAACCGTGAGATCATGACCTGAGCTGAAGTTGGATGCTTAACCAACTGAGCCACCCAGGCACCCCACAAAAGAAAAATATTTTAATGACAAGATTTTTAGGTCTATCAGTTGTAATTAATTTCATGAAAGCAAAAATCCAATAGGCTGTATAGTCTAGGCACTTCTTTGATGTGGCCTCTTCTCTCCCTTTAGTTGTGGAGTTTATTCTATCAGTTTTTAAGTCAATTTCTAGGGCATTTAGGATGATTTGCTAGTTATCTACTTGAGATCATGGGAGTAGACGAGCCTAGGGTCCTCCTACTCTGCCACCATCTTCTCCTTTTCTCCCATTGAATACATTTTTTTAATGTAAGCATGAATGGTATAAAATGTTCTAAAATTGTGAGTGTTCTTATTAGGATTGTATGAAATCTAACTACCAGAATTGGAAATAAAGTAAATCATAAATTATTTTTGTCATCTGATATTTGTTTTGGTTAGAATTCACATTTTTCAGTATCATACATAATTTTAATTTTTTTCAATTTGAGTATAGTTGGCGTGCAATGTTACATTGGTTTCAGGTACACAACATAGTGATTCAGCTTCTCTATACACTATGCTATGCTCACTGCAGGTATAGCTACCTGTCACCAAACAACTCTATTATGGTGTCATTGACTATGTTCCCTATGCTGTGCATTTCATTGTACATGATTTTAGTTTTAGAATCATTTTTTAAGTTTATGTTTTTCCTAATATATAGGAGAGGAAGGAAGGAGATTTTGACTATTATTGAATCACTGTGGGTTCTAGTTCTGATTCTACTGCTAACTAGATGTCAAATCTTGAACATATTTCTTAAACTTTCTTGGCATTTAGCTTACTCAACTGATAAATGCGGTCTTGGACCAAGTCCATGTTTTGGTATAATTTTTATTCTGCTTTGAAGTATATGATGAATGCTGTTCCCCTGTAGGTCACACTGCCAAGTGATTCCTAAGAATGTGCTAGATTCCTAAGGTATTTATTAACTCTAGGATCATTTATGCATTAATTAGTATCTCTGCACACTTTAATTTTCTCATAGTAAAGAAAGCATGAAAATAGTACAGGGTCTGGCATAGAAGAAATACTTACCAAATGTTATTATAATATTAGAGGAAAATCTTACATAATTATATTGTGTTATTAAATATATATAGCTATCATTATTGTCATTTTTATTATTTGAATTCACTAGCATTTTCTTCATTAAAAATATATCGTAGTATTTTATGAAATAATTTTGTATCTATGAAAATTTAGTAATGAAGTAATTTATCTGAACTTTGTTTTTTTTTTAATGTTTATTTATTTTAAGAGAGAGAGCAGGAGCCTGTTGGTGGGGGTGCAGAGAGAGAGGGAGACAGAGGATCTGAAGCAGGCTCTGCCCCAACAGCATACAACCTGATGTGGGGCTTGAACTCACAAATCATGAAATCATGACCTGAGCTGAAGTCAGATGCTTTACTGACTGAGCCACCCAGGCACCTGTTTCTGAACTTCTGTGCTATTCATGCCACACAGATTGAGGAACACTAAAATATGTATTTGGAAAATATCCTTTGTGTTTTATAATTCTGTGTTCTGGAGCATACCTGTATTAGTCAACTAGGGCTGCCATAACAAAATACCATAGACTGGTGGCTTAAAAAAATTATTTCCTTACATTTCTGCAGGCTAGAGGTCCAAGATCAAAGTGCCAGCAGAGTTGACTTACCCCTAAATCCTCTCTCCTTGCCTACAGATGGCTGACTTCTCCTTCTATCTTCACATTGTCTTTTCTCAGTGATGTCTCTTCCTCTTCTTATAAGGACACCAGTCCTATCAGATTAGGGACCCATCCATATTACCTCATTTAATCTTAATTATCTCTTTAAAGGCCCTATCTCCAAATAAAATCACATGGAGATAAGGTTTTCAACATATAAATTTTGGGAAAAGTATTTTGTCCATCATAATCCCATAAAAGTCTTACTTCATCAGCATTGGAAAATTATCAAAGCATTTTCTGGGGGATATTCATTGTAATGGCTTAGAACTGAGGCCTGAGAACAGGAAATATGCATTGCTTCATTGCTGTTTATGTGCCTTTAAGTTGCCTTTAAGCAGTTGGATTATAAAAACTCACTACTCACTCAGAGCACTTCTTTGACCAGAGGCATAGTGTTTTTTCCAACACTAACCGATTCTTTGACTCCAGCGAGGTGTCCTATAATTCAATTCTGTCACTAACCAGAGTTAGCTCAAACCCCACAGGTTAAGAGCTCAGTCCCTTAAGACTGTCCCCCACTTCAGACACTGATCACATATAATAGGTCCCCAGGTTACCCACACTTGGCTACAGATGCGAGGTTCTGGTGCCCACCCAGGTGGCTCAGTCGGTTAAGGACCAACTCTTGATTTCGGCTCAGGTCATGATCTCACTCTTCGCTTCATGAGATTGAGCCCTGCATCGGGCTCTGCACTGGACAGTGTGGAGTGTGGACCCTACTTGGGATTCTTTCTCTCCCTCTATCTCAGCCCCTCCCCCACTCATGGTTATGCCCACTCTCTCTCAAAATAAACTTTAAAAAAAACAAACAGAGGTTCCCACCACTTCTTGGTTTCATTAAGTAGTTCACAGACCCAGGAAAACACTTTACTTACTACTGCTAATTTATAACACAGGATATTTTAAAGGATATAATTGAATAGCTAGATGAAGAGATACATAGATCAAGTTGTGGAAGGGTCCAGAACCCAGGAACTTCTGGAGTGTCCGTGGAGTTGAGGTATGACACACTCAGCCTTGTAGATGGGATCACCAACCCAAAACCAACCCAAGTTCCTCCAGACTTTGTACTTTAAAAAGAAATGGGGGAGACTGTGTCACATAGGCATGATGGATTATTAACTCCATTTACAGCTACTCCCTTGTCTCCAGAGAATAGGAGTTGGGTCTGAATGTTTCAAGCTTCAAGTCATGACTGGTATTGTGCTGTCCAGCCCCTATCCAGGAGTCCATCAGGAGTTGCCTCATTAGGACAAAAGATAGTTCCATCACCCAGGAAATTCCAAGGAATTTAAGGGCTCTGTGTCAGAAACTAGGGTCAAAGACAAAATATTAGAACAAATGATTCTCCTAGCACTCCTATTTATAAGGGTTTTAAAAGCTATGTCAGGAACCTGAGGTAAAGACTAATATATATGTTTATTATTTCACAGAAACTATTTTTTTTAATCATTTAAACATGGTGACTACATTTCCATCAGAATGATAGGACCTATATTCTAAAATGCCCTTCTACTGTAAAGCACACACACGCTGCATAAATTACAACCATAAAGATTTAAATGCATTTCTGAGTCCACAAGCAAGTACCAAAGATCCCCAAAGCCCTCTGTACCAAGAACGAGCTTGGGAGTCTGAGGAGGAGTTGGTGGGGGGGTGTCTCTGTCATGGAGCAGGAGAAGAAGTTTCCTGGGTGATTTGTCCTAATGTACAAAACTCTTCTGTCATATGCAGACATAAAAATGCAACATACAGCAGAACCAGGTGCCTATTCAAATTCTCATATATTAGTGTTATTGTGAAAAAACATCTTTGAGGTATACACAAATATAACCTATATAACCAGGTTAAATAAATTTTAACTAATGGAGTGAATCTTTTCTTTTTCATTGGCCCAAACTATTTCATGTATCTCTTTATTCTATTTTGTGTTGTTATTATCAAAAAGCTCTATTTTTCAGGTTTATCACATGTCATTGGAAATACAACAAAAAAAGGAGACCCCAAACTTCCAGGGTTTATGTCACTAAAATTTTATTTTTTTAATTTTATTTTTTTATTTTTTTAAATTTATATCCAAATTAGTTAGCATATACTGCAATGATGATTTCAAGAGTAGATTGCTTAGTGCCCCTTACCCATTTAGCCCATCCCCCTTTCCACAACCCATCCAGTAACCCTCAGTTTGTTCTACATATTTATGAGTCTCTTCTGTTTTTTTCCCCACCCTGTTTTTATATTATTTTTGCTCCCCTTCCCTTATGTTCATCTGTTTTATATCTTAAAGTCCTCATATGAGTGAAGTCATATGATTTTTGTCTTTCTCTGACTGACTAATTTCACTTAGCATAATACCCTCCAGTTCCATCCATATAGTTGCAAATAGCAAGATTTCATTCTTTTTGATTGCTGAGTAATACTCCATTGTGTGTGTGTGTGTGTGTGTGTGTGTGTGTGTGTATCTATCTATCTATATATATATATATATAGATAGATAGATATATACACCACATCTTCTTTATCCATTCATCCATCGATGGACATTTGGGCTCTTTCCATACTTTGGCTATTGTTAATAGTGCTGCTATAAACATGGGGATGCATGTGTCCCATCGAAACAGCACACCTGGGGGCACCTGAGTGGCTCAGTCGGTTGAGCGGCCGACTTTGGCTCAGGTCATGATCTCGCGGTCCGGGAGTTCGAGCCCCGTGTCGGGCTCTGTGCTGACAGCTCGGAATCTGGAGCCTGTTTCAGATTCTGTGTCTCCTTCTCTCTGACCCTCCCCCGTTCATGCTCTGTCTCTCTATGTCTCAAAAATAAATAAACGTTAAAAAAAAATTAAAAAAAGAAATAGCACACCTGTATCCCTTGGATAAATACCTAGTAGCGCAATTGCTGGGTCATAGGGTAGTTCTATTTTTAGTTTTTTGAGGAACCTCCATACTGTTTTCCAGAGTGGCTGCACCAGCTTGCATTCCCACCAACAATGCAAGAGATCCTCTCTCTCTGCATCCTTGCCAACATCTGTTGTTGCCTGAGTTGTTAATGTTAGCCATTCTGACAGGTGTGAGGTGGTACCTCATGGTGGTTTTGATTTGTATTTCCCTGATGATCAGTGATGTGGAGCATTTTTTCATGTGTCGGTTGGCTATCTGGTTGTCTTCTTTGGAGAAGTGTCTATTCATGTCTTTTGCCCATTTCTTCACTGGATGATTTGTTTTTTGGGTGTTGAGTTTGATAAGTTCTTCATAGATTTTGGATACTAACCCTTGATCTGATATGTCGTTTGCAAATATCTTCTCCCATTCTGTCAGTTGCCTTTTAGTTTTGCTGATTGTTTCCTTTGCTGTGCAGAAGCTTATTATTTTGATGAGGTCCCAGTGGTTCATTTTTGCCTTTGTTTCTCTTGCTTCCAGAGATGTATTGAGTAAGAAGTTGCTGCGGCCAAGATCAAAGAGCTTTTTGCCTGCTTTCTCCTTGAGGATTTTGATGGCTTCCTGTCTTACATTGAGGTCTTTCATGCATTTTGAGTTTATTTTTGTGTATGGTGTAAGAAAGTGGTCCAGGTTCATTTTTCTGCATGTTGCTGTCCGGTTTTCCCAGCACCACTTGCTGAAGAGACTGTCTTTATTCCATTGGACATTCTTTCCTGCTTTGTCAAAGATTAGTTGGCCATACATTTGTGGGTCCATTTCTGGGTTCTCTATTCTGTTCCATTAATCTTAGTGTCTGTTCTTGTGCCAATACCATGCTGTCTTGATGATGACAGCTTTGTAGTATAACTTGAAGTCTGAGATTGTGATGCCTCCTTCTTTGGTTTTCTTTTTCAAGATTGCTTTAGCTATTCAGGGTCTTTTCTGGTTCCATAAAAATTTTAAGAGTATTTGTTCTAGCTCTGTGAAGAATGCTGGTGTTATTTTGATAGGGATTGCAGTGAATATGTAGATTGCTTTGGGAAGTATCAACATCTTAACAATATTTGTTCGACCTATCCAGGAGCATGGAATCTTTTTCCATTTTTTTTGTGTGTCTTCTTCAATTCCTTTCATAAGTCTTATATAGTTCTCAGTGTACACATTTTTCACCTCTTTGGTTATACTTATTCTTAGGTATTTTATGGTTTTTTTGTGCAACTGTAAATGGGATCGATTCCTTGATTTCTCTTTCTGTCACTTCATTGTTGGTGCATGTTGGTGTCATGCAACCGATTTCTGTGCTTTGATTGTATATCCTGCAACTTTGCTGGACTCATGAATCAATTCTAGCAGTTTTTTGGTGAAATATTTTGGGTTTTCAATATAGAGTATCATGTCATCTGGGAAGAGTGAAAGTTTGACCTCCTCCTGGCTGATTTGGATGCCTTTTATTTCTTTGTGTTTTCTGATTGCAGAGGCTAAGACTTCCAATACTATGTTGAATAACAGTGGTGAGAGTGCACATCCCTGACTTGTTCCTGACCTTAGGGGGAAAGCTCTCAGTTTTTCCCCACTGAGGATGATATTAGCATTGGGTTGTTCATATATGGCTTTACGATATTGAGTTATGCTCCTTCTATCCATACTTTCTTGAGGGTTTTTATCAAGAAAGGATGTTGTATTTTGTCAAATGCTTTCTCTGCCATCTCTTGAGAGGACCATAGGGTTATTGTCCTTTCTTTTATTGATGTGATGAATCACATTAATTGTTTTGCAGATATTGAGCCAGCCCTGCATCCAGGTATAAATCCCACTTGGTCGTGGTGAATAATTTTTTTAATGTATTGTTGGATCCGGTTGGCTAATATGTTATTGAGGATTTTTGCATCCATGTTCATCAGAGAAATTGTTCTGTAGTTCTCCTTTTTAGTGGGGTCTCTGTCTGGTCTTGGAATCAAGGTAATGCTGGCTATAGAAAGAGTTTGGAAGTTTTCCTTCCATTTCTATTTTTTGGACAGCTTCAAGAGAATAGGTGTTAACTCTTCCTTAAGTGTGTGGTAGAATTCCCCTGGAAAGCCATCTGGCCCTGGACTCTTGTTTTTTGGGAGATTTGTGATTACTAATTTGATTTCCTTACTGGTTATGGGTCTGTTCAAAGTTTCTATTTCTTCCTGTTTCAGTTTTGGTAGTGTATATATTTCTAGGAATTTGTCCATTTCTTCCAGATTGCCCATTTTATTGGCATATAATTGCAAATAATATTCTCGTATTATTCTTTTTATTTCTGCGCTGTTGGTTGTGATCTCTCTTTCATTCTTGATTTTATTTATTTGGGTCCTTTCCTTTTTCTTTTGATCACTGGCTAGTGGTTTATCAATTTTAATTCTTTCAAAGATCCAGCTTCTGGTTTCATTCATCTGTTCTACTGTTTTGGTTTCGATAGCATTAATTTCTGCTCTAATCTTTGCTATTTCCTATCTTCTGGTTTTGTGTTTTATTTGCTGTTTTTTTCCAGCTCCTTAAGGCATAAGGTTAGGTTGCATATCTGAGATCTTTCTTCCTTCTTTAGGAAGGCCTGGATTGCTATATAATTTCCTCTTATGACCATCTTTGCTGCACCCCACCTTTTGGGTTGTGGTGCTATCATTTTCATTGACTTCCATATACTTTTTAATTTCCTCTTTAACTGTTTGGTTAGCCCATTCATTCCTTAGAAGGATGTTCTTCAGTCTCCAAGTATTTGTTACCTTTCAAAATTTTTTCTTGTGGTTGATTTCAAGTTTCATACCATTGTTGTCTGAAAATATGCACGGTATGATCTCTAGCTTTTTGTACTTACTTAGGGCTGATTTGTGTCCCAGTATATGGTCTATTCTGAAGAATGCTCCATGTGCATTCTCCTGGAGAAGAATGTATATTCTGCTGCTTTAGGATGAAATTTTCTGAATATATCTGTTAAGTCCATCTGGTCCAGTGTGTCATTCAAATCCATTGTTTCTTTCTTGATTTTTGATTAGGTGATCTGTCCATTGCTGAGAGTGGGGTGTTGAAGTCTCCTACTATTATGGTATTACGGTCAATGAGTTCCTTCATGTTTGTGATTAACTGATTTATAAATTTTTGTCCTTCCCCATTTGGTGCATAAATATTTACAATTTTTAGGTCTTCTTGGACTATAGACCCCTTGATTATGATATAATGCCCCTCTTCATCTCTTGATACAGTCTTTATTTTAAAGTCTAGATTGTCTGAATTAAGTATGGCTACTCCGGCTTTCTTTTGTTGACCATTAGCATGACAGATGGTTCTCCATCCCCTTATTTTCAATCTGTAGGTGTCTTTAGGTCTAACATGGGTCTCTTGTAAACAGCATATAGATGGATCATGTTTTCTTATCCATTGTGTTACTCTATGTCTTTTGATTGGAGCATTGAGTCCATTGACGTTTAGAGTGAGTACTGAAAGATATGAATTTATTGCCATTATGTTGCTTGCAGAGTTGGAGTTTCTGGTGATGTTCTCTGGTCCTTTCTAATCTTTTGTTGCTTTTGGTCTGTGTGTGTATGTATGTGTGTGTGTGTGTGTGTGTGTGTGTGTATATATTTTTTTGTTTGTTTGTTTGTTTGTCTGGGAAACTTTTTATCTCTCCTTCTATTTTGAATGACAGCCTTGCTGGATAAAGAATCCTTGGCTGCATATTTTTCTGATTCAGCACACTGAATATATCCTGCCACTCCTTTCTGGCCTGCCAAGTTTCTGTGGATAGGTCTGCTGCAAACCTGATCTGTCTTCCCTTATAGGTTAAGGACTTTTTTCCCTTGCTGCTTTCATGATTCTCTCCTTGCCTGAGTATTTTGTGAATTTGACTATGATATGCCTTGTTGATGATCGGTTTTTGTTGAATCTAATGGGAGTCCTCTGTGCTTCCTGGATTTTGATGTCTGTGTCTTTCCCCAGGTTAGGAAAGTTTTCCACTATGATTTGCTCACATAACCCTTCTACCCCTATTTCTCTCTCTTCCTCCTCTGGGACCCCTATGATTCTGATGTTGTTCCTTTTTAATGAGTCACTGATTTCTCTAATTCTTAAATCGTGCTCTTTTGCCTTAATCTCCCTCTTTTTTTCTGCTTCATTATTCTCTACAAATTTGTCCTCTATATTGCTGATTCTCTGTTCTGCCTCATCCATCCTTGCTGCCATGGCATCCATCCATGATTGCATCTCAGTTATAGCATTTTTAATTTCATTCTGGCTATTTTTTACTTCTTTTATCTCTGCATAAAAAGATTCTAATCTATTTTCGACTCTAGCTAGTATTCTTATTGTCATGATTTTAAATTCTGTTTCAGACATCATGCTTGTATCTGTGTTGGTTAATTCCCTGGCTGTCGTTTCTTCATGCTCTTTCTTTTGGGGAGAATTCTTTCAATTTTTCATTTTGAAAATTGAAATGGAATTAATGAGGTAGAAAAATTAAAATTAAAAGGAATTAAAATTTTAAAAAATATTAAAATGAAAAAATTAAACATACATACACATACACACACACAATCAAATAAATGATGCTAGATCCTAGGTGTGTTTTGGTGTGGGTGTTGAAAGTGGTTTGACAGATTAGAGAAAAAAAGTTGGGGGAAAGGGAAATCATTTGAGAATTGGAAAAAATAAATACACTGAAGTAGACTAAAATGAATTGATGGGAATTCAATAGAATTCCAAAAATTTACACAAAAGTGAAGAATATAATAGAATAAAATTAAAGAAAATATTTTTAATAAAAATTAAAAATAAACATGAGTTTTTCTCTTTTTGTTTTCAAGAAAAAGAAAAGAAACGAAAAAGAGAAAAAAGAGGAAAAAAGGAAATCGTTTGAAAATTTGAAAAAGTGAATACATTGTAGTTTACTAAAATAAAATGATGGAAGTAAAATAGAATTTGAATAAATTTACACAAAAGTAAAAAATAGAGAAAAAAATTAAAGAAAAATAGTTTTAATAAAAACTGAAAATAAAAATGAATTTTTTCTCTTTCTGTATTCAAGAAAAAGAAAAGAAATGAAAAAGAAAAAAAAAGAAAATTCAATAGATGGACCTGCTAACAGATTGAAATAGGACTGAAATTACTTCATGTTCCCCTAGAAGTTAAACTGTGAAACAGTTTATAGTCCATAAACTAAGTAAGGGGTGAGACTTGTGTTTGAAGAGGAGGTTGGCCCACTTGGGCAGGGCTCTGTGTAATTGCTCCATTTCCACTAGATGGCACTGCTAGCCTACTGGGGTGGAGTGTTGTGGAGCTCCCAGGTGCATATGCTCATGCGCAGGAGCGCTGAAAATGGCGTCACCCAGCTACCCAGTCTCTAGTATAGGAAGGAACTCTGTTCTTCCTGATCAGAAATCCTGCACCCATCCTCTGTCTTCAGCTTTCATCCACTCCCCGCTTTTTCACTGTCCATGACCAGGCCCCAGGCAGTACCTCTCTTCCAAGTTTTGTCTCAGATGCAGCTGTTTTCCCTGGCCCCTGGTGCCCTAAGACTGAGGCCAGGTGCCAGCCCACCCCAGAAAAAGTTCGAGAGATAGTGTAGCAGCAGCGTTTCAGGGATTATGGAAAATCACAACACACATCTGGCACAAGTCTTCACCCTTAACGACCTTGTTTCAGCACCTGCGAATGTGGCCGTTTTCTGGGGTCTGCTGGGACCAGGTGGCTTCAACTATCTCTACCAAATGTCCTTCCAGAAGTGGAACCGCTTTTTCCCGTGTGGTCCCAGAACCTCCCAGACCCCACTCAGTTCGTGGGGATTTGTCCTTCCCACCAGAGCATCGCCAGATATCAAGCTGTGGAGTTGCAGCCTTTGTGCTCCCCTTGTTTACAGTCTTAATGGAATTTGAACCCTCTCCTTTCTTTTTTCTCCCTTTTTAGTTTAGTCCCTGCGGCTGTTTCCAATTTTCCACTTTCTGTTCAGCTGCTTTTGGGGAGGGGTGCTTTTCCCATATTCTCCACCCCCCGCCCGGCCCCTTTCTCTGTCCTCTTTCCACCTTCAAAAGCACATCCCTGCCCACCGTGGCTTCTCTCTCCCCAAGTACACCTCTCCATGCCCTGCACCTGCTGAATTCTATGGTTCAGGTTGTGCAGATTGTTGTGTTAATCCTCCAATCAGTTTTCTAGGTTTATAGGATGGTTTAGTGTTGGTCTGGCTGTATTTCATGGACTCAAGACACACAAAAAGCTTCCATGATCTTCTGCCATCTATGTCAGTAATATTTAAAAAAATTTTTTTAATGTTTATTTATTTTTGAGACAGAGAGAGACAGAGCATGAATGGGGGAGGGTCAGAGAGAGGAAGACACAGAATCTGAAGCAGGCTCCAGACTCTGAGCTGGCAGCACAGAGCCCGATGCAGGGCTCAAACTCATTAACCATGAGATCATGACCTGAGCTGAAGTCAGATGCTTAACTGACTGAGCCACTCAGGTGCCCCAATGTCAGTGATATTTTAAAAGGGACACTCTGACTTCAAATCACCCCATCACTTCTTCACCACAAATCATATAATCAGTACACTCAGTACATGGGTCATACTCATTGGCTGAAAACAAGATAAACTCCTAAGCTCTGAACTGCTAGAAAAAAAAGAGAAAATAAAGAAGAAAGAAAGAAAGAAAGAAAGAAAGAAAGAAAGAAAGAAAGAAAGTTGTATTTTATAAAGTGAAAATTTTCAGTCTATACTTTGAATGGAATTGGAGCAGAACCGTGAAAGTGTAGAATGCAAAACACAGACACCATAACCGTTAAAGTCAAAGTAAGCCTGGATTTATTTGTATTTTTTAATGAGCATGCAGAAGGAGGCAGGTGATATTACAGTGTTTACACCAAACTGCATGAGCTGAATGGGCTAAAAAAACAGTTGGATTATCTATGCGTCAGCATTCTAATCCTATCATGCTGGTCAGCTCTATAATTTCCAACATATCACTTAGTTTAAAATACAGTAGGGGAGAGCCTGAATGTTTGTTTTCTTCTGATGAGCCATATGACTCAGCAAAGACTGAGAAATAGAATACTTCAGAAAATGAGAGAGTGTTGCAAATTACAGTGGTTTTGTTCACAGCTGTATAAATTTATTTTTTTGTAAAACAGGTACATATTGAGCCATATTTCCTAGGGCCCACATTCCTGAAACAGTAATTTTCCACTCTTCTCTGGTTGCCTGAAACCAAGCAGATTCCAAGTTTGCCTAACCCCAAAGAAATAATTTCGGAATCTTGTTTAATTTTTACCTTTTAATTATAATTTTCAAATGTAGCAAAATTAAGCTGTGTGGCTTAGATACAGGCCTAGTTTGATCATCTTCTGTGTGTCATGATACAATATTTAACAAATTACTTCAGAAAATACCTAAGGCCGAAGGTCCAGTTTTTAATTTCCATCAGGATAGCAGAGTAGATGTTCTAAAATGCCCTTCTAGCAGAAAACATACAGATGTTGGATCAATTACAACTGTAAACTTTCAAATGCATTGCTGAGTTTATAAGAAGTTGATGGAGATCCCCAGGGGCCTCTGTACCCTGCTTCTTCCCAAAGAGAGTAAGGCGATATGAGAGTGGTAAATAAATATAGAGACTGGGGCTACCCTGAACCCCCTGAAAGGACTCTGGCAGGAAAAGAGCTTTGATGGAAACAGGACACTAGAATTTAGGCCTGGCAGAGAGAAGAATCTAAATCTGAGAATTCTGGGTAAATATGGCACAACGCAAAGTGTAATCACCTCAGCATAAGTTTTAAGCTGAGAACTGTTCTCTTAGAATGTAGTTTCCATGTGAGAGAAACAAACATGATGATACTAATTTTTTCCCTGAGAATTACAAAGCCTTTCTTTATGAGGGTCTGTGGTTTGAATTTACAATCTTTGCCTAATCAGGGAAATGTCACCTATAAAAATCAACTTAAAGTGCTTACAGTTGGTTAGCACCTCCTGTCAGGAATAAAAGACTATTGCTGTAATGAATTTCATCCTCAATCCAGGCCCTCAGTGTTTATGTGAATCAGGTTTGGATGAATAAAATTTAACAATAAAAAAAATAACAGATGTATGAGTAATCAAGGCCTATCATATCAGACTTATAACACCAAGGACTTTATAGAGTGGAAATATCTGACATGACATATAAAATGCCTTTATATGAAAAAGTCAGTGATGTTTATTTTTATTTTTAAAATTTTATTTATTTATTTAGTTAGTTAGTTAGTTAGTTATGGGAGAGCATAGGCATGTGTGCACATGAGCAGGGTCGGGGCAGAGAGAGAGAGAGAGAGAGAGAGAGAGAGAGAATCTCAAGCAAGCTCCATGGTCAGCACAGAGCCTTACCTAGGGCTCAATCCCATGACCTTAGGATTATGACCTGAACCAAAACCAAGAGTCAGAAGCTTAAATGATGTGCCCCCAAAGTAATTGACATTTAAAACTCAATGGAAAGATCAAAGAGTAAATTAGACACAACTGAAAAGAGAACTAGTGAACTAGAAAAGTTTTTCTGAAGAAAATTACACAGAATATATTACAGAAAGGCAAATAGATGAAATGCATGAAGACAGGTAAAAATATAATTGTTGAAACTGCATCTAATTTAGATTAGATGAATCTAACAGGTTTCCAAATTTTTTTTTTGGTGTTAGGGCTCATTTACACTCTTAAAAATTATTGAGGAAAACCCCTAAGTGTTTTGTTTGTGTGTTGTTATATTTATTGATATTTGGTATGTTAAAAAAAGTAGAATTGAGAAAAATTAAAAATACTTCATCTTAATTCATTTCTAATAACAATAATCAGCCAACAATGTGAATATAAAATTTTTTTTTCTTTAACGTTTTATTTATTTTTGAGACAGGGAGAGACAGAGCATGAAAGGGGTAGGGTCAGAGAGAGAGGGAGACACAGAATCTGAAACAGGCTCCAGGCTCTGAGCTGTCAGCACAGAGCCCTATACCGGGCTCGAACTCATGAACCGCGAGATCATGACCTGAGCCAAAGTCCGCCGCTTAACCAACTGAGCCACCCAGGCACCCGAACAATGTGAATATAAATCTTTTATCGGTAAATATAGTTTAAAAAAAAACATTTAAGACTGTTGGCTTCATTTATGCTTACTGTTTTCTGATTAAGTGGGCTGACAATTTATGTGGGACTCATCCCTATGGTTCTCACCCTGAATGACTAGAGTGGCAGCATTACTGCTTGTCATCAAACTACCAGATATCCTTGACTTCTTCACATAACCCTGGTAACAGTAGCAAGAAAGGAGAGGGCCAACGCACCAGTGATTTCCTATGTTCTGCTTTTGTTAATCTCCTTGTCCCATCTGTCAAAACTAGTCACGTGGCTAAACCAGATTCAAGGGAGCAAAAGTCTTCACCCCTCAATAGAAGACCTGAAACATCCATGCGTGAAGGGGTAAATTCAGAGAAGGGGAGAATTTGTGGCCACTTTTATAATCAATCTACCACGATGCATTTAAAAACTCAGACTTAAAATAGAGCAAAAATTGATAGAATTATATGCAGAAATAAAAATTGTAAAATAACATTAGGAGATATAAAAATATCTCTTAGTAAATCACACACCTATCCCTGAAAAAATTGTAAAGATATAGGTGATTTCAGTGACATGATTAATAAGACTACGTGTGTTTGTGCATGTTTATGTATAAACTTTCACCAAATAATTGATGAATATAACTTAGTACCTAAAGCACACATAAAACATTTGACAAACATATTTTTGGAGTTTAATTTATCTATATAATAGCATAGATTTTCAGGGTACACATTTTAGCATACAGTAGGATGTTAACTAGAGGTATTTTTTTTAGATTCCTTTGCCAAATCAAGGAGTTTCCTTTTTATTCCCAATTTTCTCCATAATATTTAAAACTTAAACATCCAGTAATTTTATAAAATGATTTGTTTGCACCGTTTGAAAGGGTATATTTTTTTGTTGTTTTAGTATGGTGGGTACATGGGTTGATTTTTGAATGTTTAAACAATCTTGCTTAAGACCCTAGAATAAACCTCATTTGGCCATTGTGTTTTTGTGCCTCTTACTGGATTGTAGTTTCTAATAAGTTTTTTAAGGCTTTTGAGCATATTCATTATAGGTACTCTTTGCAATTTTCTTTTCTTCTAATATCTTTGTCAGGTTTTGATACCATTCATATGGGCGCTTTATTAGATAAGTTGTACAGTTTTTCTTTTACTCACTATTTTCTAAGAGAATTTTTAAGATTGGTATTATATCTTCACCAACTATTTGATAGAATTTACCAAGCAAGCCATTTATACCTGTATTTTATTTGTGAAAACGTTTTAAAGTATGAATTCAGTATAGACACATTTTCCTTATATGTTTATATTTCAGTTTTGGTAACATTTGTTTTAAAAGGAATTTTTCTATTCTATCTAATTTGTTGAATTTATTGACATTAAGACTTCAGTGTTTGTATGGTATATAGTGAGTCCCTTCTTTCATTCATCATATTGGGAAATTATTTTGTTTCTTTTTGCTCGACTCATCTTGCAATTTTATTCATCCTTCCAAAGTGTTAGATTTTGTCTTTTTAATTTTCTCCTTTATCAGTTTTTCTATTTTATTTATATTCATTTTTATTTTTATTGAATCCTTTCTTCTATCTTCTTTGTGTTTGTGTTTAATTTGCTCTTTTTTTGTAGCTTTTGAAGATATAAACTTAGGTAATTTATTTTAGATTTCTCTTCTAATACATTTTCAAAATAATTATGTATAAAATTATTTAAAATAATTTTAAAATAATTTCAATTATGTATGAAATGCTTTCATCTTTGAGTAATTTAAAAGTTCATTGTTTTAATTCCCAAGTGTTTGGGGATTTTCTAGCTATTACATTATTTTTGATGTCGATTTTAATACTATTATAGTAAGAGAGTCAGAACATACACTTTTTTGTTCCTTTAATGTTTATTAAATTGAATAAACATTTTGAATTATTAGTCAATCTGTTGTCTGCCTTGAAACTTCCATGTTCACTTGAAAAATGTATTTTAAAGTTGTAGAATAATGTTCTGTAAATGCCATTTATGCAATTTGCCTGAATAGTATTGTTTAAATCTTACATGTTATTACTTATTTTTTCCCATTTTTCTATCAATTACTGAAAGAGAGGTATTAAAATCTCCATTTGTTTCTTTCTCTCCTAGGTTCTGTCAGTTTTTGCCCTACTTTTTTCTTGAAAAACTATTATTAGATACATTTAGAATTGTTTGCGGTTTCCTGTTTCACTGAACTTTCACGATCATGAAATTTTTATCTTTATTTTTGATTACTTGAAGTGTACTTTTTTTCTTGAAGGCTATTGTTTTGATAGTATATAGCCACACCAGTTTTCTTACACGTAATGATACCTTGGTCGGTATTTTTCTTTTCGTGTATGTTCCACCTGTCTGTCCCTTTATATTTATATTTGTGTTTCTTTAAAAAACATATTGCTGGGGCGCCTGGGTGGCTCAGTCGGTTGGGCGGCCGACTTCGGCTCAGGTCACGATCTCGCGGTCCGTGAGTTTGAGCACCGCGTCGGGCTCTGGGCTGATGGCTCAGGGCCTGGAGCCTGCTTCTGATTCTGTGTCTCCCTCTCTCTCTGCCCCTTCCCCGTTCATGCTCTGTCTCTCTCTGTCTCAAAAATAAATAAATGTTAAAAAAAAAAATTTTTTTTTAAATAAAATAAATAAATTAAAAAAATAAAAAAAATAAAAAACATATTGCTAGTGTGAACTTTTAAAAAATAACTAATTACATTTCTTTCTTTATTATGGCTATTTCTACTTTTTACATATTGTGCTCATTGCATTTTAGTTAATACAGTGATCGATATGTATTGGTTTAAGTCTACCATCTTGGTATTTGTTTTGTATTCATCTCACCTCTATTTTTGTGCTGAGCTTACTTTTTTGGTTTATTTTGGATGCATGAAGTATTTTTTAGTGCTCAATTATATCTATTCTGCTATATTTATCTATAACTTTTATATTCGGAAGGTTATTCTGAAGATTACGATATGTATGGTACAATAGTATTTCAACAGTATCTCATAGTAATAATGGAAAAGACAAATATTAGGGAAAGTGGGGAAGTTCAAAAATAATAAGTACAGTTTTATCACCATTTCTCATCACACACATGCACATAACTCATTCATAACACATTTTGTACCTATCATATACTCCTTTGTATGTGTATGTATATATATAATATATATAAAATAGAATAAACATTGAAATTAAAGAAACAATTGAAATTAAAAATAAACGAATAGTTTTATTTTTAAAGGCCCTATTCCAATCCCCTACTGTATTTTCAATATTCAGTTATTTCCAAGTTTTTAAATTATGTGTTTAAGAAGGCAAGGCTTATACTTTCTATTTATTTCTCCAAGTCTTGCTTATAGGACTTAGCAATTAAGGTTGGTAAAACTTATTGAAAGAGTGCGAATATGTTAAGCACTGACCCTGTGTATGCTATTAGTGAATGATAAAGCTCTCTTGGGTGGTACAGAACCTAGAACACTTGTGATGATCATAGGTTTTAAGTGATGGCTACTGTGTGTATCCTTTTACTGAGGTTTTCCTTTAACACACACCGTCACCATTACACATAAACAAATGTTTGTGCCCAATTCCAATCAACTTTAAAATTAACTTTATTAAGTAAAAATCCATGTTTAACAAGAAGATTAAGTTTTATATGAACAAAATGATTCATTATCGAATTCTTTTAATTAGCAATCTTCCCTCAGGTATTTAACTTTTGAATAATTTACCAGAGGGGGGATAAAGGAAACAGCTATATAGTAATTCGTCTATTGTGCCCAATGAAGCATGTCTCTTGTTGAAAGTATTACATGCACACACACATTTAATCCTTTAATTTCACCTTTTTAAAATGCTATTGTAATTATGATTTATAAGAATTGTGAGATCTTTACTTGGGCAATGATTCGAAATTTTCTTATCCTTTAAAGTTTGATATATTTTAACATTCATAGTTATATTATCATTGGTGCCCTACAGTATGCATAGTGAAATCTTTATCTATAACCTGTTTGCTCATTTACCATATTCTGTTTTGTTAAATTATCCCTAAACCTGAAAACCCAGGCAAAACAATAATTTACCAGTTAAAAATTAGAAGTTATATTTGTTAATTATAAGAAAATGGCAGTTAACTAATGACACACAGTAATATAAAATGAAACCAAAAAAAACCTGTACCAATGAAATGAATCTGGAGTCCTTCATTGTTGTGCAACATGTTCCTAAATATACTTTCAATACGTCTGTACCAGTGTGTCATTAGAAAGCATGCATACCATCCACGTGTATTATAGAAACATTCCCATATAGTCACAATTTTGTTTGAAAGATACCGTATCCATAAAAGGTAATTTTTACATGGGAAAGCATATATTATATATAACATATAATGTATAATAACAAGTGACCAGTACAAGAACTAATGGTATAATGATAAGAATGACCAAAGTAGATTAACCCTCCAATGGCTGTTGTCAGTTTTGAGAAATATTTTAGCCACTTAACTTTAATTTTCACCAAATTAACTAATAACATATGAACTATAAGGAGAGTTCCTGATCATTTCAAATACTCCATAAAGACAACTTGCCAGTGAGGAGTCTTATTATCAAAATCAAATATATTATCATCATTCTTTATCATATTTATCGTATTTTATATAATTTATAAAGAGAACTCAAAATACTCATGAAAGTCCTTGTCTGGCTTTGGTTCTGTTGAGTGCGGGTGGTCTCATTTCCCATCTTTACAAGATCCATTTCAGTTATGTAACTAATGAGGTTTTTAATTTTAATTTTCTTGTTACCTAAACTAACATCTAATTCTTCCACTGCTTATATTTGGTCATCAGTATGACGAATCACAAGCCTGGCCTCAGACTTTGCTCTGTAATATCTGGAAAGAAAATGTAAGAAGGTTTAGAATGGATCAATGGATCTTCTCTATTCCATGTTCCGATATTTGGAATATGAAAGAAATATGAAATGAAAGAAAATAATTAATTTGGTGAGAAGTTTCTTAATAATGAGATGTTTAGTGCTGACGTATTTTCTCATAGAAGGCCATTGCTCTGTGCGAGTAGCCTTTCTCCACAAGGTATTTAGTTTTCAAGCAGATAAGTGAGTCCAGATAGCTGTGCAAGAAAACAGCATCTTGTTTCAGAGATTCATGACCTGCAACTGAAAAAGGAGAAGACGTAATTAGGATGGAAAATGTTTTCTTTCACATACAAGCAATACTGCTTTTAACAACGCAGCCAAATTACCGATTTTTTTAAAGGTGGCGTAAGAAGCAGATGCTTCTTTTTTTTTTTTTTTTCAACGTTTTTTATTTATTTTGGGGACAGAGAGAGACAGAGCATGAACGGGGGAGGGGCAGAGAGAGAGGGAGACACAGAATCGGAAACAGGCTCCAGGCTCCGAGCCATCAGCCCAGAGCCTGACGCGGGGCTCGAACTCACGGACCGCGAGATCGTGACCTGGCTGAAGTCGGACGCCCAACCGACTGCGCCACCCAGGCGCCCCAAGAAGCAGATGCTTCTTAAAGCAATCAGTGAACATGGCCCACCAAACAGAGGGATTACACTGCTAAGGAGAGAACATAAAGAATGGAAAGCACTCTGCCTACTAAATGCCCAACAGATAGTCTTCCTTTGCTGGTTCTTTACAATTCTATCAGCACATCCTTCTGTAAAAATAACAGAGACCAGCAGTCCGATACATTCTAGCCAATGCAAGAAGTGTTCAGATAAAGCATGCGATCATATTCTTTGGATTAATGTATGGATTCCTCTGTGAATATAGTTACCTCAAAGTGGTAAAATAGTTTTATAAATAAAAGAGTTTCTAATATTTATAATATATTTGTCATATAATGAATTCTTTAATTCCTCACATGTGAGTTTTTCATGCATCTGGATCCTTGATTTCAAGCAGCCTTGTGAAAGGAGCCATACGTGCCTGTCTTCGTGACAGGGACGCCGGCTCCTTAAGTAAAGGTGGATGGAAAATAAAACTCATCTCTTGACTTTGCACAACGTGTGTAAGCCTAAATCTTCGGAAGGGTCCAGTCAGCAGTTAGTTTCCTAAAACTGCTTTGTAAAACCCAGAGGAGCGCCGGAGACGAGGGTGAATTTGAGGGGCCATTGAACACAGAGCATTTTTCCAATTACAGGAACACCTGCACTGTATGGCTTTGTGCTGATCTGTTGTGAGCATTTTACAGAGTGTTTAATAGTCCTTCAAATTCCTCATTCTGCAATCCGAAATGGGCTGGGGATGTTGCTGGCATGCTAGAACCTCTCCAAGCCTTCTCACTGTGGTTAATTTGATACCCTACCCACAATGTAGAATGTTTGGACTGGTAGAGTCTCAAATGCCACCCATAGACACTCTAATTAATGGCCACATCGCATTGGCTTCTGGGGGAAAATATATTGTTTTCTTTTACTTAGTGAGAAAGGACTCTTGGAAAAAACAATGACTCAGCTCTTCAGCAGTGAAGCTATTTACATGCACAAGAAAGCTGCGGCAGCCTTGTAAAAATCTGGCTGTGGATATATATTTTTTCTCTTTTCTTATGAAGCGGTTCAGGTAGAATCATACATTTTCAAAGACCTTTTGAACATCTCTTACTTAAAATAAACATGTGCTTTGCTGCCAGAGGATCCGAGCAATAATTACCTTAATTATTTCTGTTTACCCTTGGGGAAATGTGGTATCTGAAACTGCAATATGAGAGCTTGCTGGGCTTTTAAACTCTTCCTTTCTGTGTGGTTAGTAAACAGTACAGGAATGAATATAAAGTTTATCTGTATTTATACAGTGGTTTTAAAAAGCCACACTTTTAAAATGCAGCCCAAGCATTTTTTTTTAAATCCTGCCAACTGTATTTTGCAAATCTCCTTTGGAGGAAAACGTTAATGAAGTAGCATAGTTTGCTCTTCTAAAGACAAAACTATATTCACAAACTTTTCCAGCATTACTGTTACTCTTATTTAAATTTTGAAGTGCAGGGGCGCCTGGGTGGCGCAGTCGGTTGAGCGTCCGACTTCAGCCAGGTCACGATCTCGCGGTCCGTGAGTTCGAGCCCCGCGTCAGGCTCAGGGCTGATGGCTCGGAGCCTGGAGCCTGTTTCCGATTCTGTGTCTCCCTCTCTCTCCGCCCCTCCCCCGTTCATGCTCTGTCTCTCTCTGTCCCAAAAATAAATAAAAAACGTTGAAAAAAAAGTTTAAAAAAACATTAAAAAAAATAAATAAATAAATTTTGAAGTGCAGATGGCATGGTAGTTGTGAGACAATGCCAAACTAATATGCCAAATTCCTTGTCTTTTTTAAGTCACCACAGCAAGACATATACTAACTGAACCCTTGTATTTTGGCAGGCAAGGCAAGTACCCAACTTTATGCCTTAATGTTCTTGACTCTGGTATTAAAGAAAATATTCTAGCACTAAAGTTGATGCCCTCTTATTTAAATTTTGACTCTGGTTAATTTTCCTGTGACTTCACTTACTTTCGAACTTTTGTTTTTCAGCAATACTTAAATTCACTGAAAAATAGCCACATTTAATAACCTACCTTCAAGGATTGTTTTAAAAATTACATAGCAGAGAAGAGTGAAGATAGCTGCCGTTATACCAATAAACCGCTAGTGGGAAAACCATGAACTGCAAAGTGCACTAGCAACCGGAAATTTTGTCCAGGAACGTCATTGTACATTTACTCTAAGGGCTATTTAATATGACTTTTAGAATCAAATTAATAACAAGCCTGATATTAGCATTGGCTGTTCTACTGAAGTTGCTATCCGTCTAAGAGTAAACTTCCTTCCTGTGTCTCAATTCCTTGTCTTCAACATAGGGATAAAAATATGTTCCCACTTATGTTAAGGGAATGCAGTAAGATTGACTCTTTTCACATTGAATCAGGTTTGGTTTATGTACAAAGGTGTTCTGAAGGTAAAATAGGCTCTTGGGTAACACCATTAACTCTTGCAGGCCATTTCAGTGAATATATTAAGGTAGTAATTTATTTGTTGGCCTTTTAGTTGTGAATGGTAGGGGAGTTTAAAGTCTTCTCAGGTTATAGTAACAACTTTAGAGCTTAACTGATGCTTTACCCGTTAATTGCTACACAGAGTGTTCAGTTCATTACTAGGGAATGTCAGATCTGGAAAAGTTTTGAGTGACTTTGGTGATTTGTATAAACTTTCAAGTTTATTGTATAAAAAGTTTTGAATCACCAACGGTTTATCTCTGTCACCTTTTCCCCAACAACACAGAAAGAGGTTGAATAAGTTATACCTAAAACTGATAGGAATTGGACTGTTAAAATCTAGAGGCCGCCTTTTGATGTTAGTAAAATTCTTTGGATTGTATCCATCATCTAACCTCTCTCTTGGTTTCTTATTGTTTGTCTGGGTTTTTTTCTTCCTAAACAATTAAAACTGCATTGGTCCTTAATTTAGCTCATCCTACAGTTGAATGTATTAAGGTTAAATCTGTGTTCTTGGCAATGATCGTAATTTTATAGAAAGCATATTGTATAAAAAATTATTTTAAATAATATTTGTCAACGAGCTTTCCCTCATTTTTGTTTCTTTATAATTGGAATTAAATTTTTACTCAGAAGGAAAAAATAACATGTTTGTCATTGTCATATAGCAAAATGAGGGCACTCAGTGATCTATGCAGGAATGTAGTATCTATCTGCCATGAAAACAGCAGCTAAAATGTTTGTTCTTTCCTGGGGGCTTATTCTGTCAATGAGGTTTTGTTTTGGAAATGCTGTAGTCTGAAATAGCTAATGGCAATCCCAGCATAGTATTGCAACATACTTAGTCAGCATTCAGGAATTGTTTGTTGATAATGATAACTAACACCAGGAGCTGTCACTCAAAGTACATTTAAAGTGATTTCTGATGATCCAAGGGCCAAATCACTACCAAAGAATTATGTGATAGCAATACTCTCTCACATATAGGGAGGCCTTAAAATCAATACGGTGCGTTAGCCTCCAGGCCAGTTTTAGAAATTATCTAGTTTTCTTTTACAATGACTTAAAAATATATGGCTTCTTAAAGCATTGCAGCTATTTGAATGCCTTTTTTGTTTTTGTTTTTGTTTTTTTGAAAAGGCTTACATGGTCTTTCTTCCTGATGTAGATCTCTAATTGACTGAAACTCCGTTTGGTTCAATTAAGTACTGAATTATCCCAGGGCTCCTTTATTAGGACTCCATTTGTAAAGACACCACAGGAAGCTAGGTTGGTTTCAGAAAAGTCTTTGATCCTTAGCACCCTGGAATATACAGTCAGGTTAAGGGATGTTTCTTCCCTATTATACCAAGAAGATAAATATTCAGTGAACTTGGAAACTTCTCCATGCAGACATTTCATAATTAGGTGGTATACATAGAGTCCATGCATGCACTGGTGGTGAAATAAGTCTCTGCTTATTGGAACCGCTCTGAGGAGATACTGGTTTGGGCAGAAAGGACATGAATTTTGCTCTGTTGGTCAGGAGCATGTGTTTTACAGTGTTTGACTCTACCACACTGCAGATGCTGGATCATGATGCGAGTTGTTGAGAGGAGAATGACTTCCAATAAAATCAGGGTGTCAGTTTCATCATAACCTGTGCACCAGCTGGCCAAGGAGAAGTCAATGGCAAAGAGGATTCTTCAGTGATGAAATTTATGAAAATTATCCAGGAAAATGGCATGGTGATAAGCAGGTAAGTGCCTAGAAATGCACTTAAAATTGTTTTCCTTTTATAAGTGTGATTTTGAGAGACAGGGGGAACCACATGTATCCAGGGAGAAAAACTGAGAGTCATTCCAAAGAGAAGAAGCAGCATAGAGAGAGGTGAGATTTGGGGAGATTAAATCTATACTTTGAGAAATGAAATTTTCATTCTATTAAAATATTTGCCTTTAAAGGTACATTTAATGATATGAATGGATTTGAAGACATAAATTCATTTACTCAATACTCACAGAGTATTTGCTAGAGATTTACAAGTACCCAAAACCCTTCAAAATGTGGGGCCAGCTATATTTATTTGTTCCCTTCCAAGGCAACTTGACTTTCTTTCAGATTTGATCTAACTGGGTTAACCAAGTGAACTGGATACATTGCTGACAGACACATGTGGGCCCAGCCTGTTCTTATGAACTTGCTATAAACTGGACTAAATAAGTAGGGATTTCAGAAGAAGCATTTTACAAGTTTCCAATTTTAAAGCTTTTATTTCTGTATTACAAGGAGTAATGCAAATGAAAATTGAACACTGGATGGCATGAGAGAAGAGAGTATGTTTGTTGGAAATCTGTACCGATTTTTGCTAGGTCATTGGAGGCCAGAACTAGAAAAAGAAGTTACTTTTTATATGCAATATATTAGTTGGACCCCAGGGGTCAAATGATAGGCTCATGATGAATGGTTAGGTCAGGAAAACTCATAGGTCCCCCGGCTTTCAAATTCCTTGATACTCTACTTAACCTTTAGGACTTTCCAAAAGCACACTGTGCACAAGTTGCTCCCTTGAAAATTCCCGTCTTGAAAATAAAGTCTAGAATTACAGAGAAAATTATGACCCAGTGCTCATGTCCAAAACATATATATATGTGGCCTTTGAAGAAGGGATGCACCTGGGAAAAGAGTGCTGACTCAAAGCAGAGGTGGTGAGCTGTGGGGCAATGCTGAAAAACACACTTCTCTTTCAAGCTGGAGGATATGCCCTTTTACATGGAGGCATATCAAAATGGCTTTTCATTTTCTGATCACTGCCTGTCTGCAGTGTATTCCCTGTCTGCAAGTATTTATTTTCAAAATGTAAATTTGTTTTGCAGAAATTCTCTTTGATTTAGAACTTTGTTTTGCCAAAGCAAAATTTGTTCTTCTAGAGAAGAGATGTTAGGTGAGTTTCAGCACTCTCTGAGAAACTTTGGGAACCTCACCCTATGTGTATTTTGAGCGAGGGATTAACCAATGGCAATTCACAAAGTAGGAGAGCTTGGTCCAGCCTCCTTTTTTGATGAAGTTTTGGGGTGATGGTGGGAGGTTCTTAGGGTTCGGAGCCGATGGCCAAAAAAGAATTCTTGAAGACATCTTTGGTGCAAAATGGTGATTTTATGAAAGCATGGATAGTACCTGTGGGCAGGAAGAGCTGCACAGCAAGTGTAGGGGGTGACCCTTTTATGGAGTGGGGGAGATAAAATCTAGAAGGAACTTCCAAAGAGACTTTCACATGCTAAAGACTTACTGGAGGCCTAACTTTGTCAAGCTAAGGTTGTTTTCCCTCTTGTAAGCATTAATATTAATGCAGTAGGGAGTTCCTGGCTTTTAGGCTATGATGGGATTAACTTTTCTTGGTAAACTGTTATAGACTCATCAGTTTAATCTTTTTTTTTTTTTTTTTTTTTGTCCTTTCCTGTTTTGGGGTAGCTGGGAATGTCCGAGGAATATCATACATGTCCTACTTGGGGATGGAGGGTGTGCTAGCTTGTACTTTGCCATCAGCTTGCCCCACACTCCCTCATAATTTTTTACAAGTAGGAAATAGAGGTTTAGACATTCATTCCAACCCATTGAGCTTGGGAATTTACAGAACCAGAACTTACTCTCCTCCTACCCCTGGTTAGTTCTATTACTAGGAAGTCTGTTCATGGTTTATGTGGGTTTCTAAGTTATTGTTTAACCATACAGAATATGTTATCAAACTACTATTGATGAAATATCCTAAAGACAGCATGATTTTCTTCTCACTTTTTCTAATCTTAATTAAAGCATACATGTGACTTTTAAAACCATTACTAAATGTCTGTAATTTATAGAAATCTTAGTTCTCATTCACCCCAGATTATCCAGAATTCTGTGAGACTCCAAACTGGAGACCTATAATTAGTGGTATAATTTTGTGTTCCATGAGATTCTTAGGCATCTGTTGAGGCACAGGGAAAGTAAAAGTTCCTAAAAACACAAAACAAAACAAAACAAACAAATAACAGGAAGCAACCCGAGTGTTCATTAGGGGTGAACATAGAGACAGAAAGTAGAAGGGTAGTCGCCTTCTGGACTACCTTCTGGACTCGCCTTCTGGACTGGAGGAAGAGAGATATGGAGAGACGTAGTTTTGCAAGATGAAAAGAGTTCTGGAGATTGGTCACACTGCAATATTAGTGTAAATACCTACTCAACTGTACATGTAAAATGGTTAACATGCTAAACTTTATATTATGTGCACTTTAGCACAATTAAAAAATTTTAAAAACTAACATGAAAAAAAAACAAGAAATAAATTTAAAAATGATGAACAAAATAATCCCAAAGGAAAAATCAGATGTGATTGTGACAGAGAGTGGGAGGGCAAGTTTCTTGTTGCTCGATTTGGTTTTCAAAGAAAAGATACTTAACAAAGCTGCCAGTAAACAGCAGCATAGTGATATTTGTTACTATTGTTTGACTGATTGATTGACGACTAAGAGAGAATTACAATTGGAGTGTGTGACAACCGGTGCATAACGTACTAGTTAAAGCCTAAGGTCCACTCAGGCTGTGTTTGAATCCCCGCTCAGCGATTCAGTGGTCACGTACCCTTGGACATGGTACCTAATACCACAGTGCTTAGATTTCTCATATTAACAAGGTCATAAGCATAGGGCTTATCCCAGAGAGTTGTCGCAAGGACTTAAAAAAATTAAAATATGCGCTGCAGTAGAAGCATTTAAAATCTGACAGTAAACATCATATAGTATGTGTTTAATTTGAAAACATAAAATGAATGAAAAACTAATTATGGACAGTTAATTTCTTTTTTTTTACTTTTTAAAAATTCTGGTAGACTTAATGTATAGTATTATATTAGTTTCAGGTGTAAAATATAGTGACTCAACAATTCTATGCATTACTAAGTGCTCATCGTATCTTTTCCAATTAGTGGTTTTATATTCTTTGGGTAAGTACCCAGTAGTGGAATTACTGGATCATATGGTAATTCTATTTTTAACTCTCTGAGGTACCTCCATACTGTTTTCACCATGGCTATGCCAGTTTGCATCCCCACCGACAGTCTCATGAGGGCTTCTTTTTCTCCACATCTCTGCCAACACTTGAGGTTTCTTGTTTTGTTGATTCTAGCCATTTTGACAGGTGTGCGGTGACATCTCATTGTGGTTTCCATTTGCATTTCCCTGATGATGAGGGATGTTGAACATCTTTTCATGTGTGTGTTGGCCATCTGTGTGTCTTCTTTGGAAAAATATCTGTTCATGTCTTCTGCCCATTTTTAAATAAGGTTATTTGTTTTCTTCATGTTGAGTTGTATAAGTTCTTTATATATTCTAGACACTAACCCTTTATTGGATATGTTATTTGCAAATACCTCCTCTTATTCAGTAGTTTGTCTTTTAGTTTTGTTGATTGTTGCCTTTGCTGTGCAGAAGTTTTTATTTTGAGGTAGTCCCAGCTGTTTAATTTTGCTTTTGTTTCCCATGCCACAGGGGACGTATTGAAAAAAATGTTACTACAGCTGATGTCAAAGAAATTAATGCCTATATTTTATTCTAGGAATCTTATAGTTTCAGGTCTCACATTTAGGTCTTTAATCCATTTTGAATTTATTTTTGTGTATGGAGTAAGAAAGTGGTCTAGTTTCATAGTTCTCCAGTTTTCTCAGCACCATTTGTTGAAGAGACTTTTGCCCATCTCTTATTCTTGCTTACTTTGTTGTGGATTAATTGACCATATAATTGTGGATTTATTTCTGAGCTCTCTGTTCTGTTCCAGTCTATGTGTCCATTGTTGTGCCAGTACCATACTGTCTTGATTACTACAGTTTTTTGGTATATCTTGAAGTCTGGGATTGTGATACTTCCAGTTTTGTTCTTCCTTTTCAAGACTGCTGTGGCTATTCAGGGTCTTTTGTGGTTCCATACATATCTCAAGATTCTGTGAAAAATGCTGTTGTTATTTTGATAGGGATTACAGTAAGGGTGTAGATTGCTTAGGTAGTATAGACATTTTAACAAATGTTTGGAAGCCATGAACATGGAATGTCTTTCCATTTCTTGATGTTATCTTCAGTTTCTTTCATCAGTGTTTTATAGTTTTCAGAGTATAGGTCTTTCACTTCCCTGGTTAAGTTGATCTTAGGTATTTTTTTATTTTGGGTGTAATTGTAAATGCGATTATTTTCTTCATTTCTATTCCTGCTACTTCATTATTAATGTATAGAAATACAACAGATTTCTGTATATTGATTTTATATTTTGTGAGTTTACTGAATTCATTTATCAGTTCTAATATTTTTTTTTTTTTGGTTGGAAAATTTTTTGGTGGAATCCTTAGGGTTTTCTATATATAGCATCATGTCATCTGCACATAGTAAAAGTTTTACTACCCCATTACCAATTTAGCTGGATTTTATTTCTTTTTCCTGTCTGAATGCTATGGCTTAGAACTTCCAGCACTATGCTGAATAAAAGTGGCGGGAGAGGAAAGTTTCCCACCAGGGAGTGTGATGTTAGCAGTGGATTTTTCATAGATGGCCTTTATTATCCTGAGGCATGTACCCTCTAAATCTACTTTGTTGGGTTTTTAAAAATCGTGAATGGATGTTATACTTTGTCAAATTCTTTTTCTGCATCTACTGAAATGATCATATGGTTTTCATCCTTTCTCTTGTTAATGTGATGTATCACATTGATTTGTGAATATTGAGCCAATCTTGCACCCCAGGAATATATCTCACCTGATAATGGTGAAAGTTATTTTCACGTATTATTGGATTTTATTTGCTAATATTTTGTTAAGGATGTTTGAATCTATGTTCATCAGAGATAATTGCCTGCCGTCCCCCCTATCCCCCCTATTTTTGTAGTATCTTTTTCTGGTTTGGGTATCTGGGTAATGCTAGCCTCATAGAGTGAAACTGGAAGCTTTCCTTCATCTTATATTTTTTGAAATAGGTTCAGAATAGTTTGAGAAGATTATTAACTCTTTTAAAATGTCTGAATTCACCTGTGAAGCCATCTGGTCCTGGACTTTTTTGCGGGGAGGAGGGGAAATTTTTTGATTACTGATGCAATTTTATTACTGGTAATCGGTCTGTTCAAATTTTTTATTTCTTCCTGATTTCAGTTTGGGGAGGTTTTATGTTTCTAGAAGTTTATCCTTTTCTTCTAGGTTGTCTAATTTGTTGGCATATAGTTTTTCATAATATTCTCTTAGGATCCTTTGTATTTCTGTGGTATAGATTGTTATTTCTCCTCTATTATTTCTGATTTTGTTTATTTGAGATCTCTCCCTCTCACCTTCTCTCTATTTTTATGATTCTGGCTAAAGATTTATCAAATTTGTTGAATGAATGAGCCCCTGGTTTCATTTATTTGTTCTATTGATTTTTTTGTTTCTGTTTCATTTATTTCTGCTTTAATCTTTATTATTCCCTTCGTTCTACTTGTTTGAGATTTGTCTATTTTTCTTTGAATAGCTCTTTTAGGTGTAAGGTTAGGTTATTTACTTAAGACTTTTCCTGCTTCTTCATGTAGGCATGATTGCTCTAAACTTCCCTCTTAACACAGTGTTTGCTGCATCCCAAGGATTTTGAACCACTGCATTTTCATTTTCATTTGTCTCCAGGTATTTTCTGACTTCCTCTTTGATTTCTTGATTGACCTATTCATCGTTTAGTAGCATGTTATTTAACCTCCATGTATTTGTGTTCTTTCCCAATTTTTTTCTTGTGAAGGATTTCTAACTTCATAGCATTGTGATTGGAAAAGACACTTTAGTCTCTTTTAATTTGTTGAAACTTGTTTTGTGGCCTATCATGTGATTTATTCTGGACAATATTCCATGTGCACTTGAAAAGAATGTGTGCTACTGTTTTAGGATGGAATTTTCTGAATACATCTGTTAGATCCATCTGGTCCAATGTGTCATTTAAAACCTCTATTTCCTTGTGTATTTTCTGTTTGGATGATCTATCCATTGATGTCAGTGGGGTGTGGGTGTTAAAGTCCCCTACTATTAAAAATAAATAAATAAAAAAATAAAGTCCCCTACTATTATTGTATTACTGTCAATTACTTCTGGTATATTTGTTACTAACTGCTTCATGTATTTGAGTGCTCCATGTTGGGTGCATCAGTATTTACAGTTGTTATAATTTCTTGTTGGGCTCTTCTCTTTATGATTATATAGGTCCTTCTTTGTCTCTTGTTATAGTATTTGTTTCAAGGTTTATTGTGTCTAATATAACTATTATTTTCACTTCCATTTGCATTACATATGCTTTTCCACCCCTTCACTTTCAATCTTCATGTGTCTTTAGGTCTGAAATGAGTCTCTTGTAGGCAGCATACAGATGGGTTTTGCTTTTTTATACATTCCATCACCCTGTGTCTTTTGAATGGAGCATTTGGTTAATTTTTATTCAAAATAATTATTGATAGGTATGTGCTTATTACCAGTTTGTTACTTGTTTTACAGTTGTTTTTGTATTTCTTCTCTGTTCCTTTCTTCTCTTGCTCTCCTCTCCCTTGGTTTGCTCACTTTCTATAGTGATATACTTGGATTTCTTTCACTTTATTTTTTGCATATCTATCACCAGTTGTTTGATCTGTCATTATGTTTTATATATAACATCTCGTGCATATACCAGTGTATATTAATTTAATGGTCTCTTAAGTTTGAGCCTAGTCTTTCCTCCACCCCCCCACCCCCCACATTTTAGGCATATAGTGTCTTACTTTACACCCTTTTATTTTGTGAATCCCTTGACTAATTTTTATAAATACACTTAATTTTACTGCGTTTATCCTTTCTACTTTTCTTATCCTAGTGATGGTCTTTCCTTTCCACTCAAAGGTTCCCCTTTAACATTTCTTCCAAGACTGGTTTAGTGTCATGAATTCCTTTAACTTTTGTTTGTCTGCAAGACTCTTTCTCTCTCCTTCCCTTCTGAAAAATAGCCTTGCTGGATAGAATATTCTTAGTTGTAAGGTTTTTTTTTCTTTCAGCACTTCATATATATCATGCCATTGCCTTTTGGCCTACAGTTTTTGCTGAAAAGTTTGCTGATGGCCTTATGGAGTTACCTTTGTATATAACTGTTTTCTTTCCTCATGCTGCTTTTAAATTCTCTCTTTATCAGCACTTTTTGCCATTTTTATTACTGTGTCCTGGTGTGGATTTCCTTCAGTTGATTTTGTTGGGGGCTTTCTGTGCCTCCTGGATCTGAATTTGTTTCCTTCTCCAGATTTAGGATTTTTTTCAGTTACTATTTTTTTCATATAAATTTTCTTGCCCCCTTTCTCTCTTCTTCTGGAATCCCTATAAAATGAATGTTGTTACACTTGATAGTGTCACTGAGTTCCCTTAATTTATTCTCATTTTTTGTTATTCTTTTTTCTTTCTCCTGTTAAACTTGATTGCTTTCCATTACTGTGTCCTCCAGGTTGCTGATCCATTCTTTGGCTTTCTCTAATTCACTAGTTATTCCCTCTAGTGTATTTTTAATTTTGGCTATTGACTTCTTCATCTCTGATTGGTTCTTTTGTATGTTTTCTACCTCTTCATTGAGGGTCTCACTGAGGTCCAAAACTGTTTTCTCAAATCCAGTATCTTTATGACCATTATGTTAAATTCTCTATCAGGCATATTTCAGGAGTCACTTTGGAGTGGTGCTGGCCCTTGTCAGGGCTAATTGCACACTGCTAGGCTTGTGGTACTGCTTTAGATGGGTTATGGTCAAGGGCACTTTGTAGGGGGCAGTTGTGCAGGAGTATGTGGGGGTGGGGAGTATAGTGCCAGCAAGGTCCGCAAGTGTCTACTGTGGGCGGGGACACACAGCATCTGGGGAAAACTACTGCCCAGGCTTGGATGGAGTAGGCAGAGCTGCAGAAGAGTCAGGGGCAGGGCATATAATGTCAGTAAGGTTTGTGTGGGTCTGCTGTGGGAGGAGAATTGGATTGGGGCCTGGTTGGAGGGGTGTGTCTGCAGGAGAATACAAGTGTGGGTCGTGGGTTGGCAGGTTAGGTAGTAAGTGTTAGCACCATGCTGGTCCTTGCAGGGGTCCTTGTGTCTAGGGTGGGGGCACAGGAGGGAAATGGTGCCTGCCAGCTTTTATGTTCTTGGAGCAGTCTCCCAATAATCCCTGCCCCTCCAGAACATTGTTCTGAGATTAGTAAATAAGTCTTCCTATATATCCCAAGCATTTTTCAAACACCTGCTTCTATGCTATATTCCAAGGGTCTATTTGTAGTATTGCAGTAGTATCTTAAGGGTGGGAACTCTGTCCTCCCAGCTCTCCTTGAGTGGAGCCCACTGATTTTTGAAGTATTAAGGTATTAAGGTTTTAAGCTCCACCAGTTGTTGGTCCCCTCTGTTTTTCAATGCCAAATGTTCTAGGGACTTTTGTTCCACATGTGGACCTGTGTCTGGGGTGCCTTGCTTGAGGATCTACTACTTTCCCCTCTCTACTCCTGCCAGATCCCTCACTCCTATGGACAGTCCCATGGGTCCATTTGACTCCTGACCACATCTCCTCCCTTCTTACTCTCTTTGAAATGGCTTCTTCATTACAGTTAACTGTGGAGATTCTGTTCTGCCATTCTTTGAGTCATTTTTTTTTTCAGCTATTTACACTGATGTGAGTGTTATCTACCTGTATCAATGGAATAAGGTGAGCTTAGGATTTTCCTACTCTGCCATCTTCCCCAGAAATACCGGTTAATTTCTTTATAGTACCTAATATATGTTGTGTATAATTAGTAGAAATAATCATAGTTAAAATAATTCTTTTGATTCCAAAAATATTGTACATTTTCCAAGGTGATTTTATTCATCTGAAGTTACTCTCCTAGCATAAAACCTCAACAGAGATTTAGAAATGTTTTTGAATTTTCTTTTTTTTTAATGAAAATATTGAAAAATGTTTAACACTTAAAGAAAAAGAAGAAAGACATAGGGAATTCATGTTTGTTATCATGAATACTAGGCTAAGGAAGAACAATTACATTTTCATTATAAGGTACTGAATGGTGGAATCTCAGTGATGATTGAATGATTCATTGCTTAGTTGTGGTCATATTATTTTAATGCTTTAGTATCAAGTATCAACAATGATTTAGATTCATTACTGATGAGACTGTGTATATAAGAATTCATTAAAAGGATTCAAGTGACATGAATAGGATATTACAAGTCACATTTAAGATGACTCCATTGTTAGTGTTTGGCAGTGTATTTTGAACAATGTATTGCAGAGGTGTCCTCAGCAATATATAGGAAATTAGAACATAATTATTAGTTATATTTAATTAGATCACTTGTGTAATAGATAGTAGTACAAATAAGACATAATAACAAGAAAAATAAAAATTCCCTAGGAAATGCATGTGAAAGCATCTTTCATGTAAGGTGAAATAAATGTGAGGAAGTCATAGTAAAATCCTTGAGATAAAGGCCAATTCAAACAAACAAGCAAATAAATACATGCACACACACACACACACAATCTTTCAGGGGAGTTTATCATAAAAATCTTAGAGTCAAGCATATGTTCAGACTATTACTGCATTTATAGTTAATGTTAACAATTTAATTGGCTACTATTTCAAAATGTAATTTTAAATATTGGACTTGTGCCTCAAAGTAAGGATCTTAAAGTATTGCAGACCACTGAATTCATCATTTGCGATCTCTAGTTATCACCCAAAACAAACAAGACCCAACTAGCAACAACAAAAAGCCAAGCCTTATGTGAGGCTGACTCTAAAAAAGAATTTTCATAATAAAATGCCTTAGAAAAGATATTATTCAATTCCAGCTGTCAGACACCCTATAAAAACGTATCTTTCTAAGCAGAAGGCCCATTCTACATCAAGTTCATCACCTGTACACAATAAAGAAGCAAAGCAGGGAGAGAATAGATACATTTTCAAAACACTGAAATCACCCTGAGATGAAAATGGGGGGCTATCAAATAGTTTCCAAATAGATGATTAATGGAATTTAATGACTGAAGTTGTGAATGGAACATAATTGTGTAACACAGTTTACATTTTTACCGTAATATTTAAAGAAATGGAGGTAGCTTTGAAATCCACTGTAGTCCTAACTATTCCTTCAGCATCTTGGACAGTTTCTTTTTTAACAGATTTAGAAAGGGTACTTACTAAAAGTAACTGTGTGACATGCATAGCATGTTCTGCAAGTATTTGAAGCAATCCTGGTCAAATAACCGAAGTAGCTAACCTCCTAAAAAGTAAAGTTATATATACAGTCCATATATGAAAATATATTTGAAAACCATGATTAAGAAAGTTTCCTTAGGGACGTCCTTTCCTTAGGGAAAGTTTCTTAGTGGCTCAGTTGAGTGTCTAACTCTTGATTTCAGCTCAGGACATGATTCCAGGGTCATGGAATCAAGCCCCATGTTAGACTCCATGCTGCATGGAGCCTGCTTGAAATTCTCTCACTCTCCCTCTCCCCTTCTCCCCTGCTCATGTGCTCTGTCTCCTTCTCTCTCTCTCTACATGATAAATTTTAAAAAAGAAAACTTCTTTAAAATGTTTGCCTTTAAATATGGTAAGAAATTATTGTAGAATTTCCTTAGGTTTGAAAAAAAAAGTTAAAAGAAACGTAAAAAGGGGGGTTGGTGATAACACATAAATATTTTTAAAGTTATTTTACTTTTTTTAATGTTTATTCTTTTTTGAGAGCGAGGGGGGGGGGGGAGTACACAGAATCCAAAGCAGGCTCCAGGATCTGAGCTGTTAGCACAGAGCCCGATGCAGGGCCGAACTCATGAACCGTGAGATCATGACCTGAGCCGAACTCTGCCGCTCAATCAACTGAGCCACCCAGACACCCCTGTATTTTTTAAAGTTACTTTCAACCCAATACATTAACTAATAAAGAATCTTTGACAGTGATTACTTATCTAAATATGGCCAAGTATGTTGTATATATGTCAAATGTTTAAAAATTGTGTAGTCAGGGCTCCCTTTAATTTTTGTATTTTTAAAGTTTTGCTGACCATAAATCTCTTACTAAAAAATTAACTTGCCATGAATTTACATCCTTCTTTTAATGTCTATTTTATTTTTGAGAAAGAAGAGAGAAAGAGGGAAAGACAGTGTGATCAGGGGAAGGGCAGAGAGAGAGGAAGACACAGAATCTGAAGAAGGCTCCAGTCTCCGAGCTGTCAGCACAGATCTGACATGGGGCTCGAACCCACAAATGATAAGATCATGACCTGAGCTGAAGTTGGACACTTAACTGACTGAGCCACCCAGATGCCCCTGAATTTACATCCTTTTAAAGCCATTTTTGTGTTGTTCACAATAGAACAAACCACTTGTTGTCTGTGTACAATTATAGTAGATTAACTCTATGTAACAAATAGTTCCCAAAATGCATAGTGGTCCAATGTACAAGAGAATGGAATAGAATAGAACAGAATAGAGTAGAATTTCTTAACAATAGAAGTTTGTTTCTTACTCACATACCAGTATTCAATAGGTGGATACATCATTGGGATAATGTATCTCCTCAAAGTTATTAGCAATCTGGGTTAATAAAGATTATTTTATCCTCTGTATGTGATTTATGAAGTCAACCTTGGTATTATCCCTATTGTAGCTTCCCATAGAGGTGAAGAACATGGCAAGTATACACGAGAATTTTAAGGAGTTAGCTCAAATGACACTCATTACTTCTGATCACATTCTATTGGTTTTAATCAGGTTCCATGGCAACATTTAACTTCAAGGCAGGCTTGAAAATAAGTGGAATTGAGTCCCTAGGAAGTTGAAGAGCCAAACTGTGGAACAGTTAATAGCATCTACTATACCATATAATACCATTCAGTAAGTCCGTGAACTCTTAGAAGACTAGAATCTTGTTAAAATTATACACAACCTAATTGAGAGAATACAGTTTTAATTGTTCTTTAACCCGGACGCTCATAATTGATTTTTATCTAAAAGCCAAGTGGAATGAAATTGCGAAACACATAAAGTGATTGGCATCTATGATAATACATAGCAGAAAGCAGTATCTCTTCAGAACATTGGGAAAATGAACATTGGGCCATGTACTGAAACCAGAAAGGAATCAATCACAGTATGAAAACTTACTATAAATGCATCTTCATATACTGCAGGGGTTAAGTTTGAAAGGAAACCAGTTTGTAATTGCAAACTCTGTTCTTAGACCAACATCTTGTCTAGTGTCCTGGGTGTGGCTGGCCGATTCAGAGTTGTGAACATGTGCAATAGCTTTGGGGAAAGCTTCCTGATCTGACACCTGCTGTCAAAAGGAGTTCCTGCTGTTGAGAAGTATAATGCCATTCTAGATCAGATAGAGAACTCTCATATTATCAAGTGGTATCTAAGGGGAGATTTTGACTTAAATGATCTCCTGATTCCAGTATGCACTGCACATTGCTGCCAAGCCAAACCAGAAACACTGCTTCATTTGTGTCTTTCTCTGGTTTAAAAAATTCAGTGGTTCCTCATTTATACCAGATTCCTTGGCAGTGTGCTTGAGGCCCTTTATAATGTGAATTAACCCATTTAATAGACTTATCTCCCATTATCCACAGCTTAAAAGCCTTCACTGCAGCTCACCATTTACCAGCCTTCAAATAAGACGTGTACATTCTCTTTGCCCATACTTTTTAGATGTCATAAACATCTGGTCCATTTTTTCATTGTTTATTAAACACCTTAGTTATCTCTCAAGATGGATCAAGTCTGAATTTCTCTAAGAGAAACAGAATCCAGAATGGGTTTTACTCTCTTTTGAAATCCTGGGGCTTTTATCATTCTTTTTTTTTTTTATCCAGCACATCTGTCCCTGAACTGTTAGCAATATTTTTAATTGTCCCATTCTCCTTCATCATTTCAGCAACTTAATTTAAAAAAAAAAATCTAAGGGAAAATTAAAAAAAAAAATTGCCTTTTTTTTTCTTGTCCTGCCTGTAGTACCTATTATAGTGTTTCTTTTATTGGATGCTTAATAAATTTCTGCTGATTGGTCTACAGATATGTCATAAACCCACAAAAGATAATTCTGAACAGTGAAGAAGTGGTTTATCTAGAAGGAGGCAGAGAATCATAAGTATGAACCAACCCTAGCCCTAGAGACCAGTGATATTGAAAAAATGATATCTGTGCTAGAAAACCCAACAGGTAGACTCAACACACACTTAGGACATTGGCAGTATAAGAATAATATCCAGTACAAAACTAGACACTTTTTGAAGGAACGTCTATATCCCAAGTACAGAGCACATCAATATAGTCACTATGAGAAAAATCTAAACCTGCATGGCTTCCTGCCTCTTATTTTATAGTTTAACATTATTTTAGTTTGGATTACAGTTGTGGCAAAAAGGCAAGGGAGTAATAATCACTGAGAGCATTTAAAATTTATAACTCAATCCAGAATTCTAGACAAGAGAGATAGACAAGAGAGAGTAGCCCTATATGGCCATTTCTAACATTTTTTATAAATGTTATGAGCATTTATAGAACTAGTATATGCATCCCTTTTCAGCAAGTTTCCAAGTAGACAGAATGGTGATATCCTATTAAATTGTGAACTAGGTGATTGATGGTGGCAGTGGGGGGTGGTGTTCTCGGTGTTATACGGGTTTATAAGGAATATATTTTCTGAGAAGTTACTTGATCTTTTTGGTACCTCTGATAGAAAAAAATAAAATGAAGAAAGGAAGAAAAGGAGAAAAGGAAGGAAGGAAAATAAGGAAAGATAAATATTAAAACATACATTTTTCTCTATTTCAATATGGAACAAATCTTGTTAAAGTCGATATTCAAGATTTATTGCTATACTTACAGAAGTTGGGTACAACATTATAAGGAAATATAATGAATGGAAAGATTGTAGGAATAAGTTAAAAAAGAAAAGTTCGGTTAATATTTCCTATGCACCCCTTGGGGCACCTGGGTAGCTCAGTCGGTTAAGCATACGACTTTGACTCAGGTCATGATCTCATGGTTCATGAGCCAGAGCCCCACGTCGTTGGGCCCTGTGCTGATGGCTTGAAGCCTGGAGCTGCTTCACATTCTGTGTCTCCCTCTCTGTCTGCCCCTCCCCCACTCACACTCTGTCTCTCTCTCTCTCTCAAAAATGAAATAAAACATGAAAAAGGGGCACCTGGGTGGTTCAGTCGGTTGAGCCTCCAACTTCTAACCAGGTCGTGATCTCACGGTTTGTGGGTTTGAGCCCTGTGTTGGGCTCTGTGCTGTCAGTTCACAGCCTGCAGCTTGCTTGGGATTCTGTGTCTCCCTCTCTCTCTGCCCCTGCCCCACTCTCGCTCTGCCTCTCTCTCAAAAAATGAATAAACGTTAAAAAATTTTTAAAAATAAAATATAAAACATAAAAAAAATATTTTCCTACACACTCCTTGAATTTTTATAGTTAAATGGTAATGTTTGAAAACAGATCCTTAAAAATTCCTATAAATAACACAGGGCGATGCTGCACTGAGGTTTTCAATTGCTGTGTCTGTCAAGTTTGGGAGTTAAGTGTAGAAAAATATCACCTAGCGTCCTGTGGTCATCTCCTTTCTCTGGGCAAAGGATTCAAAGGTAGGAAGAATAAAGCCGCAGATTTTCTTTAGATTCCCTAACATTCAATTTCTAAAAAATGTAAAATCTATTTATGCTGTTCTTAAGAAAAATAGTAGGAGATAGCTTCAAATGTTCAATTTCCAGGGAGAAAGGAAAATTAGGGTCTAAGGCTGGTGCGCCAAAACCTGAGTAGAATTTCTTTTTTTTTTTTTTTTAATTTTTTTTTCAACTTTTTAAATTTATTTTTGGGACAGAGAGAGAGACAGAGCATGAACGGGGGAGGGGCAGAGAGAGAGGGAGACACAGAATCGGAAACAGGCTCCAGGCTCCGAGCCATCAGCCCAGAACCTGACGCGGGGCTCGAACTCACGGACCGTGAGATCGTGACCTGGCTGAAGTCAGACGCTTAACCGACTGCGCCACCCAGGCACCCCGCTGAATAGAATTTCTGAGGTGCAAACAGTGAATGTTGCTGGAGACAGTCTGAAGAACTCCGTGGCCGCACTGGCTAATTGCCCCACTGTCACCCCATCAACCCTGCAAATCACCTTGTATGCACAGAAACTAGAGTCCTCACATTTTTCTTCACTTGGATATATACACTTTGGAGTGTTTGTATATTTGGGGAAGATAACAGTGTTTGCAGATGCCCCCAGGTGGGATATACGGTCATAGGTAGACCATTAAAAATAATCACTAGGATCCTACCTCCTCCAACTCCTACCCAGGACTGGGTTTCCCTTTCATCTGTTATTCCCTGGATTCTGAGAAGGCTAATCTGGCTTTCCAAGGCTGGCTGAGAAAACCCTTCTTATTCGTTACATTAGTATTTAATCCCAGTCTTGAATATACAGAAGTGTAGAAGACACATTCTCAGCCTGGGTGGTGCTAACTGGTGACCCATTTTGTGACCACGCTTTTTCACATGCTGCCAAGGCTTGGAAAAGGAGTAAGACTGAGGGCAATGGAAGAATACATGGAGCAAACTATACAATCCACATTTTAATTTACATAATTTATTCTGGAATGTGATATTTATAAGCCTCAGGGTCTGTCTGCATTGATATTTGTTAAATGAAACGCGGTTCTTGCCTTATTTCTTTATCATGGATCATTTTATTCTCCCTAGGAGGAGATCTCTGCCCCTGCTTTCCACATAAGCTTAAGTGCATGCCAGTGGAGCACATCAAATTATCTGGAAGTGAGGAAGCTCTTGGAATCTTCGTGCCAATTACATGTGTTCAGTTGATGAGAAATTTGGAAAAAAAAGTGTTTCTAAGGTTAAGTGAAACATAGCTATGTACCCAATCAGCAGTAATTTTGACACTAAACTAATTCAGATAATATTGCAAAAAGTAAAAGTACACACTTAGAAATAATTAGGTTAGGTATTTTCTTATACACTTGCCTTCTAAGCACTAAGAAATAACAAATATTCCAGAAGTACAAAATATTATTATAATAAAATGTACTTCAGTCAGAGGTCACGTCTTTCACCATGATTCCATTACATTTTACAATGCAAGACTTGTTTCTGAAAATAATTCTAATGTAATAGAATATATGCGGAAAGATATTTTTTTTTCTAACATAAGAACACTGCCCAGTATGCTTATTATTTAAACCATGACTCTTGAAGTATAAATAGTTTGGGATTATTTCTGTCTAAATCAGTCACTCATTCAATGTGTAATTTTAATTCCCTTACCCACAATGAACATTTATATTTAGTCTTAAAGTGTCTCAGGTAATAGAGATAAAATTCAGGCATTCATAGTTTATTAGCAATAGGTTGTATACAATGAGACTTTTCATGAAATATTTTCTTTCATGAGATTTGACATGATATCTAAAGATAAAGCATTTATCTTTACTTCTCTATAAGTAACATTTTTCCTGTGATGGATGTGATACATTGATATGATCATAGTTATTAGCATCATCCCATTAAGATAATCTGTTAAATCATGTTTTAGGAAAATAAAAAATTAACAGAAAACAATGATAAGAACAATACACAGTGTTTTGAGGGCATGCCTATCAAACATGTTTAATGTCAGGAAAATATTTCAAGGCCCAATATAAGGATTGAAACGCATATAAATGATTGTGCCAAATGACAAGCTTATGCTTGTGTCATAAAATACATCACCTCAGTTTTCAACTGGGCCTTAATGCTTGGCAACCATTCGATGTGTTTCTAATGTCAATTTTTCCATTTCCCAAAATTGACACCGGCCTTTTTCCTTGTCCTTTTTGAAATTTCCTACCTATTTGATGGAGAAAATAGAGGCCAATAATAGACAAAGACATTTTCAGCCTCTTGAGTGTCCATTATGAAATTAGCTAAATCCACTTCCCTTCTTTTCCTTTTTTTCTAAATCAGTGGAAGAGTCATCCCTCCTTTGGCCCAAATAAAATCCTTCTTTCACCATAAACCTTTCCGACATTAATCATACGTTCTTGATGGTGTCTTCACCTGCCTCCACCACAGGCTCTTCCTCTACACCACTGAATAGACTTGGGTCTCTCAGATTTAACCCCGTCTCTCCCTTTCACTGCAATCTAGCTATCCCCCTAGTCCACCCCCTTCCTTCTGCAAAGCTACTTGCACAGAATTTTACCATCGCTCTGTATCCTTGCTTTCACAATTTGTTATCCAAAGAGCAACTGAATGATTCTTTTAACATTTGGCAAATCAGTGCAATCATGGCTTAAACCCTTCCTAAGTCAACTCAACATACTTAGAATAAATTTAGAATTCCCCATGAAATTCTCCTCAAGGCCCAGACATGACTGAGCCCTCTCCCACTTCTCTCCCTCATCTCTTGAGCTCTTCCCTTTCTTCACCCTGGGCTCCATATCCTGCCTCAGTCCCACCACACATGCACCTGTCTGGGAGCCACTGACCATAGCCTGTTCCCACAGTGTTCTTCTTCATAGTGCTTTCCCCTTCCCTTCTTTCAGCCCTAACCTTAAACTCCACACGGAGGCCTTCTCTGTTTTCATTTATGTTTTATCTCTTCACTGTTTCTTCATGATTTATCCCTTCCCAGAGGAGAGGGTCATCTCTACTAAGCCAGAGAATTTGATTTGTTCATTGCTATAGACCCATATCCAGCACAGTTCTTGACCCATAGTAGCACTGGCAAAAGTATACATTGAGAGAATAGATAAATACTTGATTGGAATTACTATCAATTCTCTGCAACACAGTGACTTTGTCTCTTTACCTCACTTTGCTCTCACAAAAGTTGTCAGTGAAGTTCTAGATGTGATATCCAATAGAGGTATTTTTTATCTCATCCCTGCTCAGCAAGTTTTGGAAATTATGACTGCCTTTTACTCCTTGAAATGTTATCCCTGTCTTCCAAGGAACAACTTTTTTTTTTTTCTTCTTGCCTTCTTACTTTTCTGACTGCTCACCCTCATTCTTCTCATTGTCTTTATTGATGATTATTCTGCTAATTTTTCAATGTGGGTGCTTTTGTGTTTTCATCTTCGGCCTTTTCTTGCTTTCTCAGAGTAATCTTATTTAACCCCATGATCTCAGTGTAGATGGAGTAACCTCTAAATGTGGGTCACCACTCTCCTTGGTTCTCCTGAGCACCTGACATACATTTACAACTATCTATTGGTCATATTTCATTGCATATCTGCAATTCATATTTCTCTTCATATATGTGCCTTGATGGATCTCGTACGGGTTATTAGGCAGTCTCTAACAAGCACACCTTTCCTGGTTATCTCAAGACAGAAACTTGGAAGTGATCCTTGACTCGTCTGCTCCTTGCCTTTTTCACCTCTGACGACAGTTGTTACTAAAATCATGTTTTTTGCACCTCCTCATACATGTTCTTTTACTTTCTCAAATCTTCTATATTCTTCTCTCCAGCCTCACAGCCTTAGTTTAGACTTTTAACATTTTTTGTGTTGATCACAAAAGCATCTTGGTCTGATTCTTCACTCCACTTGATTCATTTTTTTATGTTATCAAGGTGATCTTTTTAAAAACACTCATCTGTTCATGTTTCCTCCTGGATGAAAACCCTTTATAATCTTTAGAATAAAATCCTTATAAGTTTTTACATGACCTGCTCCTGACCATCTGTCTAACACCACCTGTGCCATTCACCTTGTCAAATTATTCAGTCCAAGCATACTGTACCATTTGCAATTCATGGAAAGTTCCATGGTCTATAGTATTATGCCTTTCATCTAAGGCTTCCTGTGCCTGAAATGGACCTTGCCACGTTCATCTGGTCACTCCTACTCATCCTGTAAGACTCAGGTGGTTCTAAAAATCATCCAAAAATAGGGTGAAAATAATTTAGAAGGTTTTGAATCCTGCAAGAGTAAAGAGTAAAGTTATATTAAGATATAATTCAAGGCAAAAATGAAATTATTATAGTTCTTTGTTATAAATAAATAGATCAGTGGAAATAAATCCAAAATCTCAGAAAAAGAAATAGGCATTGTGAAAGTATATGTAAATGTGGTATTTGAAAGTGAGCATGGAAAGAAGATATGCAAAAATTATTATTGCTGTAATAATTTAAGTAACAGAGAAAAAATTCACTGGCCCCTACCACAGGCCTTCAACAAAAATGTAGACAGAAAAAAAATCAAATCTAAAATTACAAAGTAATAAATATTTACTCTAAATGGATATATGTGTGTGTGGGAAAGGAAGTATATCAGATTTTTAAAATATAAAACTAATGGGGTGCCTGGGTGGCTCTGGTGGTTGAGTGTCCCACTACAGCTCAGGTCATGATCTCTCGGTTCATGAGTTCGAGCCCCTCAATGGGCTTGCTACCCTCAGCGCATAGCCCGCTTCAAGTCTTCTGTCCCCTCCTCTCTCTGTGCTTTCATCACTCATGCTCTCTGAAAGGTAAATAAAACATTAAAAAAATTAAAATATACACTAAAAGAAGAAATCATAATGAAAGAGATGAAAATAAATAACTACAGAAAAAGTTCTTACAATTTTTCTAAGTTTATTTATTTATTTTGAGAGCGAGAGAGTGACCAGGGGAGGGGCAGAGAGAGAGGGAGACAGAAAATCTCAAGCAGGCTCCACACTGTCAGCACAGAACCCAATGTGGGGCTTGAACACATGAATTGTGAGATCATAGCCTGAGCTGAAACCGAGACTTGGATGCTTAACTGACTGAGCTACCCAGGTGCCCCTAGAAAAAATTCTAATAATAATAACAGCAATAATAAAATGAAGAGCCCAAGAAACCCATAAAAAAGAGAGAGAGAGATAGAGAGACCCTTAATATTTGCCAGGTACAGAGAATCTAAAAGCAACTTATGATGTTACCATATCAAGGAAGATTTTATTTTATCTTACTTATATCATGTTTTATTTTATTTTAGCAAACACTTATAGGGGAATGCTATGCATCACACATTGTTCAAAACAGTTTATAAGCCTGCCCCTTCTTTTTGAATATTAAAATATTGAGAATGATGGCAACATGTCTAGTTTTGTTTAAATAGTTATGATACTCTAAATTTGTGAAAACATAAGGTATTAAGGTGTAGTAATTTGAGGAAAGGGGAAAAGAACTAAATACAGCTCAATTTTCTTTATGCCCCAATAATAACAATTATTCATTATGGCCAGAGAAAACCATTTTTTTGAAGTAAACTCTACCCCAAGGTGGGACTTGAATTCATTACCCTGAGATCAAGAGTCTCATGGTTTGTCGACTGAGCCAGCCAGGTGCCCCAAAAAACTGTTTTTTAAGATTATTTGAACAAATATACAAAATGTATGCCTATAGACCAAGCATTGCTTAAGGAAGATCATACATATGGATATCTGAAATATAAATTATTATAAAATAACTTAAAGGATTCTGGGCATATTTAATTTTAATGTATTCTGTTTTTCAACAACTGACTCTATAGTAAGTTACACACTCACATCATTATAATTATTTTTGCCTGCAAAATTTTATGTATTATCTAAGACCCGGATATTTTGTATTTTCATATGTTGGTGGAGCCTATCAATGACCAATAAAGATTTGTCAGTGGTATTATCTATAGCTAGGTTTGAAGAAATGTTAAAATATTATATTGCACTATTATAATTATGAAGACATTAAGAAAAAATATAGCTGATGGGAAAAAGCAAAGGTGTCACTAACTTCATAAAATTGAGCAGAGTTGTAAAGTAGCAGGTACGGTGAGAACAGAGGGAATCTTTAGCCTTAATGAGTTGCTTATTGGACTGAAGCCAGTTGAGTCTCCATTCAATCAGGAGAGAAAAGAACAAAATTAAAACTATTGATGAAAGCTAAGCCACAAACCATCTAAGTTATGTTTAAAGAAAGTGGGCAATTAGGGATTAGGTAATAGGTAGCTCTCCAGAAATTAAACCCTGACTCATGTATTTTAATTTAGTATATAATTTGGAAATGCATATTTGAAGTTAAAGTTTTATTGAAAGATAACATTAGGAAAGAAAAGTTTGCAAACCTTAAGTGTATAGGTGGATGGACGATCGTATAATAAACACACTTGTGTAATCCCCACCCAAGATAAGTAATAGAACATCACCAGCACTCCCCAAATCTCATTTATTTCTCTCACCTCCCTTCTCCCTAAAAGTATTCACTAGGTTAGACTAGTTTTGCTTATTTTGAATTTTACATTGGTGAAATCATGTACTATGTATTTTCCTCCTTCCTTCCTCTCTCCCCTCTCCCCCTCTTCTCTTCTATTTTCCTCTTTTTTCTTTTTTTTGCAGTTGACTTCTTTCATCTGGTAGTATGTTTGTGCGATTTAACCATAAGCAGAGGCTTATTCATTTTAATTGGTATATAGTATCATGTTACATGAATATGCTCTCATTTATTCTAGTTAAGAAACAGAATCATTGAAGTGACTGAGTGACTCAGTTCATTGAACATCTGACTCTTGGTTTCAGCTCAGGTCATGATATCAAGGTTTGTGGGTTCTGTGCCCATGTTGGGCTCTGTTCTGACAGTGTGGAGCCTGCTTGGGATTCTTTCTGTCTGCCTCCATCTCTGCCCCTCCCTGCCCCTCTCTCTCTCTCTCTCTCTCTCAAAATAAATCAACTTAGAAAAAAAAGAAACAGCATCATTTCCAATTTGGGCAATTTTATATAATGCTGATAACTGAAAACAATGGTGTACATATCTGTTGGGCTACTACGTACACTTCTATGTTGGGCATGTATGTGGGGATGGAATCCCAGAGCCAATCGGGGGTGCGTACTTTGAACATTAGTTGATAATAACCAAGTAATTTTCTAAAGTATATTTATAAATTTATACTTGCATCCTTGCTTCATATTTTTAACCAACACTTAGTTTGAACACTGTAATTTTGGTCATCCTGGTGGGTGTGTTGAAGCACTCATCTTGGTTTTAATTTGCGTTTCTGTAATTACTAATGGGCTTGAACACTTTTTCATATGTATATTGCCCTTTTGGATATTCTCACTGGAAAACACACATTCACATCTATTCTCATATTTCTATTAGTGTTCATTCTCTTAATTGTAGGAGCTATTTGTATTTCTGAAAACAAGCCTTTTGTACATTACATGTGTTGACATTTTCTTCAAGTCTGTGGCTGGCCTTTGCATTCTCAGTTCTCCATGTTCTCAAGCTTGTAGATAACAATGCTTTGTTTAAATGATCATGTCACCAGTTGCTTTTCCTTGGGGTATTTTCAACAGAATGGATGCTTTTAATATTTAGAGCATCTTGAGCATAATTAAGTTCAAAATATAGTCTTTTCTTTATCGGTAATACTTAAGTATTTTGAACAAGAACATTTTTTTTCTACCTCAAAGCCCTGAATATATTTTTCTATATTTTTTTAATTATTTTTTTCTCTTTCTGTGAAAAGATGCCGTTGGAATTTTGATAGAGGTTGCATTGACTCTACAGATTGCTTTAGGTGAAAAGGACATTTGAACAGTATTAATTCTTCCAATCCATGATTTTGTCTTGTCTTATATGATTTAAATCTATAATCAATCTGAACTTGATCTTTCTGCATGTTATAAAATAGGAGTTATTTCCTATTTATTTTTTCATTAACAGTATGCAATTGATGTAGAACTATTTATTGAAATTGTCTTTCTATTTCCACTGCTTTGCAATTCCACTTGTGTGTCAAATGTCTATTTATATATCAGCTTATTTCTAAATTTTTTATTCTAACCCACTAGTCTGCTTTTCTCTCCAGATTATTTTGATGTGGTAGCTTTATAACAAATCTCACTGCTGGGTAGAATAAGTCCATTCTCTTTTTTCTTCAAAGTTGCCTTGGCTAGTCTTAATTTCCTAAATACTTTAGAATTTTCTTGTTTTATTTCCACAGAAAATCCTTTGGATTTTAACTGAGTTGTACTGAATCCTTAATAATTGTTCGGGATAATTGGCATCTAGTTTCCAGGATTCTTTTTTTTTTTTTTTTTAATTTTTTTTTTATGTTTATTTATTTTTGAGACGGAGACAGCGCGAGTGGGGGAGGGGCGGAGAGAGAGGGAGACGCAGAATCCGAAACAGGCTCCAGGCTCTGAGCTGTCAGCACAAAGCCCGATGCAGGGCTGGAACCCACGAACCATGAGATCATGACCTGAGCCGAAGTCGGACGCTCAACCGACTGAGCCACCCAGGCGCCCCTCCAGGATTCTTGGTGCCGTGGTATTATTTCTGCAAAGCAAAATCTTGCCATATCTGAGCAGCTCAGTAATTGCTGTGCTCCATCCTTATTACATGAAAGACTTGCACACCACTCAGAAAGACATGCCACTAATGTTTGGCTTTGATGTTGAGTAACATTAGTTGGCAAAACATTCTAAAATTAATGCTAAAATATGCAACATCATCTCAAGGATAGAGAATGGCTCCTAGACCAGGAAAACTTTACTTTTCTCTCTACCTGGAAGATTGTATGCAAACCCACAATTACCTGCTTTAAGAGAAGAAGGGAAATAGTCCCCTACACACGGCACCAGAACCTTGTGCCTTTAATCAATGAATTGACGTTGCCGCTTTATGTGGAAATGGCTCCATTTGCAGCAGACACCATTAAGAACAATTGAGACCCATGAATAAGTTGGGTGTGCCTCTCATGTACAAGGGTTGCAGCTACAAATTTCGGGAAGACTACATACAACCTGCAAAACCCCTCAGACCTTATGTCACTGTGGTCTTTGGTTGTAACAAGTATGTAACCTCCCTCAGTCATTCTCATCCTGTTCTTTGTATTTATCCTTCTCTGACTCAAATGTCAATTACCATCTTCCCTTCCAAAACTTTCTACCAAGCACTCTGGAATCCTCAGTGTCTTTTCTGGATGTTTCCTCCACCTCTATGCACTGAGGGCAAAATATATATGACTAATTCTGCCATTGCTCCCGTAACTCATTATTAGGATGTGTATGTGACTTTCATGCTCACTAAGGCACTTCCAGACCGCTGCTTTTCTGTATCCCTCAAAACATGTTTTTGTGTGTACCTTCTTGTTCTTTCCTCTCATTCACTAAAGAATTTGTCCTTTGGTTCATATTCTTTATATGTGTTTCATGTTTTGCCATCAAGCTGGTAGACATCAGCTATGTGGATCACTCACTGAATACTGTCTCCCAGTTCTCATGCCTCCTAAACTATAATAATCCTGAAACACATTTTATTTCTGCCGTTGATTTGAGTGCTGTATTTTCTTGCAAATTGTCAGCTATTTCCTGTCTTCAATTCTTTAACAAGTTTACACATTGTTAAATTACTTCAAATAGTATCCTCCAACTTTTTATTTTGTTTGTTTGACCATCCTACAAACTGGACACACCTTCATAACTGGGTTAATCCACTGTGCCTATTGCTATCATTCTTCCCACGGGCTTTATTGCAGAGTGACCCTGGAGAAAATTTCACAATGATACATATTGCCCATGGCAAATGACAATACTTAGCATCATAACATCTCCATTCAAATTTGCCAAATTTTCATACTTCTCTAAATTATTCTTTTTCTTGCTTTATCTGCACTAGCTATGTTCAACTTCTTTCATCCTCTTAAAATTTTCCATACCACCACCAGTCTTCACTCTTAGCAGATATCCTTTCATTATATTTATAGAGATTTTTTAAAAACCATCAAACATGAACTTCTTGTTCTGCTTATAGTTAAGATGTAAAAAGCTGCAAGAGACATCTTTCTCACCCTAATAACAAGCCAAAGTGTGATAATCTATAAAATTAGAACTTAGTGTTGAGCATGTTGTTACGCCCAGAATTCGTGATCCCCAAATACCACCAGGGAGCCGAGTCCGATGCAAAAACAAAAGAGCCTTTATTCGAGCTAGCTGGAGCTCAGTCCCCTACCTGCACCTACGCAGCTGTGAGATACCGGGGAGAGAGAGCGAGTTTCAAAAGGACAAAGGTTTTATTGGGGCCTAGGGGCAGTTGGTGAGGTAATGGCTGTGGCCTCACCGATTGGCTGGGGAAGGGTCCAGTCCTGTTAGGCAGGTGGGGGGGGGGGTTACTCAAGGGGAGAAGGCGTGGTCAAGGTGAAGGCTGGCATAGGCCCGCCCTTTCACACATCCCATAGCAAATTTCACAAGATAATCATCTCTCTCTCTCACCTTCTGCCCCTCGATCCCACTTGCACACTTTCTCTCGCTCAAATTAAAAACTATAAAATAAAATAAAATAAAATAAAATAAAATAGAAATAAAACCTTTTCAGAGAAATAAAAGGGAAGATAATTCATTTCCAGCAGACCTGCACTACAAGGACTACTAAAGGAAATTATTCATACAGAAGGAATATGACATAACAGTAAAAATTTGGGGGGCGCCTGGGTGGCTCAGTCGGTTAAGCGGCCGACTTCGGCTCAGGTCATGATCTCACGGTCCGTGAGTTCGAGCCCCGCGTTGGGCTCTGTGCTGACAGCTCAGAGCCTGGAGCCTGTTTCAGATTCTGTGTCTCCCTCTCTCTGACCCTCCCCTGTTCATGCTCTGTCTCTCCCTGTCTCAAAAATAAATAAAACGTTAAAAAAAAATTTAAAAAAAAAAAACAGTAAAAGTTTGGATCAACATACACACACAAAATCACAAGAAACAGAAAAATTGAGGGTAAATATAAAAAGATAATTGACTACTTGTAGTAGAATTAACAACAAGATTTTGGATCATATGTAGAAGTAAAATTTGTGATAAAAAGGGCACAAAGAATGGATTGGTGGAAATTGAAATCTACTGCTATAGATTCTTATACCACCTGTTAAGTGGTATAATATTATATGAAAATAGACTGTGATGAGACTAAGATGCATGTTGTAAATCCCAGAGCAACAACTATATATATTTTAAAAAACAAGGAAAACTAATAAACAAATGAGAAAAAATGAATAATAAAAAATGCTCAATCCCAAAGAAGGGCAGAGAAGTGGAAACTAGGAACCAAGAACACATGCAACAGGTAGAATCTAGTGAAATGGTAAATGGTAGACTTACAAACCCAACAGTGTCAACAGTTGCATGAGTACAAATAGTCTAACACAATACCTGAGCGCTGGTAATTGTCCAATGGGATAGAAAGGTAAGATGAAAGTATATTCTGTCTATGATAAACTAATTTTAATGTGAAAGCATATACAGATGAAAACTAAAGGGCGGGAAAATAAACAGTGCCAATCTTAACCACAAGGTAGTGGCAATGGCTATATTTATATTTAAGAAGTAGATCTTAGAGCAAATATACTTTACAAGAAGAAAGGTGGGCATTATGTAAGTAGAAAAGTGTCAATTTATTAACAAGATTGAATAATCTTAAGTATTTATACATATAATACAAGATCTTCAAAAATGCAACATTTAAAAACTCTGGAATGATTGAAAGGAGAAATAGGCAAATTCACAAGTAGAGTTGAAGACTTTTACAGTTCTTTCTTGGTTATTGATAGAAAAAGTGGAGGAAAAAAGTCAATGAATAAAAAGAATATGGAAACAACACTATCAGTCAACTCAGCCAAAAATAGAAAACACACATGGAATATTCCCCCAAACAGACCACATCCTGCTCTATAGACTAGATTTTAATAAACTTAAAATAATTAAATGTCACACAAAGTATGATCTCAGACCAAACGGAACTAAACTAGAAATTAGTAACAGAAAAATTTCTGAAATATAACCAATATTTAGAATTATCCCACTTCTAAATAACCCGTTGGTTGAAAAGAAATCAGAAAGGAAATTAGAAAATATTTGAAATTAAACTTAACTATAACATCAAAATGTGTGGGCCTCAGCTAAAGTGCTTAGTGAGAAATTTATACCATTAAATATGTATGTTAGGAAAAAGGAAAGGGCTCAAATAAATGATTTAATCTTTCATGTTAAGACATTAAAAAGGGAGGTCCTGGATGGCTAAGTTGGTTAAGCATCCAACTCTTGATTTTGGCTTAGGTCATGATCTCGCAGTTCATGAGATGGAGCCCTGTATGTACACATACATACACATTTTTTAAAGAAATTATAAAGGGAAGAACAAATTAAACCTGAAACAAGCAGTAGTAAGGAAAATGATAGTAATAAATATAGATATCAATAAATTTTTAAACAAAAAAAAATAGTGAATGTCAATAAAAGTATAAAGTTCCAGCAAGATTAATCATGAATGAAGGGGAGAAGACACATATTACTTATCTTAGGAATGAGAGAGAACAAACTACTACAGATCAAGTCGGCATTAAAAGACAGTAAGGCAAAAAAAAAAAAAAAAAGACAGTAAGGCAGGGGTGCCTGGGTGGCTCAGTTGGTTAAGTGTCTGACTTCAGCTCAGGTCAGGAGCTCACGGTTCATGGGTTTGAGCCCTACATCAGGATCTATGCTGACAGCTCAGAACCTGTATATTGCTTCAGATTCTGTGTCTCCTCCCTCTTCCTGCCCCTCTCCAGCTGCCGTTCTGTCTCTTTCTCATACATAAACAAACAAAAAAAGAAAGTAAAGCAATATTAGGAAAACAACCTTATGCTACTAAATTTGATAACTTAGATGAAAATATCTTTGGTTCTTTGCAAGATAAATGCAAACTACCAAAGCTCACTTAAGAATTAATAGATAACCTGAATAATTCTAAATCTATTGAAACAGTTATATTCTTCGTTTAAAACCTCCCCATACAGAAAAATCTAGCCCCACACTTTTTCAGAAAGTTTTCAAATGAACACTGATTTTGCACAATGTCTTTCACAAAACAGAAGTTGTAGAAACACTTTGCAAGCCACCCTAAAAGGCCAATATTACTCTCCTACAAAATTAGAAAAGAAAGTTCCAAAAAACAAAAAATGAAATCAATTCCCTTATGAACATAGCAGAAAAATCCTTAACATCAGCAAATTGAATCCAGTGATATAAAAGGATAATATATCATAAACCAGTAGGGTTTATCCCAAGAATGCAAGTTGATTTAGCAATCAAAAATCAATGAGTGTAACTCACCGTATAAACATACGTATCAACATAAAATCATTGCATTATTTCACTGAGAGATAAAGCATTGAATGAAATTTAATATCCATTCACTATAAACCCAAAGGAATAAAAGGGAATGACTAAGAGATAAGTAGTTAGCAGTTCAAGACTGAATGTTGTCTCCCTAAAAGAAGGAACAATGAAAGATTGTCTATTTCATCTTCCCATTTCTATGTAACATGGTCATGAAGGTCCTAGAAAGTAAATAAGGTTACAACAATAAACTGAATCCTTCGACTTCTTAGCAAAAGATTACAACTAGCTCCAACTCTCAACCCCCCTTTTGTCCAACTATCTCATAGAAGAATGCACAAAGTTTGTCATTTTTGCATTCCATCAAGTACAACACCTAACACAGAGGTGGACACAACTATGTAAAATCCAACAGTAAATAGCCAACTGCTTTTGCAATTTATCTTTGGTTAAATTTTTATTTTTTCAAAAGCTGTTTAACTGAAAACATGCTGCAGATTGACTTAACTGATTTTACTGGTTTACTATGTGTTCCTACTATGTGTCTCCTTTTTCCTTTATTTTGTTCTTAACAACTTTCTAAGTAATGAGGAGATACTTTGTATTTAATTTTTGAGCCATTGAAAAACCAGTTTTCTGGATATCATTTTTCATGTTCAGTTTTCTGCTAAGATGAGACGCATATGCCTCACAATTGTGTCCATATGTATTAGAGTTTTAGAAAACCTAAATGATTGATATCAATTTTTATGTCTGCTCACCATAAATTATGAACCCTCCAGTCATAAAAACTTTGTCATTAAATCATTAGATACGCTTAATATATTCATATCATATACAAAATGGCTTATAATTGTTTAGAACTATTAGTAAAACCTGAAAATATTACTTGAGCACAATAAAAACTCCCAGTCCTTAGGTACCTGTCATTCAACTGCTTTATCTTTTGTGTTAGCCTTAAAAGTCTTATTTAAGGCACTTGTCAGTGTTGAATAAATACATAAATTAATTAGAAGGTGATTTAAGACTTTTTTTAAAAGTCATACTTCCTTTACTACATATCATATATCAAGTCCCATTCAATTATTTTATTAATTTTTAAATTATCATGAAGAAGCATGGTTTAATAGGATCACACTGGATAGGGGTCTAAACACCTAGTCATTCCAACTTGATGACTTCCTAAAGGTCAGAGAGTTTGATTTCTATATTTTATAGAATAGATTCTGTATTTTCTGTAGCACCTGTTATGAATGATAGTAACTCCTAACCTTGAATATTACTTTACAATTGTATGTATTTACTTTTTTTAATGTTTATTTATTTTTGAGAGATAGAGAGAGAGAGAGAGAGATGGAGACAGAGCACGAGTAGAGAAGGGGCAGAGAGAGAAGGAGACATGGAATTCAAAGGAGGCTCCAGGCTCCGAGCTGTCCACACAGAGCCCAATGCAGGGCTCAAACTCACAAACTGTGAGATCATGACCAGAGCCAAAGTTGGTAGCTTAACCAACTGAGCCACCCAGGCTCCCCTTGCTTTATAATTTTAAAAGCGCATTATATAGAGGTGCCTAGGTGGATCAGTCTGTTAAGCAGCCAACTCTCGATTTCAGCTCAGGTCATGATCTCATGGTTTGTGAGTTCGAGCCACATGTCAGGATCTGCACTGACAGCACAGAGCTTGCTTGGGATTCTCCCTCTCCTTCTCTCTCTGCCCCTCCCCAACTCATGCACTCATGCATTCTATCTCAAAATAAATAAATAAACTTAAAAAAAATTAAAGTAAAAATGCCTTTTATATCATAAAATTACATAAGGGAGTCTCATGCCTCCTGAGTATTAGAATGACAGAAAGAAACAATATCACCCTTCCATCAATGGAGCCCAGTATCTAGATATCAAGTAAATGGGAAAGTATGATTTAGAACATAAATGAAAACTTCTTACTCCAATTCCTTCCACCGAAGGCAGGAAGTAATAAATGTACATTGAGTAAATAATTCTAATATGTGAGTGAGAGAAACACATTTTCTGAGCAGTGCTGTATGCTCTAAGGTAATTGTTTAGTACTAACCCAAAATATTGCCTTGGGTTTCCAATTCTGTGAGTTCTCCCCCTACTATGTTGATATATTTCCTTCCACGTATAGATTCAAATATCCAGAGCTCCAGTAGGTGTGAATGGCCCCATATTCCTATGATCACACCGAATCAGTCAGAATTTTCTCCTAAAATTTTGGAATTGGGTTGCAGAGAGAGTCCATTGGTCATTAGAATCAGTTAACAAACATGGAAAGAAATTGAGTTGCATGCGAAGTAGAGTACTTAGAATTAAGATCTATTAACTCTTAGTGTATATGTCCCAGGACATACCTGATTTCTCACCACCCTGAGAATTTCTATTTTTGCTGTTGTTGTTTATTTTATTTTTCTTTAAATAATTTATGTAAAATTGACAAATAAAATTGTAAGGTATTTAAAGTATACAATGTTATGATTTCATATATGTATGCGTTGTGAAAGACTTGCCCTCATTGAATTAATTAATATATCCATCACCTACAGATTAATTGATTGGTGAGAATTTTTAAGTTCTACTCTCTTGGCTAATTTTAATTATATACTTCAGTGTTATCAACTATAGTCACTATGTTATAAGATCTTCAGACCTTATCTTTTAACTGAAAGTTTTAACTTTTAACTGAAAGTATCTTTTACCAGCCTCTTACTTTCCCCAGCCCCTGATAGTCACTTTTCTATGAGTTTGTTTGTTGGTTTGTTTGATTGGGTTTTTTTGTTTTTTGTTTTTTGTTTTTTCAAGACTCCACATTTAAGTGGTACCATGTGGTGTTTGTCTTTCTCTGTCTGGCTTATTTCACCTAGCATAATGTCCCCAAAGTCCATCCATATTGCTGCAAATGACAAGATTTCCTTATTTTTTTTTAAGGCTGAATGATATTCCATCATATTTATAGTTGGCCCTTGAACCACCTGATTTTAAACAGTGCAGGTGGTAGTGCAGTGCAACTTACAATCAGGTGTTTTTTCCTGAAGCTTATTTATTTATTTTGAGAAAGAGAGAGAGAGAGAGAGAGAGAGAGAGGCAGGGAGCTTATGAGCCAGAGAGAGGTAGAGAAAGAGGGAAAGAGAGAGAGAGGATCCCAAGCTGGCCTTCCACTGTCGGTGTAAGGAGCCCTATGTGGGGCTCAAACCCATGAACCCTGAGATCATGACCTGAGCCGAAATCAAGAGTCAGATGCTCAGCTGATTGAGTTGCCCAGGTGCCCCTACTCAGGTGTAGTACAGTAACCATATTTTCTCCTCTTTATGATTTTCTTAATATTTTTTTCTCTAGCTTACTTTATTTTAAGAGTACAGTATATAGTTCGTATAACATACAAAACACATTGACTATGTTATTGGTAAGGCTTCTGGTCTATAGTAGGCTATTAATAGTTAAGTTTTTTAGGGGTAAAAAGTCACATTCAGATTTTTCATTGTGTGGGGGGCCAGTGCCCCAACCCCCACTTGTTCAAGGGTCAACTGATGTAGCACATTTTCTTTATCCATTCATACATCTACAGACACTTAGCTTGTCTGAGTACTTTTAAATATTCATTGAATCACATGTAACGTATATCTTTATAATAATGTCTCCCTTTGCATTCCTTTTGGTCTGCCCACAAGTTGTATTTGAGAGAGATGGAAGGATTTCCAGTTCTTTCCACCATAAAATTCTTTTAAAAGAGAGGTTAAATAAGTTGTTAAGTCCTATGACAAAGAGACACAAGATAAAAGAATGGCAATAACAGGAGCCATTATTTTTCAAAAGAAAGAAGCATTGATAAGAATGATATTCATTGATAATAATGGATTCTTAAACATTGAAGTTCCATAAGATTGGGGAGAGAGGGAGGCAATGATTCAATTTTACCTCAGAAAACATGTATCAGTTGAAGTTTAACAACCTAGATGAGTGCATAATTTCCTTCTTTCCTTCCTTGCTTCCTTCCTTCCTTCTTCCTTCCTTCCTTCCTTCCATCCATCCATCCACCTGCCCATCCATCCTGTTACTGCCATTGTCTTTCTGTGTATGTATTTCCAAGTCCCCCCTCTCCAAGGAACAAATACTGGCTAGATGAGCACTTCCTCACCTTAAGATGAAGCAAATTGTTATCTTCAATGGCAGAGATAAGAAACCTCTGCCAGTACTGTTTCGAAGCAGTAGAATGTCCTTGTAAGCAGGATTTCTTTTAATCAGTCTTTGGAAGCCACTTCCAGTACTGATTTATACAGCTATGGTTTGTCACTAATTATCCTTCTGGAATGGATTATGTTTTAATTTTAGAATTCCTTGGCCTTGGTTACCATTTTATGACTACCTTAAGCCTTTCTCAAGGGCATAGTTTTTATAAAGCAATCAAGTGCAAACATTAGGTAAGGCCAGAGGTCAATCATCCTCTCCTCTCCTTTCTGCAAGCAGTACTTTTACACAGCTTTCAGGAGTGCACGAAACAATTTCCTTTTACTGCTGGAACTGCTTCTCCTATCACACTGTTCATTAATTATGCCAATTATATTGTGAATGGTACTAGAAGGTGCAAAGGATAAAACATGAACCAGTGTATGATTTTAGTACTTTGTCCAGAATTTTATGTCCCTCTAGGGTTATTTTTGCTCAAAACAAAGTATCTATAAAAATTATCTATATTATTATTTTTATTTCTAAGCTACATATATTGAATACCTCAAAGGTAGCATCCATGCAGATCTTAGTAGAATATTTTTATTTTCAAAACACACATATGCTTTAAAGTAAGGTGAACGTATGAAAATAAGAGTCTTCAAACTAATGCTGAGGTAAGGAATAAAATGGACACACATGCACCCACCGCCCAGCTTAAAATCTAGAACAGTACAATAACCCAAGGTCATCTCTCCGCTTCTGCTAGATATTTCTCTGTTTTGACCTAGTGGTAATCACTGTCCTCTTCCTGAACTGTGTACCCATTATTCCTTGGCTTTTCTTTATAACGTATCCACTTTTATGTGTATTTTAACAAAACATTGGTGAGTATTACCTGTGTTTGAATTGTATAACTATGGAATCACTGTATATATTTTATTTTTAAATCTTTTTTTTTTTTTTTTGCTCAACGTGACTAAAGATTGATCCACATTGGTTCATGTAACATGCTACATAGGTCCATTCTCTATATCGTTCATTATTATTGCTGTAACGTATTAGATTATATGACATTCATTCATGTTATTTGAAATTTGTTGCCATTATGAATAAGGCTGCGGTGAACATTCCTGTATCAATCTCCTGTTGCCACATGTGAAAAGGTTCTCTAAGGAAGAAATTCCTCAAATTGTCCACGTAATAAAACACTCATATTCATCTCTTGTAATGGAATAAACAGTTGGATCTGCTCACAGGAGGAGATGACTAGTGCATGGGATGTAGCTGCCCTCTGCCAGCCCTGCCCTTGCCCCTCGAGGGCTGAAGTGGAGAAGTCCTCAGGCACACATGTAACCTATCCATGGTACTAATGTGCCCAGATGATACCCAGGAATGAATTGGGACATCTATGGGAATAATCATCTTAATTTTTTTGAATAATGCCAAACAGTTTTTGAAAACAGTTATGTCAAAGTAGCAGCAGGAAGCAGATGTTATCATTCAATAATAGTAACTGAAAAATAATATAATGAACAGTAACTTCATATTATTAACTTAAATACTTTTTAAATTTTTTTTAGTGTTTGTTTTTTATTTTTGAGAGAGAGAGCAGGGGAAGGGCAGAGAGAGAGGGAGACACAGAATCTGAAAGAAGCTCCAGGCTCCATGCTGTCAGCACAGAGCCCGATGTGGGGCTCGAACTCATGGACTATGAGATCATGACCTGAGCCAATGTCTGATGCTCAACAGACTGAGCCACCTAAGCACGCAACAAATACTTCGTAAGCTGTAGGTAGAGAAAAGAGAAGGACAAATGGCCAGGGTCCAAGAACCTTCAGGAAGTTGTTCCTCAGCCTGGGCCTGAAGGGAGGGAACAAGGGGAGTGAACTGCTAACAGAAACCCAGGAGACAGTGGCTGCAGGAGAGAGCTACCCGTGGGCATCTGTGGCCTTAGGTGGAGCAACACCCCCAAATGCTGATGCCCGTCCCGCCTCCTCACACCTCATATCATGCCCATATCTTGCGTTGGCTAGGTAACATAGCAAATCATATAAGTGGCTTTTCTGAAACGGAACTACCTTTGCATTTCTAGGTAAACACAATTTGTATTTTGCTGGAATTGAGTTTTTTGTGTTTTTTTTTAATATTTGTTTTGGATTTTTGCCTTTCTGTTGAGGAGGAGTATAAACCTATACTTTTCTTTCTCAGATCATAATTTTCTGGGTTTGTTATCATGGTATATGAGGCATAAACTACTTTTCCTCTTTTTGATTGTCTGGAAAAGTTTTTGTAAGATTACAATCACCTGGTTCATAAACGTTGGGTGAACCATCTGCTTTGGCCCGACGCCTTCCTTTGTGCGAAAATATCTAACAAGCTACTACATATTTTAATTGGGAGAGGGTTGTTGAAATTATCCTTTTGTTAAGTTTCTTTTGAAATTTTTAGCTGCTTTTAAATTTTTTTCTACAATTTATCCACTTCACACAATTGTTAGCATTTATTGCTATGATATTGTCCAAATATGCAGTTACTTGTTAATCCACCCTCCTTTGTGTGTAGTTCATTTTGAGTTTATTGGTTTCATTTCTCTCTCTCTCTCAGCTGGGATCAGTCTCGCCAAGTAATTTTGTCAGTTTTATTACGCTCCTCAGCAAGCTAATTTAGGGTATCATTCATTGTCTAGATATGTTTTAATATCATTAATTTTTGGTTTACTTTATTAATTATTTCCTCTACTTTCATGTGAGGTTATTTTTTTTCCTGTTCTTGCTTACTTTTTAAAACTTAGACATTTAACTCATTGATTTTGTAGTAACATTGTAATGTTATTCAACTCAAGGAATAATTAATTTGGTATTTTTGAATTTAAATATTTTTAATGTTTATTTATTTTTGAAGACAGAGAGAGAGAGTGCAAGAGGGAGACACAGAATCTGAAGCAGGCTCCAGGCTCTGAGCTGCCTGCACAGAGCCCAATGTGGGGCTTGAACTCATGAACGGCAAGATCATGACCTGAGCCGAAGTCGGATGCTTAACCAAGTGAGCTACTGAGGCACCCCTAATTTGATATTTTTGAATTTCCGGTATTTTTTTTTCTTTTACCAATGAGATTAAATTTGCACTTTTGGTAATACTCTTGTGGTTTTTGTTTTTATATTTTTGGTATTTAATTTTATTTTTGCTTCATTTCATTTTTGTCACAAGATATTTCTTGTATGAAACTAATTATTTGGCATTACCAATGTGTGAATGGTATGACCTCCTTCTTGTTTTTGCTATTTTTTATTTTTATTTTATTTTTTTAAGTTGTGTTATTTATTTTGAGAGAGAGAGCGAGTGCATGCAAGTGAGGGAAGAGAAAGAGGAAGAGAGAGAGAATCTCAAACAGACTCCATACTCAGTTTGGAGCCTGATGTGGAGCTTGATCCCACGATCCTGGAATCATGACCTGAGCCGAAATCAAGAGTCGGAGTCTTAACCAACTGAGCCATCCAGATGCCCCTTGTTTTTGCTTCTTAATAGGTACATGAAAGGACTGTGTATTCTCCAATTTGGGGACACAGTGCTTCATATTCCCACAAATGTTCCTCAAAAAATCCATTTCTTTATTGACAAATTTTTATGTAGTTGGTCTGCAGTTACTGTAAGCTATTTATTAAAGTCTCCCCTTTTGGTGGTGATTTTTTTTCTCATTTTGGAGTTATGCCATTAAGTGCATGAAATTTCCAATTTGCTATATGTTCCTGATAATTTGACTGCCAATTTATTACCCTCCTGGGGTGCCTGGGTGGCCCAGTCAGTAGAGAATATGACTCTTGATTTCTGGGTTGTGAGTTCATGCCCCATGTTGGGTGTAGAGATTACTTTAAAAAAAAACAACAACAAAAACCTTAGAATAGCAATGATGAGTTCCCCTCCTATTTCTAATAATTCTCAAAGGTTATATCATATGGTATAAATACAGCTATTCCATTCTCATCATTATTTGGTACAGTCAGTGTCTGTTTAGATTTACACACATGTTGATCACTTTCTTGACCAATTATTCCTTATTTTTTTTTTGCCACATTTCATACTAGCTCATCTTTCCTTCTCTCTGAAATCTGTCATTTATAAGTTCCTCTTAGAAATGTTTTTGCCTTATATTAAAATATTTTTAAGTTCCCCTTGATACTGAAAGATCACTCGTGTAGGCGTGTAATATTAACCTGACCATTATTTTTATTTAAGCAACTGAAGATGTTATGCGGCTATTTTAATAGTTCACTTTTCTTGTTGAGATTGAGCTGTCTGCCTAAATATCATTCTGTGTTGGTACACTGCTTTCCTTTGATTTATTACAGGGAATCTCCCTGGTGTTTTGTGTTTTACATCCCCTGTAATGTCTCTGAGTACTGATTTCTTTCTATTTATCTCATTTGGGGTTTTCAGTCTTCCTGGAACCAACAATTAGCAGGAGTTTTTTTTTCCTCCAACTTTCTAACATTCTAAGGCATTATCTCTTGAAAATATGTCCTCTATTTCTGTTAGATTTTCTTTCTCTATTTGTCATGCCTGTTTGTGCCCTCGTCCCTATTTTCACATCATCTTTCTATGTTGCGTCCTGTTATTTTCTTCAGAAGTGTATCTTCTACTTCTCCCATTTATTTTTTAGCTATACCTAAACTACTGCTTAATTTGTCCATAAATTGCCTTTTGTCAATAATCATATTGTTGTATTTTGGAAGTTTTTAAAGTTATTTCCTTTTAGTTTCGAATATACACAGGCAGTTTTACAGTTTCTTATCTCATTATTGTTCTTTGATTACCCACTTTTATTTCCTTAAGCATTCTAAAAATATTTCATATTTTTACTCATTTATTCCAATGTGCAGTCTTGCAGTGTGTGGTTTTTTTTTTTTTTTTTCCTTTTCTCACTTGTGTTGATTTGTTTCTACATAGGCTTCACAATTTTATTTTAAACTCATGTTTACAAAGCATAATTTAAAATGGATTTCTCTAGTCTAGAATATTTGCCTTCTTGTGTTACAGGCACTACGCTTTGCATTACCAACTTAGAACAATTTTAAATTTAATTCTGAACTTTCATTGTTTTGTTTTTGTTTTTGTTTTTGGTGGAGGTGAATTATGAATCCTAGCCCAAACCCACTTGAGAGCCAGAATTTATTATAAATTATAAAGGAGGATTTATTTTCTGCTATACCCAAGGGAATGCCATTATTTCTTTACCACCTTCCCTTCAGAGGCCAGTCCCTGTACCTCCATCTAAGTCACTCTAGCAAGAGTTGCTTTTGGTTACTCCTAACTTGATATGGGAGTTTTGAATTTGGTGCATTTTGTGAACTTCCGTCTTTGTCTCCTGCTAGACTTGAAACTCTAAAGAATTAACATTATGGAGAATACTGATAGAGATAAAACTCTGTATCTTTATTTCCCCTGTATTACAAGTGATGCTGAAATTATTTACAGTTATGAAAGATGATTCGTCTCTATTGTATGTTATTCAGAATGTAACACCTCTGGAGCCCTCACAACTTCTGCAGGGATAATTTTTCAGACTCAGGAGAAATTATTTACATGATTGATTTCTGACATTTCCAGGGTGTAGGATTTTGAAAATTATAAAAAAGATGACAAGTTACAGGAAATTAAGAGATATAAACCTTGCCATCTTAGATTGCTAAAAAATCATCAACTAATATTGGACAGAAGACATTTTAAATTTATTAGGTTTAAGGCTTAACATTTGAAAATATGTGTTCACTTTATTATAATTCATTTTTCATGGACATATATTGCCTTCCTTCTAAAGCTAAACTTCTTCTGAATTTAGAAGAATAAGAGAAGAAAATGTTATTAAGATTGGGTCATCAATAAATTTGACACTCAGCAAAGCATTCCATCTGGGTGTTGTGACAGGAGAATTATGTCCTTTTAATTTGAATCCTGCTCATTTCTTCTTTTGAAAACCTGGTCAGCCTTTAGCAATCGCCTGCCTGGCTGCTGGGATGGCAGAATAATGAGGAGAGTGAGAGATTCCACCACGTCATCATCAGACATTGTTTTGAGGTTAAATCTGCCCTTATCTTTTTCTCTTTTGAGATACTTACTCCTACAAGGAAGTCACTAACAACATCCACATATGAATTTACCAATTCTCTTTGTCTCTTTCTAGAGGAAAACAGAACAGGATGCAAGCAAAGCCCATCAAAAGACAATGGTGACCAACAATATTGATAAAAATTATGGGAAGCTGAAAGTCATAAGCAATTATAAAATCGCTGATGTGAATTCCTACTTTCTTCATTTGGAGTCTTTTCCTTGAGAAAAATTTGTTAGTGTAAATCAGTTTTGGTGAGCATTCTCAAATAAATCTGAGATTCATATTAGCTATTAAGAAAATAAATGAAACTACACCAGTTTTTAAATGGTTACTGAGAAGTTTGGGATTCTTATTAAAAAACTTGCATAGGGGTTTCTGAGGAATATGTATGAGATGGAGAAAGTAGGGAAAACCTCTATCTTTAAGGACAGTCTCCATGAGGCAAAGTTGACCTTATAAAACAGCATATAAGTGTTTTGTTTTTTAATTTTTAATGTTTATTAGAGAGAGAGGAGACAGCAAGCAGGGGAGGGTCCGAGAGAGAGAGAGAGACAGAGAATCCCAGGCAGGCTGGTTCAAATTTAAGAACTAGGAGATCATGACCTGAGCCTGAAGCATGAGTAGGGAATGTATAACCAACTGATCCACCCACGCAACCCCCAGATGGGTTTTTTTAATCATTCATTTATTTACATTGCAATGAACAAGATGAACAAAACCAATAGGGCACCTAGTGAGTTTCTAGAAGCTAGAACCTTGCTAGCTTCAAAATTTTGAAGTGACTCTACTCTCAGTATTGAAAGTACTGGAAGAGTCTCTGAGGCTTATTTCTTTCAAGTGGACTTTCCCTCCAAGTACAGGGAAGGTTTTGTTTTGTTTTGTTTTGTTTTGTTTTGTTTTGTTGGAGTCAACTTCCTGTGAACAAGTGCCCCCTTTGTTCTTATAGCAAAGACACTATAAGTATGATCTATTTAATTTTTTAAATTTTTGTTTTTTATATGGCAGTTACATTTTATATTACCATGTATTGTTTTTAAGAACACTGTAATTGATATTTTATATAGCAGCTATTTTGTATACAATTGAATTACTGTGCTTTTACTGCTATATTTAATTCTGTTTATTTGTAGAAGGAAGAACAGTCTATATGTTTATCAAAAAACTTTTTAATTTCTTTATCTAAATTCAAGTTAGTTAACATAAGTATAATATAAATCACTCTACATTCATTACTTATGTAATCTTTTAGTCAAACTTGTAAGTTAAAAAACATAAATATTAGATTTCTAAAACACTGGGCTAAAAGTATTTACTAATTTTTTTAATTTTATAGCTAAGGAATATTTCAGTGATTGGCTCATGAGCAGAGAGCTAGTTTTTTGACACAGTAGCATAATTTTAGGTTTTAATAGGGGTGTCTTGAATTAAAAGATTCATTAAGAGCAAAGTTAGCATAGCACAGAGCAGACATTCTTAAAGCCAAGCCTTCTATGCTTCATATCCTATATTCTTTTCCACATTATTATGCTGTCATCCTGTGTCCTTTTTTGTGTGTTCTTTATGTTTGTGTTTGTTTTGTTTTGTTTTAAATTTCTGGCAACAACTTCTTGATTTATTTGAAGAAATTAATCTGGCTTCTCCAAAATAGACTACGACTTATTTCCTCAACTTGATGTATTTTTTCATCTATCAAGTGGAAAATTGAATATCTCTTGCTATTTTTATAAACTATGTGTTGACCTCAATCTTGGGTTTGAACATATTATAGCAAGTGGGGTTAGGAACATTTGGACTAAAAACCCCAAATACTGACCTTTAGCTTGAGCTGACCTTCCTAAGTGCACAGGAAATTTCTTAGAAAATTTATTTTCAAAGGAACCAATTTGCTTTCACAGAGAGAGTGCAGTCAAAATGGTGCATGATGAATTTAAAATGTATCATAAAGTAACCCTTATTGTTATGTTACTAATATTTTAAATAATACATTTGGCGTTAAATATATTCAGAACCATTTATATTATACGTATAATCTGATAATAAACCAAAGGAACTCAGAATAACTTTTATACTTTCGGATATCAACACCTCAATTTTAAGCAAAAACCAAGTTCACATTGTGTTTTGGCTTTGTATCCTTTTCCCAGGAGTTGCTTTGTGGGGGAAAAAAAGTAATTTCATTTTTTTAAAAAATATGTTACTTGACATATATGAAGAATTGCATCCATGTAATTCAGACTACAAATATAAATAACAATAATAAAGTCTTAGTAAGAAAGAATAGGACAAAGAAAAAGAAGGTAAATCTCATAATAATTGGACTAAATAGTTTAAGTTGGCTGAGCAAGCTCAAATAAGTCTATTAAAAGGAAACTTCATGAATGAGGTCCCAAAGGAGCCCTTAGATGGGATTCCATAGTGCCAAGATTTTTCTACTCTTCTACCTTTGGAAAAGGTCTGGTTAGCATGGAAAACTGCTAACATGACTTTTGTGTCAGTTTAGTTGTATTCAGTAACAAAACAAAGCAGAGAGGGGGAATAATTTTTATTGAGGGCTGGGTGTGCTACTTTATAACCATGAAGTTATACAACCTTCACAAACTAGATATAAATGTGATCATCCACATTTACAGATGTGTATTGAGTGTCAGATATTACTGTCTCTGATTGGTATGAAACCAATTCCATGCCAAATAGGAAGTGTATTAAGGAATGCTCTTAGGGCCCTTAACTGTATTGAAGGGACAAAAGAAGTTAGGTGGTAGCATAGCCTCAGTTGACACCAGGGGACTTCCAAAGCTGGAAGGACCATTCAGAGTTATCTTCAGTTGGCACAAGGGTTTGAGTCCTTCTGTCATTGCATTGAATAGTCATTGGATGTTGTCTGCCCTTGCAAGAAGTGATAGGACCTCAAGCAAGTAAAGAGTCTCTTTGCAGCTGAGGGTTATTCTTGGAGAGAGCTCACAGCTGAAATCTCTCAGTTGGCAACCTTCTCAGGAGCTAGGGAATTTAATCTTTTAGCCTTAAAAGGAATCCAGTTGCTACGGAGTAGCATCCCATGCTTTGCTAGGATTCACTTGCTTCATATAAGGTCTACAATTTATACCTTCAGGATTCTGCTGGGTTTCTTTTCCTGAGAGAAACTGACAAGAGGCAGGTTAATGGAATAAACAATATCCTATGTTACTATAGCTGTTTACAAGGCTGCAACTGATGCTTATTATCTCCCTTCTCCACTGTTCACTCTAGATTCTTCTCACCCTTCTACAACCTCTCTTGGTCTAGGCATCTTATCAGGTGAGACTACGCAGATATTCATCCCCAAATAGTCTACATTTCTGGTTTCCAAGGCTTTCTCAGGCTGCAGTTTCTTCATTTGTCCATTTACCATCACACTTGGACAAGTGAGTCCTAAGGATGCCAAAGTGGGTCCCATGGATGCTAAAGGTACCCTCCCTACCCAGAGTATGCAACAGTAGCCACACCTCCTCATGATTATCAGGGCCAGTTGTCTCCCCCAGCCTTACCCTGTGAAGATGATGATTCTTATTATTTGTTCTTTTTTTAGCAAGCAAAGTCTACACTCTCTGGTTTCTAGCTATAGTTTGATATCATTGCTGTGACCTTTTCTGTGGCAGCATTTTCTCTTTGGGAATCAGGACTTCTAATATACACAGAGCTCAGAGTTTCAGGGAAAAAAAAAACCACAAGTGGGTTACTGGGAGTGTTGGTATAGGAGGCTACTTCATCCATGTGTAGATTCCAAGACTTAAGAACTTTACCTGTTGGAGGACACAGCACCATACTATGGTCACTAATTTATTGAGTATCCTTAGTCTGGAGGAGCATGCTTCTTGTGTGTTAGCCACACATTCATTAGGCTATTCTATCACTCTATTAGGTCAGCTGCTTCTGGATAGTGCACTATGTGTTAGGAACCATACTTCCATTCCATGACTTTCCCATTACAAAGTGGGTCCTTCGGTCTGATGTCATATGGGTTCATGACTGTTGGGTCAAAAATTTTTCAAGACCTTGCATCATGGTGCTCACTAAAGCCCTGCTGGCAGGGAAAGGGAGCCCATGTTGAGAATATGACAATTCCTGTGAGTATAAATTGCCATCTCAGAGTGGAAGAGGTACACTGTAGTCAGGGCCAACTATCTGGTTCTCCTCCTTGAGGGATGGTTCTCTATTGGAAGCCAATAGTTAACCTGTTGCTGGCACACTGGGCATTCATCAGAAGCAGATAAATTGGGCTTAATGAGCAGGACCCCCTTTTGTTGGGCTCGTGTCGGGACCCTTTTGTCAGCCTCCATTATTGTCACTAGGGCTTCCCAGTCGTCCTCATGTGTCAGCACTGGGGTGGCTAAAGGCAGGCTGGCACATATCATCTGTCCAGGTAATTCTGTGTTATTTAGTAATGCTTCCTTACTGGATGTTCTCTGATGGGCATTAGCACACAATAACAACAATATTGAAACTTGTGTCCACATAGGTTCTTTGACCTGCTTTTCCCAAGTATTCCATCTTGTCCCTGATCAAATGTCTTAGCTTCTCACCACCGCACATGAGTTGCTATACATTCTTACCAAAGGACTTCTCTTTCTACACTGGCAAATAGCTGATGCACCACCCAAAACTCTTCTGAGGATTTCTCCTCCCTCTTATCTTTCAAAACTATCTACAGTGAGGACCATCCTGAGCCAACACATCTGTGAATCATGTTTCAGCTTCTTTGTTAGTTGGTATATAATATTCTCCTGAAGATGGCATAGTCTTGCTCCAAAATATTGGGAGTGTATTGTGATTTTCCTTTTGGTGCTTTCCAGAAATGTCACATAGCATCCTTTTGCACTACTGATAGATCTAATAACACAGTCATCTGACCCAAGAGACATTTGCACATTAGCCTGGATTTTCCATGCTTTGGGCTCTATCCAGTGTTGGTAGTATTTAATCACCCTATATGTGGATCATATTATATTACTCCCTGGTATGAAACACGTGAGTTTTAGAATGCAAAGTGACCTACCAGACATTTTTGGCTCATTCTTCTTTGGTCGTCCACCTCTGAAGAAGGGTGTAGACTTCGGCAAGGCAGCTCTCTTTAGACGAGTATAAACCTAGGAAAGGACTAGCAGCTGAGATCAGTTGCTCGACAGCCTTTCAGCTGCTGGGAGAAAAAAATTTCAGTCCCAAAATAGAGATCTGGGTAGCAGAGCATAGAATTCGTGACACTGAGGATAGGAGTGTAAGTAAGTTGCTCATGGTCACAGTGCCAGGTACAAGGCTGGAACTATGGTTTTGCTTTGCTCCAAAGTCCACTGGGTCATGACGAATTAACTGTCATGTTCAAACAGACCTTGCTTAAATTGCCATCATTGCACATTTACTTCTGTTGTTTGAATATTTTATTCAGTGCCTGTCCCAGATAAGCATAACGTTTTAGCCATTCGAAGTCATATGAAAATACTAGTAATTGTACACATGAATCTCTAGATGAGACCTACTTATTGTCTTTTTCTGAATGGGCACTTTCATGTCTGTTGCACATATTCAGCGTATTCATTTTAACCAATAAAGTGAACGAGGTTAAATCTGGTAAACATTACTCTGCCTGACTTTTGGCATTTCAAAAATGATTCTAGCTAAGAATAACAGTGCTTGTGGAAGCACAGACAAGCAAGTGCAGTGATCTCCCAGGGCAGACATTTTAAATCACTTAACTTTTTGAAATATAGGTAATGAAATCGTGACTTGCCTCATTTTTTTTTTTTTGTTATAAGAAAGATAATGATTTCCCTGTAGGAGCTCATAATGTGGCAAATGTCTGAAGGAAATGGCATAATGGAAAGTGAGAATGCATTATAGTGCTTCTTTGTCTCATTTCTGAAAAAAAAATAACACTGTGATAAATTATACTCATTTCAGTTTATCCAGACATTCTGGCAAGGAATAGAATAATTGTTTCCATTAATGCCAAATATCTTCTGAAGACAGATATAAGTCAATTCACCTTAATTTTATGCTTTAATACAAAACCCTTATGAAAAGGGAAAGATTAAATTCACCCAAGACATATCCTCCTAATTTGGTCATCATGAGTAATTAAAAATGAAAAATGTGATTTTGAAAAAGATTTTCGATTCTTCTGTCAGCCAATGTGTTCCTGTCAAGCAATGAGGGACCAAATTTGACATACACATAATTTTATTGTCAATTCAGCTTGCCATTTACAGTGCAGGATAGAATAGATTTTTAAAAACATACCCCACTAAGAAGAATTAGCTTGCATAATGGAATCCTCTTTTACACATGTCAATCAAGCGACCACTAAATCCACAAATTTGATATGGCAAACCATATGAACAAAATCAAATAATTTGAACACCTGAAGCAGAGTAAGAAAAGTTCTAATCCTTTCACGTTAATCAATATCATTCCTCTCCCTTTGTGATGAAGTGTTGTTTTTTTTTTCCCCACCAAGAGTAACAATACTTTGTCCACTGTCTTTATTACTGTTGTTTGCATGTTGTACTGAAAATGAAGATGGTTCTTCACTCTGCTTTCTAGATTTCAGGAAATAGTTCTGGTGGGCCCTTAATTTGCTTCCCCTTGGCAAAAGGAGGAATCCAACATTTGACAGCAATAATTGCACAGCCAGATAACTTCACAAAGGTATAAATAGAATCTTCAGAGCTGCCACAAATTAGAGTTTGAAAAGTACTTTCTATAACCAAAAGTGAGTGCAAATTATATATATATATATATATATACATATATATATGAATATACATAAATAAATACAATATATATATTAACTTAATCATACTATTTCAAAAATGCCAATTACTTGTAGTCCTTAATTAGCCAAGATTTTTTACCATCTTCATAACAAAAAAAGAAACCAGTCATATCACTCTCCGACTTTAGAATTCTATGAAGCACTATTTTAATGACATTTTAAGCTATCTGAAAAGAATCTTTATTTAATTTAACAAGGTCATTATTTTAAGATAAAACAATCAGCCAGAGTTCTACAGTTTAGCAGAAAAAATGCAGGTGCCAGTGCAAGACCTACCTTGTTGGAATGCCATTTCTTCACACATTCTCCATTAGTTGATTCCTTGGATATCACAAAATAATCTTGAATTCTAAATAGGCTACATCATTTGATGGACCTTGACTATGGTATTAGTGAGCACTGCACATTAACTGCTATTGACAACTCATTTAAAAAATGCAAAACAAATATTAAAAAAGCTTTTGGTTTTAACAAATAATTCAGTTAAATGTATTTTTTCTCATTTTCTTCAAAGACATTATTATAACTGAAGCTTTCGCACATTGATCCAAGATTTATTGGAATTTTTCATTTCATTTTTCTCAGTTACAACCATGCCACATTAAAAGAACACACAGGGGCGCCTGGGTGGCTCAGTCGGTTAAGCATCCGACTTCGCTCAGGTCATGATCTCACGGTCCGTGGGTTCGAGCCCCGCGTCGGGCTCTGTGCTGACAGCTCAGAGCCTGGAGCCTGTTTCAGATTCTGTGTCTCCCTCTTTCTCTGACCCTCCCCTATTCATGCTCTCTCTCTCTCTCTCTCTCTCTGTCTCAAAAATAAATAAATGTTAAAAAAAAAATTTTTTTTTAAATAAAAGAACATACAGAGAAGGGTAGGCTATCCATATAGCCGCTTTCCAATCAACAGCTTTTTGTGCTGTTAAATGTTTTTGTGTATTTAACCTTCCTACTGCAATTGCTACCAACTGTGCTTTGGGAAGTCTACAGACTTTCCCAGTCACCTTGCTGGGAAAACCAAGACTTCCTTACTCTGGGTATCACTGCAGCAGTATAAAATACATCATCAGGAAAAGAATGTGGTTCCTCATAGGGTTGACTCCTTGTAGTTGAAATCCGAAAAGAAGTCATTAATTCCAATGACACTAACAGGGGTAATGAAATAAAACATAATGATAAACCAGAAATTATTTGAAAATCTTTATTGCAATTCTTCAATGACAATGCCATGTTTGGGGAGTGGAGAAAGGTAGGATCTGAAATGTTGAGTCAATTATGGATGATGCCTGGTCTACTTTACAAGTTATTCTAACCATCATTTTAGCTATCTGTTGAGGCTAAGAAGCCATCCTAAAATTTATTAACTTAAATAAATGTATTATTATCTCTCATAGTTTTCTGGCTTGATTGTGCGGTTCTCATTTGATGTCCTTGTACATAATGCAGACAGATGGTGGCCAGGATGATAGTCAACTCAAGCCTGGACAATGTTCAAGAAGGCTCAGTCACATTACTAGTAATGGGGTTGGCTATCATCTCAGAACCCAAATGGGGTTGTCAATGAGAGTGCCTACAGATGGCCTTTCCATATGGCTTAGACTTCTCATAGAGTGGAGAATACGTTCCAAGAGGGAATTTCCCAACAGTGAGCATTCCACAAAACCCAGAGAGAAGATATAATGTTTCGGCTTCTTATGACCTATCTTTAGAATTCACACATCACTTTCACTTCATTCTATTGGTCAAAGCAGTCATAGGGTCCAAACAGACTCAAGGGAGTAAAGAAATAGACTTCACTTTTGGAGGGTTAGTGGCAAAGTCACAATACAAAGAATATGAAGAACACGTTGGATGGCAGATACTCTTGTAGCAGTCCTTTGAAAATATAATCTGACACAGAATTCTAAATTATTCAGCATGCTAGTTACAAATCAGTTCTAATATACTGAAACAATATAAATATAATTTGGTAAGAAATGGTAGACTGGCAAAATAGGAGCACTCTTGTTCAAAATTTATCAATTATGGGGTGCCTGGGTGTCTCGGTTGGTTAAGTGTCTGACTTCGGCTAAGGTCATGATCTCACAGTTCATGGCTTTGAACCTCACATCGGGCTCTGTGCTGACAACTCAGAGCCTGGAGCCTGCTTTGGATTCTGTATCTCCCTCTCTCTCTGCCCCTCCCCCACTCACACTCTGTCTCTCTCTCTCAAACAATAATTTTTTAAGAAGTTAAAAAAAAAAGAAAATTCTACTCCTTGCATTGAAGTTATAACTTCCTTCAAGGAACACTCTTTTTATCACCTTTAGAAACTCACATTTTCCTACCCAGGCCTTACTACTCTCTAATACTATTAAAGTCAGCTCAGTTTATCCTGCAGTGTTGGTGAATACAAACACAGACATTCTCTTCTACCTTTACGGAAGGTAGGAAAATGAGCAGTAAACACAAGTATATGGATTCTTTAGCTCCCAGAATATCATGACCTTCCCTGAACTACTTCCATCTCTTAAGAGGAACCCTATGCCAGCAATATCTTTATTGTTATGTTTTAAAATGTTAACTATTCCCATAGGGAGAAGAGTCACAATAAAATGGTTAAGACTCTAATGAAGTACAGTCATGCGGAAAACTGGTGCTTCTCTACCTCAGACTCTATGCATCTTACTCTTTGCATTCTAAGGAGGTGAGTAACCAAAGTATCAAAACTTTACTGTTATATTAAAGTTTCCACTATCTGTTTCTTTCTCTGATTCTGGGAATTCCATTGTTTATTTACAATGGCAATCCTGTGCTTTCTTTAAATCCAAAAATATATTCAAAATTAGATATAGGTCAAACAGACAGTATGGTTATTATTTTATAAAATAATTCACCTGCTTCTTCCCAAGCTAAAATGTACATTAATTTCAGTTATAAGAACACAATGTATTCTATGTCACTTAAAATGTTTATGGTTCCAGTTCCCTGGTGTGATTCCGTCCTGCGCGGCTGTTCTGTGGAACAGTAGTCGTTTCTCTCCGTCCGCCTTCTCTCCCACCTAAGTGCGTGCCACCACCTCATGGAAGATTCGATGGACATGGACATGAGCCCCCTGAGGCCCCAGAACTATCTTTTCGGTTGTGAACTAAAGGCTGACAAAGATTATCACTTTAAAGTGGATAATGATGAAAACGAGCACCAGTTATCTTTAAGAACGGTCAGTTTAGGAGCTGGTGCAAAGGATGAATTGCACATTGTTGAAGCAGAGGCAATGAATTATGAAGGCAGTCCAATTAAAGTCACACTGGCAACTTTGAAAATGTCTGTACAGCCAACGGTTTCCCTTGGGGGCTTTGAAATAACACCACCGGTGGTCTTACGGTTGAAATGCGGTTCAGGGCCTGTGCATATTAGTGGACAGCACTTAGTAGCTGTGGAGGAAGATGCAGAGTCAGAAGATGAAGAGGAAGCGGATGTGAAACTCCTTAGTATATCTGGAAAGCGTTCTGCCCCTGGAAGTGGTAGCAAGGTTCCACAGAAAAAAGTAAAACTTGCTGCCGATGAAGATGATGATGATGACGACGATGATGACGATGATGATGAAGATGATGATGATGATGATTTTGATGATGAGGAAGCTGAAGAAAAGGCTCCAGTAAAGAAATCTATACGAGATACTCCAGCCAAAAATGCACAAAAATCTAACCAGAATGGAAAAGACTCAAAACCATCAACACCAAGATCAAAAGGTCAAGAATCTTTCAAAAAACAGGAAAAGACTCCCAAAACACCGAAAGGACCTAGTTCTGTAGAAGACATTAAAGCAAAAATGCAAGCAAGTATAGAAAAAGGTGGTTCTCTTCCCAAAGTGGAAGCCAAGTTCATCAATTATGTGAAGAATTGCTTCCGGATGACTGACCAAGAGGCTATTCAAGATCTCTGGCAGTGGAGGAAGTCTCTTTAAGAAAATAGTTTAAACAGTTTGTTAAAATTTTCCGTCTTATTTCATTTCTGTAACAGTTGATATCTGGCTGTCCTTTTTATAATGCAGAGTGAGAACTTTCCCTACCGTGTCTGATAAATGTTGTCCAGGTTCCATTGCCAAGAATGTGTTGTCCAAAATGCCTGTTTAGTTTTTAAAGATGGAGCTCCACCCTTTGCTTGGTTTTAAGTATGTATGGAATGTTATGATAGGACATAGTAGTAGTGGTGGTCAGACAAATGGAAATGGTGGGGAGACAAAAATATACATGTGAAATAAACTCAGTATTTTAATAAAAAAAAAAAAATGTTTATGGTTCCAAATAATGAAAAACCATCTTAGACCTTTTTAAAATAGTAATAAGAATTTACAGCTCATGTAACTCACTAGTCCTGGTGAAACTGAAAATGATATGTCTAAGACTTGGGTTCTCTTATCTCTAATGACTTCCACTGTATTTGCACCATTATCAGCAGCCTTCCTCCTTGTAATTGGAAACTCATCAGAATGCACAGAAAGCACAGAAAGAAATTTAATAACAGCTAAAGGTAGGGTTGTCAGATAAAATACAGGATATCCAGCTAAATATGAATTTCAAATAAATGACAAATAATTTTGGTATTAAATAGGATTCAAATATTGCATGGGACACATTTATTCCGAAAATTGTTTTTATATGCAATTCAGAATTAACAGGGTATCCTATCTACCCATTTGCCAAATCTGGCAACCCCAGCTGAAGCAGATATTTCAAATCAGCAGGTTTTTGGTGTTTTTTTTTTTTTTAATGGTATAATGATGCTGAAAAAAGTGATAAACTATGTAAGGAAAACTGTAACTTCTAATCTTACACCATATACCAAAATAAATCCCACATGGATTACTAAATTAAATGCAACAAATAAAACTACAGTTAGATGAATATATATGGGGGAAATATATCTGATCTTGTCCAGGGAAGAGATTTACAGGATAAAATACACAAGAAATAAAATGCTTTATAAAAAGTTAAAACTGGAACTCCCAGGTGGCTCAGTTAGTTCAGAGTCTGACTCTTGATTTTGGCTCAGGTCATGATCCCAGGTTCGTGGGATGGAGCCCTGCATTGGGCTCTGTGCTGAGCTTGGAGCCTGCTTAAGATCCATACTCTCCCCCCCCTTCCCCCCTCCCCCCCTCCCCCCCTCCCCCCTCCCCCCTCTCCCCCCTCCCCCCTCTCTCCCCCCTCCCTCTCCTCTCTCTCCCTCCCCTCTCTCTCTTCCCCCTCTCTCTCTTCCCCCTCTCTCTCTTCCCCCTCTCTCTCTTCCCCCTCTCTCTCTTCCCCCTCTCTCTCTTCCCCCTCTCTCTCTTCCCCCTCTCTCTCTTCCCCCTCTCTCTCTTCCCCCTCTCTCTCTTCCCCCTCACTCCCCCCCTCACTCCCCCCCTCTCTCTCTACCCCCCCTTTCTGCCCCCCAAACTCTCTAAATAAAATTAAAAAAAATTTTCTTTAATGTCAAGACTTCTATTATTGGAAAACAAAAATCAAACCACATATTGTAAGAAAAATAATTGTATCATGAGACATTTAAAGGGTTAAACATTAAACAAATTTTCTCAGAAACAAATAGGTGACTATACTATGGAAAAATAGGCAAAGGATACTGTATTACTTCAGGTTCTCCAGAAAAACAGAATCAATAGGATATTATACATTTCCTATTGGATATAATATATATAGATGATATATGTAATAGATATAATAGGAATTATATATGTATGTATGCATATATGTAATAGGAGTTATATAGTTATAAATAAAAGGAGGAATACATATATATTCTTATGCATATATCACTCTTTTAAAAAGAATTTTTTTAACATTTATTAATTTTTGAGAAACAGAGACAGAGCGTGAGTGGGGGAGGGGCAGAGAGAGAGAGAGGAAGACACAGAATCTAAAGCAGGCTCCAGGCTCTGACTTGTCAACACAGAGCCCAACCTGGGGCCAGAAATCACTGACCTCAAGATCGTGACCTAAGTGGAAGTTGTCTGCTTAACCGACTGAGCTACCCAGGTGCCCCTATATCCTACTTTTATATATCATAGGACAAAGAGAGAGATTTAAAAGAATTGTCCTTTGCAGTTGTGAGCGCTATTATGCCAGCAGCTGGAAATTGAGGGAAGTGTTGATATTGGTTATTTAATCCAAAATCTACAGACTGGAAACTAAGTCAAGGTTTCTATGTTGCCGTCTTGATGCAGAAGTGATTCTTCTTTAGGAAATCTCAGTCTTTTCTCTTAAGGTTTTCAATTGATTGTATAAGTCCCACCCACATTGTGGAGGGTAATTGGCTTTACTCAAAGTCTATTCATTTAAATGTTAAGTACATCTGAAAAATAACTTCACAACAATATCTAGATCAGTGTTTGGGCAAAGAAGTAGGCACCACAGCTTAGCCAAGTTAACACATAAAATGAAGCATCATGAATTTTAAAAAGGAATTATAATCTGTAAAAATCATATAATTCAAAACATGATTAATTTATATTTAATTAAAATATTTTTAAATTGAGGCACCTGGGTGGCTCAGTCGGTTGAGCATCAGACTTCGGCTCAGGTCATTGTCTCCTGGTGAGTTTGAGCCCCCCATCGGGCTCTGTGCTACAGCTCAGAGCCTGGAGCCTGCTTCAGATTCTGTGTCTCCCTCTCTCTCTCTGCCCCTGCCCCACTCATGCTCTGCCTTTCTGTCAAAAATAAATAAAAACATTAAAATTTTTTCCTTTAAATATTTTTAAATAAATATAATTCATAAAGTATAAAATAATACATAATTTATAAAATTATAATGTGTAATTTCATTATAATATACAATTTAAAATATACAACTTTTAAAAAGAAATATAAAGTCAATAAGCAAGAAATTATTCAACCATGCTAGTGATAAAATCAAAAAATTAAAACAAAGGATAGAATATAGCAAGCTACCTTCTTATATTAGATAGGTCTATAGTGTCATAATCTGTTTTCTTTAGACTCAGAGACACGTTTAAAAGGTACCGCTCATCTTTGAATTACAAACTATCAGTGTTAAGTTTTTGTATCAAATTTGTTAGATTTCTACAATGCATGATTAGGTATTAATTTTTATACTTAATTTATATTATTTTATGTGTTATGTGTTATATTATATTATTATATTATTCATATTTACATTATTATAAATAGTTTCCACCTAAGGATTAAAGACTTAGCTTATTGGAATTTAATTTCAGGAATCACTGAACCATAGTATACATTTGCCTTACTTCAAGCAAATCTCATTTATCAATATATAGTTTGTTTGTTTTTTTTTTTAATTTTTTTCAATGTTTTTTTTTATTTATTTTTGGGACAGAGAGAGACAGAGCATGAACGGGGGAGGGGCAGAGAGAGAGGGAGACACAGAATCAGAAACAGGCTCCAGGCTCCGAGCCATCAGCCCAGAGCCTGACGTGGGGCTCGAACTCACGGACCGCGAGATCGTGACCTGGCTGAAGTCGGACGCTTAACCGACTGCGCCACCCAGGCGCCCCTATCAATATATAGATTCTAATACACAGAGGTAAATAGATAAATTGAGTAAGACATAGGGGTGGGCTATCTGGTAGGTAATGTTTACCTTTAAATAGCACACTTCGGTGGTTATTAAAAAAATAGTTTATTTGGAATTTGTTTTAGAATTTTAAGCTATATTTTAGTAAATATTGCATTAAAAATAATAATTGGTGGGGAGTTCTCTTAGGGAGAACTTTGGTGGGAAATCACAAGGGGGACAAAAACATTTAGGGGGAATATACGTGGGAGTGAAGAATAAGAAAGTTTCACAGCCTCACAAAGTTGCATTGTGTAAAAAAAAAACAAAAAACTTAAGTTATATTTATTCTGTAGCCACCAGGCTTTATTTTCTTTATGTGCTATAATTTTAATGAGTTCCCCTAAAGGCTTCTCAAAGTCATTTTTGACAATAGCTTGTATTATATAGTATAAAGGCAGGCAGCAGCAGGGACAATATTATACCAAAAATTAAATGTCAGTGAACACTAGCATTACAACATCAAAGTTATAAGCCAAATAAGATTGAGGTTTTGCATAGTAAGAATGTATATTTGCTTCTTATTTCTGTTTTTAATATTTATCTTCAGTGCAACCAAGGATAAAGTGTTCTCCATGGGCAGTTCAATATAGTTGTTTATAATGTTCAATAAACCTTATTTACTTAAAATTTTGGGCCTTACATGTCATGGTTTCCCTCCCACCAAGGCTTTATTACTTAGCCTTTATGTTGTTTCATTATAATCCAAGGACAGGTGTTTCTGAAGTAGGGAAGTTTCATCAAAATGATAGATACTTGAATGCCTGAGTATATATTACACATGCAGATATATCAAGGCAAGTTAGCTACATAAACTCCAAGGCCAAATATCTTCAATTGGTCCAAAGAACCTTAAGGATAATTTAAAACACAGAAGGAAGGAAGGGAGGAAGGGGGCGGAGGGGGGAAGGTGGGGGGGAAGAGAGGGTAGGGAGAGTAGAGAGGGTAGAGAGGGTGGGGAAGGAGGAAGGAAATAAATTGTGTGCTTATTACTCTAATAATTGCTGTCTAGACATTTGAAATTCTCATACTTTTTCTCTATGTTCTGTACTATCTTGCAAATTGCATAGCAATAACTTAATTTAAAAAGGAAAAATGATTTTGAGTAGATAAGTAATTTTCTCAAGGTCAAATAGGATGCATCGAAGAACTGAAATTTCATCACGATACAGAAGAAAAATAATAAAAAGGAAAAGGAAAAGATGGAAGGAATTTTAAGGGTAATAAAAATACCAATAGCCTAATAATTTGTTTGCCTCTACATCAATATAGTGAATATATAAATGGACATATCAACCATAAAATGAGAGAAGGGGGGTTCAGTCAGTGGTCTCTAATCATGGCTCCATGTCACAAGACAGTGGAGATTTTTTAAAAATACAGGTGCCTCGCCTGGGTGGCTCAGTCGGTTAAGCGCCCGACTTCAGCTCAGGTCACGATCTCACGGTCCGTGAGTTCGAGCCCCGCGTCGGGCTCTGGGCTGATGGCTCAGAGCCTGGAGCCTGCTTCTAATTCTGTGTCTCCCTCTCTCTCTGCCCCTCCCCCGTTCATGCTCTGTCTCTCTCTGTCTCAAAAATAAATAAAAAACATTAAAAAAAAAAAAAATACAGGTGCCTGTGGTTTCATTACAGATACTCTGAACCTGAACCTCTGGGAGTCAGAAATGGACATGCACATTTCAAAACAGATAAATATTACACCAAATGTGACTCATATATGTGGTCCACATTGAAAAACACTGAATTCCATGATTTCTGAAGCCCTAGGTTTTCTCTAAAATGTATGTGAAATCTTGATATTCCAGCATTCACCACCTATCTTAGGCAGGTTTCCTAGAATCAGAACCTGAGATGGGGCTTGTTTTAAGCATATTGACCTTATGTGAGGTATGCTGAGGCTAGGTCGAAGTCAGGAGAGAAAAAATGGAAAGATCTTAACATGTTTGCTTTACTCACACTTTCCTGGAAAGAACACAGCTGCTGGCTGGCTGCTCAGGGGGCTGACCCAAGGTCGTTCCCGAGGCAGAGGGAGAGAAGGGGATTGGAGCAAGAGTCTTTATTGTGGTTTCTACAGGAAGGAAAGGGCAAGGATTGGCTGGTTTGCATAATTGTACAATTTCACCTGGATCTGGGACACAGCAGCAGCAATCCCCAGTTGTCAGGTACCTGGTCCTGGGATATTCGAGTGGTAGCTTACTGCAGTCAGGAGTATTAGATTCTGATGGGGGAGGTGTTTTGGGTGTGGGTTTAATCAGGCAATCAAGAAGGGGTACAGATTAGCCTCTACCCAAGGCGTCAAAACTACGTGAAGACAGCATTAAAAAACAGACAAAAAACCTATATTAAAGGACTCTTACACAAGTGAGTCGAGTTCTCTAAGGAGAAGGAGTGATAGGATAAAAGCCAAGCAAGGATGTGGTCTCAGGTCACACCTGATTCCAGCTTGAAACCCCCTAAAAATCTGAAGCACAGATGGAAGCTAGAGGGCTGGCCTTTCATCCCCCATCGGCCAAGATTGGCTCCAGGGGATGGGTGTGTGGGCGGAGCGTTAGCAGGTGAGATGGATCTCTTTGGGACAATGGCAGTTATCTAGAGAAGAGGACAGCTGTAAATTATCAACCAGCACTCATAGCTGATGGGAGTAAAGAGCTCAGCCTGGCCGCAATAACATCCACTATCCGATTCCATTCCTGTAAAATTGGATTATGATGATTCCTTAATCCCAAATTACCATATTAGTAGGAAAGACGTCTTTGACAGTCTATCTCTCTGCTTTCTTCCCTATGTTAAAAAATTTCAGAAGCACTTAACCATTCCAAAGTCTGTGCATGGCAGAAACTTTAAGTGATATGCCTTCCCTGCTATGGTGCTCAATTACAAAGTTCTAGTCAGTTACCCGAATTAAACTTTTTAGGGATGCCTGGCTGGCTCAGTCAATAGAGCATGTAACTCTTGATCTCATGGTGGTCATGAGTTCAAGCCTCACACTGGGCATGGAGCCTACTTTAAAAAAAAAAAAAAAAAAAGTTAAAAAATAAATTAAACCTTTTAGGGAGTAGTTTATCCAACTCATTAAAATCACTTCCAGGGATGCCTGGGTGGCTCAGTCGGTTGAGCCTCTGGCTTAGGCCATGATCTCAGGGTCATGGGATCAAGCCCCACATCGGATTCTGTGCTGAGCTTAAGATCCTCTCTCTCTCTCTCCGTATGTCCCTCTCCCCACTCATGTTCTCTCTCTTTCTCTCTCTAAAATAAATAAATAAATAGAATCACTTCCACGTCCCCTTCTCCCACCTTCAGTAGTTTTATCTGGGAGTCACTGTGACTCTTTCCAACCACAGACCCTTTCTGAGTCCTTCCAACATGCTTTTAAAATAATTTTGACTGCACATTCTTATGAACATTTGATAATGTCTATAAATAGCAATCTTCATTCACAGATAACACCTTTCACTAATAGGCCCTCTCTGTCTTTCACTCTCCCTGTTTCCCTCCTCTCTTCTGTTTTATTCTTTCTATATATACTCCCACCCTCTTCCTGGGGAAAATTAGGTGGGTGTTCAACCTATTTTAAATGAGCAACAGGAGGCATTCAGATTCTTTCTCAAAAGCTAAGAGACACTGTAAAATTTTAATTGCCAACCCACGTCCAGAAAATAAAAATTAATGGTTTGCATCTAAATGATAGCTCCTCGGTCTCTAACATAGATAATAGACAGATAGATGATAAGTAGATTGATCTCCTCTAATGGGCATTGCATTGTAGCTAGGTTTACACATGCTATATAGTGATAAAATAATGACACTCTTCCCTTCACAATGATGACTATAAAAAGGCATTTATAACAACAATGCCACCATTATCCAAAACATTCCTGTAATTCATATTTTAGAAATGCTCTTAGACTTAATTTATAGAACATACAGAAAAATCAATCTCACTAATATGTAAATATAAATATTATTTCTTTTAACTATGAAGGAGGGCATAAAATGTAAATAACTAGACATCTTAATATGTCCTCCACTATTAAATTTCTTTGGTGTACATAGTGTATATCATCACTAGAAGAGGTTGATTACAAATGAGTATACAGTTAATAAAATCTTAAATTACATAAAGCAAAAACTAACAAAACTTGTCATTATAATGGCCAATGTGTCAAACTTTCCTTGTGATATTGGTATATGTATATCATGAAGAAATAAATCAAACCAAGAAATACTAGTGTAGCACAGAAAAATTGAAATTAAAATCTACAAACGTCATCTATTTGTAGCTATCAATTCTAATACCAAAAGTTGAGAATGTGTTTTCTCTCCCTGAAAACATGAAACATTTACAAAAAAATTGAGCAGAGATTTAGTCTTTACAGAAGCGTCAACCCATTTAATAGAATTGCTGTTAACACAGATCCTATTCTCTGATCTAAATGCAATTCCTACATTAGAAATCAGAAACTATATTAAGAGTCAACAATTAACACTATAACTATACTTCTATATTTTTTGGAAACTAAAAAACATACTCCAATTGATGGCATAAGAAAAATGTCAAAACTGAAACTGTAAGAAACAGTAACTGAAGCACAATGTAAATCATATATAACAAAGTGTGCAGGTGCAGTCAAAGCTTAACTTAGAGGTAAATTTGATTTTGTAATTAAAGGGTTAAATATTCAACTCAAGACTTTAGGAAAAACACTGCAATGTAAGTCTAAGAACACCGAAAGAAGGACATTGTAGAAATAAGACAAAATTATGAAGGAGAAAGAAGTAAACTTTGGATCGTTAGAATTGCTGATAAAATAGACAGACTCCTAGAAAGACTGATCAAGAAAACAGTAATTTGTATAAAAATGTAATACTATAAACAATAGATATTTTTCAACCATAAGGAAATATGAATACAAGTGCCAATAAACATGGAAACTTCTGTTAGCAAGAACATTTTCTAGAAAACATTAATTTCTGTAATTAATTAGGAATAGAAAGCCTAAAAGAGGATAGAAACTACTTTGAAGATGAGTTAATGATTAAAATTCTATTCCATCAGAAACTTTTTGAGTTTTACCTCAGTTTAAAGAAGCCATAATCGAACCCTCTTGCGCTGTTGGTGGGAAGGCAAATTGGTGCAGCCGCTCTGGAAAGCAGTGCGGAGGTTCCTCAGAAAATTAAAGATAGATCTACCCTATGACCCAGCAATAGCACTGCTAGGAATTTATCCAAGGGATACAGGAGTACTGATGCATAGGGCCACTTGGACCCCAATGTTTATAGCAGCACTCTCAACAATAGCCAAATTGTGGAAAGAGCCTAAATGTCCATCAACTGATGAATGGATAAAGAAATTGTGGTTTATATACACAATGGAATACTACATGGCAATGAGAAAGAATGAAATATGGCCTTTTGTAGCAACGTGGATGGAACTGGAGAGTGTGATGCTAAGTGAAATAAGCCATACAGAGAAAGACAGATACCATATGGTTTCACTCTTATGTGGATCCTGAGAAACTTAACAGAAACCCATGGGGGAGGGGAAGGAAAAAAAAAAGAGGTTAGAGTGGGAGAGAGTCAAAGCATAAGGGACTCTTAAAAACTGGGAACAAACTGAGGGTTGATGGGGGGTGGGAGGGAGGGGAGGGTGGGTGATGGGTATTGAGGAGGGCACCTTTTGGGATGAGCACTGGGTGTTGTATGGAAACCAATTTGACGGTAAATTTCATATATTAAAAAATAAATAAATAAATAAAAATATTCTTAAAAGAAAAGTAAAAAAAAATAAAATAAAAATAAAAAGTGGAAAACCACAGGTTAGTATGCAGCAAATATTGCTATCAATGATAGTGAGTTCTTAAGAAATTACTGAGGATATGGATAATGAAGAAAATAAATAAAAGGAAACAGAAATATTTACTTAAAAAAAAAATAAAGAAGCCATAATCCCTATATCTAAAGAATAATTAAAGGATAGAAAAACATGGAAGATACAGAATTTATATTATGAGTCTAAAACAACCCCTCTATTAAAACTGGGGAAAAACAACAATATATGAGAAACTTATAAGTAAGTCTCATTTTAGAGTTAAATTCATAAAATCACACTTCAAGTAGTAGCAAATATAATTCAGGAATGCATTTAAAAATACACTGTGATCAAGTAGATTATATCTCAGCAACGTAAGAATGATTCAGCATTGGGATGCCGGGGTGGGTCAGTTGGTTAATCTTCTGACCCTGGGTTTTGGCTGAGGTCATGATCTCACCGTTTCGTGAGTTCGAGCCCCACTTCTGGCTTTGCACTGACAGCGTGGAGCCTGCTTGGGATTCTTTCTCTCTCCCTCTCTCTCTGTCCCTCCTCCAGTTGCACAGTCTCTATCCCTCTCAAAAATAAACATAAAAAAAGAATGATTCAACATTTAAAAAATTATCAAAGAAATACTCCACATTAAAAAAATGCAAATGAGGAAAAAAAATACCCAACATTTCAAAAGATGAAAAATACACCTAGCTAACTAAGAAACAAAGGAAATTTCTTTAGAAGTTTTCTTATTTAATTCTAAAAAGACTATTTCTTCTATTCAACATTGTACAAGAGGTACTAGCCAATGTAATAAAATGAGGGCAAAAAATAATTATTATTGGAAAGGGAGAGAAAACACTTTTTTGCAGGTGATATGATTGTACACACAATCAAATGGAATGTTCTATATGGAAAAGTCAAATAACCGCATAATTCTATACAAAATAATAAAATAAAGAATCATCAAATCACAGACAAACTATTAGAAATTATAAGAATGTACTGATAGATACAAGATCGATATATATATATTTTTTTTCTATATACCACTAGAATCGAATTAGATAATATATTGGAAAAGCACCCAATTCATCATGAAAGGCAAAAACATCAGGACTAAGACTGTAAGTATGTCAGTCTCACTAATGTAATATAAAATTACACCAAGTCGATCTTAAAATGATATAAAGGGTAGAAAATAAGACCTAATTAAATCAAATTTGAATTAATAAATTTCTTTTCCTACCTTAATGTTAAGACATTAAAATGCAGTGGTAATTATTTCAGCAAGACATTGGTACAAGGATAAGCAAATAACCAATGGAACAGAGAAAGCATTTATGGAAACATGACACAACAAAGAGGGCATTAAAAGTTGAGAAAGCAATTACTTTCCATAACTAGTTATGCAGAGAAAAATGAAATAAAACCAGATTCTTAGTGTACCCTGAAAGTCAAGCCAATTCTAGTTGGGTCAAAGACCCAAATGTGATATGTGACTTCACAAAAATTTTAGAAGTAAATATGGGAAAATATCTTTGTGATCTTAGTTTAAAAAAAATTTTTAAACTTTTAAAAATATTTTTTATCTACTTATTTATTATTTTTCAAGTTTATACATTTATTTTAAGAGAGAGAGTGGGGGTGGGGCAGAGAGAGAGGAAGAGAGAGAGAATCCCAAGCAGGCTCCAGACTGTCAGTGCGGAGCCCCACATGGGACTCTATCCCAAGAACTCTGCGATTATGACCTGAGCCACAATCAAGAGTCAGATGTTTACCTGACTGAGCCACACAAGGAACCCCCAAAAATGATACTTTTAAAAAGATACAGAAACTAAAACTCATGAGTAAAATTTACAAGTAAATACTTGTATGATTAAAAAGGAAAAAAAGAAAAAAAAAAGGCAAGATACCATGGTAAATTTAAAACAATGCCATTCCCCGGTAGAAAACGGATATTTGCAACTTTTATAAATAGCAAGCAATGGTATCCAAATTAAAAACTTACAAAAACATAAATCTGTAATGACATTTTACTTTATGCCAGTAGGTTGTCAAATATTTGTGATAACAAACAATGTCAACAATATTAAGAAATAGAAAAAAATCAAACCATTCATGGCAGCATGAATTGATACCAAATTTTTGGAGAGTAATTTGGTCATTCTAGTAAAATGAAGCTGTTTATAATATATAACCCAGTAGTTATCCAACAATTATATTTCCAGATTTATTCCTTAGAGGAACTCTGAATCTTTCCGGAAGAACAGTTATGGTAACATTGTTTATATTGGTGAAAATTAACAGTATCTTAATAGATGTAACAGGAGGATGGTAAATTGTGGATTGAATATGGATAAGTTTTAAAAACAAAGTTGAACAACAAAAAGCAAATTAAATATTGCCATATATTGTACAGATTGTGTTTATATAAAAGCTAATGAGGTGCAAAATTTTCTTCTTTTTTTATGGACACAAACACAAAAATTAAAATACAAGAATATTCATGGGGAAGATGAATAAACAACCTTAAGTTAGTGGTTACTTATGAGGAAGAAGACAGTCATATCTCTCCCTTTTGTTATATATCAATCATAGAAAATTATATAGAATTCAAATATATGTAATCTTATTCATTTATAGAATGAATAAAATCCTATCTACTTCAGTGAAAAATGAATTAAATCTTCTTATGCCAATGAGGCTGGTTTAGACTTCTGATAGGATGTGAAGATTTTGGTGGAGAGAAATATGTAACATTCTACAGAGTAAAAATGTATCTTCTTTAAGAAGGTAAAGATTTTATTCTCTCCATGGTTCCATAAACATTTAAAAATTTATCTGGGTTCCACTAATTGGAGAATTCAAACACATTTACTTTGAACCTAATAGCAAAATAAAAGTAATTATAAAGTTACACAGAACTTTTTAGAAGAAATTTGTAAATTATATTCAGATACAGATGTAGATATAGATATCCATACATTGTATATACTGACTCTTCTAGTAAGTCCACAGGATGTTTTTTCTGTTATCATTTTCTTCCAAAATGAATAATAACATGCCTTCCCATATCTTAATTCAATTTTTAAACCAATAGTTTACCTATTTGATCAAATTTCTAAGAGAATGAATAAATTTGCCATGAATCATCACCCGCTCAATTTTTACATTGTCAGAAGTACCAATAATTACCAAAATTTTGCAAAGTTAAAGGAAGGGCATATAGAAGTTTGTAAAGGCCAAAGGATTGTGTTGTAAGCCACCAGAATGTAAAAGCACACTTCAGTTTGGAAGAAAAATATAATATTGTCCTTACTAGAGATTTTTAAAGGCACCCACAGTAAAGCAAATGTCCACAGCATTGAAGGTACAAGATTTATTCAGGTCAGGTTGGTTTTTTAGACAAAAAAAAGAAAAGCATTGAATACCATTTGACATAGATATTTTGTTCTTCATGGAATCCAAATGTGTTGAGGAAATATACAACATTTCAAGAATGTTTTATATTCTATACTTTAGCAAACTACATCAAATTCTCAAACTGCAGGAAATAACCCACTGAAATCCAATACAGAACTTAAAAAAAAAAAAAAGGACAAAGTGGTTTGTAGTATCCTGTTTTAAAGAATGAGAGAATCAGGGTAATTTGTTATATCAAATTTCACTTCAAATATCAATTTGTCAGACTTCACCTCAAATACCAACTCTTCAGGGAAGCCTTTCCTGCCGTGATCCTGAGGGACACGGGGTACTTCTCCACCATAGCATTTCCCCCCCTGGCTGTTATGCTCCATGGTGGCAGTGACCGTGACTGCATTTGCTTACCATTGGAACCTCAGCTATTATCTTCCAAGGAGCCTGCCACATGCCAAGCATTTTCTAAGCAATTTGTAAACATTAACTCACCTACTCATCACAACAACCCTGTAAATTAAGTTTTATTATCTTTTCCCTTTGGCAGATGATGAAAGAGAGGCAAGAAAGTAAATAATTTGTCCCAGGTCACACATCCTCTCAGCGGCAAAGTCAGGATTTAAATTCAGACAGTGAGAGTTGCCCACAAAGAAATAAATGCAGCAGGACTCACTCTGGGCTATTAGGGAAAAAAAGTCCAAACACACACACACAAAACCCCCACAAACACTAAAACAAAACAAAACAAAATAACAGAGAGCTTATAGATCTAGGACAATGAGCCCTACTCCTAATAAAAAGAAATCAAGCAAGGTGATTCCAACCATAAAGCAAGCTTTTTTCCTGGAAGCTCTATGAAGCCAACAGTGCATAGAGGGTCAATGTAAAAAGAGTCCAACAGTTCTGCCAAATTAAAGAAGCAGTGGTTAAACGTTTAGGAGTTTAAGATGGCTTAAAAATACATGACCTCACCTCAGGAAAAAAAGAGAAGAAAAAAAAAAGGGAACAAAAGAGAGGAAGAGCTCCAGTTTTTTGCATGAGAGTCTTCTCAAGATTTGGTTGGTTACCTGAATACCAGTCTATACAAGCACAAGAAAAAACTACAAAGTTTGAAAAAGAGCTGCTATGAGAGAAAGTACAATTGTTTAGAAGCTGAAATTGAACTATTGCAAAAACTCAGATAAGGTTGAGAATCATTTGGCTTTTTGTATGCTAGATTAAATACACCTTGATGAATACCTGAAGCTTAAGTGAGGACCCCAGAGGCATTATGCTTAGCTGTGGGACTAAACTCGTGCTAAAGACCACTCTAGACTCACACTTTTAAACAAATAAACAAACAAACCAAAGCAACATGTGCACAAACATACAACCTGTGAAATATTTGTAAATATCTTTTTTCATAACGTACTCAAAACTTTTTGGAAGAAACAAAATATAAGTTATCCCTCAAAAATGTAATTTTACATGTCCAGCATCCAGGCAACAATTTTTAGTTATCCAAAGAAACAGGAAAATATGAGTATTTTTTAAATAGTCAATAAAAACAAATCTGGAGAGGATAAAATGGAGAATTATCAGACATGTTTTGGGGGCACCTGGGTGGCTCAGTCGTTTGAGCATCCAACTTCAGCTCAGGTCATGATCTTGCTTCAGATTCTGTGTCTCCATTCCCAGATAATGCTCTGTCTGTCTCTCTCTCTCTCAAAATAAATGAACATTAAATTAAATATATATATATGTATGTTTGGGGCTCCTGAGTGGCTCAGTCGGTTAAGCATCCGACTTTGGCTCAGGTCATGATCTCGTGGTCCGTGAGTTCGAGCCCCACATCATGCTCTGTGCTGACAGCTCAGAGCCTGGAGCCCACTTCAGAGTCTGTGTCTCCCTCTCTGTCTATCCCTCCCCTGCTCGCTCTCTCTCTCTCTCTCTCAAAAATAAATAAAGATTTTAAAAAATCTAGAAAAAAAAGCATGTTTAAGGATATAAGAGAAAACATGGGCACAATGAAAAGATAAAGAGATGTGAAAAAAAAAATCATGAGACCCATAAGTGTACAAAGTAAAATATGGGAAATAAAATTTCTACTTTATTAAATTAACTTTATTAGGTATCACAAAAGAAAAAAAATAGTGAACTTGAACATATAGAGACAGTGCCAAATGAGGCATTCAGAGGAAAAAAAACTGAACAAAAATAATTAAACCAAATGACCTATGGGATAATATTAGTAATATCTGATAACTGAAGTTCTGGAAGAAAAAAGAGAAAGTATTTGAGAAACAATATATAAAAAATGTAAAAAACCATAAAAATATTAAGAACATTTTGAGAATAGATAAACATTTACAAATTTGATAAAAGATCTCCTCAAACATCACACAAGCCAGAAGATGATGGAAAACCATGTTTTAAAAGAGAGATCAACCTAGATTTTTTTCAGAATGACATCTCCAATAACATTGTTAAACATTTAGAAATTAAACAACATAATCCTAAATGGCTTGATAAATATGGTTCCAGAGACCCTGCTCCAAACCACTGTCCATACTTGATCAGATCTATTTATACTCTGAGAGTGGCAGGCAAGAGGCTGTTTTCCTCATTTGTACATAAGGAATCTGAAACAGGAAGGAATCCCAAAGTGTGATGAATGAGCTGGGTGGTGGAACTAACACAAGTGAGTATTTTGATTTCACGTCTATTCACTACACTGTGTCCTCTTATATCAGAGATATACAGGTTCAGAGACTCAACCAGTGAGTGCATATTACACACATACATCTTAAGACACATAAGTAGCTGGTGAGGAGGGAGAGTGTTTCCTTTCAATGCAAACGGAAATTAAGTGGCTGGAAGACTATGGGCCAAGGTGCCTTCTTTCTACTATATATTAGTTTACATCTTTTAAATCATTCATCATTTCATATGTACCTATTTTTAAAAAAATAAAATTTAACCAATTATAAGGATACAATAAAAATAAATTGCCTATAAATTGTATGTATTTATGTATTAAGTTTTATTCTAATTTTATTAGAATCTTGTCCATGGCAAGTACATAAAAATGAAGATACATCTTCTTACTCTTTGGCCACTCTTTACATTTACTCAGTTATTTTGTTCAGTTTACGTATATTTTAAATGATAAAAATCACATTACACTTGAAAAGTTTACTTTTTCTTAAGAATCACATTATAACATGCAAGTTATCCCATTTTACTGGTTTTTCATATATATTATTTTTAGTTAGTGGTTATATCTTATTCTTTTGTATATTTTTGCTGAGTTTAGTTTGTAGTTATTCCAAAAGTTGAATGTTTTGGTTGTTCATCATTTTTCACTTTGTTAATAGTGCAATCAGAGTCCTCAGTGCATAAAATATTATGGGTTTTTTTTGCAGGTTTATATTGGGATAAATTCCTACAGTTTAATTTGTATGTAAAAATATATGAACATTTTTAAAGACTGGATTACATCCCTGCAACCTGTACTGTGTTTCTTTTTTTTTTTTTTAATATGAAATTTATTGTCAAATTCGTTTCCATACAGCACCCGGTGCTCATCCCAACAGGTGCCCTCTTCAATACCCATCATCCACCCTCTCCTCCCTCCCACCCCCTATCAACCCTCAGTTTGTTCTCAGTTTTTAAGAGTCTCTTATGGTTTGCCTCCCTCCCTAACTCTTTTTACCCCTTCCCCTCCCCCATGGTCTTCTGTTAAGTTTCTCAGGATCCACATAAGACTGAAAACATATGATATCTGTATTTCTTCTGTTTTAACAGTTACCTCAATTATCTTCCCAGTAGAAGGCTTCATGACATCAGGGACAATGTTTGTATTCATTACCGCTCTACCTTTGGGGTTCAGCAGGTGAAAGTGAATGATTTTACCAATAGATTCCTCCAAAACTGTACAATTCCCCATCCTCGTTTGTAGTGGTGGGAAATGTCTATTCTGCTTTAATTTCTTAGGTTTAGAATTTCTTTATTTTATTTCATATTTTTCATTTTTATTACAGGTTTAGTATTTTGCTAGCTTAATAGGTAGATATCATACCTTTCTTCAATTGTTAAGAAATTTGAACCTCATTCTCTATTGTTTGTAGGCTTATGGCTTTTCTTTCTCTCCCAAGTTATCTTCCCATACTTTTTGGTATTTATCATATCCATTAGAATAAACTCATCATATATGAAAAATTCTAATCCTTTTACTTTCATACTTGTTGCAAATATGTCCTCAATTGCTGTTATTTATTTCAGTTTAATTAAAAAGAATTTTAATAGTCATTTTTTGTGCCAGTGTAAAAATAACACTACTTAAAAACATATATGCCATGGTCTGAAGAAGCTGCTAAAAGAGCATATATTTTAAAGCATAAAATGGTGGTAAAGTTTTTTTTTTACCTCATACAGCACAGCCACACTATTCCTCTGTCATCAGATCAATTAGTTGTGCACATTATATTATTTTTGTAAGTTGTTAATCCTCCTTTCTGTTATTTTTAAAAAAGAAAGGTAACAAAGATGTACTGGTTAAAAATCTAAAGTAAAGTCAAATCAAAATATCTCCTTCCCTAAAATGTAATTAAATTGTGCCAAATTATATTTTTAATGAGAAAAAAGTCAATAGTCAATAAACTAAAGAAATAAGCCCCATTAAAAATGTTTAAAGGCGTGACAAAAGAAAGAAAAGACAAAAAATTCAAAGAATAAAAATTGCCCAGAAGAGATCAAGTGTTTCCTAACTCCCATGAACTGTTCACCATGTCCTCCATGCCTATCAAACAATGAACAGAACCAGAAGTGGTCAGCCCAGCCTTCCAAAATCCCAGGTGGACACTGAAATCCTCTAGGAAAGAAAGAAAGAAAGAAAGAAAGAAAGAAAGAAAGAAAGAAAGAAGAAAGGGAAAGGAAAGGAAGGAAGGAAGGAAGGAAGGAAGGAAGGAAGGAAGGAAGAGAAAGAAAGAAAGAAAGAAAAAGAAAGAAAGAAAGAAAGAAAGAAAGAAAGAAAGAAAGAGGGAAAGGAAGGAAGGAAGGGGAGGAGGGAAGGAAAGAAAAGAAAGAAAAGGAAGGGAAGGAAAGGAAAGAAGGAAGGAAGAAGAAAAGGAAAGAAAAGAAAGAAAACACAACATAAATATATCTTAACATAAGGGGAAAAATGCAATTTCCAAATGAAATAGAAAAGATGGAAATGAAAAAAAAAAGGAAACTTTACTCATTCTGTGTTCATGTAAAACAAAAGAGCTTTTCCCATAGAAGAGGCAGGGAAAAGAGAAATAAATAAAATGGCAATTAGCCAAAAATAATTCAATGAATGAAGAAAATTAAGGAAAGATTATGGACAAATAAAAATGCAGATTCACTCTGGAAATAATCAAAACAGAGAGAAGAGGAGGAAAAAATATCTTCCCTTGAGTGTTTTTGTTTTGTTTAGATGATATACAGGAGGGTAGAAGTTGAAAAGAAAATGATATAAATACGATAACAAAATAGGAGAAGGGGAAAATGGAAGATTATAGTGCTAGGGATTGAAGATGAAGTATAACAACATTGTATAAACAGCAAATACACAAGAAAGAAGAAAATTTAGAAAGGAAAATAGAGGAATGGCTTGAGATAATCACAGTAAGTGTAGGGGAATAGGACCATGATCAATAATAGAGAATAGTAATGATGAAGAAGTAAAGGTTATTATAAAACAAGTAAAAAGTTAATACTAGAAAATAAATATACAGATAATTAAAAGTAGCATTCAGAAAAATGCATTTTGTATGTGCCATTTTAGCTTGACTAGGGATCATAGATTATTCAGTGATCAATGATTGAGACTAGAATAATTGTCATTTGGGAGAAACAAATACAACGAATTCTACCTCATATTTTACATTAAGTGAATTATAGATAATTCCTTTAAAACAACTGAAAATATGTGACAAACATGGTTCATTTCCTTTATGTAAAATAATATATATCAAAATCGTAAAAAACCTAATAGAAAAATCAGAAATAAGCAGTTCTGAGATAAAGGAAGCAGTATTTTTGTATATAATATTAGTACTAAAATTTCCATGTGTGAAGAAACAGCCATGATTATAAATTTTGTCTGTATATTAATTCATATACCTTTTTAGAAAGCATTTAGCAACATCTCTCAAAATTTAAGATATACATTCCCATTGACCTACCAATTAACACTGCTAGGAATTCACACTAAACAGATCTACATGCTAAAATGTACATTCAGAAATGTTTGTTTCAAGAGTTTTCGATAGCAAAAAGAAAATTCAAACAAAGTTAGGAACACTAAGGAGGTCCAATTAAATTATGATACGTTTGTTTGACAGATTCAATCATTAGAAAGAATGACCTGGGTTTGTGTGTCCTAATTAGAAAGAGCGGAATAAGGGGACATGCTCTGCATTGAGCTTCCGCTTTGCTTTTTTTATTTTATTTTTATTCTTAGTGTTTATTTATTTTGAGAGAGAGAGAGAGAGCGAGTAGGGGAGGGGCAGAGAGAGAGGGAGAGAGAGAATCCCAAGCAAGCTTCACAATGTCAGCACAGAGCCAGAGGTGGGGCTCCATCCCACAAACTGCGAGATCATGACCCACAAACTGCGAGATCATGACCCACAAACTGCGAGATCATGACCCAAGTTGAAATCAAGAGTCAGACATTTGACTGAAGGCGCCACTCAGGTGCCCCTTTCACTTTGCTGTTCTAAGTGACTTCAGAGCTACTTGGCTCTCGGAGGTCAGGGAAGTGAAAAACAGTGGTTATAAGATTGAGTCCCTGCCACAGAAATGGGGTCGATGCTGTGCTAGTGGTTGTTGCGGGAAGAATTTCTGTCCCTAGTGTCCTGTGTTGTTTGCAACCATGGTTTCTACAGGAGGATAGTGCTGCAGAGTAGTTCTGAAAAATTTTACTGGAAGCAGTGCCTTCAGTATTTTTCTCAAGTTCTCGCCTTGACTCTGGGAGCTCTCTACAATTCTTCAATGAATTACTCTTTCACTTAAAGTAGTAAGAGTGAATTCTGTTCTCTGCAACTAAGAACCTTGTCCAATATAGAAAATTATCTTGGTGATGAGAATATGGTTCATTTTGGTTTTTGCTTTAAATTTTTATGTATTCAAAAAAATCTACAATATATTATTTTAACATTTAGTGGGACACAAGGAAAGTAGGGAATGAGATTCCAGAAAGGGCTTAGAAAGAAAGTTTCCCTAAAGAGAATCCTGGTGAGTAGTCTACCTTGAGGATTAAAAGATCCAAGATATATTCTAAGTCCCTGAGATTCATATTTTTCTGATATATGGTGAAAGATATACCATAAATAGCATATTGTCTACTGTCTTTCACATAAGAACAGTGTACATGGTAGATACCTGGATTCTGAGCCTTATTAGAATTCACCTACTGTTCTAGGATGATATCCGTGAATTAATTTTGCTTCTTATTAGAAAACAGATATCTAGGGGCACCTGGGTGGCTCAGTCAGTTAAGATTCTGACTTTTAGATTTTGGCGCAGGTCATGGTGAGATCGAGCCCCATGCTGGGCTCTGTGCTGACAGTGTGGGGTGGGGCCTACTTGGGATTCTCTCACTCTCTCTCTCTGCCCCTCGCCTCCTCTAAATAAATAAATAAACATAAAAAAATAAAATAGAGGGGCGCCTGGGTGGCTCAGTCGGTTGAGTGGCCGACTTCGGCTCAGGTCATGATCTCGCGGTCCGTGAATTCGAGCCCCACGTTGGGCTCTGTGCTGACAGCTCAGAGCCCAGAGCCTGTTTCAGATTCTGTGTCTCCCTCTCTCTGACCCTCCCCCGTTCATGCTCTGTCTCTCTCTGTCTCAAAAATAAATAAACGTTAAAAAAAAATTTTTTTTAAATAATAAAAAAAATAAAAAAATAAAAAATAAAATAAAATAAAATAGATACATCTAGTTAAGATGAGATGAACCAAATTAACATTCCAGACATCTCCTGATTCATAATTTTATTGTTACATGATACTGAATATTTTATGTAATACGTTATAAGCATTAGTCATTCATTTTTTGTGCTAATAAGCATTTTTGATTGTAGATTATTTTGTTATATAAAAGCATTCCCAAAACTCCAGGAGATCTGTGAGAACTTTATTAATTAAACTTTATGTTTTAGGATGAAAATGAGTAGTTGTGGATTTCTATAGAAAAAATATCTTTAGCTAGATGGGGTTATAACTTTATAATTGATATAATCTTAAAGATGTATAAATTACATGTACTTTTAGGAGCTGGACAATACATATTTCATTCTACCTGCTGCCTTAGTAAGGAGTTAATACTTCATCATAATTCTCAAGTTAGCAATGATGGTCCATATCATTTAATCTGTAACCATTGTATTTATTTACTGTATTACAGCTGTTTTCATTAACTTGCCTTTCAGGGGCATTTAGGCCTAAAATTATATAAAAGGTTGAAAATGTTATCTAAGATCTGTTATTTAACTTCTGTATTGTAGGCTTAACTAAATCATAATTTAGATATTGAGCATTCAGGATAATGTTCTTATTGATAAAAATATATGTATAAACAGACAGATATCCAAACAGACATCAGCAAATATTGACAACTGAATTTATTATTAGAGAAAAAAAAATGGTAAGATTTAATACCTTGTAGATTTTTGGCCCAACATGAAGAATCAGTCTGGGCTGAGAATATTTAGCACCTTATTTTGAGAGACATTGAGGGACTATTATAAAAGATTTCTCTAATTTACAGCCATTTGATCTGACATGAGTAAAAGACATGACAGAAAAGAACGGTACTTTCTAATACATTCTGAAATTAAAACTCTTAAAAGACCATCAAGATATCTATTTATTTACTCACTAGGAGACTAGACTTAATTTAAATTTAGGATAACCTTAATTTTGTGTAATTAAATAGAAATTTGTTATTTTTCCCCTGTCTGTATCACTTTGATGTATTATTTTCTTACCCCCATCAGTAAGGCAAATCACTGGTCCTTTAACCTATGTTGTGTTCAGCGTCCTTCTAGATAGGAGTAATTTGGTCTAATTACTAGTTTGTAATACTAAATAAAATAAAACCCTGGCTTCAAAATAGTTCATTTCTAATTATTAAAGTGTTGAAGAGGATAAAATATTTTTTATTAAAAAGAGAGTGCACTCTTGCACATTCTTGTGCAATACAAGTATGAATAGGGTACAGTGTATACTGTATCCCTTGGGGATTCAAGGAAATAAGTGGTTAATTCTACCTGAGAGTAAGGAGCTGGCGATCAGAGATGATGACAGTAAAGAAAAAGTAATAATAGAGTGATCTGAGAAGGAATAGCATTGATAAAAAGATAAATTGAAATGTGTTCAAATTTAGAAGTCAGAAAAATAGCTTTTGAATAAATGAAAGGTAAATATGATTGGAAATCTGTTGACTATTTTGCCTTGCATGTGTTACCTCATGTACTTTTCATCATAAGCTTATAAAATAAGCAATATTATTATCCTATGTTGCATATGAGGAAACGGTGCTAGAGAAAGATTAGGCAACTCTGCAGTGTCACAAAGCTAACACGTGATGGCGCTATATTTCAAACACAGCCTGACTCCAGTGCTCCTTACAGCCTTACTACATAACACATCCAAAAACAGATGCATGCATACATATATACATGCATACATAAAGAGAAAAATAGAGGCGTTGATAAATTAAAGAACTGGGGGCACCTGGATGACTCAGTCAGTTGAGTGTCCAGGTCTTGATTTTGGCTCAGGTCATGATTCCAGGGTCGTGGTATCAGCCCTGTGTCATGTTCTGTGCTGAGCGGGGAGCCTACCCCCTTTCTCTCTCTTCACCTCCCCCTGCTCATGTGCTCGCTCTCTCTCTCTCTCTCTCTCTATATATATGTGTGTGTGTGTGTGTGTGTGTGTGTGTATAATTGCTTGCTTATGGAAAAAATTCATAATAAAACCATCTAACCTAGAAAATAAAGTACAAATATCAAACATTAAAAAAAAAAGATAACCCTGAGGCACCACTACTTTAAATTTTGAAAGAAAACTATGCACAACAAAACCATTTGAAAAATTTAATAGAATGGATGTAAATTCATGGGCAAAATAAATTATTAAACATAACTGAAGAAGATTTAGAACACCTAAATAAATCAATGACAAGGAAATGAACTGCAAAATGCATCAGTGTATTATTAAAAAATTTGGTGAGCTGAGGATTCACTTAGGGGTAATGAATTTTATACTATTGGAAAAAAAAATTCCTATTTTGCAAACTATTTCAAACTTGAAAAAGAAGGAAAGATTCCTGATTTGTTGTATAACACTAGTGCAATTCTGACCATGAAGAAAGCATCTGTGATTATCCGATGAAGTAGGATTCATCTCAGGTCTTTTTGAACGGTTCCAGATTAAGATATCTGTTAATACAAATCATTTCAAGAGTAGACCAAATGAGAGCAACTATGATTCTGTAGACACATGCTAAAAAAGATTTTGTTTCAGAAGAAAAATAAACAGTATTCGTTCTGATTAAAGGTCTTCATAAATGGCTACCAAAAGAATTTTTTAAATGGGGATGATGGGGGACGTGAGTGGCTTAGTCAGTTAAGCGCCTGACTCTTGATTTTGGCTCAGGTCGTGATATCACAAGGTCATGAGTTCGAGCCCTGGATGGGGCTCTGTGCTGACAGCTCAGAGCCTGCTTCGGATTCTTTCTCTTCCTCTCTCTCTGCCCTTCCCCTGCTCATGCTCTCTCACTCTCAAAATAAATAAATAAAAAAAAAATAAAATGAGGAAGACTACCTCAAAACAAAATCAAACATGAAACCTAGTTGTGAGGTAAAATACATTTTTTTTCTGGAGCACCTGGATGGGTCAGTCAGTTGGGTGCTTGACTTTGGCTCAGGGCGTGATTCACAAGTTCAAACCCTGCACTGGGCTCTCTCTACTGTCAGCAGGGAGCCTGCTTCAGATCCTCTGTACCCGCCTCTCTCTCTGCCCCTCCCCAACTTGTGCGCATGCTTTCTCTCAAAAATAAAATAAACGTTAAACATTTTTTTAAAAAATACATTTTTTTCTAAAGTCTGGAACAAAATCACGATCTCCATTATTATCTTTACAATTTAAGACAATTCTAAATGTTCTACCCAGATTTTTAGAAAAAGGTTAATATTTAAAATTATAAGTATTGGCCAATGTTATTATGGCATAGTTAGAAAAACAAAAAGACCAACAATTAGAAAACTGTTTATAACTCGTAAGAAAGTAAAGAAAGGTAAATGTCAAAAAAATAAATGTAAAAAACCCAATAATTTTCTTGACACAAACAGATATTTGTTAAAGAAATATTACGTAATGAGAAGAGGTACCGTGCAGATAATGCCAAATAAATGCACAATGTATCCCCTCTTTAATTTTCCCCTAAAAATTGTTAAGTAGTAGCAACTATGTTTGTTCGATACTGTTGCTAGGGCTGTAGGTATGGAGGGCAAAGTTCAGACTCTCAAGTAATGTATATTTTAAGGTGCATTTAAGGGAGATAGTTAATACATGTATTGATCTACCATCTAATTTTAGGTAATTAATAGTACTCAGAAGAAAATCAAAGCAGAATAATAGGGTGAAAACTTACAGCAGTGATGTATTGTTATCTACTATGTTTACGGAAGACCTCCCAAAGAGCTGACATTCCTTGTGCAGAAAAATAATCAGGTTTATGTCTTGGTTTAAATTTAGATGAACATTTGATATTTGAGTAATAACATTTGGTAAACTAATGAATATGAATCGGCAATTGAGCAGAAAGTTTGAGTCTTGAGATATGAATTCAAATATTTTAAATATATAATTTTAATTTAGATATAAATATTTAAAACCACAGATTCAGTGAACCTACTTAACATAGGCTTAAACATAATGTTAATGAGGAACATGAAAGAATTACAATATATAAAAAAGTTTCCGTGTAAAAAATGAGATTTGAATAGAGATTAATTTCCCTTCCCAGATTTAAAAATTCAAAACATATAGCTACTAAGTCCCCCAAAATAGTGAATATGTTTAATGCCATTGAAATGCCAATGAGTTATTTTTAACATTATAAAATGATTCTAAATTCACATGGTAGAACAGGGGAATGGAAAAACAGATAAAATGTTTAGTACATAGAATGAAGACGAATATCCTGTAGGATATTTTAAAATTATGCTCGTTATTGGGGCGCCTGGGTGGCTCAGTCGGTTGGGCGTCTGACTTCAGCTCAGGTCACGATCTGGCACTCCGTGAGTTCGAGCCCCGCCTCGGGCTCTGGGCTGATGGCTCAGAGCCTGGAGCCTGCTTCCGATTCTGTGTCTCCCCCTCTCTCTGCCCCTCCCCCATTCATGCTCTGTCTCTGTCTCAAAAATTAAAAAAAAATTAAAAAACGTTAAAAAAATTAAAATTATGCTCGTTATAAAAGCGTGTTCATGATTCTAAGAATTAACAGAAAATACTTGGAACACAGCAGAAAGTTTAGAGACAGACTCAAGCATGGATGGTCCATTCAGTATGCATGTGGTATTTTAAATGAATCAACCAATGCACAGTTCTGGACAAATATCTTTATGTTGCCCAGTTAGCCAGTATAATTCCAGATGGTTTTGAAAGTTAAAATGAAGAAAGTGCTGAAAAAAAAATCTAAGTGAACACATATTTGATCTTAGAATTAGAGAAGATTTCCAAAAGAAAGGAACATAAAAATAAATACTAGTGAATTTATGAACGTAGATAAAAAAAAAAAAATCACAACTGAAATAATCTTAAAAGCAAACAGTTTATTGGAAAAAAATTACAATCTCTATTTCAGGATTTGGGTAAGCGTGTAAAGCAAAATACAAATGCTCCAAAGAGAAACATCCAAAGGATATAAACAAACAATGTACCAAGAACAATCATAAGTGGCCAATAAATGCTTAGAAAGAAATGTTCACCCTCAAAGACTATCAAACATGTACAGATTTAAACAGTTTACCATTACTTACTTAGCAAATTGGCAAAGATTTCAAACGATGAACACTTTCAGAGTTGGTCACATGCATAGTGACAGAAAGCATTTTCATAATTGGTAATGGGGATGTAATTTTTTCAATCTTTATAAGGGTAATGTGGCAGTTAAAATCAGGACTCTGGATATTGCATGTATATGCTTTTTAACGTACCATTTCTACTTTCTAGACTGTATTAGAAAGAAATAGTCATAGGTAAAGCACAAAGTCCTTTACAAAGATATTGCCACAGCCAAATGGTAAAAGTAGTTCACATGCATTAAGTAAGCATATGTTGTGTCACTGAATATCAAGTTTTCAAAAATGAGTTTGAATTTCAGAAATTGCTCAAGATACGTTATTGAGTAAACAAAATACACAACTACAAGTTTATCATTAAATGTATAAATACATATAAGCATGAAAAAGTTTGTTGTGTATTTCTTGTTGGGCTGATTAAAGACATTTTTATTCTGTTTTTTTTTTCACTATTTTTCTAGTATTTTATAATGACCAGGCAATAATTTTATAATCATAAACATGTCCTTAGAAGAATAAACCAAGTTTCATTGTATGTAAGACTACAACTGGGAAAAGGGCTTCAACATCCTTGTCTATGAAATAATAATCCATCTCCTGAGTCTTATGGGATTATTGGGAGCAACAAGAGACGTATAAAAAATATTTTCAGAGTGAATTAAGAGATTCAGAAAGCCAGAGACGTATGCACTCTTTTAGGATAGCAAGTTGCCACTTGGGCATTTTTGTCATTTGCTTCTAATCTTTTGCGTGGGCACCATTAATGCGCTCATTCTAGGTGGTAACCTGAAGAAATAAAACACTCTTTTACGCAAGGAGTTGACTCCCAGAAACTGGCTCTCAGTAGGACTTTGGCACTGTTTGAAGAGTGCAGCCAGACCACCCCGCGGCTTCAGGATGCAATAAGCAGGGTTTGGCAAGTGGGAAGTTTGTAAGTTATCAGTAAAAGGTTACGAAAGGTCCTGGTCCCTCAGCGATCTCAAGAGATACAAAAACACCAGTGTGTACAATCATGGCCCAGTGAGCAACAAAGTGTTTTACAGGCCCTCCAAGGCACCTTGAGGCCCAACACCGTGCTGTCATGCAGGGAAGGAAGCAGAAGGGAATGAGCAGTTGCAGCGGTTTAACCTTGAGACTGATTTACTGAGGTTAGACTCAAAACACTCCAAAGGGGCCTGCAATAGTGAGCAAGTTGAAGAACAGAAAGTTAGGCCCCTTTTGGTTATTAGAAGAATTGCAAAATGTTGCTTCTGGTGGCTGGCCACTTTCCAACAGGAATGTGATGTTTCTCCTTAGTCTAGACACATTGCTTAATGCTATGTGCTCTGTCCTGAACTGTGCTGTAATGTTCATAAGACGTGTACAGGAACTGGTGCATTTTGCTTCACAAACATAATGATTTTAGAACTATCGTGACTGTTCTCTTATGCTAAGTGTACAAATTAGCTCTAGTGACTGTACTGTGCCCTGAAGGTTTCAACAGAAAACAAAAACTAGAAGTATGGTGTATTCTTTCTGTTGTGTGAGAAATATATTTGTTTTCCTGATTCTCTACTCAGGCCTCCTTTCTTTTTAAGTAAAATGTGCGTAACAAAAGACCACAGCGTGATAAAAGGGAGCGAAGTACAGGCCTAACTGTAAGAAAAATCCAATATGAAATAAAAATAACTAAGAAATGGTAATTGTGTTATATTTATAAAATATTCAGTTATTTTTTCAAAAAAATAAATGGCTATATAATTAAGCCCTCATTTTGTTTAGAACTTCTGCTTATTTATTCATTTGTTCCTTCATTCAACTGATATATAAGTTTCCCCATTGAGTCCCTAACTTCTAGACATCATTCAATGAAAGAGATGGAAACCTGAACGGTATGCCGTCTCTAGCCCCAAAGAGATTGAGGGAAAAAATGTATAAACAAGTGATCTCAACGTGAAATAAGTGCTAATAAAAATATGTTGAAAATGCTACCCTCATTTTAATATAAAACGAAATGTACAAAGGTGATAATGTGCTAATTTTTAAATAAAAAGTCCTCCAGTACATTAGATAACTTGTATTGCAGGTCACAAATTGTTGCTTTCCTAAGTACCAGAGGGAAAGTATGGCATGAGATAATGAACATGAGCTTTTAAATCTGAAGGATTTAATTCAGGTAGTACCTAACTGAACTTCCTTCCTCTGAGTTGTGGGTTCTGTGGTTTTTGTAATGGGTATAACTTTAACTTATTTCACAAGGTTTTTTCTATGATTCTTAAAACAAAGAAAATAAAAGATATCTATATACCTTAAGAATGCATATACATTTTTACACTTAATTCAATTTGTAACAGTCTCCAAAGACTACAGAAGAATTAGCACAAATTTTAAATTATTGGATGTATTACATTACATTTTGAGATGTAACATATTACTATATCAACATTATATTAACATTATATGCTGTAATGTATTATATTACATTACAGCAAATCAGTAATTTGTATTTATTTTTGAAAAATTGTTTGGTTTGTATAGTCCTGTAATCCTAATTTCCTGGTGGACTGTGGCTTTTCTGAAAGGGAAACTCAGGAGAAAATATTGATATTGTTTTGAGGTCTGGGATATGTGATTTTGAAGGTGATTCTTCAAACACTTGAAACTGGAATTGGGCATAAATTGTGATATAAAAGCTTTAGACTGGTGGGCACAGTAAAGGGAAAATCTTGAAGTGATTCTTGAAGAGTAGTCATTAATCTTAATAAGCAAGCTATTTTGGTGGGTTCATTTTCTCTCTCAAACGCAAGTAGTTCTTGGAACAAATACTTAATTTTGTTTGTTTTCAGTAAATTTTAACATGGGGCTGGGAAGTATGTTGGTTCCTACAGCATGAGCTTGAGGGAACATTCCAGTATAAGGCTACCAATTTGGATTTTTGAGAACCAAAAGATAAGAAAAGAAGTATAGGGACATTAAATGTAATAGCAAACCAAATGTTGCCAGCAACTCACCCCCCAATCAAATTTATATATGCTTGCATACATAATATGACACATATTTGCAAGGTATGAATGCTACATGCTTATAATAGCAGTTAATGGCTTGAAAAGGCTTTATAGTGATATATGTTGGATGTTTTTCCATATCAGAAATTTAATTTCAAAGAAATAGATTACCTGGTCTGAAATTTCAAAGATGAAATCACAGAAGAGCTGCCTGGATTAGAGGTGAGGCTTTATAAAATAGGGTTGTAAGCCTGTATCTTTGTTTCCTACGTATTGTTTGAGTTATGACTTAGGGAAACAAAGTTTGGATATTAATTTCTATTTATTACTTACCCCTATGCAGGAAAGAAGCCATCAGGAGAACAAAACAAAACTCTGAGGGATAAGTAGCAATATTGCTTTCTAGATATCTACATGCCATTTCTTTACCCCCATCATTTCTTTTTCTTTTTCTTTTTCCTGCTGCTCATTTGTCATTGTTCTCTACTGCACTACTCTTTTCTATTGAGGTATGACTGACAAACAAAAAAGCTGTACATGTTTGGTGCACCTGGGTGGCTCAGTTGGTGAAGCATCCGACTTCGGCTCAGGTAATATCTCATGGTTCATGGGTTCGAACCCCACATCAAGCTCTGTGCTGACAGCTCAGAGCTTGGAGCCTGCTTCAAATTCTGTCTCCCTCTCTCTGCACCTCCCCCACTCATGCTCTCTCTTTCAAAACTAAGTAAAATTTTTTAAAGAAGCTGTACATGTTTAATGCATACACTTGATGAGTTCAAAGATAGTATACTAATATACACCTGTGAAACTGTCACCATAAACAGTGCCCTAAACCATCATTTTAAATATAATTTTTTGAGAACAAATATGGCTACTTTCAGGCCTATGTCACTAATGAAACTGGTTTGAACGTACTCTTTTGTTTAGAAGTTTCAAAATGTCCTTTTAAGGACATGGGCCTTGCAATCAGTTAAGTCTGGTTTTAACTCCTGGATCTGGCATTTGCCACTTGTCTGACTCCAGATAATTTACTTACACTTCTATGGGGCTGGGGGGATTAAGGAAAGGTAAATACTTAACCTATAGTAAATGTTGTAGGTCAAACTGAATCCCCACAAAAATCCATATGTTAAAGTTCTAATCTTCAATACCTCAAAATGCGATTTTATTTTGCAGTAGGGTCATTGTGTTACTGTGTTATAGACCAGAGAGATGCCGGTCCTTGTCTCACGGCATTGAAGAATGAATCTCGCGGACAAGAGAGAGTGAGCAAAGCAATAGAGTTTATTGAGGAAAAGTACAAAGCTCCCAAAAATGAGAGGGGTCCTGACTGGGTAGCCACTGAGGATTTCTGTCTCTGACTTCTTATTGGGACCTTATCAGAAAGTTTATTGGGACATTATCTGAGACTTCATCCGTAACACCTAGCTCGGGCAGGTGCCAAACATGTTTATCTCATCTTCTTTTTTCCCAAACACTTACAGCTGCAGCCTGCCTCCCTGAAGGTCCCTTAACTTTCCCTGCCTAACGTTAACCCTTTCCCTGTTCAGTTGCAGATGTAATAGTTAAGATGAGGTCATCAGGATGGGCCCTAGTCCAATATGACTGCTCTCCATATAGTTTCTTCCACAAGTCAAGAAATGACCAACATTTCTAGCAAGCCACTGGAAGCTAGACTGGGGGCATGAAACAGATTCTCCTTTGCAGCCCTCAAAAGGAAACAGTGTTTCAATACCTTGATCTTCCACTTCCAGCCTCCAGAACCGTGAGACAGATTTCCATTGTATAATCCGCTAGTTTGGGGTACTTTGCTCGAGTAGTGCCAGCAAGCTATAGAGTGAACTATCAGCAAAACTTCACCTTTCTGCTGGCTTTCCTCCTATCATCGGACTAATCAAACCTTGAGTTTCATAAATTGTCTTAGATAATTATTAAAATATTCGCAAAATCAAGGTAATTTATTATTATGAGCAATACAATTTCTAGTTGCTGCATGTTTCAACATTCCTATATTATTATGTCATTTGTATCTTATTGCTAGATAGGAAGAGAGGTCCCCATCATCAAATTTGTGTAAAACATCAAAGCCTTATTATGTTCTGATGGAAACTGAAATATTCTGTATTTTAAAAACAACTCATCAATTGAAAATGAATATTTATTTAAAAAGTTGATTAGATTTCTTTTATAAATGTTTTCTAAAACATAGGCTTAACTGTACACATTTTTAAGTGATTACGGAGTAATTTCAAGGCATAATCTTTGCTTTTTTCCTACACACTCTATTTGGAAAAGTGGAAACCAAAAAAAAAAAAAAAAAGTGTATTCTATTTCTTTTGCTAACCTTGAGGCTATGAAAGGAAACTCACATTTAAATTGCAACATAGAGAAAACTGGAGACCTCAGGGCTAGAGAAAGATACCAAAAAAACATTTAGAAAAATTCAAGTACTTACTGGCTATGCCAGCTGGGAAGGTTTCTTAATTGAATGGTGTTAGGCTGTTTGGAAAGCAGCAGGAACATGCTATCATATGTATAAAAGTCAACATTTCTCCAAGAGGGAAAATAAGAAAGGAACTGTTTATTTATTATATATTTTCCTATAAGATGCTTTAAAGTAGCTGTAACATACCATTTATATGACCTGAATGCAAGCTAAAGTGATAATTTTCTAAAGGACTCCTCATTGGAAATGACCTCTAAAGAAGGAAATGAAGATAGCACCTGTGAAAAACAGTGAAGGAACCCTTATTTATGTTTGTTTAAGTTTTTATTTATTTTGAGGGGGGTGGGAAGAGAGAGAGAGAGTCAGTGGGGGAGGGGCATAGAGAGAGGGAGAGAGCGAATTCCGAGCAGGGTCTGCATTGTCAGCATAGAGCCTGATGCAGGGCTTGAACTCACCAAACTTGAGATCATGACCTGAGCTGAAATCGAGAATCGTCACTTAACCCAATGAGTCACCCAGGCACCCAAGGAACCCTCATTTAAAATGGAGTTGGAAAACCCTGAAGGGGGAGCTCTTGGGTGCACGTACCACACTCCTTGTAGTTTACATAATCAGCAGGAAGAAAGGGAAGACATTTTTCACATAGGAATTTTAGCTACTGCTTTTAAGAAAGAAAGAGAGAGAGAGGGAGGGAGGGAGAAAGAAAAGAAAAAAAAGAAAAGAGAAGAGAAGAGAAGAAAAGAAAAAACATCCTTCTCTGCCCCAGCAACAAATGAACTAACCACTTCTTGTAGCCAGTGAGAAACCACCACAAACTTAAATTCTTGATCTTCAGTGACCATTTGTTCAAAGCAGCTCAATTTCCTCTTAAAAAGAAAAGCTGACCTGCCCTTTGTCTCTACGAACTTGCCCATGGTTCGCCTTAGTTTTTCCCCAATTGCAATTCCTCAATAAATTCATTTTACCAGTAAAATAACTGGCTATATTATTTTTAAGGTAGACAGCATCAAAGCATTTTGTGACATTATTACTACCTCATACCACAGAGAGAAACACAAGTCCCAATTCCCTCAGGAGTTAGCACCTTGCCTTCATTTGAGTCAATGGTACAAGCAGAACAGGCATTCATCAGGACTCTTCATTGCTTTCAGGAATATAGGAAATGGCAGTAAGATAATAAGCTCTCTGATATATTTTACTTGTAATAAGAAATGCGTATTTGGTCTTTGTCCCCATTTCTGGTGTGAAGCTCTTGGGATTTCCTAAGTGATGAGAATGATCAAGTCAATGAGGTGACTTGGAATACCCCAACGTCATTCAGGTTGGGGCCTGGTTGTCAGGAGAACCAACCATGTGATTAGAGAGTTGAAGCTTTCGTTCCCACCCCCTGACCTCTGGGGACAGAAGAGGAGGCTGGACGTTGAATCAGTTGCCAGTGGTCACTACTTGAATCAAATATGCTTATCTAATGAAGCCTCAACGAAAATCCAAAAGAACTAGGTTCAGAAAGCTTCCACCTTCCAGGCTGCTGAACACAAGGAGGTGCTGGGAGAGTCATACACCTGGAGAAGCCATGGAGGGCCCGTGCCTCTTGCCCATACTGTGCCCGGTGCATCTCTTCCATCTGGCTGTTCCCGAGTTATATCCTTTTACAATTATCTGGCACTTGTAGTGAGTAAAATGTTTTCCTAAGCTCTGTAAGCCGCTCTAGCAAATTATCTGAACCGAAGAAAGGGATTGTGGGAACCTCTGAGCTATAGCTAGGTGGTCTAGAGCACAGGCCACAACCTGGGCCTGAGGCTGGAGTCTAGGGGGATGGGCAGACTTGTAGGACTGAGCCCTCAACCTGTGGAGCCTCATGCTGTTTCTGGGAGATTGTGTCAGAATTGAGTTGAATTCCTGGCCCCGACTTCCTGGTGTCCGAGAAGTGCTTGGTGGTGTGTGAGAGAAGGCCCTCCGCCCTCAACACACACGTTAGAATTGCGCCCAGGAACTCAAAAAGACCTCCGCTCCTTTGAAAAATATATATGAGGAAAACAGAGACCCAAAAGTCATTTATTCATTTAACAAATAAGTACTGACACCTGTTCTGTGAAAGGCACGTAGCTAGGTGCAGAATATATAGTTATGAATAAAGCAAATAAAGTGTCTGCCTTTATAAAATGCATCATCTACTCTGGGAGACAAGTGATAAAAAATTACATAAACTGCGAATTCTGAACTTCTATGAAGGAAACAAAGCAGGTACTTTAATACAGGATATTAGGGGGCTGAAGGTAGGGGAAGAGTAGTTCTCATTCTTGGTCAAGACCCTCAGAAGAAGAGTGATTGAGGTTGGGACCTGACAGATGGGGAGAGGCAGGATTTACAAACAGCAGGTGAAGAGCATTCTAAATGTTAATAACACGTGAAGAAGCCTACGGTGGAAACAATTTGCTATATATTCTGCGAACAGAACAATAGGTTGAAGCTAGAGAGATAGCAGGGAATTGATCAGAGGGGACATTATAGGTCTTAAAGAAAAGTCCTGTTTTTAAGTTTAAAACAGTATTGGAATAGTATTGAAAGTTTAATGGCAGGAAGATTTTCAAGCCTATTTGTTTTTTAATTTTGGTTCCTATTTGGAGATTACTTTGAAAGAAGACTGGACTCAATGGGAACTGGTGAGTGGACCACCACAAATAAATTTTCATCTTCTTACTATCTGTTCTTTACTTTTTAGCACATTTAAAACATGAGGGTGATTCAGGTGAATCTGTTCTGGCCATCTTGAAGAATTTGAACTATTCCGTTTACGAAGCAGTCACTGTGCTTAGAGCAAAGCCCCACATTGTCAACCTAATCTCTCACCAGAGTTAAAAAACTGAACTCCTACAGAAGTGAAATTGTGATAATTACCAACTTTAGTCCTGATAATTGATAGCAGCCTATTAAAATTGTTAATTGTGTTTATTCCTATCTCTATTTTTATTTAGATGTATTTGAACAAGATGCATAAGAACAAGCCTTTTAAGCAAATGTTGTTCAAAACAAATTTAACGAGATGTGCTTTGTAGAGTGTTTTTGAATTGTGAACAAATATCTGGTGGCCAAGTGCCTATTTTCAGATCACAGATAGAAAATGCCTATGTGTTTCTTGCATTATAACTTATAATGCAAATTAAAACTTTGTAAAATTAAGTAAAACATTTAAACTTAATCAAATCAAAACAAAAGAACTGACAACTCTAAGTCTTGTTTTCCTTTAACCCAGAGTAGTGCCAATCTGGCCACTTATGACCACCTGAACATCATTCGTTTTAATACAACTCCAAAATCCTTTGGAAAAGTATATTCTCACCCATTATATACAGGTTGGTACTATCAACATGTTCCTTTTTTTTTTTTTTTTTTAGTCATTTTATCAAGATCTGATGTCTGCTTCATGCAACAAAAAAAACATAATGCTTCCAGCCTTTTTTATAGTTCGGTACTCATAGAAAATAATACAGTTTGTTCAGCTTTCTGTGGTATGTAACTGAAACTGGCCATATCTGTCTCTAGCCTCACAATGCCTTCCTCGGGCGCCCCACAGGCTAAGGTATTTTGAATCCTCTCACTCTGCTAAATTCCATGGCATAATAGTAGAGATGTGTGAGAAGCTCTGTCCTGGTAATTTCCTAGAATTACTTCAACACCAAACCCTTTTTTAATCCTTTAAATATTTACAAATATAACCTGGAACTTAGGTCCCCAGTAAGACCATTAGCAAATACTGATATGAGGATTGTGGGAAATAGCTCACGACCTTGACATAGCAACTTCCCTCCAAGCATATATGATCATAGATGACCTCTTTGTTTTTGCTTGGATTCCGACAGAGTATACCCTGTCTATTGTGTGACTATTGTGTATAACAAATTTATGCAAAATGATGTGGTACATAAGTTTAAAATTCAAGATGACTATTATAAGGGCCCACATGGTTGAGATTGTAAGGAAAAATGAAGATAATGTTTTATGGTTTGTGTTCTCACATTGATTTTGTGATGACCTACCTGGCTTTTAAAATTATGACCTGGGGCGCCTGGGTGGCTCAGTCGGTTAAGCGTCCGACTTCAGCTCAGGTCACGATCTCACGGTCCGTGAGTTCGAGCCCCGCGTCGGGCTCTGGGCTGACGGCTAGGAGCCTGGAGCCTGCTTCCGATTCTGTGTCTCCCTCTCTCTCTGCCCCTCCCCCGTTCATGCTCTGTCTCTCTCTGTCTCAGAAATAAATAAACGTTAAAAAAAAAAAAATTAAAAAAAATAAAATAAAATAAAATAAAATTATGACCTTCACCCAGTGTTTAGGATATCTTTGCTTTTTTTTCTTCTTCCCCCCCCCCCCCTTCTTTTTTTCAAAGTACCTTCACGGAATTTCTCCTGTGAGTTTTTTTTTTTTATAGATATTTTAGATGAAAAGTCAGCTTCTTTGTGGACTATTATTACTTGGCAAATGCCTTCCCTTCTCATCATTTCATTAATCAGGAGTTGTTAGGGCGCTGGCAAGCTGATAGTAATGACATTTGATCTTCATCAGATATTTACCAAGAGTCCACTTGATTTCAAAGTAGCATGGGTCTTTGGGATTCTGGCTCTGGCATTTACTCTGTGTGGTGAATTAGGATATCTAACTCAAAATTATTGTGACCAGTACATGTAATAATATGTGTTAAGGGATATAGTCAGCACCATGCCTGGCTATTTGTAATCCTTCAATAAAGTATAGCCAAAAAACTAAGAGGTGTTATGTGGCTACTCAGGTTGTCAGAATGTTACAGAGGTTAAAATTCACAATCCTTTTGGGGCATCTGGGTGGCTCAGTTGGTTAAGTGTCCAACTCTTGATTTCTGTTCAGGTCATGATCTTGCAGTTCATGAGTTTGAGCCCCGCATTGGGCTCTGTACTGACATTGTGGATCCTGCTTGGGATTCTCTCTCTCCCTCTCTCTCAGCCTCTCCCCTGCGCACTCTATTTCTTTTTTAAATAAATAAGTAAAATTAAAAAGAAAAATCACAGTCCTTTTGATGACAAGGTAGAAAATCGATTGAAGGAGAGGAAAAGAGTCTGAAAGATTCTTGGCCAAGAGATGATTAAGTGGTAATAGGAGGCATGTTTGTAGAATTGGAAGGTAGAATTTGCAAGATGGTGCGAATGACTAGATGGTCTGAGGTGATGAAATGGGACACAGAACAAGAGATCCCAGAGTCTGTCTAGGGTAACTTGATGGCTGGTGCTGCCCCTTCTGTGGTCAGGTGGAAACACCAGCTTTAATAAAATTATAGTAAAACAGGGACACTATAGATAAATTTTCGTGACAGGATCTGTGATGTTTTCCATTCTTTACAGCCTTTCTTCAGAAGACCCAAAGTGGCTGAACAGTAGACATCTATGTATACCTGCCATTTTCTGATGTTTATTCAAGTCGCTTGTCTTCCAAACTATACTATCTTTTTGGTACCTTTTTTTTTTTTCATGTTTACATATTAACTTGCTTGTAATAACTGGTAACATAAAGTGATCAAATGAAGCTTGTGATGATGGTCTATTTTTGGAGGATTAGAAAAAAAACTTGTGGTATTATGGGGAGTAGGAAGAAGAAAGACAGATGAGAGGCACTCATTAACTCTTCTATAAATCCTTGAAACAATTGTCTGCTCTCTATGTAAAAAAAAAAAAAAAAAAAAAAAAGAAAAAAAAGAAACGCTACATTCAGTTTAAAAACATAATATTGAAGAAAAGAGGAATTTTAACTAGAGCTATGTTTTAGTGAAAGCTCATGTCTGTAGCTATGTTACCCAAGTTGAAGGCATATTGGGCAAGAGTAATTGGATTTCCATAAATAGGTTTTCTTCATATTGCTCCCCGATGATAGAAATAGATTTTCTTCTTTGAAGTCATTTCTTAAATGACTATGTAACTGGTAGGATTCACATTTTAGGTTCTGTTACAGAAATGATCGAAGATATATTATTGAAATAATTCTATTCCTTCTATGAGTGCTACGTCCCTATTTCCTCTCTGCCATTCTTCAACTGTTCTCGTTTCTGTCTCTCCCTCTCTTTGGAAATATTTGGCCAAAGTTCACATACAACAAATACAAACAATATACAGTTCCTTTAATGAAGGGATGCCAATATCATGCACATAATTGCATTTCTCTTTAGTATCTACCCTTTCTTCTAACAGTTTTCCATTTAGAGGAACACCTTCATTACTTCGGAATATTGGGTAGTGATTAGTGCATCCTCGTAACCCCTAAAATATTGGTGCATGGTAGTCCCCCAAATAATAATCATAAGCGATAATAGAGAGTGAGTGTGTGCCCTCCATTCCATGCAATATAATAAGAACTTGTTTTTTGCTTGTGTGTGTGTGTGTGTGTGTGTGTGTGTGTGTGTGTTTCATTCAGAGCTGCTTCTTTGAGAATCCAATCCACTAAGGCAAGTTTAAGAAAGGGATTTGTTATGGGTATTAAATGGATTGGAGAATCATTAGGAGGGCTGAAAATATAGGCATCAGACTTTGCCATCTCGAACTCCCCAAACTTGCCACAGATTGGGATCTCCACAGGAGCTTCTTCTCCTTCCCCTCTGAGGAGCCAGCTGCTGGACTGAGAACCTGCTGTTTGGCTTGCCAGCTCTGCCATCTCATTGTCTCTGACAAAACTTGTACTCACAAAATGTGTGATCTACATTCTAACTCTTTTCCCACGCATCTCCGTTTTAAATTCAGGTCCCACAAGATGCTGTCTTGCAATGCAAGAAGGCTTGTGGAATGTGGTTAGGATTGATGACAAGTGAACAACTTGTCAGGATTTGCTACACCTTTATTAAATCGTATGCTCACAGCCATCATAACAGAGTCGTAGTAGTGGTGTCCCCATTTTACAGGTGAGGACAATGAGGCAAGACAGGTTAACATCCTTGATCAGAGTCATGCAACTAAAAGGAAGTAGAACCAGATTCGGAACCCGGACATATTGGCTCCTAAGTCTTCTCTCCGCCCATCTTGCTTTGCTGCATCTGCACAAACTCACTTCAACATGTGCCTCATGGAAAATGACAGTAATATTTAATGAGGGGGTCTTCTGTTTTGAAATCCATTTCTAGGTTGTTTATTTTTCCATGCCTGTTGGCTATAACAACAAAAAGCATATAATAATGGATGTAGAAATAGACAAGGAGACTGGAAATCTGGATTTTCATAATGGTTGTCTTCTGACCACGATCTGGGTTAGGTTAAATCATATTTTTTGGCCTCATGTTCTTCTTTAAGCAGTTGGAATAGATGAGCATATTCCAAGGGATTTTCTGTGAAATACTGTTTCTGAAGATGCCTCTCAGAAAAGGATCCTATCTGTGATCACATATAGGTGCAAAATGCTATACAATATACTATGCTTATAGAGAGTCAAAATGCATGTGGTATTTAAAAGGTTCTGAGAGTACAGCCAAAAGAAAAAAAAAAGTTGAGCTTTGCTCAACTCAGTACATCATTAAATAGATTTGGAAAAAAACTTTTTTTTAAATCAAATATGTGAAGAATACTGAGCTGCAGGATCATTGAAGAAACCTTGAAAAGGTAAATGTTTGTGGCGGTTTTTCCCAGGTACTCAACAGAATCATAGTATGCTTTAGTGAGGACTCTTAGTTGCAAAAAAGCAGGATTCTAGTCCAACTAGCTTAACTAGACAAGAAAACTCAGTAGATTTCATGAGTTTTGCATGACCATGAAAGGAAGGAATACAACAGAACCTCAGGAATGAAATAAACTCAGGCAGTAGAATAAGAACTAGATTGTCTTTATCTCCTATCTGATTCTTCTGCACGCCTAGGCATAACACTGTCTTCTCTCTTAGTCCACATCGTTGAAAGCATGGTTATAACAGATTCCAAGTTTACATGTTCTTGTTCAGTCTTCAGGGGGGTCCTCCATAAAATTTTTCTTGGCCCCAGTGTGACATTTTTGTGGAGTGAACTCATTTGCCCAGCTTGAGTCAAATACCAATTCCTGAGCATATTGCTTTTAACAAGATAAACAAGATCATCTTATAAAAACATACCAGCTCCATGTAAATGGAGCGAGGAAAAACAAGGTGATTCCCAGAAATGGGGAAGTGAAATGAACACAGAACATGACAGCTATAAGTATTTGGTCAATATAGGATGTTATTGACTGAGTAGTCATTTTAATCATTGGAAGGATTTGTTAAGCAAATTCTGATCCAAATTCAGATCCAAATCTGTGTTTATGGATTTTTGTATTTACAATGAAGTCTAAATAAGTAGTCTTGGAAAAGATGGTTAACAAGAGAGGTAACGACTGGTTCATCTCAAAGTCTTATTGTATAGCTCCTCTGATCCCAAACCACATTGAATGTAATAGAATATTTGGGAAGTACTTAACTCTAAAGATAAGTAACTCACTCCTCATGTCCTTATTTCAGACTTTGGAACTATTGCTCTAAAATTTTAAGTTGATTTTCTAGGCAATAGACAAAAACAAATGGGTGTTTTATGAGCCCTTGGAAAGCAGTCAACCACTATAGCTCTACTCCATTTTATTTCTGACTTATCAGCATCTTGGCCAGCACTGAGGAAAATAAGATTCAATTTAGCTCCTTCTTAAGGGAAGGCATTCAATTGTTAAGCCAATACATGCACTGAAGTGGATTTTGTATCAGGGATGAAATTTTTCCACATTCATATTATTCCTACTTTTTCCAGGAAGGAAGAAAAAGTTTCTCTAAGGCTTGACTTGATGCTATTAATTCCATTAAGTGAATTTAATTTCAGATAATGGCTGAATTTGTCATATTATACATATATTATGCTTCCAGGAAAGAAAATAGCCACTCTAGAATGTTTAAGACTATCGATCTTCATTTCTCAGCTTTCTTGTCAATCTTATGATTTAGTGTAACATCATTGTCCTGTGAATATACAAGATTTCCTAGAGGAATACTATCAATCACGTGTGTTAGAGAGATTATCAAAGTCTGTTTATTTTCTAGCTTCTTTAGCTCTCCTTAACCCACCCTGAAGCATTTATTCCCTTCCACTCAAGCTTTACCCCATGTTACATGCCTTTAAAAGGCTCTAGATCAGATGATTTAGGACCAAGTAAAACTGATGGACAATCCAGCTCTGATTTGAAGCTGAGTGGATGGAGCTGTACTTTGCCTTTGCTCTTGAAATAGAACCTATTTTATTTTATATTATTTTATTAGTTATTTTTAAATGTTTATTTGTATTTGAGAGAGAGTCAGATACAGAACATGAGCAGGGGTGGGGCAGAGAGAGAGGGAGACACAGAATCTGAAACAGGCTCCAGGCTCTGAGCTTTCAGCACAGAGCCCAACGCAGGGCTCTTAACCACAAATCATGAGATCATGACCTGAGCCGCAGTCGGACATTTAACTGACTTCTACAATATGTAGGAAGTATATATTGTTATTCCTACTTTAACAACCAGGAAGCCGAGTTATGATAAAATTAAGTATTTGGGCAAGGTGACAGGGGCATAAGTAACAGGGACAGGACTTGAACTTAAGACTGACACCAAAATTCCATATAAGGTATTTGAAGGAGACACTACACTTACACAGCTTCCATTAAATACTGTTGTTTTTGTGGGGTTTTTTGTTTGTTTGTTTGTTTGTTTGTTTTTAAATTTTACTATGTATGGTATCTTCTCTTCTGGGTATTCTGTGATTTGTTTCTGACTTGTTAGGTATCCTTGAAATCTAACCTTTGTAAGACCTGCTGCTGCCTTATTTTTGGTAGCTGACCTTGTTCTAAGATGTAAACTACAGCTGTGTCTGAGTCACATCACAGTTCCTGGGGTCAACTAAGTAAATTCTTATGTGCTATTGTGGAAAGTTCAAATTCCTGAACTGATGACAGCCTTTTTTCCTATGCTGTGTTTACTCATGAAGACATTACTATTTACTCCTGCTTGGATTTCCATAAGGGTAAATGCCTACAGATTTTCCTTAAGCTGACTTAAATGTGCTCAGAACACTTACATTAGCCTACGATTGGGCAGAATCCTCCACACAAACCTTATTTTATAATAATGAACACATTATTGCTTATCTCCTATAACTTATTGAATACTGTACTGAAAGTGAAAAATGAAATGGTTGTAGGGGTCCAGAATGGTTTTAAGTGTCTCAGTTGTTTACCTTCGTGATCTTGTGGCTGACAGGGCACTGCCCTTGCTCAGCATCATGAGAGAGTATCGGACCATAAATCACTCGCCCAGGAAAAGATCCAAATTCAAAACTCCAAGTGTGATTTCTACTAAATGTGTAATATTTTCACACCCTCCTAAAGTCACAACATCATGAGTTGGGGAGCATCTATATTTTTTTTTTTATTGTCAGATTCCCTTCCGTCTGCCCACTGGTCATTGTGAGTTCAAGCCCCATGTTGGGCTCTGTGCTGACAGCTCAGAGCCTGGAGCCTGCTTTGGATTCTGTGTCTCCCTCTCTCCCTGCCCCTTCCCCACCCAGGCTCTGTCTCTGTCTCTCTCTTTCTCTCTCTCAAAATTAAATAAACATTAAATTTTTAAAAATATATATATAAAAAAAACAATTTATCAAAGATCACAAGGAACAGTTCAAACCATATGAACAGAGCCAGTGAAAAAATTTATTCTGGATGCACCACAGTTGAATATCCACGGGGGATACCTGGAGCTTAGGGAAGAAGGAACAGCTGTTGACAAAGGAAATACTGCCTACTAACAACAGTGAAAACCATCATAAAGGCAGCAGGGACAGCGGAGAAAACAAACAACAACAACAAAAATAATTGTCTCAGTTGAGACCAGAAATACTACCCAGAGCAAGAGAATGTTCCGTGGTGATTGCTAACTGTTGGTGCTTATTCTTATAAGCCATGGCCCAGAGCTCATTCCACAAAACCTGCCTTATTGTTTACTTGTCTTAGTTGCACAAAGTCCTTTCTCTTTCACTGTTCATGGATTTATACCTACCAATACAGTACAGATGTTTACATGTAATTTCTTTTCTCTCAACATACATGTTCATTTTTAAACAAATTTATAAGGAGGAATGTTTCTAAAATACCCTGACAATTATATTGCCAATCAATATTAGTGTGATTCATCTCAGTGCCATTTTATTCAGATTTGAGGAGTATCCTGACCATTTTACGGGAATGAGATTTATTTTTGCCATCACAAAACGTATCCAGAGGGATTTTCCGCAGATAGGTTACATAACTAAACTCGACTCTTAAAACATGTCCTAGTAAAGTACATGCTTAAGTCACAACATTCATACTCTTTGCCATCATTTCCAAATCTGTATGGTAGTGGTAAATGTAAATAAAGTGAAAACGAAGTGTTAGGTATCGATAACATACATTGTCATATGGGACAATTTTCAAATAAACTGTCCCTCTTTTTGAAAGGCATTAGACTTAATCTAGTACTTTCAAGTTATTTTTCAGCATTTTTTTAATATCCACATATGTCATTCAGCAGTATTTTATCCATATATGTCATTTCTCATTTAGGGAGTCCGTATAAATACTGTTTAAGAGTTGCGTCCAAATAGGAGTGCTTGGGTGTCTCAGTTAAGCGTCTCACTCTTGATCTCAGGTCATGATGTCCTGTTTGATGGGATTGAGCCGGCTCTGCACTGAGAGTGTGAAGTGTGCTTGGGGTTCTTTCTCCCTCCTTGTCTCTCAACATAGATAAATCACTTTTTAAAAAATGCCCAAATAATAATTCATATTTCTGGAATGAACTGGTATGAATGTGTTGCCTTATGTAATTTATGAAGGAATCTTTACTACAGAAATAAACATAACCCATAAGAAATAGGTATTTCTATTATTATCCAAAACAAACATGCTCAGTAGAGAGCAGGGACCATATCTTTATTTAGCTTTATATGTACAGTATCAGGAATAAATGCTACCAATGAAAGCATTTGAAATCTGAAGAAAATGTTTAGTATTTTCTTTTTGCCACTTAGGACTTAGACAATAGGTACCAAAGTGTGGAAACAAGTTTCTAGGCACATCTTCCCCTCAAACAGGTTACTGTCCTCAGTTACACTGGCTGACTCTGAAGATGAAAAATGTAAAAAGCATTTGCCCGTAATTATAACTAAACCCAGTTTTACTTCAAGGCATGTACAATGCTTCCATGACCATCTTTTAGTTCACAAATGTTATATTTATCTATAAACAACCCAAGGTGTTGGTTTGCCACTTGTAAATTATGTTAAAATATCTTATTTCCCTAAAAGATCTTAAGTTCTGGAGAGAAAGCACCGCCTTGTACTCATTTCAGTATATCCCTTTTAAGATCTAGTGCAGTCTTGAAAACATAGATGGCAACAGATATTGATAAATGTTAACATTTTTTAAAAATTTTTTAAAGTTTATTTCTGAGACAGAGAGAGAGATGGAGCACGAGTGGGGGCAGGGCACAGAGAGAGAGAGAGAGAGGGAGACACAGAATCGGAAGCAGGCTCCAGTCTCTGAGCTGTCAGAACAGAGCCCGCCACAGGGCTTGAACTCACAAACCGTGAGATCATGACCTGAGCCAAAGTCAGTCTTTCAGCTAACTGAGCCATCCAGGTGCCCCCAAAACTGTTAACATTTGTACATTTACTTAAACATTTATTGAGCACTGACCATATGCCCAAGTACTATTTTAGGCACTGGGGATGCAGCAGAGAATACATGATGCTCTTGTGGCATTTACGAGTGATCAGTTCATTCACTCATTCAAAGATATTATTGAAGACTGATTAGATACCCGAAACTATACTATCACTGGGGAATATAAGAGTGTAAATTCAGTCCATTTCCTACCTTAAGGAGTTTTCAGTGTAGTTGAAGAAATAACTAAATAGACCGTTACACTTCACAGCTGCAACAGAAATAAATACAGGGGTTTAGGAAACACATGTGATAGGCCCCTAATCCATATCTGGGCAGAGGCAGCAATAAAGAAATTCTCCCTGGAGGGTGTGATACTTAGGCTGGCATAGGAAGTACTGGGTTGCTTTGCAGGTGGGGACACTGGAGAGGGTGGGAGTGGGAACTGGTAGTAGAGGGTCAGAGGAGAACACTGAGACAGGGCATGACCCATCACTGCAAATGAAAGTAGTTCAAGATGAATGGATAATCAAAAAATAAAAGTAGCATGTAAAAAAAGTGACGTTGCAAAGGGGAAACTGGAGATGAGACAGCGGAGACTTTTGTACACCCATGTCTAGAGGGAAATTGGGAGTCATTCTGATCAATGCAGCCTGAATTTTAATAAACGGCAGTCTGAGGCTTAAATAAAAATGTAACTTTTCTCAAATACTACAAATATTTTTTGAACAAGTCTTGTGTTTAAGGCATTACTCTAGACCTGTAGAGAACAGAAAAATAATGTATCAATAACATTGTCCTCAGGAACTTTGCAGTTTATTAGAGGGCATGTGCTAAGTACACAAATAAGTACATAAATGATGAAATACAATCAAAGCCCCAAGAAAGATCCGAGTTCGAAAGGCCAGAAAGAAGTCATATTATTTTGATGAAAAGAGGAAACTTCAGGGTTGTAATTGAATCAGGGCTGAAAGGATGGGTTTTATTTCGACAAAGAGGATTAGAGTCGGAGAAACTGTCATCACCAATGGCAGTAATGTGGAAAATTGCACAGGAAAGGTCATGAATCAGCCAGAAGTCAAGCGTTGGCTTGAGCGTATTAAAGTGTGTTGAGGTTGGTTAGCTTTGAGGTTTTGTTTTTGTCTGTCTTCTGTCAGGACGGCTCTGCCTCAGATATTCGCAAAGTTGGCTGCCTGTGGTCATTCAGATCTTAGTTCCAATACCTGCTCCAGAGACCAGCTCTCCCTGGTTACCTGTCTACAATGGCAACGTCTCTCTCCTTTATCTTCCATCATATCATCCTGTTCTATTTATTTTTGTTATCTTTTTTTTAATCCTTGATCTCCCTTGTTTATAATATAAGTGGGATGAAAGTAGGAGCCTTGTACATATTTTACTAGTATCAACTGAGCATATGTAATAGTCTCTCAATGCCTATTTTTTGAATGAGTTAAACAACTGGCTCAGTTGATAAGATCAGCAAATATTTTGAGACCATAGCAGAGAAAACTTGCATGCCAGGCAGATCGGATTGCTAAAACCATGTCCATGGACTTGCCGCAGGAGTGACTTGACTGAAGTTCTGTTTCTGGATACTTGGAAACCATAAGGAGGTTGGACTCAATACTTGAAAGACTGGAAGGGAAGGAAACATCCAGAAGATGCTGTAATGTGGTTAAAAAAAAAAAAAGAAAGAAAAGGAAAAAGAACAAGCATCACAGTGAGAGTTGTGGCTGCACAATTAGGGAGGAGGAGACACGGGCAGCTAGAACTGCCAGATTTGGCAACAGATTCATCATGTAGAGCAAGAAAGAGTTGAAGAGGACTCTCAACTTTCTGGGGCAAATAAATGGGAACATAGTGATCCCAGGGCTAGTTTGAATGTACACCGTTGACCAGACATCCAGAAGATGACATCCTTTTGGAAAATCAGCTGTTGAGTCCAGGAGAGAGAGAGGGCTGACAATTGATTAATGAAAGTGTCTCCAGTCTCACCCCACCCTCCCCCCATAGCCATTCTGCCAGTATGAGAGCCTCTCGCATGTAGCAAGAATTCAGCAAAATGCAGGAGTTCATGGCACTCATTACTCTCTTCACTACATCATTTTTTTTTTCAACTGACAGACACATTTAAGCTTCTTAAGCTCAAGATGCACAGTGTGATAGCACACTCTATGCCTCCCTGCCCTAGCAGGTCACTTTTTCTTAATGCAAAGCCATGCTCAGCCAGGTACAACCCCATACAGGTGCTCTTTCACATTTCCTTGGCACTGAGGTATTTTGGTTCCGTTGCATTTACTTGAGATTTTAGTAGAATTTCTTCTTGCTGGAGACATTCATTATGTTCCCAACTATTCTTTCCCTCTATGCCCTGCATTTCTTTCTACTCAACTCCACTTTCTTTATCCAGAAATGTGTTACTTATTGCTCTGTTCTAACCATACACTGTATTTATATAAAAGCGCTTGTGCAGTTTTGAAACAAAAGATTGATGTGAGACACTGTTTGTACCTTTAACGATATTGGTGATCTGCAATCCCAAAGACTGAAGAGCCTTTGGGTAGAGCTGTCTTAATATAGCAGATAAGATATAGTCTCATTGTTGAAGAGAATAAGAATAATTCCTTCCTTCTTTTAATGACCTCGGGTAGGATGATATTTCTGAGACTGAAGTGAAAAAATAGCAAGGCCATAATCCGAAATCAGAAATGGGTGAGTTTATAAATTAGAATATGGAGGAGGCAGCACAGAGCTAGGAAAAACACAATAGTGTTGGTGAATAATGATAATGCTGGTAGCTAGTATTTATTATGCTCTTACCATGGACCAAGAGTAGATCTAACCACTTTATAGATGTTACCCTTTTAAGATTCAATAGTGTCCCATTATTTTAGTGTCCCTTGAATAGTGGAGGATTCAATATTAGAAAGGCTAAGTCACTTGTTTCAGGTCACACAGCTAGCATGTAGATATGGCTGGTCTGTTGGATTTCGTATTTCTAAACCTTTAATCAGCATGCTGAAGCAAGCCAGTTGTGCACACGTACACACACACACACATTTCAAAAAGGAATGACAGGCAAGTGTTTCAAATGCTGCACATAATCAATGAAAATAACAGAGGGAAAGGTCACTAGGTTTGGTAATTTAAATGTCATTATTAATCTTTGAGAGAGAAGTATTTTTTAAAGAGAGGGAGTGATAGAGATCAGATTGTGTCCTATAAAAAGAAAATAATTTTTTTTAATAAGTAGGAGATTTTAGGAAAGTGAAAACAAATAGTGAACCAAGTACGCAATTCAAATTCTCAATTGCCTTTTCATTCCAAATTTTCATTATATGCAATATGCAAAAAAATACACATTAATAAGGTTTTAGTTGATAAAAAAACTTTCAGAGTACTTTCAATCTTTTAATCTTCATAAAGGGGAGAGAATGATTATCATTGGCTAGCTAATTTAAGCTGCATGCTAAAGGGCCTGTGTTCTGTTGAGAACAAAGTTTAAAAAGAATAACAAGGATTTTTTTTTTAAATGAAAGTCAACACTGTGCAGAGGGTCCACCATCTATCTTAATTTCTGAGGTCACAAGCTATATTCAATTGTAATTCAAGATAAGGCAATAGCATGACCTTACAGGTGAGCTGTTTCAGTCCCTGAGATAACCTTGTATGTTTCTTAGTCTAAATGTTAACACTTTAAGTAATAAGACCCTGTGTTGTCAGAATTTTGTTACAATAATTATTTCTCAAAAAATGAAATTCATGTTCATTTTAGATGTGGAGAACTTTTAAAAAGCAGTATCTGTTTTTTGATGCTCGTTGATAGTTTATGGCACATAGAGTAAGCTTAAATGTCATTGGACCTATATTTACATAAAATTCAATCTTCTTTCTTTGGGGAGATGTGAGACATTCATTGGGTCTTAAATTTGCAAAAGATGCTGGTTCCCCAAGACAACAGTAATGGCAGATAAATTGGGTTTTCTACTCCACAACTCCCCATAGGCTCCTGCTAAAATGCAGAGTGGAGTGGCTGCCTTGGAGAATTTTCTTGCTAAAGTGCTTATTTCTACACTTCGTCACTTGTAGGAAACTCTGCCATGAATTATGCAATACAGAAACTTAAAAGACTATCTTAACATGTAACTATGTTTTAAAGATTTAGCAGTATATAAATACAGAAATAGTGTTTTATACAAAAGTTAGTCATTGAATAAAGCAAAAATGTGTAATGGGTTAAATATGCATATGTACTTATAATATTTCTGACAAAAAATACTTCTTGGTGGGAACATATAAGTTATTATTTAACTTGTATGTAACCTTGAAGACCCAATTTATATACCTTTAAAACTATCCAGGGCTCAATGGAAACAGAGGTAGAAGAATAAATAATGACCATTTATTGCTGTGTTACTGATTGGCAGGTCTGGGGAGAAACAAATACAACTGAATTCAAATGAATACTGCATTATATTACATTCCAATAAATTGTACTAATAAATAGCTAATTGTACTTTACATTTTATTCCGTTGTGGCTCAATGCCAAATTCTGGAAGATAATTAGTTCTTTGAATAGGCATGGAGCACGAACAATTGAAAGTATCATTTTAATGACTATTGTAAAATCAGGTTTTTTGTTGTTACCTTTTATTTAGACAGAAAATCTCATTGGCCTTCAAGAACATATTCATATTCATTTCCTATTTATTGACACCCACAGATCACTTAGGTCAATGCTACATGATCAGCCTCAAAATGAGAGGTGCTGCTTTACTTTATTTCCATTTATAAAAGAGGAAAATACATTCCTGATAATGTTATCATAATTGGATTCTCACCTGAGCGTAGCTTTTAAAAGTTATTGTTCTATTTATTTTTCCAAGCGTTTAACTCTTTTGTGCTCTTCCTTCCTCACCCTTTTCTCCACTCTATATATTTGCTTGCATAAATATCGTCTCTGGCTTAGCCACTAAAAGCAAATCGCTTTCTCTTTGTACTAATTAACCACAGGTTCACAAATGGCATATTTATTGTCGGGTGGGTTTATGCTGAAAACTCATTTCATCATGAACATGCATCAAGTTCTGTACTTAATTTTTTTTTTTTTAATTTTATTTCAAGGGGCCCCTGGGTGGCTCAGTTGGTTAAGCGTCTGGCTTCGGTTCAGGTCATGATCTCACGGTTCGTGGGTTGAAGCCCCACGTTGGGCTCTGTGCTGACAGCTTGGAGCCTGGAGCCTGCTTCGGATTCTGTGTCTGCCTCTCTCTCTGCCCCTGCCGTGCTCACACCCTCTGTCTCTCTCTGTCTCTCTCTCTCTCTCTTTTTCTCAAAAGTAAATAAACATTAAAAAAAAAATTACACTTTATTTAAAAACTTCAAGTAATGTTTAAGATTGTGTTATAATACTTGAGTTGTCTCATTTAAGCCTGCATCTCACCATTATCTCCTCTCCATTATATATCAAAAGGTTATCTTTAACAGACAGGTGTCTCAGTTTGTATAAGAGTCAACAGACTTCAGTCCATCTTGTCTACTTCTGTTCCCTGTTTTAAGCATAATGTTGGTGTTCACAACAACTATATTTTTATTTTAACATTTATGCATGCTAAACAAAGAAATTCTTGTTAAACCCATGAGGTGTTTGCCAACTGTTCTGTCTCTCTGCTTTTGATACCCTGGTTTTGCTTAAACTACTTTCCTCTCAAAACTTCTGCTCTGTAGTACAGTTCCTTTGCAGGAATGCTATTGCAGTTTATGTTTGTTGTAGCTTAGCTAAAATTAATTTTAAAAGACTCATCCTGTAAATGTCCTTTATTAAATACTCTCGTCTTTATCACAGACATTGGAAGAGACAGGTAGTGAAGCCGAAGGGAATTTTCACTTGTATAAACACGTCTAAAACATTTCCTTATTTAGACACATTTGTGGTTTTGTTCAGCATATAAATGTGGCTTATTACGATGGGCTCAGAATATATATCACATTTGAAATTTGAAAGTACTTATCAGCCCATAGTCCACTTCATCCAGTATCCACATTATAACCAAGGAAGCTCAGTGCAGTCATTTTGAAGTTTGCTTCACCATTTGCAGATCAAGTGACTGGGTGAAAGATTCTCATTTTGAGTATCAGATGTGTAAGCTTGAATGAAGTTCTGTAGTAGTTGAACAATACTCACCATTTATATGGCCTCATGACATTGTTAATATGCTGACTTAAAAAAGAAAGGCACAGATTTATCTTCCAGTGGTATTTCCAGAGTCTGAAAGTCCTTCTTAGGACTTTTTGTGCTGAATTTAGGAGATTATTATTAAAATATGTTCCTGTGTGAGTAGAAGGAGAGTAAGAGCATAGTTTTTTTTTAATGAAGAAGGTAGTGGCAGAATATCTGAAACAGGGGTTATTACACAAGGACAAAGTGCAGTGCAGTAATGCAGGGAGAAAGGAGAGCAAAAGCAGCTGGGGCATCATGTTTGGATAAAGAGGAGGTGGAATTAGAAAGAAACAAAGATCTTTCCAATGGATGAGGGACTTTCAACCTTTCATGTCAGTGATTATCCAAATCCATGATCCAAATTATATAATTCTTCCCAACCCTGAAAATACATTTTAATCCTTTCAAATAGGATTATTTTTTAAAAAAATTAACATTTATTTATTATTGAGAGACAGAGAGACACAGAACGTGAGTGGGGGAGGGGCAGAAGAGAGGGAGACACAGAATCCGAAGCAGGCTCCAGGCTCTAAGCTGTCAGCACAGAGCCCGATGTGGGGCTCAAACTCACAAACTGAGATCATGACCTGAGCCAAAGTTGATCGCCTAACCAAACTGAGCCACCCAGGTGCCCCTCAAATAGGATTATTTTAAATAGAGGAAAACCAACTTAGAAGTTTCTTTTTTGAGATCATTGTGCTTTCTTTGCATCAGTGTGTTTTTTGATAATGCATGGTCCATTGTCTCATCGTTTTTATTACTGTTTGTTCTTTCTAAGATATAATATTGTAAATATGTCAGTGTAATGGTTAAAAAAATAAGCATCAACACAAACATTGAAATAATCTGGGTAGAAATAAGAGCTTAAAGAATTAGTCTCAGGAATGTATTTTTAAGAATATTCCAATTCGGGATGCCACAGGAAAAATTACTATGTCATTTTTGCTTAAATAAAAATATTTGGAGACTAAGACAGATGAAAATAAACTAAATGAAAAGATATCCTGTGAGGGAAAATTGAACAAATCAGTCCAAAGTATATTTCTCAAAGTATACTCTACTATGAAATGTCTGAAAGAGGCTGAGATCTCATTATCAATATTTTAGGGAATCCAGAGGACAGAGGAACGTGTTAAAAAATGCAGACTTAAATTACAAAACAGAAAATTAAATGTCTCCAACAGATAAATGCTAGGAAGGGCTTGAGGGGAAGAAAGGCAGCTTGGCAGGGGAAGAGAGGAAGGGAAGGAAGGGAAGAGAAGGGAGGAGAGAAAAAGGAGAGACTTCCTAATTAAAGAGACTTAAGAATAATTACACTGCGGGGATTTTAGTTTGATTCTGATTCAAAAGGACTAATTGAACATTGTCTGTGAAGGGATGTATGTCAGATAAAATATCTGTGAAATAATTATTAGAAGTCTGATCACTGATATTTATTACTAAATCACTATTAATGCTTTTCCGGTGTGACGAGTGATGTTGTGGTTTGTTTTATTTTTTAAGTTTTTGAGGTAAGCAATGAACAAGTCAGATTTTCCATGAGTCATAACTCTTAAAGATGGGTAAAAGGTGGATGGGAGTTCATTTTACTATGCTGCTTACTTTTGCATTCATTTGAAAATTTCCAGAATACTACAGTTAAATATATATGCCAATTTTAGATTATATTGAAACACTTAAGTTATGAAAATACAGTCTGCCTTATTTTTGATGGGCAGGGAGAATCACACCTTTATTTTCTGACTTCTTTTTTTTCTTATAATTTTTAATTCAGTTAATTAACATATACTGTTACATTCGTTTCAGATGTACAATATAGTAATTCAACACTTCACACATCACTCATGCTCATCATACAAGTGCCCTCCTTAATCCTCATCACCTATTTCACCTATCCCTCCACCTCCCATCCCCTTCCCTCTGGTAACCACCAGTGTGTTCTCTATAGTTAAAAATCTGTTTCTTGGTTTCTCTCTCTGTCTCTCTCTTTTTCCCCTTTTGCCCATTTGTTTTGTTACTTAAATTCCACATGAGTAAAATCATATGGTGTTTGTCTTTCTCTGACTGACTTATTTTGCTTAGCATTATACTCTCCAGCTCTATGCATGTTCTTGCAAAAGGGAAGATTTCATTCTTTTTTATGGCTAAATAATATCCATATATATATATATATGTATTTATAATTTATCATTCATATATATATATAGGAATATATATACCATTCAAATATATATGTGTATGTGTGTGTGTGTGTATATATATGTATGTGTATATATATGTGTGTGTGTGTGTATATATATATATATATATATATATATATATATATTCCTCAATCTATGGACACAGGCTGCTTCCATATCTTGTACTGTAAATAATGCTGCTATAAACACTGAGGTGCGTATATCCCTTTGAATTACTGTTCTCGTATCTCTGGGTAAATACCCAGTAGTATGCTTGCTGGATCATAAGGTAGTTCTATTTTTAACTTTTTGAGAAAACTCCGTACTGTTTGCCACAGTGGCTGTACCAGTTTGCATTCCTACCAACAGTGCATGAAGATCCCTGTTTGTCCACATCCTCACCAACACCTGTTGTTTCTTGTGTTGTGGATTTTAGCCATTCTGACAGGCGTGAGGTGGTATCTCATTGTGGTTTTGATCTGCATTTCCGTGATGGTAAGTGGTGATGAGCACCCTGTCATGTGTCTGTTGGCCATCCGTATGTCTTCTTGAGAGAAATGAATGTCTGTTCATATCTTCTACCCATAAAATACAGCCTACTTTAGAATCACCATTTTCCTAAGGATGATCCCTTTTATAAAAGAAAAAAAGTGACTTGAGAATTCACAAATATTCTCCCCTCAATTCTTCATGTTTGACAAATAGTCTTTATAACAAAATATTTATTGATATGCATGCATACATGTACATTGACTAAATAAAGATACACACATGTACATGCATTACAGAACAGTCTCTAACCATTAACAATTACTCTGAAGAAGAAAAAAACAAAAAACTTTAGAGATGTCGAACTCCCCCAGGGAGATAATCACATTGTACAATGCCTTCAATATCAAATATGATAATTATAAAGTATCTCTAAAATATTTTAAGAGAACATATCAGATGTATTCTAACTTAATTTCTTCTCAATTTTATATTTTCTGTTCTTTGTTTCAACTTCTTTGTGTCCAAATTCTGGAACACTTGGAGTATATTGCTCATGAACTTCACAAGACCTCATTCTTGATGAAGCAGGGTATAATGTAATAAAAATCATGTCCCATTTATTTCTTTCTGTACCTGGTGATATTTTGTTATTCATTTTCATAACCTTCTTAAAGTTTAGATAGTTAAAATCATTCCTGTATTTTATGTGTTGGAAAAGCAAAACAAGGACAAAAGGTGCCCAACAAAATGAGTGTTCATGTTTATGTCCTCACCTAAGAACATTTTGAGGATCAATATAGAACTTAAAAAATATATCTGAGAAATGTGCTTCAAGTATAAAATGATAATAGCAATCTCGGTGCAGGAGCTTCATTTGCTTTGTCTTTTAGGCATGAAAAATCCCTTTATATATAATTATGTTTTTGGTTACCAAGTTGATCATAGACACAGATTAGTAAAGATTGCAGATTCTGACAAAGCATTAATAGAACATTTTTGCATTATCTTTTCAGAACAATTCCTGGGTAATATTGATAGAATGCTGCCTAATCTTCTTATCAGACTTTGGCTTTTGCAATTTGCAGTAAAGGGGCATGCTTTTCAATCTATAAGTTAAATATAATGCTGAATGTACCATCACGATTTGAGGACACAAAAAGAGAATAATTAAGTTGGGACTGTGCAGAATGCCTGTCCCCAGAGGCTTTGGTAAGAGAACCAGATTGGCTCTGGAGTAGAGACAAACGATGATACATTCAAGTAACAACATTGTCATTTGATGCATTGTTAATTGATACAGAGGGAAACAATATAATTCCGGAACATGCTTAGATATATACTTAGAAAGTAATTTCTTGTACTTGAGCTGTTATTGTCTGATAGTTCTTGTGCTGTCTTCTGTCAATGAGAAAAACCTAGCTGCATGTCACTAGCTCTCTTAAAGTGTGCCTTTACGACTCTTGCATTTTACGTTTTGATTAATAATGCTTTGACTGTTTCAAAGTATCACAGTGTTTTCCTCTGTTTTTTTTTTGTTTTTACAATACTTGGCTCTTTAAACTTTTGGTGGGGAGAGGCTCATTTTCAAGGAAGCAAAATAAGACGGCTTAGAGAGATAAGACAAGATAAAGGAGATGACATTTTATGAAATTCTATCTGGAGTCCCATATTTCGAGATGTGTCTCTATATGAAAACACTTTTATCCATGATTGAAGGTTACAAGGATAGCACCATAATCTGAAGAAGGAAACTAAAAATGCTAGGGAGCTGACATTTGGGTGAGCGAGGGGTCACAACATGCTACAATAGTGGCAGATCTCCTCACAAGATGGCGTTCATGGTTTAGTAGCTGGTTTTAATTAGTATATTCAAAATCTACACAGTTGACACTATCAGACACAAAACAGATACAGGAATGTTGCATATATGATTGTGATTTAATATTCTATAGTGTTTCAAAATCTAGTATATGTCCAACAGTTACATGCCTTTTTTCATTGAAACATTCAATTACATTGAAACATCCAATTGCATTGAAACATTAAATTACAATATTTAGGGAGTATATTATGTATGCAGTGTATATAGTACTACAGTCTCTTCTTGGCTGCACACTGGCAGGTACTCATGCCCAGCCAGAGAAATGGAATGAATGGGAAGTAGGTCACCAATTCTAATCTTGAATGTGGAAAGGGAGAAGAAGAGAGACAAGATCCCCTAGCAGTCAAAATATGAATCAAAGCAAACCCAGGCAAGACCCAAACCTTTAGAATAGTGGGTCATGTTTCTTCGGGTGGTGGGGGGCGTTTTAATAGCTGATAGAGCTCACTCCTGAGCTCTGGTTTTGAGCTCTGATTATTAGTGAATAAGACTTTTTTGAGGATAAAACTGTTATTAGATCCTTTGCTGGAATCATCATTGATTTATCCCAAAATGTCTTATATTCTAGTTCTTATTGACAAGATTGACTCCGATAAAGAAGTACCTGTGCCTATCACTTAACATAAATCATCACATTGGGTTGATGGCTAAAGAAATTAATCAGGAGCAGATATTAAATCTGAGGATAATTGATTGGAAACCCCAATAAGAGATAAATATGGATCTACATCCTGTTCTGTTGTGATAAATTAAGGTGAAAACTATGAAATTTTGTCTCTGAATTTGACACAATTTGGATATTTTTATATTATTTCTTGAACTCCTACAGTTTTTCTTTCCCATAAAATAATGGGACTATAATAAATGGCGGCTCTTCTTCTAGCTTGAAATTCTCTGGTCTGTTTGTCAAATAAATAATGTTTTAAGAAATTTTATGTTAGAGAATAGCATCCCAGTGAGTACTGTTTCAGAGGCTGTTGATGGTTAATGTCACTGTTTATAATTTACATCACATTTACTTAAATTTCAATATCTAAAAAAGATCGGTTTTTGACCAATACGTCATATGTATAAGCATATGAAAATGCAATCTATACAGCACATTAAAACCATGAAAATTCATTTTATAGATCTGAACAGTTCCTGATGACATCAAGAAATTTATCAGTCTTCCCTCTTCTGCATGTGTGTTACCTGGCAAAGCCTGTGTCTAATACATCTGCAAGATACTTAACTACAGGATATCTTCTGTAACCAGATCACAACTTTACAAATTGGTTAAATTTTAATGAGCAAATCTCTTACCCAATCTTCATTACTTCTACTCAGAGACTCTTACATACTGAACAAAACCTACATCTCTTATGCTAAAATTCAAGGTCCTTTCCAAATCTTTCATCCTTGTTCTCCTTTCAGTTTGGTTTCTTGGCTGAGCTCTGGCTTATTGAAGGTTTTTATCCTTATCAGAACCTTTCCATCCTAGTGATTTCATACGTTTGCCTGTTTGCTGTTTGTTTAATGCTTCTCTGGAGTTTTCTTATATTAGTTTTTTTAATATATGGACATGCACATGCTATTAAGGTTTTGACCAAAGCCAAGGGCAATATAATAAATAGATCACTGGTTTTTAATTAAAGCTAGATAGAAATATGTATAAAAATTAAATTACTTTTTATATAAATGCCCTAAACAAAATTATTCTCCCATAAATAGTCTTCTTTCCCATCAAGTCCAGAAATATGCAAAGCAGATCATCATTCCCCTGGAATATGCATTAAACTTGCCTTTTACCAAACATCATAGTACTTTTTCATGCTCTCTATATTCTTTTAATGTCTTTAAAATTAGTCTCCTGTTTTCCCAGTCTCACTATCCCTGCCTTAATCATGTCTTTCAACACCGCTTTTTAATTTTTATGGGCATTTTGCAGTGTTGACTACAAGGTTTTTATTCGCAATCTGGGCGAGATCAACTCCATTTTCCACACATACATAAGAGCATATTTTCCAAGATAGAAATATTATCATGTTACGTCAAAATTCTTCAGTAGAACCCCACTTATTTCTGTTGTAACATCCACATGTTTTAGCATGGAGGACAAAGAAATCGATTCATTTTAGAGCTTGATCCATCTATGTTCATGCATCCTATGAGAGAGAAATGTCTACAGTGCTTTGACTATCCTATACCCCCTGAGTTTACACATACTGTGCCCTATTTTTCACCACCTTATCCTCTGCCAAATTGATAAATTAATGTCCACTAAATATCGTTTAAGTTCATTATTTTATTTTATGTGAATAATACCAACGGTCTTATTTACTTAACAGGTTTCTTGGGATATATTCATTCTTTTACTCAGTCTTACTCTAAACAAAGAGACTTGTATTCTTTGGAGACACTGTTACTATACTGGCCTTAGCTCTTCAGCATAAACAACTGGAAAACCACACATACTCTGTGAGCAAGTTGATATCAGACATTGGAACACTGGAATTGCCAGACTGTGGCTCCCTAAGGGGGAAAAATCAAACAAAGTGAGCCATACAGCCACCTCAAAATTCTGCCTTAAGACACTTTTTACAGAGAGAAGAACCTGAAGCACGGGAGAGCAATCTCAGTGAACTGAAAAGACAGAGATATAGAGGCTGAGTCAGCTGGAATTGATTGTGGAATGGAAAAACCTAAGTAGCTCAATCCCAGAGTTCAAACTGTGCTGGAGATGTGATTTCTGACAAACCATTTGGAGAGAGCACAGTCAAACACCAATACATTCATTGGAGACCTGAGAAGGGTTACGCCCTGGCAATATGTTTAAACTAGACCTAGAGAAATGCTCCTCTCAGTGGACTATAATATAATTGAAAAATTATCCTCACTAGTACCAAACTGATCTTTAAGTTGCTTAACTAAGGGCCCAAACAAAGTTCAAAACTATTCAAAGAATACAAAACCCAGACACTCAACAATGTAGCATTTATAATATCCAGAACAATTTTTTAAAGGAACTAAATAGCCAAAGAAGCAATAAAATGTGACCTATAACGGGTAGAAAAACAGTCCATAGAAACACAGAATGCAATTATAAATGGCATTGGTGAAAAGAATTTTAAAATAGCTGCTATAAATACACTCAAAGATTTACAAAGATGTATTTCTTTGATAAAGATAATAAAGAACGAAATGGGATTTCTATAGTTTAAAAATCTAATAACTGAAATCAAAAATTCACTGAATGGGTCTAATAGAAAATTAGACTCTACAAGAAGAAAAGGTCAGTTAATTTAAGAATAGAAGTATATAAACTACCCAACCTATAGCACAGAGAGAAAATAAGATTAAAAAATCATGTACAAAATATTAGGGAACTGTGGGAAAATATCAAGATGTTCCACATTGAAGTCTCAGAAGGACACGAAAGAGTGGAAGTAAGGGCAGAAAGAGATGTTTCAAGAAATGATGCCAGTTTTTTTTTTCCCCAAATTTGACATAAACTATAAACTCAAAGATCCAAGGATATTAACGAAATCGAAGGAAGTAAGTCTGAAGCAAACCACACCTAAACACACCATAATCAAAACTGGTGAAAAGGGGAGATTAAAAAAAGATAAAAGGAACAAGGGATAAAATACACCTTCCCTGCAGGGAAACAAACAAGTAAATTGCAGACCCTTGGTCAGAAATCATGAAATTCTGAAGTCCGTGGAATATCTTTAAGATGCTGAGAGAAAAATCAAAATTGTTAACCTAGAGTTCTCTATACAGTAAACCATATTTCAAAAATGAAGGAGGGTATAAACTTTTTTGAGGGCACATAAAAACAGAGAATTTGTCTCTAGTAGATCTGTATACAATATGAAATGTTAATAAGATTTCTTCAAGCAGAAAAGAAATGAAAAAGAGTTGGAACTACAGAATAGCATATTTAATGTGAAGTATTTTAGCAACTATAAATATAAAGTTAAAAGTTCATTTCCTTAAATTTGAAATTTCTTTAGAAGACAAGTGTTGTAGAAAGCAAATATATTTTAAAGTTTGTGACATAGGTAGGGTAAAAATAAAACAAAATAAAGTCAAACCCAAAATGGAATTATGCTATTTGTAGATCTCTTACCTTCTATGCAAAATGGTGCAGATAATAGGCAAATATTATTTTAAAGTATACTCTGTAACTTAAAATTGCATTCAATAAACTCTACAGCAAACACTAGAAAATGAAAATATAATAAACCAATAATAGAAGTAAAATGGAATCGTAAAATATTTTCAATTACCAAAAAAAGAAGGAAAGAAGGAAAAAAGAATAGATGGGGAAAAGTAGAAAAGAAAATAGCAAAATTATAAGGCAAAATGTAACATATTGTAAGTAAGTGGAAATGATCTAAATATTCCAAATAAAAATCAGAAATTGTCAGACTAGATATAAAATAATACCAAGTATACGTTGTTTACAAGAAACAGAATTTCAATATAAAGATAATAATAAAGTGTAAAATGATTAAAAAGTTACACCATGAAATATTGATCAAATAAAGGCATACTAGCTATATTAATATCAAAGTACACTTTGTAAAAACCAATATTGCCAGTTATAAAGCCATGTTGAATGGTATTTATACTATGAAGACTTGGTAAGATTTTTGAAACATAAATACACATCTTTTAAAATTTGAGGAAATTTTTGGTCACCATATTTACACATGCTTTGTCTGTTTCATTCTCCATCCATTTGGGAGTCCAGTAATACATCTGTTGGACCTTTTATCCTGTAGGTTTCTGAGACTGTCCTTACTCAAGTTTCTCTCTTGTATAAATATCAAGTGATGTCTATTAAACCATTTTCATTTTTACTGATACACTCCTCTGTCCTCTCCATTTTGATATTGACTTCATCCAGTGAAAATTAAATTTCAGACATCATATTTTTCAGTGCTAAGTTTTCTATATGGTTCTTTTTAAATTTTCTGTTTCTCTCCTGAGATTTTTGTATAATCTTCATTGTGGGCATATTTTCTTTTATGTCATAAAGCATAGTAATAACAATTATGTTAACTCCTATGTCTGCTAATTCCCACATTTGGGTCGTCTAGGGATTTTCTTCTGTTAATTTTCTGGTATCTTAGAAAAGGTTACATATTCATAGTACTTTTTATGTCAAGTAATTTTTTTTCACTTCATTGCAAATAATGTGTTGTGGAGAATCTAGATTCTGATATATCCACCAAAGAATCTTGGTGTTTTGTTTTAGGAAGCAACCAACTTGCTTAGAGTCAAACTGCAAACTTAACTGCTTGAAAAGGAGCATAAATCTCTGCTCATTAAGTTTTCACTGCTATCAGTCTGAACTGCAGTTGTATAAGAGTCAGGTAAAAATTGGAAAGATTTCCTAAGTAGAATATGTAACTCCTTATCAGGATCTTTTCTTTATGGGACTTCCTTCTTCCTTTCCAGAGCCTGTGGTCTTCTCGACTCTTCTTTTTTCAGGCCAGAAGGGCTGAACATCTTCCCTGTGTAACCACTAAATGCAGACTTTAGACTTTGCTCATGCTGAAAGTGATCAAACAGGAAGCCTGTCCCTGTGCCTGTATCATCTTCTAATCATCCTTTCCAGAATCCACATGTATTTGTCAATTCTTCATAAACTTGAGGTTTCTATTTCTTTATATTTTTTAGAAATTATTGTTGTTGCTAATGGCGGATTTACTCTAGTATGAGCCAACCTGTTCATACCAAACACAGACCTCCAGAGCTTACACTTTTAACCATTAGGCTAAACAAAATAACACGAATGACTATTACATATTGAATCCTGATGATGATGTAGGTACTATGGATGGCAGTTTACCTACGTTGCCTGAAGTAATCCTTACAATTACCTTACGAGGTAGTTATTATTTTCCCTTTTAACAGAGTAATAAACTGAAGCATGTGGTAATTAAGCCATTAGCCTGGGTTAACACAAGTAAAACAACAGAGTTTTTAAATTCAGTTTTCTGTGATTTCACAAGGCCCCCAGGCTTCTTTTTTTTTTTTTTTAATTTTTTTTTTTAACGTTTATTTATTTTTGAGACAGAGAGAGACAGAGCATGAACGGGGAGGGTCAGAGAGAGGGAGACACAGAATCTGAAACAGGCTCCAGGCTCTGAGCTGTCCACACAGAGCTGGATGTGGGGCTCGAACTCACGGACCGCGAGATCATGACCTGAGCCGAAGTCGGCCGCTTAACCGACTGAGTCACCCAGGCGCCTCAGCCCCCAGGCTTCTAACCACCACATTGCACAGTTTAATGTTTCTGATTACTAGATAAATGTTTTGAATTCTAGGATTCGAAATTTCCCAAAAATAGGTTGAGAAAATATATTTTATTATTATGGAAAATTTCAAAATTCAATTAAAAAATCAGCAATTTCAAAATTAACTCCTACTTGAGGGCAGATTCACTTTCTACATCTTTGTAAGATTATAATCAACTGAAATAGTGAATTTAACATGATAGAGGCCTAAGAAAGCAATATATTAATTATAAATATCATAAAACTATATGACCTTCTTTAAAAAGACAAATGTAGGGGCGCCTGGGTGGCTCGGTCTGTTAAGCGTCTGACTTTGGCTCAGGTAATGATCTAGTGGTTTGTGAATTCAAGCCCTGTGTCAGGCTCTGTGCTGACAGCTCAGAGCCTGGAGCCTGCTTTGGATTCTGTGTCTCCTCCTCTCTCTGCCCCTCCCATGCTCATGCTCTGTCTCTCTCTGTCTCTCAATAATAAATAAATGTTTTTAAAAAATAAATAAATAAAAAGACAAGTGTTTAAAAAGAGACCTTGGGTTTTAATAGTTATCATTTAGTACCATGTGAAGCGTTGGATAGCATATGAAATCCTCAATTTTTTGAGGTAAATAGAAAGATTTAACAAAATAATCTAAGAAGGACCAAATGTCAAGGTCTCAATAGAAAGATTTTCCAAGTCCATCATAGATGAGATTTTCCACCAAACTGCTTCCTTCCTGCGATTTAAATAGGAGATAGAAATCTTGAATCACTGATTCCTTCCTCAACGCCACTTCAGGAGTGATTTTGATCCATTTCTCTTGTATCTGTCTCTGGAGACTAAGTGATAGACAGTAGCTTCCTGAACAATTGCCAGGCAATGCAGCAAAGTCAGGGGTAAAAAGAAGGTCGTAGAAGAGAAGAATGAAAGTTGAAACTCAATCAATCCTTTGTGAAAATCACTGCCATGAATGGAATTTATTGAGTATGAATACAGCTTTGGGAATTAAAAAGAGAAGATGAAAAGCAAAAAGAATTTTTTTGCAAAAGAAAAAAAAAGAAAAATGAAGAAAATGGGTACAGTGTTAACAAGGGAAGAGTGTGTGTTTGGGGGAGGAGGTAGATTTAAATTATATAACCCTAATTAAAAAATAGGTAATTAAGTATAAGATTTCTGCCTGCTATGGGTTGTTTTCCCATTTTGGTTCTTAGATATCTATTGGTCTATAATTTATACAGTTGAAAATTGCAATAAATCGTCCCTGTTCTCTTTACCTTCCTGCTAATATAACTTCCCTCCTCTTAAAAGTTCCTAGTATATATTTTTAAAAACACAAGTTGAAAAATACATGTCTTTAAGTATAATAGTCTTAGAGAGACTAGTATGAAATATAATCTCTTTTTTATAATAATTTAAAAAACCATTTATTAAGTGCTTGGTATAGCCTAACACTGTTATAATTATTTGGAATGGACGGACAAACTATACCTTAATTTGCTCCCATTTTCCTCTACTACTGTTTTAACATTCTTAAGCAAATTTACATTATCAAGTATAATCAGCCTCTATTATACTGTAGACATAAATATATTTTTTTCCAAAAAAAAATCTGAAAAGATAGTATATTTATATGAAATTCTTGTATGAATATCCCTCAAAGTCACACATTAGGCAAATTGTTATATTTTCTCCCATGGTTTTCCTAATATCAAAATAGAAATTTGTTACTTGCATACAGCATTTTAAAAAGAAAAATACGTATTGATACCAATTAATCTTAATCTACAATGGGAATGGCTAACTCAATTTGTTTTAATTGATTTAATTTTTTATTGAAAGTTTATAATTCAAAATTCATTTTGTAGAAGACTTTATTTTAAATTTTCTAACTCAAAATTTCATTTTCTTAACATTAAAAATTAATTTTAAGTATTCAGTAAACTAGTATTATAAGGAGCTTTTATTCCATGAACCCTAAGTTTATTAGAAATCTTCTTTTGCCTACACTTCTATTTACTGAATCACCAGGGATATTTTAAGTTCTAATTTAACACCTTGGGCGTATATTTATACAAAAACTATCCCCCAAGTATAAATGATGATAAATTAGAAGATAGAAGAAGTAGTAATCTGGGGAGCAGAACAGAGTAGATGAAAATTCTGAAAAGCAAACATTTCTACTTTTAGGTAGATAAGACAAATTGTCAGTTGAGGTAATTACAGCAATAAGATTACATTAAATTTTAAAGACTACCTTACAGTAAACAGATACTGTAAAGATGCCCATGTGTTGTATGAGTAAGCAGAAGTCTCTATTCAAAAAGACTCTCTGTGTTTTTTGCTGTTGTTTTGCTGCTACTGCTGTGGTGGTCAATTGCCTTAATAAATCTGTATATACTATTGTTTTTGAAAAATGACCCTATTTCAAAATGAAAGAAACTATAAAAGTGAAAATTTAAGAAAAAATTGAATTTTTAGAAAACATAGCTATGTTTTTTTAGGCAAATACATAAAATGGTTACATGTTCACATTCCCAATCATGGCAGTGGTTTCATGAGTGTACAGATATATTCAAACATCAAATTGTACACTTTAAATATATGTGGTTTATTGTATATCAATTGCATCTCAATACAGCTATTGAGAAAACAAAGCAGTCATAGTGAAGTCTCACTTTAATATAAAAGTGTCCCGAGGTCTTGCCCATTAAATAAAGGCCCTTTGGTGCCCTTCAAAAAACCTCACCAGTCACTCAGTTTTAAAGATCCCTTGACCAGCTTGATTCAGTTATAGATCATAATAAATAGTTTTGTAATGAAGTTGGAATGAATGAATGCTCACGTTAATTTTAGTATATTTTTATACAATGTGTAATTGTCTCCTGGGTAAGTCAGGAATTTTAAAGATCTTATAAGAGTTCATGTTCATTGAAATAATTTATAATCAGCTGGGTAATATAAAGTCAAATTAGCCAATGTAAAAACTGATAACAGTAAACAATAAAAGTATTTCATTTTTGAAAATATTTCAAATCAGTAAGAGCAAGTGGAAATAATTAGTAAAAGGTCTCTACTGTTGGGAATTAAACAAATCTGGAGACTATTGTGAATATTCCTTGTGAATGTTCCTTGAGATGACCAATTAACATTGGACTACAGGCAAGTCTTGATTAGTTTTCTCCTTTTTGTGGGAGAGGCATAAAGAGCAGGTCTTAATGGACCACCTTAGTTTTAGGAAACTATTAAGCTTACATATAAACTTAATATTAACCGGCTTACATGGGTATTGGAGAAAAAGGGAATATAAAAAAAAAAAGGTCTCAACAAACAGAACCCCACTTACAGGTTATAGATACAAGAAAACATAAGTCTTGCCCTAAAATAATTTACACAATTGACATCTTTTATACATTTTGGAGAAATAATTTCAGAGAGATTATGTTAATGGAAAGGATAACATTCATTAAACTATGTATTAGATTTAACTTAATTGCCATTTCATTATGTTAAAAGTGGTTATATATTGGTCATTTCATATTTGAGAGTAGGGTTTGGACAACTGAGTTAATGAAATAATGTGTCCCGACAGAAAATCAAAAATGAAATCATAGATTTTAACAGGACTATAGATCTAATAGACCAATCCAAAACATTCTGCCCAACAGATACAGTATACATTTTTCTCAAGCACACACAAACTTTCTCCAGAATATGTCACAGGCTTGGTGACAAAACAAGTCCTAACAAACTTAAGAAGTTGGAAATCATTCCAAGTAGCTTTCCTAATTTTAATGGAATAAAGAAATCAATAATAAAATGAATATGAGAAATATCACAAATGTATAAAAATTAAACAACACACTCTTGAACAAACAACAGACCGAAGAAGACCTCGAATGGAAATTAGGTATATCTTGTGACAAACTAAATGAAAAAATAGCTTACCAAAACTTACGGGATACAAAGCCTGAATGGACCAATAACAATTAAGAACATTGAATCATTAATTAAAAGTTTTCCAACAAAGAAAACCCTAGGACCAGATGGCTTCATAGATTAATTATATCAAATGTTTAAAGAATTAATACCAGTCCTTATTAAACCTGTCCCCAAAATATAAGAGTGAATACTTCTGAGCCATTTTTATGAGGCCAGTATCATCCTGATATCAAAGACAGATAAAGACTTCACAAAAAAATTCCAGGTCAATTTCCCTGATAACCACGGATGTAAAAATTCTCAACAATATATTAATAAACCTAATTCTACAGCATATTAAGAGAATTATACCTCATGACAGAATAAGATTTATTCCTGGAATAGGAGGATGGTTTAACATACTCAAGTCAAGCAATATGACACCCCACATTAACAGAATGTAAGATAAAAATCACATGATCATCTCAATAGATGCAGAAAAGATATAACAGAATTCAACACCACTCCAGGATAAAAGCTATGAAAATTTTCAGCACAGAAGGAACTTACCTCAATACAGTACAGTTCATATAAGAAAAACCTGTAGCTAACACCATACTGAAATAGGAAAAACTGAAAGATTTTCCTCTGAGAAGCAGGGGTGTCCACTCTGACCACGTGTGTCAAAAAGTGTTGGGAGTCCTAACAGAGCAATTAAATAAAAATAAAAGACATCCAAATCAGACAGGAAGAAGTAAAATTATCTCTGTTAGCAAGCACTTGATATGTAGACAACCCTAAAAGTTCCACAGAAATACTAATATTTTTCTAACAAAATGTTTTTTTTTATCAGAAGTGACAAATCTGTTAGGTCGCATAATGCAAAATTAATATACGCCCATCAGTTGTGTTTCTATATACTAACAATGAATTATGTGAAAAGAAAATTAATATAATCTCATTTATGATAGCATCAAAAGCAATAAAAATACTTAGAAATAAATGTAACCAAAAAGGCGAAATACTTGTACCCTGAAAACTATAAAACATTGATGGAAAAAAAAAACAGACAAAAAATAAATGGATTAACATGCTGTGATGTGGATTAGAAGAATTAATATTGTTAAAATGAACATACTACTCAAATCTATCTTCAGGTTTTGTGCAACGTCTCTCCAAAATCATTGGTATATTTTACAGAAATAGAAAAAGTCCTAAAATTCATATGAGGCACAAAGACCTGAGTAGTCAAAACAATTTTAAGAAAGGTGGAGTTACCATGCTTCCCAATTTTAATATATATTACAAAGCTACAGTAATCCGAATACTATGATATGGGAATTAAAAAAAAAAAAAAAAAAAAAGACTGTGTAGACTTATGGAACAAAATAGAGCCCAGAAATAAACTCACACATATATGGCCCACTGATCTTTGATGAGTGCCAAGAATACACAATGAGGAAAAATAGTCTTCAATAAATGATGTTGAGAAAACCGGATATTCACATGCGATAGAATGTAATTGGACCTTCATCTTAGACCCTACACAAAAATTACCTTGAAACGGATTAAAGACTTACATGTAAGATCAGAAAGCGTGAAACTCCTAGAAGACAAAAGGAAAAGTACTAGTGTTGGCAATGATTTCTTAGATATAACACCAAAGACATGGAGAACAAAAGCAAAAATATGCAGGTGTGACTACATAAAACTAAAAAGTTTCTGCAAAGCAACACAAAATTATTGAATTGAAAAGATAACATATGGAATGGGAGAAACTATCCACAAAGCATCTACCTGATAAGAAAGATTAATATCCAAAATATATAGGACATTCATACTAGTGAATAGCAAAAACGAAGTTAATATCCAGTTTAACAAGGGGCAAAGGCACTGAATGCCCTTTTTTTCCAAAAGACATACAATGGCCAACAGATTTATGAAAAAGTTCTCAGCATCACTAATAATTAAGGAAATGCAAATCAAAACTACAATGAGATATCACTTATTAGGATGGATATTAAAGACAAGAAATAGGTAATAAATGCTATGGACTGAATGTTTGTGTCCCCCTAAATATGTATGTTGAAATCTACCCCCTAGTAGATGGTATTTAATGATTGAGCCTCTGGTAGATGACTGAGTCATGAGGGTAGAGCTCTCATGAATAAAAATTGTGTCCTTACTTTAAAAAGGCCCCAGAAAACTCCCTTGTTCTTTCCACCCATAAGTGTATAGAAGTTGACAGCAGTCAATGAATAAGAAAGCAGGCCCTTACCAGAGTTTGAGTCAGCCAGCACCTTCATCGCCTTTCAGAAGCATGAGAAATAAATATTTATTGTTTAAACCACTCAGTCTGTGGTATTTTCATTACAGCAGCCTAACCGGACTAAGATGATAAGTGTTGGCAAGATTTGGAGACGGGGACATCTCTATACTTTGTAAGAAAGTAAATTGGTGCAGCCACTATGGAAATTCAAGAATTGAAAGTTAAACTTCCATATGATACAGCAATTCCACTTCTGGGTCTCTATCGAAAGCAATTGAAAAAAAAAGGATCTCAAAGTGATAATCTATATTTTCACGTTTATAGTAGCATTCAGCACAATAGGCAAAAAGCATGAAACAATCTTGATGGATGGATGGATAAATGGTATTTATACAAAATGCAATATTATTCATTTCTAATTTTTATTTTTTTGCTTAAGAGAGAGTATGTGCAATCAGGGCAGTGGGGGAGAGAGAGACAGAGAGACAGAGAGAGAGGGAGAAAGAGAATCTTAAGCAGGCTCCCTGCTCAGTGCAGAGCCTGACTCAGGGTTTAATCCCACAACCCTGGGATCATCAAGAATCGGTGGCTCAACCAACTGAGCCACTAAGGTGCCCCTATTCATTATTTAAAAAGAAGGAAATTCTGACATTTTTGACAACATGGATGAACCTGGAGTACATTACAATAAGTGAAATATGCCAGAAACAGAAAGACAAATAGTACATGATATCACTTGTATGAGAAAACTAAAGTAGTCAAACACATAAAAAAGAAAGTAGAATGGTGGTTGCCAGGGACTGGGGAGAGCAGGAAACAGGGAGGTATTACTCAAGGGGTACTAAGCTTTAGCTATGCAGAATGGATAAGTCTGAGAGATCTACTGAACAGCATAGTGCGCATAGTTAACCACGTTGTATTGGGATACTTAAAAGTTGGCTGGGAGGGTAGTACTTATGTTAAGTGTGCTTCTACAGAAAAACCCAATACTAAGGTAGGCAAAAACTTTTGGCAACAATGTATACATTATGGCATACAGAAATATAATACAGCTTTTTGTATGTCAATCATACTTTAATGAATTGGTTTAAAAAATTTTGTTGTCCTCCATGTGAATCATAACATTGTGAAAACACCCATTTGTCTCCAATTAACCCATAAATACAAACCTCAGAGAACGACCTTACGGTGCTTTTAAAAAGTATTACAGGGGCGCCTGGGTGGCGCAGTCGGTTAAGCGTCCGACTTCAGCCAGGTCACGATCTCGCGGTCCGTGAGTTCGAGCCCCGCGTCAGGCTCTGGGCTGATGGCTCGGAGCCTGGAGCCTGTTTCCGGTTCTGTGTCTCCCTCTCTCTCTGCCCCTCCCCCGTTCATGCTCTGTCTCTCTCTGTCCCAAAAATAAATTAAAAACGCTGAAAAAAAAATTTAAAAAAAAAAAAAAAAAAAAAAAAGTATTACAAAACGGTTCAAAAGGTGATCCACGCGAGCAAACCGGCAAGAATAACTAGAAATTTATTTGCAAAACACAAAGAAGTGAGAGAGGCATGAGACCAGATGGTAAAAGATATCATAAAGGCTCCATATAAAGACAATATGAGGCTGCTCAAAATAGAATGAGCAAAATTGAACCTTGAGCCCTGAAATACAGCTGTATTACGTAAAAGGATGCACTCTGAAATTAAGAAGCACTACAAATCAATGGGAGTACTGATGCATTATTCATTCATTATGTTTGGAAAATGGCTAACTGAAAATTTTCTAAGGGATTCTTTATCTACTCCACAAAATAGCATTATTGACCTTTTTTTATGTAGAAAATACCAGTATTGAATATGAATAAAACTTACATGAATTCCTGTAAAACATGATGAAAAATTTAATACTTATCTAGTGATAGATATTACAGCTGCATTCTTACATAACCATCAGAAATAGAGACAGAAATACAGTAAACAGATATTTACAAGAATAGGTGAAGGGGTGATTTTGCTATGAAAACAATTAAAAAGTAATTTCCATTTATGATTATGAAAAATAGTCATTAATACTTATGGAACATAATTATGCTGATGGCTAACCTATGCACTCCTAGTTACATTTGTTAGAACATCATAATTTATCTCCGTAATCACGCATTAGTGTCAAATCCAGGCTTACAAATGGCCTCATAAAGCAAGGTGATTTCTATTGGAGGATTTTAATTAGAAATATGATGGACTGCTTCTCCTTATCACTCAGTAGATAAATTAGAACTATTGTATGTTAGGCTTTTTTTTTTTAATCTCTAGAGAATTTTAATAAGGGTTTTTGAAAAAGTTTCTCAATTTTTAAGTTTAAACGTTGACAGTTGAAAACAGTGTATTTGTTGTGTCCTACCATCTCCACAAGAAGTGAAATGAACACTTTCAAAATTCTAAGTAATTGAAACATATTTTGCTCCCCCCATATGAGAAAAATTAGGTAACTTGCTTAAAATATCAGTTTTTGTTGTTATTGAAATTATTAGTCTAGCTAAGCAGTAGACATCATCATACTGCTACAGTAATTATAGGTTGTATTCAATTGTAACTTGTCACTCATAACAGCCTTGTATTGCATGGGTCAGTGTTGAAATGTATAAAAAATTTTTCTCTCTGCTTTCAAAATTGCCAAATATGAACACAAAAAACCAAAATATGATAAAAAAATACATTCCTTTATTTATTTTCTTCCTTTTTTTCCCTAGTAAATATTGAGAGCACAAAGTATGTTGTAGCTGTAAAGAATATCTCTGGAAACTGGGATAGAATTCCTTAGAATTAACCTTCTATTTACACTGAAGGGTTGTGGATTCATTTGTTTCAGGAATATTTTTTGAACTGAAATTTTAGATTATAATTTTGATGGTTTTCTGCTTGCAAAGTTAATGGGTTTGATGAATTGAGAAAAATAGTGATTTTGTCCTGAAAGTAACATAATGAATTTTCCAAGTTTAGATGGAACTTGGTTTTGGTAGAGGGGTTAAGTGAGTATAGCACTGATTTAAAGAAAATGAAAGAAAGAAACTAATGCATTAGCCTTGTGTATTTGCCCCAAGCCTTTTTTTCCATTACTAAAATGAAATGGAATAAGGACTCAAGCACATAGCCTGTGAGTTTGGATGGACTTGCTCTATTACCAAATTAGTTCTCTTTCTTTCCTTTGGTTTCATATTTTAGATTAGCTTTAAGGGCCACTGGAAATTCCTTGTTGGCCTGTTTTAATGTATTCTTCTAAAGCAATTGAATAACTTGGCTCTTGTCCTGGAACAGGAAGGGATCTCCTATTAGAGACCCTGAGAATTAGCAAAAGATTTCCCTGGCCTAACAAAATGAGAGAACTTTCTTAAAACTGAGAGTTTGGGCTTGCTCTGACTCATACCCAGCCTGGGTTAGTTTTTAACGTCTAGAGACAATCAAGATTTAGTAATCTGAACCACACACAGTAACACCTCCAATGAGAAGTATTTAGATACTTGGCTTAGAATATATCAGTAATGTTAGTGTCCTAAACAAGCTATGAAGATGGTAGATGTATCATTTTTCTTCTCTCCCTCCCATATTAAACTGTTAGCTCTTATATTTATTCAGTAAAAATCTAGTAGTACTTTCTGATTAAATGAAAGCCATAATCATAACAGATGGGAATACTTAATGTGTATATAAGTATAATTCCCTAGATTAATTAGTAACAGAAACTGGTTTTACCATTATCTGAGTCTCAACACATCCCAAATCCAGCTTTTTAATCACGATTTGCCCTAAGATAACCAACCCTCTTCTAATATTGGAAATGTCAACTCTCGACATCTCTCTTTCTCATGCAAACACCAAGTCCTATATATTCTTTCCTGCTAACATGTTCTAGGTAAAATTATTTTCTTTTCTTTTCTTTTATTTTATTTTATTATTTTATTTTCAGAGAGAGAGAGAGAGAGCACAAGCATGAATAGGGGGCAGAGAGACGGAAAATCTTAAACAGGCTCCATGCTCAGCACGGAGCCTGATGCAGGACTTAATCCCACAACCCTGGGATCAGTCATTCAACCGACTGACCCATCCGGGTGCCCTAAGGTAGGATACTTTAAATGTAGTAGTAGCCTGTTAACAATGGAAAAAAAAACTATATAAATGAAAATGGAAAGGTGGAGTTTTAGGATAAGAAAGTATAATAAGAAACACAATTTCATTAATTTGTTAAAGTTTATGTTTTTCTCAGGATGGGAAACTCTGGGAAGTCAAGATGATAACCAAAATTTTACCACCCACCTGGTACAACAGGGCACAAAGATATCTGACTGGATTGAGATGGTCCCACATCACTGAGATGGTCAGACCTGTGTATTAGTTTAGTTTCATCCCAACTTATGAATTAGATAGCATGCCATACTTTCAAATGAGGTTTTTGTCTTTTGTTATTTTAAGAAGGTGACACAATGTCAACATCTCTCCTGTTAATTGCAGTTATTTTAGTTAAATCATTTATTCTCCCACAGCCCTGTATTAGGGATATGCTATGTAACAAAAGCAAAAAGAAATGACTTTCCTTAAGTCTTAAGAAATAAAGATGTACAAACGCATGTGAATATGTTAGAGACTGTGTGGAAAAGAAGTAGGCTCAGTTGTCAGAATTTAGTATGGTGATAGATCAACAGAGGAGATACCCTGAAGTAGGGTCTTCCAGTAAATACTTCCCACACTTGCCACTCTCCACTTCTCCAGAACATAAATACAGGTAAAGCATCTGAGGTTTAGTGATTCTGAGAGTAAAAGAGTAGCAGTAGTAGCTGGACGTGTTTTTAAAATTCCATTCTTGCTTGCATGAGAAGAAATGCAAAACATAATGCAGGACAGCATATGAGATCCCTTCAAACAAGTGGAGGATTAATAAATATATCCATAACAGTAAACAAGATAGCTAAGGACTTGTTTATAAATACTTTTTATTGCTATCCTTTTTTTTTTCTCTTCCCTTGATTCATCAAATTTACATTTCTCCTTTATAGCATTTGTTGGGTTGAGAGAACAATGTTCTAAAAGAAAACAGGCCTGTGTGACTATAGGATGAAACAATCAAGTGATTTTATTTTTTTTCAAAGAAATGTGAGTCACTGTTCAAGTGGCTAAGAGAATATGGGAGCAGATGCTGAAATAATAAACATCTTGCATTATTTCATCTGGAGGAAGCTGTATAAATACCATCATAAAATAAAGTGCTTGGTGCACTCTGAGAAATATGTCATCATCAAGAAAATGCCTTTTTTATTACTAGCAGGAAGAACGCAGATGGCTTGGTCTGCTCATTTTGGTATTTATTAAAATAAATTTACTAAAGAGCAGGTAGGCACCTCATTATTTTCAAGATACATTTGGTGTTGTAGAAATCTACTGAAATGTCTTTCGGAAAGTCTGTCCAGGACCCATATGACATTGTCATCTATTATAAAGACGTTTGAAAGGAAAATTATTTTTTCTCCAAGTAATTCTAATAATCAGCATGGTTAAAATATTTTGACATTTTCAAGTGACACCAAGGTGAGAAGTACTAGGAAAAGCTTAAGTCACCTTACCATTCATTTTTTAACGCAAAAAAAGACAGGAGCATGGATTGTACAATTTTGATAGCCACTGTTCTTCTTAAACTGAGCCACAGGCTGAAGGACGATTGTTTTCAGTTTTACTAGGAAGCCAACTCTGTGCAGTGAAAAATATTTCCCGTGCCTTTCTGACTTGTCAGTATTTCTGTGACTAATTTCCTTGGTTAAAAAAAGTTACTTCTTTGTTTCTCTCATATTTCACTTATCTCTTTCTCTCAACATTAGGTGATCATATCTTTGATTTTTAATAAGTTACTATAATCCATCCAAATACTTTTATCATTTTTATTTTTGAAAAATAAAATACAATGCCACTTTTTTGAAAGTAAATGTCCAGAAAAAAAGTACAAGCTAGATTGCCTCAGAGTTTTAATCCGTAAACTTATCCATTTCTATCCTGGGAAAAATACAGCAATAGTTTATAAAATGCTTTGTTGAAAATAAGAGTAGTTGAATAATAAATCACAAATGTATTTTGGTTTGAAGTTTTTAGATAATTGCCTTTATTCCCCATTCCCCTGGAGTGACTATACACAGTCAAAAACAGATACATTTTATGTTCCTGGGATTTAAAATGCAGTAGTCACTGAGGGAAAAAAAGATATATATGTAAATGGATATATATATGTGTGTGTATATATATATATATATATATATATATATATACACACACACACATATATATATACACACACACATATATATACACACATGTATATATACATATGTGTATATATATATACACATATACATATGTGTATATATGTATATGTGTATATATATATATTGCAAATTAGAGAATATCTGTAAGACAAATAATTCTGTATAATTACTTATCACTGGTTTAATCATTATTTTTTGAGGCAAGGATTATATTTAGTCATTTGTATATTAATAACTAAATCTGATGCAGTGTAAATTCAATTTCTTCTGGTCTGTTTATGAAATAGAAAAATCATTCTTAACAGTCTGAATATTTGCATTTATTCTTTCTCTTTAATATATTTATTTAGCAATAACACAATTTTGGAAGGATTATACTATGACATGGTGCTTCTGATTGTTTTTTAAAAATCTTATAGAACTTTCTCAGCTCCCTCAAGGTTTTCACTTCTGAAATCAGGGCTTTTCCTTTTTAATAATACTACCAAGTGTACAGTTGATGAATGGCCCATAATATCTTTCCAATGGTGGTAATATGGCTTTTGATGATTGAAAGGATTTTTAAAAACATCTGCTCTGAGGTAGAAGTTATACGTTACTGAGCAGTTTTAATCCACTGTTAATTCAGAAATTCCCTAAGTAGCCTCTAGGTTTAGAAATGCATGGTCATGAAAGAAGATTTAATGTAACTTTGGTATCTGTCTGCCCTCACGTTTATGTAGTTGCAGCTCCAAATGTATACTCTATATAATATAGAAGTATTAAAACCATTTATATTATAAAATATTAAATGTCACCCATTAGATGTGAAGACAAAGGCTTATTTAATGTACTTTTTCTAAATTTAACTTCAAAAAAATGTGAGGCCTTTCTCTGGAAGACCAATGAATAGTAGAGGTGGTTTTCTTCTTTTTCCCCACTTATTTTTTTCTTATTTAAAACCCTTATTTGTTTGTTTTTTAAATTCCAATATCAAGACTGTACAATGTTCTATTAGTTTCAGGTATACAATATAGTCATTCAGTAATTCTATATGTTACTCAGCGCTTATCCCAATAAATGTACTCTCAATTCCCTTACCTATTTCACCCGTCTCCCCACCAACCTACTCTCTGGTAACAACCAATTCTCTACAGTTAAGAGTCTGGGGTGTTTTTTTTTGTTTTTTTTTTTTTTTTGGTTTATCTTTTGTTTTCTTTTTTTGTTTTATTTCTTACATTCCACATATGAGTGAAATCATATGGCATGTGTCTTTCTCTGTCTGACTTATTTTACTCCGCATTATGCTCTCCATTTGCACCCATGTCATTGCAGATGGCAAGATTTCATTCCTTTTGATGGCTGAGTAATATTCCATAGTATATATGTACTATCTCTTCTTTATCCATTTATCTATCTATGGACACTTGGGCTGCTTCTATATTTTGATCATCGTAATATATATGACAATAAACACAGGGCTGCATATGTCTTTTTGAATTAGTGTTTTCATATTCTTTGGCTTTAATACCCAGTAGTGTAATTCCTGGCTCATACAATAATTCTATTTTTAATTTTTCGAAGAAAATCGATACTGTTTTCCACAGTGGCTGCATCATTTTGCGTTCCCATCAACAGCGCAGGAGGGTTCCTTTTCCTCTACATATTCATCCACACTTGCTTCTTTGTTTTTGATGTTAACTATTCTGACAGGTAGGAGGCGATATCTCAGCATGGTTTTGATTTACCCCTCCCTGATAATGGGTGATACTGAGTATCTACATGTGTCTTTTGGTCATGTGTATGGCTGCTTTGGAGAAATATCTGTTCATGTCTTCTGCCGATTTTTAATAGGATTATTTGGGCATTTTGGTTTTGAGTTGTAAAAGTTCTTTACATATTTTGGATATTAACTCCTTATAAGATATGTCCTTTGCACATATTTTCTCCCATTCAGGAGATTCACTTATTGTTTTGTGATGGTTTCTTTGGCTGACATAGCTTTTTATTTTTATGTAGTCCCGATAGTTTCTGCTTTTATTTCCTTTGCCTTAGGAGACAATAGAAAAATGTTGCTACAGCTAATAACAGAGAAATTACTGACTGTGCTCTCTTATAGCATTTTTACCATTTCAGATGTCATATTTAATCCATTTTGAATTTACTTTTGTTATGGTGTGAGAAAGTGATCCGGTTTCATTCTTTTGAATGTAGCTGTCCAGTTTTCCCAATACTGTTTGTTCAAAAAATTGTCTTTTTCACATTGTGCATTCATGCCTTTGTCAAAAATTAATTGACCATATAATCATGGGATTATTTTGGGGCTCCCTATTCTGTTTCATTGATCTATGTACTAATTTTGTGCCACTACTGTACTGTTTTGATTATGACAGCTTTGTAGTATATCCTTAAATCTGGGATTGTGACACTTACAGTTTTGTTCTTTTTCAAGATTGCTTTGGTTAGAGTCTTTTGTGGTTCCATGAACTTTTAGGATCATTTGTTGTAGTCCTATGAAAAAAATGTTATTGGTATTTTGATAGGGTTTGCATTAAATGTGTGGATTTGCTTTTGGTAGTATAGACATTTTAACAATATTTGTTCTTCCAAACCACAACTATGGAATAACTTTCCACTTGTTTGTGTCATCTTCAATCGCTTTCATCAATGTTTTATAATTTTCAGAGGACACGTTTTTCACCTCCTTGGTTAAGCTCATTTTTGGATATTTTGTTATATCAGGTGCAATTGTGAAAGGATTGTATTCTTAATTTCTCTTTCTGTTACCTCATAATTAGTGTATAGAAATATAACCAATTTCTGTATGCTGGTATTGATATATATTGATTGTGTATCTGGGGACTCTACTGACTTCATTTATCAGTGCTAGTAGTTTTTTGGTAGAGTCTTTAATTTTTCTATATGTAGTATCATGTTATCTGCAAAAAGTGAAAGTTTTACTTCTTTCTTACCACTTTAGAGGCCTTTATTTCTTTTCTTGTATTATCGCTATGGATAGGAATTCCAGTACTATGTTGGATAAAAGTGGTTAGAAAGTATATCCTTGTTTTGTTCGTTATCTTAGGGGAAAAGCTCTCTATTTTTCACCATTGATTATGATATTAGCTGTGGGTTTTTCATATATGGCCTACTTTATATTAGAGATAGTTCCCTCTAAACCTACTCTGCTAAGGATTTTTAATCTGAATTTGTACATAGTCCAGTGCTTTTTCTGAATTTATTGAAATTACATATTTTTTATCCTTTCTATTATAGACATGATGTATGACATTGATTGGTTTGTGAATATTGAGCCACCTTTGCATCCCAGGAATAAATCCCATTTGATCTTGGTGAATAATTTTTTGATTGTATTGTTGAATTTAGTTACTAATATTATGTTGTTGAGGATTTTTTATCTATGTCCATCAGAGATACTGGCTTGTAATTCTCTTTTTTTTGTGGTTTCTTTATCTGCTTTAGGTAGCAGGGTAATGCTGGCATTATAGAATGAATGTGTAAGCTTTTTTCCTCTTGTATATTTTGCAATAGTTTGAGAAGAATAGGTATTAGGTATTAACTGGTCTTTAAATGTTTGGTTGAATTCACCCGTGAAGCCATCCAGTCCTGGACTTTGTTGGTTTTGTTTTTTACTTACCAATTCAATTTCATTGCTTGTTATTGATCTGTTCAAGTTTTCTATGTCTTTCTGATTCAGTTTTGGACGTTATATGTTTCAAGGAACTTATGCATTTCTTCTAGGTTGTCCAATTTGTTGTCACATAATTTTTCATAATATTCTCTTACAATTTTTGGTGTTTCTGTGATGTTAGTTATTTCTCCTCTTCCGTTTCTGATTTTATTTATTTGAGTCCTTTCTCTCTCTCTCTCTATTGATGAGTCTGTATTAATGCTTCTCAATTTTCTTGGTCTTTTCAAAGAACCAGCTCCTGGTTTCATTGATCTGTTCTAATGTGGGGTTTTTTTCCTATTTCTTTTCATTCAGCTCTAATATTTATTTCCTATCTTCTGCTGGTTTTAGGGTTTGTTTTTTCTTCTTTTTCTAGCTCTTTAGCTGTAGAGTTATGTTGTTTATTTGAGATCTTTGTTGCTTCTTCAGGTATATTGCTATATGTTGCCTATATTACTATGGATTACCCTGTTAGAACAGCTTTTGTTGCAACACAAAGATTTTGTAGTGTTGTGTTTTCATCTTCATTTGTCTGCATGTGTTTTATTATTTGCTCTTGATTTCTTGTTTGACCCTTCCATTGGTTAGTAGTATGTTATTTAACCTCTGTGTATTTTTCTTCTTTCCTGATTTTTTCTTGTGCTCAATTTCTAGTTTCATAGCATTGTGGTTGAAAAAGATGCATGATATGACTGTAATTTTTTTTAATTTGTTGACAATTGTTTTGTGACCTAGCATGTGATCTGTTCTGGAGAATATTTCATATGCACTTGAAAAGAATATGTATTCTATTGTTTTAGGATGGAATATTCTCAATATATTTGTTATATCCATCTGGTCCAATGCGTCCTTCAAAGCCACTGTTTTCTTGTTGATTTTGTTGATTTTCTGTGTGGAGGACGTATCCATTGATGTAAATGGGGTGTTAAAATCGTATACTATTATTGTATTACTATCATTTATTTCCTTAATGCTTGTTAATAGTTGCTTTATGTATTTGGCTGCTTCCACGTTGGGCACATAAATATTATAATTGTTATAACCTTTTCTTGGATTGCTCCCTTTATGATTACGTAGTGTCGTCCTCTGTCTCTTGTTACAGTCTTTGTTTAAAATAGATTTTGTCCAATATAAGTATAGGTACCCCAACTTTCTTTTTACTTCCAACTGTAAGATAAATGCTTTTCTATCCCTTCACTTGGAATCTGCCTGTATCTTCAGGTCTGAAATGAATCTCTTATAGGCAGCATATAGATGTGTCTTGCTTTTTTATCCATTCAGTTACCTTATATGTTTCGATTGGAACATTTAGTCCATTTACATTCAAAGTACTTATTGATTAGGGCATGTTCTGTTGTCTCTTTATTTTGTCTTACTCTATTTTTATGTGTTGGGAAAGTCAGCCACATTTCCTGCTCTTGCAAGTGGCGACCTTAAGAGTTCCTATAGAGCCTTGCAGTGCAATGTTTCTATTCACCAGCACCTGGTGCTTCAAGGTGTCTCCTATGTTTGTTACATGCGTCCTACTGATGTGACTGAGCTGTGTTTGCCTTTAATCCAGTAGTCTGCAATGGTTCTCTTTGCCTGTTGTGGGCAAGGTTTGGTCCCTGTGTTGTTAATGGGCCAGGCTAGGGCCACCTTGTACTTGAGTTGTTCAGACCAGGCATTTCCCAGAGCTGCATTATCACCTAACTGCAGGGCTTTTCCTGTGTTGTCACAACACCAAGAGGTTTTCATTGGTGGGTGGGGCCTGTCATCACACCACATGGCTACCCCCAGCCCACTGCTGGGGCAGCAGTTGGACTGGTGTGTGTGATTATCTTCCCCTTTCTCCTGGGCCAGTCACTTTGGAATTGTGCTTGCTCTTGTCTGAGCTGCTTGAATAATGCCATGCTTGTAGTGCAACTTGGTTTAGACTCCTGCTGAGTTTGGGTTTGATGGGCCATACCTGCATGGAGGGTGGCCCAGGGTGTTTGTAAGATTGGAGCTGGACTGCTGTGGGAGGAGACCTGGAGAACTAAGGGCAGGTTTGAGGGGGCAGTTCTGCTGGAGATCCTGGAGGTTGAGCATGCTGTTAGCAAGCTAGGTGGCGTATCCAGACCGGTTCCCTCAGGTGCCTGGCCTAGGCTGGGGTGTGTTGGAAGGAAATGGTGCCTTCCAGCTATTGTGGTTTTGGAGAAGTCTCCTAAAGATCCATACCCCTACAGCATCTGTTCTGAGATTCATAAATCTTCCTATATACCCCAGGCATTTTTCAAACTGATTCTTCCATGCTATATCTCAGTGGGGTTGTTTGTTATGCTGTCTCTTTAAGAGTGGAGACTCAGTTTCCTATTGCTCTCCAGCTCTGTCAAAGTAGAGCCACTGAATTTTAAAGATCCAGGTGTAAAGCCCCACTTGTAAAAACTCAGAAAGTTAAGCCCCTCTGGTTTTCAAAGCCAAATGTTATAGGGATTCATCTTGCCAGTGCAGGTCCCCTGTGCCTGGGATGCCTGGTGTGAGGTCTGCTTGTCTCCTTTCCCATGTTTGTGGCGTCCCTCCATCCTAGGGACAATCTCATGTACCATTGTGATTTCTGACCATCTCCACCCTTCCTACCAGTTTTTCCTGATGTAGCCTCTTGTCTATGATTAGCTGGGAAGAGTCTCTTCTGCCAGTCTTTGGGTCATTTTCTGGATTATTTACACTGATGTAGGTGTATTATCTAGATGTATCCATGGAAGGACATGAGCTTAGGATCCTCCTACTCTGCCATCTTCCCAGAAGACTTTCCACTCCCGGAGTGGTTTCCTTTTGAGGTTCTAAATATTTTCTAAGGAAAATGTCTTCCTTTAATGGACAAAAGTATTTCCTCATTCATCTGCATTTTCATAAGACTTGGAATAATTATTTATAAAGGAAAGTCCTTTACTAGATTTATTTAACCAATAAGCTAGCAAAAAAACAATAGTATGTAATAGTTAATAACAAAGAAGACCTAATATTTCTAATGTATTGCACAATTCATTAAAATAAAGGGAAAAAAATAAAAATAAAATAAAATGGGAAGTTTTACTCAAATCAAAGTATCCTGAACATTGAAAACATAAACTTTAAATAGTTACAAAAGGAAATATAATAGCATTAAATAAAATTGAGAAAATTAATGAAAAAGACATCATCCAACTCTTATTTCCCTGAATGCCAAACAGCATATAGGTAGGACTCTAAAATTTGCATTGACATCAACTCTAAATTATACTTGACTATACACCTTTATTAACAGTGGGAAGCAATTTTTTTTTAAGTTAGCACATTTTAATGGGTAAAAAAATAATCTATCATTTCAATTTTTTATTTATTTAACAACTATTATGTGTGAGGCACTCAGGACAGTAAAGTAAAATGTATCCTCATTAAGCTGTGTATGCTCTTTGCTCAAACCTAATTTTTTCTTAATCAAAATTCCTGTAAATATTTTTACTTCACTTTTTAAAAGTAATTATTTATTTTTAGATAATTATAAATTCATATGAGATTGTAAGAAATAAATGTGGAAATCCAGTACATCCTCTACTCAGTTTCCTCCAGTGATAACATCTTGTAATACCAGGATACCGATGTTGATATAGTCAGGATAAATACCAATTTCATCACCAACACAATGATCCCTCACATTGCCCTTGAATAACTATACCCACTTTCTTGCTAGCACAATTCCCTTATTAACCCCTTGGAACCATTAATCTGTTCTACATTTCTGCAATTTTGCTATTTCAGGAATACGGTATAAAATGAAATCGTATGGTAAGAAATATTTTGGATTTGGCTTTGTTTTTCCTATTCAGTTCAGATCTCTGAAAATTTATCCAGAGTGCTTTGTGTTTTGATTTTTTGCAGTAATAGTGTTCCATGATATAGATGTACCAAAATTTGTTTAAGTATTAACCCATGGAAGGACATCTGAATGAATTCTAGATTTGGGATATTATACATAGCAGAGATAAATGAAACAGAGGCTCAAAAAATAATGCAAAGAATCAATGAAACCTAAAGTTAGTTATTTGAAAACATTAACAAAATTGACAAAGTTTAGGTAGATGTATTAAGAAAAAGAAGATTCGAATTATTAAAATCAGAAATGAAAGAGGGGTTATCACTACAAACCTTGCATAAATAAAAAGGATTATAAGAGAATACTATGAACAATTATATGCCAACAAAATAGATAACATAAATGAAAAGGACAAATTCTTACAAACACACAAACTACCAAATGACTCAAGAGGAAACAGAATATTTAAATGTACCTACAGAAAACAAAGAGATTGAATCAGTAATTTAAAAATCTCACAAAGGGGGACACCTGCGTGGCTCATTTGGTTAAGCATCTGGATCTTGATTTCAACTAAGTTCATGATCTCCCGGTTCATGAGATCTGTCTCCATGTCTGGCTCTGCACTGGTAGCACAGAGCCTGCTTGGGATTCTCTCTCCCTCTCTTTCTGCCCCTCCCCCATGCATACTCCTTCTCTCTCTGTCACTCAAAATAAATAAATAAACTTAAAAAAAAAAAACTCACAAAGAAAAGGGCAGTATCAGAAGATTTCACTGGCAAATTCTACCAGACATTTTAAGAAGAATTAAGAACAATTCTTCTCAAACTTCTCCCAAAGATTAATAAGGAGAACAATTCTTATTTTTATTCTATGAGGTTAGCATAACCCTGATATCAAAGCCAGACAAAGACATCACAAGAAAATACACACACTAAACTACAGTCCAGTATCCCTAATTGATGTAGACAAAAATTCTATAACAAATTAAAAATGATTTATACACCATGATCGAATGGGATTTATTGCAGAAATGGCATGTTGGTAAAACATGCAGAAATCAATGTAATATGCCACATTAACAGAATTAAGGTGACAAATCTATGTGATTATCTTAATTATAGAAAAGACATAGAAAATCCAACATCTTTCATGATAAAAACACTCAGAAACCTAGAAATACAAAGGAACTTATTCAACTTAATATTAAGGATATTTATGAAATACTCATAGCTGAGATCATCCTCAGTGGCCACAGACTGGATGTTTTCCTCCTAAGATCAGGAGTAAGACAAGGATGCCCTTTTTCATCACTTCTATGCAACATTCTACTAGCCATTTTAGCCAGAGCAATTAGGCAAGAATAAGAAATTAAAGGCATCTAAGTGGGAAATAAGAAAGTAAAACTAATTGTATTCTCACATAATATGATCTTATATATAGGAAATCCTAAAGAGTGTATATAAATTATTAGCATTCATAATTTAATTTACAAAATTGTAGGCTACAAGACAAACATGTAAAAATTAGTTCTATTTCTAATACTTTTTCAATGTTTATTTTTGAGAGAGAGAGCTGGGGAGGGGCAGAGAGAGAGGGGGACAGAGGATTTGAAGTGGGCTCTGTGCTGACAGCAGCGAGCCTGATGTGGGGCTCGAACTCACCAACCATGAGATCATGACCCGAGCCAAAGTCCAACACTTAACTAACTGGGCCACCCAGGTGCCCCAATTAGTTCTATTTCAATACACTACCAGTTAAAATCCACAAAGGAAATTAAGAAAATAATTTTATCATAATAACATTAAAAATAATAAAAACCTGGGGCGCCTGGGTGGCTCAGTCGGTTAAGCGTCCGACTTCAGCTCAGGTCACGATCTCACGGTCCGGTCCGCGAGTTTGAGCCCCGCATGGGGCTCTGGGCTGATGGTCAGAGCCTGGAGCCTGCTTCCGATTCTGTGTCTCCCTCTCTCTCTGCCCCTCCCCCGTTCATGCTCTGTCTCTCTCTGTCTCAAAAATAAATAAACGTTAAAAATTTTTTTTTTTTTAAATAATGAAAACCTGAGGGGGGAAAGTAGGTAAAAGAGTAGGAGGTGCAGGCTTCCAGTTATAGAATGAGTAAGTTACAGGAATAAAAGGACAGCAATAGGGCACCTGGGTGGCTCAGTCCGTGAAGCATCTGATTCTTTATTTTGGCTCAGGTCACAGACCTGCAGTTCTTGAGATGAAGCCCGAGCCTGAGTTGGACTCTGTGCTGACAGCGCAGAGCCTGCTTGGGAGTCTCTGTCTCCTCTCTGCCTCCCCCCAACTCATGTGGATGTGCTCTCTTGTTGTTTCCAAATAAACTTAAAAAAATTAAACTGTATTACAAAGGCATCAAAACCGTATGGTACTTTGGTCGTAAAATCAGGCACACAGACCAATGGAACAAAATCAAGAGATGAGAAATAAACCCATGCATTTACGATCAATTGGTATTTGACCAGGGAATCAAGGACACTAAATGGGGAAAAAATAGTCTTTTCAATAAGTGGCACTAGAGAAGCTGGGTATTCACATGCAAAAGAATGAAACTAGACCCCTATCTTACATTACTCCCCAAAATTAACTCAAAATGGGTCAAAGACTTAAATAAAAGTCTGAGCCGTAATACTCCTAGAGGAAACCAGAGGAAATGGCTCCTGGACATTGTTTTTGGCAATGATTTTTTTGGATCGGACACCAAAAACACAAGCTACAAAAGAAGATGAAGAAAAAAAAATGGAAAGTAAAGTTTCTGAGTCATTTATGTTTTTTCTTCTACCCTGATTTTTTAATACAATTGATTCTGTGTGTTGATTGGCTGAAAATTTAAGTTTTATAGCTATATGTTTATATTGCTGAAAATGACAAATTTGTATCATTTTCAAACTCATTTCTTTTAGTTCTTTAACATTTTGTTAAAATGTCAGTATCATGACAATTGTGAAAGTTTGTATTCTTTTTGTATTCCTCAGTTGTTAAGGGAAAGTTATCTCAAAATTATTTCTGAATATAATGATGGCTATTGTTTTCAGGTCACCGTTGTGTTATATTAAGAAAAAAATGTTTGAGTCCCATTTTATAATGTTCATTATATGGGAAGGAGTAAAATAGATATACAAACATTGTTCAGCTGAGATTTGGGCCATAAGCCCCTTGACATTAAAGTCCATGCTGTAAACACCTTGGCAATATGGTCACTTCTAATTATCTTTCAGCATATTAAAATATGTCTTTGTGTTAAAACATAATTATGTCATTGATTTAAACTGTATGATGCTTTTTTTTAAACATTTGCTGATATATCCAACTATGATATTTACAGAATGTCTTATCTATAGTTGGGGTGACTATATTAAAAATAAAATGGACAACATGTGTATGTTTTTAATGGGGAAAACATCTTAAATGTAGAATTAGTTTTAGATTTTCCTCATAAAATGAGTTAGCAGCTTTCAATATGTGTCTAGGCTTTGGAAAATATTCATAACAGTTTATTACACTAGGGACTAATAAAAGCTCATATTGGCCTTCTCATGTGAGTGGCCCACATCTAGTCCTGTGAAAACCTTATGTAATCTGTGTAGATGAATCATGCCCCCAACGTGATTTTTCTATTGCTGGTGAGCCACACACCCCAAGTGTATCACCAATGGAGAGATATATTTTGTGTTATTTTCTTAGTGTTAAGAATTTCTTTACCATGGCAATAGTGTAAATTCACATTTCATAACCATCACATCATCTTCCCAGTCCTACACATAGGCTAGGGCTTTGAATTATCATAGAATTACTACTAATGTTTCCCCAACTCAGAGCCTAAAGAAAAGATAGGCTTTTTGTCATCTCACTGGCAGTTAAGCCAATATTTTCTGTTCTCTCTTTCATGGAAGAAGGAACACCTCAAGTACTCTCTTTTTAGGCAAGAGATTGCTTACAACTCTGCTGTAAATATTCCCAAGAGCTGGCTTCTTATGTATCTGAAGGCATAAAAAACAAAGCTCATAGCTATTGGGGAATATTTCCAGGTCTGGTTTCCACCAAACTGACTCATTTCACTTTTTTTTTTGCAAGCAAAAACTGAATTAAAATGTTTGTTAATTGTTGTTACTGTTCAGTTTTATCCAGAAGTTTATAGGAATGGAATTTATTTTTTTTTAACATCTGATGTTATTTAGCCAGAAAAAAATATTCCACCCCATTGTTTGTCTTGTTCATTAGGGTACAATTTTGGAAGTATAATAGATGTAAAAAGTTAATATTATATTGCATGATGCTTATATAGTTTAAAAGTTACTGCAATGTTCAGTATAGAAATTTAAATATATAAGTAAAAAAGAATAGAGAAATCAAAGATCATACTCTATATGAGAATTGTATGCATAAAAAGGTTGTAGTTTAATAAACTAGGAAAAAATAGTTAATAAGATGTTGTGGACAACCTGAAATATTTAAAAGGAATTTAAAAATAGATATTCAGGATATTCATGGGGGCACCTGGGTGGTTCAGTCGGTTAAATGTCTGACTTTGGCTCAGGTCATGATCTTGTGGCTTGTGAGTTCAAGCCCCGCGTCGGGTTCTGTGCTGACAGCTCAGAGCCTGGAGCCTGCCCTGGATCTATATCTCCCTCTCTCTCTGCTCCTCCCCAGCTTGTGCTCTGTCTCTCTCTCTCTCAAAAATAAATAAACATCAAAAAAAATTTTTAATGTATATTCATGTTATACTATATAGAAAAATTAAATTCCAACAGATGAAATTTTTAAATGTAAAGAAGTAAAAAAATACATTATTACAGGACAATCTAAGAAATCACATCAACATTTTAGCAGTGGTCCACTTGAATAATTCTAGAAATCAAGAAAATATAAAAAGAATGTTAGAGATTTCATAAATAGTTCTTAAAAATTGAATTGTTAAAATGTATCATATGCACAGTAAATAGACAAACATTATTAGGGGAAAATAGAACAAAGCCAATGAAAGACAAAGGATGTATATATGATGTATATATATGTGTATGTAAAGATATCCTACAATTGTTGAAATAGTCATCCAATAGAATAAGGGTTAATATACATTTAGGGTTAACCTAATTTTAGGTTTATAAAAGCACAAAGGGAAATGTCAACAATCATAGAGAAATATATTTGAATTCATTTGTAAGCCAGAAAATGCAAACTAAGTAACAATGAAATACTACTTTATTCCCAGTGAGGAAAATGTAACAAGAATTAAAATACTTTCTGTTGGTGATGATGTGTGGAAAAGGACACTCTCATTCAATGCTATATATATATATATATATATATTTTTTAACTGTCAAGATCAAGTACAATGAAAATAGTTTTGTTCGTATTTTTGCCTAATAATCCCATCTTGAAATGTTTACACATATATGAATATTTATTGAATATTTTTAGTGGCAAAAAATAAACTGCAATAATATGACCATTGGCTAAAATACAAATTGCATTTGTTTGTAAGAAATTTAGGCAATAGCTTATAGTCATTAATTATCTAGGTAAACTCAAAAGCTTTATTACTAAAAAAAAATAGGGAGATGGAAATGGGGGGGGGATTAGTACTATACTCATTCACCATGTGTGATATCATCACGTTTGTTCTAAGTTTAGTGTGTGTGTATAAATGCATATGCATAGATGTATATAGCTGTATGTTGAATTCTAAAAAATACCAAAATGTCCAGGCTGAAGCTCATTTTAAAAGTCAGATGTCTTTTGATAAAGTAATTCTACTTCAAGTAGTCTACTGCAGAAGTACAGTATAATATACTTTTGAAAGTGGAAAAATGTAAATGTAAAAGTTAATTCCAATAATGAATGAAAAAGTGGAGAAAAAATAAGTGGCCAGCAGTAGGGAAGTGATTGAATTGATTGTATGCATTGCTATGGTAGAATTTTTCAAGAAAAGCTATTCTAGAGGTGCCTGGGTAGCTCAGTGCATTGAGCATCCAACTCCGTTTCGGCTCAGGTCATGATCTCATGGGTTCGTTAGATGGAGCCCAACATTGGGCTCTGACCTGACAGCACAGAGCCTGCTCGGGATTCTCTCTCCATCTCTCTCTGCCCCTTCCCCCATTGCTCTCTCAAAATAAATAAACTTGAAAAAAAATGTTAATGTTTATTTATTTTTGAGAGAGAGACAGAGAGACAGAGACAGCATGAGCAGAGGAGGGGCAGAGAGAGAGAGGGAGATACAGAATGTGAAGCAGTCTCCCGGCTCTGAGCTGTCAACACTGAGTCCGAGGTGGGGCTCAAACTCACGAACCACGAGATCATGACCTGAGCTGAGGTCAGACGCTTAACTGACGGAGCCACCCAGGTGCCCTTCAAAATAAATAAACTTAAAAAATAAAAAAGGAAAGCTATTCAAAATAAAGTTAATATTTTCAGAACTATATCGAAAATATTTATGAAATAGGGAGATATATATTAACATTCAACTGATTAAGACAGAAACTAGAGAGTCAAATAGAAAAAGATGATACTTTGATATATCTACAACTCACATGTAGACTTACAAATCCCAAGGAGAATGGACATGTTTCACTTCTACGAAAGCATCAGGTAACCCAGGTTCTTCCAGTTGCCGGCAGTGTTCGAGTGCACAAAGAATAACGTGTCCAGGCAGGAGGGCCTGTGTCTGCCCTTAGGACACTCTCTGGACTGTAGCAAGATATGGAGAAACGGAAGAATGATTTCCTCTGTATTTGTGAGAGGACAGATGTGGACCAGAGAGCTCAGAGGCCAGGAGGTGACTGGGGTCTTGTAAAGGAGAACACAGCAGTGGCCCCTCCCTGATCCAGTGACCAAAATTTCAATGAAAATGAAGGTATTCCCATGTGACTAGGAGGACTAGGTTTCAATGGCTGATGCCAAGTCCTACTACACTCTCATCTCCAGCCCCGTTGTGAAACGCTTTTGGGGCCAAGGCAGACTCCTCCCCTGTTGCAATTCTATCAGCACAGAATATGACTCAAGGAGAGGGCTAACAGAGTATTTGGCCTTGGCTCTAGCTCAGATGCCTAAGGATTTTTGTCAAATCCTTCCTATAACACTAGCTCAAAAAACTAATACCAAATGCGAGATAAATGAGAATCCAAACAAGATCACCTGTACCTAATTGCTGCAACTATTTTTCAAATAATAATGAACTAGAGCTGTTAAGAAGCAGCTTTGCACAACCCAGAGCTTATCACTACTTCATACTACATTGTTCCATATCTTTGTAGTAGCCTTTTTTCCCAACTTTTCGTAACGTGGAATTACTAAGATATTTAGAAGTCAGGCCTAACTATACTGACACCTCTGCTGTGATATTTTCATTCATGTTGTGTCTCCAGTCTTGTACTCTTTCTTACAGCCAAGTAAATCGGTGCTGGTTAGAGCTCAAATGTCCCATGAACCCAAGGCCTATCACTTCTCTGCCTTTTGGCTAAGATCAAGAGAACCTGAGACCACCGGTCCAGTTTGAGTAGATTAGTCATTTCAAGGACTGACATATTTTTAATGCATTGAGTGATAATTATAAATATTAAATACACAGTACTTTTGGTGTTTATTGGAATATCTCTATTTAATTGCTGTGTTTTATAAGGTTCCCTTTCTCATTATTAAACATTTTGTTTTCTTTGCATACTACTAGGGAAAATATCTTCTTCTAGAAAATCTTTTGAGACCCAAGTAATTACAGGATTGCATGTAATGAAAAAATAATGTGGTTGCAGGAATGTTTTCTATTAGTGAGGTGCGTGCGTATGGTTCTGCACTGTGTAGCTCTTACTTTGATTGCATGGAGGGTGCTTTGCTTGTTCTTTGGCTTTTCAGTTGAGTTGTAGGCTATTGCATTTCCTTAAAAAATGTCAACATAATATTTTCCCTTTTCCTTTATTAGTTTGATTAAAACTGAAATCCAAGAGATATCATTAAAAGGTGTGAACTTTTGAATTCTGATTGCATAGCTGCTAAGTGTTTAATATGTTAGCTTCTAGTACTGCAATTGAATATGGAATCATAGAAAATAAAGATAATGAATTTGGGCTATAACACAGTAAAATAGAGATTTCTTTTTAGCCTGTTTGAGATGTCCATGATTATAGTTTCCAATTAGAAGTGTGTGTGTGTGTGTGTGTGTGTGTGTGTGTGTGTATAAAAGTTAAAATAGGGATTGGTCAATAACAGGCAATCGTCTTTAAATATATCTAAAATGGGCTTAGGAATCATTGAGGTACTACACAGACATCATTGAAATTAAAAAGAGTCCACAATTTTATAAATTATTATTCTAAAGCCATTAATTTTTTTTATTTTTAACTTCAATATAATTAACATAGAGTCTTATACTTCAGGTATATAATATAGTGATTCAACAATTCTATGCATCGCTCAGTGTTCATCATGATACATTTACTTTTAATCCCCTTCACCTATTTCACCCATCCCCCTCACCCACCTCCCCTCTAGTAAAAACCAGTTTGTTATCTATAGTTCAGGGTCTGGGTTTTGTTTTTTTGTTTTTGTCTCTTTTTGTTGTTCATTTGTTCTGTTTTGTTTGGTTTTAAATTCCACGTATCAGTGAAATCCTATGGTATTTGTCTTTCTCTGACTGACTTATTTCACTTAGCATTATACCCTTTCAATCCATCCGTGTTGTCACTAATGGCAGGATATCATTCTTTTTTATGACTGAGTAATATTCCATTGCATATATATACCATCCCTTCTTTATCCGTTCATCAATCAGCGGACACTTGGGCTGCTTCCATAATTTGGCTTTTGTAAATCATGCTGCAGTAAACACAGGGTGTGTATGTCTTTTCAAATTAGTGTTTTTGTATTCTTTGGGTAAATACCCAGTAGTGGAATTACTGGCTCATACTGTGATTCTATTTTTATTTTTTGGAGAATCTTCTTTTCCACGGTGGCTGAACCAGTTTGCATCCTCACTGACAGATGCATGAAGGTTCCTTTTTTTCCATATCCTCGCCAGCACTTGTTGTGTCTTGTGCTTTTGCTCTAAGCCATTTTGACAGATGTGAGAGGACATCTCATTATGGTTTTGATTTTCATTTCCCTGATGATAAGTGATATTGAGCATCCTTTCATGTGTCTGTCAGTCTTTATGTATGTCTGTATGTCTTTGGAGAAATACCAGTTTATGTCTTCTGCCAATTTTTAATAGGATTATTTGGAGGGTTTTTTTGGTCTTGAGTTGTATACGTTCTTTATATATTTTGGATACTAAACCTTTATCAAATACATCATTTGCAAATATCTTCTATTCACTAGATTCTCTATTTCTTTTGCTGATTATTTCCTTTGTTCTGAAGAAGTTTTTATTTTGATGTAATACCAATCATTTATTTTTGTTTTTGATTCCCTTTCTTCAGGAAACATATCTAAAAATACATTCCTGTGGCCAATGTCAAAGACATTACTACCTGTGCTCTCTAGGATGTTTATGATTTCAGATCTCATATTTAGGTAGTTAATCCATTTTGAGTTTACTTTTGTGTATAATATGAGAACATAGTTCAGTTTCATTCTGTTACATGTTGCTGTCCAGTTTTCTCAACACCTTTTGTTGAAGAGACTGTCTTTTTCCCATTACATATTCTACTTCTTTTGTCATAGGTTAACTAACCATATAATTGTGGGTTTATTTCTGGGCTTTCAGTTTTCTTCCATTGTTCTATGTGTCTATTTTTCTGCCAGTACAGTACTGTTTTGATTACTACAGCTTTGTAGTATATCTTGAAATCTGGTACTGTGCTATCTCCAGTTTTGTTCTTCTTTTTCAAAATGGCTGTGGTTATTCGGGGTCTTTTGTGGTTCCATATAAATTTTAGGATAATGTGTTGTAGTTCTGTGAAAAATTCTGTTGATATTTTGATAGGGATTGTATTAAATCTGTACATTTATCTACATAGCATGGGCAGTTTAACAGTATTTGTTCCTCTAGTCCAAGAGCATGGAATATCTTTCCATTTGTTTGGTCATCTTCAATTTCTTTTATCACTGTTTTATAGAGTATAGGTCTTTTACTTCATCAGTTAAGATTATTTTAGATATTTTATTCTTTTGGTGCAGTTGTAAATGGGATTGTGTTCTACATTTCTCTTTCTGCTACTTGGTTATTAGTGTATAGATATGAAACAGATATCTGGATATTGATTTGTAACCTTGCAACCTTACTGAATTAGTGTTTTGGCAGAGTCTTTAGGATTTCATGTCATCTGCAAATAGTGAAACTTTTACTTCTTGCTTATTGGTTTGGATGGCTTCATTTCTTTTCGTTGTCTGATTGCTGTGACTAGGTCTTCCAGTAGCTTGTTGAATAAAAGCAGTGAGAGTGGACATTCCTTTCTTGTTCCTGATCCTGGGGGAAAAGCTCTCAGATTTTCACCATTGAGTATGATGTTAGCCATAGGTTGTTCATATATGGCTTCTTTATGTTGAGGAATGTTTCCTCTAAACCTTCTTTGTTGAGGATTTTTATCATGAATGGATATTGTATCTTGTCAAATGTTTTCTGTATCTAGTGAAATGATCAAATGGCTTTTATACCTTCTCTTGTTAATGTTATGTATCTTGTTGATTGATTTGTGAATATTTGTGAACCACTTTTGCAATCTAGTAATAAATCCCACTTGATCGTGGTGAATGATTTTTTTAATGTACTGCTGTATTTGGTTTGCTAATATTTTATTGAGAATTTTTGCATTGTGTTCATCAGAGATATTGGCCTCTAGTCCTCTTTTCTTGTGATGTCTTCATCTGGTTTGTGTATCGGGATAACACTGGCCTCATTGAATGAATTTGGAAGCTTTACTTCCTTTATATTTTTTGGACTAATTTGAGAAGAATAGGTATTAACTATTCTTTAAATGTTTGGTTGAATTCACCTGTGAAGCATCTAGTCCTGGACTTTTGTTTGTTGGGATTTTTTGATTACTGATTCAGTTTCACTACTGGTAATTTGTTCACATTTTCTGTTTGTTTCTGACATGGTTTTGGAGGTCATATGTCTTTAAGACTTTTTCCATTGTTTTTTAGGTTGTACAATTTGATGGCATATAATTTTTCATAATATTCTTTTATAATCTTTTGAATTTCTATGGTATTTGTTGTTATTTATCCTCTTTGATTTCTGAGTTTAAGTCCTTTCTCCACACACCCCCTGGCCTTTTTTAAAAATTAATCTCTCAAAAGGTTTCTCAAGTTTGTTGATCTTTTCAAAGAACCAGCTCCTGGTTTTATTTATCTGTTCTATTGGTTTTTTTTTTTTTTTTTTTCAGTTTTTTATTTCACTTTTTTTTTCTGTGTTAGTCTTTATTATCTCCTTAATTCTACTGGTTTGGGGTTTTGTTTATCCTTTTTCTACCTCCTTTAGGTTAATGTTAGGTTCTTTATTTGAGACTTTTCTTGATTCTTGAGCTAGACTTATACTGCTATTCACTTCTCTCTTGGAACAGCTTTTTTTGCATTCCAAATATTCTGGACCATTGTGTTTTCATTTTCATTTGTCTCCATGTATTTTTTTTTTTAATTTTCTCTTTGATTTGTAGGTTTACCTATTCATTGTTTAGTAGCGGGTTATTTAACTTTCAGGTATTTGTTGCTTGCAGATTTTCTCTTGCTCGTTTTTAGCTTTATAGCATTGTGTTTGGAACAGATAAATGATAGGACTTGGAATGCTTTGAATTTGTTGAGACTTGTTTTGTGACCTAACATGTGGTCTATTCTGGAGAATGTTCCATGCAGATATTTTTTAAGGTTTATTTATTTTTGAGAGACAGAGGGAGAGGGTCAGAGAGAGAATGGGGCTCTGTGCTGATAGCAGAGAGGCTGATGAGGGGTTCAAACTCATGAACTGTGAGATCATGACCTGAACCAAAGTCAGATGCTTAACTGACTGAGCCGCCCAGTCAGTCACCCTCCTGTGTGCATCTCTGAATATTGTGTTCTGCTTTTTTAGGATGAAATAATACATCTGTTAGATCCATCTGGTCCAATATGTCATTCAAAGCCACTGTTTTGTTGTTGATTTTCTGTTTGGATGATCCATCCATTGTTATAAATGAGGTGTTAAATTCCCCTACTATTATTGTATTACTGTCAGTTAATTCTTGTATATTTGTTAATTGCTGCTTCATGTATTTGAGTACTCTCATGTTGGGTCCATCAATATTTATAATTGTTATAACTTCTTGTTGGATTGTTCCCTTTATGATTACAGAATATCCTTCTTTGTCTCTTGTCACAGTCTTTGTTTTAAAGACTATTTTGTCTGATATAAGTATTGCTACCCTCACTTTCTTTCACTTCCATTTGCATAGTAAAGACTTTTCCATCCTTTCACTTTCTTTTATTTTTTTAATGTTTATTTATTATTTTGAGAGAGAGAAAGAGCACAAGGAGAGGAGGGGCAGAGAGAGGGGGAGAGAGAGAATCCCAAGCAGGCTCTGTGCTGACAGCACAGGGCTTGATCTCACAAACCAGGAGATCATGACCTGAGCCGAAATCCAGAGTCAGATGCTTAACCAATTGAGCAGCCCCCGAGCTCCCCATTCCTTCACTTTCAATCCATATGTGTTTTTAAATCTGAAATTAGTCTCTTGTAGGCAGCATATAGATGGGTTTTGCTTTTTTATCCATTATTTCACCCTGTGTCTTTTGTTTGGAGAGTTTAATTCATTTACATTCAAAATAATTATTGATAGGTATGTAATTACTGCCATTTTGTTACTTTTTTATTGTTGTTTTTGTAATTGTTTTTTTTTAGTTCTCCTCTGTTCCTTTCTTCTCTTGCTCGCTTCTTTCACCATTTTCTGATTTTCTTTAGTGATATGTTTGTTTTTTTATCTTTGTTTTTTGCATATCTATTACCAGATATTGATTTGTGGTTACCATTAGGTTTATATATAACATCTTATGCTTGTAGAGTCTCCGTTGACAGTTGCGTAAATTTGCACCCATTCTAAAAGCCCTAAGTTTTTACTCCCCTTTCCTCCAAGTTTGAGGCATATGGTGTCATAATTCACCATATTTGTGAATCAATTGACTGATATATATATACACACACATATATATATGCATATATATATATATACACACACACATATATATACAAATATATATACACATATATATATTTATATACATGTATATATACATATACATATATACACACATATATATACATATACATATATATATACACACACACATATGTACACACATACATATTTGATTTTACTACTTTTGTACTTTTGTATTTCCTGTGTTTCTTATTCCTAGTTACGGTCTTTCCTTTCTAATTATTGCTAGTTATGGTCTTTCGTTTCCTTTTCTTATTCCTGGCTATGGTTTTTCTTTAAAGAATTCCCTTTAATATTTTTGTAACATTGGTTTAGTGGTGATAAATTCCTTTATTTTTGTTTGTTAGGAAACTCTTTATCTATTTGGAATGATAGCCTTTTGGATAGAATATTCTTGGCCACTGGTGTTTTTTTTCCTTTCAGCATTTTGACCATATCATACAACTGCCATCTGGCCTGCAAAGTTTCTGCTGAAAAATCAGCTGATAGCATGATGGGGTCTCCCTTGTTATGCACCTATTTTCTTTTCTCTTGCTGCTTTTAAAGTTCTCTCTTTATCAGTACTTTTTGCCATTTTCATTACTATGTGTCTTGGTGTGGACCTCTTTGGGTTGATGTTATTGGGTGTTACCTGTGCTTCCTGGATCTAGTTTTCTGTTCCCTTTCCCAGTTTGGGAAACTTTCAGCTGTCATTTCTTTGAATGAATTTTCTTTGTGCCCTCTTGCTCTCTTTTCTCCTTCTTGGATCTGTTCTTTATCTCTGATTATCTTTTATGTTTTATATCTCTTTATTGAGAGTCTCACTGAGGTTCTCAACTCTTTCTGAAATCCAGTGAGTATCTTTATGACCGTTTCTTTAAATTCTCTATTAGGCATATTACTTGTGTCTTTGTCATTTAACTTTCTTGCTCTGATTTTGCCCTCTTTCTTTCTTTCTTTCTTTTTTTTTTTTTAATTTGGGACATAGTTCTTTGTCTCCTTACTTTGTCTAACTACATATGTTTGTATGTGTTAGGAAAGTTAGCCATGTCTCCTGCTCTTGAAAGTGGTGGCGTTTTGAAGAAGAGCTCCTGTAGGGTCCCTCAGTTCAGTGTCCCCCGTTCACCAGAACCTGGCACTTCAGAGGTGCTTCCTATGTGTGTTGTGTGCATCCTATTGTTGTGGCTGAGCCATATTTGCCTTCAGTCCAGCTACATGCAATGGCTCTCTAACTGTTGGCAGAGTTGGTGGCTGTGCTGTTATTGGAAGAGTCTGGGGCCATGTTGGGCTTGAGTTGGGTCACTCATACCAGGATTTTCCAGAGCTGGGGTCCCATAAAACTACAGGGCACTCTCCCTGTGTTTTCCCCTGGGATATTTTTGTTGGTGCGTGTTGTCTACAGTTAGACCAGATATCTGCATCTAGCCAAGTGCTGGGTCTACATTAAACTGGTGTGTGTAGTTATCTTCTCCTCTCTCCAGTAGTCACTTTGGAGTGGTTCTGACTCCTATCAAGGCTGCTTGCACATTGTGTTGCTTGTGGTGCCACATTGACTGGACTCTTGCCAAGGGTAGGTTGGCTGAGATGGGTCTCTAGGAGCCCTCAGAGTGGGTTGTAAGGTATTAACAAGATTTGGACTGATCTGCTATGGGAGGAGACCTGTAGCCACTTTGGAGAATTGCAGAGGTAGGGTTGGAGGATATCATTCACAGGAGAGCATGAGGGTGATGTACTCCATTAGCAAACCAGGTGGACAGTGTTTGTGCTGTGCTGGTTCCCACGGTTCTCATTTTGTCTAGGCTGTATGGCAAGGTAAATGGTGTCCTACAGCTCTTTTGTTCTTGGAAAAGCTTCCTAAAGATCCCTTCCCCTCCAGAACTGTTTTAAGATTAGTAAGTAAATCTCGTTCCTATATACCCCAGCAATTCACAAATTGCTGAATGTATGCTATATCTCAGCGGAGTTGTTTGTTATGCTGTCCTTTTTACAGATGAGGACTCAGTTTTATATTTTCCTCATCTCTCCCAGAGCAGAGTTGAGTGCAGATTTTTAAAGTTCCAAGTGTTAAACCCCACTGATGGCAAGAACTCACAAAGTTAAGCCCCTTGGTCTTCAAACTCAAATGTTACGGAGATTTGTCTTCCCAATGTGGGTCCATTATGCTTGGGTTGCCTGCTAGGGGCTCTGTTCCTTTCTCTTATCAATACTTGTGGTGTCCCTCCATCCTATGGACACTATCATGGTTCAGTTTATTTCTCAACCATATCTCTATCCTTCCTACTTTTTTTTTTTTAATTTTTTTTTTTCAACGTTTTTTATTTTAGTTTTGGGACAGAGAGAGACAGAGCATGAACGGGGGAGGGGCAGAGAGAGAGGGAGACACAGAATCGGAAACAGGCTCCAGGCTCCGAGCCATCAGCCCAGAGCCTGACGCGGGGCTCGAACTCACAGACCGCGAGATCGTGACCTGGCTGAAGTCGGACGCTTAACTGACCGCGCCACCCAGGCGCCCCAAATATGGCCTCTTCTGTATGGCTAGCTGTGGAGGTCTGTTCTGCCAGTCTTTGGGTCATTTTGTGGATTATTTACACTAATGTGGGTGTCATCTAGGTGTATCTGTGGGACAAGGATCTTCCTGTTCTACTATCCTCCCCAGGAGTCAGAGAAATAGAATTTTTTTAAGAATGGAAACTGCTAAAGTAACATTGGAGGAGTTAAGATGGTGGAGCAGCATGGAAACCCTGAGCTTGTCTTGCCCTTGAAATGCAACTAGATCAGCACCAAACCATTTTGAACACCTTGGAAATTGATCAGGGAATTAACACAATAATCTGCATAACTTGAACCATAGAACTAGGCAGGTATATGGCGTGGAGAGGTAAACTGGAGGAGAAAAGCCGGGGAGAGTAGGGAGCCATTTTCTTGAAGAGAGGACAGAGAGAGCAAAGGAAAGGGGGAGAGTGCAGTGCACAGCCACCAAAAGTGGCTGGAGAGAAAGAGAAAGAGTGAAAACATTCACAAGGAACTGAACAAAATATCTACTCCCCAAAACCATTGACAGAGAGAAAGGAGAGGGTTTCAATACCCCCAGGATTCTATAAACAGTGGATGCAGTGTCTGATGTTTTGGCACTCAGTGCCTGACAGTGGTCTGGTGAGGAAGTTGGGTGAATCCCCAGGAGCAGGCAAAGGGGTCTGAGGGGATCCTGTGCCACATGGGGATAAGTGGTAACCCTGCTTTGAGTTTATTTGGTAGAGGCCATATGGTTTCCTCACAGGCAAAGGTCCCAGTGGATCCCAGAGACCAGGCATGTTTGCTGGTATTGGGACAAATGCTTCAGAGTGTGGCAAAACCTGGCACTGGCTGTGTGTTGTGACTTGCCATATTCTCTGAACCTCTGCAACTGTGTGATTACACGAACATTTTCTGGGGCAAGTCAGTACCTGGCCCCTGCTCACTGAGACCCTCATCGGGACCCTCGCCCATAGAGTCTGTGTGAGTCTAAGCCATGTGTATCTCTTAAGTGTGAGGTTTTGTTCAAAACTGAAGTGAAACTCTGGAGGGCGGTGCTGCCTGGCAGACAAACAGCTTGGATATGGACAGGGTAGAGGCGGGAATGAACAAAGGCCTGAGACAGACAACGGATGCTTGATTGCGGGTTGCTGAGAATGTGAACTTCTTGCACCAGAGACTAGGGAGCTGGGTGAAGCCATTTCTACCTCTCCCATGCACAGCCATATACACTGATCCACTCCAGTAAGCTAAGCAGCGCCAGGTCCTGGAGAACAGAGCTATTACATCAAGCAGCACCCAACTGCGCCCTCCAAGCATGTGTCCAGATGACCAGCTGCTTTGTGTATGGAAAATAGAGGGCTTCATAGGGGAAACTGGATGTACTTCATTTGGGTTTCCTTCTGCTTGCTGCTTCGTTTGTCTTGCCTCTGTTTTTTGCTTAAATTGCTTTCTTTTTTTCTTTCTTTTCTTTCTCTTTCTTGGATACAGAAAGAGACACTTATTTTTATTTTACTTTCAAAAATTTTTTTATTCTATTTCATTTTCCTAATTTTATTTTACTGTATTTTATTATATAAATTTTTTTTTAATTTAAAATCTTTTCTTACCTTGTTTTTTTCTTTCCTATCCCTTTTTTCTCTATTCTATAAAGCTTCTTTCAACAAGCAGACTAAAACACACCTAGGATAAAGCTTTCTTTATATGGTTTTTTGTTTTGTCTTTAATTTTTTTAATTTTAATTTTTAATTTTATTATTATTTTCTTCCTCCAAAATGACAAAATAAAGGAATTCACCTCAAAAGAAGGAACAGAAAGAAATGACAGCTAGGGACCTAATCAACACAGATATAAGTAAGATGTATGAACTAGAATTAAGAACCACAATAATAAGAATACAAGCTGGAGTTGAAAAAAGCATAGAAGACACTAGATAAACCCTTTCTGTGGAAATAAAAGTAATAAAATCTAGTCAGGCCAAAATTAAAAATGCTATAACTGAGATGCACTCTCCAATGAATGTCGTGATGACAAGGAAGGACAAAGCAGAGTGGTGAATCAGCAATATACAAGATAAAATTATGGAGAATAAAGAAGCCGAAAAAAGGGGGGAAACAAAAGCAAGGACCATGATACAAGATTTAGAGAACTCAGTGATTTATTAAAAAGGAATAACATCTGATGGGGCACCTGGATGGCTCAGTCAGTTGACCATCCGACTTAAGATCAGGTCATGATCTCACAGTTCATGGCTTCTAGCCCTGAATCAGGCTCTGTGCTGACAGCTCAGAGCCTGGAGCCTGCTTCAGATTCTGTGTCTCCGTCTGTCTCTACCTTTTCCCCACTTGTGTTCTCTCTGTCTCTCTCTCTCGCTCGCTCGCTCTCAAAAATAAACAAACATTTGAGGGGCGCCTGGGTGGCTCAGTCGGTTAAGCGTCCGACTTCAGCTCAGGTCACGATCTCGCGGTCCGCGAGTTCGAGCCCCGCGTCGGGCTCTGGGCTGATGGCTCAGAGCCTGGAGCCTGCTTCCGATTCTGTGTCTCCCTCTCTCTCTGCCCCTCCCCCGTTCATGCTCTGTCTCTCTCTGTCCCAAAAATAAATAAATGTTAAAAAAAAATTAAAAAAAATAAATAAACAAACATTTGGATAAATAAATAAATAAAATTAAAAGGAATAACATCTGAATCATAGGAGTCTCAGAAGATGAAGAGAAAAAAAGGAACAGAAGGTTTATGTGAATAAATTATAGTGGAAAGCTTTCCTAATCTGGGGAAAGACATAGACAACAAAATCCAAGAAGCACAGAGAACTCCCATTAGATTCAACAAAAACAGACAATGAACAAGGCATATTGCAGTCAAATTCACTAGATGTCCAGACAAAGAAAAAAATTATGAAAGCAAAAAGGGAAAAAGAGTCCTTAACCAATAAGAGAAGACAACTCAGGTTCACAGCAGACCTATCCACAGAAACTTGGCTGGCCAAAAAGGAGTGGCAGGGTATATTCAACATGCTGAATCAGAAAAAAATATGTAGCCAAGAATTCTTTATCAAGAAAGGTGTCATTCAAAATAGGAGAGATAAAGAGTTTCCAGACAAACAAAAATTAAAGGAGTTTGTGACCAATAAACCAACCCTGCAAAAAATTTTAAGGGGGACTCTCTGAAGGGAGAAAAGATGAAACAAAACAAAAAAGACTGAAAGCAGCAAAGACTATAAAGGACCAGAGAATATCACTAGAAATACCAACTCTTCAGGCAACACAATTGCACTAAAGTCATATCTTTCAGTACTCACTCCAAATGTCAATGGACTAAACACTCCAATTAAAAGACATAGAGTATCAGAATGGATAACAAAACAGGACCCATCTATAGGCTGCTCATAAGAGACCTATCTTAGACCTAAAGACACCTTCAGATTGAAAGTAAGGGAACAGAGAATCATCTAGCATGCTAATAGTCATCAAAAGAAAGACAGAGTAGCTATATTTATATCAGACAAACTAGATTTTAAAATAAAGACTGTAACAAGAGATGAAGACAGGCATTGTATCATAATTAAGAGTCTATCCACCAAGATCTAACAATTATAAATATTTATTCCCCCAATGTGAAACCACCCAAATATATAAATCAATCAATCACAAATACAGAGAAATACATTGATAATAATACCATAATAGTAAGGGACTTCACCCCATTTAAAGGTATGGACAAATCATGTAAGCAGAAAATCAACAAGGACACAATGGCTTTGAATGATACCCTGGACCAGATGGGCTTAACAGATATATTCAGAACATTTTATCCTAAAGCAGCAGAATATACATGTTTCTTGAGTGCACATGGAACATTCTACAGAATACATCACATACTGGGTCACAAATCAGCCCTCAACAAAAACAAAAAGATCAAGATTATATCTTGTATATTTTCAGAACACAATGCTATGAAACTCAAATCAACCACAAGAAAAAATTTGGAAAGACCATGAATACTTGGAGATTAAAGAACATCATACTAAAGAATGAATGAGTTAACTAAGAAATTAAAGAGAAAAATAGGAAGTACATGGAAGCCAATGAAAATGAAAACTTGACACTCCAAAACCTCTAGGATGCAACAAAGACACGAGGGAAGTATATATCAATCCAGACCTTCCTAAAGAAGGACAAAAGATCTCAAATACACAACCTAACCTTACACATAAAAGAGCTGGGAAAAGAGCAGCAAATAAAGATCAACCCAGCAGAAGATGGGAAATAATAAAGATTAGAGCAGAAATCAATGATATAAAAATAAAAAAAAAACAGAACAGATCAATAAAACCAGAAGCTGGTTCTTTGAAAGCATTCACAAAATTGGTAAGTCCTAGCCAAATTGATCAAAAAGAAAAATAAAAGATCCCGAATAAAAAATGACAAATAAAAGAGTAGACATCACAACCAATACTCCAGAAATACAAACAATAATAAGAGAATATATAGGCAACTATACGCCAAAAATTGGGCAATCTGGAAGAAAAAATTCCTAGAAACATATAAACTACCAAAACAGAAACAGGGAGAAATAGAAAATTTGACAGACCCATACAGTAAAGAAATTGAATCAGGTATAAAAAATCTCTCAACAAGCAAAAGTCAAGGGCCAGATGGCTTTCCAGGGGAATTCTACCAAACGTTTATTTATTTCTTTTTATTTTTTTAATTTTTATTTTTTTAATCTTTATTTTTGAGAGAGAGAGAGAGAGTACGTGTGTGGGGGGGGGGGGAGGAGGAACAGAGAGAGAGGGAGACACAGAATCCAAAGCAAGCTTCAATCTCTGAGCTGTCAGCACAGAGACTGACACAGGGCTCAAACCCATGGATCGTGAGATCATGACCTGAGCCAAAGTCAGATGTTTAACCGAGTAAGCCACCAAGATGCCTCAGTTCTACCAAATATTTAAAGAAGAGTTAACACCTCTTCTTTTGAAGCTGTTACAAAAAATTAGAATGGAAGGAAGACTTCCAAACTCATTCTATGAGGCCAGCATTACCTTGATTCCAAAACTAGAGAAAGCACTAGAAAGGAGGACTACAGACCGGTATCCCTGATGAGCATGGATGCAAAAATTCTCAACAAGATACAAGCAAAGCAAATCCAATAATACATCGAAAAAATCATTCACCATGATCAAGTGGGATGTATTCCTGGGATGCAGGGCTAGTTCAGTATCCACAAATCAATAAATGTGATGCATCACATTAAAAAAAGTAAGGATAAGAATGATCCTCTCAATAGGTGTAGAGAAAGCATTTGAAAAACTACAGCATCCTTTCTTGATAAAAATCCTCAAGAAAGTAGGGATAGAAGGATCATATCTCAAGTTCATAAAAAATATATATGAAAGGCCCACCACTAATATCATCCTCAATGGGGAAACACTGAGAACTTTCCCCCTAAGGTCAGGAACACCCACTCTCACCACTGTTACTAAACATAGTGTTGGAAGCCCTAGCTTCAGGAATCAGATAACGTAAAGAAATAAAGCACATCCAAATCAGCAAGGAGGAAGTCAAACTTTTACTCTTCACAGATGACGGGATACTCTATGTGGAAAACCCAAAAGACAGCACCAAAAAGCTTCTAGAACTGGTACATGAACTCAGCAGTTGCAGGATATAAAATCAATGCACAGAAATCAGTTGCATTTCCATACACCAATAATGAAGCAGCAGAAAGAGAAATCAAGGAATCGATCCCATTTATGATTGCACCAAAAACCATAAAATACCTAGGAATAAACCTCACTAAAGAGGTGAAAAATCTATACACTGAAAACTATAGAAAGCTCATGAAAGAAATTGAAGAAGATAAAAAAATGGAAGACACACAAGCATTGGGAGAATAAATATTGTTAAAATGTTGATACTACCCAAAGCAATCTGCATATTCAATGCAATCCCTATCAAAATAACACCAGCATTCTTCACTGAGCTCTAACAAAGAATCCTAAAATTTCTACGGAACCAGATAAGACCCTGAATAGCCAAAGTAATGTCGAAAAAGAAAACCAAAGCTGGAGGCATCACAATTCCATACTTCAAGATGTATTACAAAGCTGTAATCATCAAGACACTATGGTATTCACACAAAAACAGACCAGTGGAACAGAATAGAGAACCCAGAAATAGACCAAAAACGTATGGCCAACTAATCTTTGACAAAGCAAGTAAGAATATCCAATGGAAAAAAGACAATCTTTTTAGCAAATGGTATTGGGAAAACGGACAGCAACATGAAGAAGAAAGAAGCTGGACCACTTTCTTAAACCATGCACTAAAATAAACTCAAAATGGATGAAAGACCTAAATATAAGACAGGAAACAATCAAAATCCTAGAGGAGAAAGCAGGCAACAACCTCTTTGAGCATGGCTGCAGCAACTTCTTACTTGATATGTTACCAGAGGCAAGGGAAACAAAAGCAAAAATGAACTATTGGGACCTCATCAAGATAAAAACTCCCACACAGTGAAAGAAACAATCAGCAAAACTAAAGGCAACTGATGGAAAGGAGAAGATATTTGCAAATGACATCTCAGATAAAGGGTTAGTATCCAAAATCTATAGAGAACTTATCAAACTCAACCCCTCCCCCCCACCAAAAAAAAAATCCAGGGAAGAAATGGGCAAAATAAATGAATAGACACTTTTCCAAAGAGGCATCCAGGTGGCTAACAGCACATGAAAAAAATGCTCAACATCTCTCATCATCAGGGAAATATAAATCAAAACCACCATCAGATACCACCTCACACCTGTCAGAATGGCTAAAATTAACAACTCAGGCAACAACAGATGTTGGCAAGGATTCAGAGAAAGAGGAACCCTTTTGCACTGCTGGTGGGAATGCAAACTGGTGCAGCCACTTTGGAAAACACTATGGAGCTTCCTCAAAATATTACAAATAGAACTACCCTATGACCCAGCAATTTTACTACTAGCTATTTATCCAAAGGATACAGAAATGCTGTCTCTAAGGGGCACATGCACCTCAGTGGTTGTAACGGCTGTATCGACAATAGCCAAAGTATGGAATCACTCACATATCCCTTGACTGATGAATGGATAAAGATGTGGTATATATACGCAATGGAATATTACTCGGCGATAAAAAAAAGAATGAAATCTTCCCATTTGCAACAATGTGGGTGGAATTAGAGAATATTATACTAAGTGCAATGTCAGTCAGAGAAAGACAAATATCATATGATTTCACTCATATGTGGAATTTAAGATACAAAACAGATGAATATAGGGGAAGCAAAAATAAAATAAAAACAGAGACAAACCATGAGAGATTCTTAAATACAGAGAACAAACTGAGGGTTGCTGGAAGGGTAGTGGGTGGGGGGGATGAGATAAATGGGTGATGGGCATTAAGGAGGACACTTGTTGGGATGAGTACTGAGTGTCATATATAAGTGATGAATCACTAACTTCTATTCCTGAAATCATTATTACACTACAAGTTAACTAACTCAGATTTAAATTTAAAAGAGTTTTTAAAAAAGCAAACTGCCAAATCTTAACATCATATGTAGACATCATATGTAATCTTACATCATATGTATTTTTACATACATCATATGTAAAAAAGGTAATATATTTTTATCAAAAGTTTAGATTGTGACAAAAAGTCTCTATTAATAAAATCACGTACTAACATAGTCTTCATTGAAAAAACTGAAATTGTTAACTTTCTTGTATACATTTAGCATGATGCTACTTAAATGATTTCTCTCTATCACACATTTAGGAATTGATTTTTATAAAACCAACTGAATTATTTTAACTAACATTTGTTGATTTTGTTAAATATGAGAAACTTAAACTACAAAAAAAATAAAGACAGGTGATTCTAAAAACTTTTTTTTTTTAATTTTAATGTTTATTTATTTTTGAGAGAGAGACAGAGTGTGAGCTGGGGAGGGGCAGAGAGAGGGAGACACAGAATCCCAAGAAGGCTCCAGGCTCTGAGCTGTCAGCCCAGAGCCCAACATGGAGATCGAACTCACAAGCTGCAGGATCATGACCTGAGCCTATGTCGGACGCTAAACCAACTGAGCCACCCAGGCACCCCTAAAAACTTTTTATTGTAAATTTATGATTTAGAAAGTTTAGTAAGAAAACTAAACAGCTATAAACTGACACCTATTGAAGTATTTTAATGAACAAATAATTGCCTCAGAAATCCATGGGTTTTGTTATGATATTAATATAAATTTAGTGAACTGAATTAAATTAAAATATTTTTGCCAATTTTTCTTAAATTACATTTTAAATAAGTTACAATATCATGAAAACTGAAGAGTAAGTATTTCAAACAATATTGCTTCTGGTGTACCAAATATTTAGCCTGCTATTTGCATTCTAATTTTTCTCACTGAAAAATAGCTTCCAGGTAAGTTAATTTCCAGGCTAACTGGAAGTTGGCAGGCTCTTTTACCGTTAAATCAGAGTTGACAAGGAAGCAAAATCAGAGCTTCAATTATAACACATTTTGCTATATTTAAAGTCTACCACACATGCATTGAAATGTACCTCATGTATTTGGTGCCAAAGCATTCTAAACCATTTGTGATAGTCACAAGTATTTTTTTTTTACTTTTGTTAACAGAAGTAGAACTTAACACATTAAAAACCCAAATGGAGAGTTAGCTATTTACCTTTATGGAGTCTATATACTAGTTTCTTGGGTTTGTTATCTGAGACATTTTAAATAGCTTTCCAAATTCTCAGCCCATTCAAACTCCGTTCTATCTGTTGCAAAGTTCAGGTTCTGTGCAAAAGGAATACAGAACCACAGAGAGAAGACCTGCATTGAAGACAAATCTTCCTACTGATGAGGATCAGGGAGTAGGAGAAAATTCCTTCAACCAATTATAACAAAGTGTTTTAGTTGAGCTTTATATTAGCATTTAGAATCTGGCTGTTTGCTGCACTGGTGGCTGGTCACCTATATGATGTGTACTTCCCTTGTGTTGATATACATGGGGGCGGGGATTAGAGAACAGGTATAATTCTGTTTAGAGACTTTTGAGAGCACGAATACAGTATGCATCAGGATGGTGATAGACCTGTTACTAATGTTATTAGACTTGTCCTAATATACTAATCCTGAGTACCAGTGAAGAGATTTTGACTGTGTCTTACAGAACAATTTTTTTGTTTTGTTTTATAACAGCCATTTTGGAATTATGACACAATGCCCCACTGCTGTCTCACTGTTCCATAGACCATGACAGCCTAGGCACGAAGTGCCATCTTTTATTTTCTTTTTAAATCTTTATTTATTTTTGAGAGAGAGAGAGGGACAGAGTGTGAGTGTGGGAGGAACAGAGAGAAGGAGGGAGACATGGAATCTGAAGCAGGCTCCAGACTCTGAACTGTCAGCACAGAGCCCGAGGTGGGGCTTGAACTCATGAAATATGAGATCATGACCTGAGCCGAAGTCAGATGCTTAACTGACTGAGCCACCCAGACACCCCATGAAGTGCCATCTTTGGCTCAGATCAGCAGAGTAGCATTTTTACTTGATGGAATAACATACCATCTTTACAGAGAAGCATGCACAGCCAAACATAATTGGGGAGGACATTGGGTGATGTGAAGTTTCTCTGTCTTAAAACGAGGGGTCAAGACAAATTTTGTGTTAAGGTGCTCCTATTTGTACCCAAACCAGTGAAGATTAAGGACATTCAAGTTGCTCTTCTCTCATTGGCAACTTCTAAAAGAACTAGAGATTAGCATGAAATATAGTCTTATCTTTTCAGATTTCCCATTCGTGGTATTTTGCCCCTCACACATCCAAAGCTTAACATAACCTTGCTGTCCACACTTGTTCCTTCTTTCTACTCTTCCAATCTGGATTTTAAAATGTCAATTCCATCCTCCAAGTCACTCTGACCAAAAAAAAACTTTTATAGTTATTGTTGACTTCATACTTTCAAAATCCATATGCAATCCATCTGTTGCCCGTACATTCTAGACACATCCAGAGTCTGATAACTTCTCAATACATCAGAGTTGGCCACTGGAAATATAATACAAGCCATATATGCAATGTAAAATTTTCTAATAGCCACATTAAAAAAGAAAAATCAAGAGGCGAAACAAATTTTAATCACATATTTTTATCTAATATCAGCTTGACATGTAATCAATTTTTTTTACAAAATATCGATGGGGTATTTACTTTCTTTTTTTTTCCATATTAAGTCTGCAATCTGGTGTATATTTTGTACCTAGAGCCTATCTCAATTCAGACTTGCCATATTCATGTTTTCAGTAGCAACCTGTAGCTAAAAGCTCTCAAATTGGACATCACAGCTCCAGACTTTAGTTTTCTAAGGTCTCCTTCTACCCTTTCCTCTTACAACTCATGTTTAATACTAGCCAGAATCCTAATAAAGCCTATAAAACAGCTAAAACAGATCCTTCTACATTCTACGGATATGATGCGTATTGAAATACGCATTTTCACATTTGCTGTATTGGGCTTCAGGACACAGTACCCCAGTATAACTCCTTGGCATATTCAAAATCTTAAGGAATTTGAGAAAATGGCAGAAGCAAGGTCACTCTGACCTTCCAACCTCTCGCTATTCTTCCCTGAAAGTAAGAGATAAATCTTGCATGTGAAAGGTACCCTCTCTGTACCAGGTGGAAGGAAAACATTTTTATCAACAGTGATGGGGAGTTGGGGGCTGAAAAATATGTACACACAAACCTCGTGAAACCAACCGTTCCCGTTTCCTCATTACTTCTTCACCATTTACCATACTTAGGCCAAACCTTTTTGTCTCATCAACTCTTCACAAATGCCCTGTTTCTTTGTCTGAAAGAGATAGCGCCTTCCTCCTCTGGCCCCTTATAGCCATCATTCTCTTGTGAAGGTGGCACTTTAGGTGTAAAATTCCAATGAAATTGATATGCTTTTCTCCTGTGCAATCTGTCTGTGTCAGTTTCATGTTCAGACACAGCCACGAACTTCAGGAGGATCTAGGAAAACTTTTTCCTCCCATATATCAATCACTGGTGGTCATTAATAAGTTAAGCTAGATGACTATTTCTCAAATATGCCTGATTTTAACAACTTAATTTCTTTGACAGTATAGGCCATCACTTTCAAGGGGAAAAATCTAAACAAATGCATTAAAACAAGGTAAAACCATTGCACTGTTACAAAACAATTTAAATGAAAAATAAATTCATTGGAAAATTTTTGTCTTTGTTGATCTGTCCCATCCCTCGACCAAGCAATGCACCTGTCCATTTCAATACAGCCATGAAGCTGCATGGCCATAACTTTTATAAAGTAGAGACATTATTACCACATGTAGGAAAATATTCCCCAAAGAGCTTTTCATGCTCTTTAGGATGAAAGGAATATATCATACTTGTTTAAATAAAAATAAAGTCAAGGTAAGATATAAATACAAATTTTTCTTTAAAACTTGGCAACAAAAAAGAACAAGAGGCAGTGAGAAAAGCACCTTACTTCTTTGCATCACTTTTAAGTGAAATCAAGTACTATAGGAAAGAATACAACATCTATTAATTCTTCTTAGTGCTACTTATAACAGAAACTGAAAATTATATCAGCATGAAAAAAATACTCAAAGCAGTATTAGTTTTAAATCCCACATCTTCAAATTCTGATCTTTCAAATTAAAAAAAAAATGTTAGTGAAATATGCCAAATCATCATTTTAGAAAAATTTGCCTTCTGGTTAAGCATATTTAAATGTATAATTTATTCTTATCAAAATACATTTTTAAATATTGCTAAATTACTGCTTTACTTAATGCTTTACTTTTAACTCTCTTACACATCATATCTGAATTATCATAATTAAGTAAAGTTCTATGACAGTCACTTTCATTAGCCAATCATGCAGGAAAAAGATCTATTAGTCCTCCCCGTGGGTATCTGTTATCTTCTTGTTGTCATCCTAAAAGTGTCTTGTCTGACTGAGGATAGAGATGAGTCAGTAGAATGCAACTGTTCGACTGTAATACATAGAAGGAGCTCATTTTTATGTCCTTGATAACTGGAACCTACATGATGGAGGGAAGTATTTTGGCAAAGCGGGAACTAGTAGTGCATCTGGCTTAGGACCATATGTTCCATCATTATTAACAAAGAATTGACCAGATGAAAAATTTTAGGGAATGATTTTCTGTGAAAGTCAGCTGTATCATGGAGTGGTGATTCAAGAGGAAAAAGAAAATGTGTTCCTCTCCTATAAATGGAAAAATGAGTCCGAATAGATTTCTTTTTGCAAAACCATTTACCATTCTGAGGTGCAGCACAGTATGACATAAATTCTTAAAAAAGTAATTAAAATAGTTTTGAATATTGAAGGTGTGGTAACTCCATATTTCTAACTTACATGCATATAACACCAATTAGAAATTTAAACATCAATATTAACTTCTTTTGAGAAGTTGTCTTTTTTTTAACACTTCTTCCCATGCCTCAATACTGTTAAATCATATTATTTTGGTTAAATCAAGAGTCATTGTTAATATGGCCTATAGATACTGATTTTTTTACAGACCACCATTTTATGTTTTTCTTAGTAGTTATTAAGTTTTTGATAGTTTTTCCATTGGCTTCATTTTTTTAAATTTATTTTTTATTTTTTAATATTTATATCTAAGTTAGTTAGCATATAGTGAAGCAATGATTTCAGGAGTAGATTCCATAATGTCCCTTACCCGTTTAGCCCATCCACCCCCCCACAACCCCTTCTGTACCCCTCAGTTTGTTCTCCATATTTATGAGTCTCTTCTGTTTTGTCCCCCTCCCTGTTTTTATATTTTTGTTTCCCTTCCCTTGTTTTCATCTGTTTTCTCTTAAAGTCCTCATATGAGTGAAGTCATATGATTTTTGTCTTTCTCTAATTTCACTTTAGCATAATACCTTCCAGTTCCATCCACGTAGTTGCAAATGGCAAGATTTCATTCCTTTTGATTGCTGAGTAATACTCCATTGTGTGTGTGTGCGTGTGTGTGTGTATACCACTTCTTTTTTATCCATTCATCCATTGATGGACATTTGGGCTCTTTCCATACTTTGGCTATTGTTGATAGTGCTGCTATAAACATGGGGGTGCATGTATCCTTTCGAAACAGTACACCTATATCCCTAGGATAAATGCCTAGTAGTGCAATTGCTGGGTCGTAGGGTAGTTCTATTTTTAGTTTTTTGAGGGACCTGCATACTGTTTTCCAGAGTGGCTGCACCAGCTTGCATTCCCACCAACAATGCAAAAGAGATCCTGTTTCTCTGCATCCTTGCCAACATCTGTGGTTGCCTGAGTGGTCAATGTTAGCCATTCTGACAGGTGTAAGGTGATATCTCGTTGTGGTTTTGATTTGTATTTCCCTGATGATGAGTGATGTGGAGCATTTTTTTCATGTGTCGGTTGGCCATCTGGATGTCTTCTTTGCAGAAGTGTCTATTCATGTCTTTTGCCCATTTCTTCACTGGATGATTTGTTTTTTGGGTGTTGAGTTTGATAAGTTCTTAATAGATTTTGGATACTAACCCTTTATGTAATATGTCATTTGCAAATAACTTCTCCCATTCTGTTGGTTGCTTTTTAGTTTAGTTGCTGATTGTTTCCTTCACTGTGCAGAAGCTTTTTATTTTGATGAGGTCCCAGTAGTTAATTTTTGTTTTTGTTTCCCTTGCCTCCGGAGATGTGTTGAGTAGAAGTTGCTGTGGGCAAGATCAAAGAGGTTTTTGCCTGCTTTATCCTCAAGGATTTTGATGGCTTCCTGTCTTACATTGAGGTCTTTCATGCATTTTGAGTTTATTTTTGTGTATGGTGTAAGAAAGTGGTCCAGGTTCATTTTTCTGCATGTTGCTGTCCGGTTTTCCCAGCACCACTTGCTGAAGAGACTGTCTTTATTCCATTGGACATTCTTTCCTGCTTTATCAAAGGTTAGTTGGCCATATGTTTGGGGGTCCATTTCTGGGTTCTCTATTCTGTTCCATTGATCTGAGTGTCTGTTCTTGTGCCAGTACCATACTGTCCTGATGATTACAGCTTTGTAGTATAGCTTGAATCTGGGATTGTGATGCCTCCTTCTTTGGTTTTCTTTTTCAAGGTTGCTTTGGCTATTCAGGGTCTTTTCTGGTTCCATAAAAATTTTAGGATTATTTTTTCTAGCTCTGTGAAGAATGCTGGTGTTACTTTGATAGGGATTGCATTGAATATGTAGATTGCTTTGGGTAGTATCGACATTTTAACAATGTTTGTTCTTCCTATCCAGGAGCATGGAATCTTTTTCCATTTCTTTGTGTCTTCAATTTCTTTCATAAGCTTTCTGTAGTTTTCAGTGTATAGATTTTTCACCTCTTTGGTTAGATTTATTCGTAGGTATTTTATGGTTTTTTGTGCAACTGTAAATGGGATCGATTCCTTGATTTCTCTTTCTATTCCTTCATTGTTGTTGTATAGGAATGTAACCGATTTCTGGCCATTGATTTTATATCCTGCAACTTTGCTGAATTCATGAATCAGTTCTAGCAGTTTTTTGGTGGAATCTTTGGGTTTTCCATATACATATACAGTATCATGTCATCTGTGAAGAGTGAGAGTTTGACCTCCTCCTGGCCGATTTGGATGCCTTTTATTTCTTTGTGTTGTCTGATTGTAGAGGCTAAGACTTCTAATACTATGTTGAATAACAGTGGCAATAGTGGACATCCCTGTCTTGTTCCTGACCTTAGGGAGAAATCTCTCAGTTTTTCCCAATTGAAGATGATATTAGCATCTTTCATATATGGCTTTTATGATCTCCAGGTATGATCCTTCTATCCCTACGTTCTTGAGGGTTTGTTTTTTTTTTTTTTTGTAAATTGACCTTTTTATTTATTTATTTATTTATTTATTTATTTATTTTTTAAATATATGAAATTTATTTTCAAATTGGTTTCCATACAACACCCAATGCTCATCCCAAAATATGCCCTCTTCAATACCCATCACCTACCCTCCCCTCCCTCCCACCCCCCATCAACCCTCAGTTTGTTCTCAGTTTTTAAGAGTCTCTTATGCTTTGGCTCTCTCCCACTCTAACCTCTTTTTTTTCTCCTTCCCCTTCCCCATGGGTTTCTGTTAAGTTTCTCAGGATCCACATAAGAGTGAAAACATATGTTATCTGTCTTTCTCTGTATGGCTTATTTCACTTAGCATCACACTCTCCAACTCCATCCACGTTGCTACAAAGGGCCATATTTCATTCTTTCTCATTGCCACATAGTACTCCATTGTGTATATAAACCACAGTTTCTTTATCCATTCATCAGTTGATGGACATTTAGGCTCTTTCCAGAATTTGGCTATTGTTGAAAGGGCTGCTATAAACATTGGGGTACAAGTGCCCCTATGCATCAGTACTCCTGTATCCCTTGGGTAAATTCCTAGCAGTGCTATTTCTAGGTCATAGGGTAGGTCTATTTTTAATTTTTTGAGGAACCTCCACACTGTTTTCCAGAGTGGCTGCACCAGTTTGCATTCCCACCAACAGTGCAAGAGGGTTCCCATTTTTGAGGGTTTTTATCAAGAAAGGATGTTGGGGGCGCCTGGGTGGCTCAGTTGGTTAAGCAGCCGACTTCGGCTCAGGTCATGATCTCGCCATCTGTGAGTTTGAGCCCCACGTCGGGCTCTGTGCTGACAGCTCAGAGCCCGGAGCCTGTTTCGGATTCTGTGTCTCCCTCTCTCTGACCCTCCCCCATTCATTCTCTGTCTCTCCCTGTCTCAAAAATAAATAAAACGTTAAAAAAAATTTTTTTTTTTAAAAAAGAAAGGATGTTGTATTTTGTCAAATGCTTTCTCTGCATCTATTGAGAGGATCATAGGGTTCTTGTCCTTTCTTTTTTTGATGTGATGAATCACGTTAATTGTTTTGCAGATATTGAACCAACCCTGCATCCCAGGTATAAATCCCACTTGGTCGTGGTGAATAATTTTTTTAATGTATTGTTGGATCCGGTTGGCTAATATCTTTTTGAGGATTTTTCCATCATGTTCATCAGGGAAATTGGTCTATAGTTCTCCTTTTTAGTGGGGTCTCTGGTGTTGGAATCAAGTTAATGCTGGCTTCATAGAAAGAGTTTGGAAGTTTTCCTTCCATTTCTATTTTTTGGAACAGTTTCAAGAGACTAGGTGTTAACTCTTCCTTCAATGTTTGGTAGAATTCCCTGGAAAGCCATCTGGCCCTGGACTCTTATTTTTTGGCAGACTTTTGATTACTAATTCCATTTTCTTACTGGTTATGGGTCTGTTCATATTTTCTATTTCTTTCTGTTTCAGTTTTGGTAGTATATATGTTTCTAGGAATTAGTCCATTTCTTCCAGATTGCCCATTTTATTGGCATATAATTGCTCATAATATTCTCTTACTATTGTTTTTATTTCTGTTGTGTTGGTTGTGATCTCTCCTTTTTCATTCTTGATTTTACTTATTTGGGTCCTTCCTTTTTCTTCTTGATCAAACTGGCTAGTGGTTTATCAATTTTGTTAATTCTTTCAAAGAACCAGCTTCTGGTTTTATTGATCTGTTCTACTATTTTTTTGGTTTCGATAGCATTAATTTCTGCTCTAATCTTTATTATTTCCTGTCTTCTGCTGATTTTGCTGTTCTTTTTCCAGCTCCTTAGGGCATAGGTTTGGTTGTGTATCTGAGATCTTTCTTCCCTCTTTAGAAGGCCTGGATTGCTATATACTTTCCTCTTATGACTGCCTTTTCTGCGTCCCAGAGGTTTTGGGTTGTGTTGCTATCATTTTCATTGACTTCCATATACTTTTGAATTTCCTCTTTAACTGCTTGGTTAGCCCATTCATTCTTTAGTAGGATGTTCTTCAGTCTCCAAGTATTTGTTATCTTTCCAAAAATTTTCTTGTGGTTGATTTCAAGTTTCATAGCATTGTGGTCTGAAAATATGCAAGGTATGATCTCGATCATTTTGTACTTACTTAGGGCTGATTTGTGTCCCAGTATATGGTCTATTCTGGAGAATGTTCCATGTGCGCTGGAGAAGAATGTATATTCTGCTGCTTTAGGATGAAATGTTCTGAATATATCTGTTAAGCCCATCTGGTCCATTGTGTCCTTCAAAGCCATTGTTTCCTTGTTTATTGTTTGATTAGATGATCTGTCCATTGCTATGAGTGGGGTGTTGAAATCTCCTACTATTTTGGTGCTACTATCGATGAGTTTCTTTATGTTTGTGATTAATTGATTTATATATTTGGGTGCTGCCACATTTGGCGCATAAATGTTTACAATTGTTAGGTCTTCTTGGTCTATAGACCCCTTGATTATGATATAATGCCCTTCTGCATCTCTTGATACAGTCTCTATTTTAAAGTCTAGATTGTGTGATATAAGTATGGCTACTCTGGCTTTCTTTTGTTGACCATTAGCATGATAAATGGTTCTGCATCCCTTTATTTTCAATCTGTAGGTGTTTTTAGGTCTAAAGTGGGTCTCTTGTAAACAGGATATTTATGGATCTTGTTTTCTTATTCATTCTGTTACCCTATGTCTTTTGATTGGAGCATTTTGTTTCTCTAATCTGTCAAGCCACTTTCAACACCCAAACCAAAACGCACCTAAGATCTAGCATCATCTATTCGATTTGTGTGTGTGTGTGTTTTTAATTTTTAATTTTTAATTCTTAATTTTAATATATTTCTCATTTTAATTTTTTAATTTCAATTTTTCTACCTCATTAGTTCCTTTTCTTCCTTCAAAATGACAAAATGAAGGAATTAACCCCAAAAGAAAGAGCATGAAGAAATGACAGCCTGGGATTTAACCAACAGATACAAGCAACATCTCTGAACTAGAATTTAGAGTCATGATGATAAGAATACTAGCTGCAGTCGAAAATAGATTAGAATCCCTTTCTGCAGAAATAAAAGAAGTAAAAAATAGCCAGAATGAAATAAAAAATTCTATAACTGAGATGCAATCATGGATGGATGCAACAGCGGCAAAGATGGACGAGGCAGTACAGAAAATCAGCGACATAGAGGATAAACTTATAGACAATAGCGAAGCAGAAAAAAAGAGGGAGATTAAGGCAAAAGAGCATGATTTAAGAATTAGAGAAATCAGTGACTCATTAAAAAGGAACAACATCAGAATCCTAGGGGTCCCAGAGGAGGAAGAGAGAGAAATAGGGGTAGAAGGGTTATGTGAGCAAATCATAGCGGAAAACTTTCCTAACCTGGGGGAAGACACAGACATCAAAATCCAGGAAGCACAGAAGACTCCCATTAGACTCAACAAAAAGCGACCATCAACAAGGCCATATGTTGACAACAACATAGTCAAATTCACAAAATACTCCAGCAAGGAGAGAATCATGAAAGCAGCAAGGGAAAAAAAGTCCTTAACCTACAAGGGAAGCAGATCAGGTTTGCAGCAGACCTATCCACAGAAACTTGGCAGGCCAGAAAGGAGTGGCAGGATATGTTCAGTGTGCTGAATCAGAAAAATATGCAGCCAAGGATTCTTTATCCAGCAAGGCTGTCATTCAAAATAGAAGGAGAGATAAAAAGTTTCCCAGACAAACAAAAATTAAGGGAGTTTGTGACCACTAAACCAGCCCTGCAAGAAATTTTAAGGGGGACTCTCTGAGGGGAGAAAAGATGAAAAAAATAAATAAATAAATACCAAAAGCAACAAAGATTAGAAAGGACCAGAGAACACCACCAGAAACTCCAACTCTACAAGCATCATAATGGCAATAAATTCATATCTTTCAGTACTCACTCCATTGGCTTCATTTTCTATGTGTTTATCACTATTCATTTTAGAGCTACTCTCACTTAAGACTACTCTGAATGTGTATTTTTTTCATACCACAAACTTGCCCATCTATTTCTTGGAGACCCACATGCTACAGTCCAGACTATCTACTATTCTCATCTGCAGGCAGGTTTCTCTGTTGCATTTTCTCTTTCTTGTAGTTTATTTGTTCTGAAGCATAGCCTGTAGTCTCATAAAAGTTATGTGTATCTCAGCCCTAGGGTATTTGAGAGTATTTCTACTCTGTCTTCAGATTTAATTAGCAGTATGGGTAGGTATCAGATTCTAGATTAAAAATACTTTACCCTAGGGGCGTCTTGGTGGCTCAGTTGGTTAAACATCCAATTTCAGCTCAGGTCATGATCTCACGATCCATGTGTTCGAGCCCCGCGTTGCGCTCTGTGCTGACAGCTCAGAGCCTGAAGCCTGTTTCAGATTCTGTGTCTTCCTCTTTCTCTCTCTTCCCCCATGCATGCTTCTATCTCTCTCTTCTCAAAAATAAATAAATGTTAAAAAAATATTTAAAAAAATACTTTATCCTAGGGAATTACATCTTGACTCCACCATTTTCTAAAGTCAAATTATGCTGGCCAGAATTCTGATGCCATTACGTTTCCCATTCATTTATATGAAATGCCCACCTACCTACCCTTTGCAAACTTCCAAGATCTTAATTTTATTTTAAGTGCTTTGAAATTTCATGATTTGCTCATGTGACAATGTTTTTCTTTTGTCATCTTTTCTTTTGACCCTTTAAATCTGAAAACTCAGTTAATGAGAAATTTAATTAAATTCTATCCTAATTTCTACATAACTTTTCTTCTCTTTTTTCCCTTTGTAGATATTGCACCTGTAGGATACTGATTTTTTAACATAAAAAAGGTCATATTTTTATTTTAAAACATTTTCTTGTTCTCTGTCCCTTTTCCTTGTCTTTTTTTCATTTTTACATTTGCTTCATCTTCTCTCTCCTTTCCTTGCTGTGTGTCTGTTTGCTAATCTTTACTCTTCCCAGTGCCTACAAGCCTGAGCATGCAGGGGTTTTGCAGAGTGTAAGGGACCAGGCATTGTCAGTATCTTTCTTCCAAGAAAAAGCAGTAACTTTCTCTCCTCTTCTTAGGAGCGAACCATGTTCTGTTCTGTTTTCCACGCTCTCAAACTTTACTGAGATTAGCTTTTTCTCTATGATCTCTTCTCACATTCACATAGTGTGAGCTAATGACCCTTTTTCCCCTAATTTTTCCTCCTTTTACTAGAGATGAAGGCTATAAAATCATGTTTATCTGGAAGCTCCTTTTTAAACTTTTAGTTTACAATAGAGTAGTGAGAAAAAAAGATCGAATTTGATATTTCAGAAGATGAAAATAAGCCAAGAATTAAAATTTTCCTAAAAAGACAAGTATGGTAAGGGTACAACAAGAAATTAGCAGTTTTAATTTATTTTTCAGGATATCTTTCACTTTGTGTATTCATTTCTTTCTTTTTTTTTTTTAATTTTTTTTTCAACGTTTTTTATTTATTTTTGGGACAGAGAGAGACAGAACATGAACGGGGGAGGGGCAGAGAGAGAGAGAGAGACACAGAATCGGAAACAGGCTCCGAGCCATCAGCCCAGAGCCTGACGCGGGGCTCGAACTCACGGACCGCGAGATCGTGACCTGGCTGAAGTCGGACGCTTAACCGACTGCGCCACCCAGGCGCCCCTTCATTTCTTGATACTACTTTTTATCCAAAAATTATCCTTATAATTTTGAGACAATTTTGCACAGATATGAATTCACTTCAAAAGTTTAGGGACCCTTTTGATCATGAGAAGCAGCCATATCTGCCTTTTTAAAAATACAGTAGACCCTTGAACAACATGGGTTTGAACTGTGCAGGTCTACTTTATATGCATGCAATTTCTTTTTTTTTTTTTTTTTTCAATAAACACAGTGTGGTACTGTAAATGTATTTTCTCTGTGATCTTTCTTAACAGCATTTTATTTTCTCTAGTCTACTTTATTGTAAAAATACATTACACATATACGTTACACATATCGTGCAATAAAATGTGTTAATTGTTTGTATTGTATTTGTATTGTTGGTAAGGCTTCCAGTCAACAGTAGGCTATTAGCAGTTAAGTTTTGGGGGAGTAAAAGTTCTATGTGAATTTTAACTGCACCAGGGCTCAGTGCCTCTGACGCTATATTCATTCATGGGTCAACTGTACTTCCTTTCCTTACAGTTACTCCTTCTACTTTATCTACGTCCTATCAACCTGTGGTGTTAGATGACTTGAATAATAAATATCTCTTAAGTGTCCATTATGTGTTAGGTAATATACAAAGAGTGAATCAATGTTTTAGGCACTGATAGTGTCCTCAGAAGGCATTATAATATGAAATAGCAGAAATCGGTGAGTGACACATGTGTAATTTAAGAAACAAAACAGATGAACATAGGGGAAGGGGAGCAAAATTAAGATTAAAAACAGGGAGGCAAACCATAAGAGATTCTTAAATACAGAGAACAAACTGAGGGTTGTTGGGTTGCTCGCAGGGTATTGGATGGGGAATGGGCTAAAAGAGTGATGGGCATTAAGGAGGGCACTTATTGGGATGAGCACTGGGTGTTATATGTAAGAGTTGAATCATTAAATTCTTCTCATGAAACCAATATTACACTATAGGTTAACTAACTTGGATTTAAATTTAAAAAATTAAATAATATATATTAAATATATATATGTTAAATATATATTAAAACAAATGAAAATGTTGGAAAATGAAAAGAGAAAGAAAGAAAGAAAGAAAGAAAGAAAGAAAGAAAGAAAGAAAGAAAGAAAGAGAAAGAAAGAAATCGGTGAGTAAAAATGCACTGTTGGAGCCAGACAAGCCTAAGTTCAAAACTCAGCCCTTTTCTTTACTGAGAACATAGACAAACCTGAAATCTCTGTTTTCAAACTTACAAGCATAATAGTTTCTCCCTTATGAGACTGTACACAGGTTAAATAAAGTGGGATGTAAAATGCAGAGCATAATATACCCATGTGGTTTAACTATGTTAACAGAAAATATCAGTGGCATAATTGTGATCAAAACTTATTTCTCTCATACACGAAGTACAGATAGAAGCAGTCAGGCCTTGGTGGCTTTAAAAGGTTTCTAGGGATTTAGATCCTTTCCATCTCACTGCTCTGCCATCCCTAATACATAATTTTCATGGTCATGGGTCAAGTTAGTAGCTCCAGCAGTTAAAATCACATGCTCAGATATGTAAAGAGCACACATAAGCTGCTTCTTAAGAGATTTTCCACCAGCTAGCACCCAATACTTGCACAATTCATTGGCCTGAGCTTATGTACATGGTCACCACACATGGTAAGTGAGGGTAAAAATACAGTCTCTATACTTGCCAGTTCTGTGCTTCAAAAAAAAAAAAAAAAAGTCAGGGCGGGAGAAGGAAGGATGGACTATTAAGTACAGTGGTCTCCTTCACACTTGGTGGATGGGATATAATAATAGTCATTAAATCACATTGTTATTGCTACAGTGTTACAGGCTACTTCTCTAATTCCTGGGAACTACTTTTGTGTTTTTAGAGATTACTAAAAATATAGACTGCTTTGGGAGAGCATATTTGACATATGCTATTATAGGAATCTAACATCGGTTTGAAGATTTGAAATTGTCCTTTATAATATGTATTAGCAGTATCTATGAGTTTATATATGTGGTACTGTCATTATTACTTAATTCCAAATAGCATCAAATTATAATTATCATTGAATTCAAAATATGATCCAATCCCTGTGATAAGTTCTCCTTCAAAATACAGATTTGCAAAGGGTATGTACTCTTTAGTGATGCTATGCAATATTTTGTACATATTAAATGAAGATTTTTGGTAATGTTTATCAAATTTTCTATAGTCGGTGAATTTCAATATTCCTGAATTTCAATATTCAACATTTATTGAGAATTGTGATAAAATTTTTCTGTATATTAGACTTTTTCTATTTCACTTTTCAATTTTTCATTTGTAACTTTGTTAGGTGCTTAAAATTAAAGTCATAAATATTTTATTTTATTTTTGATAAATCTTTTCTTTAATGTTTATTTATTTGAGAGGGAGAGAGAGCATGCTCACAAGTGGGGGAGGGGCAGAGAGAGAGACACACAGAGGATCCAAAACAGGCTTGCCAAGCTGACAGCAGAGAACCCGATGTGGGGCTTGAACCCGAAACCATGAGATCATGACCTGAGCTGAAGTCAGACGCTTAATGGACTGAGCCACCCAGGCACCCCTAAATTGATAAATCTTAATGGTGAATTCAACCTTGAAGTATTGTGAAATTTTTGTTTACTTTTTGTAATGCCCTTTTCTCCAAATCTATATTACCTAATGATATATTTCTACCAGCTTTGTTTAGTAAGAATTTTACAGTATATATTTTCCATTTTAAAAAATTGTTTCTGTACCTTCCAATTTCAAATTAATCTCATAAAATATACAATGTTAGATTGTGGCTTGTTCTTCTGTTTCTGTTTAGTATAGCCTGACAATATTGTTCTTTTAGTTGAACCATTTCGTACATTTAGATTTTTTCTAAGTCTAGCTGTACTTAGATTTCTATTTACCATCTTTTTAAAATATATTTTCCATGCTTATTCTTTCTTATTCTTTGATTCTTATTCTTTCTTTCCTACTTTTATTTTTGTTATTTCTTGGATTTTGTTTTTTTGCTTTTATTTTTTTGGATTTGAGGGTAGGGTCTCAAATTAGTTAATGTATATACTTAGAGCAGTGCCTGGTACAAAAGTGTTTTCATATCACTATTATCATTAGGTAGTTCTATTTATCAATAGATTTTTCCTCTAAGTTTGGAAGTTAATTGCCCCATTATACAGGCTCTTAGTGTCATACAAGTAATTATTATCTGTTCACTTAACAGAATCTGAAATTAATCAATATTCATACTGTTATCCTGAACTATGGGACAACATTCTCCCCTTCTCTTCTCCATCAGGAACACCAATTACATGTATGTAAACTAACCTCACTCATGCTTCCATGTTTCTTAAGACCTCTTGGACATGTTTCATCTTTTCAGCTCTCTTGGCTGCATCCTATGAAATTTCTTTATGTATGTATTCCAGTTCCCTAAGTTTCTTTTGAATTCTGTCACATCTATCATTTAAGTCCTTCCATTTAAAATTCTAGTTCTATGTTTAATTTCTAATCTAGTTCTATGTTTAATTTCTAATCGTATATCCCTTCAATCACCCTTTATAGATTCACCTACATGTTGTCAAACTTGTCTTTACTTTCTCTCTATATTAAATATATTATTACATAGTATAAGTTAAATAATTCAGTTATAACAGTTTTTGAAAATATTTTTCTATTCTTGGTTGTTTGTGCTTGTTCTTCATTGTCTTCATTTCCTTATGCTGTTAGACGTACATTTTGGGGGGAGGGAATTTTATTTGTGAATATTTTAAAGGTGGTTTCAGAATTTAGTTGTTTTCCTTCTTTCTGCTAGACACCTGGGTCCTCTGTAAGCCTAGGAAAAACATTAAGAATTTTCATCATTAGTGTTTTTAGAACATCCAGGTCTTATGATTTGCAGCTACAAACTGAGTTGTGGGTCCTAAAATCCCACTAGGAATCTCCCACCTCTCCATACATACAAATCTTTTCCAAAGTCCAATGGCAAGGTTAAGACAACAGGATTTTCATTCTTTTTTTTTTTGTCTGGACTGACTGGAGTTGAGATTAACTTTCAGGAAACAAATGCAAGAAATGTCATAGTTTTAAGTAATTTTGCAAAAATGCTAAGCTCCTATTTATATTTTATATATTTTGGTAGTTACATCAGAGGTATTTATGCCCAGAGAAATCCCTAATAAATACAGTGGCATTAGTAGGAAATTACTATATAAGTCATATATTTTATTTTATTTAAAAAAATTTTTTGTGATGTTTATTTTTGAGAGAAAGACAGAGCATAAGCAGGAGGGGGGCAGGGAGAGACGGAGACACAGAATCTGAAACAGGCTCCAGGCTCTGGGTTGTCAGCACAGAGCCCGATGCAGGGCTTGAAGTCACGAATCGTGAGATCATGACCTGAGCCAAAGTCGGACGCTCAACCGACTGAGCCACCCAGTCAGTTATATGACCAATATAAGTCATATATTTTATTTTTTTTTATTTTTTATTTATTTTTTATTTTTTTCTTCAATATATGAAATTTATTGTCAAATTGGTTTCCATACAACACCCAGTGCTCATCCCAAAAGGTGCCTTCCTCGATACCCATCACCCACCCTTCCCACCCTCTCACCCCCCATCAACCCTCAGTTTGTTCTCAGTTTTTAAGAGTTTCTTATGCTTTGGCTCTCTCCCTCTCTAACCTCTTTTTTTTTTCTTCCCCTCCCCCATGGACTTCTGTTAAGTTTCTCAGGATCCACATAAGAGTGAAAACATATGTTATCTGTCTTTCTCTGTATGCCTTATTTTACTTAGCATCACACTCTCCAGTTCCATCTATGTTACTACAAAGGGCCATATTTCATTCTTTCTCATTGCCACTTAGTACTCCATTGTGTATATAAACCACAATTTCTTTATCCATTCATCAGTTGATGGACATTTAGGCTCTTTCCATAATTTGGCTATTGTTGAGAGTGCTGCTATAAACATTGGGGTACAGGTGCCCCTATGCATCAGTACTCCTGTATCCCTTGGGTAAATTCCTAGCAGTGCTATTTCTAGGTCATAAGGTAGGTCTATTTTTAATTTTCTGAGGAACCTCCACACTGTTTTCCAGAGTGGCTGCACCAGTTTGCATTCCCACCAACAGTGCAAGAGGGTTCCAATTTCTCCACATCCTCTCCAGCATCTATAGTCTCCTGATTTGTTCATTTTGGCCACTCTGACTGGCGTGAGGTGATATCTGAGTGTGGTTTTGATTTGTATTTCCCTGATGAGGAGCGACGTTGAGCATCTTTTCATGTGCCTGTTGGCCATCTGGATGTCTTCTTTAGAGAAGTGTCTATTCATGTTTTCTGCCCATTTCTTCACTGGGTTATTTGTTTTTTTGGTGTGGAGTTTGATGAGCTCTTTATAGATTTTGGATACTAGCCCTTTGTCTGATAGGTCATTTGCAAATGTCTTTTCCCATTCCGTTGGTTGCCTTTTAGTTTTGTTGGTTGTTTCCTTTGCTGTGCAGAAGCTTTTCATCTTCATAAAATCCCAGTAGTTCATTTTTTCTTTTAATTCCCTTGTCTTTGGGGATGTGTCAAGTAAGAGAATGCTATGGCTGAGATCAGAGAGATCTTTTCCTGCTTTCTACTCTAGGGTTTTGATGGTTTCCTGTCTCACATTCAGGTCCTTTATCCATTTTGAGTTTATTTTTGTGAATGGTGTGAGAAAGTGGTCTAGTTTCAGTCTTCTGCATGTTGCAGTCCAGTTCTCCCAGCACCATTTGTTGAAGAGACTGTCTTTTTTCCATTGGATGTTCTTTCCTGCTTTGTCAAAGATTAGTTGCCCATAATTTGTGGGTCTAGTTCTGGGGTTTCTATTCTATTCCATTGGTCTATGTGTCTGTTTTTGTGCCAATACCATGCTGTCTTGATGATGACAGCTTTGTAGTAGAGGCTAAAGTCTGGGATTGTGATGCCTTCTGCTTTCGTCTTCTTCTCCAAAATTACTTTGGCTCTTCGGGGATTTTTGTGGTTCCATACAAATTTTAGGATTGCTTGTTCTAGTTTCGAGAAGAATGCTGGTGCAATTTTGATTGGGATTGCATTGAATGTGTAGATAGCTTTGGGTAGTATTGACATTTTGACAATATTTATTCTTCCAATCCATGAGCAGGGAATGTCTTTCCATTTCTTTATATCTTCTTCAATTACCTTCATAAGCTTTCTATAGTTTTCAGCATACAGATCTTTTACATCTTTGGTTAGATTTATTCCTAGGTATTTTATGCTTCTTGGTGCAATTGTGAAGGGGATCAGTTTCTTGATTTGTCTTTCTGTTGCTTCATTGTTAGTGTATAAGAATGCAACTGATTTCTGTACATTGATTTTGTATCCTGCAACTTTGCTGAATTCATGTATCAGTTCTAGCAGACTTTTGGTGGAGTCTATCGGATTTTCCATGTATAATATCATGTCATCTGCAAAAAGCGAAAGCTTGACTTCATCTTTGCCAATTTTGATGCCTTTGATTTCCTTTTGTTGTCTGATCGCTGATGCTAGAACTTCCAGCACTATGTTAAACAACAGCGGTGAGAGTGGGCATCCCTGTCGTGTTCCTGGTCTCAGGGAAAAAGCTCTCAGTTTTTCCCCATTGAGGATGATGTTAGCTGTGGGCTTTTCATAAATAGCTTTTATGATCTTTAAGTATGTTCCTTCTATCCCGACTTTCTCAAGGGTTTTTATTAAGAAAGGGTGCTGGATTTTGTCAAAGGCCTTTTCTGCATCGAATGACAGGATTATATGGTTCTTCTCTTTTTTTTTGTTAATGTGATGTATCACGTTGATCGATTTGCAAATGTTGAACCAGCCCTGCATCCCAGGAATGAATCCCACTTGATCATGGTGAATAATTCTTTTTCTATGCTGTTGAATTCGATTTGCTAGTATCTTATTGAGAATTTTTGCATCCATATTCATCAGGGATATTGGCCTGTAGTTCTCTTTTTTTACTGGGTCTCTGTCTGGTTTAGGAATCAAAGTAATACTGGCTTCATAGAATGAGTCTGGAAGTTTTCCTTCCCTTTCTATTTCTTGGAATAGCTTGAGAAGGATAGGTATTATCTCTGCTTTAGACGTCTGGTAGAACTCCCCTGGGAAGCCATCTGGTCCTGGACTCTTATTTGTTGGGAGATTTTTGATAACCGATTCAATTTCTTCGCTGGTTATGGGTCTGCTCAAGCTTTCTATTTCTTCCTGATTGAGTTTTGGAAGCGTGTGGGTGTTTAGGAATTTGTCCATTTCTTCCAGGTTGTCCAATTTGTTGGCATATAATTTTTCATAGTATTCCCTGATAATTGTTTGTATCTCTGAGGGATTGGTTGTAATAATTCCATTTTCATTCATGATTTTATCTATTTGGGTCATCTCCCTTTTCTTTTTGAGAAGCCTGGCTAGAGGTTTGTCAATTTTGTTTATTTTTTCAAAAAACCAACTCTTGGTTTCGTTGATCTGCTCTACAGTTTTTTTAGATTCTATATTGTTTATTTCTGCTCTGATCTTTATTATTTGTCTTCTTCTGCTGGGTTTAGGCTGCCTTTGCTGTTCTGCTGCTATTTCCTTTAGGTGTGCTGTTAGATTTTGTATTTGGGATTTTTCTTGTTTCTTGAGATAGGCCTGGATTGCAATGTATTTTCCTCTCAGGACTGCCTTCGCTGCGTCCCAAAGCGTTTGGATTGTTGTATTTTCATTTTCATTTGTTTCCATATATTTTTTTAATTTCTTCTCTAATTGCCTGGTTGACCCACTCATTCTTTATTAGGGTGTTATTTAACCTCCATGCTTTTGGAGGTTTTCCAGACTTTTTCCTGTGGTTGATTTCAAGCTTCATAGCATTGTGGTCTGAAAGTATGCATGGTATAATTTCAATTCTTGTAAACTTATGAAGGGCTGTTTTGTGACCCAGTATATGATCTATCTTGGAGAATATTCCATGTGCACTCGAGAAGAGAGTACATTCTGTTGCTTTGGGATGCAGAGTTCTAAATATATCTGTCAAGTGCATCTGATACAATGTATCATTCAGGGCCCTTGTTTCTTTATTGACTGTGTGTCTAGATGATCTATCCATTTCTGTAAGTGGGGTGTTAAAGTCCCTTGCAATGACCACATTCTTATCAGTAAGGTTGCTTATGTTTATGAGTAATTGTTTTATATATCTGGGGGCTCCGGTATTCGGCGCATAGACATTTATAATTGTGAGCTCTTCCTGATGGATAGACCCTGTAGTTATTATATAATGCCCTTCTTCATCTCTTGTTACAGCCTTTAATTTAAAGTCTAGTTTGTCTGATATAAGTATGGCTACTCCAGCTTTCTTTTGGCTTCCAGTAGCATGATAAATAGTTCTCCATCCCCTCACTCTCCATCTAAAGGTGTCCTCAGATCTAAAATGAGTCTCTTGTAGACAGCAAATAGATGGGTCTTGTTTTTTTATCCATTCTGATACCCTATGTCTTTTGGTTGGCGCATTTAATCCATTTACATTCAGTGTTATTATAGAAAGATACGGGTTTAGAGTCATTGTGATGTCTGTATGTTTTATGCTTGTAGTGATGTCTCTGGTACTTTGTCTCACAGGATCCCCCTTAGGATCTCTTGTAGGGCTGGTTTAGTGGTGACAAATTCCTTCAGTTTTTGTTTGTTTGGGAAGACCTTTATCTCTCCTTCTATTCTAAATGATAGACTTGCTGGATAAAGGATTCTCGGCTGCATATTTTTTCTGTTTAGCACACTGAAGATATCGTTCCAAGCCTTTCTGGCCTGCCAAATTTCAAAGGAGAGATCAGTCACGAGTCTTATAGGTCTCCCTTTATATGTGAGGGCACGTTTATCCCTTGCTGCTTTCAGAATTTTCTCTTTATCCTTGTATTTTGCCAGTTTCACTATGATATGTCGTGCAGAAGATCGATTCAAGTTCCGTCTGAAGGGAGTTCTTTGTGCCTCTTGGATTTCAATGCCTTTTTCCTTCCCCAGTTCAGGGAAGTTCTCAGCTATAATTTCTTCAAGTACCCCTTCAGCACCTTTCCCTCTCTCTTCCTCCTCTGGGATACCAATTATGCGTATATTATTTCTTTTTAGTGTATCACTTAGTTCTCTAATTTTTCCCTCATACTCCTGGATTTTTTTATCTCTCTTTCTCTCAGCTTCCTCTTTTTCCATAACTTTATCTTCTAGTTCACCTATTCTCTCCTCTGCCTCTTCAATCCAAGCTGTCGTCGTTTCCATTTTGTTTTGCATTTCGTTTAAAGCGCTTTTCAGCTCCTCGTGACTGTTCCTTAGTCCCTTGATCTCTGTGGCAAGAGATTCTCTGCTGTCCTGTATACTGTTTTCAAGCCCAGCGATTAATTTATGACTATTATTCTAAATTCACTTTCTGTTATATTATTTAAATCCTTTTTGATCAGTTCATTAGCTGTTGTTATATCCTGGAGATTCTTCTGAGGGGAATTCTTCCGTTTGGTCATTTTGGATAGTCCCTGGAGTGGTGAGGACCTGCAGGGCACTTCCCCCGTGCTGTGGTGTATAACTGGAGTTGGTGGGCGGGGCCGCAGTCCGACCTGATGTCTGCCCCCAGCCCACCGCTGGGGCCACAGTCAGACTGGTGTGTGCCTTCTCTTCCCCTCTCCTAGGGGCGGGATTCACTGTGGGGTGGCGTGGCCCGTCTGGGCTACTTGCACACTGCCAGGCTTGTGGTGCTGGGGATCTGGCGTATTAGGTGGGGTGGGTAGGCAAGGTGCACGGGGGCAGGAGGGGCAGGCTTAGCTTGCTTCTCCTTAGGTGATCCACTTCAGGAGGGGCCCTGTGGCAGCGGGAGGGAGTCAGATCTGCTGCCGGAGGTTTGGCTCCGCAGAAGCACAGAGTTGGGTGTTTGCGCGGAGCGAGCAAGTTCCCTGGCAGGAACTGGTTCCCTTTGGGATTTTGGCTGGGGGATGGGCGGGGGAGATGGCGCTGGGGAGCACCTTTGTTCCCCACCAAACTGAGCTCTCTCTTCCGGGGGCTCAGCAGCTCTCCCTCCCTTTGTCCTCCGGCCTTCCCGCTTTCCGAGCAGAGCTGTTAACTTATGACCTCCCAGACGCTAAGTCGCGCTTGCTGTGGGAACACAGTCCCTCCGTCCCCTCCGCTTTTGCCAGCCAGATTCGGGGGCTCCGCTTGGCCGGCGAGCCGCCCCTCCGCCCCGGCTCCCTCCCGCCAGTCCGTGGAGCGCGCACCGCCTCGCCGCCCTTCCTACCCTCTTCCGTGGGCCTCTCGTCTGCACTTGGCTCCGGAGACTCCGTTCTGCTAATCCTCTGGTGGTTTTCTGGGTTCTTTAGGCAGGTGTAGGTGGAATCTAAGTGATCAGCAGGACGTGCGGTGAGCCCAGCGTCCTCCTACGCCGCCATCTTCCCTCCCCTCAAGGATTTATTTTTTTGATACAAAAGCATCTCATAGCCACATGGCTTATCTGAAATTGTTGACCATATAGGCTAACTTTATTTTAAAATACATAAATGCACATGTGTGTACACAAACACACACACACACACACACACACACACACACTTACCACTTGAAAAAATGTATTAGAAATCCAGTATGGTATGTTGTCCTCAAGGCAGGAAGAAGGGTTGTTTGCAAGAATATTACAGTACTAAATGTGAAGTTTTCAAAGTTGTTAACAAGTCTTTCTACAGTTTCAAATCAACAAGTACAATTTTTTTTGTTTTTCTATAGTTCTTGAAACATATAAACTCTTAGTACCATGTCCCTCAAATCTACTGAACTATTTCTGCAATTAGGTGACAAATTAAGACTTTCATCTAAGGGGCACCTAGGTGCCTCAGTCAGTCAAGCCTCCGACTTTGGCTCAGGTCATGATCTCACAGCTCTTGAATTCAAGCCCCTCTTTGGGCTCTGTGCTGACATCAGAGCCTGGAGCCTGTTTCAGATTCTTTGTCTCCCTCTCTCTCTGCCCTTACCACGCTTGTGCTCTGTCTCTCTCAAAAATAAATAAACATTTTAAAAAGTTAAAAAAAGAAAAAGACTTTCATCTAAAATGAATCCTCTGTGGGGCGCCTGGGTGGCTCAGTCGGTTAAGTGTCCAACTTTGGCTCAGGTTACGATATCACGGTTCCTGAATTCAAGCCCTGTGTCAGGCTCTGGGTTGACAGCTCGAAGCCTGGAGCCTGCTTTGTATTCTGTGTCTCCCTCTCTCTCTGTCCCTTCCCCACTCTCTCTCTCTCTGTCTCTGTCTCTGTCTCTGTCTCTCTCTCAAAAATAAATAAACATTAAAAACATTTTTAAATGAATCCTCTGTAAAAACAAAATCTTCCCTTGGATTTTTACTCTCTCTTGATCCCCGTATGCTTTCTTCCTGTTCATTCAGTCACAATAATAGGTGAATCAAGTCTATACAACAAATGTAATTAGTTACTCTCGCTATGTGTTAAAAACAAAAGAAATCATGAAATTCAGTGAGATATGTATTTGTATAATGACCTATTTATATCTGATCAATAGAGACAGAAAGATAGGTTATAGAACTAGATTATAGTTTGCCTAAAACTATTCCAGTGGTCATTGTCTGTCATGGGGACCTTCCCCAGCATTAGAGAGCTGCTCTACCGTGCATGTTCTTGGGTACATTTGTCTCTGGATTTGATGAAAATAAACATGGTTTATTGCTGAACACAGTGGTACTCTCAAGTTGGGGTTTCTTACAAACCCACCAATCTATAAAAAGCATTGCTGCTTATCTGGACATCTCCAGCTGTATATCAAAATCATTGATTAGTTTCCATAGATTTGGTACCTCACTGTATTACATTTTAAGGGTTTTTTTTAATATAAACTTTAAAAAATATAACTCAAGAGCTAGCTGAAAATAAATACTTACATACTTAGAGAATAAGTATAGTCATACTTATAGTATGTCATAAGTAAAGTGATATGCACATTACTAATTACATATATGAGCAGTACAACTGGCATATTCTAGATACCTTCTCTCTAGGGTGATGGTGAAATGTTACTTAGTAGTAGCTAGGGAAGAGCTCCCCTAGTCATGATTGGGTTAGTCTCGCTATGTCATTCTGTTTTTTATGTCCAGCCTCTAAACTCCACTCTGATTTACGAATATCTGAGTTAAACTTGTTTTCTTGAATCAGAATGAATTATCAATTGCTAACAGTTCTGTCTTCTATCTAGAGTTCTTCAAAGCTCATCGTTTAAATTAGTGAGACAATCTGTCTCAGATAATATTAATCTACCTTATATAACCACTCTATCCATAGGTATTCCTGCCATTACACAACCTTATAGTAGACCAGATGTTAGTGAGAATGAACACACAATGATGATACAAAAATGTGCTCTCACTTGCTAATGTCTGTGAATAATGCCCTAAGTTTAGAAAGAAATTGTATAGGGCCACCTGGGTGGCTCAGTTAGTTAAGCATCTGACTTCAGCTCAGGTCATGATCTCACAGTTGGTGAGTTCGAGCCCACCATTGAGCTCTCTGCTGTCAGAGCAGAGTCCACTTCGGATCCTCTGTCTCTCTCTGTGTTCCTCCCCCACTTGTATGCATACACTCTCTCGAAAATAAACATTAAAAAAAAAGAGAAATCAATTTTATAAAATTCTGTGATTCACGAGGGAATAAAGAATACCTTCCAGAGATCAGTAAAAGCACTGGGTCGGATCAGACCTCAAAGAGAGTGCTAACTTGTGTCACGGGTGTGGGCAGACAGATTCCCATGATTATGTACTGTGGTACTCATTGACAAGATTCTAAAGGCGAAGTAAGATCCTGATGGGTTTGCGGTCTGAGTCATGGAACTATTGTCCAAGAAAAAAAAACCGCTTTATTTCAGATTTCTCAATCCATTGGGGTGGGTGTTGATGGGTTGGATCTGATGGAAAAGCATGAATCTGGTGTAGGAAGCCAAAGAAAGATAGTGAGATTTACAACTGCACGAGGAGTGTGATCACTGGATTATATGAGAGGGAGAAAAGTGTGCAGATGATATCAGACCTGGATTAATAAACTGAATTCTGCCACTTTTTTTTTAATACACTACCTACAATTTCAGGTAGAGATATACCCTGGATATTTGAGAACAAACAGTCCTTTAGATTAAAAACATTTACACTTTCCACAATAGTCTTTAATTCTTTTGCCTGGATGTTACCTTATGCCCTGCTCTAATAGACTGTAGCTAAATACAGTACAATAAGGTGCAATGCTCTGTTAGAAAAAAATTAGACAGGAAACACTGGTCCAAGTGTTAGCTTCACTGTATGTCTGCATGACTTTGGGAACATGACTTAAACCCTCCAAGCTTCAGTTTTCCCATCCTGAAAATAATGGTAATAATAACATCTATGATAAAGGATTATGAAAAGAAAAAAATAATAATTCCAACTAATTGCTTAGTAAAATTCTTAGTAAATTATAGATATGCACAACATTTTAGCTATGCTTTTCTCATCATGGGAAAAAATTTTCAGTTCTGGCAATTTTGGAGACATATCATGTTTACTATTTTAATCACACAGTGGACAATGGAATCCCATGATTCCATGATACTTCTTTGTGTTTAAAATTTAATGAGACTATTTAAAATTTTTTTAATTGTTCAGGAGATGAGTATAGTATTTTATAGTCTAAGATTAACAATGTAAATACTATGGCAAAGTTATACTTTGTTACTCTGCTAATTAGAAATCTCACATATATTAAATAATATGGTGATTCTACATTTTGGACCTTTGATAATAAATATTGGGGTTTTTAAAAATATTTTTTAAGTTTATTTTTGACAGAGAGAGCATGAGTGGGGTAGGGGCAAAGAGAGTGAGAGAGAGCAAATCCAAGCAGGCCCTGTGCTGTCAGGGCAGAGCCCAATGCATGGCTCAAACTCAGATACTGTGAGATCATGACTTGAGCCAAAACTAAGAGCTGCATGCTTCACTGACTGAGCCACCAGGCACCCCAATAAATACTGGTTTTGATGTATAATTAAATTATAGGAAATAATTTTATACTATTTTTACCATTAATAGAATCTGCTACAGAAAAGATTTTGAAAATGCCCATTGTTGCTTATCTTTCCATTTTGTTATTTTTTATTGCACAATATTTATCATACCAAAAGTGATAACTCTCTAAAACTGGTACTTTTCTTTACATTTTACTTGCTTTGATTGTTTTTCACATGTATATATATACATATATATACATACATAATATTATAAATTAAGACATTTTTATAATGTATAATCTGGTTTAACCATGCTCTCCCAAATGTTCCTGTTACAAATACTCAATGTGTTTTTCGCTTTTGCTATATTTCCTAAGAAGTTGTCCATTCCTAAAGGTCTTGGTATCAAAAGAGGAAAGAATGACAATTTGAAATAGCAAATGTTGGACGTCAGGCCAGTAATGATATGCGGTACGCTCTATGAAACAACAGTGAATTTTGAAAGTGAGATCAAATCTGTATCAATTTTCTTTGCTATTTTACACATGAGATAAGTTGTGGATTTGTGAACAAACCTGAAAGAAACCAAACCTATGTAAAATATTAGATAATAGGAAATTATTTTTGTTGGAGTTCATAAACTCCGCAGACTGAGACAAATATCCTTAAACCATTTATTTTAACAAGCACTGAGTGTAGCGGTTCTGTACCATAACATGATACTCCAAATTAAACTTTTGCATCTCAAGTGACCTTTATAGCAGTTTTACAGTTCATAAATTCTGTACAATGTTGCTCTGTGGAGTAGTTTTAATAAATCTTGATTCTGCTGTAAACGTTAGTGCACCTACTTGAAATGGCATTTTCAGTCTTAACAAACACAATTGCAGGAATGGGTCTCCTCTGCCATATGGAGTATTTGCCATAGAGTTTATGAAATATGAGATATAATTTCTGTAATGAAAAAAGCACCACAAATTATTGATTATTGCTATAGAGAAAACAAATCAGCTGCTTATTATTTACATACATTTAAAACAGGTTGAAGAATAATAAAGGCTAGTCTACCATGGGGGGAAGGAAATAATTTGTTAATGTTATGAAGATTTGGGATTATATGATGGAGAGAGAAAACAATTGGTAAAGATAGGAGAGTCTTTACTCCTTTTCTCTTGTAAACTTAATTTATTCAGTACATGAGTATTCAGCACATTGGTTGTTTGGTTGGTAGAATTCCAGCCATTTCGTTCCTTCCACCATGATTTGATGTATCTGGAATTGGAAGTGTGTAATTATATTTGGAGAAAAATTATGGAAATAGCTGTGTTGGCCAAGTAGAGCATACTCTTTCATATCCAAGCTCCACGGGGCTAGGAAAGTGTTAACTGAAGGCAAATAAAAATGCTGAAATTTAATTAAATATTAGTTCTACTATTGTGTTCATTATTATATTTCATAAGACTCTTTTAAGAAATCATGAAAATAAATATTTGATCTCTTCAGACTATGCTGAGAGATTAACATGAAGATAGCTCTTAGACTAGACTAAAAGGGAGAAGCAAAGGACTTGGATTATTATTTCTGTCCATTATTTTTTTCAGGCAGCCCCTTCCCTCATCCTTCCTATTTTCTCTTCCCAAACTTTAATTAGAGATTTTTGGATTTCTGGATATAGCTTCCATATCCCTTAACTTATCACCTATATATATACTCCCTTTCCTTCACCTTTTGCCTGATACTCTGAGAAAATCCCTAAGTTTAATCATTTTATCTGACCAATTTTCTCTTCAAGATTGTCCATTCTGGTATTTACTCTATCTATTAAACTGTATATTTTTTAACGTTTATTTATTTTTGAGAGAGAGAGAGAGAGAGAGAGAGAGAGAGAGAGAAAGAGATCATGAGCTGGGGAAGGGCAGAGAGAAGGAGACACAGATCCAAAGCAGGCTCCAAGCCCTGAGTTGTCAGCACAGAGCCTGACATGGGGCTCTAACCCAGCAACCATGAGATTGTGATCTGAGCTAAAGTTGGACGCTTAACCGACTGAACTTTAAAAGTGAACTTCAAAAAACTGTTGGACTTTAAAAGTGAAAATTTCAGTTTCCAAAACTTGTCTTGGCAGATTCTATATTTTGAGCAGACATATCCTGCTTTGTAGCTATGGATTTTTACAAACCTTATTTATGTGTTTTTCTCATCTTTGTTGGCTATATTAATTTCATTGGCTTTTAGTTGTATAGATATTTGTTTCTTCTTATGGTGTTGATTTTCTTCCAGCGTTGGGAATTTGTGGCTGTCTGCTCATATTTATAGTTGAGGATCCCTATTCACCATCTTAGGTTTACTTAGGTCTGAGTTGGTGACTGCAAGTTGAGACTTGACTCCTATATGTGAGAGGTCCCTGCTCTTTCCAGGATCAGCAATTACCTGGTGAATTGTCCTGAATCTCCGTTCCAGTTCCTGCATCTTGGTTATAACCTGGAGATAAAAGGGTCACTTATTTGCTGCTTAGCACAAATGTTCCTGGAGATGTCCACTTGCAAAATTTGTCATGTTTTTGTCAGATGTTCCACCTTCTCTTAATTTAGCCTCCATTTAATCATGACAGATTTTTCCAAGGCATGTGTCATTTTTTTTCATCTATTGATTCTAGACCTTAAGCTTCCACACATCATTCCTATCTTTAAAAATACCTGCAGCACTCATTTTAGACATTTATTTTTCCATAGATTAGAGCCCTGTGTATTTTCTAAACTTTCAAGGATCCTATCAAATTCCTATGCTTTAATAATACTATTTCTTATTTACGCACGTGGCACTGGATTCACCATATTCATTTTTTTTATGTTACATCATGGAATTTGGGACAGGGAGATATATGCTCTATCTTAATCCAATGTATTCATTTGTTTATAAAATAGCTAATCAAAATGGTAATCTTTATCTCAGATTAGTATAGCAACTTTCTAACATAAAGTTTTATGATCAGACAATGTGTCTCATCATTTATTCAGTACTATTTTATTTATGGAAACAATAAAAGAAAAAAAAAGCTCTTTAAGCATTGTGAGGATTATTTAATATGGGATATTTGAAGACCAGATCACAAAGTAGACCCACAGAAAAGAATTTGGCAATTAAATATCATTCAGGTGAGATTGGTGATTTATTCAGACCAAAATCACCTACAAATGTACATATAAAAATCCTGAATATAGATGTAAAAGTTATAAATAAAACATATATTAGCAAATAGAGTCCACATGAAATACAAGAGGCATTTTCATTAATGTTGGGAACAAGATTAGGATACTTACCATCACTGCTATTATTCAATATCATTCTGGATGTTCTACCTTACTGAATAAAACACGAAAAATTAGAAGAATAAATATTTAAAAGATAGTGACAAAATTATAATCGTTTTAATTAGTCTCTTTTGGATTCAGAATACATACGCAAGTTCTCTTAAATTATAAGTATTTATTGTAAGGATACAAACTGGAGGGGCGCCTGGGTGGCTCATTCGGTTAAGCGTCTGACTTCGGCTCAGGTCACGATCTCGCGGTCCGTGAGTTCAAGCCCCGCATAGGGCTCTGGGCTGATGGCTCAGAGCCTGGAGCCTGCTTCCGATTCTGTGTCTCCCTCTCTCTCTGCCCCTCCCCCATTCATGCTCTGTCTCTCTCTGTCTCAAAAATAAATAAACATTAAAAAAAATTCAAATTGGAATAAAGAATTAGGAATAGCAGAAAAAAATGTTTCATTATGATAAAAGGTATCTATGAAAAAATCCTATAGAAACATCTTACTTAAAAGGTCAGCTCCTACAAATGGAAATGAGACAAGTATCCCCTCTGTTACCATTGTATTAGGAATCCCAGCCAGTGCAATAAGAGAAGAAAAAAAAAGTTTAAAGATGTGGAAAAGGAAAAAAATAATTCATTATTTATAGAAAACATGATTGTGTATGTAGAATATCAAAATGAGCTGAAAGATAAATATTTGAATTGATAAATGAATTTAGAAACATTGGTGGATGTTTGCTCAGTATTGAAAGTTAATTCTATTTCTATATATAAGCACCAAGAAGTTGGAAACTTATAAAATATATAAATATTAAGTCATTTCAGTAGTATAAAAAAATACCTAGGGATAAATCTGGGAAAACATGTGCAAGGACTTTACATAGAAAACTATAAAAGATTATTGAGAAATATTAAAACCCAGTGATATACTGCATTCATGGACTGGAAGACTCAATAGCTTTAAGATGTCAATTCTCCAAAAACTGATTCATAGATTTAGTGAGACTCCATCCAAATCCCAACAGTTGTATGTGTATATGGGTAGGACAGGGGGAAACTTGACACGCTGATTTAAATAATATGAAATGAAAATGTCTCATAGCCAAGGCATTCTTGAAAAGTTAGGTGGTAAAACTTGTTCTACTAGATTTTATACTATTTAGTTAAAGTAATTAAAACAGCATACTGGCACGGCAATAGGAAAATAGATCAGTGAGGCAGAAGAGAGTCCAGAAACAGACCCACACAGATATAACAGATACACAACAGAGGTTATCGCTGTTTTAAAGTGGGGAAAGAATTTCTGTTTTCAATAAATCTTGCTAGGGCAGTTGTCTAGTCATATGATAAAAAGAAAACTTGACGACTACCTACCTCATATAACATACAAAAATAAATTTCAGGTAAATCATAGCTACAATGCACAAGGTAAATATATATGTAGAATATATATATAAATAATGTTTATATATGATATATATTATAGAATTTATATAGAGAGAATATATAGAATTACATATATAGAATTTATATGTATAGATATATTTACATAAAATTTAATTAAAATATATATATTTTTAAATAAATTCTTTAACACCTCAAATGAATTTATAAATATATGCTGTAAATCATATGACATATATCTCATTCAGAAAACCTTGATCTTATTTTAAATTTATTTTAATTATTATTCATGCGCAATTATTTGCCTATATACTAGTCTTTAAGAAGTGGGCTTTTCTACAGGAGGACATCACTAGCAGTTTCAATAGGTAATAAAATTTTTTATTAATGCCATTTAAAATTTTCTCCTCCTGAAAAGGGTATTTGAGTCATGAAAATGTTATGTTGAGTAGAATTCAGATTTACAGTGTTAAAATTAAGGGGATCCTTAGTCTCCATTCTTAAATTATTTAAAGTACTTTTCAATAACTTTATTGTTAATCTAAGGAGTAAATTAATTCAATGCTAGTTATATCTGAAGATTGACTTCTCTCATGTAGAAATAAAAGTTCAGTGAAGTATGTGATGGTTCTAAGGATGATTTTTCTTGTACTAAAAGAGAAAGTTAAGCCTGCTGATATACGATAGCCAAAAGATACCAATGGCAAAGTGGGATCAATTAACACTAGTATTGTTGCTAGTGAAATAATTCCTTTACTTATATTGGCACAATGTGTGGTGTTTCTTATCAGGCCACTACAAATCTAGGAAGTTTCTTGGAGATAGAGTCGTGCATAATATAGATTCATAATTTCTGTGTTTACTAGTAAAGACCCTGAGTAATCATAGACAACTCTGATGAAGCTTCTTACCTTCTCATTTCTCAACCCATATTCTCCAAGGGAGTGAAAGACTAGAGCACAGACTTTCTTAGCCAATCTTTCTTGTTCCAAATTAGGGGAGCATGGTGTATCCACATTTCTGAGAGCCAGCTGGAAAACTTCTAATGTTGTGAATGCTTGTACGGTGGTGAAAATAATAGATACCTTTTGCACATGATGTCTGGGTTTTGTAGTTCCCCAATACTCTTCAGGATACAAGGATGACAGGGAGACATGTGGGCTGAGGCTTCTTGGAGAACTGCCGATAGGTCATCAAGAGGCAGGTCCTGGGAGATACATCATTATCCTCCGTGTTACATGGAAATAGCTGAAAGCACCTCGGCCTGTTGAACTCATCCAAGGCTGTTGGCCTATGAGGTTGCAGATAGTGTGAGATTTATTATATTGATTCATGGCTTTTCTGTTTCCATCTTAAAGTACAGAAGGTGTTCCAAGTTCCTTCATGGACTTAACATTCAGATTAAAGAGAGAGAAGTGTTCTGTTCACTGTTGTCGCAAGGATAGACTCATAGGCCGTTGACAAGATGAGCTAAAAATAGAATCGAGGTTATTAAAGGTCAGTGCTTTACATAGTTAACTTAGCGCTTCAGCTGCAGCTTGACAGGGGGTCAAAGATGTTGTGGTGACTGCATGTCATAGAAAGATCTGTTTCTAATCATAAATGGAATGAAAAATCAAAATGAAGGGCCAAGTGAATTTCCTTAAACTGTGGGTAGCTGATGCCCGCAGGAAAGACGGCAAGCTCAGGTGTGGGTTCAGTTTCGTGCCGTAGAAGAAGCAAGGCCAGACCAGGAGCACAAAAAGCTGTCGTGCAGCCACTGCTTCAATTCGTGGCTCCCAAACTTCATAGCACACTGCAATCCCCTGGGCTCTTTAAAACGTAGCCATGCCTGGAACCCACTCGCAGACATTCTGAGTGTTTTGGTACACGGTGTGACCTTAAGGGTTTTAAAGTTCTCCAGGTGATGCGGCCCAGACTGGGGACTGCTGGCCTAAGGCACTATTAACATGTGAATTCTCAGCAAAAAGATTACTAACAAAACTCTTGCCTTATAGGGTTGTTGGGACAGTTAGACAAAGAGACTCTCCGAAAGCATTTTAGAAGGGGATAAAGTGTTACTTAAAGGTATAGAAACAACCAGTAGCTCCTGGGAGTCTGAAAGGATTATTAAGATTTTCTTGATGAGTTGACAACTCTGGTGATGGTCAAATATTGATAGGTTTGGGTTCTTTAAAAATTTAGAGTTCTAACTGTGCTTTGAAATGTATTCCTCTTTATGTTGTGCTCATATATTCTGATACTGAGTTATGACTTTGTAACATATACAGCATGGTACATAGAGACGCATGCAGGCTGGCAGTCAGAAGTTGGTCCAGTTCTCTTTGAATCACTTTGACATCTTGGGAAACTCATTTAACATTTCTATGCTTCATTCTTTTGTAAAATACAGAGAGTAGTATGCACCCTAACCATTTCTCACGTGTATAGGGAGGATCAAATGTGCTAATAGATGAAAGTCCTTTGCTAAGTAAACTATTAACCTTTCACAAAAATAAAAATCAGCAATAATTTCAAGCTAAGAGACAGACAACAGGGTTTTGTGAATAGCGTATCGACCTGGAAAATCAGTATTTTTTCTTTTTTCTCTTTTTTTCTTAAAGACGGAGATTGAAACAAATATGACAAAATCTTCTCATCAGTGAAACAACCCAGTGATTGGTATATAGCTATTTTTTTATATTATTTCCTATACTAGTACATGTTTAAAGTATATTATAATTAAAAATTTGAAAATTAAATTAAAAATTAGAATATGACTTACAATATCAGAATTGTTTGGTCTTTGACAACATAAACTTTCACATAAACTTTCTGGCCCTTTGCTTATCATCTTTGCTTATCACCTATGCTTATGTCCCTTCCAAAATGTAACATTCAGAGTCAAGTGATTAGTTGATAATCTAATTACAATAAAATTGATTAAATATTTATTTTGATGGTAATAGATATATTTACATGTTCTGAAAAAAAATAGAGTTTTTATTATGCAAGCCAGTTGAGAAACAAATTGAAAAATGTGGCCATCCAAGAAGAAATGGCCACACACACTGGGGGCTCCTTCACAATAAAGACAGAAGATTTTGAAGGTAAACAAGACCCGTCGAATTTAGGCAAATGTAACTTATAGGAAAAAGCTAATGTCTCTGGAAAATCAAAGGCTTAGTTGACAGCTTTACTCTGAAAAAGATCTGGGGATGCACTGGAAGCCCTCAGTTAAAAACAGGATTAGTGGACTTCTGGTTCTCTTTATGTGGATTTGTGGGTGTGTACAATTAAAAGGAATGCATCCCTATTAAAGTAAGCATAAATATGTTTATCACTGTATAATATAGATATAAAAATCATGGGTGTATTCAGTTCCATTCTATTTAGCAGCCTTGTACATGTATGGCCTTAGTCTAAAACCAACTCCCTCAGTGTCTAGCTCTCAATATTATATACCTTAGCTTGATTTTTGTGACTTTTTCCTTTTGAGTTTACTTACTTATTTTGAGACAGAATGGGAGAGAGGTAGAGGGAGGAGCAGAGAAAAAAGAGAGATTGAATCCCAAACAGGCCCTGTACTGTCTGTGCAGTACACAGGGCTTGACACAGGGCTCAATCTTATGAACCGTGAGATCATGACCTGAGCTGAAATCGAGTCAGACGCTTAGGCCACTGAGCTACCCAGGTGCTCCTGTGATTTTTTTTCCCTCAGTTTAATGCACAGATGCTATCTTTTAGTAAGTCTAAAAGATTATTGCCTCTGGCTATTATTGCCTCTGTTTGATTTCAAAATAGTGAATATGAAATTCTTCAAGGATTTCTGAGTTCATGTGCTATGTTAATTATTTTCTGATAATAACATAAACGCACACATCATATGCTATAATGTCCTAACAGTCATAAAACTATTTTTAAATAGTCTGTTGTTAATGTAAGGACTGAACTTCTATCTCATGCTAAAACAAATGTTCACCTTTTTTGCATATTTTGTAGCCCAAGATAATAAGCATTTAATGTTCAATTTTGTGGGCAGGAATTGGGGCAGGACTTGGAAAATCCTTACATTCAATCTTTCCAAGTCACTTCAGTTAAGATTCTTGACTTTCTAGCTCTTCTCATTTACCTTCAAATATATGCCAAAGAGAAATATTTTTTGAATAAGCGTGGATTGTTCCTGAAATTTCGATTTACATATGTGTTTCCTGAAATGTCTTTAAGCAGACATGTCCTTTTATAATTGCTCTGTTTGCATTTAGTGCCAAAGGTAGGCTCTATTCCACAAGCATGTTTAGGCTTCATCAAATGCACGATTGATTGTGCACTTAGGAGAATTCAAAAGTGATGGAAGAAAAACTTTTGCAGTTTATAATCTATTGCACAAAGTCAGACAAATATGAAAATAATAATATAGGACATTTCCAATAATAAGAAAAAATGTACTTTCCATGCATGAGTGCTATAAAATACAAAACCAAATGACTAGTTTGTGTATCGAGAGAGCGCAAGGATTTTGTCTTGAGTCAGAGGGCCCTGAGCCAGTTATTGAAATAATGCTGGCTTGAGTCATCACAGAGGAGGATGTGGACATTCAGAAAGGAGCAGAAGGGCATGTGGGGTTATGGCCAGAAACAGAATGAATAATTGTGATAACAATGCATCTAGAGATGTGGAGAATGAATAAGAGGGGTTAAGAGGTTGATGTGGCAAAATAAAGGTTATGTTTGCCTCATTTTCATGTAAACTGAAGTCATTTATTATCCACTCTTCTATCTTTATTTCAAGAAATGAAACTCTATCATCTATCTATCTATGTATCTATGTATCTATCTATCTATCTATCTATCTATCTATCTATCTAGCATTCTGTATATCGTCTGTCTTTGTAGTTTTCTATAATCTATCATCTATCTGTCTATCATCTATCTATGTATATATCTCTCTATAACTTAAAAGTTTACCTTTGCTTATACCTAAGTTAATATTATTGCACCTGTGTTAATGTCCTGGTTTTGACAATGTTGTTTGGTTAAAAGGTGTTGGAACTTAGAAGAGTTGGGTAAAAAGCATACAGGAGCTGTGTACTACTTTTTACCCTTATTGTGAGTCTTAATCTACTTTAAAATGAAATGTTATGCCTTAAAAGTTCTTTATTTTTCTTGAGTATGGATATAGGTAACCAAAATACGTTGGAAAGAAAATAAGAATAAGAATTATTCACTTAGATAATAGGTCATAATTGAAAGCAATTTAATAAAAAGATCTTTTTTGAAGGAAAAGCTTACAGTTGTTAATATATTTTCATTCAAGTTTGATAACGAAGTTCCTAAAGAATTCTCTGGAAATATGGTAGTCTGAAGAAAATAATCCAACTCTGTGCCAAAGAGAAATTTAGGACAATATATTTCTGTTTTTGTTTTTTTTTTTACCAACATGACAAAAACAACAGATAATACTTTTTATCCACCTTTATAATTGTCATATTCTCTTTTCTAATATAAATACAGAAATGGCATATCCTACATTATTTTATACCGAAAAGTTATATTGAAATAAATCTGGGAAATGTTTCATGATCTTTTTTTTATGATTCTTTCTCTAACTACACTTTCTGTTGTTATGAAACATGCTTATTTCTGCTTTCTTTGAAATTTTTTTGTTTATTTCCATACAGAGTAACCAGTCTTACTACATTTTAAATTTAGGAAACAGAATCTGATTTTTAGCAAAGTTGACACGTTTATGACTTGCTTATTTGTTTTCTACCCAAGTTGGCATTTTTTAAAGTCCTAAAATAATCACTTGGACTTTAACAGCTAACTCAAAGTACTTCTTTAAGCACTTCTTAGAATTAAACCTCTCTGGTGAGTGGCTATTAAATGGACTGTTTCCCTAAAATTCTTATCATCTTTGCATCTCACAGCAACTTTTGTCTGCAAATCTGCTAGTGTTTTAGAAATCATTATTTCATTATCTACTATCCCCAAAACTCTTCTGAAGTGTTAGGCAAATATTTTTCTCTTAAATCTTTCTTCATTTCCCAAGCGAAAAAGTTAAGACACAAAAATAAGAAGTGACTTTCCTGGAAAAATACTCATTTTCTGCAGGAGCAGGATATTATAAGAGCATCATGGCCCCAATAATCTCTTCAAAAGAAAGAAAAAGGTGTGTAATGGGTTTTGTGCATCTTCTACCCAGAGACCACAGTCATGAAAGAGAGTATCAGGGGAGAATAGTGTTCTCTAGGTGACCTGAGCAACTTGAATATCCAAGAATAGTGAGTGTTTTTTATATAAGCAACAAAACAAAGGCAGGATATAGCAGCAGACCCTTAATGGACTTAATTAAAGAATACTCATATGACCTGAGTTCTACGCCTTGTAGTTCTTGTATGACATCTTTGTTAAAACGTCCATTTAAGACAAAGCATGCTACTGAGCATTCATTCATTCCTTAACCAACATTTATAGAATGTGTATTATAATCGTGTATTAGGAATAAACACGAAATAATGTAGCAGTTAAGAGTGTGAGTTTGGGAGTCTCACTTCTTGTGTTTAAATTTTACCTTGTGGCCTTTGTGAGTTTTCTGTTTTTATTTCCCTCAATGTATTCATCTGTAAAAGGGTATATAAAAATAGCTTCTTTATAAGTTTGTTGTGAGGATTCAATGAAGTTATGCATGTTAGTTAGTATTATAGGACATAACCTCACACTGAAAGGTAACAGTGTCATTGTGGAGGCAGAGAGAGATCAGCGCTGTGATAAGGTTGTGCACAGGATACAATGTAAGGTGAGGCAAACGCATAGGCAAACATATGCTGTAAAACAGAGAAGTCTTTGAGTGCATTGACACAAAAGCTGATTTGAAGGAAGATAGGAATTAACTGGTTGAAATGATTGGAGAACGATTACAAGTGAATGCCAGAGTCAGCATCTGTGAACACAGAAGTGTAAAATCCTGCCAAAATTGGAGAGTTGCAGGAAATTCCATTCTACCGGAGAAAACATATGTATGCAGGGAGTGGAAGGAGATAGCCCCAGAAAGGTAGGAACAAATTGAGGGTGCCTGTGGAAAGCAGGAGGCTTATAAAGCAAGAAATTGACCAATACAGATTGTGTTTTAGAAAAGGCAGTCTGTCAGCAACAGGCAGGATGCAGGGGGAGGCAGGGGGCCACACCAGATGCAGGAAAATGGCTTAGTGCAACTCGGCAATTGTTTAGATGAATGGTTGAAGTAATGATAGTGTGGAGAGAGACCTTTCTGGAAGTTGTTAATATAGATGGGATGCGTGGATTGAAGTTGTGGTGGTGGAGTTGCAAAAGGACTTGAAATACTGAATCTGAGAAAACTGGAAGTGTGCAAATGAAGTTGGCCTGGAAACAGTTGGGTATGGGTTGGGGTGGGGGGGTCTGGAGTTCAGAGAAATATTCCAGGCTACGGGCACAGATTTAGGAATCTTCAGCAGTTGAGTGGTTGTTGAGGCCAACTGAAGGCTAAAGATGGAGCTGTGGTTGAACACTGATATTTCAGCTGAGAAGCCCAGTGATGCAAGATGAGGATCAAAAAACCTTAAAAGACATGGCACTCCTCATCAGTGTTAAATGATACTGATGGGCCAATGATCGGATGGGCCAATCTGGATGTGACAGCGTACCTTATTAGGAGTAGCTCCCCAATACAAATCAAAGCCACACTGAGATACCACCTCACGCCTGTCAGAGTGGCTAAAATGAACAAATCAGGAGACTATAGATGCTGGAGAGGATGTGGAGACACGGGAACCCTCTTGCACTGTTGGTGGGAATGCAAATTGGTGCAGCCGCTCTGGAAAGCAGTGTGGAGGTTCCTCAGAAAATTAAAAATAGACCTACCCTATGACCCAGCAATAGCACTGCTAGGAATTTATCCAAGGGATACAGGAGTGCTGATGCATAGGGGCACTTGTACCCCAATGTTTATAGCAGCCCTTTCAACAAGAACCAAATTATGGAAAGAGCCTAAATGTCCATCAACTGATGCATGGATAAAAAAGATGTGATACACACACACACACACACACACACACACACACACACACACACACACTGGAATACTACTCAGCAATGAAAAAGAATAAAATCTTGCCATTTGCAACAATGTGGATGGAACTGGAGGCTATTATGCTAAGTGAAATAAGCCAGTGAGAAAAGGACAGTTATATGTTTTCACTCACATGTTGAAGTTGAAAAACTTAACAGAAGACCATGGGGGATGGGAAGGAAAAATAAGTTGCAAACAGAGAGGGAGGCAAAGCATAAGAAACTCCTAAAGACAGAGAACAAACAGGGTTGATGGAGGCAGAGTTGGGGGAGAGGAGAAATGAGTGATGCACGCTGAGGAGGGCACTTGTTGGGATGAGCACTGGGTATTGTATGTAAGTGATGAATCAGGGTAGTCTACTCCTGAAGCCAAGAGCACACTGTATACACTGTGTGTTAGCTACCTTGACAATAAATTACACACACACACACACACACACACACACACGCACACGAGAGAAGCTCCCCTAATATAAGAAAATAGCAAAAAAATGTGTATTTTTTCCATTTATCAGTTATAAAGTTAAATGGCTAAGTGTTTGTTTTAGGTTTTTACATGTGTACACCCTTCTGTTGTATTTTCTTTAAAAAAAAAAAAGTCAACTAATCTTCAATCCTTGATGTAAAACTGAAACATTTGTATACTCTAGACTTTGCTTTATCACTTACCACTGATGGTTGCAAATAAACTGAAACTCTTGGGGAAAAAAGTATGACTGAAACAAATTTTAAAATATACAAAAAAAACTTGTCTGAAAAAATATGATAATAAGGTACTACTTGGTCTTGGTTAATTTGGGTAAACTACTTATTTTTATTTTTCAGAATACAGACCACAATTTCAAGCTTCCTTGTACTACACCCAAAGTTATAGTTGTGAGGTTACTTTCTTCCTCCTGGAGTTGAAGACTATGCCAGATTCTAACTTCTACACATCCAATCCATTTAAAATTAAATCATTACTGTATTCATTAGAATAAGATTCAAATATTTCCCCCCAAATACTCTTTAAATAGAAATCTCCCAGAGTGCTTTTACTTAACTCAAAATATGTAAGCTATTCTCTACAGAGTAGATATGATAGTCAAAGAATACAATGAAAATAGTTCCACAAAATAAACCCTATTGTTTAAATCTAACGGTTTTTCCCCCAAAATAATGAAATCAAATTTAACTATAGAACTGATTATTTTCAAAGGAAGACATTTGAATGCAGTTTTACATCTATAAACATTGAATAAATTCTTTTAAAATGAAATATCAGAGAATCATTGCTCTGAAAGAAAGAAAGAAAGAGAGAAAGAAAGAAAGAAAGAAAGAGAAAAAGAAATGGAGGAAGAAAAGAACAGAGAGAGGAGGGGAAGGGAGAAGAGGAAAAGAAAAAAAATGAAAACAAAAAGGAAAAGAAGGATGTGTTTAGAGGGAGACCAAAACATGTCTTAACTGTAGGGTAGATAAAAGGTGACCAGCCCCTTTATATGAGCAATTGTGATTCAGGGGTGAGGATGAGAAGTTAGTGGAATTCACAGGGGCTTCTGGGCGGTTCCATCGGTTAAGTGTCCAACTTCGCCTCAGGTCATGATCTCACAGATTGATGGGTTGGAACCTCCCACTGGGCTCTGCACTGACAGAGCCTGCTTCAGATTCTCTCTCCCTCTCTCTTCCTCTCTCTCTCTCTCTGCCCCTTCCCTGCTTGTGCTTGCTGTAGCTCTCTCGCTCTTGCTCGTTCTCTCAAAAATAAATAAAAAATAAACATTTTTAAATAGTTTTTAAAAAGTTAGCAGAATTCTTTTCATGCAATACAAAGTTGATTTTGTGGCTCAGATGAAGCACAGACATGCATGTAACTCTTTTCATGAGACATTCTAGGAATACATAGGCGAAGCTAACTTTGAGGCCCAGTCATTCTTTGGCTGAGCCAAAGGTGGAAGTTCAGAGACGGTGTTTGCATTCCACAAAGGGCATCCTAAAGTGGTGTTCCTGCTGTAAACTTCATGTGCAATAGCAGCATGAAGCAAACGACTGAAAGAAAGATAGTTCATCTAAACAAGAAAACACCACACCAAATGGGAAAGAGAATCAAAGTTCTTGGTCTTTTGATCTGCTGAAATTTTTCTGGGCGCAATTTTGTGCCTGGGGGTTGAACAACAGCATGGACATAGCATGGACAAATGCCTTGATCTGAGACACTTACCCCTTCTTTGTACCCCTTTTCATCCCTACCCCTGCAGACAATACCCTTTCACACTAGCCCAATGGTTCCTCCCAGAGTTGGCCCATTGGTCTTGTCTTTTTCAACTAATTGCAGATCTATTTGAAGGTCTTCTTTGCCTTTATCTTCCCAGTGACAGCACAGGGACTACCTTGGACAATTTGTAGTAAGAGTCAGAGTAAGCATATTTATGCTCCAGGCAAACAATGCTGGGGCTCTGCTAGAAGTTTGCTGGATACCTTATGTCAACTGGCTTCCCTCTACCCACCAACACACGTAAGTAGTTAGAAACACTGTTACTAAAGCCCAGGAATGATGCTGTTCACGCCCTTCCTACAGAGTACTTTGTTCTTCTATTTTGTGTAACCAGGAGGATTGTTGCATTGCCCACACTGTGTTAAACAAGGAAATGCCAACAAAACCTTAAAATATCACTGAGCTCTGTTCTTCCTCATCCCACACGGAAGTACCTGGAAAACAAGTGGATGAAACTAAATAATGAAATGTCATTTGTTTTGTATTGAAAACTGGTTAATTAGTCTTGGGGACACATACCAGGTATCAGTTATATAAAAAGGTAGTTTTTTTTTTTAAAGTTAAGACAGACTGGTTTCATTTCTTTCTGCAACTTTCTTTAGGTGAGTGGGTATTGTGGATGAAATAAAATCTGTACTACATTTGAACAAACAGACCCCAGGTGCCCAAAAATGCGCAGAAGGGGGTTTAGAGTGGGAGAGTAAAGTTCTTGGTAGAAATTGCTTCATAAAAACCTTGCCATGGGGAAGGCTATTTTACCCAAGAAACAGCCAGTGGGATTTGGGGTGACCAAATATTCCTGAAAAATTGCCTTGTTATCACAAATTCCCCCCAGTTGGTAAAATTAGTATTTTTAAAAAAATAACAACATAAATGTGAAGTGAGAAGAAAACAACAAAGAATGCTGGCATATTTGCTTCTTAAATTGTTCATTAACACTACTTAATAGAAATGTACAAGCTCATTTTTGAAGTTATTTAAGATGCTACATTAGCAATGATTTGTAGCAAATGTTTCAGCCAACAAATTCTAAGTAATTGTGAAAAGATTTAATGAAATGCCAATTGGATATTAGAGTGCACTGTGGGTTGTTTGAGTTTGCAACTCAAGATACTCTTACTTCACAATAGTATTCAATTCTCTCTACAGGTATATGGAATGAATGAATAATTGTCTTTATAATTCCAATCAATAGCTTTAAGCAAAGCCAAATCCATTAAAAATGTGCTAAAACTCAGTATGTATATTGAACCAGAAACCAGAAACTAAAAGTGAAATAAAACATATTCTTAGAACCTTTGCTCTATGAGAATTCTACATTGTCACTTCTCAAAAGGGAATTACACAAATATTTTTCCCAAAAATGCAATAGAGGGCAATTATTTCTGGCAAAGATCGAGATATATCTGTCATATTCTTCATTCTTTGTATAAAGAGGGAATTACCTAGATTCTCCATTTGGTAGAAATGGGAGGTATCACTTTGCTTTATTACTAATATTCTCCCTTATGACAGCAGTAATTGCTGGAGGATAGACTATCAGGCCAGGGAGACTTTTCTGCAGTTTTCACGAGCAGCCTATGACCGAGAGAAAGTCCTGTTCTCAATTTAGGATGAATACGTGAATACAAACTGATCATTTGAGTTCACGAACAGGTTTTGTCACTCACCTCAACACCTCTGGAACTAAATTGACCTCCATGCTTCACATGGGTTTTCCAATATTAACCTTGGATCAGACTTTCTCTTTCCTGAAGATAGAACATGTCCTTGTTTGATTTGGTCCTGTACTTCCCAAAAGACCTGGGAGTCTCATGTAAAATGGAAAGGATTTGTTTCTCTATATTTGGAGAAAACACATCTAGATTTTTATATTTATTAGGCCAGCTTTCAAACCTAAAATACAACTTCTGGATTCTGCTTCAATTTCTTTCTGCCTTTAATGTCTGTACAATTCTTATGGCTTAATCTAGCTCTTGGGGTTTTTTGTTTGTTTGTTTGTTTTGGTTTGTTTTGTTTTGTTTTGTTTTGTTTCATTTTTACAATTTTGAACTTCTTTGACTGCGCTCTTGAACTTAACCTTTAGTTTGGGCATAACCATCTTTTTCTTGACTGACATTTTTACTACATTGACCTCTAAATAATGGCTTCAACTTATTGACAAAAGTTAAAACTCTAGATTTACTCATAAACATAAAGTAACATCATCATTTTGTTTCATAAAATATTCTACATCTGGACCATGCCAAAAATTCTAACAAAAATTTTCATTTTCTTCCTAGTGGAAATCATGAAAATTTTACTTGCACTTGGAAAATAGGATATATTCTATTTTATTGGTTTTTTGTTGTATTAGATAATATACAAAATCAGTTAATAAAGAAGCCTTTTATTCTAGTACATTCAACTTAAATGCATAGTAATCATGCAAAAGAACATATATTAGGCATACCTAATCAGAAAAACAATGAATATTCAAGTTTAATAGGTATAGAGCCACCAAAATCTAACTTTTGCCTATAATTTGATAGCCAATTATATCTCAAGATCGTTTATAACTTGTTTGAAGAATACATTCACACAGAATTTAAAAATATATTGAAACTAATATGTCTTTTTCCTCTAGAGCACAGTGTCCCTATTTGTAGAAAGGATTCACAGAGGAGAACTTTGTTTATTTTCTGTGAATGGCTAGCCTCTAGTTCAGGGTCTCGCAACCCCAGGACCATTGAAATTTTGGACCAGATAATTATTCGTGCATTGTAGGATGTCCAGCATTATCCCTAACTACTACCCGGTATATTCCAATATCCCTCCCATGTTCTGACAAATATACCCAAGTGGGGAAGAGGGACAAATTAGGCCCAGTTGAGAAACACTCTAGATTTATAGTTTTATGCATATTCCTTGACTATTTATATTAAGATATCCTCAGCTACCTATTTAATATTAAATAGATATGTCTCTATATTTCTCTCGCTGTCCATTTATTTTATTTTTTAATTTTTTTTAATGTTTGTTCATTTTTGAGAGCCAGAGCATGAATGGAGGAGGGGCAGAGAGAGTGGGAGACACAGAATCCGAAGCAGGCTCCAGGCTCTGAGCTGTCACCACAGAGCCCGACACGGGGCTCAAACCCACAAACCATGAGACCATGACATGAGCCGGAGTTGGACACTTAACAGACTGAGCCACCCAGCCACCCCTCTCTCTGCCCATTTAACAGTCAGTTCTAGAGTCAAGAAAGTTTATAGTCATCAACAATGTCTGTAAAATTTTAAGGTATCCTGCTGACTTCATACCTTGTCTTGACAAGTTATAGCCTTAACCATAAATAGTACTTAGTTATATATTCACATGTGTACAAAAGCAAATGGTTGAGTATTATATATAGTAATCAAGTTACCCTTTTGTGGTTTATAAAACTCACTAATTTCTAGTTATGTAGCTATGCTCTTTCTCTATAGAACTGGTTTTGTGGTGATATTTTATTTATTTAGAAAACTTTTATTGAACACTTACTTTACATGAAACACCATTTGATTTGTTGAGAAATGGATGATTAAGACATGGTCTCTGCCCTTATGGCACTTACTAACTTATGTTGGATACAAACATAATAAAATATTCATAGTTTTGTAATAAATTCCATTAATAAGATATGTATGAGTTGTTAATATTTAACATACTGAGTAAACACCTTGAAATTTTTGAAAAGAAAATATTTTAAGATAATAATTTCAAAATATTTAATCTGAGAAATTCAAGCATAATTCTGCATCTTTATCCTAAACTATCATATTTGTGCTGCCTCATAATATGCTAAAGAGCCCAGCTGAAAGGAAAGAAAACCTCTTGCCATTATGGGACTACTGAAAATATCCCTGATTGCATCAATGATGGTTCTGGGAGAAATGTCTCATTAGATCACAGCAGGTTAAACAACAGTTGATCATAAAAATTTTAAATTATGCTTTCTAAGTAGGGACTTAAAGGATGTAGATCTGTTTCCATAGGCCCCCTCTCATGACTTCATTACCCATTTAAAGTATGTTGGAAAGGAATCATTTATAGTATAAGAGAAAGGTACACAACCATTTAATTGATGCTGATGTTCAGCAAATGAGACAGAAACGTCAGACCCATCAATTCCTGACCATGTTTTAATAAACAATTTGTATTACCCAGATGCTCTGAATTATTACTGTATTATTACATATCAAATTACATATCAAATTATGAAAGAAAGACACTAAGAAGGACCCGATGGTTTAAAGGCCTCCTCCCACCTCCACACAACCTGCCCCCAACCATCCCCATGTTATTTCAGACCTGAAAGCTGAGCATTCCTGCGGGATGAAATGCCACCCACGCACCGAACCACACACGGCCATCTTTTCCCTTTTTGTCATCACCCCTCTTTATGCTTTACCAACTCCAACAAACACAAGAGGATTTATGGTAAATCTGTATCACATGCCATAATACATATTTAATTTTAAATAAAATCTCCCAGGCTTGAAAAAATAATCTTCATTTTATTATTTTATAGTGTATAACTACAATTCTATATCATCAGTCTTCTACATTGTTGAAGCAGGATTCTCTAGGGTTTCAAGAATTTAGCACAGTCTTGTACAATGGTGATAACTTTTCCACTGGAGAAACAGTGGATATCACATTTAATCTTAAATCTTCATTATCTCATGGACAAAAGTAAGCTCAAAAATAATCTCAATTCCTTAAGGGAGCAATAAAGAGGGAGATACGCACATGCGTGTGCACACACACACACAGACACATATACACAGAAGGACTAAAGGAGAATGTTCAGACCAATGGTGATGATAGTTCAGGCTGACTGAGACTGATGGAATGTTCTGAAAGCAGAATGAAGGCCAGAAGACTGTCTCTTGGCTGCCAGGATAGGATACGGGCTCTCTTCTAACTCATAGATAAGAGATAATTTGAAAGTTCTTCCTATGTCCTAGGATATATATACACACACTTTTTAGATTGTACAGCCTATTCTCAAAGGAACTTTAGGAATTAGGCAGAAATAGGAAAATAAGGGCATATGGCTGCATTTAAAGAAAGTCCACACAGGAAAATGAAATTTTTTTTCCCATTCTTTTCCTTTGGATATGATAGCTTACAGAATGCCCATTTATTCTTACTTTGGTGTATTGTTGGGGGGTGGGGGGGTGGGCGGAGGTGTGTGTAAATGAAACTGATTCATAGTAGGTAAATCTTAAGTAGATAGTTTTTTTTTATGTCAGCAAATTTTACCTGGAAAGACATGAGAGCACTTACCAAATTTGAATTTGATGTCTCTTCTTTAATATCCTTTTAGGAAGACATACTATTTGGAGGATGAGGAGTTGAAAATATATTCATTCAGCCAATACTCAAGTGGCTACTGAGAGCTTATTACAGATGCCTAAGGAGTTGATAACCATACATATGATCATCATCAAGGGCCCGAGAAAATCACATGGCTCCAGTGAATTCTAGTCATTAACAAGACCTGGACAACCTCTATACTATTGCAGGAAGCAACCCCTGGATGTACAGTAAGTACCATCATGTCCCATATATATTACTTAGGTGTCAGATACAGATTAATTGAACCATATTAATTAAGATGTTGAAAAGAATTATGCATTCATATCTAGGCAACACAAAAATGTTCTATATTTGAGGTGCTTTTTAAAGATTTTTTGAACACAATAAAAAGTAGATTTTTTAAAAAGCATTCTAATTTTGCTCTGAAGATCTCCAGTGGACACTAAGGACTAGGCAGTTGTGGCAGGTAGAATAATAATCTCCCCAAAGATGCCAATGTTCTAACCCCCAGAACCCTTAAACATGTTACTTTACATGACCAAAAGGACTTTGCAGATGGGTTTATAGGATTTGGAGGTAGGAAATTATCTTGGCTCATCATGGTGGGCTCAATGGAATCACAAGGGTACTTAAAAGGAAAGAAGGAGGCAGGGGAGTCAGAGAGGCAAACGTGATGATGGAAGCAGAGATTGCATTGATTCATGGCCTGGAGCCAATGGGTGTGGAAGCCTCTAGAAACTGGAACAAGTGAGAAAATACACCCTCTTTGAGCTTCCAGAAGGATTGCAGCCCTGATTATCCACTTAGATTTTGATCTCTGCAACAGAAAGATAATGACTTTGGATTCCTTTAAACTACAATGTTTGTGGTAATACTGCAACAATGTAGAGACTTTTTTTGTATTTTAAAATGTCCATCTATCTATAGGATAGGGAGAAGGCATAGTGTTTGGAGAGAATCTGTAGGTGTTTGCAGAGTATAAATAATATGGTATTTGGCATAGTTGAAAAAATACTAATTTGTGCAAGAGTAAACCACTTTATTCTATGCACATGCTCAGTTATGAAAATAATGTAAACATTTATCCCATTTTTTTTAGTCTAGAGGTAAAAATGCTTAGTTCAAAGGAAGAAAATATTAAGAGCCTCATCTCAAAAAATATATTATACATTATAATTACATTATAGCATTGTAAAGATAGTAAGGACATCAAATTTTTTTTAATTTTTTTTAACATTTATTTATTTTTGAGACAGAGAGAGACAGAGCATGAACGGGGGAGGGTCAGAGAGAGGGAGACACAGAATCTGAAACTGGCTCCGGGCTCTGAGCTGTCAGCACAGAGCCCGATGCGGGGCTCGAACTCACAGACCGCGAGATCGTGACCTGAGCCGAAGTCGGCCACTCAACCGACTGAGCCACCCAGGCACCCCTAGGACATCAAATTTTAATATTTCATAAGAAATTTAGATTTTTAACAGAAGATTTGGAAAACAGCAAAAGGAAATATTAGCGATTTATCAGTGTATCACCATATAAATGACATTGTGATGTCGTTTTAAAACTGGGATTGCTTTTTTAATTAAGTGAATTTTTAAAAAAAGCAAACAAATGACTAAAGAAATCTGTAAAATATGCTATCAAGTAATTTATGTCTCAACAGTTTGTTATATAAATTGCTTTCTGCTAATTATGCGTTATATTTCCCTGAGACCTACAAAGAACAATCTTTCATCTCTAAAGGCTTTTGGCTTTATTATCTTAGTAGTATATATATATACACATATATATACACATATATACATATATATATACATATATATACACACGTACATATGTATATATATATTTATATTTTATTAAATATGTGTAATATATTTATATTTTATTAAATATATATTTATTATATATATAACATATGTATTTATTTATTTTAACACTTTTTTCTTCCAGTTTTATTGGGAAATAATTGATACATATCACCATCTAAGTTTAAGGTATACAGCAAGATGGTTTGATTTATATATAATGTAAAATAATTACTACAATCAGTTTAGCCAACATCCATCTTGTCATGTAGATAGTATAAAAAGAAAAGAAAGAAAAAAGGGAAAACATTTTTTTGTGATGAGAACTCTTAGGATATACTTTCTTAACAACTTTTGTATATACCATACAGCAGTGTTAGCTACAGCGATCATGTTGTACGTTATATCACTAGTGCTGATTTATCTTATAGCTGGAAGTTTGGATCTTTTGACCCCGTTCCTCCAATGCTCCCCACCCCCAAAATCTGATAACCCAAGTCTCTCTCTTTTTTCAGAGTTTATTTATTTTATAAGTGAGATCATCCAGTGTTTGTCTTTGATTTATTTCATTTAGCATAGTGCCTTCAAGATATATTCTTTTAACCCTCTTGACTGTTTTATGTGGCTCTGACCTATAAATCCTTCCTTTGTTTCTATAAGTCTGCAGATATATCCTGGCTTTCTTTGAGCATCTCTATAATATCATGACAAATACTGTCATTTACTTTTTTATGAGAAGATAGTTAAATTGTTTCTTTAAGAGACAGTGAAAAAAAGCCAAGATTTTATTTAGGAATCCTCTGTATTTCATAAATATTTTAAACATATGGATCTTAATGAAATAAAAATAGATGTTCAAACACTTTTTATGAATTACTAAAGAATCCTTAACTTTCTGTCATTTTCTCCCCTGTTTCTCTCCCATCCCACCCTCAAAATATTTGGATATCTGGAAATTCTATATTTTCAAACAAAAAAAAAAAAAAAAGAAAGAAAGAAAGAAAAAGAAAAAGGCTTTTCTCGGTGCAGCCTAGAATGTCAATGGAGAGAGAACGGCAAAGGATCCTAGGCAGAGGGATCAAGGAAAGTATTTGAAATGGATGAGTGGGGTGGAGGAGTTAAGTGGTTTGAGTTTTAAGTATCTATTTTGCCAGACATATTCTGCAATTCTTTCCATCCTTATACTTTCGGATAGGGATTTTATAACTCAATGCTGACTCTAAATCCTAGAGTCCTATATATTTAAATATATATAATTTTTTTTTGAGAGAGAGAGAGAGAAAGGGAGAGAGTGGGAACGTGAGCAGGGGAGAGGGGCAGAGGGAGAGGGAGACGGAATATCTTAAGCAGGCTCCATTTGAGGGCTGAGCCTGATGTGGGGCTTCATCTCAAGACCCGGGGATCATGACCTGAGGGGAAATCACATGTCACACCCTTAACCGATTACGCCATCCAGGTTTGCCAGGGGACAACTTGAATAAAAACAGAAGCATGCTTCCATCAGTGGCCTGGTTACACTGACATTGTCTAGGATACATAATAATTATGTCTGCATTTCTTACAGAGGTGATTGTCTTATTGCCTTTTTAAACAAGCCTTAATTTTAGCCTTGTGTTTTCAAAAACATTTTTATAACACCTGAAAATTCCCGACAAAATGAAAAATTTTATAGATCTCTCATTTGGTGGAGTTTTATGTCTTACATTTTCCAGAGTCAACAAGTAGCAATTTTCTTTACTTACGCCTCGACAATTTTCAATACCTGTATTTGTTAAATATCTTACTGTAGAACAGATTTAAGTATAGAAAGCCATAATAAACAATTAGGCTTGTGTGCTTAAGAGATCATTCACTCAATAGGAAATTATTTAATCTAGTTTCAGATGTATATAACACTAACTTAAAACAGTACTTGCGGTGAAAATAAAGTTCCCTTATAGAGAAAAAGATACATCTGTAAAGGTAGTAATTCGGGCCCTAAAAGACCAAATTTCTTATAATTAGCATTGAACTCAATGCTATTGTGAATTAATTATACATTGGAAGAAATTAATAGTACATACAATATTGGTCACAAGCTCATTTTGAAGGCTGTTACTAATTCCAAGTCAGTGTTACTTGTACGGTTAGAAGTTAAATACTAGAGCTTTGCTCTAATTGGGAAGATCCAAAAGAGTTGTTGCCTGAATGTGGTATAGACCGAAGCATCCTTACGGAAGTTAGTAATGTTGCCTTAGGGAGTGGAAGGAACAGCAGGACTCTGGCAAGGAGGTTGAAGATACAAATTAAAAGCGTACAAGTATGTGAGGGAATTGAAACTTGATGTTCACGAGGCAGAGGTTAGGCAAACTCTCACTGGCAAAGTTACAATAAGAGTTAAACACAAAAACATATTCTGCAAATCTTGGTAATCAAAACCAGATCTGGACCTCTGCCATTAATCTGACCCCAGTTTCACCACACCTATAATTGAGCTCATGTAAACTAGACATATGAAAACTGCTAATTTATCGAAGGAATTTGATCTAAATGTTGTTAACATTGTTGACAACTGTGTGGTTTCTAACCAAAGTGGGAATGTATTTGCTGTTGTTTTATTTCTGCAACTTTAAGTGGAAAGTTTTTTACTTCACTGTTTTTTCTAGAAATGTAAAAGAGAACTATGACTTATTTTTTTAAACAATTTTTTAACTGTTTATTTATTTTTGAGAGAGAGAGGATCCGTGAGCAGGGGAGGGGCAGAGACAGACAGACAGACAGAATCCAAAGCAGGCTCGAGGCTCTGAGCTGTCAGTACAGCCTGATCCCACAGACTATGGGATCATGACCTGCGCTGAAGTCAGACACTTAACCGACTCGGCCACCCAGGTCCCCTGACAATGATGATTTCTTGACCCTCATGGCTAGGATTCAAAGGAGAAAAGTCTCTGGTTGTTTGCATGAGTTCTAATCTTTCCTATAGATGGCTGATGGTTTGCCTCAACTTCACTCCAGGGGAACAGTTCTAATGTGAAAGACAGTGGTTTGCGGATGTTGTAACCCAGACACAGTTTCAGATTTAGACTAAACTCTCCTAGACCTACACTTCCTGAAGAGCTTTGCCCCCTGTGGTTGTCAGAAAATCTCACTTTAGCACCAGAAGGAATCTTAGAGTCTAGGGCATCGCCTGAGACCTGACTCAAGCTTCTTAGGCTTAGATTTTAAATCTTCCTGAACTCTGATTACGATGGAAAGGTGTTAACTGAAGAAAGAGTTCTATTTTTACCTTCAGATGGTCCTCAGAGGCTTTCCTAGAATCAGTGAGTAGAATTAACTTGAGGAATGGAAGGCAAGCCACAACCTGTGGAGAACTGGCTATCCAAACCCGGAAGACAGATCTTGAGAATGCTCTGTGCTATTCAGCTAGCACTCAGCCTGCATGAAGGATCTTAGCTTCAAAGTTAGTTCAGGAGCTATTTGCAATTATGTTGCTTCTTCCAAACCCACCAGTTGGGAAGTGTCTTTCTGCTCAGGCTGCTGTAACAAAATACCACAGACTGGGTGGCTTTAAACAAGAGAGGTTCTAGAGGCTGGGAAGTCTAAGGTCAAGGCGCCAGCAGATTCATTTCCTGGTGAAAGCTCTCTTCCTAACTTGCAGATGAAAGTCTTCACACTGTGTGCTCACATGGCAGAGACAGAAAGCAAAAAAGTTCTCAGCATCTCTCCTTATAAGGTCACTAATCCCATCATGAGGAAGCCACCCTTATGACTTCTTGTATGTCTAATTGTTTTCCAAACGCTTTATCTCCAAACACCATCACATGGGTGGTTAGGACTTCAACATAGGAACCGGGGGGGGGGGGGGGGGGGGGGGGGGGGAGGGGACAAAAATCAGTACCAGATTTTTAAGTTATGGTATCTAATTTACATGGTATTTTACTTTGCAAACCGACCAACAGAAGGTTGAAGCAGAGACGTAGCAACAGCTATGTCACGGTGAGTCTCCAAAGTAGCTCACGCTCAGGCATAATTTTAGCTAAAAGTCATGTGATGCTTAATTTAGCAAAATCTACTTTCAGTAAATCACAAAAGGAAATCAATACTAGGGTTACTGCAATTCATCTTGACCTAGCCCATGAACAGAAAAACCGAGCACATTTTCCATCAAGATAGCACTTTAAAAGAGAGCGTTTTGTGCTTATCATTAACTAATTTCTTTTAAGAGAGGAAAAGTGATGCTGCTTTGTATCACAGTGCTTCTCGACCTACCTTCATAATAAAGGGGTTTTCTAACTTAGAAGATTTCCTATTTTCATAGAAACAGCGTTAGAAATTGATTGTGATGCTCCTTTACCATTTCTTAGCTCTCTAAAGCCCCCACGGGAAATGGGGGAACTTGCAGCATAATATAATCAGGCTAAACAACCACGGACAGTTGTAGTCCAGATTGTCCAGGATAGATGGTTGTGGAGCCTTCAAAAATAAGTAAGATCCAGATCCAGACTGGGGCTGCATCCTCCAGGAGACATAGAGAAGGGCTGTCCCTTCTAGGAAGAGGACGCATAGTAGCCAAAATAGGACACAGAGGTGTCCTCACTGTGTATGAAAATGGTGAGCAGTCACTGTGGTTGCAGCCAAGCAGCGTTTCCTGGACTAGTGGAGAGAGAAAATATAAAAGATGAAGAGATCAAAAATATGTTTGATATGAGACCAATAGACCAGTACACCTTCCTAAGAAATTAGCCTTCACAGAGTGTATTTAATTAAAGGAAGAAATTTAAAACACATGCTTTTCTTTCAGGCAATCAGAGCAAACACAACAGAGAACAAGCGACTTCAAGAGTATTGAATTATATGTTGTCATTCAAAGCAATTAACAATAGACATAGTTAAGAGGAAAGCTTTGTGTCAGGCAAGAAGCCTATTCGGCTAGGTTTTTTTTTTTTTTTTGTTCTTTTTTTCTTTTCAAACATCCCTTACTGCTTATTAACCATGAAATGCTGAAACAGTTTCAGATATATTGTAAATAAAATGATGAAATTCTTCCACTGTGTGTAGCGCATGGTAGATCCTCTTAATTTTATTCTCTTTTATTAGTGGGACAAGTCTGAGGAGGGAGCAGGGAGGAGGAGGGAAGGGGGAGAAGGGTGGGGAATAGAGGTCAAGGTTCTTTATTACTACAACTTATTTCTCAGACTAGTCTTTTCCTTGGAGACAGGAGCTGATACACATCAGCTTACATATCAACTATAGCAGTCCCTTCACTTAGAGATTTGGTATGCTCTCTCAAGAGGCAAAACCTTCTAAATAAAGTGTGAAGCACAGAGAGATGTAAAGCTAATGAACTAAAGGCTAAGAAACAATCTTCTCAGAGAGAATATATGCATGTGAGTATATGTATGTAGATGTATATCCCCTCAGAGGATGTAGAATCCCAATATCACACTTTTATTATATCCAAGCACTCATGTTTTCAAGCAAAGAAATGTTATATCCACTCTACTTTTACTATAACTCTTTTGCATTAGGAGGATCTTTGTAGATCTCGGGAAATGAAGTCTAATTTTTCAGTGGGCCTTTTAATCGACTGTTTGAGTAATTTTCCAAACTCAAACTATTCGAGTTATTTACATATGCATAGGAACCTGAATAAGTGTTTATTCTGACAGTGAAGTATAAATGCATGAATTTACTGCTCTATTCAGTATTACTATTTTTTAATTCTAGTTCAAATAAAAACATGTTGCGGACCTTTTCCTTTTGATACTATAATAATTTTAATTTATGGCAAGAACTATTTTTCAGCGTTTCACCCCTGAATATAAAGAATAAATTGTAAAATACAAAGGCTGTCCTTCTAGCACAGACACATATCCTGTAGTAGACATTGTCTTTGGTCCACTGGATTACCAAAATACTGTGATTTCACCTGGAGAGCTAAATCTGGGTGTTCAGCAGAACAAACACATTTATTCTTAATAACTTTATTTTTCGGGAAGCTATAAATCAGACATAAGCATTTTCTTTAAAGCCTTCTTTTAGATGAAGGTGCCTGTGTATGTCGATGGGCATTCTTTTATAAGTTACCAGAAAAAAACTGTATGGAATTTATTTTTTCACTACTACAGAGATAAAAGCCTGCTAGATTCAGTTAGAGAGAGTCTCACCTTTATCCTGAAAAAGTAGAACTTTTTAAATAAAAATATGTACCCAGTAGACCTCTAATGTAAAATTGGCTTTTAAAATATATTCACTTTTTGTACCATGAAAGTTTAATAGCTTGAGCTAATATGCTCACTCCTGAAGGACTATTTTCCCAAAACACTTTGGTGCCAGGGTTACACGTTCAAGTAAAAGTGTCCACCGAATTTACAGATGGACCGGGCAGTTTCTGAGGCAATTCTACACTTCCCTTAAATGGAACATGCGCCATTTAAAAAGAACGTCTCTGTTTATCAGATATTAGAGGATATGATTTGCTTCAAGCTGTGAAGCAAATCTGGCAATCCAGTTAAAATCAACATGAAAGTTTGTAAAGCAATTTGTGGCCTACAGTACAAAGTGCTGAGTTGATCTCTAAGTAAGTAAAGATGTTGCTCCTGAGGGCAAAAAGTATAGGACAATGCAAAGATAATGTTTTGTTTGTCTACGTTTCCCGATGGGTGCAAGTTTTAATAAATTAACCCAGCACTGATATGAATGTCCCTGGTATAGCAGAGTTTGTATTTCTAATTACCTTTTTTAAAATCTTTTTTTAACGTGTGTTTATTTTGAGAGAGAGAGAGAACATGCACGCACATGAGCAAGGGAGGGGCAGAGAGAGAAGGAGAGAGAGAATCCCAAGCAGGGTCTGCCCTATCAGCACAGAGCCTGATGGGAGGCTTGATCTCACAACCCACAAGACCATGACCTGAGCCTAGATCAAGAGTCGGTGACTTATCTGACTGAGCCACCCAGGTGCCCCTGTATTTCTAATTTTCATTCATTAGCTCACTCATTTCTCTTTTAGCTTTGTTTTTCAATCACATAGAGCTGGGCCAAGATATCATTATTTGCTTTAGTTCTTCAACGTGTCTATGCTTTTAATCCATCCTCACGAGAGGGGAGATGGTTCTCCCTCAGTTCTGCATACGCACCACCTCCTTAGCGTCTGCAAGCGTCTGAGAGAACGAGGAAGCCAGCGCTGTTCATTGTCAAGTTGTCCTGTTAACTGCCCCTTTAAAATTGCTCCTGAGTTTGTGAATAATAATCCTTTTTAAATTAGCCCTTCTATTTCTCTCATGCTGGCTTGCACTGCTATATATTTTAGCTTTTTTTCATCATTTAGTCACAAGGCTACCCATCATCTAAAATACATTAATCAAAAATAAATAGATAACATTACTCAGACAAAAACTTGACTAAAGAGTGAATATCTCCGTGTGTAACTCCGGCAAGCTGGCTGACTAGATTTCCCCAGAGGCATGCATAGCCCATTCTAATTCTAAAAATTTGTTTTAGCTCAATTGCATAATGGCAAGTTTCAATTAACAAAAAAAGGCTTACTCGTTGATACTTCGAATCTATATTCCCTTACGTAGATCACTCATGTTGCGACCAATAAGATGGTACTTGCCATTTTTAAAGAAAATCAGTGACATAACTCAGGCTGTCCTTTTTTAATTTGTACTTGTGAAGCTTGAATCAGTTGCTGGAGAGTAATGTCAAGATTTCAGTCTTGTGAGAGAATTAGTCTTCGCATGGGTTTGCCAACTTTCACTGTGTCCCGATTTGTTTTACCAGTAGAATTTGAGGAATCCAGTTTTAATGACTTTTGATCATAATTCTCTACCGAATGAATCTCGTGGAGCTCTTTGTACTTCTCCAAGGCTTAGTTTTAACGTTCTTTGGCAAACAGCCCGTTCTCACAGATATGCCAGTTGGAACATAAAAGTGGAGCCCATTATCCTTTTCAGCCAACATGGTGTTTAACACTTGACATAAGTCTCAGGCTCTGCACACACTGCAGTTCATCCACGTAGGAACAGGGAGGCCGTCCTCTACAAATATGAAGTCATGGATGATGTATGTTCATGGATAATATGCTCTGATGTACCCTGGAGATTTGCACCCCAGAGTGTCTTAGCCACTGCCATGTGCCAAACACAACTTAAAGACACTACGCCTACCCATAACAAAAGCTACTTTTATGCCTTTATTTTCCAAATGAAAGCAGCCTCTACTTGAGGCTCCAAAGCCTTCTTATTTCCAAGCCCGACAAGAGCATTCATACCTCTTGGAGGATCTGTTTTGTTTTGTTTCGCTGCAGGTGCGGGGAAACAGCATTCCACGAATTCCATCAAGTCTGTCATTGACCTTTTCTAGCTGGGTAGAAAGGATGCTGGCTTCTTAGAAAATATGATGGTATAGTATGGTGGGTAAGAGTGAAGGTTATCGAACCAGACTTCCCAGGTTTGAATCTGAGCTCCATCACTTGATTGATGCTTAATTATGGACCCAATATTTAACCTCCCTGTGCCTTAGTTTACTTATCTGTGAAATGGGACCTAGTTCCTTTGCCTCAAAGGATTATTGAGGGAGTTAAATAAATCGATGTATATGTAAAGTTCTCAAAGCAGTACTTGGTACAAAGAAAGCACTCAGTAAATGTTAGATGTTATTGTTGCTATATACCTTATTATTATTATTATTATTATTATTATTATTTAAGGTAAAGTGACTTTCATTTCATAAATTCATACATTTTCATTTAAGCATCTTTATTTGAGTACATGGTCACTTCCAAACTATACTCAGAAAAGAAATAGGAATTCTGATTTTAGCATTGATTTTGTGGCTATATTCTCAGACCTACATTGATTGTCCCCTACCTGTTAAAATTTTATTATTTGTAGCATATTCCCCAAATCAGATAGTCATGGATGAGGTAAATTCTTGGTTCAATCTAAGGCAAAGCTTTTAATCCGTGATGCAGCTGAATGCTGCAGTTTAAGTCCCAAATCCTAGACATTCGTCTCCCCCAATATAATCTTAATAAAACCAGCAACTCATACAGACGAAACTTTGCAGAGTTCATAAAGCTGCACAGTCCAGTCAGCAAAAAAAAATTGTTTTAAAAGCCATTCCAATACTTAAATTGTGCTTCTAAGGAAAGGTCAGTAAGTCTCTAAGTCACAACCCATAGCAGCATTTCTCAAAAGGATATTTTTCCTTCTCACTGTTCTTTCCTGAACCTCCTAGCATTCACTTCCTCCTTTCTTTGTAATGTAGATTGACTTAGGTTCTCAGGCCAGGGAACCAGTTTGATAGAAACCTAATCTCCTCAGTGAGTATGGGGGGCTGGGGAGAGAGGGAGAGGAGAGGGGATGAGAGGAGAGGCATAGAACAATCCCACAAATGTTAATGAATTGGGTCCTGAAATCAACTTGGCAAACCATCAAATGTAAAATTATAAAACCAGAGAGCTTATGAATTGTAAATATACTTAAAACTGCTTTTTTGAAACATAGGGAGGATTCAGTTTCTCAAGATATTTTGAGCATTGACTATGTGTTAGAAATTAGGAAGATTTCGTCTCTTTTTTCTCAATTAGGTAATAACACAATGGGAGAGACACACAAGTAAAGCAACATTAACTTGATGACAGAATTATGCCAAGGGTGATATGAAAGTGCGAGCCAAATGCTATCTTGTGGGTCTGTTTATTTTAGGGGGAATGGCAGACAGCTTTCTTAAGGTGATTCTGAAAGTATTTTTGTCATTTATTTCAGACTGTTACTGTTTCATGTTCTTAGGGATATGACAATTTTTATTTGATTTGGTTTGGGTTGTTCTGTTTCAGTTTTTTGTTTCTGCCTTTTAACTCTGTCATAGTATATTGTTTGCTCGCGGGTTGTTATTTTAATTTGTAATGAACTCATCTGAAAGGAGCATCTTTTTCATAAGCATTGTGTATATATGGTTGTACAGATGATATGGTAGCTAATATGATATTGTCCCCAAAATCACATTGTAGGTTAAATTAGCTTTAATTTAACCTATTAAATTAATAGGTTGGGTTGACATACACATCAAGCCATCATGTGTGGCATTGTTTCCAAGGAAAACTTATTCTCAGTTCAAGAAAAATCAACTTAGAATGGAGTGGCGGAGACCCTAAATCTAGAATGTCAAGGCTTAATATCTTGTTCTCTCTTTACACAATGCTAATTACCCTGTGTAAGAAGCCTGTTTTGCTTGACTTTATAACCTGCTAGTTTTATCCAAAATATATGGCTGCATATTTATTTGTATTTTCCACTTAATGCACTGAAATAAAAATATAGTATTTTATTCTGCTGCTGGTTGTTACTTAGGTGCTGAATTTATTTTGTTCTCTCTGCCCTTAGTTGTCTCTTATGCTGGTTTTAAGTTTATTTACTTACTTTGAACTGTGGATGGTGAGAGAAATGAATTGATGCAGGTGAAATCTAATCACAGATAATACAACAGCTGCTGCTAATAAAAATGGTCAAATAAGCCTCTAGCAAAATAAGACTCTCCCCACTCCCCAAGCAAAAATGGAACTTTAAAACCTGCTGACATTAATAGGAAAATGTGATGTAAATTCATTCAAAAAGTATAGCAAAGAAAACCCCAAATGTTCCTGGAGAATTCAAAAGAGGAAATAGCAAATTCTTCAAGATTTTTGGTGTGCTTTTTTTTTTTTAACGTTTATTTATTTTTGAGAGACAAAGAGAGACAGAGTGCAAGCAGGGGGTGGGGCAGAGAGAGAGGGAGACACAGAATCCGAAGCAGGCTCCACGCTCCAAGCTGTCAGCACAGAGCTGGATGCAGGGCTCAAACTCACGAACCGTGAGATCATGACCTGAGCCGAAGTCGGACGCTTAACCCCCTGAGCCACCCAGGCACCCCGTGATTTTTGGTGTGCTTCTTTAAAAAGGAATCAACCTAGCAAAGCATGTATTTGTAGTTGACCACAATTCTGCAATTTTTGCCCTGTTCCAAATTCATTCAAGTAAATAAACAATATATGGTTTTAAAATTGTGCTCGTTATTATGAAAATGAAAAATGATTAAAGAGGGACTTCAGAAAGTGTCATCTCCTCATGAAGAAGATTTCATTTCTCCTGTCACGATCTCTGAGATCAATCTCTCCGTTTTTGCAATACGTTTGGCACTTAGGGTTATACGGTTCACTTTATTGGCTGTCATTAGAACGTAAACTCCGGTAGGACAGGAACCATGTCCATTTTGTTTAGCTTTCAACACCCACCTCTAACAAATGCCTGGCAGGTGGCCGTAGATCAGTCAACACTCACAAAATGAATGGATGAATGTGTAATTCAGCAGAAACTAGAACATCCTAATGGCTACATAGAATGGCATGTAAAGGATAAAAATGAATATAGTGGTTTCAGATTCAGGAAGGTTGGACAGAAGATGTTCAATACAGAGAAATCAGAAGGTCTAGATTGTGTAATAAAGAGGGTGGGGGATGTTGGACTTGAGTGTTAGGATACAATCGGAGGAGCCAGGCTATCGCATGATTTGCAGATGAAACTAGATCTTGTCACTCTATGGAAACAAATTCAGTACCCACTGAGTCGTTGATGAGTCTGCTCAGAGGAGAAAGGGAATTTTATTTGTGTTAGGTATGTATTGTAAAACCTGTAGCCTATTTTTAGGGGTGCCAGTGTACTTGGTCTTAACCGGAACTGTCGTTGGAACTTTGAGAGAAGTTCCACAAACAAAGAAATGTAAATCTAACACCCAAGGCACTGATAATGGCACAGGCAGGCTGAGTCTGAGAACCCAGGAGAGAGTTCCACAGGGCCAGGAAGAGGGTCCTTGGCTTCAAGCAGGACAGAATCAAATGCCAGCCAGAGGAAGTGAAAACAGAGGTTATTGAATAGCTTAAGTGACAGGTAGACAAGAGCAGACAGAGTGTCTGGGAGACTGGAAAAGGAGAAAAGAGTCAATCTCATCATTGCTTGGGGTCAGGGGTTTATATTAGAAAAGGGCCTATGTGTTCTTCCAGGAATCCAGGTTAGGGTCTAGTGAACAGTAGGTGTTATTCCGCACATCACCAAAGGTAGGGGGATATTGATGCCAGTGTCAGCCAAGGTTTGTTTGAAGCTAATGTCCTGCAACACTAGGTGTTATTGGGTGTGTGGGGCCTAGAACAAAAGTCAGAGCATGAGTAACTTTCTCCGCTTCCCCCTTGAAGTGGGAACATAGCTTCTTTGGCTTATTCAGAGACAAAATATAGAACATGAGTAAATGGGACCTCACAGAAAAACAGAGATAGAGCCTTTCTAAAATGGAGTCCATCCAGCTTCCTTACTTCATTAAGAAATGTAAATTTTTTCCAAGAGTTTCATGGTGAGAAAAAAGAAGGAAGCATTTCACACATTAAACCACAAAATACTCCAAACATGCCTGTTAGCCTTTTCTCATATTTACAAAAATTCCTCTCAAGTTGAGAGCTGCCACAAATCCTTCTCTCCTCTCTTCCTTGTGAACAGGTTTATTTCTTCTTTGACCCACATTCTAATCCTCTTATACCTTTCTTCTATTTCAAATTCTTATCATGATGTCTTTCTAATTCTTTTTTTCTTTCTTTCTTTCATTTTAATTTTTTTAACATTTATTCCTCTTTTGAGAGACAGAGAGAGACACTGTGAGCACGGGAAGGATAGAGAGAGAGAGGGAGACACAGAATCCGAAGCAGGCCCCAGGCTCTGAGCTGTCAGCATAGAGCCGACACAGGGCTCGAACCCATGAACTGTGAGATCATGACCTGAGCCAAAGCCGGATGCTTAACTGACTGAGCCACCCAGGTGCTCCCTTTCTTTTTCTCTTAAGATGGAAAAATACAGCCATTTCTTCCCACTCCCATTTTTATCTGCACCCATCATCTCGCTTAGCAAAATGGTTTTCTTCAAAATTCATCCTTCTTAAAAGGCCTGAGAAAAGGAAAGGAGAATTATAAATGGTAAGAAAAAGAATTTAAATGCTTTCCTGCCACACAAGAAAACAACATATATTATAGAAAGTGTCTTAGAGGAATAATCAGCAATCTCACCTTGGAATCTCTAGACAGTTCAGCTCTGTGGCAGAATAGGGTGCAAATGATTCTTTGCATGAGGACCCCTTCATGTGCTGGGAGAATTTATAAAAAGGAAATTTAAAATGGTAGATGTATACCTATGCTATTAAAAGGAGTGGGGGGAGTTAAAGATGACTCAACTTTTTGAGAAAAAAATTGAGTTAGGATATTTGGGGTTGGTTATGAGGTGGTAGGTGGTTATTAAAGGGAGGGCCAGTTTTGATTGTGACAATGAGACAAATGAGGTAAAAGAGGAACGAAATTGGCCACACGTTCTTGAGAAAGTTGGACTAAATACTAGAATGGCCATGATATTCTTCAGGACCTTAATTAAGAGTTGTTTTCGGTGCTGAGGAGACCCCCTTCTGCTTGCATTAATGAGAACATGAAGACCAGTTTCAGAGGGAGTTTCAGCAGCTGCCTTAGCCCCTTCAGGCTACTATAATAAAATACTACAACTGGGTGGCTTAAAAACAACAGAAATGTACTTCTTTCAGCGCTGGAGTCTGGAAATCTAAGATCAGGGTGACAGCAGAGACAGGTGAGGGCCTTCGTCCACCTGGCAAACTTTTTGTTGTTTCTCACGTGGCAGAAGGGGAGGGATCTCTCAGGAGCCTCTTTTATAAGGGCACTAATCCCATTCTTGAGGGTGGAACTCGCCTCTTAGTACCCTCCCTCCTAACCCCCTCACCTTTGGGGGTGAGGATTTCAATGTATGAATTTTGGGGAGTCATAAATATGCAGACCATAGCAGCAGCTCAGACAAGTTGACAAGTAACAACATCGCCACTTGTACCAACTGGGTAAGTCTGACAGAGTATAAAACTCAGGGTTATTTGCATTGCATAGCCCTTGAGAGTGGTTTTATTTATTTATTTATTTATTTATTTATTTATTTATTTATTTATTTTTGAGAGAAAAATGGAGAGCAAGCAGGGGAGAGGCAGGGAGAAAGGGAGATGGAACCCAAGCGTGCTCTGTGCTATCAGCACAAAGCCCAATGGAGGGCTCAAACTCACCAACCATGAGATCGAGACCTGAGCCAAAATTAAGAGTCAGACACTTAACCAATTGAGCCACCCAGGTGCCCTGAGATTTTTTTTTTCCAATCGGGATTACTTTTCCCAAAGCCAATGTAATTTCTCCTTCAAAAAGAGATCTTCACTTTTCAAAAATTCTCATATCTGTTACAGTCAAGAATGTGGTATTGAGTCAAGAAGAAAGCTCCCTGACCTGTCAAAATTCATTACACAAACATGGTTATTCAGGTCCATTATATTATCCATCATTTTTTATACAGTGCTGAATTATCAACATTACTGAATTGATACTAAATGGATCCAGGCATCTTTGATTTTTCCAAATATCTTTGACTTTTCAAATATCTATAATTTTTCAGATCTTGTGACTGTTTTTCATAAATTTTTGTCCTTTGCTTGCAAGCCACTGTCATCTTTGTTTTGTCATTACATATATAGTCACTTATATATAAAATGTTGTGTATATAATGCATATAATTCTTTTCTTCTGAAATGGGCTTTGGGGCACCTAGGTGGCTCACTCAGTTAGGCATCGGACTTTGGCTCAGATCATGGTTTCGTGGTTGGTAGGTTCAAGCCCCGCCTCCAGCTCTGTGTTGACAGCTCAGAGCCTGGAGCCTGCTTCAGATTCTGTGTCTCCCTCTCTCTCTGCTCCTCCCCTGCTCATGCTCTGTCTCTCTCAAAAATAAATAAACATTAAAAGAAAAAAAGCTTTATTATGAAATGGGCTTTTAAAGGTATTACAGCTTACATGACATTTTTACTATGCCCATTTGAAATGATTTTATTATTTTTTTAATTTATTTATTTTGACAGAGAGAGAGAGGGAGGGAGGGGCAGAGAGAAGAGAGAAAGAATCCTAAGCAGGGTCTGCAGAGCCTGATGCATGGCTTAAACTCACAAACCATGATATCATGACCTGAGCCGAAGTCAGACGCTTAGCAACTGAATCACCCAGGCGCCTTGTAAAATAATAATGTGATCTAAATGAAAACAAAATATACTCTTTTCTAAGTAAAATGTGTCAAAGCAAGCAATTTGTGAAATGGATTTTGTCTAAAATTTCTCTCTCATGCGTATACATGGACATATACTTCTGTATCATTCTCCCAAACCCCTTTTGAAAGCCATAAATAAAAATGGATTTTAAAGATTATTTTTCTATTAAAGATATTCAGCTCATTGCAAAAATTCACTAAAGCAAGTATTATCATTCCCTGAATATATTTTAATCATTCATATATTCTTTTATTCAATAAATATTTATTGCATACCTGTTAAGTACCAGACATCGTTCAAGTAATTTGAAGAGCAGTAGTTAATAATGAAGGAATTCTTGAGCATGAAATTTGAATTCATTACAATCTCAAAAGTTACATTACGTATAAGGATGAAATTTTTTTTAAAATATTTAAATTAAAAGCCAATTGGGGCGCCTGTGTGACTCAGTCGGTTAAGCATCCAATTTCGGCCCAGGTCACGATCTCGCGGTTTGTGAGTTGCAGCCCAGCTCCGCTCTGTGCTAACAGCTTAGAGCCTGGAGCCCGTTTCGGATTCTGTGTCTCCTCCTCTCTCTGCCCCTCCCATGCTCAGGCTCTGTCTCTGTCTCTCAATACTAAATAAACGTTAAAAAAATTTTTTTTAAGCCAATTAATTTCAAAATATTGACATTTCTTTCAGAAAACTTCTATCACATAAAATGTTACTCCCCTGTACTTGAGTACCTTGAAAATTTTAATAAACTTTCAACTCGACATTAAGACACCAGGTGATGATTTATTAATAGTACTTGATACATATTAAATACTATCCTCCTAGAGCGTCATTCAGTAAAATAAATACTGTGGGTGAGTTATTCTCTATGTGATTTTTAAAAATTAGACTAGTTAAATGCATTCAATTTGTATATGCCCATAGAGTTTGTCATATATTAATTTTTGTATGAATTTAATGAGCTAGAATTTACTATACACTTATTTTAGAGATTTTTATTTTGTTAAAATAGCACTCATCTGTTTATTTCAGTTTGATTCAATGTTAAAATCCATGAAAGACACACATTTTTGTTCTTCAAAAGTCAAATCATTCATTTTAATTGAAGTCAGATGTTTATTTTCTATAATTACATTTTTGGTAGGTGAATGAACAGAAGGAGCTACATGTTTAGAAGTTCTTTAAAAAAGTCTTTTTAGAAGGATATTATTTGTAATCTTCTTAGCTTATTTCCTTGGACTTTTACCATTTCTCTGGAGGGAGATAAATAGCTTTTAATGAAATTCATTTTGTCCTTTGCAATTTCAGGAATTTAACAGTTAATGGAGTTTAAGAATGTACAGCCTGAGGGAAAACTGCAAGATTTTTTAGGTTAAGCTTATTAATAAAATTTTGATATAAGATACTGTTTTCCAAAATTACTCTCTTGTCATCATTATAGATGTCTTTGTTTATTGAACCATAGTCTTAGCATATGATCCATTCTGAGTTTATATTAATCACATGTGTACATATAAAATCGTCTGTACATAAAGATGTAAATCCTATTTTTCAGTTATAAACATGCTTAGGCTATATTTTAAGACTGGGAAAATTACTTGTGTAAATAATTCATTTTTTTAATATTTCTCAAGCTAAGATTTCTTTACAGAGCAGTTCATATCTCACAAATATTTACATTTCAAGGAAAACAGGCAATTAAAATTTTATCTATTATAATCATGAATATTTGAATAAGCCAAAATGTTTTTCCTGTATGTTAGCATAAACATGGCAGTGTTCTTACACGAATCTTAATGATATGACCCCGATGAGGTTAAGGTGTCAACACTGGCTTCTGGCTACTATTTCTCTAATATTTTTATTTGTGTTTTTCAAAATTTACCGCCATGTATTCTATGTTTTACCTTTTGTGCTTTTATGATTATAGTGATATATCAAAACAACTAGATGTCTGCCATCTAAAATGAGTTTATACTCACAGAATAAACTTAGAAACTTGCATGAGATCTTTTCGAGCGTATTTAATTTAGATGACAAATGTGCAGCTTTCTATTTTTTAAAAAATCTATTTTCCTCTGGTAATTCAGTTGCTATGATATTTGGAAAAGCTGACAGAGCATTTTCAATTGCAAGGCATACGTATTTCTCAGGGTTTATATTTTACATTCTGATTTGTGGTCCTAGTCAATCAACTTGATTAAATTGGTTTTATACCAGGTTGCTGTTTAAAAGAACATCAAGCCAATTCTGCTTAGTGTCTGAACAGTAGTAATTTAGATGTGTAGGGAAGTACATAATATCTTCCAGAGAAATAACTTACCACCATAGAATGACTTACGGACAAAGAATGGCAAAGTAAAGGGACAATTATATATAACAGAAAATATACCCCTTTTTACATTCATAAATGTGTATGTTTTAAAAGGAATAGTTTATTAAATGACAAAATGAATTTTCTACATTCTTGGAGCAAAGTTAGGAGATTCATTTTTCCTTTCTATTAAATTAAAAAAAAATTAAGTTTATTTATTTATTTTGAGAGAGAGGTGGGGCCGGGGGTGGGGGTGGGGGGATGGACAGAGAGAGAGGGAGAGACAGAATCCCAAGCAGGCTCTGTGTTGTGTGGAGCCCAAAGCAGCTCGAACTCACAAATCATGAGATCATGACCTGAACTGAGATCGAGTCAGACACCTAACTGACCAAGCCAACCAGGTGCCCCTTCCTTTTTGTTTTTTAATGTCCTTATCTGAATCTCCTTTATCATAGAATATTATAGATCTCCCTGGCACATTTGGGCCGGCATACTTACATAAGAGATAAATGAGGGGAGCATCTGAACAAAATATATTGATTCGTATGGTGGTTTTCCTGCAGAGCAGTTGTGTGAAGTTCCTCATACTTCCATTTCAGATGTCCTAGAGACTCATCCTTAACTTTACAATCCATGAAGATTGAGGGACAAAAATTTTCACGGTGGCTTTAGAAAGCAACAGGAATTTTGCCTACTGTTCAAAGATATGATGAGGGGAAAAAAATTAAAAATTAAGAAGTGCCCCAAAATGAGTCACAATCTTACTCTCTGGTAGAGGCCTCATTGGCTCCAGAAAAAGCAAAAATGTTAGATGTTATGCATGACACTTCAGTACTGTGACCACCTAGGCTCCTGTAACTGCCACAAAACAAAAAACCCAGCTGAATTTAACATCATGCTTTAAATATTAAAAGCCCCTAGAGAGGTACTTAGGAAAATATACTATTGGAAAAATTTGAAAGAATTTTAAAAGTGTGAGAAAGAAGAGAAAGGTCATCAGGGAGGAATGAAAAGAAGGCTATACCTGTATCTGAACTGTTTATTAAATATAAGTGAAAAAAAATGAACCAAATACATGATTGTTCATGTTTGTTAAAATTTTGGGGGGCATGTGTCCTATTCTCTCCAATTTTCTTTTTGAAATATTTCAGTTAAAAAAAACTCACCAGCAATACAAATTTTCTTCTGATCCTCAATGTAATTTTAAAGTAATTTAGGGGCACCTGAGTGGCTCAGTTGCATAAGCAGTTAAGCGTCTGACTCTTGATTTCCACTCAGGTCATGATCTCACAGTTCATAACATCCAGCCCCACGTTGGGGTCCCTGCTGAATGGAACCTGCTTGGGATTCTGTGTCTCCCTCTCTCTCTGTCCCTCCCCTTGCTCACATGCTGTCTTGCAAAATAAATAAATAAACTTAAAAAATATTTTATACACAATATATCTGAAGTATAATCATTGGTTTATAGGAAAAATGTTTTTTCTATATGGAGAAAATAATTTATCAGTTTCAGTGTTAACCTCCAAAGGACAAAAGGATATACTACACTATTCATTTTCCCTTCTGGAGAAAAAAAAATTTACTTCCCATCAACAGGTATTAGACTATTTCAAAGTAGCCTTGACTACTCCCAGATGTCTTGATATTCTGTGGTCTCGGTATGATGAATATTGCCTGAACATTAATTTCTCGCAAAGTTATAGGGATAATACCTCAAGTGAAACTCTCTTGCAGGTAACTGAAGACTTGATAAAATCATACTGGGTTTTAAAAACAAGAGGGGCGCTTGTGTGGCTCAGTCAGCTAAACATCTGACTCTTGATTTGGGCTCAGGTCGTGATCTCACGTTTCATGAGATCGAGCCCCACATCAGGCTCTGTGTTGACAGCACAAAGTCTGCTTGAGATTCTCTCTCTCCCCTCTCTTGCTGCCTTCCCCATGCTGGCACTCTCTCTCTTTCTCTCAAAATAAATAAATAGACATTAAAAAAGAATGAGACCATGATTAGGATTACAATAAATCTCAGTGGGGGATCTGTGTTACCTATCAAAGATTTTAATTTTGGCAGGCTATTTCTTTAGAAAGAGGAATCCTATTTCAACTGATATTCTGTTGTAAACTGGAGAGAACCTTCACTCCAAAACACAGTTCTGAAAAGATTCCTTTAAGCTTTTAGGATTCAGGGTGTTGTTAATAAGATATAATGATTTTACATCCTCAAGACTTTCTGGTCTCTTATAACTGAATGTCCGTAGTCCACTGGGAATTGGGTTACTTTTGACTAAGTTGTGGAATGTATACCTAACCTTTGTGAGGTGAAGAGACTCTTCACCCTAATTGACTCAATGGTCCCCAGGAGAAGTTTCTTTTAAAAGTTAAATGTGATCTAATTTTCAGAGATAAATACTTGTCATCCCTTCACTAGAGCAAAAGAATTCTCACAGCATTCATTATCAGTTTTGTAGGGATGGAAATTTAGATTCTAGATATAGTTCCTGTGATATTAACACTTCCTCAAACCTGGTCTACTAAAATCCAAGTTGATTAATGTTTTAATAAATCTTATGTTAAGTGATATTGACACCTGAAAGGACCATGTTGTAGTCCAGTCTTTCAAAAAACCTATTTGAAACAACTTAAAACAGCTATTAATGGAATGCATGTACCCAGATACGCCAAACAAGAAAAAACATCTTTTTCCAGGCTATTAACATTGTTTTATTGTTTCTAAATGGGAACAAATGAAGAAATCTCTGAAACACGCAAGTAATTACTATCAAAAACAATTTATTATCAATTACACTAAAATAAAGTCATTATATTTTGTAAATGTATCCCTCAGTAATAGTATAATACTATGTAACTCTACTCAAAGATTTTTCTTTTCAACAAGTTGAGGCCACCTTGTAGGGTTAAAACCACACCTGTGTTCCATATCTGGCATTTCCTTTAACTAAGTGGCTTTAGTTAAACTATTTTTCTTTGTATTCCTCAGTTTCCTCAATTGTGATGAGTAAAGGGTAAGGTCTTGTCTGCGTTGTGTGACTCTGATGATAGAATAGAGGATATTTAGAAAGATTTTGATATGTGGTAGATAGTCAATAAATAGCTATTTTCATTTTATTCGCAATTAACACCTAATGGAAAGTCTATCTTTAAAAAAAAATGTTCTACAGAAGCTATGTAGTTCTATTTTGATTAAATTTAAAAATAGGGGCGCATGAGTGGCTTAGTCGATTAAGTGTCTGACTTCGCCTCGAGTTATAATCTCATAGTTTGTGGATTTGAATCCTGCTCTGTCAGGCTCTGTGCTGACAGCTGGAGCCTTGAGCCTGCTTCAGATTATGTGTCTTCCTCTCCTCCGCCCCGTCCTATGCTTGTGCACTGTCTCTCAAAAAAATAAACATTAAAAAAATATTTAGATTAAATCCGTCAATTTTGTATTAAATGGCAATGCTGTCCATGATTTCAAGCAAATTCTTGCCTCAGTTGTTTGACCATGTTTTATATTGCCCTCCAAGGATAAATTTTGATCTGATTTTAGCCACATCTAGAAATAAACAGACTGATACAGGCAACTCCACAAGAACAGATCTTAAATTTTCACAACATAATGAGAACTTCCGCCAAAGGCCATTTTAAACGTGTGGTATTTGAGAATCTGTCAAATAAACATTTTAATTAACCTTTTCTTCAGATTCCCTGAGGTCTATTCTTGTACTAAGACATCACAAACCAAAATACTTGGACCATATTATCTCAGGTGCTCAAAAAATAATGCCTTCACTGAGTTAAGATTTAGAGTAATACCCAACACACAAAGAGTGAAAGTGGCTATAAGAAATGTTCATTTGAGCCATTTATTTTGAAGTTCCGCAACATGTCAAGATTGTTTATTTTTTCCCGATACCTCAAATGCAAGTCCCTTCTTCATAATAAATTCCTCTTTGAATTCAACTGGCAGTATAAAATGCTTGTTTCTTGAAATGAATTTATAAGTTGCCCCTCTCCCTCGCCCTCCTCCTTCTTTTAACTCAACTTGCTTATCCTTGGGTTGTATGTTCCAGAAAAACCAGTTAGTGTCGGTACCTGAAGGCATCAACTCACTGCTGATTTCCTGGTAACAGTACTTTCTCTGCTTTTCTTTTTTTGTTTCCCTAAGCATTCTGATTTCAGGATATCAAAGTATTTAAGTTGCCCCAAGACTCTTAAAGAAATGTATAACATATCTACTAAAATTCACTGCAAAATTAATAAGTACTATAAAATACAATTCTAGAAAAGTTTTCTATTTTTCCTTTTCTTCTGAAACTTCTACTGTGGGAGCCCAGGGCAAATTTCTCTGCAGTGTAGTTATACGTTTGCCTCACTGCAATCTGAAACACTTTCTCTCCTTCATGCTGTCATTATATGTTTTCAACTTTTCCCCCTGCTTTTAATTTCTCCGATTTCTTATTACATGCCTCTTGATTCTAAAATAGAAAGGCTATGATTTCCGAAACTTTACATGTGTTTCCTATCAGCTGAGTGACCTTGCCAGATACCTTCCTAAGAAATGGCAGCAGAGAAATACTCCCCCCTCTTTCCATTCCAGATAGACATTTACCTACAGATAGACATGCTACCTACATTTGGAATCCTATCTCCCGCCTTTGCTTTTATTATTTTATTTTATTTTACTTTATTTTTATTTTATTTTATTTTATTTTATTTTATTTTATTTTATTTTATTTTATTATGTTTTTATTTATTTTTGAGAGAGAGAGAGAGAGAGGCAGGGAGGGGCAGAGAGAGGGAGACAGAGGATCCAAAGCAGGCTCGTGCTAAGAGTAAAGAGCTCCATGTGGGGCTCAAACTCACAAACAGTGAGATCATCACCTGAGCCAAAGTCAGATGCCCAACTGACTGAGCCACCCAGGCGCCCCTGGCCTTTCCTTTTAGATTAATAAAATAAGGCTGGTATTGGAGCTAGTCTCTGCCCTGTCATCCCATCCCCTCATCTTCTATAAGACAGCGTGACTATGGTTATCTCCTGTGGGTCTAAGCATCTGCCATACAGGCTCTATTTCCATTCATTCATTCAACAAATAGCTTCTCATAATCTACTACATTCCAGACACTCTTCAAGGTACTGGGAACACAACGTGGGATAAAAAAGAAAAGTCCTTCTTCACAAACCCCTATTCTCTTTGAGAATAGTAGGTAACAACCAAATAAATGAATAGTAAACTATAAAACAAAATTATATGTATTCCGAGGAGAAATAATATACACTACAGAGAAAAACAAAGATGAGAATATGGCAATTGAGTATCAGGAGTAGTTTGGAAATTTAAAGAGTAGGATCAGGGAAAGTTCTCCCTTGGCAAAGGTATTGTGCAAAGGCCTGAAAGATGACAAGAAAGTACATACCAAGTAGAGGAAAAAATTGACACCATTAGCTGTCTGTATTTTAGGGAAGAAAAAGAAGTCTGAGTTGGCTGGTGCTGAGTTAATTAAGAACAGAATAGTAAGAGACAGAGACACAGCAAGGCCGGAATGGGCAGGGCCATGAAGAACAATATAATGACTTCGATTCCTACTCTGAATAAGATGAAAACACTTAGAAGAGTTTTGGACACAGAAGTGATGGGACTCATGTTACATTTGAATGGAATCATCCTGGTTGTTCTGTTTAGGATAAACCGAAGTTGAAAATGTAGGCGTTAAATGAATTTTTGTGAATATAGAAAAAACGGATGAATGAGTTTCTTGTAAGTTAATGCTAACAGGATAACTACTGCCATTGATGAAAAAATAGGATAGTAAATCTTAATTAAAACATTATTACATCATAAGTTTCATAATTAATGACTATGAGCAATAATCAGCCTACCCAGAATGTATTCTTAAATTTTTTAAAATATACTCTTTTCTGCATTAACCCCAAATGCTATTTTTTTTTTCTACTTCCAACACCAATTTTCTCATCACAGGCTCCAAATTCCAAATGGTTACTAAGCAGCAAAGCATGACCCATCATCATGATCGGCAGAGATTGAGTAAATCAGACTGAAAAAATCTAGGACCCCAAGTACACTGTGGTCATTAATGAAAACTCATAAAATGGAGAAAAGAATAAGGAAGCAATTTAATTTATTTTCTTAATTGCTGTGTAGCATTTTATTATAGGAATTTATCAGCATTGATTTTTCAATTTTATATTTAAAAATATTTCTTGTTTGGAGCTATTATAAATAATTCTTCAGCTAATGTTCGTGTACATGGCTTTTAGTGAAAAATTGTATGTATTGCTGTAGAATATATGTGCAGGAAAAAACTTTCAGATCAAAGACTATGTGTGTGTTTAGTTTGGGTACATATTGATAGTTTTCCAAAGTGTCCAGTTTTTTTGTTTGTTTGTTTGTTTTCATTATACTCCTACCAGTAATGCATGGAATTCCCTATTAGTTCAATACGTGCCAATACTTCTTAGTATCATCAGGCTAATTTTTCTCCCATTCTGATTATGGCTACTCCTATCTCAATTTTAGATTTAGTCTGCATTTTCCTGAATGCTGAGACTATTGTGCAGCTTTTCATATCTTTATTGGCCATTAAAGAATGTTCTTTTGTGAAGCACCCATTAAAGTCTTTTTTTTCATTTTTCTATTGTACTTTCTTTAAATCAATTTATGAATCTTTATATATCATGGAGTCCTTTGTCAAAAATATGGACTACAAGTATCTTTCCTACACTTGATTCTCATGCTCTTAATGATATCCTACAATAAAAAAACATTCTTCTTTTGGGGCATGTAGGTGGCTCAGTCGGTTAAACTTCTGATTCTTGATTTTGGCTTGGGTCATGATCTCACGATTTTTTTTTTTTTTTTTTTTGGGACAGAGAGAGACAGAGCATGAACAGGGGAGGGGCAGAGAGAGAGGGAGACACAGAATCGGAAACAGGCTCCAGGCTCCGAGCCATCAGCCCAGAGCCCGATGCGGGGCTCGAACTCACAGACCGCGAGATCGTGACCTGGCTGAAGTCGGACGCTCAACCGACTGCGCCACCCATGCGCCCCATGATCTCACGATTTATGATATGGAGCCCCATTACAGGCTCAGTGCTGACAGTGCAGAGCCTGCTTGGGATTCTCTCTCACCAATCTCTGCCCCTACCCTGCTTGTGCATGCAAGAGCACGCATGCATGCTCTTTCTCAAATAAACCTTAAAAAAAAAGTTTTGTTTTTAAAAAATTCAAATTTTCAGTATTACCTATATGCGTTTTGTGAAATGTTTATAAAATGCTGCTACTCTGAGTTCATAGAGGATTCCTGCATGTTATCTGCCAGAAGTTTGGCATTTAGATATAAAGTCCTTCTAAAATTGATCTGTATGATTTGAAGTAGGAATTGAGGTTCATTTCTTCCCATTGGAAAACCCAGTGATTTGTTGCTGTTGTTTTAAAAGATCACATATTATCTCTGCATTAAAATGTTACTTTTGTCATCAGATGACCATATATGTGTAGGTCTATTTCTTTAATTTTTTTGTTCCATTTGTCTTTTTTTTTTTCACAAACACTACACTCTGTTCAATACTATAGGTTTTGAGTTAGTATGGAGTATAATTTCTCCAGATTTTGATCTTCTTAAAGCCGCTATAGCTCTTTCAACCCATTATTTCCTATCATTCTTACATCATTCTGTTCATTTCCATAAAGTTTTAATTTTGATTTGAACTTAATTGTATACATAGAATAATTAGGAGAGCCTTGACATTTTACACTAGTGAGTTTTCCAATAAATTTAGGAATTTTTAAAAGTTTCAGTAATGTGCAAAGATATTAGACTTTCATTTTGTATTTTTATTTATTTTTTAAATGTAGTATAAGTAACATACAGTATTATATTAGTGTCAGATGTATAATATAGTGATTCAACAATTCTATACATCGTTACTCAGTGCTCATGAAGATAAGTGTACTCCTAATCTCCTTCACCTGTTTTATCTATCCCCAACCCCCATCCCCTCTGTTTACCATTAGTTGTCTACATTTAAGAGTCTGCTCCCCTTGCCCCATCCCGGCCCCACCCTTTGGTCTCTTTTTTTTTTCTTTCCATGTTTGTTTTATTTCTTAAACACCACATCAGTGAAATCATATGGTATTGTCTTTCTCTGGCTTATTTTGCTTAACATTATACTCTCCACATCCATTCATGCTGTTGCATATGGCAAGATTTTATTCTTTTTTATGGCTGAGTAATATTCCATTGTATATATCTTCCACTTCTTCTTTATCCTTTCATCTATCAATGGGCAGCTATTTGGGTTGCTTCCATAATTTGGCTAATGTAAATAATGCTATAGTAAACATAGGGGTGCATATATCACTTCAAATTAGTTTTGTCATATTTTGGGGCAAATGCCCAGTAGTAGAATTACTGGATCATTTGGTAATTATATTTTTAATTTCTTGAAGAATCTCCATATTGTTTTCCACAGTGGCTGTACCAGTTTGCATTCCCACCAATAGTGTACTGGGGTTTTTGTTTGTTTGTTTTGTTTTAAGGCTATACTCTCATCAACCCTTGTTCTTTCTTGTGTTTTTGATTCTATCCCTCCTGACAGGCGTGAGGTGACAGTTTATTGTGGTTTTCATTTGCATTTCCCTAATGATGAGTGATGCTGATCATCTTTTCATGTGTCTCTTGGACATCTGTATGTTTTATTTGGAGAAATGTCTGTTTATATATCCCCACTCAGTTTTAAATTGGGTTACTTTGATTTTTTTGGTTTTGAGTTCTATAAGTTTTTTTTTTTTATATTTTCAATACTAACCCTTTATCAGATATATCATTTGCAAATATCTTCTCCCACTCAGCAGGTTAATTTTTAGTTTTGTTGGTTGTTTCTTTTGCTGTGCAGAAGGCTTTTATTTTGATGCAGTCCCAACAGTTTAATTTTGCTTTTGTTTCCCTTGCCTCAGGAGACCTATTTAGAAAAATGTTGCTATAGACATTGTCACAGAAATTACTCCCTGCGCTCATTTCTAGGATTTTTGTGGTTTCGGTTCTCACATTCAGGTCTTTAATACATTTTGAATTTACTTTTCTGGATGGTGTGAGATGGTGGTACAATTTTGTTCTTTAGCAGATTGATCTCCCGCTTTCCCAACACTGTTAGTTGAAGAGATTGTCTTTTCCTCATTGATATTCTTGCCTCCTTTGGCATAGATTAATTGGCCATATAGTTGTGGCCTAATTTTTGGGTTTCCTATTCTGTTCCGTTGATTCTTGTGTCTATTTTTTGCCAGGATCATACTGTTTGGATTACTACAGCTTTGCAGTTTATTTTGAAATCTGGGATTGTGATACTTCTTTCTTCTTGTGTTCTTCTTTTTCAAAATTGCTGTGGCTATTCAGGATCTTCTGTGTTTACATGCAAATTTTAAGATTATTTGTTTTAGTTCTGTGATAAATGTTCTTGGTATTTTGATAAGGATTGCATTAAATGCGCAGATTGTTTTAGGTGATAGAGACATTTTAATAGTATTTATTCTCTCAACCCACAGCCATGGAATATCTTTTTCTTTGTGTTGTCTTCAATTTCCTTCATCAATGTTTTATAGTTTACAGATTACAGGTCTTTCACCTCCTCAGTTTATTCCTAGGTATTTTGTTATTTTTTGGTGTAATTGTAAATGGGATGGTGTTCTGAGTTTCTCTTTCTGCTATTGGGTTATTAGTGTATAGAAATTTTTTATATTGATTTTGTATCTTGCAACCTTACTGAAATAATTTATCAGTTCTAGTAGTTTTTTGGTGGTGAGTTTTCTGCATAAAGTATCATGCCATCTGCAAATAGTGAAAGTTTGACTTGTTGCTTACCATTTTGAATACCTCTTATTTCTTTTTCCTGTCTGATTTCTGTGACTAGGGTTTCCAGCAATATGTTGAATAAAGGTGGTGAGAGTGGACACCCTTTGTCACAGACTCTGAGTCTGGAGCTGTCTCTTGTGCAGTAAGAGAGCAGACACAGAATTGAATGTGGGAGAGGTTAATGTCTGGGAGGAGACAAGAGCCCCGAACAGGGGTTTTGTTTCTGTTATTTATTGAGCTCACAAGATATTGCCCACGTGATAAACATGAAGAAAACATAGTCATTTCTATACACATAAATGTGGAGAAAACAATCAGACAGTAATCATTAACTTGTGTGTAAAAAGCAAAGGTTCTGGGGGGCAAGTGGAGTTTGTGATCAAAGTACAATAGTATATTGGCATCATATGGAAAGTAATTTCCTGCAAGTGACATAACAAGTTACTCGTGATTCCATTACAATATCTCTCTAGCAAACCTCGGGCGCTTTCGCCCTGTAATGGTGGCTTTCTGCCCTAAGCTTTTTTCTAACCCATTTATGTAAGTAGAACCTATTTCCCCACAGTTCCCCCTTTTTTCTTTTTCTTTGTCTTCTTAAGTTTACAAGCAAGGACTGTCATGACAAACTTCTGATCCTTCTTTTGCTGCCGGGTGGTTTGGAGGGTGATTCTGCAAAGGCATAAAAAGAGACACAAAGTATTCCACTTCTCAGAGTTATCCAGAATTTGAGATGGGCATTAGCCAATAGAGAGAGGGTTAAAGTCTTTCCAAAGGGGCCATGAGTCTGACATTTGTGTCTTAGTTTTTTGGAGTATTGTAGTTGTTAGTATAATGTCACATCTAACTTTTCTATCACAGGGCAGCTTAGAATGGAGAATTTAACCATAAATTAAGTACATGTGCAGTTTGATGTGTGGTAAAGACTAATTCCAGCAATGGGAGCAGAGGCTATAATGCTTACTGCGTCTAGGATCCCCATGATTAAGAAGCCTATGAATCACCTTTGTCTGGTTAATGAATACCAGTGATGGAGATCATGGCCATCAGATGCACATCAGGGGTATATGCAATACCATTGTATTGTAAGAGAACACCATCCTGGTTTAAGTCTTCCCCCTGTTATATCAGGTGCAAGGACTTGCATTTGTGGAATGGCTTCAGGCTGCGGAGTCGGTGAAGAGGCTTCTTCCATCTTGAAAAATGGGAGTGGTGGTCACTCAGTCATAGTCACTCTCTGGAAGTCCTGGTTGATTGGAAGATATTCTAGGGGTTTCAACCATGCTATGATACGGCTTCACCAACTGAGAGGGAATCCACAGGGTCGGGAATCTGAAAGAACACAAGCATATTCTAGACTCCAGGTGAGAAGTTTGAACCAGCACCATAGGATGAGAGGGTTTATCTAATGTAGAAGAATGTAGTTCAGTGGCGGTTAGTCCCTCAAGGTCAAGATTTAAAAACTTAAGAGTGCTTATAGCAATATGAAGGAGAGGTTGAGGTTGTAATGTAGACAGCCATGGGTAATTCCCCCTTTTTTGTTTTTTTAAATGTATTTTTAAGTTTATTATGTGCTCGTTCTACATTTGTTTGGCCTTGTGGATTATACGGAAATTTATCTGCCATTTCCTTCTGCCTTTGTTTCCCACATCATTCTCCACTGAACAATTTTGACCCTTAAAATCTTTAAGGTTGCTGAGGGTGGATGGTCTTCTCTTCTGTAACTTCTTCCTGCTGAATAGGAGTGTAGAGATGTCCCAACAAATGGGTCAACATTGCTCAGTTGGGTTAGATATAGGGCAGTTACTAAAGGGAAAGACAGAGTTTAGGGAAAATGGAGCATCTTTGAGTAGAAAGGATCATCTGTCTACTGGAAGTTATAGCGGTGAAGAAATCTTCCAACAAGAGTCCAAAACTATGACAAAAAAACTCAAATATCGACATGATTGAAAGATCTAATGTAATTGACAAGGAAATTCAGTTATTTCTATGGCACATAACACTTCAATAATCAAAGTATCAAGTGATGACCTTATACCAAAAAATATTAAAACTAGGAATTGCATGTAATCTCTAGAATAGTTATAGCATTTACTCAAATGTAACCTAAGGCTTATTATTTGTTTGGCAGTGCTTCCAGAGTAATTTAGCATACCAAAGAAGCCTAATTGGTCAAAAAAGACTTCACTTACAATTTAAGTCTTAGGAAATTTGTTTTTTAAAAAAAACTCAGAAAGTTATAAAGCACAAAGCGCATTTACCATCAGACCCAAATATCCTTTGTTTCTCTGCAATAAGAAGTCAAAAAGCAGATAAGCCTTATTTAGTAATCAATGCTTTTGCATCCCATCCTATTTAGAAAAGGCCTAGATGTCCAACAAATTCAATCCCAATCTATCATGCAAGCTAAATTTTTTAGGTTACTACAGCCTTTGAAAGATAGCTTAACAATTACCCATGAAAACTATGAGACAAAGGTAACCATTACTCTAAGTCATAACATGAGCTTATTTGACCTTTGGTAAATAAGTCTATTTCAAACCAACAAACTTATGTTTGGATCCACCTAAGACAATGTGTTTCCCACGCTTAAATTTCACCTGGAACACTATGCAGAAATCTGAAGTGTGTGTTCTTTGCTCCTTGACATCTCGGAGACAATACTTAAGGAGTGGGAAAAGGTTTCTGTAGATAATAATATGGCTCGCAGTACTGAATGTTGGATATATTATACACTGATCCAGTGCATAATAACTATTATAATTGTATAATAACTAGTATAATTGTTATACTAACAATTGTTCCCAGTTTTTTCCAGTTTTCCAAAGGCAGGAAGCCTTGTGAGTTTTCCCTGAGGCATCTATAAACACCATAAAGGCATTCATTCTTAATAGGTTGTAGCATCAGCATAAGGATGTCATCAGAAGGAATCTTCCATTCCTTTAAAAGGTTAGATTTTTCCCAATGACAAAGGAGGGAGTCAGCGTTCTCTGGATGTAGGGGTGTTGAAGGGCACTCCTCTGTAAGGAGGCTTAGGTTGCTTGGACAAAGGTTTGCTTACTTTGGGTGCGTCTGTATCTTCATAAACATCATCCGCACTCAGGGGAGAATGGCTGTACAGACAATAGACCATGTAAGAATGACCTCAGGGGGAACATTGGTGCCTTGCGTATGGCGTGATTTTAGTGTTTTACGTATTGATTCCCTAATGTGTAGAGAGAAGGTTCCTTGCTCGGAAAACCAAGGGCAGTGTTGCTGGATCATCATTAATAATTTAAGAAGTGCTATACCAGTGTATTGTTTCTGTTCTAGGGATAGGAAGTCTCCCATAATAATTCTCTCAAAAGTTCCACTGCAGCGAATCCTAGTATAGGTTTGCCTGTCTCTTACCTCATCAGGGGAGATTGTAATCTGGTGCACTTTTTCTATTTTAGAGCTCTGGTTGTTCTGTGGCTTTCAGCAGTATTTGCATTAAGTCCTCTTCTCAGCCACATCGGTTTCTAGCCACGTTGCCCTCTTTGCCATGTGGGCTTCTGATCACATCCCATTCTGTCACCTCAACTTCTTAGTCACGTCGGCTTTTCTTCTAATCACGTGGGCTTCATGTTGCATTCTATCACGTCGACTTCTAACCATACCTCCTTCTATCATGTTGGGGTCACCATCTGTCACAGACTATGAGTCTGGAGTTCACTTTTGTGCAGCAAGAGACCAGACACAGAATTGAATATAAGAGAGGCTAGTGTCTGGAAGGAGATAAGAGCCCCTAACAGGGGTTTTGTCTCTGTTATTTACTGAGCTCACAAGATATTACCCACGTGGTGAACATGAAGAAAACAAGGTCTTATATAAATGTGGAGAAAACAACCAGATAGTAATCATTAACTTATGTGCAAAAAACAAAGGGTCTGGGGGGCAAGTGGAATTTGTGATCAAAGTACAATAGTATATTGGTGTCAGATGCAAAGTAATTTCCTACAGATGATATGACAGGTTACTCTTGATCCCATTACAATATCTCTCTAGCTAACCTCGGCGGCTTTCTCCCTGTGGTGGCGGCTTTTGCCCCGTGGTGGGGGCTTTCTGCCTTATGCTTTTTTCTAACCCATTTATGTGAATAGAACCTATTTCCTTGACTTGTTCCTGATCTTAGGGGAAAAGTTCTGAGTTTTTCACCGTTGAGTATGATGTTAGCTGTGAGTTTTTCGTTTAAGGCTTTTATTATTTTGAAGTATGTTCCCTCCAAACCTGCCTTGGTTAGGGTTTTTATCATGAGTTGATGTTTTAGTTTGTCCAATGCTTTTTCTGCATCTATTGAAATGACCATATTGTTTTCATCTTTTCTCTTCTTCATGTGATGTATCACATTGATTGATTCGTGAATATTGAATCACACTTGCAACCTAGTAATAAATCCCACTTAGATTTGGTTGCTGATACTTTGTTGAGGATATTTTGATCTATGTTCCTCAGAAATTTTGCCTGTAGTTCTCTCTTTCATATATCTTTATCTGCTTTTGGTATCAGGGCAATGCTGGTCTCAAGGATGACTTTGGAAGCTTTCTTTCCCCTTCTATTTTTTTGGAATATTTTAGAAGAATGAATATTAATCCTTAAATGTTTGGTGGGATACAACTATAAAGCCATTTAGTCCTGGAATTTTGTCTGTTGGGAGTGTTTTGATTACTGATACAATTTAATTGTTGGTAATCAGTTTTGTTTCAAATTTTCTGTGTCTCCTTGATTTAATTTTGGGAAGTTATATGTTTCTAGAAACTTACCCAATTTTTTGTCATATAATTTTTCATAATCTCTTATAATCCTTTGGATTTCTGTTGTGTTGATTGTTATTTAGTTATTTCTCCACTTTCATTTCTGATTTTGTTATTTGAGTCCTCTCTCCCACTCTCTCTTTCATTTTTTTTTTTTTTTTTGCATGAACTTGGATAAAGGTTAGTTAATTTTGTTGATTTTTTCAAAGAACTAGCTCCTTCTTTCACCTGTTCTATTTATTGTTTTTGTTGTTGTTTTGGTTTGGTTTGGTTTTTTTTCTTTTTTTTTTTTAATTTCTATTTTGTTTCTGCTCCAATCTTTATTATTTCCTTCCTTCTACCTTCTACTGGTTTTGAGTTTTGTTTTACTTTTCTAGCTCTTTTAGAAGTAAGATTAGGTTGTTTGAGAGTTTTCTTTCTTCTTCTTTAGGCCCTATTGCTATCAACTTCCCTCTTTTTTTAATTTTTATTTTATTTTGTTTTTACTTTTTTTTAAACATGTATTTATTTTTGAGAGACAGAGAGAGAGACAGAGCACAAGCAGGGGAGGGGCAGAGAGAGAGGGAGATACAGAATCCAAAGGAGGCTCCAGGCTCTGCGCTGTCAGCACAGAGCCCGACACGGGGCTCAAACCCATGAACTGTGAGATCATGACCTGAGCTGAAGTCGGATGTTTAACCAACCGAGCCACCCAGACGCCCCTCAACTTCCCTCTTAAATCAGCTTTTGCTGCATCCCAAAGATTTTGGATTGTTGTGTTTTAATTTTATTTGACTCCATGAATTTTTTTTATTTCCTCTTTGATTTCTTGGTTGACCCATTCATTGTTTAGTAGCATATTATTTAACCTACTTATATTTGTGTTCATTCTAGATTTTTTTCTTAGGGTTCATTTCTAATTCATATTGTTGTGGTTGGAAAAGAAGCATGGTATGACTTTAATCTTTCTGAATTTGTTGAGATTTGTTTTGTAGCTTAACATGTTAATCTATTCTGGAGAATGTTCCATGTGCACTTGAAAAGAATATGCATTCTGTTTTAAGATGGAATGTTCTGAATATATTTGTTAGATCCATCTGGTCCAATGTGTCATCTAGAGCCAGTTTTCTTGTTGATTTTCTGTTTGGATGATCTATTTATTGATATAATTGATAATATCCATTGATGTCACCATTAGATGATCTTTTCATTACTTAGATGATCATTCATCTTATAAGGATGTTAAACTCTCCTACTATTTTTGTATTACTACCAATTACTTCCTTTATGTTGGGTGTTAATTGTTTTATGCATTTGGGTGCTTTCATGTTGGGTGCATCAGTATTTACAGTTGTTAAAACTTCTTGTTGAATTGTTCCCTTTATGATTATGTAGTGTTATAGTTAACACTTCTTGGTCTCTTGTTAAAGTCTTTACTTTAAAGTTTATTTTTTATGATATAAATATTATTGCTACCCTGGCTTTCTTTTCACTCCATTTGCATAATAAATGCTTTTCCATCCCTTCACTTTCAATCTGCATGTGTTTTTAGGTTTGAAATGAGTCTATTGTAGGCAGCATATGGAGGGGTCTTCCTTTTTTTTTTTTTTTAATGTTTGTTTATCTTTGAGAGAGACAGCATGAGCAGGGGAGGGGCAGAGAGAGAGACAGACAGGATCCAAAGTGGGCTTTGTGATGACAGCAAAGAGCCTGATGAGGAGTTTGAAATCACGACCCATGAGATGATGACCTGAGCAGAAGCTGGACGCTTAACTGACTGAGCCATCCAGGTGCCCCAATGGGTCTTGCTTTTTTATCCATTTTGTCACTCTGTGTCTTTTGACTGGGGCATTTAGTCCATTTACATTCAAAGTTATTATAAAAATGTGTGCATTGCCATTTTGTTACTTGTTTTATGCTTGTTTCGTAACTCTATTCTGTTTCTTTTTTCTCTTGCTCTCTTCTGTTTCAGTTTGCTGACTTTCTTTAGTAATATACTTGTATTCCTTTCTCTTTATTTTTTACATATCTATTACTGCTTTTTGATTTGTGGTTACCATTAAGGTTTTGTGTAATCTTATGCATATATCACTATATATTGACTTGATGGTCACTTAAGTTTGAGCCCTTTCTAAAAGCCCTATATTTTTACTTCTTTTTCCTCCCACATTTTATTCTGTGAATTCCTTGATGGATTTTGATAGGTATGCTTGATTTACTGTTTTTGTGCTATTCCTATTTATGGTATTAACTTTCCACACAAGGAGTCCTCTTTAAATTTTTTTGAAATGCTGTTTTATTGGTGATCAATTCCTTTAACTTTTTTCTATATAGGAAACCCTTTACTTCTCCTTTTATTTTGAATAATAGCTTTGCTGGATACAGTATTTCTGGTGCACAATTTGTTTTTCCTTTCAGCACTTTGAATATATCATGCCACTCTCTTTTGGACTACAAGGTTTTTGCTGAAAATCAGCTGATGGCTTTATGGGGTTTCTCTTGGATGTTACTGTTTTCTTTCCTCTTATCATTTTAAAATTCTCTCTTTATTATACCTTTTCCCATTTTAATTACTATGTGCCATGGTGTGGACCTCCTTGGGTTGATTTTTTGGGTGGCTTCTGTGTGCCTTCTGGATCTGAATGTCTGTTTCCTTCCCCATATTTGGGTAGTTTTCAGCTGTTATGTCTTCTAATAACTTTTCTGTCTCTTTTTTTTTCTCTCTTCTTCTTCTTGGACCCTATAATACAAATGTTATTATGCTTGATAGTGTCACTGAGTTCCCTTAATCTAATCTCTTTATTATTACTTTTTTTTCTTTCTCCTGTTCACTTTGATAGCCTTCAATTACTCTGTCCCCAGGTCAATGATCTGTTCCTCTTCTTCTTCTAGTATACTGTTTATTCCGTCTACAGTATTTTTAACTTTAGTTATTGAGTTATTCATCTCTGATTGTTTCTTTCTTTCTTTCTGTTTTCTATCTATTGAGGCTTCCGCTGATAGTCTCTACTCTTTTTACAAATCCAGTGAGTATCTTTATGACCATTATTTCATATTCTCTATCAGGCATATTACTTGTCTCTGTTTTGTTTAGCTGTCTTGCTGTGATTTCGTTCTGTTCTTTCATTTGAAACATACTTCTGTCTCTTCATTTTATCTATGTTTCTCTGTTGTGGAAGTCAGCTATGTCTCCTGCTCTCGCACGTAGCACCTCATGAAAAAGTGATCCTGTAATGTCCTGCAGTTCAGTGTCCCCTGATCACCAGAACCTGGCACTTCAGCATTGTCTCCTGTGTGTTATGTGTGTTCCCTGCTGTGTGGCTGGGCTATATTTGCCTTCAGTCCATTCATCTGCATATCTCTCTTTGCTTGTTGTGGGCAGAGTTTGGTGTCTCTGTTGTTAGTGGGTCTGTCTAGGGCCACCTTGGGCTGTGTTTGGGTCAGCGGAAGAATTTGCCAGAGCTCTAGTCACATAAAACCACAAGGCACTCTCCCTGTGTTGTGCCCTGAGAGGCTTTCTTTGGTGGGCAGGGCCTGCAGTCAGACTAGATTGTTTGCCCCCAGCAGTGGAACTCATTTGTGTGGTTATCTTCCCGTCTCCCCAGGGCAGGAGGCACTTTGGAGTGCTGCTGCCTGTGTTGGGGATACTTGCACACTGTTAGGCTTGTAGGACTCCTTTGGATGTACTCCCGCCAAAGGTGAGTTGGATGGGGTCTGACTGCAGGAGAACTAGTGGGCAGAACATGCAGTGTTAGCAAAGCTTGCATCAGTCTGCTGTGGGAGGAGACCTGAAGTTGCTTTGGAGAACTCCTGCCAAGAGCAGGCTGGAGAGTGGGGTCTGCAGGAGAATAGGGTGGCAAGGGCATCTAGGTGGAGAGTGTTTGCACTAATGCCAGCAGGTAGCCGTGTATCTAGGCTGGGGGCAGGGGAGGGAAATGGTGCCTGCCAGCTCTCTTGTTCTTGAAGAAGTCCCCTAAAGATCCCTGCCCCTCCGTCACGTGTTCTGAGATTAGTAATTAAATCTCCCTTCCATACAGCACAGGTGTTTATCAAAATGCTGCTTCTATGCTGTATAGGGATATTGGACTTTTAAATATTTATTTTATGTATGTTCTTTCTAGGCATTTGATTAATTTTAATTGTATTTAAATTTATACCTTTTATATACATTGTTATTTTTATATAATTTTAAACTTACAGAAAAGTTACTTAGTCAAAGAATTCCTATACATCCTTAATTCAGATTATCCAATTGTTGATATTTTGCTACAGTTACATTATTTTTCTGTTTCCTTTTCTCTCTCTTATACTATTTTCCTCTGAGTCATATGCAGTTCTTACTCAAATTTTATCATTGGTCCCAGTGATGTCTCCTGTAGTGACTTTTTCCTAGTGCATCTAACCAAGGATAATACATTACATTTATTATAATATCTTTTTTTAATCTTTAATTTTACAAAACTCCTCAGTTATACTTTGCCTTTCTTAACTTTGGCATTTTTGAAAAATAAAAGCCAGTAATTTCAAGGGGTTTGTAGGATGTCCTTCAATTTTGATTTATCTATTATTTCTCCACTATTAGCTTTAGTTTATGAGGCTTTGAGGAATAGAGATTGGGTGGGAGGGTCAGGAATGCCAGACAAGTAGTGTTGTATCCTCAGTGCATCATACAGAAGTCCCATGATGACAGCTTGTCCCAATATTACTAACATTAACTGTGGTCATTAAATTCAGGTGGTCTGTCAGTTTCCCCAGTAGAGTGTCTATTTTTCACTTTACGATGAATAAGCAAATTATGGGACAATACCGTATAAATGCTCAGTTTCTCATCAAGTTTTCACCTGCTATTTTCATATACATTGCTAAATTCCCAAATCCATCATTTCTTCTACATTTATTAGTTGGTTTTCTGTAAGAAAGAGTTTTTTCCTTCTTTATCATTGGCTGAATTATTTATTCATTTATTTATATCAGCTTGGACCTATGGGTTTATATTTCATTTAGTTGGTTATTTTCCATTACTGTTATTATTTATTTATATGTTCTAATTGCCCTAGATTCAGCCAGTAAAAGTCTGTAATCTTTGTAGGTTTGACAAGTCCCTGTCATTTTTTGACCACTTCTTTACATTGTAGAAGCACAAGACGTCCCAGGCTCATCCCTCAGCCCTTTCTTCAAGAAGCTAAGATTTCTCTCCATGGAGAATATTGTTTATAAATAAAGATTTGGATCCTACAAGGGTTCATGTGTTCAAGTCCTCCGAGAGGAGAGGACTAGGGAATATATTTACATATACAACCTATGTGTTTATTATTGTATCTCTCAAGTAATCATTTATATACACATATTGGAATATATATGTATATATGTGTATACATATATTCAAAATATGTATATATTTAAATATACACTGTGTGTTCATTTGTAAACACTGTATATTTGAGGCACCTCTTCATATTTATAAGTGTCTTCCTTGACAGTGATAACTCTGATTCCCTTTATTCTCGGTGAATTTATTCACTTGCATAAGCCTCGATGCATGCAAATAGTTTCCAAACTGTTAATAAAGACCACCACCACAAAGCAGTCCCACTAACTAGAATCCATATTTGTTTTGAGGGGTATTTGTTTATTTGTTTGTTTTGGTAAAATGAACCTGTAACGAAAAGCAAAATTCATAATTTTAAATGCATAATTCAATGAGTTTCAATAAACAGATAACACATCCCTGTCAAGATATGCAACATTTTATTACACAGAGATTTCCCTCATGCCATTTCCCAAGAAATATTCCCACACCCTGCTCCCTCATACACATATATGCACGTGTGTGTTTGTACATATAGTTACCTTCTGGGGCGCCTGGGTGGCTCAGTCGGTTGGGCGTCCAACTTTGGCTCAGGTCATGGTCTCACGGTCTGTGAGTTCGAGCCCCGTGTCGGGCTCTGTGCTGTCAGTTTGGAGCCTGGAGCCTGCTTCAGATTCTGGGTCTCCCTCTCTCTGCCCCTCCCCCCACTCACACTCTGTCTCTCTCTATCAAAAAATGAATAAACGTTAAAAAAAATTTTATAATTACCTTCTAAGAGGTGACATTTCCAAGGTCATTGTTAGATATCCTGGAGGCTCAAGGAGGTTTTACTGGTAAGAACTTGAATGTCTAAACCCATAATTGCTTAATTTATGAACTGAATGTTTTTCATTTCTTTTTAATCAGATTTTTGTAATCAAATAGTACATAATGCCAAATTTTTATTCAGTTATTCTAGAGGGGGACAAGTCTTAGAGTTTTAGAGCATTCAAGTGAGCTAAGAATATTATTTAGAGTGGTGTAGAGCAGAATTTAACCATACGTAATGGTTAATGAAGATGTCTCAGCATTTGCCAAAATGTAATTTCAGTGGATGTGATTCTGTTATCTATTGAATAAAGAAGTCACTCTTTAAAGTCAAGTTATATAGCATGCTCTTTATTCAGCTTGTTATGCCAGGATGGAAACTATTCTATGTATATAATACTAAAATCTAACTTGGTTTTTCTGCCACTGAGTATTGTAGGTGGTCTTTAATAGAAATTGTTGGCATATACCTGCCATTTTTTTTCACCAGGCCCAAACCTAGACTGTTGGTTTGTAAGCATTGTCTTTATTATCTCTCGCATGTCTCTTAAGTGCTAATATATTCCTCCTTGACACTCTCTCTTCTCTTTGCCTCCTTTGTTGATTCTGTTGTGCTGTAAAGCTTTAATCCTGCCTTTTCAAAATGTCTGCACCCACACAAAACTTAACAGATCCATTCTTTGGAAACATACTTAAAGTTCCAGTACCAGTCAAGGATACAACAGTTTACTCAAGTTAAGGTAGTAATAAATGTGTCAGCCAGAATTCTGTATATAAAAAAGGAACTTTAAATTCTTGGAATAAAAAAATTTAATACAGGGTGATAGAAATTTATAAAACTGTTGGAAATGCATAGGGCAAGAGTTACAAAGTCTTTTTGAAAATCTCAAACTACCAGAACTGCAGCACTAAAATAGGTAATTATTTGGAGGATGCTTGAAAGTCATGGACACGTCATGGAAAAGACTCCATATCTGCCATCTGCTGTACTCACTCATGTACCTGCACATACTACAAAGTCATGACTTTTCTTCTGGACAGAATAGAGTCCAAATCTTGCACGTCTCATATGCTAACTCACATTGTTGTATTCTAATGGCTACACTGTGGAATAGAGTTTGAAAGGTGTATTTTCAAGCTCTAGTTTCAGTTGGATATGAGAGGAGTTATCACTGATCATCAGCATGGACATCTCACACAGTAGATTTTTAAGTACCTCCTCTCACATAACATTTTCATTTCAAAAGCAGTCTTTATTATTTTAATCTATGGGGGTTTGGTCATGTAGTCATGTAAACTGGTATAAACTAATTGCCATATATTGTTCTTTAATGACTCAAATTAAGAACTAACTAGATTTTAATGTCTTTATCAATACTTTTCAATCAATACCTATAGAACTTGATACAACCAGATGCCAGAAGCTTGATGGACAGGTTTAACTATCACTTAAATTTAGAATAATGAAAAATAATATTCAAAACTCTAAGTGCCATCTTTTCTAAGGAATATTTATTAGCAAAATGGATTAGATTAGAAAATACAGTATGCCATTTTAAAGAGAACTTCAGATTTAGATGATTCATGTGGTTTAGTTACAGATGTGGCACATGAGAATAAATCTGTGAAAATGTGCTAAGTGGAGAGATTAGTTTATGAGTGGGAAAGACAATGATGGGTTCAGAATCATTAGCACAAATTGTTTAATTCCAAGATGCAGTTTCTACGCTGGTGGTAGCACAATTCATGGCCATCCACAAGACTAGCAATTGACCAAACCACTCAGGTCAGTGACTCAGATCCTGGGAAGTTCGTCAGCAAACATTACAGACACTTTCATTAAAACTGTAGAAGATCAAGTGTTCTTGAGCAGAAGAAACAAGTCTCAAAAGAACAAGTAGAGGGGGCAGAAAGAAAGACCTTGATGTGTTATGTGAGATACGAATTTAAAAAGAAGCAGGAAATTCAGTGAAGAACTGGAGTAAATGCACTGATCTTATTTCTGAGGAGATTAATTATCAGAAACACCTTCAGAAAAAAAAACAAAAAAAACGGAAACCAGTATGACCAGAGTTGCAGAGAAATTACAATTCCAAAGTCACAACAGGCGAATAGGGAAGTCACATTGTTACTAAATCACTAAGCTGCTAACTTCAGCCTCTCCTTAAAAAAAGAAGAGGATCTTGGGGCGCCTGGGTGGCTCAGTCGGTTAAGCGTCCGACTTCAGCTCAGGTCACGATTTTGCGGTCCGCGAGTTCGAGCCCTGCGTCAGGTTCTGGGCTGATGGCTCAGAGCCTGGAGCTTGCTTCCGATTCTGTGTCTCCCTCTCTCTCTGCCCCTCCCCCATTCATGCTGTGTCTCTCTCTGTCTCAAAAATAAATAAACGTTAAAAAAAAAAAAAGAAGAGGATCCTCATAAATTTTTTGTGGAATATATAAAACTGGCTCAAAGAGTGATGATTGTGGCACCGAACTGATGTAAACTCACATACAGGAAGAAAATTAAGATGTTAATTGTAAAATGACAAAAGCACAAAATTGGGGGAGCAGATAGGGTGAATTCACACCTAGGGTGACTTAAATAAATTACTTAAACTCTTCGAGCCTCAGGATTGTAACATCATATCACAGAGTTTTCTGAATTAAAATGACATGATGTCTCTAAAGCATTTACCATAGTGCCTGGCACATAGACAATACTTCATAACTGTTAGCTGTGAATAGTAATAACATAATGATTTTGCTAAAATAATTATTACAATTATTGGGGCGCCTGAGTGGCTCAGTCGGTTGAGTGTCCGACTTCAGCTCAGGTCATGATCTCACAGTTTGTGGGTTCGAGCCCTGCGTCAGGCTCTGTGCTGACAGCTCAGAGCCTGGAGCCTGCTTCAGATTCTGTGTCTCCCTCTCTCTGCCCCTTCCCCACTCATGCTCTGTCTCTCTCTGTCTCTCAAAAATGAATAAACTTTAAAAAAAATTGTTTAAATTATTACAATTATCAATTAGAATTAAATAAAATGTTTAAATAAGTGAAACAGGACTGCATTGGTGAACTTAACTATGAACAGCTGTTATTATTATTGTTACTTTAAGCAGAAGAATATTTATTAAAGAATATTAATACAGATAAAAGACTTGAATACTAAAAACTATAACATGTTAAGGAAGGAAACTGAAGACACAAATAAATGGCAAGATGTTCTGTACTCGTGGATTAGAAGAATTAATATTGTTAAAATGCCCATACTGCCCAAAGCAGTCTACAGATCAAATGCAACCCCTATCAAAATTCCAATGTTATTTTTCACAGAAACAGAACAATCCTAACTTTTGTATAGAACCACAAAAGATGCCAACAGCCAAAGCAATCTTGAGAAGTAAGAACAAGGCTCGAGACATTATACTTTCTGATTTCAAACTATATTACAAAACTTTGGTAATTAAAACAGCATGGTATTGGTATAAAAACAGGCACATAGATCAATAGAACAGAGTCCAGAAATAAATCCATGCATATATGGCCAATTAATTAATGACAAAAGAGCTAATAATATACAATAAATGGTATTGGGAAAACTGGACAGCCATGTGCAAAAGGATGGAGCATTATCTCACACCATATACAAAAATCAACTCAAAATGGATTAAAGACTTCAACATAAGACCTGAAACCATAAAACTCCTAGAAGAAAACACACACCATATACTCCTTGACCTAGGTCTTGGCAATAACTGTTTTTTAATCTGACATCAAAATAAAAACCAATGAAAGCAAAAGTAAACAAGTCAAACTCCATCAAACTAAAAAGCTCTGCCCTGGGGCACCAGGGGGGATCAGTCAGTTAAGTGTCTGACTCTTGATTTCGGCTCAGGTCATGATCTCATGGTTCTTGAGATCCAGTCTAGCATCAGGCTCTGTGCTGACAGCCTTTGCTGGCATTCTCTCTCTCCCTCTCTCCCTGCCCTCCCTCCCTTTCTCTCTCTCAAAATAAATAAATAAACATTAAAAAAAAAGTCTGCACAATAAAGGAAACCATCAACAAAATTAAGAGACAGCATAATGAATGGGAGAAAATATTTGCAAATCATATATCTGACAAGGGGTTAATATCCAAAATATATAAAAAACTCCTACAACTCAATAGCAAACAAACAAAACAATATGATTAAAAAATGGGCAAAGGATGTGAATAGACCTTTTCCCCACCAAAGAAGACATACAGATGGCCAATAGGTACATGAAAAGAATATCAATATCATTAATCATCAGGAGAATGCAAATCCAAACCACAATGAAAGATCACCTCACACCTGTTATAATGGCGATCACCAAAAAGACAAGAAATAACAAGTATTGGTGAAGATATAAAGGAAAAGGAATCCTCATGCATTGTTGGTGGGAATATAAATTGGTATAGCCACTATAGAAAACAGTATGTGGGCTCCTCAAAAAATTAAAAATAGAACTACCATATGATGCAGCATTCTACTTCTGGGTATTTATCCAAAGAAAATTAAAACACTAGCTTGAAAAGATATATGTTTAATGTAGCACTATATGCAATAGCTAAGATATATATAGAGAGAGACATACGTATATACATATATTTGACAGAATATTATTCAACTATATAAAAGAGTGAAATTTTGCCATATGTGACCACATGGATGGACTTCCAGAGCATTATGCTAAGTGAGATAAGTAGACAAAAAGACAAATACTGTGTAATCTCACTTATATGTCTCATCTAAAAACAAACAAACAAACAAACAAACAAAACCTCAGAGACAGAGAACAGATGGACAGTTGCCAGAGGTGGGGGTAAGGAGGTTGAAAAATTTGGTAAAAGGGATCAAAAAATAACAATGAATAAAATAAAAAACAAATAAAGTAAAAACAAAATACATAAAAGTTTGTTCTTAGAGTAAGCGATACTAGTCACAATAACGAATATACCTTTACATATAAGAGCAATACAGGGGCTCTGTTGGTTAAGTGTCCAACTCCTGATTTTGGTTCAGGTCATGATCTCATGGTTCGTGAGTTCCAGCCCCACATTGGGCTCTGCGCTGACAGTGTAGAGCCTGCTTGGGTTTCTGTCTCTCCCCTCTCTCTCTCTGCCTCCTCCTCTCTCTTTCTCAAAACTAAGTTAATAAATAAATAAATTGATTAATTAATTAATTAAAATAAAAGCAATACAAACGAAGTTTTGCTCGTATGAATCTAATGGGAGCCAAATGGCTGTCTTCTACCTTGCAGCAACCACAGGAAAGATAAAGAGAGCTGTAGGATCTTTCTGTGTGCTGTGAAGCTCCAGGCCAAGCCGGTGAGGGGCCCAATCAATTCCATTGATATTCCATTAGTCAGAATTCAGTCACATGTCCACAACCTAACCACAACAGAGGCTGGGAAATTTTTGTCTATGTCTAAGATGAGGCAATGGCGTATATATTTTACCTTGTTTTACATTTGGTTCAATATTACGGTTGCAACTCAGACTTCAGTGAGTTACGAGTGATGGGCTGCTCAGCAGCGTGGATTTCCATAAACCTCACTTTCATTGTGGAGGCAGGCTCTTTTAACAGGTTGATAGAAATAAACTCTCCTTTAGTTTAACTAATTAAAGATGCTGAATCCCTGAATTCCTCTTCTTTCTAATCTTAATTGCCTTTTTTGTCAGAAATAATCACTCAGTTATCTGCCCATCTTGTCATTTTATTCTAGATTTGAAAGGCTTGTTATGTTACATACCTCAAATTGAAAGGAACCTAGAGATATCTCATCAGGAAATCTCTGTACAATTAAATATCTCCACAGCTTTTTACAGATCTGGCAATTGTGACCCAGAGAAGTTGAGCAACCCTGGGAAATCCAACTAAGACACCCCACACCCATCCTCTGTGTCTCTTTAGAGGTCCCATAATTTAGCTTTTGAAACTATGTCTCATTAAAAACTGTGTTTTATTGCTTAGCGGATGGTACTTTTATTCCATCTTTCTTTTTCTTCTTGTTTTACAAACCCACTTGGTGAAGACCATTTCTCTTATGACTCAAAACTAGCATCCTTAAAACCAAAAGCCTTAAAAAGGCCAAACACGTAGTTTTTACACTTACATTCTGAACCTCATAACAAAGGATTTTTTGACAAGTGTTATTATTTTTATCTCAATTTCATTTGTCCTGAAGACCACGTATGTACCTCTCCTGTGTATGTACTTACTTACTCCTTCTATCCTCTCTTATGCATAACAAGAATTTACTTAGTTTCGAACTTTACACTTCAACCGTTTTGTTCCAAATGCTGTTCAGGGCAACCAAAATATAGGCTTAATTTTTTTTTAATGGCCACGGCCTGTTTCTTTGATTTATGGTGATTACACTAATTATGTTAGATGTGAGCAAGATATCTTCAAGAGATGCTATGTTTTTCTTATCTCTGTGTGGCTAAACTAACCAGTGAGAGAAGCATTGACATGAACTTTTCTTAATGAATATGAATTTCCTTCATTCACAATTAAATAATTTAAATATCTTCTGAACCTTTTTGGAAGCCATTGTGCCATTTCCATACTGAGGCTCCTGAACTCGAGTATGATGTTCACAAGTTACGAACACACACTGAAAATTCATGTGAGTTTGGTCATATCACTTAGTTACATTGATGAGGTTTTCCTTAATTAATGTTTCCCCAAATCTGTATCACTGAAAAGTAAAATCTGGTTTCATCAATACCAAAATACATGCCCCATATTTTTTTTATATGTCAGTGGGTTTGGTTCTTAGGTATAGTTATCATGGATGTTTAATTGATCTTAATTTGCCTGACTGCTGTAACTGGCAATATTTACAGGATTACCTTATGTGATTAAATTTGCATTTTTATATCTGTTTCAAGCTGAGAAAATGATGTGATGCTTCTTTTCACAATTACTCATTTGTTTTAAAATTACTTTGAGTATTCCGTTGTGAACTAAGAACTGATTCCAAGTGTGTAAATAAATGAGTTTGAACACAATTGATTTAACCTTTCTCTGAATAGTCCAAAGTATGCTAAATGTCTGTTGCATGTTCACTTTATTTGTAGAAGGCAAATATAAATTTATTTAAAAGTTTATTTGAGCTCAGTTCCCGTAAACGGGCAAAGTTTTGGATGTGAAAGAAAGAGAGTAGCTCTGAGCCAAGTAGTAACAAAAGAGATCATTTTACTAATTAGAAATTCTCAGTTACGTGAAGTTTTTAGTTTCTCATATTTATGCCCCATTTCTTAATGCTATAAAAATGATTTCATGAAATATAAAGATGGCAATTAATTAAGCAGTATGGTGTTTTTCCTCTCGTAAAACAACATAAAGAGAAAACAAAACCTGGAACATCAGTAACACTGCTTCAATAATAACAACAAACACTGTTACATGTTACAAATAATTAATAAGACTTCAGGAGACAAGGAACTATGTAGATGTCATAAAACTCAAGTACAGACTAAACGAGGATCCAAATTTTGTGTGTGTGTGTGTTTTCTTATAGGGTTTAAAGAGTTTCATTTTTACAACTTAAGGAATAAGGCAGTGGCTATAATGCAATTCCTTTATTTCCTTTAATGCGAATATTAGTTTACATTTAAGAGACAGTCATGGAACGCATGCAACATAAAAACTTCTCTTTTGTGAGAATAAACATAAAACACAGCTTCCTTAGGTATGCTTTAATTTCAAATATTCTCTTTACTTTTTTTCAAATTTAAAAGAAACTCCCCAAAGCATGAAAGCCTGAAAACACCATTATCAGAGGATTTTTTAAAAGCTTCTCAGGAATGTCTACATGAGTTTTTATCAATATTCATAAACCACTTGAGGATTTTTGGCTACTAAGGATTATTTTATTGAAACCGGAGCACTGCAGATCTCTCTAGGACATCTTGATGACTGTTTCAGAGGCCCTTGAATAAAAAGCAAAGTAAAATAGGACTGAGGGCGGTAGCGTGGCAGGGAGATTGAAGGTATCGCTCTGAGAATTTCTAATTGCTGTGTAAGCACCAGGGCAGAATACAGTGTGCGTTGGATAAAGTTGGGCCAAGATACACAATTGTGTCTGTAGTGAGTGAAACGCAGCAACTGTGAAGGCAAATCTGTTGATGCCTGAAAGACCACACACACAGAGAGGTGGCGAACTTTTCAGAGGCTTTGTTATTCCAGCTGGGCACCCAGAATAGCGTATCAGCCCTCACACGTATCAATTTACCTCACTGAGCCTGACATTGCTAAGCTCTGAAATAGTTGATTTTTGTAATCCAGCAACTATGAGAGATCATTGCTCAGAAATCACTTGGGTTATGCAATGCTGCTCTTAAACGGTTAATACAGTTTACGTCTCCGTCTGCGTAGACGTCTACGGTCTTTGATGACCAAGGCAGTGAACGTGGCATTAACTGTGTGAATTGCCAGGCTAAGACGAACTGGAAGAGAATTAAATCCTGTAAGCCACTAAAGTCACCGCAACTGTATAAAATAGGTATCCTGAAAATGTGCAATACTTATTCTCTAAGAGTAAAATTGCTTTTAAACAACTTCTTTCAATGAATCTCATATAAAGCAAAAGGCAATCTGGTTTCTTCTAGTAGAAATAAATCCTGCAAATCTGAAGTTTGATAGATTCTGGTTTGCTTAATTAAGGTTAGTACAAGCTCAGAATTCTTTATCCAATATCCTTGGGACCAATGTCTTTTAGATTTCAGAGATTTTCTTATTTTAGAAAGGTAATACTGTGTATATAACATTTATTAAGTAATACTCCAGGGTCTGGGGCAACACCTTATATTCAAATACATTATTATTTATGCAGTAAAATTTATGAATATTCACAGCCAGTGGGATAAGGACCTAGAACAGCTTAATGTCAGATTGGAATAGGTTTTACTGCATAATTTGCCACAAATTTACAAAGATATTTACGACAATGGAGTTTTTAGGTATTGGAACCACAGACCTGTAATGGTTCAAGTTAGTCACTTAGGGACCCAAAGTTTTGCCACTTTCCTTGGGGGGATGTAATGCAATTTCATGGACATCAGAAGGACTCCTTGCAAAAGAAAATATTTACCTCAAGTAACAGTAGAATGACTATAAAAAAAATTACCTTTGAGAAACAGCTGATGGATTTAAATTCCCTTCATAGTATAATTAACTAATATAAGACCATTTTCTGAAAATGTTTTGATAATGGGATCAGAGGCTGATTTTCTTTCAAATCTGGAACACCCTAAGTTCACTATCTTCTCGTCTGAAACCATTTGAATATTTCCCCGTCCAGTTTTTGCTTTATAAGTCATGTCGAGGAATTTAAGTGTCACCCTAATCATAATGAAAATTCATGGAAAGTTTAAGCAAGAAAGTAACCAAATGACATCTACATGTTACAAAAAGTCCTAGCATCACCATAGAAAAAGGAGAAAGACGGCTGTCGGAGATACTGGAGCAAAGGAAGCTAAGTAAGAAGTCACCGAAACATTGTTAAGTAAAGTGGAATGGTCTAGAGCTTCCAAGTCTCAAAATTCAAAAAAGATGAGACAGAAGTGACACCACTTAATGCCTGTTTGCCTATGGGGAATGACAGAGGAGTCAAAAAAGACTCAGAGATTTCTAATTGAATAGTGATGTCTTTAATAGAAATAGAATGTAAGATTGTATTGTGGAGCAGGCAGAGGTGCAATTGAGATCCTAAGCTCAGTACCGAACATACTGAATTTGAGGTTTCCGTGCGATATCCAAATGGAACTATCTACCAAGAAGTCAGCTCTAATACTTGAAAGTTCGGGGGAGACGTATAGACTCATGGTTTAAATATTTTCTTAGGAATCTATCGATGTTAAAGATGGTACAGGGAGAATGTAAAGGGAAGTGAACCCTCAGGTCATCATTCGTTACAGTTTGGTCCCAGGAGGAGGTACCTGCAATGCCAACTGGAAAGAAGGGGTCAGATGTTTTGCAAGAAACCAAAAATGCATAGTAGCTTGTATGATACAGTAAGAATGTTTCGAAAAGATCATATTGTTGGACGAAGAAATTAGTTATTCATAGAAAAGGGAATGAAACTTGTTTACTGGAAGTCGTGATAAGGAGGTCATTAACAGCCATACTGCAGCAGCTTCATGGACTAGGGCCAGAAGATGGACGGCATGGGAGTGCAGCAGCATAAGACAGATCAGTGTGAAGACGGGAAGGAAGGTAGGGATAACAGGTGGTTCAGAAAAGAAAAATTAACTTGGAGAGACAGGAGTCGGTTTAAGAATAGAATTAACATATAGAGGAATATTGAAAATACAGGAAAGACAAAGAGAAGTAGAACAAGGTTCCCTGGGAGGAAAGACACGCAGGAAATGTTACAGGCTTGGTTGCAAAGAATCTTCAGCTTCCAGCTTCTATTTTCCCAAAGAAATACGAGCTCAGTGTGAAAGGAAGCTGTATGAGGTTTGAGATGAAAAGAGAACATTTGAAAAAGCAGCTGTGAAAAATACGAGTAAACTGGCAAGGGAAACAAGACATTTTCAAAATTGGTCTTTTAGTGGACGTTGCAGTCTGAATTTAGAGGGGCCTAGCGGTATCAATCTACAATTAATTAATTTTTATTTCAAAATGCCACAGAGGAATAATAATGGTGAATGCTCTATGTGGAAGATGGCAAGAGATGCCCAAAGATTGAAATCAAAAAGTATTATCCTCATGAAATTTATATTGATTTTTAGTTTTTACTTAAGTGCAGAAAACATAATTAAACAGATAATTTTATAGAAGTTAAGAAATGATTAAGAATAAATAATAAACTAATTTCATTCTCCTATAGTAGCATTAGCAGACTGGTGGACAAGATGGATGCTATAGATACAATTTATGATATAATTGACGAGACATTTATTTGCTAACCTTATATAAACTCCACGAGGGATTGGTCTGCTTTTTACGTTGCTGCAAAAAAACAGCTATGACCGTTGTTGGCAGAGAATAAGTTTACCATAAATATCAGTTGAATGAATTAATGAAGAACCTTGTGGTCAAAGATGTGAGTTAGACAATTATGGAGGCTACTAACACTAAGAGTGTTAACTATGGAATTAATGTCAGTCTGGAGCAAAATCTCCAGTTGTGTGTCCTTTATGATCTTGCCTGGTATGATCTTGGTGAGGAAAAGACACCATGGGTATAAAATTTTTATTTGATATACAAACAAGATGACCTTGAAGTAGAATAAAGAGGAAATCTTACATTTCCACTTAAGTTTACATACTCAAGTACAGGGTGCAGGAGGCTAACTAAAGGTAAGCCCATTGTGACACCAAAGGCATACCAGTTAAAAATTAATCCAATTATGATTCCATGCCAAAAAATAAATGGTGCTTTCATTAAAGTGGCACCAGTGTGCTGTGCACTGATGCGCACACATTTGGAATATTGTGTTCAGTTTCACGTGCCCTTCTGGGAAATCAGACAGAGATTATCTGGAAAGTAGTAACTAAGATCTCCAAACTCTGAGGGAAATGAGGATGGTGAGGGTGAAGAATGAGAGGCATAGGGAGAAAATCACAGCACTGTCAAATGTAACAAAAGAAAAGATCATTGGTAAGCTGAAGAACTTCCCTTCCTATGGAGGGGGTCGGACTAACTGACCTTTAACTGACCTTTAAGATAGTGTCATTCTCTAAGATTTTCTCTGCATTGTTTGTCCCATAGGAAACTGGGAGGCTTTTGAAGAAAGATACAAGTCTTAAACATGTTTATTCTTTCTCACCAGAAGGAATATCACAAAAGCAATCAGTTCCTCTTCAATTGAATCTTTTCAATAAGATATTTTAGTTTCTCAATCTTGTGGAGCCAAACGTATCTTTTCCTTATAAATGTTTGTCTGCCTTGCAGGAGAAGGAGAGTTATAGTTAACAGATCCATATTTACTGTGTGCAATCTTATCTTTCTTATATTTATGGAAGATGTATATTTTCCTAGAAGATAAATTTGCTTTCAACCAAAATATTTGATGAGACACTGTACTCTAGATTTTTCATGTTTGGTTTCCACGTTTCTTAAATGGAAATGTAAGCTGTATTTTGATCTGAATAAATTTGAAACAGTCACTAGTTAATGAAGTTTATATATTAGTTCAACTCACAAAAATGGTTCAAATATTCAGGTCAGGATGAAACTACCAAAACAGTAAAACAAGTTATTGTGTTAAATATATACTATATATTATGTATTATTATGTTATATATAAACATATAACATAAAAATGGAATTAAGCCAGAGTTTATGCTTATGTCTGGCAAGTATGTTTTTTTGTTACCTAAGATTGCACCAAATAATATTTACATCAGCTGAAATCCCTATATATGCTTTGTTTCTGATGTTTTTCCAAACAAGTTATACAGTTTATACCTTTAAAGAGAAGGTTACATTAACTAGAATTAAGATTACGAAAAAAAGGGAGAATTTTAGATTTACGTATATATAATTAATTTTACACTTTTTGTGATTTTAAGGTTCAGAGTGAGATTCTGTTAAACTGATCATAGATATGGTTTTGGATCCTAAACCACTTAGTCTCTTTGCACTATTTAAAAGTTAGCTGTCGTTCTCCAGAAGTCCTCCCACTTATCTGCAGTTCTGCTCTCCTAGTTTCTCCTAGGTCAGCTGGGTCCCAAAGCAGCTGATCCTCCTTCTGATGAATCGGAGATGGTCAGTTGTTACCTAATGCTGTGTCACCGCACGGACCCGCTGCGTCTCCTTATGTGGGCATTTTATCACCTGGCAACATCTCAAGAAGTGGGTGATTCCAGGACAAGAAGAGATTTTGAGAGAGACCAAATTTACATAACTTCTGTTACAGGGTGTTGTTATAAAGGTTCTATTTTGTTATTAGTTATTATTCCTAATCTCTTACTCTTCCTATTTTATAAACTGCAATTTATCACAGGCATGTATACATAGGAAAAAACATAGTATATATAGCGGTTGGTACTATCCATGGTTTCAGGAATCCCCTGGGGGTCCTGGAACATATCCGCATGGATAATAGAGGGACGACTATAACATGCATCTAACTACCACTGTCCATACCTGACCTTTGTGGTCTTGGAAATATGAATCAAAAATCCCGACTGAAGCTTACTTTTAACACATACTGATCACAGAAATGTCTTAGTGTTTACACAGTACAAAATAACGTGGGCCTTGACCATGACAATTACGTAAATTGCACGTTAAAGATATTTAAGTTGAAGTGCGTATGTATAAACAAGATTTCTAGATTGATTTCTTCACTTTTTGTTTTTGACCAGGCAAAACTTTTCTTGGACCAGACAAAACACTTTATGTAGGGAACGTTTAGAATTATTAATGAATAAAAAAGATTACCTTGGATCATACAATCATTTTTTTTAATACTTCTGTCTGAAAAATTGAGAACCAAATGTGAAATGATTTCAGATGAATGTAAGAAGGGAAAATTCAAACTTGGAAAGTGGTCTTATGGATTGATTTTACAGATATTATTTAACTTTGTCCTGTCATAAAGTTTGCCTTTTATATTTTAATCTCTCCCTTTGTAGTCACACAAGTAAGTAGCCAGTATTGTGAAAGGGAAAGCATTATATTAGAAACAGTCCTGGTTTGTCAAAACATTTGAGTTGTCCTCTTACGTCCCCTATTTCCTGCTAGAGTATCTTGAATTAGCCTCTTACTTTAAGACTTAGACTCCTTCATGTCTATAATAGATAATGGTATGTTCTTAGTTTGTCTTCCAGGGTTTATGGTAAAGTAGAATTACAAGTCCACCACGATGCAAATCAAGCATGTTGTGAAAATAAATGCTAATATGCTAAGATCTAGCTCGCCGTGTACATGCGTCCCTGTATTTTTCACTAATCTGTGTACCCATAGAGAGTGTTTTCTGAAAATATTTTGCTCTAGATTCCTTTCCTATGTTAAAGCCAGTTCCCATCATATGTATATAATATTCTTATAAACTAATGCAGACAATAGAATGGAATCAAAATTAGGTGTTTGTGGAAAGTTATTTTGTCTTCTCATGAATTTGTTCATCCTTAATGAATCTCTTTGTCACTGTGTGTGGTTGTTTGTGCCGAGGCTAGTTGGATTTTTGGTAAAATCCCTAGTAAAGTTTGGAACGGCTCCAGACGTGAGCCTGGATGTGTGAGGAAGAAATGTCAATAGTCCTCGTGGTGTGTGGTCCCCTAATGAGCTATTTCAGTCCTGCATGCTGATTCCAACGCTCTTGCTAACAGTGTTTTTAACTTCCAGGCAAAATTCATATTCTCTGTAGCTCAATGGAATTATATGCAGAACATATGAATAAGTCATGAAGAAATTTCTAGCAGTAAAGATTGGAGCAGAGGGTGTGGATTCTTATTTCACTGAGCTTCACTGGAATCAACATTTATTATGTAATGCCCAGAATGGCACAGTGGAAAATGGACTGGATTTGGAGCTAAAACTCACGGATAGGTTCTAAGTAAATACTTCAAATGTGCCATTTCAGATGTGTCACAACTTTTCTGACCTCAGTTTTCTAATATTAATGAGAGTGTAGAACTATATAATTTATAGGTTTTGCTAAAATTATTGATGCTATAATTCAAACATTCTAGATAAGTTTTTGTCTTTGAAAAACATTCCATTGAAATCACTGCAAGCCCATTTTTAGGTCCCAATGTCAGTACTTATGTCGGAGGTTCTGGAATTGGCATTGAGTCACTGTTGGAAAGTGCTATTGTTTAGGTTGCCCCCTAGATTGAAATATGACTCGTATTATAATGTGTCGTGCCAAAATAAAACAAGGGTTATGAAAGGCTCTATGCTGCATGATTATAACAGCTGCTGTTATAAGCGTCTTAGAAGGAAAGACAGAATATATATGTTTTGGCTTTTGTGAAAAAAGAATGATTTATAACTTGGCTTATATACTTCATCATCATGCTCAGCATGTAGCTTAAAAATTTACTATCCAGATCAATAAGTGCTATTGTCTGGGGAGAATTTAATATACTGCATTTCTAGTGTTTTGGAATGTATATACGTGTATATACACACAATCTAATGTTTAACAAAGCAAGAGTACAGAATATGAATATTCTCAAATTCTCTTCTATTAAGAGCAACAAATTCTTTACTTGACACTTTGATAATGATGCTACTCTTTTTTATTTTTATTTTTTGCATCATTACTCTTTATACCTACTATGCAATCTAAAATCTTTGTTGGTCAGTTGTCTGGATCTATTTAATCTACACAGCCTTTTCCCTATTGCTTGCCTACCTCTATCTGTTGTTCTAGACAGTCCTATCTTCTCCTTTTCTTGTCTATTCCTTTCCTAATTCCCATATTCACATCTTTGCCAAGAATGTGTTTCCCCTGCCTAAAATTACGATCTTCTCACTTCCCTCACAAACCACACTTCCCTATTTTTTAGAGTAATAAATCACTTTATTGTGTTTTCAAAGTGACACCTTTCCATTACACAAAAAATCAGGCAGTATCCAAACATTAAAAATCAACAGGGATGCCTGGTTGGCTCAGTTGGTTGAGTGGCCGACTTCAGCTCAGGTCATGATCTCATGGTTTGTGGGTTTGAGCCCGCGCCGGGCTCTGTGCTGACAGCTCAGAGCCTGAAGCCTGCTTTGGATTCTGTGTCTCCCTCTCTCTCTGCCCCTCCACTGCTCATGCTCTCTCTCTGTCTCTCAAAAAGACTGAATAAGCATTAAAAATTTTTAAAAAAGCAACAGATTACTTCAGATCTTACCCCTCATAAGTATTAAGTATTGACATTCAGTGAATGTTACTTGAGACATTTCTCTGTGCCTGTATATGCATATACTGTCTGTATAAAAATGCCATCAGTAAAGATTCCTCTACAGTTTAAAAAAAATTATTAAAGCATTACAAAATACAGACTCATTATTTTTTTTCAGCCACACGTTTCCATTTTAGATACCATGGATTGTTCCAGTGTCTTTTTTTTAATTAATTAATTTTTAATTTAAACCCAATATAGTTAACATATAGTGTAATAATGTTTTCAGAAGTAGAACTTAGTGACTTATCACTTACATAGAACACCCAGTGCTCATCCCAACAAGTGCCTTCCTTAATGCCCATAACCTCATCAGCCCTTCCCCCCACATACCTCCCCTCAAGCAACCCTCAGTTTGTTCTCTGTATTTAAGAGTCTCTTATGGTTTGCCTCCCTTTCTGTTTTTATCTTATTTTCCCTTCCCTTCCCCTATGTTTATCTGTTTTCTTAACTTCCACGTATGAGTGATATTGTATATTTGTCTTTCTCTGACTGACTTATTTTGCATGGCATAATACATTCTGGTTCCATCCACGTTGTTACAAATGGCAAGATTTTGTCCCCCTGTCTTTTAAGAAGCATGCAATACCTGCTCTGGCCCATCATGGTCTTCCTTTCCTTTGAACCCTCTTTGCTCTCTGACAATCCCAAAACATTTAGAACTGTGCACTAATTTTTGTGTGTTTTTGTTTCTGATTGAAATCGAACTACATTTTAGCTTTCTTGAGATAAGAGCTCTGTCATATTTCTTTGTATTTCTTTCAGTCTCTGCCTGATTCTTGCCTATCGGTCCCTTAGAAATTCAATAAATATTTGTTTGCTGAGCAATTAATAGAATTAAAGGGTATATGTAAGTTTTCTATTTGACATTGATTTTTGTCATCTCTGTATTCCTTGCACCCCTTTCTTTTGAATAACAGCTCCTCGTGCCATTCTTGGCCTAATTCCTTGATATTGTATAATCCCCTGTGCCCAATAGTTTGTTCCAGAATGGGTATATCAACTCAGCTGGTCCAATCAGACTAATGCTTAGGATTTTTCTTCAAAGGTTAAGGAAAAGGAAGCTTTCTCTTCTTCTGAATGCTCTGGCATGTGGGGATAAGCCCTGAAACTGCTGCAGTCTTTTGCCACCACTATGTGGGTCAGACTGAAGAAGATGCCAATATAAAAAGGAGATTTGTAACAGGAAAATGTCAGAGAAACTGAGCTACTGGAGACCAGATTAATCTACTTAGAAGCCCACACTACACCTGAATGGGTCAGTTTCCTGAGTCAGTAAACTCTCCACGTTGTTTAAGTCACATTGTATTAGCTTTTTATATTTTATTTGAAAATCAGTTCATGCTAATTGGTACTTATATTCCAGCTGATCCTTAGCAATATCTTTGCATTAGGTAATTCGTAGGAAATATAACACAGAAGGGCACAGACCGTATTTTTATGTTTCAAGAGTAAGTTTTGAGGGTCACACAGAGAAGAAACTATAGACTTTATTCTAGTGCTCCATTCTTGTATTTGTGAGTGTCTGGGAGTGTGTGTGTGAGAAAGAGAGGGATTCAGGGGAAGCAATACTATCAGTCGCAATTTATTCTTAAAAAAAAAAATATATATATATATATATATTCCTTGAGAAGATGGTAACCTAATTCTAAGGAATAAAATATTTGAGGTCAGTGGCTCAAATGATGTTCTAGAAATGATTGTGCGAAGAATCAATTAACTGGATGATTATTTATAAAATGAAGCTTTTGAACTATAAAATACTTGTGAGTATTATTTTGTAAATATTTTGGTTCAGGAAATTATTTTCTTACTTTTAAATTTCTGCTGTCTGCAAAAGAACAATAGCTTTTTAAGCAGGAGGAGTGACTGATAGGGAGTCTATTTCTTTGACTTTTTTTTTTCTCTTGGAAAAAGGCATTCAACCCCAGGCCAAACACTTTAGATTTTTATGAGTTGTAAAAATACTTTGCAACTGAAGGGTAACAGTGTAGGCTTGGGGGAAGGAAAAAAGGAGGAGAAGTAGAAATGCATTCTAAATGTGGTTGACTACTGCTATGGGTTCCTGCTAAACATTAGTATGTTGTCCATAAATTCAGGTTTTCAATGTTTTAAAATATAATGTTATTTTATATATTATATATATAATTATATATACTATATAATTTTATTAACATAACATATTTTAAAATATAATGTTATTATTATTATTTTAGAAAATGTTCTTAGGGCTTTTAATGGTGATCATGGGGCATGTTCTAAATTTGGATCCTAAAAGCTTTTTGGGGGAGCTCATCTTTACTAATAGCCCATGGTTCTGGCAGAGTTTTAAAGGCAGAAGAAAGCAATCATGGTCTGAGAGCTTTACTGCCTAGAATTAACAAATACTTCTAACAAGAGCACCTAGATGGCACCATCTTGGATGAAAACATATTTGAAAAATCCCTCTCAAAGTAAGATGTACATAAAGTAAGAAAATTGGAATGTTGGAAGGAAAATTTGAATATAGAAACATTCTACTGAGTGAATTAACCCCAGTTTTTGATAATCATGTTTAGGAGTCTTTTCTTATTGTTGATTTATTCATTAACAATTATTTAATGGTCAGTGACTGTGACTCTCTGTCAGTCTATGAGCCAGATACTTTTCTAAGGGCTGCATGTGAAAATCACTTCTTTTATGGTGACTCTGGTCCAGTAAGGGAGTCAGATAACAAATAAGATAAATAAATATAAAACATTAAGTAGATTTGGCAGTGATAAGAACTAAAGGAAAAAAGTAAAAGAAGGAAGAGAATTTAAAGAAGTGGTCTGAGTATGGGATGCGTGTGATTTTTAGAGGAGATGACTAAGAAATACTGCGTTAAAAAGTTTCTGAGTAAAGGTCTGGAAGACTGCAGAAACAAGCAGCAGGAATATCAGGTAAAAGAGCATTTGACACTGAGCAAACAGTATGTGCAAAGGCCCTGAGCCAAGAACATACTTAACAAAGAAAAGAGAAAAAATGTAGAGTGGTGGGAGGTGAGATCAGGGAGGCAGTGGGAACCAAATCTGATCGTTAAGGACAGCTGAGAATTTTAGCTTTTACTCTGAGTAAATTGAGAAGCCATTGGATTTCTGCATAATTGGTCCTGGTTCTTTTACTATGTAAAATACTATTTTCTGTTACCTTTAACTTTTCTTTTTTTCTTCCCTGATTTCCCTATGGTGCCTTTTATTTTTAACTGGAAACTCAGAGTATCACATTCGTAGCTCAGGAACTTCTCACATTTCTTTTGCTGTTACTTAGAAGGGTTGTCTTTTTTGCAGCTTTTGGAATTCATAGCAGATGATTTCCTTCTGGAGTGATGAAATTGCTCTATATCTTGATTGGGATGGTGGTTATATGAGTTTATATATTTATCAAAACTCATTGAAATGCACACTTAACATCTATGCATACAAGATATGCAAATTTTTACCTCAATAATAACATATTTTAAAAACTAACCTGCAAATTTTATGTTGCACTTCTTTCTAAAATGTGTAAGTACTGGCAGTACTGAAACACTAGCAAAGTGTAGACATAAAACTATTTATTTTCATTAATTCAGATTTTTTGTTTCTTAAGCCTCATATTACAAATCAAAATAACATCATCAACTGTCAGTGTGTCATTTTATTGTATTGTTACTGGATTTCACGGTTTTGTCAGAAGTTGTATTTTTAAGAGTATCAATACACTCATTTTAATGGGACTTTTATAAATATTATAAATATAAAACATTAACTATCATTAACATATAAATATTGTAACAATCATAAATATTATACATGTCATAACTAGCGATATTATCTCTTGGTTTTTCACTAAAATTACAATATTAACAATGAAGTAACAGCACATATCATAGTATTTATTTTTTATGATTTTAAAGTATGAATCTAAATAATCAGTACATTCCTTTAAATTGTGGTGTTATTATATTTTCTTCAGTTCTACTTAAAACCATCATACTCTCAGTTTGGTCCCCATTGTAATTTTAACCAATTCTTTAAATTTTAGAATAGTTGATTGGGGCCAAAGACACACAGTCTCTTAAACTTATGAAAGCAATTATTATTAGTAGGAGAAAAAGAAGGATTTCACTCTACCAGCACTATTGCTCATCAATAGTGTGCCATTCCCCACAAATGAAGTCTGGATGATAGCATTTATGTATTGCAGAATACTAACAAGCCTTTGGTAAACACCATACAAGGTTGCAGGGTTGTTATTCACCTTTAAATAGGTATAATCCTCACATTGATAGTTCTATAATATGACAGAGGAAGCACTCTTTTTTTTTTTTTGGAATTATTTAGGGGACTAATGATAATAAAAATATGAATATTATTTTCATTAAAAGTATTTCACATGTCATTATTTTAATTACTTCAATAGTTTTTCATCATACATTTTAACTTAGTAAAAATAGAAGCAGCTGGAAAGAAATAAAAGAAATTGAACAAAAATATGAAAAGGAGAAGCTATATAGAAAAAAGCAAGACCTGATAGAATATATAACCCAAGTTTTTTTCAAATGCAGATGATTTTACAATATTTAAATCTATATCTATAGTAACCAAATTGCTATGAGGGAGAAGGGAGTAACCCTTCAGAGCAGGTCATGACAACAGTTACATTCCCCAAAATATCCATGAGTCGAATGCCCTAGAATATTATTATGATCATTTCAGATTTCCTATTCTTTACAAAGCCTATCATAAGTTGTCATAATTTTAAATTAATTACCATACCTATAAAAGTAAGCTTGCAACTTGAAGCAATGGATTTTGTTACCTTTAAAGAAAATCATTTTTGGCTTTAGTACTAATATTGCTACCCATTTCTCTCTACTAAAGAGCATTGAAAATTAATAAATTATAAAAAGCCTACAGTTGAATGTTTGGATGCTCTAAGCATTGCCGTATCTGGTGTGTTTTCTTTAAACTAAGTGATATGTTTTTCATAAGGTCTGTATTCCTGGATGGGACCAAAGTATGTGGCCTATTTACATTTAAATTGCATATACATTTGATTTCCTACAGTCCAAGCAACCATTATCATCTTTTAATCCAGAGTATTTTCATCTTGTTAGAAAACTGATATTTTCAGTGCATAATTTTATCTGAGAAGTTTGTTTCATTCCTCACACTTTCTTATGAAATAAACCCAACCTATGAAATAACACTGACTTTTTTGAGAACATTATGCACTGTTTATTGCAAATATCTTCCCATTTTAAGCTCATACCAAATCATATATAAGGGAAAGAAAACTGAAAGAAAGGTTGTAGGCATGAAAGTCACATTTGGCAGATTTTTAACTTAGCTTCTGAATCTTAATGTGAGATAAATGATGATTCTCATTGCAGGTATTATGTTACCATTTGAGTGCATTCTCTTCCTGGTAAATACGTGACAGAATTAATGGTAATGCTGACCAATAGCAGAGAGGGCTTCATAATTAACACAGGGTATCTGGAGCTCAGTCACAAATGTCATACCAAAGATAGCTCCTTAGGTGGCCAGTGACCCATCCTTCAGGCTTAGGTTGTCTGTTTCAGTGTTTCCAAACATTTTATTTAGAATGGTATCTGTAATGATGCTTGGGTCTCTAATGACACATACTGGGGGGCGGGGCAGGGGGGGAAGATCTCAATCAGTCTGTCCCTCAAGCCTCTCTTGGAAAATGGAAGGGATTGTGGCATATTAGCGGGCATTTGAATTTGACATCATTCACTTTTCTAAGGATGTTAGTGTATAGTACGGCTTTTTTATTTTTCAGTATTTTTGGATGATTGTTTGACAGTTCAATTATATCTAGCTAGCAGTGGTATTGTAGACAGTTCATTTAAAGATTTGTAAGCAATTTTCACATCTTGGAAATCAAAAAATATTACTGTTTTGTAAATGCAGTGCTCATCACATAACAACTGTGATTAGTAACTGGCCATGGACTGTGGATATATACAACTATTTTCAGATATATGATGATATAAAGGGAGTCAATGGAGAAATCAGTTATGAACATGAACTTCTGAATGAAACAGCTTAATTTTCTTTTCTAAAAGAAACACTTGTTAGCTATGTAACGTTGACCAAAAGCCCGATTCTCTCTGTGTCTCAATGTGTTCATCTATAAAATAAACAATTATAGCCAACTCTTAAGCTTGTTATGAAGACTGAATTAAGTGATGGAGGAATTATTATATAAAACACACAACCTAATGGCCATAAATAATTATTAAATAAACAGCATGTACTCTTGTATTCTTTAATACTTTAAAAAAGTAAGCTTCATATTCATTTATCTTGATCATTTTTAGACAGATATTAAATAAATAGAATGTATACCTTTATTCCTTAATACTTTAAAAGAATAAACTTTATATCCATTCATCATTATAGTTTTTAGGCAGATATATAGCTTGGATTAACTTTAATAATTTAGTCTCAATGATTTATGTCCTTAAAAATTAAATTATGTTTCAAGAGTGCCTTTAGAAAGCATTTATCCTTCAAAGATTCCTGGAAACATCTGTTATAAGAACAGCAGGGATAAATCTACCCTTTCTCTCCCTAATTTCCTCTTTCCAACACTATTACCACACCCTAAGTTTTATATATAAAACCTATTAATTTTATATTTTATATATAGATATATAATGAATTGAATTATATAATTATTTAGTCATCTATGTGTATCTATTTTATTTAATTAAAGCATAAATTGAATTTTCTACATGTTTATGCAAACACTGAGGAAATACAACTTTCTCTGTGTGTACAGACAAGTAGTGAAAAACAGCAGTAAAATTTTAATCATGATTTTTATATTAAATATGATTTAACTACCATGAATGAATTTTCCTAAAATTTGGTCCTTCAAAAGATTTTGATTTAGTGAAAAGATTTGTCATCATCAATGGTAGGTCCAGAGGTACCCAGAAGGAATTCTGCTCCTAAAGAAGGTGATAGTTTTCCTTCCTGACATATCCCCTGAACTTGAAACTACTTGATAATGAGGAACTTGCAGATCTTCACCAGGTCATTCTGATGTTCAAATTCATCTTTCTGTGAAGTCTGATTTTTGTCCAGACAGTTGATAATTTAGTGCGCTGGTCAAACATCTTTTGCAGATTCTTCTCACTCATTTTTGCTTGAGGGTTCTCATCTTCTCCTGTGGCCTTCATACTGAATGTGTGAGATTCAATTTAGGTCTCTGATGGCATCTTATCTCTGTACTTCTCATCTTCACTGGCTGTATTTTTTAACCTCCTTGACTCTCTGCTCACCATTGTCCCTGCTCAAACAGCCTTTGTCATGGGTCATTATACTCCTTTATTTCCTGTAATCTGAGCCACCACAGATTTAGAGGGACCACATGCATTAGCATCAAATGTGATTTCATTCTGAAAAATGCCATGTGGTTCATAGAAATGCCTGGGATATCAAACTTTCCAGGTAAGCTTGTTTTCTTTATCATTGCCTTCCCGTCTTCCTGAATCCAAATGATTGCTGGAATGGAAAGTGAAAGTCTGTCTTTTTCCATGGAAAGGGGCATTATGCTTGATGAGAACAATTGTGCCTTTATTATAACTTTTGATACTGAGGAAAAACTGAGTGACGCTTGGAGACAAAAGATACTAACATTTTCTGCGTTGTCTCCTGACACCGTGGCTTCCTGGGCAGCTGTTCTTTATTGGGGTTTACTATCTTGCTTAATCATTTGTGGGGAAGAAGTCCTGCAGAAGTTTCTGAGATTTGGGGACACACATAATGCCTTGACTATGACTTATCAAACATAAAACTTTATTTACAGGGACCAGGGTGGAAGGCTTCATGTCAGCTCACTTCTTCAAAATGTGCACGAGTAACTTAGACTTATTCACAGATGAACTCTATCTCAATACTGATTTGAGTGTTACTTGAGTACTTCAGCATGTTCACATGCTGTGGAGAGGGCAGAAACATTTTTGTCTCAGTGATGTCCTTTAAAACTTGCACTTGAGCTTGGTGATGAAATTAACCATTTGCTTGTCCACTCAAGAGTGTACATGGTTGTAGATTTGATTTTAAATATTTCAATCTTATGAATAAGGATGAACACGTAAAGATGCTGTTTTCCAGGTCAAAGATCATCATGTTTTGTTTGACCTCAATATCTTGTCCAAACCATACACAATAGCCATGACAGTTGGCTCACTGATGATTTCAGTCACGTTGAAACCAACAGCCCTTCAAGTATCTTCACAATACTGAGAATCACTGAAGTAAGTGATTCTGTGATGACGATGAGAGGAGACTGAGGTTTTCTTCATCTTTGTCAAAACCATAGAAGTGATCTCTGAAGAGATGCTTTAGTTGTCTACTTTGACCTCCACCTGGAAATGGTCATATTGCATATCTATATTCACCACCATGAATGGCCAGTGCTTCTTATTTGAATGAGAAATCACCTAATCAAATCTACACTTAAACATATGTGTGGCATCAGATATTCTGTTGGTGGGATCATTGCAACATAATTCTTTTCCGCAACACTAATTGTTCTCTGTTCGTGAGGCAATATGACTTAGAATTGTCATATTCCTGTTACAGAGAATCATTTCCCTTTGAGGCACTGTCCTTCATCTTTATACATTTTTTCAAATGATGTGGGATAAATACCTTCATTAGCAAATTTGTTCTTCCCTAAATTTGAGCCTTTTACTCAATATTCTTTTTCTAAGGAAGAATCCGGAATTAAGCTGTTCTAGGAATTTTCTACCCAAAACATTGTAGATTGTGTCTCAACTCCTGTCCTAATGGATTTGTACTTTTAATCAATCACAACTGATGTCAGGTATTTGGGTGGTTACTTCACAACCTAGTATTTATGTACATAACCTAGTTCTGTTGCTTCTCTTCTTTATATTTTGCATGCTCATTCCCTAGTGAGTGAATAATTTTAAAAAAGAGGGGAAAAGTATGAGTTCATGGTCAGAATAACATAGAGTGGAAAATATTTTTGTATTTCAAATTTAAAAGAGTCTTTAGCTGTTAATCTCTAAAAGCTAAGAGTGGTATTTCCCAATGTATTGAGCATGAAAACTTATATTAACAGATCATCCAGTTGGACAAGTATTTTCAGGACAACATTATGAGAAATTCTGCTCTATCCTATCAAGTATACTTTGAATTTGGATTATATATTTCAGCGTTTTTACAGTCTCCTCCGAAGTTGTACCAATGACACATAAGCATTCTGTGTCTCTAAGACTCCTTCTGAGTTGACAGCAATTCGAGAGGAATTTATTACTAGCTTACCTGATTGTACTAGAATCTAAAGTCTTTTTGACAGAGTTATCATTGGAGACTCTATCAGAAGTCTTATGTAAGTCCTGCATACCATTCTAGTATTCCTGTTAAATAAATATCACTAGTTTGCTAAAATTATTATCAGAATTATTCCAAGAGGTTGAAGGTAATTTTGGATTTTGTATTCACTGAATTTGCTAACATCCCATCTTTTCTGAAAATTCCTGGAAGTTGTAGGTCATTTTTAATTTAGTTTTTCATAATTTAATTTATGTGATGATCTCTGAGGATGACATGGTTCTTTGTTTGTTTGTTTGTTTGTTTGTTTGTTTTTTAAAAGGCCACATACTCACTGACACTCTTCCTGTTGAGAGCTGGGGAGTCTATGTCCCCTGCCTTTGCATCTGAGTGGGCCGGTGACAGATTCAACCAAAAGAATATAGCAGAAGTCATGTTAGTTCCTTTAAAAATCACTATGTTGTATACCTGAAACTAATGTAACATTGTATGTCAGCTCTACTCAAATTTAAAGCAATTAAAGAATTAAGACATTATAGAGATGTAGTTTACATTTATTGCATACCTGTTGGGTGTCAGATATTATTGTAAGCATTTTTAGTAAATGGTTTCATTTTTTTACTAAAAACAAACAAACAAACAAAAAACATGCCCACTGTGAGAGAAGTCAGTTGCTATGTTAGAAGTCCAAATTCCCTGATGTCAATAGGCTAAAGACAACACGTAGATAGTCTGGTTGAAAATATTCCTCAGGGCCCAGTATTCTAGCCATCCCTACCAAAATGCCAAACATTTGAGTGACACCATCTTGGACCCTTTAGACCATCCCATCTACCAGCTAAGTATCAGTGAGTGGCCTCAGTTGAGGCCATAGCAAAAGAATCACCCCAATCCCTAATCTACACAATCCATGTCATATTATAAATTACTTACTATTTTAAGCTATTAGGTCTTTTCTTTTTTTTTAGTAAAGTAATGAACATAGCACTGGACAACTTGAAGGGAGAATACAAGTACAGTTAATTGACAAATGCTTTCCTTCCATCTACATTCTTGTCTTTTTGTGTGATGTTTCTGTAGCAATTCTTTATTGTTATTTTGGCATATATTTTAAGAATTGGAAAACATAAACTGAATTTTGAAATTTTGGGCATTTACATTACAAAGCATTATCCCAAGAAACATAATAGTGGTCAATTTTGTAAATTTCATGAATCAAATACATACTTCCTAGTATGGATACCCTGTGTTAAATGAATCAGTATGAACTGTAATGTTATAGGTATAAATATTTTAATTGGGAATATTTATCAGTCTTATAGCATTCATCAAATTCTCTGAGATTTCAGTGATTTTTCTGCGAAGAAATTAGAATTGGCTGTATTCCTAGATTAGTCATCTTGAAATGTCTAATTGAGTCACCAAACCAAATACTGAGAGCTATTGCCTGGCCACTGAGATACTTTAACAAGTAAATGCAGTCTGACAGCTTGATACTCTTTTATGCCTATTGATAACCTTTATAGACCATGGGGATATCAGAGCAGTATGTGTACCAGCTAAGAGTTTAGTTTAAAGCAAATATATTTATGGGGCACCTGGGTAGCTCAGTCAGTTGAGCGACCGACTTCAGCTCAGGTCATGGTATCGCAGTTCGTGAGTTCAAGCCCCGCGTCAGGCTCTGTGCTAACAAATAGCTCAGAGCCTGGAGCCTGCTTCAGATCTGTATCTCTCTCTTTCTCCCCGTCCCCTGCTCATGCTCTGCCGCTCTCTGTCTCTCAAAAATAAGTAAATGTTAAAAAAATTTTTTTAAAAGAAATGTAAAAAAATTATCCTGTTAAAAAAAATAAAGCAAATGCATTTAGATAAATGGTAATTTGTAACTTGCAAAAAGCCAATATTTTCCTCCCCCACAGCTCAGTTACTACCAGAAAGAAACCAGATAGCTCTACATATCAGAATTTGGAACTTAGAATGTTTGGTATGACCCTATCCAACCTAATTTTTTAAATTCACTATTAGATTTATTAATTTTCAGCTTCCCAAAAGAGTTGGCCCAGCAGTTGTTTCTTCTCCTGAATGTAATATTTTCCTTCTCTCCTGTATCAGTCTAATCAACACACAGTACAAGGGGAAAAAAAATCTTCCACTGTAAAAATAAAAACCAAAGACGCTCTGCATTTATGCCACATCTTCACTTGGCTACTTTCCTTCATTCTTCTCCTCTTTCAAGCAATGATCTCTGGGTGCCTGGGTGGCTCAGTCGGTTAAGTGTCTGACTTCGCTCAGGTCATGATCTCGCGGTCTGTGAGTTTGAGCCCCACGTTGGGCTCTGTGCTGACAACTCAGAGCCTGGAACCTCGTCAGATTCTGTGTCTCCCTCTTTCTCTACCCCTCCTCTGCTCATGCTCACTCTCTCTCTGTCTCTCAAAAAGAAACAAACAAAAAAAAGTAATGATCTCTGTCTCAAACTCCTCTCTTGTTCTCTTCAAAGACTGTGCAATCAACTGATATGGGGTCCAGGCCCCTGAAACTGTCCTCATGATTGCCACTGACCTTCACATTGCAAACTCAGTGATCACCTTTCAGTCTTCATCTTGCTCTTCCTGTGAGCAGCGATTGATGCAGCTGATTGATTTTCCTATTGGTTTCTTTCTTTCTTTCTTTCTTTTTTTTAACTGCCTTTCTAGAATCTACAACCTTTGGTTTGTCTCCCACTTCTTTGACTAGTTATTTGCTGTCTCCTTTGCTGGTTTAATTTCTAACTGTTATATCTCTTTCCTCTAACATCTTCCCTTCTCTTTTGGCACTCACTTCCTAAACGGCTTCTAATATGATTTTGGTATTGATAAATCCCAAAGTTTATACCTTCAGCTGGGATCTCTCTTATGAACTCCATACTTGTATATCCAGTTGCTTATTCACCATTTAAGCTGGATGTCCCAGAGAAGTCTTTATCTTAACAAGTGTACGGCTTAACTCATGACTCTCTTCCCTTTCTTTTCTCCAATTTGTATACATCAGTAACTTGCATCATACTGAGGAAAATTTATCTCAGAGTGATATTCATGGATTTGGAAACTTGCAAAGATTGAATGAATTTTACCTTGCAAATGTCAATGATACTCTACCAACAGTAACCATTTTGTGTATATCTAACCCCTAGTTTTCCTCTGTCTATATGCAAGAGAGAACAAAATTGTAGTCAAAAAATATTGCATCCATATATTTTGTAAATTGTGGAAGACTTATGCATAGATTATTTTATTTGATCCTTTCTAAAGTACTAAATATTGGAAAAAATACTTTTAGATTCTTTTTTTTTCAGTAACAGTAGTGGACTAAGTTACATGACTTCTTTAGGGTCACTAGTATTTTGTCAATGGAAAGACTAAAGCCCGTTTTCTTTTAATTCTATTTCTATGCTTTTTTAAAAAATAATAAATACTTTCATCTTTTTGACTTTTGAATTGCCAATGCATAGGAATTTCAGGGGTTTCACAAAATATTCATAAACCTTTAAATACAAAATTCTCGTGTATGGTATATCTCTTTCTCTACTTTAAAAAATTCTATTGTTTGGGGTGCCTGGGTGGCTCAGTCAGTTAAGCGACTGACTCGAGTTTGGCTCAGGTGATGATCTCACAGTTCCGTGGGACTGAGCCCTGCTTGTTGGGCTTTGCATTGACAGCACAGAGGCTACCTGGGATTCTCTCTTTCTTCCCCTCTCTCTGTCTCTCTGTCAAACTAAGTAAGTAAGCTTTAAAAAAATCTATTGTCTGAATCTATTTATATATTTCTGCATCTAAACTAATGCTTTCAATTACTGGAGTATGATCTAATGATGTGTAGGGTCATTACTCAGTCACTGGATTGCTTTAAAAATTATTGGTTCTTGTTGAACATTTTCTTTTCTGAATAAATGCGAGAATCAACTTGTCAAGTTCCATAAAAAATTCTGCTGGGAATGCAATTGGATTTTGCACTGAATTTATATTTTAATTTGTAGAGATTTGACAGCTTTTTCTCAACCAGAAAATGTTCCATTTCTCTATTTATCCAAGCATTTGCGCATGTACTTTGGTAGGTTTTTATAATTTTTATAGTTTTTATGGCACTTATAATTTCCCTAGCATTGTTTAGCTTACTTTATGTGAGGTTTAGTACCCCCCTTCATTTTGTTAGAATCTTGATTGCTGAGGTAAATGGGGTTATTTCATCACATTATCCAATTAGTTTTTCTGTACCAGAGGAAATTATGAATTTGTGCATGTTGATCTAACATCTGATCGCTTTCCTAAAGTCCTACAAGTTTTCAGTTAATTATCTTAAAATTTCTAGGCAGACAATTTTAACAAATATGGTTTTGCCTCCTCCCTTATTTCATTTTTAATTTTTGTCTTATTGCATTGTTTCACTTGTGTAGTTCAGTGATACAGTATCCGTAGCTTCTTTATCTATTCCTAACATTAATGAAAAAATGTAAAATATTGCACCATTATGTGAGATAGTCTGTGGGTTTCTTATAGATCGCCTTTATCAAGTTAAATACAATTCCTCTATGTCTTTTAATCTTTCTCTCATAATATTCATGTCATTTTTATTACGTACATTCTGGGAGAATGCTTCAGCTCAATTTCATTGTTTATTAAATTCATTTCAACTACACTGAATCCTCTTCCACACTGTTAATTTTGGTTTTAATTTTATAAATAATGATTTTATTATCTAAGAAATCTTCATTCTCTTTCATAACAGTATGAATCTACTATTTAAAAATAGATATCCTGAAATCTCAGCAAGGATTCTTATTATACTTATATTAGTAGCTTCATATATTTTTTCTAACATCTTTTATCTTAGATTCTTATTTTTTATTGAGGTTGATGCCTTTTTTCACAATGTTACTCTTCCCCAAATGTTGATGATTTTTGGTTGGTGTTATCTTTACCATTAAGTGCCTAAATGATAAATATCATTTCTTCAAACTAATAAAATGTCTTTATGAGAGTGAATGCAGGTTTTACTATGAGAGCATCTTTGATTCACTCAGTATCAACAGCACATACTCTTTGTGCTATTTGTAATATTGAACCACTAACATAACTTCTCTGGGTTTTGGTTTCTTATTGGTAAAATGAAAATAATACTTATTCATCTATCTATCTATCTATATGCATATATATATGGAAAAAAATGAATACAATTAAGTAAAGTTGGAGGTAAGCACCCAATAAATGGAATGAACAAGGAAAAGTTGAATTCTAGGAGTTTAATTTTTTTAACTTTTTTTAATGTTTATTTATTTATTTATTTATTTTAATTTATTTTTTTTTTTTAACATTTATTTATTTTTGAGACAGAGCATGAACGGGGGAGGGTCAGAGAGAGAGGGAGACCCAGAATCTGAAACGGGCTCCAGGCTCTGAGCAGTCAGCACAGAGCCCGATGCGGGGCTCGAACTCACATACCGCGAGATCGTGACCTGAGCCGAAGTGGGACGCTTAACCGACTGAGCCACCCAGGCGCCCCAATGTTTATTTATTTATGAGAGAGAGAGAGAGAGAGTGTGTGTGACTGGGGAGGGGCGGAGAGAGAGAGAAGGAGACACAGACTCTGAAACAGGCTCCAGGCTCTGAGCTGTCAGCACAGATCTGGATGCAGAGCTCAAACTCCAGAACAGCAAAATCATGATCTAGGGCAAAGTCGGACGCTTAACTAACTGAGCCACCAGGCACCCTGAATTCTAGGATTTTTAACCTGAATTCTAGGATTTTTTAAAACACAGGATCAACCAGGGGTACCTGGGTGGCTCAGTCAGTTGAGCGTCAGACTTCGGCTCAGGTCATGATCTCGCGGTCCCTGAGTTCGAGCCCCGCATCCAGCTCTGTGCTGACAGCTCAGAGCCTGGAGCCTGCTTTGGATTCTGTGTCTCCCTCTCTCTCTGCCCTCCTCCACTTACACTATGTCTCTCTCTCTTCAAAAATAAATAAAAATTTTTAAAAAATGGATTGAAGACATAGGTACTCTAGAAGAGCCATCTAAATCATCAATATCCTAAAGTGGGAATTACCAAAGAAAGAGGAGCCAGGAGGAAGAAATTATCTAAGAATTATCAAAGGAAGATCTTCAAAATATTCACAGACATGGTTTCTCAGATGCAAAGGAGTACCCATTACAGTGAATGACAAAGGACTCACTATTAAATCATAAATCACTATGACAAGGAATGAAAATCTTTAAGGAGAAAAACAAGTAACATATAGCAAATCAAGAGTCAAAATGACAGCTAACACTTGATGTCTAGAATATGATGCCCAGAATCTAGAATAGAGAGCACAGACGTCATGTTTCCAATAGAGAATGATTTTAAACCTACAATTCAATATGAAATCAACCATAAATCAAATGTGAGGGGTAAATAAAAACATTTCTCAAAAGACAATGATGGCAAATATTAGACTTGAATGTGCTCTGACTGAAAAAGCTACTAAAGAATGGACCTCACCAACAGGAGAGTGGAAGGAAAATATATTAGGATCTACAGTCTAGGGAAGAGGGGACGCCTCCCAGGAAAATAGAGATATTAGTGTAGATTCCTGTTATGTGCACAGAAAATTTAAGCACAGAAACAAAATGTTTGCCTCCAAGAACAAAAAAGTTACACAAGAACAAAATTGTGTGTATTGCACAAAAATGGCTTGATTGCATATGTTTTAAGTGGCCATAAGAAGGTAAACAGAGTACAGATTTGACCAAAAATGAATAAGGATATATAAATATATATCTTCATACACACACATACATACACATGCTATATGTTATATGACAGACAAAAAGGGTGTGTGTGTGTTTGTGAGTATGTGTGCAGGTTTAGATACCTGTGTGTAATTTAAATGTTCAATTTCTTTAGGATGCTAATAAATATGATCTAAAGGTGATAAATCAAGAAATATACACATAAATTATGTTTAATTAACTTTTTAAACCACGAATATGCATTAGTTTGCTAGAACTAAAACCTGAATTGCAAAATTTAAAGCATAGCCAAACAATCTCAGGAAAAAACAAAACAAAACAAAGGGCAAACTCACAGTTTGTGATTTCACAACTCACAAGCTACAGTACTCAAGACAGTGTTATGCTGGCATAAAGATAGGTCAGTGGAGTAGAATTGAGATTCTAGAAAAAAACTCATAATATTTGTGGTTAACTGGTCATTAACAAAGAGCCAAGACATATCAATGGGAAAGGAGTTGTTTTTTCAACAAATAATGCTAAGACAATAGTATATAAAGATGCAAAATTATGAACTTGGTTTCCACTTCAAATCATAGAAGAAAAGCATATTCAAAATGCTAAAGAGGGAAAGACTGCCAACTAAGATTTCTGTGTTTACCAAATGATCCTTCAAAATAAAGGAGAAATTAAGATGTTCCAAGCTAAACAAAAACTTAGAAAGTTCATTGCTGGTAGATTACCCTACCAAAAATATAAAGGGAGTCATTGAAAATGAAATAAAAGGACACTAGACAGTAACTTGAATCCACAGAAAGAGATAAAGAGCACCAGTAAAACTATGTAGCTACATATAAAAATTAGTATACGTGTATTTTTGTTTAAAACACTTTCTTCTTCTATCCCATTTAAGAAACAGTTGTATAAAGTAATTATATAAAACTGTGTTGATGAGCTTGTAATGTGTAAAGCTATGTTTTTTATGACAATAATAGTATAGACAGGAAATTGGCAAAGCTCTACTGTAGCCGGGGGTTTTCATGCTATTGAAATTAAGCTGATATCAATCCAAATTATATTATGTTAAGATGATTATTATAAGTCCCAGGGCAGCCACCAAGAAAACAACTCAAAGACACTTAAAGAAACAAGGGAACTAAAATGATATACTAGAAAATATCTATTTAACACAACAGAAGGTATTAGTTGGTTTAGAAGAAAACAAAGGAGACATAAGACACAAAGAAAATTAATAGCAAAATGTCCAGCATAAGTCCTAAATTATCAGGATTTGCATTAAGAGTAAAGGACTAAAGCAGAGACTGACAGAATGATCCGACAGGAAGTTGCCTTCAAGAAGCACACTTCAAGTTCAATGGCAGAGACTTAAAGTAAACGGATGGAAAAATAAATACCATGCAACAGTATCCAAGGAGAGCTTGGAGAGCTTGGAAGTGGCTATACTAATAGAAGACAAAATAAACTTTAAAACAAAAATTATTGCTGGAGGCAAAAAAGGACATTTTGAATAATAAGAGTCAATCCATTAGGATGATGTAATTACAAACATATATAAACCTAGCAATGGAGCCCCACAATATATGAATCAAAAACTAACAGAATTGAAGGGAGAAGTGGATAATTCGACAAAAATAGTCAAAGTCTTCAATACTGCATTTTCAAAGTGGATAGAGCACCTAGACAGGACTTTGAGTGGGAAACAGTAGTCTTAAAAATAGCATAAAGCTAGGGGCGACTGAGTGGCTCAGTCAGTTGAGCGTCCGACTTTGGGTGAGGTCATGTTCTCGTGGTCCCTGAGTTTGAGCCCTACCTCGGGCTCTGTGCTGACAGCTCAGAGCCTGGAGCCTGCTTTGTATTCTGTGTCTCCCTCTCTCTGCCCCTCCCCCACTCATGCTTTGTCTCTCTCTCTCTCTCTGTCAAAAATAAGTAAACTTAAAAAAAATGGCATAAACCAAGTAGACCTATCAGATATTTATTGAAGACTCCACCTAAGAACAGCAGAACATACATTTTTTTAAAATATACAAGAAACATTCTCCAGAATAGGTCATATGTCAGACCATAAAACAAGCCTCAATAAGTCTAAAAAACTGAAATCACACAAAGGATTTTTTTTTCTTACTGTAATTTATTTTAAAAATCTAACAGGAAGAAATTTAGTAAATTCACAAATATGTGGAAGTTAAGTAAGTTCTCCTAATTAATGGATCAAAGAAGAAATCACAGGGAAGTTATAAAATATTTTGAGCTGCCTAAAAGTGAAAACATATGATGCAAAAGTTACAGAATGCAGCAAATTCAATACTTAGAGAGAAGGTAATGGTTGTTGTGATCTATGCTAAGAAGAAGAAAGATCTCAAGTCTATAAGCTTCCACCTTAAGAAGGTAGAGTTTTTAAGAAGGGCATGATAGCCACACAGCAAACAGAAGAAAGGAACTAATAAATATGAGTGGAAATAAATGAAATAGAGAAGAGAAATACAATAGAGAAAAATAAATAAAACCAAAAGTTAGTTCTTTGAAAAGATCAACAAAGTTGACAAAATTTGGAGTAGATTTGATTAAGAAAATAAGAGAGAAGGATCAAGTTACTAAATTCAGGAGTGAACGAGGACACAATACTACTGAATTTACAGAAATAAAAAGGGTCCTAAAAAGGACATAACAAACAACCGTGTACCAACAAAATAAACAACCTATGTGAAAAGGACAAATTCCAAGGAAGATACGAGCTACTGAAACTGAGTCAAGAAGAAATAAGTAGTCTGAACAGCAAGGTGATGGACTTTATAATTTGAGAATTTCCTACAAAAATAAATATAGGACCAGATGGCTCTGGTGGTGAATTCTACCAAATATTTAAAAAATAATTAATACCAATCCTTCACAAACTCTACCAGAATATAAAAGAGAACACTTCCAACTTATTCTGTGAAGCCACCCTAATATCAAAACCAGATAAAGATATCGCAAGAAAATAAAACTACAGAAAAATATCCCTTTTGAATATAAACACAAAAAACTCAACTAAATACTACCAAACTGATCAACACCTTAAAAAGGATTACATATAATGACCACGCATATTATCCCAGTAATGCAACATTGGCTAAGGTCTACATGTCCCATACTAATAGAATATGGGACAGAAATGACAATAATCTCAATAGGTGCAGAGAAACGTTTACAAAGTGAGTGATAATGGCTATGGGATGTCAATCTGGGATAATGAAATGTTGTAAAATCAGATTATGGTGATAGTTCCACAACTCTCTAAAATCTACTGAATTATATATTTTAAATAGGTAAATTTTATGTCTGCAGATTGCATATCAATAACACTTTCAAGTTTCAGAAAAAAAAGACTAAGCTCATATTCCATTGCTCATAATTTATTTCCGTATTGTGGCCTATCTAGCCTGAATATGGCCACCAAATTGCTATCAGCTTTGACAATTACATAAAGAGCCATTCCTTCTCATAATATGCTGTTAACACCTTTTTAAAAACATGTACCAAAAAAAATACTTCATTCTCACATTAGTGCTCTATATTAGTCGTAGTAGAGCCTTCCCTCAAAATCATTTTTCAGCATAGAATGGCTCACTGAGTAGTTACTGATTCAAATGACTATCTTTGATTTAACATACAGGCTTCCCTGTAAAATCCACTCTCAGATGTTTACAAGGCGTGAAATGTCTCCCACATTATCATATTCTCCTTCATTAGGTACACTTGAGAAAATGCAACAAGGCATGCTAAGATCATCAGGTGGTGCTGAATTTTCCTGTGTGATAATCCATGGCTGTTTCTTTTACTATTGAAAGTCACTGAATGTGATGAAGAAAATCCTATTTCTTTCCCACATGTAAAGCACAGTTTGAAGAAGAGGGAAGTATTGACAAATAATGAATCATAATGTTGATCTGAAAAATTCTGTCCTCACTGTTGATTTGAAAACTCTTTGACTATCTAAAAAACAATTATTATAACAGCAAATCTTTACTGAGTCCTTTCTGTATGCCGGGTACTACTCTAAATGCTTTAGATTCACTAACTGAATTAATTGTCACACAAAAGTATGAATGACTATTACTGTCACCATTTTAGAAGTGAGGCATTAGTAACACAGAGAGGTGAAGTCACATTTAGCTAAAAATAATAAAGTTTGTAAATTGGATAGTCACAGATGTAGATAAATGATGTAGAGACATAGAAATATAGACTCAGATAAGACAGATATTTTTGTTTTTTATTTTTTTATTCTTTAAGTATGAAATTTATTGTTTTAAACACAACTAACTTCTGATATGATTGAAAATAATGTGTCTATTTCACACCCCTGTGATGTGTTACTGTTTATACATTAATTCTACTACTGAACTAGTTTTTTTCTACGTATGTTCAGGTTAATAGCTTTAGGTAAGTAAAGTTAAACATTTCAAATGAAAAGGTTTATTTGAAACTAATTTATGTTTTTGTTAGCATGTAAATGTGCCTTGGGGTCTTGAAAACTGCTGCACTACCCGAACTAATTTTCAATATGATTCTACAAACTAAAATACTATGTAAACAATGAAGATTAGAGTTCATCCAAACTCTAAGTATGGAAAAATAATTTGTTTTAAAAGCTCATACTTATTTATGTTAATATTAATAAGGGACCATTTATGACACCATCATCCCTCAGAACTAAAAGGGAAAATTCTCAAACAACACAGGAAACTCCATAGTGCTTTTCTTTATGATTACAACATTTTAAATTAATATTTTTAGAGGTAACAGGTTTTTTTTCTCTTTGACTCTAAGGAGATTATTTTTATCATAGAAATTATTACTTTATACAGAAAAAATCAACACAGTGTTTAGTGATAAAGAATGCCATTTTGATAATTTGAACAGTAAAAGAATAGTTTTCAAAATTGCATATGAATTTTAATATTTTTTCTTAATGTTTGCTTTTCTAAATCAATACTTATGTTTTCATTTCACATATAAATAACTTTTTGCCAACTGATGCCCATTTCATTGAAATATTCACTTCAGTAAAATCTAGCACCAAAGTAATGCTCTATGTTCTGAAATAAGCTTTTGAAAAGAATATGGAAAAAGTAGCAGTTGCTGGATGACCACACTTATGAGCATTTACAGAGAAAAGATTTAGTGGTAAGACTCTAAGAAGTATGCTAAAATATATTAAGTAGTACTGAAGTTTCTGCTTTTGTAAGATATCAAGTGAGAATAATTCACAAAGAGGTAAATATTAATCCTAATTCTGTGGAAATGGATAAAAATAAGACTCTGGAACAGTGTGTCTAAGGATTCATTGATCTTAGTGCGTGTCACAAAGAAGAAACATTTAAGAGTGAGTGCCCACAACTGAAATGTCAACTTGCATATTATTTCTCAGTGTACAGTTAATAAGAAAATGTTGCTACATTTCTGAAATACGAGGGTCTGCAAAATCTGCTTTGTATGAGCAACTCCCCCCAAAACAAGTTTTTAACAGCAATACAGACAACAACAATTGAACCTTCCATTTCACAGAAATCTCCGTATCAGATAAGAGCAAGACTGATGATTTTATCAATGTTCTCAGTTCACCAGTTCACTGGAACAAGTTTTATTTCAAAGAAAGGTGTTGTGTTTTGTTTTTGTTTTTGTTTTGGTGGCGAGGGGCTGGGGGGGTTGCTGTTGAGGAAAAGGAAAGCGTTCTGCTTCTCATCTCTCTGAGATTCTTTTCATCAGCAGTACTTTTCAAAGCTAATCACAAAAATTCCATTAGTACCAAAAGAAACAAGTAGACCTAAGGATATAGGAATTTAAAATATGAAAGGTAAAAAGAACATAAGGTAATTCCAATAAATGAGATTTAAAGTTTGAAGTTTTGTTCAAAAAATTTCATTTCCCTCAAGTCCATGTGCATTTTTTTTTTCAAGTCAAACACCAATTCTCCAAAAGATAGGACTCCAAACACCAAATGGGGACAAGAGAACAGGGTTTACCTCTGGGAGGAAATAACATGTATACTGGGGCCAAAAGTAAAGAGTGAGATGCTGAGTATTCTAGGCTGAAAGTAGGATCATTTAAAAGGTCTCAAGAGGAAGAGTTTTATATACATAAGAAAGAAAAATGCCAGTGATAAGAATGCACAAGTGAGCAAGAGGGAAGAAAGGGATACTTTACAGTTAGAAAGCTAGGACACTTACAGGTTACGCTAAATATTAATTTTTGCTAAAGGACAATAGAAAGCATTTGGGCATGAACTAAGTTATGAAACAATCAGCCTGGCTATTCAGTGGAAGATGAATTGGGGGCTATGAATGGCTGTGGAGAAGCCAGTTAGGAATAGATTCATAATCCTGGTGAGAGAGAATATTGCCTTGACCTGTGGTGTAGTATGAAGATAAAGTCAGTTCAAATGGATTTGAAATATACCATGTTTTCACTGAAACCAAGAAACATGGACAAGATGTTGGAGTGGATGATGGGAAGGAATTAAAATGTTGATCAGCTTTCTGGCTCAAACCACTGAAAACATACAGAGTGACACATAGGGTACCTTACACATCGTTATAGTAGTTCACCACTCCCCAAGGGTTAAGATTAGAATAACTCATTAATTGCAAGCAAATCATGATATAACCAAGTTTTTAAAATATCTTCAAGAGTAAAACTGTATGGAACTATTTAAGTGAGATGATGTTTAGAAATTATTTGCATTGTTTGGTCTTGTATAAATCATTGTTGAAGAGAATGGTAATGGGCCTTACGCTGTTTTTTAAACAATCCAAAGGATGTAGTCCATGAGTTTTATGATATTCATGGAACACTACTAGAAAACTTGGGTGGGGAAATCCCATGATCCACGTGAAGACAAAATTCAGGTGAGCTATAGTGTCATGTTGCCAAACCATTAGCAAGATTTGGAATTATCTGACAAGGTTAGGCAGAAAGTAAAATACAAATGAAATGAGACGATATGGAAAGTTATTCAATTTCATTGTTAAAACATGAAAGTAAAAGTGTAATGAGAGAGAATTGTTCACTTGTCAGATTAGCAAATACCACAATTTTTCTTAATACTATGAGGAATGTGAGGTAAAGCACTTTCACACCTGGTTGGCAGGAGTAATAAATTAGTAAGAACTCTATAGAGGGCAATGTGGCAGCTACTGTAAAAGTTAGAATGTGGGTGAATTTGGCACAGAAATGCCACATTTTGAAATGTATTTGCTGATGTATTTATACATGTATATGAAAATGTCTTAATCCTCCCCCCAACATGTAGGTAGATTTATTTGTTATAATATGATATTGGAAGCAGCCTAAACATCCATCATGATACAACTAGTTAAATCAGTCATGGTGAACATGTATGATGCAATTCTTGTAAAACATTGGAAAGATGAGTTTTTCCCCCAAAATAGATGATTAATAAAACAAGATCAGGTATATAACAATATGCAGAATATGATAGAATGAGGGAGTAAAGACAGTGGGAAGTGCATGCACGTATAGGTATCCATGAGGGTGCAAGATAGCGGTAGAGGGTAGAGAGGAACCGGTAAGAGTTGTCGTCTCTGGGAGGAAATGGGAGTCAGCAACAAGATCTTTTCTCTTGTGAAATCTTTGGATTGCTCTTACCACATGAATCTATACCTTACAAAGAAATGAAGGAAGAGAAAGAAGAGGAAAAAGAAGGAGATGAAAGAGAAGGAAGAAGCAAAGCCTCACTAGACCTTTCGCCATTATAGTTATTTTTGCAGCCAACTAGTTATTGTTGGTAACAATGGCCAGTCCCCTTTGAGGTATTGCCAGCTCCCATTAGGATGAGCAACCTGGCTTAACCAAGGATGCTGCATTCATTTTGAGCTTCTAGATATGGTCCAAGTTTACTGACTTAACTTCCTAAATATTTCACACTTGGTGTGGGAAGAATCCTGGACAAAGACTGAACTGCTTAGGATATCTTGGTACTAATTTTCATTAATGTTAAAAATCTCAAAAACAGTTGGAGGACCAGGATGATTAAGTTCTCTTCATACTGTATGATTTTTGAAATATTTTAGAAATCATAACAGCTGCCTGTTATATGGCAAGAAACAGATCGCCTGCTCCTTCTCTGTCCCGCCCTCTCTCCCTCCTCCTGTTCTGTGCATGCCTCTGTGTGTGTGTGTGTGTGTGTGTGTGTGTGTGTGTGTATGTTTACACCATTCTTCTAGGATTTGAACCCAGACTAGGTAATTTGTGTTCACTTTTTTTTTAGTCTTATTTTTAGTGCCTGGGTAGTAAACATTCTCTACTGTGTATCTCAGAAATAAGATTTTATGGTACAAGTGGATTTAAAACAAGAATTCCTTAGCGACACATATTTTTAAAAACAAATGTTAGATTTAAAATATCTTGCTGAATTTTAAAATAATTTAAACTCTATAGCATGTTCTATGACTTCAAATAAAGAGATAATTTTTTTTTTTTAAATTAAGAGTACTTTCTGGAAATAATGAGATTTTTCTGTAACATCATCATGCCAGTTTAGAGGGAAAAAGTTTACACTGTTTGCCTTTACTTTTCCACCATTGTTAGCTATCTGGGAAAACTTTTTAATTTTTTTTTTTAACATTTATTTATTATTGAGAGAAAGAGCATGAGCATGCAAGGGGCAGATAAAGGGGGAGACACAGAATCCAAAACAGGCTCCAGGCTCTGAGCTGTCAGCACAGAGCCCGACGCAGGGCTCAAACTCACAAACCATGAGATCATGACCTGAGCTGAAGTCAGCTGCTTAACCAACTAAGGCACCCAGGCACCCCAAACATTTTCTGATTTAGTGCATTTTGAGCAAAATTTAACAAATTTCTCAAAATGTATGTATTTTAAAGTAGAGTTTATCTTTTCTCTTTAGCATCTTCTTGAGCAAATAATTCTGAACTGTGTAAACAAAATTAGATACATGATACATAGATGATTGATAGATTGATAGATGATAGATAGATAGATAGATAGATAGATAGATAGATAGATAGATAGATATAGATGATAGATAGATAGATACCTACAGCTTTCAAATTAATTTAATTGCACATGATTGAAGTATAGTATGGTAGCCATGTTGTTTTGTAAAGAAACAATTTTTCTTCTTTATCAAGATAATTAGATTTTTTTTATCATTAAGTATTTGATCTGAAGTTAGTTCATGCTGTGTGCTTTTCAAAAGTCCTAGAGAGACAAATTTAAAACATTATTATTTTCCTTTATAGTATCTTAAAATCCTTTTAAATCTCAGATTTGAAAGCTATATAAAAACATAAATGTATAAAAATGAACAAAGAGGGACATATTTTATTGAGTAGTATGGCTATTACCAAATAGAATGTTTGCCTTGCCTTTCTGAAAGGTAGAAGTCTAAGTATAACCTATTTGACTTAATTTTGATTGGCTAGATCAAAAATTTTACTGCATGAATTGGGCTCAATAAATATGTTATGGAATGGAAAATTTAGTGGACAAGTTCAAATAACCCTGCCTTGGCTCCTTGGGAATTTCTTTAGTTGTTTCTATGCCTCTGGGAGACATACCAAATTAAAAGTTGCCAGAAATTGTGATGGAGTGCTTTTGAGTCCACAAAGACCCTGTGAAAAAGAAAGATTAAGATGTAGGAATTATAATCAATAGATATATTTTTATGGGGACTTTTTAGCTTTCCAAAAATGGCTAAGATAACTATACCTAGAAAAAAAGTAAGCCTTAAATTCCCTAAAAACTGCCTTCCATGACATATTTCAAAAAAAATGTGGTTAATTTTGAAAGTAGCATCACAAACATATCATTTATTTATTATTAACTTACTCTTTTTTTTTATAAGTTTATTTATTTAAGAGAAAGAGACCAAGCAGAGAGGCAGAGAGTGAGGAGAGAGAGAATCCCAAGCAGGCTCTGTGCTGTCAGTGAGCCCAACATGGGGCTCAATCTCAACAACCCTGAGATCATAACCTGAGCCAAAATCAAGAACTTAACCTACTGAGCCAACCAGGTTGCCCCAGTATTAACATACTCTTGATTGACTTTTTAAGAAAGATAGCAAACAGTGACATTACTTTTACAATGGGCTTAGTAAACTGTTGCAATCTATGTTTTTAATAATTCCACTTAAAACTTTTTAAAGTATTTCAATATAAATTAAAAAAAATTTTTTTGATGTTTATGTTTGAGAGAGAGACAGAGAGACAGAGTATGAGTGGGGGAGAGGCAGAGATAGAAGGAGACACAGAATCTGAAGCAGGCTCCAGGCTCTGAGTGTCAGCACAGAGCCTGAAGCGGGGGTCGAACTCATGGACAGCAAGATCATGACCTGAGCTGAAGTCAGACGCTCAACTGACTGAGCCACCCAGGCGCCCCTAAAAAACATTTTAATGTGCAATACATAAAATGACAATTTAAGGTCAGATTAGTAATGTAAACAAAACTTTTAGTAAATATCTCCATGTCCTCAGTACCTAATACATCAGAGGCAATAAAAAATATTAGCTGGCTATTTTAAAATATTTGTTGGATAATACTGGACATTTTCAAAAGAAAGAAAATTCTGAAATTCTCTAAGAATGTAGGGTCTGGGATATCTAGCTGCAAAAGCTGGCACACATTTTGAGGGAAAGATGAATAAATGAAGAAGATACTCTAAAAAGTAACTGATGTTGTATGTTAAACTGATGTTTATATAGCTAATATATAAAATTAAATAGTTAAGAAAAGAAGTCTAGAGACATAAGGACCCTGCATTCCCAAAGATACGCAGCAAAGGCAGGAATAATGAAGTATGAATGTCCACAATGACAAACCTGCACTAAAATCCTGGAATGATCTCTCCATCGGTTTCAGTGAGATTATAATGCTCCTATCTTCCAGCCTTCTCTTCTAAGTGATTTGGTTTCTGATACAAAGAAATTGATTTGGCTTACACTTCTTAGCTCATGATGAGACCTCTTGCTCATTTATTCATTCAATAAATATATTTAATACACAAAATTCATATTTAATAACTATTCAATATTTATGTAATATTTATTTAAAATAAATATTTGTTCACTTATTCATTCAATAGACATTTATCTATTGAGAACTACTAGGTTCTACATATGTGAGTGGCTTTAAAGAGACAAAGTTCCTACAGAAAAAATAGAACATTTATCAAAAGTGGACACCGTTGCCTGGATCCCAGAAGCCCTGAAATAGTAAAGAGATGCTAGAAAAAAGGCACACCATCTTCATAGACAAGATGGCTTTCTTTTTCTTTTTTCCAAATAGATTCAAAGGGGTCTCTTTCCAACAACAACAACAACAACAAAAAAAAAAAAAAAAAAAAAAAAAAAAAGCAAAGCAAAAAACCCAGAAAAACAAAGTGTGTCTCTTTCCATAAGTGTGTATGGTCCTAACCAGTCACAAATAGGTTGAAATGGAAAATGGGCTGAATAACTCTTGCATTTTTTTAAGAGCACATATCTTCAGAAATGGGTAGGTGTCCTGGAATGATGATAGATGTCAGAGGACTCTAGATGAGCCTCAGACCACTGAACATTAATCTCTTAAAATACTGGCTTTAAGGATTATTGAGGCATAATTTGTTTCCAGGAATCAAAAGTAATTCCTGGCTTGTATGGTTTTCCCACATCTGCGCTGTAAAATGGCCTCCTAAACTCTCTGTATACATGTTCTACCAGTACAGCACAGATGATGTTTACAGGACCATCTTCCCCCAGCTGTGTATGGATTTGTCACTGGTGTTTGGCAGTAAGGTCAGCTGCAACTGATCTGCTTTTCCTCTGTGATGTACTAGGATACCTTTTATTTCCAAGAATTCAGTCACGCAACAAGCTTTAACTCTAGGCTTTGGAGGAACAGGGGGAAGAAAAAGGGTTGTAAAAGAACAGCAGAAAAGATCTAGATTTCCCTGTTGAATAATTTCATGAAAGACATTTCTAGATTTGAATTTTGAGAAAAAATTTAAAAAAAATTTACATTTATTTATTTTGGAGAGAGAGAGACAAACAGACAGAGCATGAATAGGGAAGAGGCAGAGAGAAAGGGAGACACAGAATCCGAAGCAGGCTCTAGGCTCTGAGCTGTCAGCACAGAGCCTGACACGGGGCTTGAACCCACAAACTGTGAGATCATGACCTGAGCTGAAGTCAGACGCTTAACCGACTGAGCCGCCAAGGTACCCTGAGAAAAAATTTTAACTCATCATATTCATGAATACAGGACAAGCCCTGTAGAAAACTTATCCCTTACTCTGGTTCTAGGGTCGTATTTTGGATAATCTTAATTTATTTCCATAATTTTTGAAGCCATGATTTCCACATCTTCATTCATCATACATTATTAATAATGTAATGTTAATAACTTTTTCCACTTGTTCCCTGATGTACTCTAGTTTCCAAAAATATGAAGAATTTTCAGATAAACGATAATTTAATTACCTAGGATATGCTTTCATTGAATGTATCAATTTATCTTCTGGGATATATAAGATCCTAGAGCAAAATATTTACTCACAATAGTTTATATGAAAATAGAGAGTTGAGGCACCTGGGTGGTTCATTTGGTTGAGCATCCAACTCTTGATTTTGGCTCAGGTCGTTATCCCAGTGTCATGGGATCGAGCCCTGTGTCAAGTTCCCTGGTGAGTCTGAAACTTGATAAGATTCCCCCCCTACCCTCTCCGCCCTGCTCCCCAGCTAGTGTTCTCTCTCTTTCTCAATAAATAAATAAATAAATAAATAATAATAATTATAATAATAATAATAAAATAACATAAAATGAGAAAATAAATTTACCAATAACAAATAAGCCCTAATTCTACAGCAAAGTGAACAAATGATGTAAATAAAATTCAAAACATAAAATAATTACGATTTCTATTAAATTTTGTAAAGATCACTCAAAGGTAATCATAGTTTTCATTTTTACCCATTAAATTAGCAACATTAAGTAGAGAGGTATCACCTACTGCTAATGAGGACTGAAAATCGATTCTCTTTCCTGAAGAATCTGCTTCATACAAGCTATTTTGGAATACAGTTGGCAATGTCTATTAAAATTTAAAAGACATATATGCTTTGATTTAACATCTTCCCTTACGGGGATCTGTAGCAAAGCCCCACATTTTAAGGATATATATATCCATAAATGCTTAATGCAGCATTATTTGTAATCTTAAAAAACTGGAAACAATATAAATGCCCTTTATCAGAGGGAAATAGTTGTGATGTATATACATCATGTATTTATTCCACAACCACAAACAGCATGAGATAAAGCTGCTCTAGTTGACAAGGACGTTCCATAATGCATTGTCAAATGAGGTGAGCAAAAAGCAGAGAAGTCTGCATGACAATTTGTCACCTCTTTTAAAAAGTAAACAGTGACCGTAAGTGTGTGTGTGTTTCTGTGTTACATTAGATTATATTGGAACAGAGCTAGATCTGAAACAATCACCCTAAGCTGATAACACTGACTACTTGGTTAATTTAGTGCCTGAAGAGAGAAACTTAGAAAATAAAGTGGGGATTTAAGAAAGTAAAAAAAAAAAAAAAAAATGTAATCCTGTTTATAAAGACAAATAAATGTACAGGGAAGAAACAGTGTCTAAAAGTTTGTATTTGCATGCATATTATTTAATAAATAAACATTTAAAGAAGAGTTTTAGGAAAAAATAGCCACCAAAATGTTACCATTGACTTTATTTTTATTTCCTTCCTTATTAAAATAAAATAACATGTCTGTTCTATAATTATACTATAAGTTGAAGATGATACGAATTAAAATGATTATTTCTAAATGATAAAGAGGAGGACAGGTTTAAACCCTATTGCTTTAACTTCGGTAATTTTCAGGTACCATAAACTTCACAAAGCAAAATTAATTTTAATATATATGATAGAATTTCAATATATCTACTATTTTTATGGACTGGAGGCTAAAAAAAAAAAATGAGGCTGTGGTAAGACACCCCTAATGCAAAGGCCTTAATTACTGCCTTAAGTTTCCACTCTCGTAACACACTTTTGAGAAACACTGGGTTATGGCACGGCCATAAACGCTGAATAATGTGGCAGTTTTTAAATTTACAAATACATTAGGAGGTTTTATTCACCCAATTTTTATTCTCTCAAATATTTGAAGCTTTGGTGAGATGTAACAAAATGGGGAATTTTAACAGAAAAACTAAGACAGGGATTTTAATGGAGAAATTAAGGAACTGTTGACCTCTGTTAATTTGTCTACTTTCTCAGTGGACATTACATTAGGGAATGAGCTTTTTAAATTGCATTCAGCAAGTATGGGTGCCTCCTCATGTTAGGACCATCAACAAGGGGCCCCTGGATGGCTGAGTCAGTTAAGCATCAGACTCTTGATTTCAGCTCAGGTCATGATCTCACAGCTCGTGAGTTTGAGTCCCACATTGGACTCCACACTGACAGTGTGGATCCTGCTTGGGATTCTCTCTCTCCTCCTGTCTTTCTGACCCTCCGCAGCTCTCTCTCTCTTTCTCTCTCAAAATAAATATATAAACTTAAAAAAAAAAAAAGAAAGAAACCATCATTAAATTTAAATGTCGATTACTCTGTGATTCTGGAATGTTGGAGGTAAATACTTTTGGACCTGTTCTCTTCTGACAAGCTCAATGTCTGGGACATGATTACCCAGTGTGAGGCTTTTTGAAAATTCCAGAAAGTGTCTGTTTGAAAACCTACTAGAATGAAGAAATGTGACTGTCTCTCCAACCTACAATATTAATATTGTCTGGTGTCCCACATAATAGTTCCCTAAGTGGCAGAATTACATGAAGAAGAAAGTTGGAATGGTTGGGATTTTTATTCCCTTTATTTCTCCAGGATCATCTTCTCTAAAGACATGGAGTTGAAGGGGCGTGTAGAGTGAGCAAGAATCCACTTTTGGAAAAATGGGGATTATAAAGACGATTTTATAATTATATAAAAGAGAATCTAGAGAGGAAAATGAATGATAAAATGATAAATCAAGCTATAAATTAGCACATTTAGAAAAAGGATCTCACATCTGGACAGTAGTTTTTCTTTCTGTATTATGTTTATCTGCTTTTGGATGGTTTCTCCATCCAAACTCTTGCTGAGTTTCTAATAGAGATCATTTTTGCCAGGCTCATTTGTTAACCAGGACAGATGTGGACTGTTGTAAATGTTAACTTCACTCAAGAGAGCTCTAAGTGTCTAGATAGTCTTCAAAGTAGTGACCAGGAATAAGATATGAATAAAAAGATCAACAATTTTGGCTGTGTTAAGAAAGCCATTCTAAAACAATACATGCATACGTATGTGTATGCACACACATACACATATATATGGCTCTCTGTACTGCAGTCTTCCTGTGTGATTGATTTTTTTTTATTCTCAAGTTAGTTAAAATACAGTGTAGTCTTGGTTTCAGGAGTAGAATTCAGTGATTAATCACATATAACACCCAGTGCTCATCCCACAAATGCCCACCTTAATGCCTATCACCCATTTCCAACCCCCCACCCTCATCAACCCTCAGTTTGTCCTCTGTATTTGAGTCTCTTATAGTTTGCCTCCCTCTCTGTTTTTATCTTATTTTCCCTTCCCTTCCCCTATGATCATCTGTTAAGTGTCTCAAATTCCACATATGAGTGAAATCCTATGATATCTGTCTTTCTCTGACTTATTTCACTTAACATAATACCCTCTAGTTCCATCCATGTTGTTGCAAATGGCAAGATTTCATTCTTTCTCATTGCTGAGTATTATTGCATTGTGTGTATAAACCACATCTTCTTTATCCATTCATCAGTTGATGGACATTTGGGCTCTTTCCATACTTTGGCTATTGTTGATAGTGCCATCATAAACACTGGGGTACGTGTGCTCCTTTAAATCAACACTACTGTATCCTTTGGATAAGTACCCAATAGTGCTATTGCTGGGTCGTAGGCTAGTTCTGTTTTTAATTTTTTGAGAAACCTCCACACTGTTTTTCAGAGTGACTGCACCAGTTTGCATGGTGGCCACAGGTTTACAGAAATCCTGCTCATCTACATAAATTCATTTACCTTGAAGGGACAACAACAAATCTGCCTAATGTATCCATGATGGCCTGAGAATGCCTCCTTGCCATGCTTTTCCCAAAATGTTGCATTCCTAGTAGGGCTAAGTATGAACTGAGACACCCCGGCCCCAACACACACACACACACACACACACACACACACACACACACACACACGTGTGTGTGCTCACACCACAATCAATTTCTGGTTGAAACTGTGTATTTGAGGCTGGTGCCCTCTTTTCTCAGATGGATTAGACGAACATATTTGCAGATGACATAATTACCTTCAGAGATTTAAACAGACTTAAGAAAGAGCCACAATCCTTTTTCGGTGCTATCAGACTGTGTGTTTTCTAGTGTAGGTCCAAGTCATGTTAACACAGAAAATGGGACTCCTTAAATGAGATTAGACTGTTTTGTCTTAGAAAAAAAATTCAACATTCACTGTTGTCTTTTTAAAAAAATGTTTATTTATTTTTGAGAGAGATAGAGAGTGACTAGGGGAGGAGCAGAGAGAGAGAGGTGAGAGAGAATCCCAAGCAGGCTCCGTACTGTCAGTGCAGAGCCCAATATGGGGCTTGAGCCCACAAACTGTGAGATCATGACTCGAGCTGAAATCATGAGTTGGATGCTTAACCAACTGAGCCACCCAGGCACCCCTTCACTGTTGTCTAATATAATAGCTTTTAGATAATTTGGGAAGAAACCAGTAGCAGCCCCCCCCCCCCACCAGTGAAGAAATGAAACAGGGATCAGACAAACTCCCAACTCACAGGCCCTAAACCACTTAGTCCACTTCAGAGACAATAGAAAAATTTTTATCCACATTCAGATAAAGCATAAGACTGTTGTAACCTAACAGATATTAAAAAGGACCCAGTGCCCAGTTACTGGAACTTCTTTCTTCTGGGGAAACATTGAGCTTACAGGTGGTAGGAGCTTGAAACATGAGCTGAGCAGAGACTAGCATGACTAAGGAGAAAGAGAAAAGGTCAGGAGCAAAAGAATATTCAGATGAAACACCCTCTAGAGGTGGAACAGAAACTGTGAGTTGCTAGTGTGTTTTCCTACACTGTGAATGTGTCAACGGAGCTGACTAGTGAGAGACACAGTTTTTCATCTTCTAGAGTGATACTCTTTTGATATATTTCCTGGCTCCTCAGGAGAAAGAAAGAGAGAAAGAGAGAGGGAGAAAGGAAGAGGGAGGGAGGGAAGAAGGAAGGAAGGAAGGAAGGAAGGAAGGAAGGAAGGAAGGAAGGAAGGAAGGAAGGAAGGAAAATAAAAAACTGAAAACTTCCCAGTTCATAACTATAGGGAAGACGGGTGTAGGAAGGGAATAGGGTCTGATTCACTTCCACCCAAGTAGAAATAAGGATCTACTGTCCCTCCTCTCTTGAGGACAAATAGAGAAAGAGACAGTCTAATAAAATCTCCATGGGAATCTCCGTATAGAACTTCCCTAACCTAAGAAGACCGTGAGATTCTCCCCTAAGACAGACATGACACCAATACTTCTGGATAACAAAGGAAAGATTCTTCAGTATCTCTGGACAAAAACTCTTATATGCTGTTTAAGGAGAGTCTATACTTATTTCAATCAGTCACAAACATACAAAAATTAAATTGCATGTTGAGATAATCCATTAGATTAGGATGTACACTGCATTTTATAACATTTTGGTACTATTTAAGGTTACAAATTATATGAAATTGGAAATCCTATGGAAATTTTAAGTAGGAGGATCCAAATAGTAAAACCAGTAAAAGTAATCGAGTAGACCTTTTAATATTGGCAATTAAAAGTTAAAAAAAAAAACCATTCTTTCGTGAGTAGGGTATTTTCAGTAATACATGATTAAAAAAAATCAGATCTGATTATTTGTACAGCAGATCAAGTAGCAGTATGAGTCCCTAAAGGATTATTTTTTTAATGTATATTTTTGAGAGAAAGAGAGAGGGAATGTGAGCAGGGCATGGGCAGAGAAAAATGAGAGAGAGAGAGAGAGAGAATGAATCCCAAGCAGGCCCCACCCTCAGCACAGAGCCCGACGCCTGACTCAATCTCACAAAATGTGAGATCCAGACCTGAGCCAAAATCGAAAGAACCCGTAGCTTAAACGGCTGAGCCACCCAAGTGTTCCACCTGGAGAATGATTTTTCATGATGATGGAAAATATTCACATGTGATGAAATGTCTCTGTAACAGAAACAAGAATGCTCTAGAGAAGGGGAAAGTGAGTTTTTGCAAAGGTTGCATGACAGTACCTTTAGACTGCGTGTCTAGATGGTTAGGAAATAATAAGAGATAAGTAAATAGGTCTCTGCACCCAATTCCTGGCACAGCTTCTAAAACTCTTGCAAGGGTAGCTGGGTGGCTCAATTCCCTAAACATCTGACTCTTGTTCATGAGATTATCAGGTTGTGATCTCACAATTCAGGAGACTGAGCCCCATGCATGGGGCTCTGCTTTGAGAGCATAGATCCTGCTTGGGATTCTGTCTTTCTCTCTTCCCCTCCTCTGTGCTCTTGCTTTTTTTTTCTCTCTCGCTCTCTCAAAATAAATAATATAAGCATTTAAAAAAATAAAGTAAAACCCTTGTAAATAGTGATGTTGGGTGAATCTTTTGTTCTAACATTTAGTTTTTTACCCCAGGTTCTGACACAGAGCTACTTAAGACCTTCGTAATTTGCTGAGTGATAGGAGCCCTCCTAAATCTCTTGGAGTTTCCTCTGTGATAGGAATACCTTTTATTATATTGATACAACTCTGGGTGAGCTCCTGATTTGCTCCTGGATGGGAGTTAGTTACCTGAAGGACCAAGCCATTATTAGAGGCTTGGACTTTTCAACCACCTCCCCCATTACATAAAGAGGGGCTGGAAATGGAGTTAGTAATCAGTCATGCCCATATGAGGAAGCTTCCATACAAATCCCAATAGTAGGTCTGAGAGCTTCTGGGTTGGTGAACAAATCCACGTGTGCGATGTGTTCACACGCCCCAACTCCATAAGGACAGAAGCTCCAGTACTTGAACTTTTCCAGATCTTGCCATACGTACCTCTTCATCTAGGTGTTCATCTGTATCCTTTATTATACCCTTACTGTACTATAAGATAGTAAACACAAGTGTTTCCCTGAGTGCTATGAGCCATTCTAGCAAATTACCAACAGGAGTGGGTCATGGGAACCTAAATTTATAGTCAGTCTGTCAGAAGTGAGTGACAACCTGAAACTTGCAATTGGCCTATAAAGTGAAGGCAGTCTTGTGGGACTGATCCCTTAACCTGTGGGATCTGATGCTAAATACAGTAGGTAGTGTCAGGACTGAACCAAATTGTGGGACACCCAACTGGTGTTACAGAATTGTTTGATGTCTGACAGCTGTTTTCAGAGATTTTTTTTATTATTATTTTATTTTAAACCCAGTATAGTTAACACACAGTGTTATATTAGTTTCAGGTGTACGAAATAGTGATCCAACAACTCTACACATTACCAAGATGCTCATCAAGACAGGTATACTCTTAATCCTGTTACTCAATTCATCCATCCCCCCATCCATCTCCCCTCGGGTAATCCTCAGTTTGTTCTCTATAGTTAAGTATTTAATTTTTTATTATTCTCTTTTTTCCCCTTTGTTCATTTGTTTTGTCTTAAGTACCACATATGAGTAAAATAATATGGTATTTGTCTTTCTCTGATTTATTTCACTTAGCATTATACTCTCTAGATCCATCCATGTTGTTGCAAATAGCAAGACTTCATTTTCTTTTATGGCTGAGTAATATTCCATTATATATATATGCTAATGTTTTTTTATCTGTTCTTCTAGTGATGGATATTCGGGCTGCTTCCATATATTAGTTTTTATAAATAATGCTACAGTGAACACATGGGTTCATGTATCTTTTCAAATTAGCATTTTTATATTCCTTGGCTAAATATCTAGTAGAATTACTGGATCGTAGGGTAATTCTATTTTAATTTTTTTAGGAACCTCCAAACTGTCTTCCACAGTGGCTGCTTCAGTTTTAATTCCCACCAACAGTGCACAAGTGTTCCTTTTTCTCCACATCCTCACCAACACCTGTTGTTTCATGTGTGTGTGTGTGTGTGTGTGTGTGGTTTTTTTTGATGTTAGTCATTCTGACAGGTGTGAGGTGATATCTCATTGTTGTTTTTTTGCATTTCCCCAATGATGAGTGATGTTGAACATCTTTTCATGTGTTGGTGTCAGAAGAGTCTTGAGTGTTGTAGTCATGTGAGAGAAAATTAACTCTCAGGAGTGTTTTGTTTGTTTTCCTTAATCAATGGCATTACCAGCATCCCCACATCAGTGAAGGGCAAAAAGTACATCATCTTCACATTCATCACTAATTTTAAGTCTGATTGCTATAGTGTGCAGGAGAGACTTGCTCTTAAGTCACTATGCTAACACCTCAAGCTGAAGCCTGTGGTGTGACCAAGTTGCTGAGTTTTTGCTCTATCTGGAACAAAGGATTACAGAGAGAAGTAGGTTGACACAGCACAGTGGGGTGTCCCGGCTAATTGTGAGATACAATATGAGGTGACTAATAATATGTAAAGTGCCAAAATGTGTAAATACTCTGCTTTTTAAAATAATTGGATAATTAATTGTATGTCTCCCACATGCTATTGCCATATTTTTATGTATGAGGAGGTGAAACAAAAAAGTTTGAGAATAGCTGGTCCAGAGGCAAATAGATCGACTTCTATGCAGAGTTTAAGTCGGGTTCTTCCTTCTATTGTATATTTTTGTGGATAATAAAATGAGCTCCTTTGAGAGGAAGAGAAGGGACATGAGTATAGTTTCTGTGCACCTGGATACTTTCAAAAGCCTTCCCAGATAACCACTGGCGGCTGCAGAATTGAGTGTATGTCTTCCTGGTTGTCTTTCTCATCAAACCAGCAAAGCTAACAGAGTGGAGTCCTTCACAGATGAAAACAAGACCAGGAATGACATTGTCAGAAATTGGATCCACATATGAAAAAGCATGAAAATGTAATTCAACATCATGTGCTTGGGAGAACTAGAAGTAGTAAGTACCTTGAACTGTGAGAGGATAAATGATGACAATATGATAAGGAAATAAAGGGGTCTGGCCAGCTGAGTGGTAATAAGACAGATGTTTATTTCTTTTTTTTTTCAATATATGAAGTTTATTGTCAAATTGGTTTCCATACAACACCCAGTGCTCATCCCAAAAGGTGCCCTCCTCAATACCCATCACCCACCCTCCCCTCCCTCCCACCCCCCATCAACCCTCGGTTTGTTCTCAGTTTTTAACAGTCTCTTATGCTTTGGCTCTCTTCCACTCTAACCTCTTTTTTTTTCCTTCCCCTCCCCCATGGGTTTCCATTAAGTTTCTCAGGATCCACATAAGAGTGAAACCATACGGTATCTGTCTTTCTCTGTATGGCTTATTTCACTTAGCATAACACTCTCCAGTTCCATCCATGTTGCTACAAAGGGCCATATTTCATTCTTTCTCATTGCCACGTAGTACTCCATTGTGTATATAAACCACAATTTTTTTATCCATTCATCAGTTGATGGACATTTAGGCTCTTTCCATAATTTGGCTATTGTTGAGAGTGCTGCTAAAAACATTGGGGTACAAGTGCCCCTATGCATCAGTACTCCTGTATCCCCTGGGCAAATTCCTAGCAGTGCTATTGCTGGGTCATAGGGTAGGTCTATTTTTAATTTTTTGAGGAACCTCCACACTGTTTTCCAGAGTGGCTGCACCAGTTTGCATTCCCACCAACAGTGCAAGAGGGCTCCTGTTTCTCCACATCCTCACCAGCGTCTATAGTCTCCTGATTTCTTCATTTTGGCCACTCTGACTGGCGTGAGGTGATATCTGAGCGTGGTTTTGATTTGTATGATGAGGAGCAATGTTGAGCATCTTTTCATGTGTCTGTTGGCCATCGGATGTCTTCTTTAGAGAAATGTCTATTCATGTTTTCTGCCCATTTCTTCACTGGGTTATTTGTTTTTCGGGTGTGGAGTTTGGTGAGCTCTTTATAGATTTTGGATACTAGCCCTTTGTCCGATATGTTATTTGCAAATATCTTTTCCCATTCCGTTGGTTGCCTTTTATTTTTGTTGGTTGTTTCCTTTGCTGTGCAGAAGCTTTTTATCTTAATAAGGTCCCAGTAGTTCATTTTTGCTTTTAATTCCCTTGTCTTTGGAGATGTGTCAAGCAAGAAATTGCTATGGCTGAGGTCAGAGAGGTCTTTTCCTGCTTTCTTCTCTAGGGTTTTGATGGTTTCCTGTCTCACATTCAGGTCCTTTATCCATTTTGAGTTTATTTTTGTGAATGGTGTGAGAAAGTGGTCTAGTTTCAATCTTCTGCATGTTGCTGTCCAGTTCTCCCAGCACCATTTGTTAAAGAGACTGTCTTTTTTCCATTGGATAGTCTTTCCTAGTTTGTCAAAGATTAGTTGCCCATACGTTTGTGGGTCTAGTTCTGGGGCTTCTATTCTATTCCATTGATCAATGTGTCTGTTTTAGTGCCAATACCATGCTGTCTTGATGATGACAGCTTTGTAGTAGAGGCTAAAGTCTGGGATTGTGATGCCTCCTGCTTTGGTCTTCTTCTTCAAAATTACTTTGGCTATTTGGGGCCTTTTGTGGTTCCATAGGAATTTTAGGATTGCTTGTTCTTGTTTCGAGAAGAATGCTTGTGCAATTTTGATTGGGATTGCATTGAATGTGTAGATAGCTTTGGGTAGTATTGACATTTTGACAATATTTATTCTTCCAATCCATGAGCATGGAATGTTTTTCCATTTCTTTATATCTTCTTCAATTTCCTTCATAAGCTTTCTATAGTTTTCAGCATACAGATCTTTTACATCTTTGGTTAGATTTATTCCTAGGTATTTTATGCTTCTTGGTGCAATTGTGAATGAGATCAGTTTCTTGATTTGTCTTTCTGTTGCTTCATTGTTAGTGTATAAGAATGCAACTGATTTCTGTACATTGATTTTGTATCCTGCAACTTTGCTGAATTCATGCATCAGTTCTAGCAGACTTCTGGTGGAGTCTATTGGATTTTTCATGTATAATATCATGTCATCTGCAAAAAGTGAAAGCTTAACTTAATCTTTGCCAATTCTGATGCCTTTGACTTCCTTTTGTTGTCTGATTGCTGATGCTAGAACTTCCAACACTATGTTAAACAACAGCGGTGAGAGTGGACATCCCTGTCGTGTTCCTGATCTCAGGGAAAAAGCTCTCAGTTTTTCCCCATTGAGGATGATGTTAGCTGTGGGCTTTTCATAAATGGCTTTTATGATGTTTAAGTTTGTTCCTTCTATCCCGACTTTCTGAAGGGTTTTTACTAAGAAAGCGTGCTGGATTTTGTCAAATGCCTTTTCTGCATCGATTGACAGGATCATATGGTTCTTCTCTTTTTTTTTATTAATGTGATGTATCACACTGATTGATTTGCGAATGTTGAACCAGCCCTGCATCCCAAGAATGAATCCCACTTGATCATGGTGAATAATTCTTTTTATATACTGTTGAATTCGATTTGCTAGTATCTTACTGAGAATTTTTGCATCCATATTCATCAGGGATATTGGCCTGTAGTTCTCTTTTTTTACTGGGTCTCTGTCTGGTTTAGGAACCAAAGTAATACTGGCTTCATAGAATGAGTCTGGAAGTTTTCCTTCCCTTTCTATTTCTTGGAATAGCTTGAGAAGGATAGGTATTATCTCTGCTTTAAACGTCTGGTAGAACTCCCCTGGGAAGCCATCTGGTCCTGGACTCTTATTTGTTGGGAGATTCTTGATAACCGATTCAATTTCTTTGCTGGTTATGGGTCTGTTCAAGCTTTCTATTTCCTCCTGATTGAGTTTTGGAAGCGTGTGGGTGTTTAGGAATTTGTCCATTTCTTCCAAGTTGTCCAATTTGTTGGCATATAATTTTTCATAGTATTCCCTGATAATTGTTTGTATCTCTGAGGGATTGGTTGTAATCATTCCATTTTCATTCATGATTTTATCTATTTGGGTCATCTCCCTTTTCTTTTTGAGAAGCCTGGCTAGAGGTTTGTCAATTTTGTTTATTTTTCAAAAAACCAACTCTTGGTTTCGTTGATCTGCTCTACCGTTTTTTTAGATTCTATATTGTTTATTTCTGCTCTGATCTTTCTTATTTCTCTTCTTCTGCTGGGTTTAGGCTGCCTTTGCTGTTCTGCTTCTATTTCCTTTAGGTGTGCTGTTAGATTTTGTATTTGGGATTTTTCTTGTTTCTTGAGATAGGCCTGGATTGCAATGTATTTTCCTCTCAGGACTGCCTTCGCTGCGTCCCAAAGCGTTTGGATTGTTGTATTTTCATTTTCGTTTGTTTCCATATATTTTTTAATTTCTTCTCTAATTGCCTGGTTGACCCACTCATTCGTTAGTAGGGTGTTCTTTAACCTCCATGCTTTTGGAGGTTTTCCAGACTTTTTCCTGTGGTTGATTTCAAGCTTCATAGCATTGTGGTCTGAAAGTATGCATGGTATGATTTCAATTCTTGTATACTTATGAAGGGCTGTTTTGTGACCCAGTATGTGATCTATCTTGGAGAATGTTCCATGTGCACTCGAGAAGAAAGTATATTCTGTTGCTTTGGGATGCAGAGTTCTACATATATCTGTCAAGTCCATCTGATCCAGTGTATCATTCAGGGCCCTTGTTTCTTTATTGACCGTGTGTCTAGATGATCTATCCATTTCTGTAAGTGGAGTGTTAAAGTCCCCTGCAATTACCACATTCTTACCAATAAGGCTGCTTATGTTTATCAGTAATTGTTTTATGTATTTGGGGGCTCCCATATTCGGCGCATTGACATTTATAATTGTTAGCTCTTCTTGATGGATAGACCCTGTAATTATTATATAATGCCCTTCTTCATCTCTTGTTACAGCCTTTAATTTAAAGTCTAGTTTGTCTGATGTAAGTATGGCTACTCCAGCTTTCTTTTGACTTCCAGTAGCATGATAAATAGTTCTCCATCCCCTCACTCTCAATCTGAAAGTGTCCTCAGGTCTAAAATGAGTCTCTTATAGACAACAAGTAGATGGATCTTGTTTTTTTATCCATTCTGATACCCTATGTCTTTTGGTTGGCGCATTTAATCCATTTACATTCAGTGTTATTATAGAAAGATATGGGTTTAGAGTCATTGTGATGTCTGTATGTTTTATGCTTGTAGCGATGTCTCTGGTACTTTGTCTCACAGGATCCCCCTTAGGATCTCTTGTAGGGCTGGTTTAGTGGTGACGAATTCCTTCAGTTTTTGTTTGTTTGGGAAGATCTTTATCTCTCCTTCTATTCTAAATGACAGACTTGCTGGATAAAGGAACCTCGGCTGCATATTTTTTCTGTTCATCACATTGAAGATCTCCTGCCATTCCTTTCTGGCCTGCCAAGTTTCAGTAGAGAGATCGGTCACGAGTCTTACAGGTCTCCCTTTATATGTTACAGCACGTTTATCTCTAGCTGCTTTCAGAATTTTCTCTTTGTCCTTGTATTTTGCCAGTTTCACTCTGATATGTCATGCAGAAGATCGATTCAAGTTATGTCTGAAGGGAGTTCTCTGTGCCTCTTGGATTTCAATGCCTTTTTCCTTCCCCAGATCTGGGAAGTTCTCAGGTATTATGTCTTCAAGTACACCTTCAGCACCTTTCCCTCTCTCTTCCTCCTCTGGAATACCAATTTTGCCTATGTTATTTCTCTTTAGTGCATCACTTAGTTCTCTAATTTTCCCCTCATATTCCTGGATTTTTTCTATCTCTCTTTTTCTCAGCTTCTTCTTTTTCCATAATTTTATCTTCTAGTTCACCTATTCTCTCCTCTGCCTCTTCAATCCGAGCCATAGTTGTCTCCATTTTATTTTGCAACTCATTGATAGCATTTTTTAGCTCCTCCTGGCTGTTCCTTAGTCCCTTGGTCTCTGTAGCAAGAGGTTCTCTGCTGTCTTTATACTGTTTTCAATCCCAGTGATTAATTTTATGACTATTATTCTAAATTCACTTTCTGTTATATTGTTTAAATCCTTTTTGATCAGTTCATCAGCTGTTGTTATTTCCTGGACGTTTTTCTGAGGGAAATTCTTCAGTTTGGTCATTTTGGATAGTCCCTGGAGTGGTGCGGGACTGTGGGGCACTTCCCCTGTGCTGTCTTGAATAACTTGCTTTGGTGGGCGGGGCTGCAGTCAGACCTGATGTCTACCCCCATTCCACCGCTGGGGCCACAGTCAGAATGGTGTGTGCCTTCTCTTTCCCTCTCCTAGGGGTGGGATTCACTGTGGGGTGGCGTGGCCCATCTGGGCTACTTGCACACTGCCAGGCTTGTGGTGCTGGGGATGGCATATTAGCTGGGGTGGATCGGCAAGGTGCACAGGGGCAGGAGAGGCAGGCTCAGCTCACTTTTCCTTTGGAGATCTGCTTCGGGAGGAGCCCTGCGGCACTGGGAGGGAGTCAGACCTGCCGGAGGGATGGATCCGCAGAAGCAGAGCGTTGGGTGTTTGCGCAGTACAAGCAAGTTCCCTGGCAGGAACTGATTCCCTTTGGGATTTTGGCTGGGGGATGGGCGAGGGAGATGGTGCTTCCTAGCGCCTTTGTTCCCTGCCCAGCTGAGCTCTGTCATCCGGGGCTCAACAACTCTCCCTCCTGTTGTCCTCCAGCCCTCCCGTTCTTGGAGCAAAGCTGTTAGCTTATAACCTTCCAGATGTCAAGTCCCGCTTGCTGTGGGAACACACTCTGTCCGGCCCCTCCGCTTTTGCCAGCCAGACTCGGGGGCTCCGCTTGGCCGGCGAGCTGCCCCTCCGCCCCGGCTCCCTGCCGCCAGTCCGTTGAGCGCGCACCGCCTCGCCTCCCTTCCTACCCTCTTCCGTGGGCCTCTCGTCTGCACTTGGCTCCGGAGACTCCGTTCTGCTAGTCTTCTGGCGGTTTTCTGGGTTCTTTAGGCAGGTGTGGGTGGAATCTAAGTGATCAGCAGGACGCGCGGTGAGCCCCGCGTCCTCCTATGCCGCCATTTTCCCAGGATCCCCCAGATGTTTATTTCTTTTCTTATCTATCCTACAGGGCTATTATGAAGACCAGATATACAGTTACTTTGTAAACTTAAAATGTATTGTACAACTAATGATTAATGTAAGGTACCTTGCACATAGATGGTTTCAAACCAGAAAGAAGCATAAAAATAATGACCATGTCATAATTTTTCTTCAAATCATATTATTGGAACTGTTTGAGAATTATGAATGAGTTTCTTTTTTTACATAGATAAAATATAATATGCTTTAATAACTATTTAAAAAGAGGTGTGTTGGAGTGGCTCAGTGGGTTAAGCATCTGACTTTTGATTTTGGCTCAGGTTGTGATCTCACAGTTGTGAGATTGAGCCCTGCATTGGATTCCTCGCCCAATGTGGATTCTCTCTCTCCCTCTCCCTCTGCTCCTCTCCTACTTGCATTCTTTCTGTCTCAAAAAGAATAAAAATAAAATAAAATAAAATATGGTCTATTCCTTGGCCACTGCCAATTAAAATATTGGTTTCCAAGTAAGATGCACATAATTTATCTGGGACACTTTTAAAAATACAAATTTCTAAACTCATCTTAGACTAGTCAATCAGATTATCTGTGGTTTTAGCGTGGATATCTGAGTTTTTTTTGCCAACTGTTCAGTTGTGTCTAAGGCAGCCCTCTCTACACTGGTCTGGGGATTGTGTATGATAACCACAGCATAGCCCAAGATATATTACAGAGCTATTTTAGAAGTTTTGCTGGTATGTTTTCAAAAACATATATTTGATATCCTTAGATTACCTTCATAGTTCTCCTTACTCCTGAAATACTGCCATTACCTCTGACTCTACATTTTTTTAAATATTCAAATCATCCTTTTCCTAGCTGTTCATAGTACTAAGCCCTTTTCATCATTATAAGTAACTCACTTTAAAAGACTTGCATTATAAGCAAGTTCATATAATAGTAACAAAAGAAGAAATAGAAGTAAACATTTAGAAAAAAGACTTGGCCTTAAAATTCAATATTATTTAAAGATAATATTGTTGTTTACCTTGAAAAACCAAAATAATTGATGGAAAAGCATTCTATAATAAGGGAGAATATATTTTCTCTAATATGATTCTGGCCACCAAAACTGGATTTTTGCACTATTTTATTTTTAAGATATTGATACAGAAAGTTCTAAAATAAAGGAGAAACTGATTAAAAGTAAGTGTTATGGGGCACCTGGGTGGCTCATTCAGTCAAGCGTCTGACTTCAGCTCAGTTCATGATCTTGCATGCAGTTCATGAGTTTGAGCCCCACATCAGGCTCTGTGCTGACAGCTCAGAGCCTGGAGCATCCTTTGGATCCTGTGTCTCCCTCTCTCTTTCTCTCTTTCTCTCTCTCTCTTTCAAAGATAAATAAACATTAAAAATTTTATTTAAAAAAAGTAAATGTTATTATCTGCCAGGTACTATGCCAACCACTTGAGACTTCAGGAAATCAAGCCTTAGAGAGGTTAAGGAATTTTCCAAAGGTCACGAAGCTAGTGGGTGGCAAAGCCATGATTTGAACCCAGGTCTGACTCCAGCGTCACATGGGAAGCAATTTATCACAAAAAGCTTGAGCTTTTTAAACAGTAAAATTTCCATATTTCAACTGCTTTTCTTATTAGTTTCAATTTTTTATAAAAAGTAGACTATTCAAACCACCGCAATGACTATTATAAGGTCTAGTAAATAATTAAAAACAAAAACTCCATTTTATAAAACTAAGTGAAGTCTTATAATGCAGCTGAAATTCTATCGCTGCCTAAAATTTTTATGGTTTCTAATAGTAGGATATTATGTTCTTTTTGACCTTGTTACAGTTTTAACTCATAATATGCTTTAGGTTGTATTCAGGAAACAAAAATAATAATAGCTGGTATATAAAATAACCTTTCTTAATCTGAATTTCCTTTGTATCAACATTACTTTTTTTTCTTTTAGTATAATGAATATTAGAGATACTTCTGCATTCTTGCAGTGATTTTAATAATGCTTGCTGTATCAGTTATCTATTGCTGTGTAACAAACCATACCCGAACAATAATCTTTAATTTCCACTGACCCTGTGTGTTCACAGAGGCATTTCTTCCACTGGTCTCATCTCAACTCACTCCAGTGGCTGCTTTCAGCAGGCAGGATGGCTGGAGGTGGAGGGGCTCAATTGGCTGCTCTCATTATTTCTGAGCTGCAGTTTGAAAGATGGAATGATTGAGAGAGCTGGGCCCCTGTCTCTACATGGTCTTTCATTCTAGATTTCTTCACAAACTGTCAGAAACATTCCAAGAAAATGAGATCAGAAGCGGCAAGGTATAGAGAGGCCAAGGCTTGGAAGGCATGAAATTTTGCAGATAATTTGATCAAAGCAAGTTACAAGGTCAGTCGAAATTCAAGGTGTGGAGGAGTATGCTTCACCTCTTTATATAAGAAGCTGAAGAGTGGTGTGGTCACATTTAATGAGTCACAACTGAAATATTCAGAATACCTACAAATATGTGGTGCTATGGTAATGGCCATGATAACACAAGAGGCAGCATTGTATAGGAAAAAGAGTATAGGCCACCTGGCTGGTTCATTTGGAAAGCATGTGACTCTTCATCTCAGGGTCATGAGTTTAAGCCCCATGTGTGTGTAGAGATTACCAGAAAATAAATTAGTTAAAAAAAAAACTTTTAAATAAGAAAAGAATACAGAATTGGAAGGCAAACACATGACATCAAGTTCCAATTTTCCCACTGAATGGCATCTGTAAGCAATGACTTAAATTCTTTAACCCTTATTTTCTTCAACTGTAAAAAAAAAAAAAAAGGTAATAATATCTACCTCATAGGGTGGTTGTGATGATTAAATAAGATTCTGTGCACAAAAGAACTTTACAAAGTGTTAGATACTAAATTAATATGAGGTATCACTATATTAAATAACAAGATGTGGACATTTCATTTCCTTAGATGTCCTCTTAGGAAGAGCAGTATTACTTTTTTGTGTGAAGTATTTTTATGAGCTATAGGAGTAGAACATGAGATCTCAAGGGTATACTCAGAGTTTGTAAACTGATTGCTAATCCTGACATACATGGTCAACTAATTTGATAAGGGAACCAAGAACACTCAATGGGGAAAGGATAGTCCCTTCAACAAATGGCTTAAAAAAACTGGATAACTACATGCAGAAAAATGAAATTGGACCCTTATTTACATCACTTACAAAAATTAACTTGAAATGGATTAAAGACTTAAACACAAGATCTGACACAGTGAAACTTGTAGAAGAAAACATAGAGAGAAGCTCCTTGCTATAGGTATTGGCCATGACTGTTTCTTTCGTTTTTTGTTTTGGATATGTCACCAAAAGCAGAAGTAATAAAAGGAAAAATCAACAAGTGGGACTACATCAAACTAAAAATTACCTGCATAGCAAAATAGACCAATAATAAGATGTAAAAACAATTTACACAAAAGGAGAAATATTTGCAAATCATATATCTGATAAGGGATTAATATCCAAAATATATAAAGAACTTCTACAACTCAGTGACAAAGTAAACAACCAATCCAATTTTAAAAATGGGCAGAGGCTCTGAATAAACTTTTCTTCAAGAAGACATACGGATGGCCAACAGGTACGTGAAAAGATGCTCACCATTGCAAATCGTCAGGAAGATGTAAGCCAAAGCCACAATGAGCTATCACCTCACACCTATTAGAATGGTTAATACCAAGAAGACAAGAGATAACAAGTATTGGTGAAGATGTGGGGAAAGGGATCCCTCGTGCACTGTTGGTGGGAATGCAAACTCGTGCAGCCACTGTGGGAAACATTATAAAGGTTCCCCCAAAAATTAAAAATAAAACTACTTTACAATCTGGCAATATCATTCCTGGGTATATATCCAAAGGAAATGAAAATAGGACACACACAAAGTATCTGCATGTCCATGTTTATTACAGCATTATTCATAATAGACAAAGTGCCTGTCATTGGATGAATAGATAAAGAAAATATGTGTGATGTCTATGTGTGTGTGTGTGTGTGTGTGTGTTTGAATATTACTCACCCATGAGAAAGAAGGAAATCCTGCCATGTGTAACAACATGGATGGGCCTTGAGGACATTACGCTCAGTGCAATAAGTCAGCCAAAGAAAGAAAAACTCTGTGAAGTCACTTATATGTGGAAAGTCTAAAACAACTTAACTCATAAAAACAGAGAGTAGAGTGGTGGTTCCCAGGGGCTGGGAGGTGTGGAAACTGGGGAGATGTTTAAGGTTATAAACTCACAACTATACCACTAGTAGGTAACTAAGTTCTGGAGATCTAATGCACAGCATAGTGATTATAATCAACAATACTGTATTTTAAACTCCAAAGTTGTTAAAAGACTGATCTCAATCATTCTCATTACAAAAAAGAAATGATAATTGTGTGGCATGATAGAGGTGTTAGCTACCCCTTTGATGGTAATTAGTTTACAATATATAAATGTATAAAATCAACATGTTTTATATCTTAACAATGTTTATATGACAATTATACCACATTTGTTTAAAAAAGGTGATTGCTATGCTCCCTGTATTACTGTTGTGAAAGAGGTTTATTTTTATCTTTAGAAAAGGAAGAAAGGAAAAGAAAGACAAAGACAGGCAGTAAACACAGAGTGAGAAAAAAGAAGAAAACTCAGAATGTTGGATGACTGAATCATATACGATGTGATTCCTTGCATAACCACCAAATATTACTTTTGGTAAAGTACAGTAATTTCACTGGATGCTTGTTGAAAGTGATTTTTTTAAATCAGTTAACATTAAAAAAATAATCCTCATTGGGGTTTGCATGGGATATAATAGAAGCAGCACCAGGGAAGTAGACCATGAGAACATATGTCCACAGTAATTCACATAAAGAATGATGAGTGCGTTGGACTTACACAGCTTGTAGAATTGGGCGTTTCAAGCTAAATTTACCTCTTCTCCAAAGAGCAGGAATTTAGCAGCTGACTGCTAGATTACCTCCAAACAAATCAGAGAAAAATCCCTTTGATTGCTTTGTGATCAGATTTCAAACAATTGATTCAGTGAAACAAGAGGCTGTAACTTCAGTTTCCTTTTTGAGTTAAATGTATGATTTCTCTTATTAGAAAATGAAATGTTATAAACTTTTGGATTGTGTAAGATCATCAGTATTTAACTGATAATAATGGGGTAGCTTAGAAAATAACTCGATTCACCTTCAGAAAACCAGATGCATGTGTATAACATTTATGCTGCTGAAATTTGTGGTTGTCACTGTTGCTAAGACAGGTCTCACTCACTGTCTGACATTGAGTTACAGAGCAGTGAGGCTTGCAAAGAAAGGCAAATACAAGTTTTATTGGTACAAAGAGAATAACGCTGCAAACTAATGACTTCTGTCCCCTTAAATTATAGCTGGCAGGGGCTTGACATGGCAAGGCGATCTCTTTCCAACAGCCCATCAACATCTTCTCAGCTGCCATCAGCATCAGTTTGCACCCTGCCCTTCCTTAGCTGGCCCATCTCTCTGGAGGCCTTTGACTAGGGGCTAGGTTTTAACCTTGAAATACTACAAGCTTTACAATGAATTGGAGACTTTGTATCTTTTTGATGGATTTTTGTTTTTAGGTAAAATCTGTGAGCTTTTCTCAAAGACTAGTGGTGAATATAAATTCCAGCCCAACTAGAGACCAAATGTTATAAAGGATATTTATAATTCCTGCAGGCTCTGTACGCATCCTCTGCCCTCCCCTCTTGGGGGCATCGCATTTCTCACAGTGACCTTCTATGGTGACACAGAAGTACCCACTGGAGTACCCTGATTTCTACTCCCTTACATTCTCCTGCTTGTTCCCTTAAGTCCCTTGACTTCCAGTGTAATTTGTTATTTATCACCATCATTGGGAGTTGTGTTGGGTTGTAGCTCATCTAAACTGTTAAACTATTTCAAAACAACAGATGCATGGCCAACATCTACAGAATGTCATGTTTTCAAAGAAACTGTTGGTCTCCGGGCCTCACCCTGAGGAACGTTCCAAGCATTTACCCAAATGAACAAGGAAGTAGGAACTCTGCCTTCATCCACGTGGCAAAATAAATCAAGTCACATTCGTATTAATGCCCCTATTATGCCAGCTACCGGCAAGCCCTGGCTGCCCTCACTGGAATTTCTGTCTGCAGGTCTCCACATTTGTGTGTCATGTTGTCTGGGAAGAAATCCCCTGTGTGACTCTCCTGTTCTGGCTTTTTCTGTTTGCTGTCCGCTTCTCATGATCTGTACCCATCCTCTGCATCAACAGATGCGAATACAGGGATGTTTCTACAAGGAATGGTCCTAGGAACAATGTTGTGGAACCCAAGAGGACCAATGCCTGTGGCCAGGACGCTGCCCTCCCTGAACCCACCCTTCCCTCCTCAAATGGGCCTGGCCCCGCCCTCCGTACAACCATCTCATTGTAGCCCATGAAAAGAGAAGCTTCATATGCAGGTCCTTGGCTCCTGGACTCTTATACACAAATGAAAACAAAAAAGCAGAGCTCTTAAAAAAACAACAACAACAGCAAAAAAAAACAAGCAATAGTGTTCAGACCCAGAACAATCCCAATCCTTACTTAGAAGAAAATAAAAACTCTGAAGGGAACAAGATAAAAAGTAGCTAAAAAATGATACACAGATACCACTTTCCATTATCATATAGAGCAATTCCTTCATGGAGCACAACATTTCAGAGATGCCTGTCCTGTTGTGGTCTCTAGGGTATATAGTAATGCCCCCTTATCCACAATTTTGCTGTCCTTGGTTTCAGCTACCTACAGTCAGCCACCAGAGCAAACAGTCCCTCCTCCTTCTGACACAGCGTCATTACATCAATAGTGGCCTCATGAACTCTATGTCACAACTCTGGAGTCATTCACCTCGCTTCTGCATCACCTTGGAATTTTATCCCCTCACAGCATCACAGGAAGAGGGGTGACTACAGTCCGATACAGTACAATGTTTTGAGAGAGACCACACACATTCACGTAACTTTAATTACAGTATATTGTTGTAATTGTTCTATTTTTTGTTATTGCTTTTAATCTCTTACTGTGCCTCATTTACAAATTAAACTTTCTCATGGGTGTGTATGTATAGGAAAAAACATAGTGTATTCAGGGTTTGTACTCCCTGTGGTTTCGGGCATCCCTTGGGGGTCTAGGAATGTATCCCTCATGGATAAGAGGGAACAACTGTGTTTGCATAACTGAAGATTTGGTCGGAGTGGTGCTTTCCTCCCTCAAAAACAATCTAAGTTTTTGTTTCTTGTGAGATAGGACTCTGAATTTTTCTTTATCTTTCATATCAATGTTTCAATACCTTCAGGCTGTTAAAAGATAAACTGAAATGTATTAAACATTTTAAGATCTTATTAGAGCAAAAATTGATTAAATTCAAGCAGCGTCAAATCAGAAATGGTTCAGAACTCTCCAAGAACAGGAGCAAGGAGGGACTTTTATAGAGAAAAGGCAGAAACAAAGCAAGGAAATTATTGATTGGCTACAGCTTAAAGCCTAGTTTGCTGTTTGTGATTGGTTGTCCTCGTTGTTTTGATTCCGTAACCTTGAGGCATTTGTGGGCTTAAGTTTTGGTTTTCATATGTCGACCATCATGACATTAGAGCCACGGCAATCTAATGGCCTCCTTGTTTAATCTAACAAGGCCACATTTCAGTCAGAACTCAAGCACAATAAACTGGGAGTGATCTTACTTGGCTTTCGGCAGTATCTGTGAGGAGGCAGCCGGTTACCTAGAAATGGAGACTGAGTGTTGGCAGGACAGTGCAAGGCTTTGCATTACAAGGACTCATTTCATACTTTTGAGTCTTTGCAACACTATAAAAGGCAAATTCTGGACCACAGTTGTTAGCAGTGAATCTTGGTTCCTGACCTTAGGTCTTGAGTTAGGCCAAGACAGAATTCAGAACCAAACTCTTAAGCAAGCAAGGGTTTAATTGTGGTCAAAGTACCCTCTCAAGGTGTGAGATGGGGAGGCCCAGAGGTAGCAACAGCACCGAAGGTCAGGGATGTCTTTTTTTGTTATGTTTGCATAACTTATGGGTCATAGCTAAGGCGGTTTCTGACTGAGATTGCTTCTAATCATTGAAGGGACTCCTGCTACCAGTCACAAGGGAGAGATTGTGGCCCTATATGTCCTTGCTGGAAATGTCATGGCAGCCTCCCTCCATGGAGGGAGGGGTGTCAAAACTGCGAAGTACACGTATTACAATGAAGCTATAGGTTACCCTCCGGCAGTGGTACCTAGGGAGAAAAGCATGCATATCTTCCAAGGCTCTTTCCCAGCTGTTTGGAACTTTGTTTCCACCCCTTTTTATCAGCCAGAAAGCATCCATTCCCTGCTCAAATCTAACGGCCTATTCCATCAGTTTGCTGATGAGTTCTAAGGACAGAGTCAACTTTACCAATGAGAAAATGGAGGTGTTTAGAAAATGTTTCCCCTTTTCACATCCAAGAGCAACTTTAAACCCCATCCCCCACCTTGCTTCCTCCCTTCCTGCTCCCACCAGCTTCTCGCCTGCTGTTGTAGGGGATTCAGAAGCTCTAATGCCTCCTTCCTTTTCCCTGGAGCCAAGAAAGTTAAGTGCAGTAATTTGTTCATGGAGCTGGCGCTAGTCACTACTCTTTTTTGGCCTACCTCTCTGGGTTCCTCTGGGTTCCCACAGCGCTTGGTTCAGTTAATGAACTCAACTCCATGTTCTTACTTAAGGAGAAATTGATTATCTTTTGTTGAAACACAGGCTTATATGGAGTAGGCCACTTCTGTCCGTTTGTATGTTAACGCTTACAGATTCAGCTAAGATATTTAGCTAAAGAGTCATAAAAATAATTTCGGTAACTTTTTTGCTATGTTTTTCTTCTCTGGTCTTATAATAGTTACGCTATCAAGCACTTTCAAGTTAGTACATTAAGGTATTATGTTCTGAGAAAAGGTTTTGCGTTTTTCATGCTTCTTGTCAGTCCGTTTCCTGCCGCTTTGAAGCAGAAGGAGGCAGTAAGGGGATGTGAGGGCGATCTGGCTGCGACATCTGTCACCCTATTGGTCGCCAGGGTTGATTCGGCTGATCTGGCTGGCTAGCCAGGTGTCCCCTTCCTCCCTCACCACTCCATGTGCCTCCCTCCCGAAGCTGCGCGCTCGGTCGAAGAGGACGACCTTCCTGCATAGAGGAGGACCGTTCTTTGGTCAAGTCTGTAGGAGTAGCTGCACTCCCCTGCTAGAACCTCCAAACAAGCTCTCAAGAAGGAGGCAGGAAGGAGTGTTCAAGGGAAGGGAGGAGGAGCAAGAACCTAATACTTTATAGCCTGTGAGACATTTAGCTGTCAGACAACAGAGCATTCAACAGAATTGAGTAGAACTAAGTGCCCTCTTTCTTACTTTACTTTAATGACTAGAAAGGAACAGAAAGAACAAGGTAAAAGACAGAAGAGCAAATCTACATGTTGCCAACCAAAAGCAGAGAGGTTAGTTTATTTTCAAGTGCTTGAAATGCTGCTTTTAACATAATGTAATTTTTTTTTTCCTTTCCTGGGCCATGTCTAATACTAAGATCAGTGTTTAAATCAGTTCACATAAACCCAATGTAAATTAGGTAATAACTAATGAAAAAACAAAAAGGAGTATCAGCTTCTGCATCTTTTTCTTTTATTAAATCAAGGGCTGTATTTTTATGTCCAATTATTAAGTCTTATTTCTCTTCTGCATGTAGAGCAGAGATAAAATTCATTTTGTCTTTTTTCTTAATTCTGGTGATAAGTGAGTTTCAGTTCTAGTTTTTTGGTTTTTTTTTTTATTTTTTTTAAAGTTTATTTATTTTTGAGACAGAGAGAGACAGAGCATGAACGGGGGAGGGTCAGAGAGAGGGAGACACAGAATCTGAAACAGGCTCCAGGCTCTGAACTGTCAGCACAGAGACGGACGCGGGGCTCGAACTCACAGACCACGAAATCATGACCCAAGCTGAAGTCGGCTGCTTAACCGACTGAGCCACCCAGGCACCCCTCAGTTCTAGTTTTTTTAACTAACAACTCATAGTTACCGGTAAACTTTTTGCAAAAGCATTTAAAAAAAAAAATCATACTTTTGATGAGGGAGCAGAAGACAAGATGAAAACCAAGCACAAGTAGCATTACCTGCCCCCCCACCCATAGGTGGGATATCAGTGACAGTCCTCAGGCACTCCTGGCTGCCCAAGGACAAAGGAGAGGACAAAAAACAAATGGTTAAACTGATTAGAGTATCTATACGTTTACAAATATCTTAGAAAATTACAAGAAAAAGGCAATCCTATCAATAGCCTACTCTCCAGTAACCTGAGTACTCAGTTTCCGGAGCCCCAGCATCACCCTCCATAGTGATATGGAGAACAAAGGCAAGAAGGAAGTGGCAGGCAAAGTTAAATTTCTTTATAACCTGCAGCCCATTGACAAATACTTGAGGCAAATGCAGAGTACAACATTTCTCCAGGAGCTCCCTACTGTTAAAGCTTTGCTAGAGGGAAAAACAACCTTAGCTTGACAATAACTAGGCCTCCAGTATTCTGTGATTCTTTAGCATATGAAAATCTCTTTGGAAGCTTCCCTTTTGACTTGACCTTACCCCAGCCCCCATAGTACATAAGGAGCCACTCTTCACAGCCCCAGGGCAGCTCTTCCTGCCCACAGGTATTGTCCTTGGGCTTTAATAAAATCACCTTTTTGCACCAAACGTGTCTTCAAGAATTCTTTCTTGGCCATCAGCTCCAAACCCTCCATCTCACCCCAAAACCTCATCGGTTTCAGAATATTAACTAGTAAAGTTAATATTACTAGTTAAGTTAAATTCCTAGTTAAGTTTGCTAGTATTACTAGTAAAGTTAATATTAACTAGTAAAGAGATGTCAATATTGGTTCTTTGATGAGATTAAAAATTAGGGTTATGCTGATGAGAATAACAGTCTCAGATTTTCAAACTAGCAATATGAGAACAAAAAAAGTCTTAGAAAATAATATAAAAAATAAAGGTTCATCATTTACTTTATATATGTGTGTGTATGTGTGTATACATATATGTGATATAGGATTCTTACACAGCTGCGTGTATGTGTATGTGTGACAGTGTACAAATTCAGGTCCAGTAATACAGACTGACTTAAAATCTAGACTTAATCTTGCTTGCAGTCGAATGTTGAATGCCAACTAGTAAATGTATAGCGGGTGCTGGAACTGGAAAAATCACCACTTTAAAGATACCATAGTGAAAATTAGTTTAGGCAAAAATCATCAATAAGTCTGAAGTCCAGGGTAATATTTTGATGAGAAGCAGGATATTTGCATGGTCGTAAAGTGTCTCCACATGGATCACTTAGTTGTTGCATGGGGGAATATAATAACTATACAGTAGAGAAATTGGATAACATCTTGGCAGAGTGATCAAAATTAATATCCCTAATGTAGGACAGATGAATATCATATGACCCCAGATGTGATGTGGCTATGAATCCATAACCTGAATCTAATAAAAAAACACTAGACACATGCAAAGGGAGTATTCTTTTTTAAAAAACCAATGTTATAAAGACAAAGAATCCTGTGGAAGTATTCTAGATTATTCCAGATGAAAGAAGAATAAACAGACATGAAAACTGAATGTAAGTATAAATATAAATATACATATTTATACATTTAATAGGGGTGCCTGGGTGGCTCAGTTAGTTGAGCATCTGACTCTTGATTTTGGGCTTCAGCTCAGGTCATGATCTCAGGCTCATGGGATTGGGCTTGCAGAAGATTCTCTCTCTTTCTCCCTCTGCCCATCTCCCCTGCTCATCACTCTCTCTCTCTCTCTCTCTCTCAAGACAAAACAATAGCAAAACATTTAAAATGTATATATAAGATCTGATCTTAGACTAGATCATGTGTTAAAGGGCAAAAAAAAAAAAACCATAAAGAACATTAGCAAGTCATTTGAAAAATTAGAATATAGATGGTAGTTTAGACTAAAAGATTATATCAATGCTAAATATCCCAAAATTGGTAACTGTACTGTGGTCCTGTAAGAGAATATTGTTTCTTATGAAATACACGTGGGTGGATTTAGAGAGAAAGAAAAATCAAATGGAAAACACAAATGGATAAAAATATTAAAAATAGGTGATTATGGGCAAAGGATATAGTATTCTGATTTTTAAGATGTTCAATAAATTTGAGATCATTTTCAAGTAAAACATTACCATTTCCTAAAAAGCAGCATGTGTTCACACACATACACACACACACACACATCACACACACACAGTCTTAGCAAGTCAAAATATGTAGGAATTCTGAGAATATCATACTGTCTGATACTAGAAATCTAATGAGTAGGGAGGGGCTATTAACAAAAAAGCAGCTGTTCCCTGATAACTCTCTGGGACACTGGCCCTTATCCATCCTTCTTTCGGACCATTGAGATGCTCTCTTCCACCATCCCCAAACACAGGGAACACTTCTCAGCTTAAGCAGCTTAAGTCATGGATGAATCAGGCAGTAGTAATGCCATAGGAGAAAATGGTGACATCTGGTGCCCAATGGAGCGCTGGAAGGGGAAACAAAAAAATAGTAGACATAATGTGATCACTCACATGACAGCTGACCATGCTTAACTGAAATAATCACTAAGACTCCTAAAACTATGATCTCCAGAGAATAAAATCCACTATGCCATGATTGCACCCCCATTTAATATCCACAAACTGACAACTTCTTGGGAAGCTTACTACATACAATTCTATGTGAAGCCTATACATGCACGGACTTTCTAAGAAAAACGCAAATGGTCACCCCAATGACCACAATCAAGAGGCACACCTAAAATAGTTAGATTTTTTAAAACATTTTTTACATTCATAAATGCAAAGGCCTCAAGCAGAACACAAAATCAATGTAAAACTGAGAGAAGAATGCAAGTCTCCTTTTTTTGCAATCAAATATTCTGCCTGGAGAGCCCTGCTTTAAGGAACATAAATTAAAAAACAATGAAAACTATTCATCACAAAGACACTGTTCCTCTACCCCTCCTTTATCAACAAAACCATGTTATACATTGAACAGGATTCTGTTTTTTCTGTCAGTGATCACACCAATACGCACTGAACGGAAAGAAGAAAAACTTGGTAGCTTTTAATCGCATACTCATGGCAAAGCTTCCAGAAAGATCTTTCCTAGACAAGGGCTGTTTGGAGAATGAAAAGGGGAGATTGAAGAATGGGAGATGGTATCAGGATAGATAAGTTAGAAAAATATCAAGAGGAGAGTTCATCTAAGGGGAAGAAAGAAAAGATAAGAAAAAAGGAAAGATAGAAGACAAGGTCATAAGGGAAGTGGTTTACCATGCTCCCACTTTCTTTGAACTGATTTTTAAATCATATTCTATCTAGACTTTCCATTGTAAACAAACAAAAAAAAGAGATTAAGAAAAACCCTAAAATTTTGCCAAGAAAGTACTTCTTAGTCCTTTTTTTTTTTTTCAGGTAATTTTTAATTGTCTCATTAGAAAATACTGAATTGGTGTGACAAGGGTTTGGGCTGCCTCCTGTTCTCTCTGACTCTGCCAAAGGATTTACAAAAGAGCCAAAGGTTCTTACCTAAGTTTCTCCAGTGATGAAATAAGCATACATAACATATATTTACAAATGACAAGTGTGTTTTTCTGTGGGAGTTCCTGTTATAAAAACAGTCACCCCAAGCCTACTTACTCAGAAGCCTTGACTTCTGAAAAAATAATGTTGTTTTTCTGTAGAAGTAAAGGATTGAAGATATGTATAAAGCAATGAAAAGTAATTTGTGACCAATTTTATATGGTACCACTTTTGTGATGAGTCATTTTACCACCAAGAAATTCTAAAACAGTCAATTTTAAATGAACTTGAAATTGTCCCCTTGTGTTGTTTTTGCAAGCGTGCTGGGCTTAGCTGGTAATTGTCGGATATAGTAATCTAGTAATCATCTGATACACAGGTTCCTCACCGTTACTGATGACAACCATCTGAGAAGATCGGTCTGTTACACACACATGGTGTCCAGCCTCACCCTGGGTATTAAAACATCCTCAATCCCATGGCTCTTCATCACTGACTATCATTCCTCTGAACAGCATTTAAACACAACTTTAACATTGACTTTTTTATACCATCAAAATCTCTTTGCTGTCAGAAAATAAGTCTACCTTCTTTTTAACTGAGAAAACTAAATAAAATAAAGACCCCCCCCCCCCACCTAAGCTTCCAGGACCTTTCCTATTTCCCCACACCCATGCTATCTACTGAGGGATTCATCAGCAGATAGTACCTTTCTGTGTGACATTTTGCTTCAGTCCTGGGAACCTGTTGGTAACCAGCTGTGGAAGTGGAAAATAGAGAAAGTTTGTGTGCCACTAGAGCAAAGAATGGAGCAGAGGTATGTAGTTGGGCAGAGATGAGATAAAGAAAAAAAAAAGTTTCAGTAACATTGCTGTCCTCAGTTTCCCTTTGTTTATAGCGTCCAGCTCAACTGAGGGGTATTCCACAATCCATCTCAAAACATTTCATCTATTGCTTGCTTGGGTTTCTGGTTCATGACACAAAATGTCTTAAATAATATAGCTGGTATAAAAAAACATTTTAACTTTAGAACTTGATATGCATTGAAATTTCCTCCCCAGAAAGATTAGTCCTAACCCCTAGCACTTGTGAATGTGACCTTATGTGAAAATAGGGTCTTCACAGATGTAATCAAGTTATGATGAGGTCACACTAAATTGGGACAGGCCCTAATCCAATGTCTGTTGTCAATCTAAGATGAGGGAAATTAGGACACAGACTCACAGAGAGGAGAATGCACGAATGCACATAAAAACATAGGGGAAAAAGTTTCAGGGAGAAGATAGCAATGTGAAGACAGAGCCAGAGGTTGGAGTAATGCCACTACATCCCAAAGGAGGTCATGTGTTGCTGGCCATCACTAGAAGCAAGGAGAGAGGCATGAAGCAGATTCTCCCTCAGAGCCTCCAGAAGGAACCAAACCCACCAACACCTTGAGTTTGGGCATCTAGCTTCAGAACTGTGAGAGAATAAATTTCTGCTATTTAAGACACCCAACTTGTGGGACTTTGTTGTAGTAGCCCAAAGAAGCTAATCCAGGAGACCATATTATTCTGGTTTTAGAGCTAAGGACCCTGATGCTAAAAGTTAAAGTAACTGGCTTAAAGCAAAGTCAAATGTCTGGCAAGTAGAAGGCCATGTCCTGTGATATTTCTTTCATGCCATGTAACTATCACAACTGAGAAATTCTAATTGAATTTAATATATCAATGGTACTCTGTGATTGACCTCCTGCTTCTAGGTAATAACTAGTTTATCTTTATTTTAATCAATCAATTTTATAAAGAATAAGAGATAAAACATTATTAAAAGAAAAGGTGTTAACCAAGAAAGCTGTAATGTAAAATGCTGTCACCATTACATATGACATTTTGTGAAATCTCAAGGTAGTAGTCAGCAGTGATAATATTATATGCACCATTGCCTAAGCTGTCACATTGTTAAGCCACTTTAAAAATATACCAAGCCTCACTAAATCCTTAAAGTTTTTTGCACTCTGGTCTTCTGATAGATTTTAAATTTTATTAAAGTATCAAAGTTCTACTTTTTCATGAGAATAAGGGCACACTGAAAGTCATTATGAGGGATATAAAGGGTGTGGGAGAACGGTCATTTCTTGCAGGCAGTTCATGTGCCAAGCATTGTGCTAAACATTTTTATATCCTTATATTAATGTGATGTAGTATATATTATTATTCCCACTTTAAAAAGAAACTGTGTGTCAGAGAGTGTATATAAATGGCCTTATGTCACATAGGTCATGAGTGGTGGAACTGGGTCTATATCTACCTGAAACCTTAACCAATTGCGCTTCCATTCTACTGAGCTGGCATTTGCAATCATGAAGAGGACTTAATGCATAAGTTTGCTGCTCACAAATGAAATGAAAAAAGCCTTAATAGTGCAAAAGCAGAAGGGAAAGTTCTAGGAATAGACTAGATTTTTGAAAACTTCCAAAGAAAATAGCAGGTGAGATGGGATTGATGCTTAAAGAAAGATGAAGCATAAGCCAAGACATCAGAGGAAGATATGGATCTTCCCCAACTCTGGAGTAACTCAATGAAAGAAACAATATGGGCACTCATGGGTGACCACATGATGCTCTAATAAAGCATTTTTTGAGACAGTTGTCTCCTTTCTCTATAAGAATAGAATGGCTGATAGCTATTACTTTTGACCTCAAAAAAGAAGACAGTTTCCTTATCTCTAAAGAAAGTAGGCTACATATCTTGGAGGCCTCTAGTAAAGACATTGGAACCCAAAGAAGAAGCAGAGCCTGATAGAACACCAATTTTCCCCAGTGGAAAGAAACAGAAAAGCAAAAGTTGTACCACACACCAAAGCCCTTCTTACTTTACAATATGGAAGTTCCTAGGTTGTCCGCATGCCCCTGTGATGGATACTATGTCGTGACAGAGTCCCTTTTGTATTGAAGGACTCATTCTACCAATGCTGGGTGTGTTACCCAAGTATAGATTTCATTTACTTACACTATTGGGGAAGCATCTTAGGCTTAAGAAAGCTGCTCACCAGCATCCTGTATCCTCCAATGACTGGTTCATGCAAGGATATAAAGACTCAACTTATTTGACTAAATCAGGGCAACCATGGAGGGCTTGTCTGGTTTTAGAACTCTGTGGGGGTGGCTAAAGTTTTGTGTTGACTGTATCATGGCCCAACTTCTCCCTCTACCCCCTTTCTGTTTTCTTTTCTTCTCCAGTAGGAGTTGATCTTGAGAGCAACCCAATAAACTTACACATGCTTATTTGTGTCTCAGAGGCAGTTTTCTGTGAAACCTAATCTAACCCTTTTTTGACCACACCTATGGGACATCTTCGTCAGTGTGCTCGGTTTAAATGGGTTTCCTGGTTGTTCTCCCATTCAAGAAAGAGTCTTCTGGAAAACTAAGAGTTGTGAAGAATGGAGGAAGCAACATAGGCCACATCACACTAATCAACCGTTTTCATTTACATGTGCACGAACTACTGTGAAAATCAACCGATATTTGAGAAAAATCAACTCTATGAAAGACAGTCACAAGAAACCACTGGAACAATTGAATATAGAAGAAACAGTTCAATTAGAGATTCAGAAGCAATTTTTCTAAGTACATAATCTAGAGACTGAAAAGGCATTTACTACAGCAATGGAAATACAAACCAAGATCAGAGAAAAGTAATTTCTTAAAAATTTGAAATATTCTAAAATTATAAAAGAAATTCTGAATTTAAAGACTGAACTTTATGTTATTTCATTTTAAATTTTAGTTAGTTAACATACAGTGCAATATTGCTTTCAGGAGTAGATTTCAGTGATTCATCACTTACATTCAACACCCAGTGCTCATCACAGCAAATGCCCTCTTAATACCCATCACCATCTAGCCCATCTCCCACCCACCTCCCTCCATCAACCCTCATTTTGTTTTATTATTGTTGAGAGTCTCTTGTGGTTTGTTTTCCTCTCTACCCTCCCTGCCCCCCTTTTCATATGTTCACCTGTTTCATTTCTTAAATTCCATGTGTATGGTATGCCTTTCTCTTATTGACTTATTTTGCTTAGCATAATACATTCTAGTTCCATAGTCATATTCCATCATATATATATATATATATATATATATACACACCACATCTTCTTTATCCATTTGTCAGCCAGTGGACATTTAGGGTCTCTCCATAGTTTGGGTTAATAATGCTACTGTAAACTTTGGTGTACATTACCCCTTTGAATCTGTAATCTTATATCCTGTGGATAAATACCTAATAGTGCAATTGCTGTAGTGTAGGGTAGTTCTATTTTTAGCTTCTTGAGACACCTCCATACTGTTCTCCAGAGTGCCTGCACCAGTTTGCACTTCCACCAACAGTGCAAGAGCGTTTCCCTTTCTCCACATCCTCGCCTGTTATTTCTTATGTTGTTAATTTTAGCCATTCTGACAGGTGTGAGGTGGTATCTCATCATGGTTTTGATTTGTATTTAATGGGTGATGAGTGATATTGAGCATCTTTTCATGTGTCTCTTAGCCACCTGGATATATTCTTTGCAAAAGTATCTATTCATGTCTTCTGTGCATTTCTTAACTGGGTTGTTTGGTTTTTGGATATTGTGTTTGATAAGTTCTTGATAGATTTTGGATACTAAACCCTTTGTCAGATATGTAGTTTGCAGATACCAACTCCCATTCCATAGGCTGGCTTTTAGTTTTGTTGATTATTTCCTTCACTGTGCAGAAGCTTTTTATCTTGATGAGGTCCCAAATAATTCAGGTTTGTTTTTGTTCCCCTTGCCTTCAGCAATGCGTCTAGTAAGAAGTTGCTCTGGCTGAGGTTGCTGCCTGTGTTCTCCTCTAGGATTTTGATGGTTTCCTGCCTCACATTTAGGTCTTTCATCCATTTTGAGTTTACTTATGTGTATGGTATAAGAAAGTGGTCCAGTTTCATTCTTCTGCATGTCCCTGTCCAGTTTTCCCAACACCATTTATTGAAGAGACCATCTTTATTTCCTTTGGATATTCTTCCCTGCTTTATCAAAGATGAGTTGACCATATATAGTCGTGGGTCCACTTCTGAGTTTTCCATTCTGTTCCATTGGTTTTTGCATCCGTTTTTGTGCCAGCACCATCCTGTCTGGATGACTACAGCTTTGTAATATAGCTTGAAATTGGAATTGTGATGCCTCCAGCTTTGTTTTGTTTTCAAGATTGCTTTGGCTGTTCGGGATTTTTTGTGGTTCCATACAAATTTTAGGATTGTTTGTTCTAGCTCCGTGAAAAATGCTGGTGGTATTTTGATAGGGATTGAATTAAATGTATAGATTACTTTGGGTAGTACAGACATTTTAACAGTGTTTGTGATTCCAACCCATGTGCATGGGATGCTTTTTCATTTCTATGTGTCCTCTTCATTTTCTTTCATAAGTCTTCTATAGTTTTCTGAGTACAGATCTTTTACTCTTTAGTTAGGTTTATTCCTAGGTATCTTACTGTTTTTCTTGCAATTGCAAATGGGATTGATTCCTTGGTTTCTCTTTCTGCTGCTTTGTGACTGGTGCATTGAAATGCACTAGATTTGTTCACAATGGTTTTATATCCTGTGCCTTTGCTGAGTTCATATGTTAGTTCTAGCATTTTTTGGTGGAGCGTTTTGGGTTTTCTACATAGAGTATCATGTGATCTTCAAATAGTGAAAATTTGACTTCTTCCTTGCTGATTTATATGCCCTTTATTTCTTTTTGTTTTCTGATTGCTGAGGCTAAGACTTCCAGTAGTATGTTAAATAGTAATGGTGAGAGTGGACATCCTTGTCTTGCTCCTGACCATTGGGGGAAGGCCCTCAGTTTTTCTCCATTGAGGACCATATTAGCAGTGAGCCTTCTGTACATGGTTTTTATGATGTTGAGGTGTTCCATCTATTCCTATATTGTTGAGAGTTTTTATCAAGAATGGATGATGTATTTTATAAAGACTGAATTTTAGAAAGGAAACATGACAAGATCAACCCTAGAAAAACTAAGACTATCAAAAATTGTAAAATGTAGGAATATTAAGAATTGTAGAAATCAAGTTGACAAAGAGAAAATAGTAACAATGGGAAAAACAAATAATTAAAAATTATATCCACCAATTTTCCCAAGTCGAAGACATAAGTGTTCACTAAAAAGGCCTCTTGAGAGACAAAAAATGACTCCTGGAGAAATTATCGTAAACTTTTAATACTCTGATATGAAATAAAATAACATAAATACTTTGAGGAGAAATAAAGCTCTCCAGGAGAGCCGACTAGTACAAAAACTGAACAGTGCTGTGGGTGAGAAATGAACCACACTTATTGTTTTAAGCCACTGACATTTGGGAATCGTCACTAATGACAAGTATCATCTAGTATTATCTTAATATAAAAATCGGACTAATTTGATAAATCAAGCAGTAGAGATTTAAATGTCTTATTTAAAAGTATAAAAACATGCACCAAGTTTGTGAGTATTACCGCTAATAATAACAGTGATGATGATGAAAATAATAATGATAATAATAATAATAATAATAATAATTATGGCATCAAATCAAACGTAGAAAAGAAGGAAAAGAAGGACTGAGGGTAGTGTAAATTTGTTCCTCATCATCATGGTGGCAGGGTGGAAGTGGTTTGAAGACAAAGAGATATTATATAAATTTGACAAATTAGGAATCAGATGACAAGACACAATTGTTTTTCTTATAGCTGAAACAACCATAAAATCTAGGAGCTGTTAACACCGTAGTCTCTGGAAAGTACAGCTGGCAGTGAAACAGATTATTGCTTTCCATTTTGCTCTCTTTTGTTCAGCCCGATATCCTTTTACCACGTGCATGCATTATTTTTAAAAATGTAAACATATTTATTCTATCTTTTTTAAAAAAATAAATTTAAAAAAAAAATTATTATTCAATGAAGCTCTATCCTGCATCCTGAAGATAAACTGAATGAAATAACCCAGTGTTTACGGAAGTAGAAAGATAACCTTAATACATTGTTAGGAGTGAATGAAGTAAGCTGCCCAATGTTGTATATAACATGAACCCAACTGAGTAAATAAATTTTTGCCAAAAGAAGGAGTAGAAAGGGAGAGAGGAAAGAAAAAGAGAAAGAGAGACAGAGACAGAGAGAGAATTCTTCATGAAGAGGTAACCATCGAAGGTGCAAGCCTCCCCAGGGGTGAATGTACCTGGAAGAAATGGCCACGAAATGTGGAAACAATGGGAATCACAACAGTGGAGCAGCGTCGTCAGTAGCCTCGGATTTCTAGAATAACGATCATTTATTCCCCGCATTTGAAATTTCCTGGCTGTAGGTATTAGTGTCAAATAAGTAAATTTCAAGATTCTTTACTGAAAATCATAAATTACTTTTACACACTAATATAGTGACTCAAAAATACCATATGATACGGATTTCAAGGAATTGGCTGGCTGACACTTTCTGCAGGGGACAACTATATTTAAATGCATACCTTATTTTTAAATGTGATGTTTGCTTGGAGTTTTATTTGAAATTGCATACCTAAAGAATATTTTGAAAATTCATTTTAGGAGGCCGTATTGTAGTTGTGATTCAATTTCAAATTAACCATACCCAAATTCCTTGCCAGAGATATTCATTTTACTCTTTTTAATACGTATGAATGCAATCGAGTTCCAGCTTGCCAAATTTCTCATCTTTCAGTGAAAAAGCAGCAGATCTAGAGTCTGGCAGCATCCAAGAGGTTGTTTTGTTGTTGTTTTGTTTTATCTTTTTTTTATTCCCCCTGTGAAATTCTGAGAAGACTTGATGACATTATTGGTCCAAAAATAATTGCGAATGTTGTGGCCAGCAAATTGAAGCCAGATATACAGTAGCTTTATTTTCTAGCTTTACTTTCTTCTCACAAGCAACTAAAGGTCACTGACAAAAAAAAAAGAGAGAGAGAGAGAGAGAGCACTGAATAATGCTTTTTTTGCCGGAGTCCAGCTCCAGCAGGTCCAAGGGTTCCTGAAGGATGAACGGCGTCAGTGAAAAAGTGAAAAAAAAAATAAAAATAAAACAAAAATAAAAATGGACACAGACAACAGCAGTGTGTTGAACTGGCCACTTTATTGTGGCAAATGTGGCATTATATTTGTGAGCAGTTTCCTTGTAGCGTACGTCATCTATGTTTTCTGGCATTTCCTAAAATGTCCCTATGTGTAATCACCCTTTAAGGAATAACATGGTTGTTTTCTCATAACGCTTCCTCCTGCCCTTTGCTTATTGATTAATTTCTTACATTATTTTCATTATGTATCTACGTTTATCTATAATCTATAGAACATTTGCTTTGCTGTTTTCATGAAAGGTCATCTATCTCTCAACACCTCAAGTGGAACAGTTACAGGGACATGACCTCTTAGTTGTTTCCCTGCACCATTTGTGGCTTGAGGAACAAAAGTGATAGCCTCGGTCTGAGGTGCCAGGAGGGGGCCAAGAGGGCCTTAGGAACCACGCCTTATACCTTGTCAGAGAGACAATGCACCTAGGAACTAATGAACCATTCTGTACTTTAACTGACTAGGTTCAGTCATCATCTAGAATGCCTCCTGGGGGCCAAGCGGGCCTAGGGGTTGGAGTAAATTGTGCCCATAGATACACTCCTTTGTTGCCAGAGTGGGGCTTTCAAATCCATTTGTTCCTTCCTTGGCTGAGAAATCTATGAAGCTATCCTTCCTTTAGGTAGAGGAGTCTTTATATGGGGTGCAAGGGCTAAATGTAGGGCCGCACAATTTCCTCGCGGAACCTTATTTCTTTCCCCAATAGTTCTTTTTCCAGGGGGCCTGTCATGGGCAATTCCCCAACAGACAATTCCCCAGGTACTTTTCTTAAGGCCAAATTACATAAAAGCAGGAGTACAAGAAGCTTCACTGTCGCGCCGCCCTGCGGTCCCGATCCGTCCACCGCCCGGGCCCTGCCATCAGGCTGGTTGGATAGCTCGGCTTCCGGCACTTTTTACTCAAGTGATTCAGTGTTTTAGGCTGTGAAATACACTGGTATTTCAGCAGTGGTCTGGGAGGGCATCTTGGACAAGAACAGTGTATTCCGTGTACTCAGCAAGCAATTTTGAACCACTCTGCAGCGAATACCATGCTAGGAACAGCCGTAAACCTGCAGAAGCCGGAGGTCCTGTGGCAATTTATAATACGCAAATCCTCTATTACACCAGCATATGTTCACTGGCAGATGGGCGGCGAAAGCTGTCCTCAGCTTCTGTTATCACAGGGACACGGCTGTCTACTAACTCACTGATGGAAACATGAAGCCATAAACCAGATAAAGACGGTGGGTTGTTGAGGAGATGGGCATAGCAGGGTGCCAGCCTGACCACGGCAGCGTCCCAGACTGAGATGACGCCGACAGCTGCGTGTTGGGCTCTGCCACAGATGTCACACGGGTCATTTTGAGCAGGTCCATCCTGGCATTTCTGAGCTGCCCTTCCCACCAAACAGTAGAACACAGTCGCCCCCAAAGTGGTTCTGGAAGCCTGCTAATTCCCTGGCAGTGGAATGATGCTGAGGGAAATCGATTCTGCTTGGCTCTGGGTGCCCTGTGAGGGAAGACCCTGCAGTGTGGGCAGCTGATGGGAGGTTTGAAACCCAAGAGAATCTGCAGCAGTGCTTGTGTGAGAGAGCAGAAGATTCCGCAACGACAGAAAAGGACGCGTGAGGGAGAGACACAAGGCACAGCCTCGGGAATGTGCCTGGGCTTCTGGGCCACAGAAGGGCAGACAGGTAACCCTGGAGGGCAGAAATCAGAGGAAAGATTTTGTGGCAATTTCAGCCTGTTTCCTCAGTTCTGGAGTTTGATGGTCAGCAGATTCTTTCCCCCCATTAAACTTCATGTCATTCCTACCTATCACCAAAGTCTCTCTCCCACTCTTTCTCCCTTTTCAATAAAGAAATTTAAACTTGTTTCAACTCAGTATTTGTCCCATGATTGCTGTCCGCCTGACAACGTGCAAGGGAGCATGCAAATGCAAAGTAAGAGTGACATGCTTCCTCCCTTAGGGACCTGAGTAATTTTGGAATGACATGATCCATGAAATGTTTGGAGAAAGATATAACACAGGATATAATCAAGTGTCACAGAATGTATTAGAGGAAATGAATGTCACCGGCAGGTCAGGAAAGGTGAAGATCGAATCTGGGACCAGGTACGAGAGAGGTGGTGGGACAGGAAATGCACCATGAAGGAGGAAGAGCGTCGGGACAGAAACGAAATAGCAATACTTTGAGTAGGTGTGCGTTTTCATTGAGGAGATGGGACACTGGAATGCCCTGTGTGCTCCTCTGGTCCAGGAAAGCAGATTCTGCCCCTGCAAATCTGGTCGCTGTGAATGAGAGTTGTGATGCAATATGAATGAGACTTGCTGTTTATAGATCTGGCCACTGAGGAGTCCACTGGTGACAAAAAAAATATCTCTGTTGCATAATATGGAATCATCTGTCTTCTAGGTGAAAAAGCTGAGAGGCAGATTTTGTAAAGAAGTGCATTCTGTTTACTTTCCTCCCAATTTTAGGTACCAGTATCAGTGAGGAGTCAGGTGTTCTCCCTGAAATCCTGAATTAAATGCTTCTTGGAATACTGGAAACCCAAGGAAAAGATCGGTTAGGGAGAACTTAGCCCAAACCTGGCAATAAAATAAGTGCAATGTGACAAAAATCATTTTAATTATAACCTCTTGTTTAAGTAGATGGAAGATGGGTACAAAACAAACATGACATGTCCCCTGACTTAATTGCACATGACTGTACGTACTGTGTCCTCTGGTTGGCACAGGGGAAACCTATGCACCCCAGGATGAGCAAAATAGTCACCTTACCTAGCTCTAGTTCACAAAATCAATGAGGCCTTCAGTTATCATTCCTGTCAATTATTGACTCTACAAAGAAAATGGCTGTGTCCTTGATTTTTTCAACAGTGATTATATTATAACACTTGGCAGGTATGATAATCATTTGAGAACTGTTTGCACCATGAATAAACTAGGTATTGCCTGAGTGACCTGGCAGGGTGTTTGTTTGTTTGTTTGTCTGTTTACCTTTTGACTGGTTTCCCATTCACACATAGAGAGCTGAAATGGGTGTAGTTTCAACCTTACAACAATCAAAAAATGATAAACAGCAAGTTCATAACTTGTCTGAGCCCACCTCCAGGAAGCTGAGCAAGACAACCAACCGGTCCCAAATCTAAGAAGAGAAAGGTACCCTCAAGAAGAGAGGAAATGCCTTGCCTGCTTTACCAGGGCAAGATGCAGCCAGTGAGAAGAGCTCAGCCCAGGGGATGGAAAATAGGTAGAAACTCTGTGTACCCTGCCCATCTAGGGTGAAGACCCTGGGAGCCCAAGTAGAGAGGAAGTTCACATCTTCTTGCAGAATTTTTCTATGTAAATTTTACTGGGCACTCATAGAAATATAGGGGAAATCCCAAGAAAGTCTCCCTTGTATGGAACTGGGGGAGGGAAATGATAGCCATGGCAGGAGAAGTAAGGAATTTCACCAAGATCCTTCTTCCCTATCTCCCTTATGGGAGATGATCTTTGAAAAAAATTATCAAGGACAAAGCCTTAATCTGTGTGTGGGTGGAGGATGGGAGTGGGGGAAGGACAGGATACATGAGGAACGGTGAACTGAGGATGCCACATCCCTGGGACCAAGAGTATGGTGCCTGCCTAAGACTGAGGCTTATTGAGAACAACAGAGAAAACACCCCTACACACACACACACTCTCTCTCTCTCTCTCTCACAGACACACACACACACACACACACACACACACGTTGCCAGGTTAGCAAGTTTCTAGTAACATGTAATTTACTTGCAATAGGTAAGAGACAGACTCTCTCTGGGACATAGCTCCCAGGGAAGACCAGAAGCAAAAAAAGAGAAGACATTTGAAAAAAAGGCCTCTGGCAAACTCCCACCCTAAATGTATTTCTAGAGGATTAAGCCTGTGGTGTCCTGAGAGTAACATTAGCCTAACAAGCTGCAAACCCAGCTCATCTCCTAATTAGATTAACTCAACTCTCCACACAGCCGGTTACCAGAAGAAAGGTCATGCCCATTTCCAAGAGTTACAAAAAATTTTTACCTCAGTGTTTATAGTCGGAAAATAGTTGTCTGGCGGGGCTCCTGGGTGACTCAGTGGGTTAAGCGTCCAACTTCGGCTCAGGTCATGATCTCACAGTTCGTGAGTTCAAGCCCTGCGTCGGGCTCTGTGCTGACAGTTCAGAGCCTGGAGCATGCTTCAGATTCTGTGTCTCCCTCTCTCTCTGCCCCTCCCCAACTGACATCCTGTCTCTCTCTCTCTCTCTCTCTCTCTCTCTCTCTCTCTCTGTGTGTCAAAAATAAATAAATATTGAAAAAAAATTAAAAAAAAAAAAAGAGTTGTCTGGCTTTCAACAGCAAAAATTAGGAAGCACACCAAAAGGTGAGACAATCCAAAGCAGAGTCAGATATGCCCCAAGTCTTGGAACATCTCACAGGGAAGTTACTAACCATGATTAATAGTGAGAGGCTCTCATGGGAAAAGTAGGCAGTATGCAAAATCAGATGGTAATTTTAGTGGAGAAAAAAATTTAAGAAAAAAAAATGGAAATACTAGAAATAAAACCATGTAACAGAAAATGAAGATTTCCTGCGAGAATATTGTTAGTAGACCCTATACGACTGAAGCAAATATTAGTGAGCTTGACAAGTCTATGGAAATTATCCAAACTTCAAGAGCATGCGAGAGCGGTGGGGACATACCAGACAGCCTAAGGTATATGCAACTGAACACATAGGAGGAGGGAGAACAGGGCAAGAAGAAATATTGGAAGAACTGAGTATCTGCTGAATTTTTTTACTTGGCGAGTCAGTCCTTCTAAAGGGTGAATCTCCTTAAAAACTTCTCTCCACAAAGTCTAATTTATTTCTTAAATGCTCCTGTCTCAGCATATTCCTTTGACAAGTGACAAATCACTTTCAGACTAAAGCACAGATCTAGTTTTGTGTGGACTACTCATCTCTCTCCATACCGAACTTTTGATGGTGTTTGGCCAAGAACTCTAGTCCTGAAAGATAGTCTATGAGTGAGAAAATTATCAAGGACAGTAAATTTTAAAAATGCAGATTACAGTCTCTGTCTTTGGTTGATCACAAATCAGATTACGAAATGCCATCAGAGGCTTTACAGCAAAGAAATGTACCTAATCCATTTTGATCGAGTATTTTCTAAATCTGTTTATTTTCTAAATCTGTTTGACCATATACTGCTTCTTTCCACATAATATTTATTAAAATTGTGTAAAACTAATATTATAATTAGTCAGTTTGTGGTAATTATAAACAAGAGTTTAATGCTATTTTCCCTTCTTTTCTCTATTTTTTTCGGATTTTTTTTTTCAGGTCTCTAAGGCCTTGTATGAACTGGGCTTTCGCTGTTTCTCAAACTGAATCTTCTACTGTTCTCCATTAACTCACTATATTTTAATTCTGTTGCCCTTAATCATTCATTCTAGATTCATTTCTTCCTTAAGGCCTTTGCATTTTCTGTTCTTTCTGCCCCAAATGCTTTTCTGTTAGGTATTTGTACGCCTTTCTCTCTCATTCAGATCTCTGGCAAACTTCACCCATTTTGACAAATCCTTATTAGCAACCTGTTCTAAATTACCATCTCCCTCCATCATCCTTTATCCCTTTATTCTGCATTATTGCATCATTGCATTGATTACTACCTAACATTACACTTTGCATTCTTTGTTTCTCATCTGACTCCTGTTGACAAATGTAGATTCCTTAAGACCAAGGACCTTGTCATCTATCTTAATCAATATCCTCAGTGCCTAGAATGATAACTGATATCATTCTAGAATGACAGGGACTAATAAAAATCTTTCAAAGAGTGAGAGAGTAATGGATTGGTCTCTATCAGGTTGCATTCTTCTTTGATCCATACTTAATTGGCTTAGCCAACCTATCCATAACAGAAGTGATACACTAATTGGAAAATATTCTCTCCCTTGATCTTACTTATTTAAAAAATCAGTCATTATGGTATAAAGGCTTTCTGATGTCGACAACTATAATTCTATTGCTCTAGTTTTCTTCTTCTTAATTGATCTTGTGCCAATTTATGCAATGTGGGGGCATCTGATAATGTACTGTGCTAGCATCTCACACAAGAGATATTATGGGCCTGATTTGAATAATACTGTGTAGCTTCCCCTAACTTAAAGGGACAAAAAAGTTATTATTTTGCTCTGGGAGATTATCTACTATTTAAAAAAAAAATGATTTCTGGGGATGCCTGGGTGGCTCAGTCGGTTAAGTGTCTGACTTCAGCTCAGGTCATGATTTCGTGGTTCACACCTTTGAACCCCATGTTGGGCTCTGTGCTGACAGCTCAGAGGCCCAGAGCCTGCTTCAGATTCTGTGTGTCTTTCTCTGACCCTCCCCCACTCCCTCCCTCTCTCTCTCTCTCCCTCAGAAATACATAAGCATTAAAAAAAATTAAAAGTTAAAAAAATGATTTCTGGTCATGCATTTCAAATTCATGCACTGAGCAGTTGAGTTAAATTTAGTCTGGTACCTTGCAACAAAATTCAAACTAACCATAGCGTTGCTATTGATTTCTATTGTTTTATAACTACTACATGTAAAAGTTGACCCTGTCAGGTAAGTGTGGTGATAGACATTAAAACACCAGAGAGCTTGAAAACACACACACACACACACACACACACACACACACACAAATACACAAGCTTTAATTCCAGGGATTTTAATTAGTGTGCAGGTAGACTTAAGTGTGGACCTTTTAAAGCTCCATCTGTTGGTTCTAAAGGGTAGGCAATGTTGTGGACCAGTGGTCTAGTTTAGGGAAATGTTAGGACTATGTATAAGCAAGTGAAATTGGGGAAGATATGGGTCAGGACAGACTACAACTCAGAAGACAAGTTGAAATGAAGAGACGAAGGTTTCAGGAAAGACCAGGCAATCAAACAGTTGTCTACGTGGACCATACTGGCACAATAGTCCATCATAGAACACTTGGAGTCATAATAGTCTAAGACTCTGACAAACTGGCACAGGGCTGACTGTGGGCTTCTAAGCTTCAAGCCCTAAACACACTTACTTTGCATCTCTGATTGCTAAAATGTCCCATACCTCATTACCACCTTAGTTTCTATGAAGATGTTGGCATCCTCCTCCTGCTTTGAAAGGCTTTCTGTGGCTTTTGACATGGAGTTTCCCAAAATGTTCATGACTTCAGGAACCCTATAGACACCCCCAGGGGTGCTTCATCTTGTATCCCTGCTTGTACTTTAGGTTCCTCCATTTCTACAGTTGGGGTACAAGAGGGATTCAGACTCAAGTTCCTGGAATCTGGGTCTGTTCTAATCTCAGCCCTAAACTGTCTTGACTGTAACGAATTAATTTTAAGTTACCAGTAGAAAACCATCATGCATTTCAAATCTACGAACTTTTTTTGCTCTTGTTTTATTTTAAATCTCATTTAACTATAGTAGCAGCTGTGTTCCCTCTTGCTCCTGTACATGCTCTCTCTCTCTCGCTCTCTCTCTCTCTCCTTTACTCTCTATGTATATAAAACCCTATATGTGAATTTTATGTAAGGAATATATTGCCTTGGAAAGTAATCTCAAAAACAACAACAAAAAAGGAAGAATATTAAAGTGTATATGGCAGAATAAAGTATTAGAAGCTCTATATCAATCCTCATACCAGATAAAATGAACACATAATGGGGATTTGTGGTATAATAGAAATACATCTAATCTTAATCCCCAGGTCCTGGGACAAGGCTTCAAAAACTCTTGGAATTTTCTAATAATAGGAGTTTCTTTGTTAGGTTAATGAGGTCATTTATGGTTTACGCGCGAGGGTGCCTATCTGTCTTCAGGAGTGAGGCTGATCATTAGAAGGATCAGCCATGTGATTAGAGAGTTGGAACTTTAGGTCAGCATGACCTCTAGGGAAGGAAGGGGATAGCTGGAGACGGAGTTCAAGCCCCTGACCAATAGTTTAATAATTATGTCTAGGTAGTGAAATCCCAATACAAACTTTAGAGGAAGCTTCAGATGAGCTTCCTGGTTTGTGGACCTATCAGTGAACTGGGGCAGTGGTCCCAACATCACCATTATAAAGTATTAAAATATTTCTTTCCAAAAATAAAGACCGTATTTGAATATAATAGTGATTGAATCTAAAGTTCTTGGCCATGAATGGAAGACTAAATGTTTGTGCAAATACTTGTATTTACAGGCAAATTTTCTATTGGAATGCTAGTTTCTGACACCAATTTTTTATACTGAATGGGTGTCTTGAAATAGAATTTAATTCATTTGTTTATTCTTTCTCGATTCAAGAGTAAACTAATTTGTTGCCTAAATTTAAGGAAATAGCAGAACTAAATTCTTTGAATTTTTATGACTTATTTATCTTTTCTAACACTTGAGACCATTGAAACACTATTTGTTTTAAATGTTTTGAAGTTTTTATGTTTTCTCTTTTAACTAGTCAAAAAGAATGAATTTTGCAATCAGATTTTTCACTTTTATTGTCAAGTTTTAGTGTAACATTTGATAATAGATTATTCTGTACTGTTCTTTTTTAAAAAAACTTTTTAATGTTTATTCATTTCTGAGAGACAGACAGAGCATGAACAGGGGAGGGACAGAGAGAAAGGGAAACACAAAATCAGAACCAGGCTCTAGGCTCTGAGCTGTCACCACAAAGCCCAACGCAGGGCTCGAACCTGCAAACTGAGAGATCATGACCTGAGCCGAACTTGGATGCTTAACCGACTGAGCCACCCAGGCACCCCTCTGTACTGTTCTTTAATATAAAATATATAAAATAATGGAAAATTTGAAGTATTGAATACATTGAGGATGAGCCTTCATTCTCCTATTTATTATCTTCCTCTTAAATATTCTTTTTACCCTGGTTCCTGCACAGAAGTTTGACATAGATGGAAAAATAAGGCAAAGTCAGAGATTTAAAAAGATAGGTTTTGACTCTGGGAATGAGAAGGCAAAATTAACAATAACCATTTCAAATGAAATGATTATCAGCTAGATATTTTTTAAAAAGCAAGAAAATAGCCCATTTCAAAATTAAGCACACATAAAAACTTAAGATAATGAAGAAAAAACATATACATATATGTATATATTTGTATGCCAGAGTGCATGTGTGTGTGTGTATGAGAGAGACAGAGGAGTAAATGAAAACATTTGTCAATGAATTTGAGCTAATGATTAGAAATATTTTGAAATAGTCTCTTTTCCAAATTACAGAATTTTTTTTGAAATAATGAGAGGCAACACACACTGTAGTTTTGAAGTGTGAATTTTGAGGGGCACCTGTGTGGCTCAGTTGGTTAAGCATCTGACTTCAGCTCAGGTCATGATCTCATGGTTCGTGGGTTCAAGCCCTACATCAGGCTCTGTGTGGACATCTCAGAGCCTGGAGCCTGCTTCAGATTCTGGGCTTCCCTGTCTCTCTGCCTCACCCCCACTCGTTCTCTCTCTCTCTCTCTCTCTCTCTCTCTCTCTCTCAAAAATAAATAAACACAAAAATTAAAGTGTGAATTTTGAAATCAAACATTTTGAGCATCTCAGCTCTTATAAATCTGGGCAAGTTACATTTCCCAGTTAACCCATCTGTAAAAAATGGATATATTTTAGTAACTGGGTGAAGATTTCTGGTAATGTAAAACACCTAGTTCATTGGCACCTGTAAATGATAACTAATTTGGCTTGAATGCCTTCAGACCTCAAAGTTTGTGCATATAAAGGAGGATGTGAAAGAAATATTTAGGAAAGGAAACTAGATTTTTACAAAGGTTGCTATGGACTATCTATTGAATAGCATGTATTCCCAAGCATGAAAACAAAGGATGGAGCTTGTTTAAAATGACTTTTTAGCCGTTCATCTCTTTTCCCTGAACTCTGAGCCTCTCTGAGCCTACACCACATAGGCCATGCTTTTCCAGGATAACACAACCAGATGTTAAAAATGCGCTCTGGTACATAATCACCATGAATAAGAGGAAGTTCTTTTCTACTTCTGATTTTGCAGGGGAAATCTTGTCAAAATGAAGCAGGGAAGTAGGAGGAAAACTCCACTGTCTAATCCACCATTTCTTTGTACATTTCAATCCATGCAATTAAAAAACACTTGAAACCATTTAATTGGGTCTGTAGTAGAAGCATGAAATAGTCTCTACCTCTTTCTGGGGTTCCAATAAGTTATCATCTGTTTGCCATTGAATGGAGTCTCAGGGATTTGGGGCTTCTGAAGTAGATATATCATGCTGAGTTGCATTTGAATGCTAGAAACAGTACCTTCTGATTTCCCTAAACTGTCCAACAGTATAACAAAGTCATTGAAAATATCTTTAAAGATAGTCACTACTCACTCATTTCAGGGCAAATGTATGAAGGAGTATAAAGTATAAAGATGCTACTCATTTATTTATTAAAATAATTATTTCTTGAAATTATTTTTCAAGACAATCAAAATGTTTGGCTGTTATTCATAAAGTCATTTTTTTATTGTAGTCTGACTCTTTGTAGAACACCTCAAAATTAAAGTATTTGATAAGTTTTTCCCAGTCCTAGAAAGAGTGTTAGTGTAGAAAAGCTTATGTGATTTAGTTTTCATGGCATTTGCCAAATTAAGTGAATCTAAATGTAAAAGTCAGTTAATATTAACTATTCTAAGAAGCAAGTTGAACAAATCTGAGTTTAGACCTCCTCTTAATTATTTCACAGTTTATCCCTTGGCTGTGTTCAACTAGAAACCCAGTAAGCTTTGGCAGCACAAAAAGTAAATCCCCTGCCCTTGACTCAAAACTTCTTAAACTATGCTAACAATACAGTCGGGGTTTGTGGACAGTCTTCCCGGAAATTTAAAGTTTATCTTGTAGGCTGGGATTAACAACATGGCACCTGCACTTAACTTTCTGAAGGTTCATAGTCATTTTCTGTCTCTAGTGAATGGAAGGTGCTTTCACTTTGCAAAGCAACAGCCTGAAAAATGCTGGTAATCCAAGTTCACCGTGTAGTTTAACTTTCAAAGGGTGTAAGAGCTTTTGATGACAATTTTATTTAACTTCATTTTCCCTAAGAAGTATGTTTGTTTTAAAAATCTGAGCTGGGTCTTCTGATTTCTCTATCTATCTATCTATCTATCTGACACCATAGTCTGCGTTTGCATGAGTCCAGTAAAAATCCTCTATTTTGAAATTGGAACTAATTGAAATTCCTCTGGATTTTTGCCTTTAACTAAGACAGATCTGAGGTCTGGCTGGATGGCAGAATATACTGGAAGTGTTGAGCTAAAACTGACAAAAATATCTTGCTGTAACTGTTACACACCTGACCACCTCACTTCTGGTTTCTTTTTTTCTCAATGATACAATTTTCTGACTTTGTGTAAACATATTACTCACAATAAAGTGCAAAGACATAAATCATGAGTACAAAATGAGGCAGGAGAGGCCAGGAGTACATTAATCACTTGTGGGGCACTGTGATCTAGCAAAAAGTGCTTGAGGATTGATTATATCTTGGCTCTGTTGTGTATCAGCCCAAGGCTGTAGGCCAGAGACTTGAATGCTTCTCTGGTCTCTTCTGCCAACCTGTGGATAAGAATACCAAACTCCCTGAGATTAAATGTGATTATAACAACGTTAGCTGTGAAGTATTAAGATGTTATTGTTTGACTAGGCATTGTTTTAAATCTTTTTTTAATGTTTCTTTATTTTTGAAAGAGAGGGACAGAGTTGTGAACCAAGAGCCAGAGCAGAGAAAGCCAGAGACACAGAATCTGAAGCATGCTCTGTGCTGTCAGCCCAGAGCCCAATGAATGCAGGGGCTCGAACTCACAACCCTGAGATCATGAGTCAGATGCTTAACTGACTGAGCCACCGGGCGCCCTGGCACTGTTTTAAACCTTTACACCAATTAAATTTCACAACATCCATGTGAGGTGGGTACTATTATTACCCTCAATCTATAGATAGGGCATTTGAGGCACACAGACCTTAAGACACCACACCAGTGCCTCTCCACAAATAAGGAACATACTGGAAACTCCACTTCTGGAGGAGTTTCCTTATCTCACCAGGTTTCACCCAGAAAACCAGAAATGATAAGATAGAAGCCCAGGCCAGGCCCACTGCCTCCACCACGGTTCATCACGTGATGATAAGAACACTTTTGAATGAAAGTGTCCATACTGTTTCCAGTTTCTGGTTCTGAGTCATATTGGACTGTGCCCCAAACCCAAGCCCAAACTGACACCCGAAACACAGAAACTTCTTCAAAGAAATTATACATGGTTTTAAAGAAGCAAAAATTGTGAAATTTTGTGAAAAAGCACAAAAACTACAAAAATGTATTGTTTAAAGGAGTAAAAGTGGTGAAAAGGTACAAAAATTCCAAAAATGCATTGTTTCTTGCATGTGAAAGATGCAGTACAATAGTTAAACATCGTAAATGTAGAAGCTTTCTGTCAGCATTGAAGGTCAACACTGCCGGTCCTGCAAGGAAACTCAGCCTGAACGCATCAGAGAAGAGACTGCAAGTTCTTCAAACCTAAATCATGATATGCCTGGTTCCAAAGGTAAGAACTCAGCACTAACGTTCAGAATGCCTATAACTGGATACAACACCCACTTCAAAGAATGTGAGAAAAACAAACAAATGCTTCCCTTAACTAAAAATGTAGCTTAGAGTGAATCTCAAAAGAATCCAAAGGTATGTTTCAGACACATTTGATCTTCTCTGTAAAGGATAGGCTATGAAAATAAGAAACGTGTAATGTAATTTCTAAAACTAAAGCTAGGGAAAACAGTTTTTAGGGGCGCCTGGGTGGCTCAGTCGGTTGAGTGTCCGACTTCGGCTCAGGTCATGATCTCACAGCTCATGAGTTCGAGCCCCACATCAGGCTCTGTGCTGACAGCTCAAAGCCTGGAGCCTGCTTCAGATTCTGTGTCTCCCTCTTTCCCTGCCCCACCCCCACTCGTGCTCTGTCTCTGTCTCTGAAAAATAATCATTAAAAAAAAAAGAAAAACAGTTTTTTAAAAAACTTCTCTTTATTCTTTCAACACATGGAAACTTGATCTAAAAGCAAACTTCCCTTGGCACCTTTCAGTGTTTACAGAGAACAAATAACTAAAAACTGCCTACCTCACAGGGTGCTTGTGAGGATCAAAACTATATGAGATCATTGTAAGCAGTAAAGATATATGTGAACATTGAAAAACAAAACCAAAAACTTAGGCAGTCTATAGCGTCTCACTCCTGGCCATGGCTAAGGTTGCCTCTCAAAAATGTACATAAATGCACCTGCACCAAAATCAACATGAAATGCTTGTTTTCTTTCTTGTCTTACTCCAGAATGCTTATGTTTGTTGCCATAATTAGTGCTGGGACCTTGGAGAATTGATGGAGGGTCACTGTGGTTCCCGCTGTGCTGAATGCAGCTCAATTCTCACTCACTCACCTTTCTATCTAAGGGGTCTCTCTGTGGCCCTGGTATAAAGAGTCATGCAAGAAAGGAATTTGATCAACTACTTCCCATTAAATTGCTAAATGAGACCACTTTTAGGAAAATTTACATTTTAAGATGACAGAGGAATAGGAAAATGGTAGACCTAAGGGAAATAATTATGAATGCAATTTCAATGTCCCCTTGAATTCTTTGGGAGGAAATGAAGAGCTTCTAAACACAAGCCTCTTAACTAATCATCCATCCACCAGAGGAGAGCCACGAGATAGCTGGGTAAGGTATGTGAGTGGACCATCTCATCAACTGTGTGGTCATTGGGTCTTCAGGCCATTGTATTTACTTTCTCAACTGAAGAAACAATTTGGTCCTATATGGAAAATGAAGTAAAACACAGGCACAGACCTATATAATTTTTTCAATGACATGTTGTTTTTCTCCTCCGTAATACAAATTTCTCAAGTCACAAGTAGTAGGAGACACTTCCTTCTCTGAAACCTTGACAGTTTTGAAGGCTATGATCCTTTTTATGAAGACCAGAAGCCTGAGAACTTATGTTATGGGTTAGAGTTGTAGCATTTCTGGGATTACTTCTATCACTGAGATAGGTACAGAGGATATGTGATTAAAGACACCATACCCCCCTCTGATGATGATTTTAAAGGCTAAGCTATGAACCATCATGAAACTTTATTTTTGTTTTAGTGTCTTCTTATTTTTTTTCCCCAGCCAAACATCTTTTTTTCCTCAGGTCCTATTATTTTATTTTAAAAGTTTTTAACAGCTTTATTGAGGTATAATTGATATACAATGAACTGTACACATTTCATGGGTACAGTTTGAACTTCTGTAAATACCGATGATACCATCACCACAATCAGGGGGCAAACCTCCCAACACTCTCAAAGTTTCCTTGTCTTCTTTTATTTTTGTTTTTGTTTTGATAAGGACACTTAGCATGTGTTCTTGAATAAACTATTAACCCTCATAGCTTAACTTTGTCACTTTCTACTGTGCTCAGTATACCCTCCGTGTAGTGTGGCTTTCACACATGCTGTGCCCAGCTGCCACCAGGACCCTTTTGCTGGCAAAGCTGTGCACGTTTTCCAACCTTAAATTGCCATAGTTAAATCCCACTTAGGATTTAACCTACATACTTTGACAGCATTTGGTGCTGATGCTTTCTCTGAGGCGTCTTCCGATATGGCTCTTACGGAGGTTTGACAACCATCATTTTCATGTCTATTTTTAAAGCCCCCTGTCCTGTCCTGACACTTAGTATGTCCCATAAATCTGCCTTAGCATAATTTTCTCCTCACTTTTCTTGATCATATGTGGAGGTATGGAATACTTTTTATTTGTTCCTAAAGTTTTAATTACTACTAATATCAGTTTTCAATTGATTTGAGGTTTATGGATCCCTTTAAAAATCTGATGAAAGTTAGCTTTTCCTCCAACAAAAAAGCAAATTGACACTCAATTTTGAACTCAAAATCGGAAGACTCAGAGAGTTTTTGAAATCCAAAACCACAAAAATAAAAGCTCTTGATCTATATCCCTTCCTCTATCAGTGGACACTTAAGTCGCTTCCAGAACTTGGTTGTTGTAAATAAACATAAGGGTATTATGCTAAGTGAAACAAGTCAGGCAATACCATATGATTTCACTTATATGTGGAACCTGAAAAACAAATGAACAAAAATAAATGAACAAAAAACTGAAACCAAATTATAAATACCGAGAACCAACTGGTGGTTGTTAAGGGTGGGGAGGGGGTGCAAAATAGGTGAAGGGGATTAAGAAAAAGCTCTAGTAATAAAATAAAGAAGTCACGAGGATGAAAAGTACAGCTTAGGGAATATAGTCAATAATATCATAATAATGTTGTATGGTGACTTAGGGTAACTACACTTAGGGTGAACATTGCATAATGTATAGCATTATCAAATCACTGTGTTGTGCATCTGAAACTAATATAGCGTATATCAATTGTACCTCAATAAAAATGAGTAAATAAATAGAAATGAATGAATCACTCAATCAATCATCAATGGTGTATTCTTCAACTTTTTTATAAGCTGCTTTAAGACTTACAAAACAACTCAAAGGAAAAGTAATAAATAAACAAAACCCCTTGATCTATACATTGATGATAAAAAATATATGTTTATAGCTAGGTTCAGATCTCTTTTCTGAGGTTTAATATAGTCATTTATAGCTAAATTCCCCTATAAGCACTGCTTTAGCTATATATCCCACAAATGTTGATAAATTGTGTACTCATTTTCCATTCATCTCAAAATATATTCTAACATTTTAAAGTTTTCACTGGCATCTCCTCTTTGACTCATTGGTTATTAGGAAGGTATTATTTCTTTTCCACATATTTGTGAATTTCTCAGATTTATTTCTTCTTGATTTCTAATTAAACTGCATTACACTTAGTGAAAAACATACTTTATGTGACTTCAGTATCTTTAGAATTATTGGAGCTTGCTTTATGGTCTAACAGATGTTCTCTACTGGGAGAATGTCTCACTTGCACTAGTTTGAGAAAAATCTGTAATCTTCTGTTGTTGGGTGGAGTTTTTTACAGATGTCCGTCAGGTCTAGTGAGTTTATAGTTTGTTCACGTCTTGCATTTTCTTTTGATCTTTTTCCTAATTGTGTTACCCATTACTGAAATTGATCTTAGCATCTCCAACTATTTTGCTTTCCAGTTCTGTAAGTTTTTAATTCATGTATATATTCATAAATACTCACATTTATGTCTTCCTAATGGATTGGTATTTTATCATTATGAAATATCCTTTTTAATCTCTAGCTATACTTTGTGTCTCAATGTTTATATTACCTGATATTAGTACAGCCACTTTAGCTTTATTTTGGTTACTGTTCGCATAGTACATATTTTTCTAGCCTTTTACTTTCAATCTATTTGTGTCTTTGAATCTAAAGTGTGTCTCTTGTAGACAGCATACTGTTGGATTTTTTTTTGTTTAAATCTGTCAGTGTCTGCCTTGGATTGCAGTTTTTAATCCCTTTACATTAATATAATTACTAATAAAGCATTATTTATGTCTGCCATTTTGCTATTTGTTTTCTACATGTCTATATCATTCCTGAGCTTTAAATCTTATATTTTGTGACCCATGTGTCAGATTCACTTATAGATCCCATAGAAAACATAAACATATCCAGAACTGAATGGATGTTGACTTCCATTAGATTCTTTCTTCTATGGTTTCTATCTCAAGGAAGGCTAACATTACCCATTGAGTTATATGAAAACCTAATTGCCATTGGCTATATTTCCATCTTCACTCACCTCATCCAATGATTCACAAATACCTAGAAATACTACCTCCTCAATGACTGTCTTGAATTCATGTATTTTATTGATCAGTTCGGGCTTCCATAGAAGCTAAGTGGTGTTCCTGCCTCCTGTCTTCTCTCTCTACAGTCCAGTCTCAGTTCTGTAGCTAGATTGACATTTCTAAAAAGCAAATATGATCATGTCAGCTTACAAACCTTATTGGTTCCCCACTGCTCTGACCTTTACTGTCCCTAGCATGCTTTTCAAGACTCTGTCTGACTTAGTCCTCTTTTACTTCACAGTTGCCATCGCTCACACCCTAAACACCTGGTCTTGACAGGCCAAACTTATTTCCATCAGTTGAACATAGCCTGCTCTCACCTATGGCTTTCTGTTAGAAACACATTTCTTTCCATTTTCTTCTTTATCTAGCTAGTTCCTACCAATGTTTAAGGTCTCTCCGTAATACAATGTACTGAAAAAAAGAAAATTTCCCTGGTGCCACTATTTGAATTACTCTTCTAATATTTATTTCAATAGAATCCTGTACTGTTGTCATCATATCACTAACATCAATATTTTTAAATTCTATTTCTTCTAGTCCCCAAATAATCTCAAGTTCCATGAAGGCAGGGACTTCTGAAATTTTGAGGGTTTAAGTTTTTATTTAAATTCCAATTAGTTAACATACAGTGTAATATTAGTTTGAGGTGTACAATATAGTGATTCAACACTTTTATCCATCACTGTATGCTCATCACAAGTGCCTCCTTAATCCTCACTACCTATTTAACCCATCCCCCCTGCCCATCTCCCCCACCCCAAACCATCAGTTTGTTCTCTATAGTTGAGAATCTGTTTCTTGGTTTGCCTCTCTCTCTATTTACCCCCTTTGCTAATTTGTTTTGTTCGTTAAATTCTACATATGAGTGAAATCATATGGTATTTGTCTTTCTCTGACTGACTGATTTTGATTAGCATAATAGTCTCTAGCTCCATCCATGTCTTTGCAAAAGGCAAAATTTTTATTCTTTTTTATGGCTGAGTAATATTCCATTGTATATATGTATACCACATCTTCTTTAGTGGGTTGTTTCCATACTGTGGCTACTGTAGATTAAGCTGCTATAAACATCAGGGTGCACGTATCCCTTTGAATTAGTATTTTGGTAGTCTTTGGGTGAATACATAATAATGCAATTACCAGATCATAAGGTAATTCTATATTTTTAACTTTGTGAAGAACCTCCGTACTGTTTTCCAGAGTGGCTCTGCCAGTTTGCATTTCTCTCAACAGTGCGAGAGTGTTCCCCTTTCTCCACATCCCACCAACACTTGTTGTTTCTTGTGTTGTGGATTTTAGCCTTTCTGACAGGTGTGAGGTGATATCTCATTATAGTTTTGACTCACATTTCCCTGATGATGAGTGATGTTGAGCATCTTTTCATGTGTCTGTTAGTCATCTGGATGTCTCCTTTGGAAAAATGTCTGTTCATGTCTTCTACCCATTTTTAATTGGATTATTCATTTGGGGGGCGTTAAGTTTTATAAGTTCTTTATCTATTTTGGATACTAGCCCTTTATGTATAGGTATATGTAATTTGCAAGTATCTTCTCCTATTCTGTAGGTTGCCTTTTAGTTTTATTGACTGTTTCCTTTGCTGTGCAGAGGAGTTTTATTTTGAGGAAGTCCCAGTAGTTCATTTTTGCTTTTGCTTCCCTTACTTCAGGAGACTTATCTAGAAAGAAGTTACTATGGCCAATGTCAGGGAAGTTACTGCTTGTGTTCTCCAGGATTTATATGGTTTCAGGTCTCACATGAGGTCTTTAATCCATTTTGTGTTTATTTTTGTGTATGGTGTAAGAAACAGGTCCAGTTTCATTCTTTTGTGTGTTGCTGTCCTGTTTTCCCAACATGATTTGTTGAAGAGACTCTTTTTCCCACTGGATATTCTTCCCTGATTTGTCAAAGATTAATTGGCCATATAGTTGTGGGTTCGTTTCTGGATTTTCTATTCTGTTCTATTCATCTATGTGCCTATTTTTGTGCCAGTACTATAGTGTTTTGACCACTACAGCTTTGTAATATAACTTGGAGTCCAGAACTGTGATGCCTCCAGCTTTGCTTTTCTTCTTCAAGGTTGCTTTGACTATTCAAGGTCTCTTGTGGTTCCATACAAATTTTATGATTATATGTTCTAACTCTGTGAAAAATGCTCTTGGTATTTTGATAGGGATTGCTTTAATTATGTGGGTTCTCTTGGGTAGCACAAACATTTTAACAATATTTATTACTCCAATCCATGAACATGGATTTACATTTCTTTGTGTCATCTTCAATTTCTTACATCAATGCTTTACAGTTTTCAGAATACAGGACTTTCACCTCTTCGGTTATGTTTATTTCTGGGTATCTTATTGTTTTTGGTGCAATTGTAAATGAGATAGACCCCTTACTTTCTCTTTCTGCTTCATTATTGATGCATAGAAATGCAACAGATTTCTGTACATTGATATTGTATCCTGAGAATTTACTGAATTTGTTTATCAGTTCTAACAGTTTTTTTTGGTGGAGTCTTTTGGGTTTTCTATATAGCATATCATGTCATCTGCAAATATTAAAACTTTTGCTCTTCCCTGCTGCTTTGGATGCCTTTTATTTGCTTTTGTTGTCTGATTGCTGTGGCTAGGGCTTCCAGTATTATGTTAAATAAAAGTGGTGAGACATCTCTGTCTTGTTCCTGACCTTAGGGGAAAATCTTTCAGTTTTTCCCCATTAAGGATAATATTAGCTGTGAGTTTTTTCTAGATGGTCTTTATTATGTTGAGGTATGTTTCTTTTAAACCTACTTTTTTGGGGTTTCTCTCATGAATGGATGTTTGTTGAAAGCTTTTCCTGCATCTATTAAAATGATCATATGGTTCTTATCCTTTCTTTTATTGATGTGGTTTATCACATTGTTTGATTTGCAAATATTGAACCACACTTGCAACCCAGCAATAAATCCCATGTGATCATGGGGAATGGTTTTTTTTTAATGTATTCTTGGATTTGGGTTGCTAGTATTTTACTGAGAATTTTTGCATCCATATTCATCAGGGATATCAGCCTGTAGTGTTTTTGTTTTTTGTTTTTTTTGTTTTGTTTTGTTGTTGTTTTTCAGTGGAGTCTTTATCTGCTTTTGGTATCAGGATAATACTGGCCTCATAGAATGAATTTTGAAATTTTCTTTCCTTTTCAATTTTTTGGGATAGTTTGAGAAGAATAGGTATTAGCTCTTCTTAAACGTTTGATAGAATTCACCTGTGAAGCCATCTGGCTCTGGAGTTTTGTTTGTTGGAGTTTTTTAATTACTGATTCGATTTCTTTCCCAGTTATCAGTCTGTTCAAGTTTTCTATTTCTTCCTGTTTCAGTTTTAGTAATTTATTTATTTTTTAATGTTTATTTTTGAGAGAGAGAGAGAGCACAAGCAGGGGAGGGGCAGAGATAAAGGGGGGCAGAGGATCTGAAGAGGGCTCTGTGCTGACAGTAGAGAGCCCCAAGCAGGGTTCAAATTCACGAACCGTGAGATCATGACCTGAGCCAAAGTCTGACGCTTAACCGACTGGGCCACCCAGGTGCCCCTGTATCATTTCTAAATATAATTACAGTATTCCAAAAAATCACGTCAGACACCTAGAGCACCATAAAAGGCACTAGGGGAAACTTCACAGAGATCATTTTTGTATGAGGTACATATCACAATACATATATCCTGTAATTGTTGTTCTAGTGTTATAAAATTACAATATACATATAGCAGTATAAAGTTTCCAATGTACAGTGTGATATAAAGCCTATCAGGCACCTTTCCTGGGAGGTGGGAGACCATTATTCATATCTAATATGGATCATTCTCCTTAAATGTATTATACTGCACTTGTCCACGGTGAAATACATGTAACCCTCAGAAACAAAGCCTCCACAGACCTGACCTCACATGTTCACTTTTGGATATATTTTAAATTATTTGTAGTTAGAATATGAAGAATAAAATTTCAGTCCTCTAAATCAATCTTTCTGAAAGTGTTTTCTGAGGACTACCTGAAAAATCACTTGGGAGATTTGTTTAAAATTCATGCTAATAGAAAAAAATTAAATTTATGGGCCATGTATAAAAACTATAGCAGCATGGGCTACCAGTGATCATTGTTCTGTAATATTAACTGAGAGGATAAACTTTTGACAGTATATGTCTAATATGAAACTACTCCTTAAATATAGCTCTGTGAGATGTAGTAGGCTTTATCTTTGAAATAATTTCACCTATAATAATGTACTACAATTATTTTTCATTAATTTCCTATATGTCACCTTTTTTGAAACAACATAACAAAATGCACTGTGACGTAAAAAAGTTAAAAACGAAAGAATATAGACATACTTTGTTTCAGCAAATACTTAATATTTGGCCAAAATAATCATTTGAGGCACATCATTGTCTTCTGAGCTTTGTTTATTAGAAGCGTATATTTTTCATTTAGAATATAATTTGTGAAATTCAGTTAAGCAACATAACATGTAAAAGTGCATTGTCACCTATAAATTGAAGTTAAAAGCTTTTTTGTCTTATTTTCCGGAGAAAAACACATCATACTAATTTGTTTATTTATTTGTAATTTTATTATTATTTTTTAAATTACATTATAGTTGACATTCAGATTTATATTCATTTCAGGTATACAATATAGTGAATCAACAATACTAATTTGGTTTAATAAAAATAAATAGCATATTTAACATATTGTATATTTTATGTAGTACCTCTATTAGTGATATATGTGAATATGTTTACATACAGGCATGTTATAGCATTAAATGATGCAAACCAATTTTTAAATGGTATAATGATGTACATTTATAGTTCTGTCTGTTTAGTTTTCAAGGTTTTAGACTTTTTTTTTTTTAGCTCCCTGAATTTGAAATTTTACTGTTTCTGCTATAGCTTAGAAGGATATAAAATACCTTGGGGAGAAACTGCAAAAGAAAATATTACTCCCTGTAAAATGTGAATACCTGTGTGGCCTCTCAGGTATAGGAAATACATTTATTGTGGGTTAGTCTTTTCCCAAAGGGAGGTGGACTATGGAAATAACTGGCAGTAACAATGGATGGTTATTTAATTGTTTTACGGTAGTTCTGAAAAGTGGCTGCCTTCTCCTTTTAAAAACGGAGGACACACTATAAAAAGGCTAGTTCCCTTGGCAAAGGTCCTCTCATTTCATTTACTCCTTTCCTCTGTTGAATACTTAAAATAAATAAAATAGCAAGTCTGGGAATAGACTTTCTATATGTCTGCTTCCTCTTTTGGAACAATGCAGAGACTAGATTTTCCATAGTGTAAGAGCTAGGACATTCAAGTCTGTCAGGAAGACTATGACTTTCTTATTGTTGCAGAAAATTACAATAATAAAAGGTATTTATCAAATACTCACAATGTGTCACACCCTGTTTCCTGTACATTACATGTAGAAGGCTGCTTAATTTTCATAATGAACCTGAAGGACAGGTTCCTATTATTAACCTCAAATGAGGAAAATAAGACTCAGAGAGATTGTATCGCTGACATCAAGCCTTTAAGCTAATAAATCATAGTTCAAGTACTCCACTTACATTTGTCTGACTCTAATACCTGTTATGTAAAATTATTACCAAAAATCTTCTTTCAAAACTTTGCAGCATTAAATTCTACATCAGTGATTTTATGTCTGTCAAGGTAGAATCGTGGCTCTTAGATAATTCCCGATATTTTGAAGGTTACAATATATTCTAAATATACCAGACTGAAAATAGATTATCCAGCTGTTGTGTAAAGAGTTGTGGTCTGTGGAACTGAGTAATTTAGATTCTAACCCTGTCACAACCTTGTGTGTGTGTGTGTGTGTGTGTGTGTGTATGCTTGAAAAGTGCAAAGGAGGAGTTTATGAACCTTAATATTCTCTTTAGAAGCATCTTAGAATTTTAGATTATACAATATAAAGCAGAATCTTGCTGAAAACATTACCTCTTTTTATATGGCTTTTTCAATTTTGTTATTACTTTACTGAATTTTAACTATTTCACATGTATATTGATTTATACTACTTATTCTTTGGAATACCTAGATGCCTGGGTACCAGCTTAGCCATCATTCTCTATGCAAATGAAGTTATATCACTTGACAGAACTTTTCTCCTTTGATCAAACCTCAGTCAAGTTCCTCTTTGTTCTCTGCTCCACTAAGCCCAACCTCAGGCTTCAGTCTCAGTCCTTGTAAAGTCAGCAAAAATCCTATTAAGTCAGTTTAGGGAGAATCCCTATCCTCCAATATGTGGCCACCCTGGATATCTGACCAAACTTCTGATTCCTCACTAACCCCAGGTGATGTCTGATCATAGGCATTCCTTCAGTAAGCATCCTGTTAGGTCAGTTGAGCAAGAATTAGCCTACGCTCTTCATAATTTTCCATCCACTCCCCTCCCCCGCAACTCTGCTCCTTGTCTAACAATCCCCACTTTTTCTTGTTGTATTTGGAGTTGAGGCCAATCTTTCTCCCTTAGTGGAAAACTCTATTGTAGTAATATTTTGGAGTGAAGTCTTCCTCCCTATCTTTAACAAGAGTCGGATTGTTTTTTCTTTAACAACATCACATTAGCTTTATCACAAACTGATTAAAGAGAAATCAATATAGTCCATGAAAATCCTCTCAGGATTCAGGTAAGTCACTAATTAATCCTTTATCACTCTAAATTTTATTAGCAACCTGATTCATAAGATGGATTGGACAGCAAAACATAATTTTATTATGAGACTAAGTGAGAATTGGATGGGAAAACTATGTCTTCCAATTGAAATAACAACAACAAAGAACTTTCTTTTATTAGCAAGCTAATTGATAAAATGGTCTCTTGAAAATCTGTAACAGGCGAAGAATGGCATTAATTACTTGAAAAAGAAAACCTCTTTTAAGTTAATCAAATGTAATATATAGATAAGAAAATCAAAGCTAGTGGGAGGCGTGTAATAAAATCTTTTGTGAGCTGAACAAGTCTGCCTCTTACACAGTGTAATCAGTCTCTAAGGGAGAAGACGGCAAGTTTGTTTGGGAAAAGGACATTAAACTAAGAAACTGTCACCTTTACTTTGTTTTCTTTTTGAGATTCAGTGAGCTTCTCATTGAAGTCATGCCTAGGGTTTACCAAAATCTCTAATTCCACTTTACATCTCTAGCCAGACATTGCCCAGGTAGAAAACAAGTGTCAGACTATGTAGATCTAGTCTTCATTAGTAACACCACGTAGCTGTTTCTGATATATCACCAATAGTAGAGTGATAGGACACTAATGTTTGGAGACATACAGGCCTAACTTGTTTGGGTTAAGTAAACCCCAAAGATGTGGTAGCAGATTTTTAAGGAATGGAGACAATTGGTCTATATCTCTATCTTGATTTATATCCAAAATGTGTACACAATATATTTCAGAAAGGGTTCAAGTGATTGATTAGAAAAATAAAATTAAAGTATTATCATTTGATGGTGAGATTACAAGTAATACTTTTGTTTCATTTTAATTTCTATTTTCTACAGACAAGGAATATGGCTTTTGTTTTTCATATATGATTGGCCAAGCAAAAGAACAAAGATGATAAAAGATTTGCACAATAACATTTAGCTAGCTTGATCAAATAGGTAGCACACCCAATGTTTGTACCATAGACATTCTTTTTAATCACTCATGGGTCACTTTAGAAACCTGACAAAAGATGGTCTATAAACAAATTTTGCCAAATGTCAATTGATTTCTGTCTTTAACAGCCAGTGAAATTGGATTAAATTCTGTAATAAAAAGATAATAACATACCTGTAGATAATACACAAATTTAAATAGTCATAATAAAAGTAGAAAATATTTAGAACTAGATAATATATACATTTAAATGTAAAACACATTTAAATATATAACACTAAATATAAAAACTCATGGTATACAGCTAAAACAGTACTGAGAGAGAAGTTTATGGCATCACCTGCATATTATCAAAGAAGAGATGCTAATAATTAATGAACTAAGCATACAATTTAAGAAATGTGAAAATATGGGGTGCCTGGGTGGCTCAGTGGGTTAAGCCTCCGACTTCGGCTCAGGTCACGATCTGTTGGTCCGTGGGTTCGAGCCCCGCGTCGGGCTCTGGGTTGATGGCTCAGAGCCTGGAGCCTGCTTCGGATTCTGTGTCTCCCTCTCATTCTGCCCCTCCCCCGTTCATGCTCTGTCTCTCTCTGTCCCAAAAATAAATAAACGTTAAAAAAAAAATTAAAAAAAAATAAAAAAAGAAATGTGAAAATGTAAAATGGAACATAACAAATATAACAAAGGTCAATTCATAAGGACATAAAAATGGTTCCGTGAATAGATTAACATATTAACAAATGTTTGTTGAAACCACAACTAATTAATATTATAAAAAAAGAAATAATTACATATATGAGATCGTTATAATCAATCAACATCACCATGGACATTAACTAATAAATATGAAATTTTGATGAAATATATACATTTTAATTTGTAGAACTGATGACTTAAGAATAAGATCTCTTGACACTTGTGAGGTATGTCAAACATTTGAGGAATAAAATACAGTCTTTTTTGAATATTTATTTTTGAGAGAGAGAGAGAGAAAGACAGGGTGCAAGCAGGGGAGGGGCAGGGAGAGAGGGAGACCCAGAATCTGAAACAGGCTCCAGGCTCTGAGTTGTCAGCACAGAGCCCAATGCGGGGCTCAAACTCATGGACCTCAAGATCATGACCTGAGCCAAAGTCAGATGCTTAATTGACTGAGCCACCCAGGTTCCACAGGAATAATATATAGTCCTTACCCACTAAGTAAAGTATAAAAGATTGGAAAGAAGAATCAATCTTTCTTTAAGTATGATATAATTGTGTAGAAAGTCTAAAGGAATCTATAGGCAAGTTACAAAAGTAATAATATTTAGAACAACTAGTGAAAATAAATCATTATAAAATGTATTTTTGTAAAGCAACAATGTAAATTTCCATTAATGACATTAAAAATATAGTGCATATTTTAAAATATGATATGTAATACTTATAAAAAAACATTAGATTTTTGGGGTGCCTAGGGGCTCAAATGGTTAAGCATCCAACTTCAGCTCAGGTCATGATCTCACAGTTCCTAAGTTAGGGCCCCACCTTGGGCTCTGTGCGGACAGCTCAGAGCCTGGAGCCTGTTTTGGATTCTGTCTCTCAACCTCTTTCTGCCCTCTCCCACTCACATCTGTCTCTCTGTCTCTCTCTTTCAAAAATAAATATTTAAAAAATTTTTTAAAAAGCTTGTTTTGTAGAAGTTAGTAAGAAGACCTGTTCTAAATGAATCAGAAGATATACCTGGTTCATGGTTTAAAAGATCAAATGAATAAATTTCAAATTTCCTGAAGTGTTTCTCTATATAACAGAATCAAAATTCAGTAAATTTTCCCTATAACTTCATAAGCTGAATACTCAAAGTATATAAAAATGTAAGTATCCAGGAATAGTCACAATCCTCTTGGAGAGTAAGAACAAGGTGAGAGAGGTTGCTTATCACCTATCAATGTATTATAAAGCAGTGATACTTATGACAATACAGTAATGAAAATTTAATAGAAGAATAATGCAAAAAGAATAAAAAGCCAAGAAATTAATTAATATGGACATTTAATTTAAGACTGATATGGTTTTTGTGGATCTATAGACAAATGGTGGACTTTTTAGCAAATGATCATGGGGTAATTAGTGAGGCAGATGATGAAAGAAAGGAAAGAAGGACAATAGAGGGAGAGAAGGTGGGAGATGATGAGGGAGAGGGAGAATGAAGCTGTGAGCAAGAAAGGAGAAAAAGGGAGGAAGAGAGGAAAGGAGAAAGAGAGGGGGAGAGCGAGAGGAAAAAGGAAATTCAATTCCTGCTTCATGCTACACATAGAAATTAATTGTAAGAAGACTAAAGGCATAAAGGTGAAAGTATCTTTTGATCTTGAAGTAGGGAATGTTTTTAAGCATAATGCGAATAAAGCACAAACCATGAAGTAAAACATTAAGTTGACTGTGGTATATTAAGTGTATCTGTTTATCAAAGGGATATTAACATTTATGGTTGAAATGTCTAATATATGTGTAGTGAGAGAAAGAGAATGGAAGTGAAGGAGAAGAAAGATTATGGCAATATTTATAGATATAAAGGCCTTAAAACATGAAATACATGAGTTTGTGAAGTTCAGCAACTCTGAAGCCAAATAAATACGAATTAAACCACACATGGGCACATCATAGTCAAACTACTTTAATTCAAAAATAAATAGAAATATCTTTTTTTAATGTCTATTTATTTTTGAGAAGAGAGAGACAGAGCATGAGTGGGGAAGGGGAAGAGAGAGAGGGAGACACAGAATCTGAATCAGGCTCCAGGCTCTGAGCTGTCAGGACAGAGCCTGATGTGGGGCTTGAACTCATCAACCACAAGATCGTGACCTGAGCTGAAGTCTGATGGTCAAACGACTGAGCCACCCAGGCACTCCAATAAAGAGAAATATCTTGAAGACATTCACAGGAAAAAAGGAGCATCATCTTTAAAGAAATCATAGTATGATTGACAGCTGACTTCCAATAGATTAGATAACCCAGGAGCAATGAAATTATATCTCTAATGTGCTGAAAAAAATGTATATGTAGTCAAACTAGAAGTCTATATTCTTCAAAAATAACCATCAAAAATGAAGGTTAAATAATGACATCTTTCAGAAATTAATTATTGAGAGATTTTTACCATCAGATCTAAATTTCCAAGAAATGCTACACAATATTTCATGCTGAAGGAAAATGATCTCAGATAGAGAGACAGAACCACAGAAATGAATGAAAAGCACAAAAAAGGGTAAATATGTAAGACTTTGAAAGAATATTGGCTGTAAATGGAGTTGAAATGTTGCGCGTTTCTTACGTTCTTTGAGAATTAGTCAAAGTACTAATTTTAAGGTAAACTACACTAAGTCAAAGATGCATATTAAAAAGAGCAACCACTAAAATTATAATGTGAAAACAATGTAACTAAAAAGTAGAGGAGATAAAATGTACTTCTGGACAATGGAATATAGTGATAAAAAAGAATAAACAATGGCTACATGCAACAACATGAATAAATCTGACATACATAATATTAAGTGGAAAAAGTCAAGCAAAAGTCCTATGCTTTATATATAATATTATTTACAGTTGACCCCTAAACAATATGGCTTTGAACTGTACATGTCCACTTATATGTGGATTTTTTTTTGATCAGTACTGTACAATATTGACTACTGTAAATGTATGTTCTCTTCCTTACAATTTTCTTTTTTTTTTTTAATGTTTATTTACTTTTGAAAGAGAGAGAGCATGAGCCTGCACATGAGCAGGAGAGGGGCAGAGAGAAAGGGAGACAGAGGATCCCAAGAGGGCTCTGCACTGACAGCAGAGAGCCTGATAGGGGCTCGAACTCATGAACTCAGATGGGATCGAACTCAGATCATGACCTGAGCTAAAGTCAGATGCTCAACCGACTGAGCCACCCAGGAGCTCCCCCTTATGATTTTCTTAATAATGTTTTATTTTCTCTCGACTATTGTACATAGAGTATATAATACAGATAACTTAGAAATTATGTGTTAATCAGTTGTTTATGTTGTCCCTAAGGCTTCTGGTCAACAGGTGGCTATTAGTAATTAAGAATCAAAAGTTCTATTCACATTTTAATGGTGTGGAGGTCAGTGCCCCCAACCCCTGCATTGCTCAAGATCAACTGTATATGAAGTTCAAGAGCAGGCAAAAGTGATTTATGGTGTATTAGAAAAGTTCTGTAACTTCATCTGAGTGCTGGGCCATATCCATGCACCTGTGTGTATATAAAAAGTTATTGTAGTAGTAGCTTTAAAATATGCTCACACATTCTCTGAAACTTCTTCAAGAGTTACAGCCTCATTTACATATTGAACGTGGGCTAGACTTAGTGATTTGCTTCTAATGAAGAGAATAAAGTGGAGGTCACAGTGTGTGTCAATAAGGATGAAGTCAGAAAAGGCTTCCTCCTCACTTGTCCTCTCCCTGGGTCTCCCAGTCAGGGGGAGTCTAGATTCTATGTGGTAAGGACATTCAGGCAGCCTTGTGCCCTGGTCATAGGGTGAAGCAACACCCGGGAACTGAGCTCTTCATTTTCCAGCCATGTTAGTGTCTTCTTGGAAGTGGTCGCTCCAGCCTCAGTCAAGCCGTCAGGTAACTGCAGCCTGTGCAACATCCTGATTGCAGCCACAAGAGACCTGAGAGACCCAGAGTCATAAGCACCCAGCTGAGCTGCTCTGAGACCAGGACTCATAAGCACCCAGCTGAGCTGCTCTGACCTACACAAACTGAGATCATCAATGTGGCTCATTTCAAGCCATTAAGTTTGGAAGTAACTCTTTACACAGAATAAATAACTAATGCAGTCATTGTGCTGTGTACTTCATATTGTGCACTATTATACATCATGTATCTTATATCTTACATATCAGTAAATAGTAAAAATCAGCTGAAAACATAATTGGGAAACTGACAGAAGAGGCAAGGAAAATGGGGAATAAATACATGGAAAAACAGCCATCATTAGAAATTGTTTGAAAAACCATTCAAATATGTTATATACTATTTTGACCTGTAGTCTTGGCAAATCATTAGAAAGGATAATGATATTCAGTGTTGTTATGGGTTTAGAAAATGTTTATTTATAAAACTATTCTGTAAGAAGGTGCTTTGTATAAAACTTTAAATAAATATGTTCTTTAATAATTCCCCTTCCAGGGGCACCTGGGTAGCTGAGTCAGTTAAACTTCCAACTCTTGATTTCGGCTCACATCATGATCTCACGGTTTGTGAGTTTGAGCCCTGTATTGGGCTTTGCACTAACAGTGTAGAGCCTTCTTGGGATTCTCTCTCCCTCTCCTTCTCTCTGCTGCTCCCCTGCTTGCACTCTGTCTCGAAAATAAATAAATAAACTTAAAAAAATTCTACTTCTAGGAATGCAAATAATCTAAGGAAACAATTTTACAAAGATACATACAAAAGGAAACATCCTCATAGTGTTATTTATAATAGTAAAAACATAAAGCAATTTACATGTCTAAAAGTAACGTATGGGTAAAACAAATTGTGATTTTATCCATAATATTGAGTCTTACATAGCTATGTAAGGAAATGTAACTAACCGAGAAAAAAATGTATTTTTCTTAAGAATATCCCTATTCTTTTGTGTATCTTTCAGTTGATTTATAGGCAGAAAGATGGTAGGAGACTGAAGCCTGAAGGTGAAGTTACTGGTCAGCTTACTGGTGATGGAGGTGCTCGTGGAATAAAATCCTCTGGCCATCGAGTTAGTGTAATAGCCAATAATTCTGGAACTCTTTAGCTGATGGAAATGGCCAGTTCAAGCTGCTGAATTTAAAATTGCCTGTATGCCGTATCTTACGGAAAAAAGGAAATAAATACAATGAACAAGAAGACCTACAGGTTATATTATCAGATAAACCATTGTTCAAATCCTATTTTTACCATTTACTGCCTTTGTGACCTTGGTCAAATCCTTTAATCTCCCTGAGCCTGTTTCCTTCTTCTGTAAAAATAAACTAATACTAGATTCTCCTCAAGTTTGAGGAAGAAATAAAATTATGCTGTCATGATGTTAATAATGAACAGGCACCCAGCAGATGACTGACCATTACTGATTTCATTAATCTTCATCGTAGACAAATTTTAAACAACTATTAATAATTTTTCAAGTTCAAAGCCTAATGTTGTTTAATCAGTGTTATTGATCGAGGGTTCTATTTAGAGTTCTAATAATTGCTTACTGATAGCTGCTTAATAATAGTTATGGGAGTTTGCCTATTCTATTCAATTTTGAGTGTCTTAAGAGAGAATATGACAGAAACTTTGTGAGTATAAAGTCATTTTAGTTTTTCTGTGTATGTATATTAAAAAGGTATTTCAGGGGTGCCTGGGTGGCTCAGTCAGTTGAATGTCCAACTTCAGCTCGGGTCATGTTCTCATGGTTCGGTTGGTGAGTTTGAGCCCCAAGTCAGACTCTGTGCTGACAGTTCAGAGCCTCAAGCCTGCTTCAGATTCTGTCTCCCTCTCTCTCTGTCCCTCCTGCTCATGCGCTCTCTCTCTCTCTCAAAAATAACACTAAAAAAAAAAAAAAGAAAGAAAGAAGGCATTTCAGAGTTTGATATATTATTTGAAAAGCTTGTCATGGTTTTTCGGATACAAATTTATTGGTCATTTTTGAGTGATAAAACAATCATTTCATTTTCAAAGTGCGTTTCTGGTAACAAATGCGACAGCATAGTTTGTGCTTGAAGGGAATTCTACACATAATATGGCTTCTTCCCCCACCTGGCCCCCCACATTGTCCAGGATGTGGTCTTGCAAGTTACAACAATGCTCTTTAGAACTGAGTTTAGGCAAAGTGTGTCTCCATTTAATTGAAATGATATGGAATTATTTTCAGCTGGTCAAGCCATTTTCAATACACAAAACACCATTTCCAACTGCAAATAAGTAGTAAATGAGCACCTTGCAAATGTTCGTAAACACAATCAGCATTTCATTATGATATCAAGTATCACAAAGTAGGCAGGATCAAAAATAGACTCAGTAGGTAATTACAGCAGTGAGCATCAGCTTGTTAAGACCAAACTTATCTTTCCTGATTCCAATCTCCTTCCTGTTGCTTTTATCAAAAGAAAGTAAAAGATACCATCCTTTCCTTTCTTCCTTTTCCTTATAATTGGATTATCAGTCACAGGATGTTATCATGTAAAATGGAAAATGTTTGCTTATTTCCCTGTTCACATTCTTTACATGCCTTTTATATTTTGATAAGAAGCATAAGGGGCAGAAAATAATTCTAATTCATCAGGTGAATGTAATTCTATATAAAATTTTACTCATTTTATAAATTGAGCATTTCCTGTATTGATTTTGAAGTGCTTGTGTCTATTCTGCGTTTCTCAATTAGTTTTGGTGTTTTCTGTTTGGTTTTTATGAGGGTTGAGAGAAAGGGGAGTTTACATGCATTAGGATATTTAAAGATTCATATTCTTTCTATGATTCCGCTGGACTATAAGGAAGTGAGTCAGATTGTTGGTGTTGTCTTAATTTGGTTTATTTTTTTTTCCTATCTTCCTATGAATCCATATATTTGTTACCTGGTGACTTTTGTTGGACTAAGATTTTTCATTGATGATTTCTCTACTTGGGAGACAAATCTATATATGCCTCTGCCTAGGTTGATAATGAGAAACTTAGAAATTTTACCTGCTTACTTAGAAATTTACACAGACAGGGGGACCTTGATGGCTCAGTCAGTTAAGCATTTGACTTTTGGCTTCCACTCAGGTCATTATCTAGTGGGTCGTGAGTTTGAGCCACATGCTGACAGTGTGGAGCCTGCTTGGGATTCTCTCTCTCTCTCTCTCTCTCTCTCTCTGCCCCTGCTCTGCTCTTGCTCTAGATAAATAAATAAATAAATAAATAAATAAATAAATAAATAAATAAGAAATCTGCACAGATAAAAAAAATTTGGCTTTTTTTCTTTTTTCTTTCTTTTTTTTTTTGCTTTTTTTTCTTTTTCTTTTTGTTTTTTGTAAGATAGGGTTACTTTTCTTATAAAATTATCAAAATTATTTACATTTACAATAATAATCCCTAATTATTGCATATTTTAATGCTATTATAAATGGTCTCTAAAATTTTAACTATTTTTGCTAGTACATAGTATTATAGCTGATTTTTTAGAAAGCGACCTGGCATTACATAACTTGCTAAATTCACTTATTAGTTCCGGGTAGTTTTTTACGATGATGGCGATGATTTTTCTTAAAAAAATCTTTTTAATCTATTTATTTTTGAGAGACAGAGAAAGAGACAGAGTGCAAGCAGAGGAGGAACAGAGAGAGAGGGAGACACAGAATCCGAAGCAGGCTCCAGGCTCTGAGCTGTCAGCACAGAGCCCGACACGGGGCTCAAACCCATGAACCCCGAGTTCATGACCTGAGCGGAAGTGGAAGCTTAACTAACTGATGGAGCCACCCAGGTGCCCATGATGATGATTATTTTAATGTTCTTTGGGATTTTTTTTTTTTACACACCTGATCACAATGTCTACATGTAAGAATGAGCTTTATCTCTTCCTGTCTTATCTGTAAGTGCTTCATTTTTTTCTTGTTTTCCTACAGTAGCTAAAACGTTTAATACCACGTTGAATAGAAACGGTAAGAACAAACGTCGTTGCCTTGCTTCTGAACTGCAGGAGTTTTATAGGTTCTGCTTATCACAGTGAGAAAGCTTGCAGAGAATTTTTAACATGAAATGGTATTTAATTTGATCATTCCTTGTTTTGTCTTCCGTAACTATTAAGATGTTTTTGTTATATGTTTTCGCTTTAATTTGCAAATGTTTCATAATCTATTGCTGGATAGAAAAACTGGCATAAATGTATCAGCTTAAAACAATATATATGTCTTCCACTTTCTGACTCATGATATAAGGAGCAGAGGAGTCATCACTCCATCCTATAAGTAAAAAACTGAACTGAAAAATCAAATCTTCTTACATCTGTTAGAGAATTGAGGTCACAGGCAAAACCACTGCCCTCAAATTGGAGAAACAGACAGGCAGATACAGATAATACCAATATGAACAGAAACCCATGGACAGAAACTTCTGTGAGAACCAGGACCAAGGTACAGAAACCGAAACTGTAATTAAAGTATTGCCAGAGGCTGAGTGTGGACTCGTCTGAAAATTACAAACTCGTGTGGGGAGGTTCAATCGTAGGGAACCCCTCATTTTTGTGAGTTTTATTGCTACAAGCTGTACCAGGCTCTGACAGTGAAGTTTGCAGAAAAATCCCCTCATGCATCTGGCAGGGAGAAGGGAAAAGTAACCATTTGAAAGTAAGCTAGACCATTATGTTATGTTATTTCTTTTAAAAAAAATTTTTAATGTTTATTTATTTTTGAGAGAGACAGAGAGAGAGAGACAGAACATAAGCAGGGGAGGAGCAGAGAGAGAAGGAGACACAGAATCTGAAACAGGCTCCAGGCTCTGAGCTGTCAGCACAGAGCCCGACGCGGGCTTAAACTCACAAACCATGAGATCATGACCTGAGCCGAAGCTGGACACTCAACTGACTGAGCCACCCAGGTGCCCCATGTTATGTTATTTCTAACAAGACCTCCAATCAAGAGAAGCTCTTTTACCGGAGCCTAACTTATAGTTTCATCAGAGCATAACCAGAGCGGGGTAAGAGAAATACGCAGCTCTAGCCTCCTTTTGCCCATCTCACTTAAGGGAGGAAAAAACTGAGAAGTACTTGTGACATTCATTGTCCAGAGGCACAAGGTCACTAAAAGACTGAGACCTAATCATAGTGCTAGTGAATGCTTTTCCTGCTCCCATTCATTACTCCTATTCTATTAAAGTTCCATTTACATCATTTCAACTAAAAATTATAAGATCTAATAACAGACAACAAAACAAAACAAAAAACCAAAAACACATAGTTTAAATAGAAAGGGCAAGAAGCATCAGACCCAGACTTAGATATGGCAGGGATGTTGGAATTATCAGACTGGGAATTTAATTAGTACACTAAGGTCTCTAATGGATAAAGTAGAAAGCATGTAAGAACAGGTGGGCAATGTAAGCAGAGAAATGGAAATCCTAAGGAGGAACCAAAGAGAGATACTAGAGACCAAAATACTGTAACAGAAATACAGAATGTATTTGACGGGCTTATCAGAAAACTGGATACAACTAGAAAAGGATCTCTGAACTTCTATCTTCATAGAAGCCCACAAAACTGAAAAGGGAACGAAGACTGAAAAAAAAAACCCACAGAACAATACCCAAGTACTATGGGATAGCTACAAAAGGTGTAACGTGTGCATAGTGGGAATATCAGAAGGAGAAGAGAGAGAGGAACAGAACAAGTATTTAAAAGCATAATGACAGAATTTCCCCCAAACTAACATCAGACACCAAGCCACCCATCAGGGAAGCTCATAGAACACCAAGCGAAGTATATGCACAAACAAACAAAAAACAACTCCTAGGCATATAACTTTCAAACTACAGAAAATCAAAGATTAAAAAAATCCTGAAAGAAGCCAGAAGAAAAACAACAACAAAGAAAACACCTTACCTACAGGGGAGCATATATATATAATAGTCATCAGAAACCATGCAAGCAAGAATAAAGTGGATAGAAATATTTAAAATGTTGAAAGAAAAAGAGCCACCAACCTAGAATTCAGGACCCTGTGAAATTACCCTTCCAAAGTGAGTGAGAAATAAAGACACTCTCAGACAATTGAAAACTCGGGGAATTTGTTGCCAGCACATCTACCTTACGAGAAATGTTGAAAGAAGTTCTTCAGAGATGAAGAGCTTAAATGATTCAGAATTTAAATGACATGGGTAAGAAATTCAGATCTACCTAAAGAAAGGAAGAGCATTAGAGAAAGAATAATGGAAGGTGAAATAAAAAGGGTTTTTTTTAAACATTTCTTTTTTTTTTATTTTTTTAATGTTTATTTCTTTTTGAGGGAGAGAGAGAGAGAGAGAGAGAGAGAGAGTGAGTGCAGGAGATGCAGAGAGAGAGGGAGACACAGAATCCGAAGCAAGCTGCAGGCTCCAACCTGTCAGCATAGAGCCTGATGCGGGACTCGAACTCACGAACCATGGGTTCATGATCTGAGCTGAAATTGGACACTTTACCAACTGAGCCACCCAGGCACCCCAAGGTTTTTTTAATTAAGAGTTTATGTAACAAGTAAAAGACTTATATACAAGTCTTTGCTCAAAAGACTTATAGCAACAACCTATTTGATTATACATATGTATACACTATATATATGCAGATATAGACACATACACTTATGTATATGTGAAATAAATGAAAGCAGTGATACGGGGACAAGAAAAGGGAATTAGGAACATTTTGTTATTATAAGACACCTGTACTACTTGTGAAGTGGTATAGTGTTATTTGAAAGCAAATTTGGATTAATTGTAGTATATATTGCAAATCTGGGGCAACCATTAAAAAAAGTAAAAATAAGAAGTATAATTTAAATGGAATTAAGAAGGGAGAAAAAAATTGTATAAAATGCTTAATTAAAACCATTAAAGACAGAAGAAGAGTCAAAAACAAAAATAGGAACAAAGAACAGAGCAACAGATAAAAAACAGTAAGAAGATAGATACTAATCCAACCATATCAATAACCACTTTAAATGTCAGTAGTCTAAATAACACCAACTAAAAACCAAAAATTGTGTGGGTGGATATGTAAAAAGGCTCTACTCTATGTTGTCTACAAGAAACCCGCTTTAAAATATAAAAACAGGGAGGCCTGGGTGGCTCAGTGGGTTAGGCATACAACTTTGGTGCAGGTCATGCCCTCGCAGTTTGTGAGTTCAGCTGTGTCTGTCAGTACAGAGCCTGGAGTCTGCTTCGTTTGTCTCCCTCTCTCTCTGCCCCTCCCCTGCTTGTGCTCTCCTTCTCTCTAATACACACATGTATATTTAAAAGATTAAATATATTAAATATTAAAAAATTAAAATTATATATTAAAAAAATAAAGTAAAATAAAATATAAAAACTTAGATTCAAAGTAAAGACATAGAAGAAGAGATACTGTGCCAGCACTAATCTAAAGAAAGCAGAAATGGTTACAGTAATATCTGACAGAGCAGATTTCAGAACAAGGGAAGTTATCAGGGATAAAGAAGGCTGTTACACAAACTGAAGGTTGATGGAGGGAGGTGGGTGGGGGATGGGCTAGATGGGTCATGGGCATTAGGGAGGGCACTGGTTGGGATGAGCACTGGGTGTTGTGTGTAAATGATGCATCACTGGTTTCTATTCCTGAAACCAATATTGCACAGTATGTTAACTAATTAGAATTTAAACAAATATTTGAAAAAGAAAGAAAGGAAAAAAAAAAAAAAGGAAGGATGTTACATAATGAAAAAGAGGCCAATTTTCCAAGACCAGCAATCCTTAATATGCATGAACCTAACAAGAAACTGTCAAAATATGTGAGACAAAAACTGATAGAACCATAAGGAGAAACAGGTAAATCTGTGACAGTTGGGAACTTCAACAGCCCTCTATGAGAAATGGACAGACCCAGTAGGCAGAAAATCGGGAAATGCTTCTCAAGCTCACAACCTGGAACATTCGCCAAAATAGACCACATCCTGGGCCAAAAAATACGCCTTCACAAATTTACAAAAATAGAAATCATGCGCAGTGTGGCTCTCAGACTAGAATGGGATAAAATGTGAAATCAATAACAGGAAGATAGCTGGAAAATCCCCAAATACTTGGAGATTAAACAACATACTTCTAAGTAACATATGGGTCATAGAAGAAGTCCCAGTGAAATTAAAAAAAAAAATTAAACTAAATGAAAAAGAAAGCACAACTTCTTAAAGTTTGTAGAAAGCAAGGAAAGCAATTTCATTCCCCGCCGCCTCCCCACCCCCCCCACCCCACCCCCCCCACCCCACCAAGTTTCTACTAATTTGCTCTCAGCATTGCCTGTAGTTGTTAACCCTTTGTGGGCAGAAATGGAAGTCTCCACAATATGTTTAGTTAATTCCAATAGAATCTTGTTTAATTTATTTGCTCTGATATTTTTCTAATGTGTTTCGCTTGTTTTCCTCTATATCTTTGCTTACATCTTTTCAGAAGGTGGTAGAGTTTAGCATAAAATACAGAGCACAGAATTTAGATCCAAAACAGTATTGGAAGCAGCTACCTTATGTGATCACTTACGTTATCTAACTGAACTGTTTCTCACTGTTTTCATCTACAAAATAAGGGTACTTCTGTCTCTTTTATAGGTTTCCTATATGACTTAGACAAAGTATTCTTAAATAGCTGTGGCTTAATAATAGATGGTAGTTTTCATTATTTACAAATTTTAACCAGTGTTATATGTTTCCTCAGTGTTAAACATTGCGATGATGATAATGCAGGTTGTACACATATATATACACATATATATGTACACCTATATGTAATTTCATTGGGAACAAATTTAATAAGCTTAATATAGAAAAAAAAAGATCGCTATCATTAGATATTTAGAGAAACATGGTAAGCCTCTAATTATTTTCAGCAGTGTAATAACCACAAAAACCTAATTTATATATAAATATATATTCTAAGGGGACACATGCTTTAGAATACAGCAGTGTAAATTGAGTGCGTATTATGATCATCTTGCAATTTTATCAGTAAATAAAATTGTCTTAATAAACATGATGAGCAACTTGGCTTTGCCTATAAGAAAATATTTAGACTTCTTTCTCCCCCTCCTTTCCCTGTTGGTTGAAATGACAAAGTTATTGAACAGCACAATGTGTTGGTGCATTTTAAGTATAAATTGGATATGTTCCAAAACCTGCTTATGCAATGTACTTATTATTATAATTTTATAATTATTACATAAATCAATGATATATGAGTGTGAACAGGGATATTTATATTTAATACTGAATTAAGAGCTTTATACTATAAAGGCAAAATAAATATATTTTTGATTGAATTGCTGTAGGTCAGATTGAGGAATTCGTGTGGAGAGAGATCATAAAAGTGAAGAAATGTTTTCTTCATCCAAACTTCTATAATTTCATTTCTCTTTTAAAAATCTGAAATACTCTGGGGCACCTGGGTGGCTCAGTTGTTAAGCGTCCAACTTCGGCTCAGGTCATGATCTCACGGTCCGTGGGTTCGAGCCCCGCGTCGGGCTCTGTGCTGCCAGCTCAGAGCCTGGAGCCTGCTTCAGATTCTGTGTCTCCTTCTCTCTCTGTCCCTCCCCCTCTTGCACTCTGTTTCTCTCTCTCAAAAATAAATGATAAACATTTAAAAAAAATTAAAAATATGAAATATTCTGGGACGCCTGGGTGGCTCAGTTGGTTAAGCATCTGACTCTTGATTTCAGCTCAGGTCATGATCTCACAGTTTAGGGAATTGAGCCCCAGGTCGTGCTCTGTGCTGACAGATCTGAGCCTGCTTGGGATTCTCTCTCTCCCTTTCTTTCTGCCCCTCTCCAACTCACGGGCACATGGATGCTCTCTTTCTCAGAATAAATAATAAAATAAGCTTCAAAAAAATCTGAAATACATTGAGTGAGACACCTTGGCTATGATTTATGTAATAAAATCACACAGGACTCTTTTCTGTGGAACCATACTCAGAAGAAAACTCTTGGTTTTAAAGTAAAAATTACAGAATAAATTTATAATTGTACATCTTAAATTCAAACCAAATATTTAAGCCCTAAATCTTTTTCTTTTTAATTTTTACTGTAAATGAGTTTTTTTGTTGTTGTTCTTTTGATTTTATTTTTGTTTTTGTTTTTGCATCCAGCTGCTCATTCTCACTGGATCATGTAGATGTTTTATACAATAATACTAATGAAACATTCAAGATAGTTCTTTGCCCCTCCTTCACTTTTTATCCATTAGCTTGTCTTATGTTTATACGTGTCTACCTCCCAAAACTTTAATCCCTTTAAGAGGAGCAACTCTCTTATTCAAATTACAGTCTTCACAGAATTTTACATTTAGAAGATGTTCAATTAGTACTAAGCAAATAATTCCTTGTAAGGTGTCAGTTCCTTGAGTTAAGAAAAAAAGAACCGTGAACACCCCTTGTCTGATCCAAATAAAGTTTCTTGGAATAAGAAGTGTCACAATCAATGAGCACCCTAGGGTTCTCGAGTGATCCTGTAAGCAAATGCTTACAGCAAATGGGTCAAATGCTAAAACATACAACAAGTGATTCACACTGCAGAAAGGATACGGGCAATAGATCAATAATTATATAGTATAAACTCAGTGATTGAGAAATATATAGGTTGATACACCACTTCATAGGCAGGATCTTTGGCTCATTCTAGTAAGGATTCAAGGGCGATTTCCCAACAGAATTAACATGCAAACTTATTTGGGGACAAATGATTTAAACATATGGAATATTAGATATAGACATACAGAAACAAGACGGAAACAACACATGGAAGAAAGAGAGCCAGAGGGAGAAAGAAAGAATGAGTGCTTGCTATATTCAAATAAAGACAAGTAGTTTAGTAAAATTATTTTGTAGGCTATTTATCAAAATGGCCTTAGAGGCTACATGTTGAATCACATGATTTGGAGTTTTTAAATGATCCTAAAGACAAAAATCCTTCTAAAAGTTTCAATGAAAGAATGAAATGATAAGATTTTTGTTTGAGAAAGATCACTTTATTTAGTAATTATAGGCTCTGAGATTATGGGTGTTACAATGATATGTTCTCATACCCATACCAGCTTTGATGGTCCTGGTTAAACACCTCTCATTATGTTTTTTGTGTTTGTGTTTTATGATGAAGTCAAAAAAGATACCCTGAGTCTTAGGCCACCTGAAAAGTTTATCCCCCAAATTTACAGATAATTCAAAGTGGATCCTTTTTTCTGAAAGAAAAAAAAAAATTTTTAAAGACAAAAAAGGAATAAGGAAAAGAAAAACAATGAATAATCTGTTTAATCCATGTATTTTATGCAGCAGATATTATCTAAGTGCCTACTGTGTGTTAGGCACCAAAATAGATACTAGGATTTAGCAATAACCAAAAGACAAACATTTATTTTTACCAAGATTACCTCAGAGTCTCACTTTATCTGACTGATGTGTACCTGTTTGAACAATCTATTTTTACCCAGAAAAAAAAAAGAAATCAATATACTTTTCACAAAAGGAAAATATAAATCAAAGCTTTAATATACTATGATTCTGTGGTCTTAATTAGGAACTTTTACTTAAACTCACATTTCTGAACATCTTGAGAGACATTAACTATGCCTTGTTCTGGAAAATCTCTACAAGAATGTTTATATAGCAAATAGTGTTGGAAGATCAAGGTAACAACTCTCCCCTGAGAAAGGGACAGGTTTGTTTACAGTCTTTAAAGGAGAGAATGCCTCCTTCCTAAGCAAAGAGCAAGAACTCCTTAATACCCTGTGATAAGAGAGTGGAGTTTAGTTTTTTGTTCTAATGCAATCTACTGCATTTGCAGGTGTCACCTGGCCATCTTCATAACACCCTTTGGAACTGGAGTTAAGTGTTAAGGCTCTGGCACCTACTGTGAGTAATAAACTGCTCTGTCTCTGACCCAGGAGCCTCATGTTGTTTGGCAGCATTCAGTAAACCAGAGCAGGTTAAATTGTTAGCTTACAAGCAGGGTAAACTCCAGACATGTCACAATTCTTGATAATAAGTATGTTTTTTCTGTAGTTCATACTGAATTTTCATCTAGGTCACAAGTCCAGATATATCCAGAGATGAGAAAACAATGATTTTAAGTTTTTGGAATTCATATCAAGAAAATTATATAACTGTACTGATAGACACAAGATAAGGCCTCAGTAAATGGAAAGTTATATAGTGTCCATAGAGAGAAAGAATCAACATTGTAAAGACGTCTGCTATGCCCAAATTAGCCTTTTAATTAATTGCAGACTGATTAAAATTCTAATAAGCTATTTTATGTAATTCCTGTCAGAAGTTGGTAGAATCGGGAAGGCAGGAGTACAATTTAGATGGGCAATGACACATCAATTTGTACATCCACTCTAGTTAATCTTACATGGAAAATGTTTTCGTATGTGACATGTATTGCTTTTTCTAACTTTAAAAATAAACTAAATGTTTATTTATTTGAAGTTTATTTATTCATTTTAAGAGAGAGAGAGAACGAGCGAGCGAGCGCATGAGCAGGGGATGGGCAGAAGGAGAGAATCCCAAACAGGCTCTGCACTGTCAGCATAGAGTTCGAAGTGGGGCTGGGTCCCACTGAACCGTGAGATCTTGACATGAGCCGAAACCAAGAGTCAAATGCTTAACCAACTGAACCACCCAGGCACCCCCAAAATTAAACTAAATGTTTAGAAATGATTTAACACTATTGTAAGTAGTAAAGATGATTTAAAATTTAGGTATTCTTTTGTATAAAATTAGAATCTGGGGTGAATTATTTTGAAAATGTTAGTGAAAATACTTAGGCTGAATTCTCTGTAACCATTCACTTTGATAGACAGAACATACATACAGGATTCATACTGAAATGATTGTAACTGGATAAAACATAAAAATGTTAAACTCCGTGGATAAATTACATCTTTTACAATGTCATTAGAAAAATATTCACTATAGGAAATGACAAGAGAAAAGATGACAATTTATTCTGCCTCTTACAGAAAAAAAGAAAAAAGGAAATCGTGTGAAAAAGAGACAGAATGTGCGTCAAACTCATCAGTGAACTTTTGGAAGCTTTGCTCTCCATTTATGAGAGTTTGTGACCTGATAAATTTGATCACTTTGAAAGTTAACCCAACAAAAAATAGTGATAAAAGCTTTCAAATACATTAGAATTCTTACTAAACATTCTGTATTTGAAGACTTCAAAATTATAGGAGGGAAACAATCCATGTGCAAAAAAAAAAAAAAAAAAAAAAAGAATGTAGACACACACCTACATCCTTTATAAACATTAGCTAAAGTAAATGATAGAACCAAATGTAATATGCAAAACTATAAAACTCCTAGAAGGTAATATCATAGAAAACATGTGCAATCTTGATATGGTGATGACTTTTAGATACAACTCAAAAGGCATGATCCATGAAAAAAAAATTGATAATCTGGACTTCATTAAAATTTAAAACTTCTGCTCTGCAACAGAAACTACCACAAAAATTAGAAGACAAGCCAATGAGCTGAGAAATATTTACAAGACACATTTGGTAGAGGACTATTATCCAAAATATGTAAAGAACTCTTAAAACTCAACAATAAGAAAACAAACAACCTGATTGAAAATGGGCCAAGGACCTTAGAAAACACCTCACCAAAGAAGATCTACAAATGGTGACAAGTATATGAAAAGATGCTCCACATCATATGTCATCAGGGAAATGCAAGTTAAAACAATGAGACACCACTACACCCCTGTTAGAATATCCAAAATTCATAATACTGACATCAAAAAATGCTGGGGAGGATGTGGAGCAACAGGAACTCTTACTCCTTGCTGGAGAGAATGCAAAATAGTACAGCCATTTTGAAAGACAGTTTGGCAGTTTCTTATAAAACTAAGCATACTTTGACCATATGATTTCAGCACTCATTCTTCCTGGTATTTACACAAAGGAGTGGAAAGTTTATTTCCACTAAACACCTACACACAGATGTTTATAACAGCTTTATTCATAATTTCTAAAACTTGGATCATCTGTGATGTCCTTTAGTAGGTACATGGTTCAACCGTGCTACATTCAGACAATGGAATATTATTCAGGGCTGAAAATAAATGAGCTCTCAAGCCATGAAAAGACATGGCAGGAACTTAAATGCCTATTACTAAGTGAGAGAAACCAATCTGAAAAAACTATATGCTGTATGATTCTTGAGATACTCTGGGATAGGTAAAACTATGGAGACAATAAAAGGATCAGTGGTTGGCAGAGGCTGAAGTGAAAGGATGGATAGGTAAAATGAAAATTTAGGACATCATGAATACGTACCATTATATGTTCATCCAAAGCCGTGCATGTATAACATCAAGAGTGAACCCTAACGTAAATTATGGACTGTGGATGATCATGATGAAAGTTTATAAACTGCAAAAATGTACCCTCTTGTGGGGGAAGTTAGTAATGAGGAAACTACGCATGTGTCAGGCAGGACAGGCTGAATGGGAAATTTCTATACTCTCAATTTGCTGTGAAGCTAAAACCGCTTGGAAAAAAAAATAAAAGTTCTCTTAAAAAATTTTAAGATACAACAAAGCTCTACTTAAAAAAAAAAAATTAATGTTTATTTTAGAGAGAGAGAGAGAGAGAGCATAGGGGAGGAGCAGAGAGAAAGGGAAACACAGAATCCGGAGCAGGCTCCAGGCTCTGAGTTATCAGCACAGAGCCCAACGCATGTCTCGAATTCACGAACCGAACCACAAGATCATGACCTGAGCCTAAGTCGGGCGCTTAACCGACTGAGCCACCCAGGTGATCCAATGAAACTACTCTTTAACCTTTCATTCCATTGTTATTTTCAGCCTTAGAAGTCTATAGTTACATATTTATGTTTCATAGACCATTCACTTCTTTTTAATTCACTTAAGATAATTTTTTCTCTTCATTTTGAGGAAAAAAATTATATATATATTCTTTAAAAAATTATTTTGGTAAATTTCACTGAAAACATCAAGGTATAAATTTCTCTTTGATTTTGTATTTACCTTGAGATATTTTCTACTTCATAAACTTTCATTTGCCATTGAAAATATATATACATAAAAACCCCAAATTAGGTATTTAATTTGATTCAATTTAGGTCAAGCATTTGATTTCAGTTCTAGATCAAAAGCTTGAGGAACATGATACAAACAAAGGCAGTCCTTTGTGGAGAGGCTGATTCTCGCCTAGTCTTCTCTGTTACAATTTGGACATCATTTTAAGTGTAGAGAAAACAGCCAGCGACTTCAGAAACCTACTTAAACCATAGCTACCTCAAAAATGAGATTTTCACCAGTTAATATGATAGGTTTGGAAGAAATCTTGAAATGGTCTGAATAATAACATGCAAATTCACTACGATTACCTTTCTTCCGTCGTAAAATGGAAGTAGAACATACCTATGGAATATCATCTCAAGTCTTCCTTTCTAGCTGCCTCCTAAGGTGAGGCCTTCTCTGATTATCCTTTCTTCCATCCCATCCAAAGCCCAGTATCACCTGTCTTTGTTTTGCTTTATAACTCTGACTTAAGTTGTCCAAAATTGGTTATTTTCTTTTAATAATTTATCTTTCTCCTTTTTCTGAACTCTAGTTGACTTCAATCATGCTTAGTTTGTGAATAAAATAATTTAATCAAAACTTTCATTTAGAATATTATATCTTGATTCATCCTTAATCAGTTTGCAAAAGAAATTATAAATTGCCCTTGGATTCTTTAGTAAATTGTCATGTTTCTATCTTCATTAGCCTATAATGTCTATTTCTCCTAAACCATAATGGTTATTTTGCATGTGAGAATGAATTATAAATCTGGTGGCACTTGGGATTTCCCCACTCTGTGGAATTTGGACTGTTTGTTTTAACCCCAACTGGTATTTCAGCATAAATCTAACCCAGGCAACTTGGCCAAATCATTAAGGCTGTTTACACCTAATGAAAAGGAACAACAAACATGAAAACCTTAAATAACAATTTTTTCCTCAGTCAACATTACTGACCGAATATATTTTCTGGATGTGCTATTAACTGCTTTAATTGCTTCCTTAGGTGTCTTGTACATAGAAAAAAATATATCTGATATAAGGAAGATTGAAACATTAAAAATTCTCTGGAAATGTATTTCCTAGATACAGGCATTTCACAAAAAGTGGCTGTACAGATCAAAGATAAAAGCTGCAGTGACTTATAGAGTTAACTCTTAGTTTGTAAATAAACCTCTGGCTATAGATATGTACTTAGAAGGAAATTTATTTGTGAGTATGTTTTGCTTCCCAAAGAGAAATTAGGATAAATAAGGAAAACAGTATTCAAAATCTTAATATTATATGTGAGTAATAGGAATAAACACAGGCCAAAATAACAGAGTATAATAAACATTCTCCATCTGTACTCACCCTTGTTCTTAATGCTAGGTATGATGGTATAGGGCCATCATACCACCAGATATGATATCCATCAGGTGGTTGATAAGTTTAATGTTCATGATCCATTGGGACCCACATAAATGCTCCATAGTACAAATGATCAAAGGTACGTACATCTTAATCGTTAAGATTCATCAGGAAATTATTGTTGTTTATATACTGATTTTATTTTATTGAAATTTAATTTATTTTTATTTATATTGATTATATTTAATGTCTCTGAGAATATTTTCATTTTGTTTTTTGGAAGAAATAAGAACAGAATCTGCTTCAATTAAAAAGGAAAAAAAACATCTTGGACCTTGACACTGCAGATGACCCACATCCCATAAGTTGGTCACGAGCCAAACATCAGTGAATTGTGACAAGCAATAAGATTAAATAGAATAGCAAACAAAAGGAAATACCAAAGTACCTCCAACGTGGTATTATCTTGTGATTCTTTCACTTCAGTTTCTTATGTCTGTATTTATGTGTCAAGATGTAAAATACAGCTCTTACGGTAGGTTCTGGTCAAAGAATTTGAAAGCAACTGCCTGAGACAGCAGAACGGCTGAGACTAAAATGACAGTGTAATCATAAAAGCATCTGTTGACGGGAGGCAGAGTTGACAAGCTTATGCTCTGGTGAGTGGCTGTTATCATCTATAAACATTCCTAAGTTGGAAGTGCTTAAGCAGAAATATTTGGGCAATCCCAATGAGCCAGACCTCGATGTCTCAGATACATCGCAGTAGACTTCTCACTGCCCTCTAGGAATTTCGACTTCTCAGTTTAAGACACATAGCAACCTGGTTGGGGATTTGGGAAACATGCGTATGGAATTATTTTTCTGTCTTTTCTGTAACATAGTTTTCCCCTTTTTCCTTTCACTGACGCAGCAAGAAAATAGTAACTGCCTCACTTTGCTTTCCTTCTTCGTCCAGAGTTTAGGACTCCATTAAACCACTTTCCCATCATTCCCTTTTTGAATTTTAGGCTCTGCTTTTAGAGAGCATCCATCATTCAACAGTATGGTCTCAGAAAATACATATCGGAGAGGCTTGATGGAAATTTGCTATTTGTCTGCTTTCAACCTATTCATTCCTTACATCCAGTAGGGTGACCTATTGCTTATTTAACTACAACTAGAGCCACATCTGGCTGTGGTCTTTCTACATACAACTGACAGCAGTTTGATCATTTCGCTTGTAATCAGTGGTATTTATTACTAGTAAGAATGCGCCCAGTGGGATGTCTAAAGTGGGTCTTAGAGTGTATGACAAAGGACCTCGCTTCTTTTATTCTGAAGGCTGAGAGAATTCGCTAAGTTTGGTCGAGGCACGGCTCTTGGGAAGGGAGGCAGTGAGACATTTCCTCAGCCCACTAGCTGCCTCCATAGGAGCTTCTTGGCAAAGGAAGTGACGACACAGTCTTTACGATCCCAAAGGTCCTACAGGTGGCTCCATCAGTGCCCCATGAAACTGCAATATTGCGTTCGTATCCCATTTTGATCCTTAAATAGGATAATAAATGATGGGGAATAACTTGGTCTGGGTGCCCACCTAGTCTGTCCTGTTTTTTCACTCCCTTCCCCTTGCGTTTTGTTCTCTTTGACAGCACTCATTTTCCTGGTGTGATTATCATCGGACCAATAGAGAATTTTAATTACATAGGTCATAATTTTTACTTCTAGGATGGCTTTTCAACTTTTTATAGCTGCATAGGTCATTCAGATCCCCAACACCTTAATTCCTTTTTTGCTTCTTGGGACCTACGGAGTCTGAAATTCAGTCTCCCAGTTTTGGGATACTGAAATTTCTCAGGATGGCATCTTACCATTGGGTCCCTTTACTGTTAAACATCCAGGGTTTTCTACTGTTCAAAACTATTAGTAGCTTATTAGATCTAAAGGTAGCTCTGAGTATTTCAAACCTTCCTTTGCATATCCTTTAATACACAAATAGATCTGGCTTTAAACTTTCTCTGTATATCTCCATTTTCTAAATAAGAAAGTATTGAGTATCACACCTACTTATTCTCAAAATTTTTTACCTTCATGCAAGGATTGAGGAAAAATCCACAGAGACTACATACTGTGTCAGATTAAATTGAAAAATAACTTAATTAAAATACACCTGTTCTCTCCAGTCTGCTGGAATCTAATCATTTGAAATGGCATTCTTACAGACAGGAGTGGCCACTGTCCCTATTTTAGAAATAAGACAAATCTAATATTTCACACATTTCTATCGTGTTGGGAATCTAATAACTTCCCCTTTCAAAACCACATCTAGTGGAATGTTATAATAATCTTTTGAAAGTGAGGAAGAATTCAGAAGGAAAAAGAGCATCAAATGACTTCAGAATGCTTCTTGAGTTTCCAGGAAATATTCATACCATACACATACACACACACACACTCACATGACATATACCAATTACAAAATAATATTAGACTTGAAGTATACATTACTTTAAAATATGTTGTAAAAATTTTGGGACACCTGGGTGGCTCAGTTGGTTAAGTGTCCGACTTCAGCTCAGGTTATGATCTCACGGTCCATGAGTTTGAATCCTGCATCAGGCTCTGTGTTGACAGCTCACAGCCTGGAGCCTGCTTCAGATTCTGTGTTTTTCTCTCTCTGCCCCTCCCTGCCCCTTAAACTCTGTCTCTCTCTGTCTCTGAAAAATGAATAAACCTTAAAAATTTTTTTAAATAAAAAAATAAAATATGTTGTAAAAATTTAAAAATTGCTTTCCTTTTTATTTTAAACCCTAGGTAACCTCATTAGCTTCATAAAATTAATCCAGGCAATTATAAAGACAACAAATATTATTATGTTCAAAAATACCCTTCTCTCTGTAGTTTCATAGACACCAATATTTGCCTCTCTATGTTATGTCTTCTGTGTGGATTTCCCGTCCCTCTTTTATCTGACTAATACTCAATATATTTCATCCCTTATCACCCCCAATACAGATCAATTCAGTGCAGCTCCTTTTTTCTACTTCTGCACCTCTTTACTATTGCTCTCTTAAACGTACTGTAAACATATTCCTATATTTATATATTTTTATCTGGCACTGTCTGAGATCATTAAATGTGAAGAATGTGTGCTTTGTGCAGAGTAGATGCCCAGTAAATATTGGTTGAGTAGATGAATGATGATTATCATCACTAAATTTCTGTAAAATCGAGAGATTTACAGAGATTTCAGCTGAACTGTAAGATGAAGTTTCAATTGCTTCTTGTTTCAAAATGAATTCCAGTTTCTTTGCATTCCAAGGGCCTGAACATATCAATCCTATTTGACTTTTCAAATCGTGTGTGTGTGTGTATAATCATTCATCCCTATATTAATACAGTAAAACCTTAGATTGCAATTAACATGTTCTGTGAGTGTTCCATAAGACAAGCAGACATTTCTAATAAATTTTAACTTGTTCAACGAACGACGTCTCTCAATATGAGTAGCACGTGGCCTGAATGTCACGTGATCATAACTGAGCCATGGTTCTTCTGTCTCTCTCTCTCTCTCTCTGACTTGCTCTCTCTGCTGTGGGATTATGGATGATCATCTCCCATGCTCAGATGCTCGGTCTCAGGCCTTTACAGAAATCAGTGATTTTTCAAAACGTTGGAAGGTACCCACAACTGGCACTGGTGTATTTTTTGTCACTTCAAAGCACTTACAGACTGTCCTTTGCTTTTCCATACAAGAGTAAGCTTAGGAATGCTTTGCTTCCTTCTAGGTCAGGCTGCTTGCAGATATGGACCCTTTCCTCTGCTGCCTTATTGCCACTTACATTAAATACAGTATATGATAAGAGTTTATTAATACTGTAGTCAACATCCATGCAAGCATATACAAGGGCCCCCATGAAGAACAAGGTTGAAAAGAAAGGCTGTAAGAAGAAGGAGATGATTGGGGCAGAAGTTAAGAAGGAAATCATTGAGAAGCATGAATGAGGTATGCAAGTGGCTGAAATTGCAAGATTTTGTAAGCAGTCTGTGTCGATCATTTGCACAATATTAAAGAAGAAAGAAGAAATTAGGAGCCTAGATGCAATAAAAGGAGTCATGAGAATCTGAAAGCAATGGCCACGTGTTCTGAAAGATGTAGAAAAGTTGCTTCTGGTTTGGATAAGTGAGAAGCATCTAGCAGGTGATACTGTGACTGAGAACTTTATCTGCAAGAAGGCAAAGGCCTTGTACACTGACCTCATAAGTAAACTGCCAGGTACATCAACAGAAAACGAAGAAGGTTTCAAGGTGAACAGGGGTCTCCGTCACACCAGCCGTGAAGGTTTTCAAAGGTAAGTGCAGATAAATTTATTTTTTTTGTATTTTCTATTTTCTTTATTATTTTGTATATTACAGCATTGTAATCATTTTTATATGAATATTTTTGGGGATGTGAAACAAATCATCTGAGTTTCCATTATTTTTTATGGGGAAATTCACTTTGATATACAAACGCTATGGATTACAAGCATGTTTCCAGAACAAATTGTGCTTGAAAACCAAGGTTTTACTGTATCTATAGAATACATACTTTCCATTTATGAATGAAGCCTCTTTACTCTAACTTCAGTAAGTTGATTGATAAGGTCCTTGTTGTTCCCCCAAACACATTGTTTGCATTCCAGCCTCCACAGTTCTGCTTTAGTATTCTCCTATTCTCTTTCTGGAAAGACCTATGTTTCTTTCCTCTATGTAAATCTTATCTATCTTATAAGTACAGCAGAACTTCCCCCTGCTGAGTGGACTATCTTGATGACTCACATCCTAATGAAGTTTGTTATTTATCGTGTGTGTTGGCTTTAACTTTGAATTTTGACATCTGAAAAGGCAAAAATTATGTGTTGTAGTTATTTTATACTCCTTACTGTCATCAGAGTGAATATTTGCTGAAGACTCTGGGACATCTAACACTAGAATGAGCTAAAGAGGTCTCTGGGTTATTTGTATTTGGAGATGGTTCATTAAAGTATAAATAATTATTTTCCCCGAGCCAGTTTGGAATTTACCTCTGTAGAAGAAGAATAATGAGAAAAATGTTTCACTGAAGACAATTCTGGTTTCAAGATTCTAACCAGAACCTTTAAAATAAAAGCACGTAAATGAACACATCTTAATGAGGAGGGAAATCAATGAGAAGAAAATGGTCATGTGGTTTTGTTTTTCTGATCAGGGAAGATAGCTTCATTTCTTTTCTATTTTTCCATCTGTTCAGCAACTCTAAGGTTTAGCTCTCTTCTAACTAATTGCAATTGCTTAGTATTGATTGATGGTGATACAAACCAAGGGACTATATAGGGATTTAGTCTTGATTTGAAGCTTTTATATATAATTTTTTTTCCCGACTTTTCTCTGGAAAGTAGAATGTTCTGTGTGCCCTGATGTGCTGTAATTTCCTGGAGAATACCAGAGTCCTTGCATTTATGATGTATAAAGAAAGAATAAAGCAGAGGGGTGTTACAACATATTTTCCCCAAGAGGAAAATTATTATGTACAATAAACATGTAAAGAAAGACCCACTGACCTAGAATCCAGTTAGCTAGTTTGCAACTGCCTGTGTTTGAGAAGCGACTTCCTCTTTTAACTATTACTAGGGGTCTAGTTGTATTAGAAGAAGCAAGGAGGACGACAATGGGACAAATATTTCATACAAAGTGAACATTACTAATATTTACTTCATTTTGTAGTAGGAAAACCATAGACTCTGTGACATTTTCAGATATAAAATATGTATTTTATATATCTTTGTCATTTCCTAATCTTTGTAGAGAATTGATCTTAATGACTATCAATTAAGGTTAGCTAATTAACCTTGAAGTGACTCTAGGACATCAAATTCTCTGTTTCTTGTGGTTTTAGGAAGATTACAATGAACCCCTCTAAGGAAGCAGCACTATTCGCTCAATCTGATCTAGCTCTGAATGTCACCCATAGGATTAATTTTAGAATTAAGCAGTTACCCACATGTTGTGTTATGGAGCTTGGTCATTTCTCTGCACAATAATGATTGACCTGACACAAATATTGGATGTCTCAAAATTTCCAGAAGCTGGTAGGATGGGTCACAGATCAGCATCCAGGCTCTGGTATTAGCACTTGGGCTACACTTGCAATCTTAAATTTTTTTTTAACGTTTATTTATTTTTGAGACAGAGAGAGACAGAGCATGAATGGGGGGAGGGTCAGAGAGAGAGGGAGACACAGAATCAGAAGCAGGCTCCAGGTTCTGAGCTGTCAGCAGAAAGCCCAACACGGGGCTCAAACTCACGGACTGCAAGATCATGACCTGAGCCGAAGTCGGACGCTTAACCGACTGAGGCACCCCTACACTTGCAGTCTTAATCGCTTACTATCTTTTTGCCTCACTTTTCCCATCTGTAAAGAATAATGGTGATACTTACTCCTTAGGATTAAAGGTCAAATGAAGCAATACATATAACCTACTTATGACTATACAATGATTAATACTAAATGCTTTAAAAAATGAGCTATTGTTTCTATCATAAAATATTCATCATTTTGACTTACTCCATCTGTATCCTGTATCTAGTGAGGATAAAGTCTTAAACTAATTCACACCCAAGTGTTAGTGTCTTCCTTAATGAAAGAACATATGGATTAGCTTCATAAACTGCAAAGTGCTCTATAAAAAATAAAGCAATTGTGTAACTAGTATTTTAAAGGGCAATGAGAGAACAGAGATGGTTTCAGTACAAGAGAGATGGCAGAAAAAGACTGATGGGAAATTCAGCCATTTCATACTTTCCCTGGTGCCTTCCTTATTCTGTATTACAGACTATACTGCAAATTCATCTCCATGTGGTTATTCAATAAAAGAATGCCATGAGAGATTACTCACTGCACATGTTGAATTGAAAAACCCAGGGACACCTGGGTGGCTCAGTTGGTTAAGCATTGGACTCCCTGTTTCTGTTCAGGTCATGATCTCACGGATTCATGGGTTGGAACCCCACATCAGGCTCTGTGCTGGCATCACAGAGCCTGGTTGGGATTCTCTCTCTCCCTCTCTCTCTCTGCCCCTTTCCCTCTCATGCTGTCTCTGTCTCTCTCAAAATAAATAAATAAACTTCAAAAGAAAAAATCCAGGCCAGTGGGGCAGCCCTGTACCCGGGGGGAGGGGGGGCACAGCCTGTGATAAGTATGCACACATCCGGTCAGTCGGTGTAGGGTGCCTAGGGGAATGTGCAGGTCTGTGCACCAAGAGAGCAGGATCATGGGAAGTTTTAACACTCTGGGAGTAGATGTTTGCCATGAACAGAGTAAATGTGAGATTGGCACTTGCATTTGATACGCTCCCCAACCCTACAAAATGGAGGCCAGGCCTGAGGTCCACAATCGCATTTGCAGGTATCCCACTTCACTGTAAACATCTCTAGGTAGCTTTAGAGCTATTTGCAGGGGGCAGAACCTGGGGTGGAAGAAGGTTTGAGGTGCTTGGATCTATTGTAATTTTAAGTCTTTTCTTTTTTAAGTTTATTTATTGAAAGAGAGAGAGAGAGAGAGAGAGAGAGAGAGAGAGAGAGAAAAGTGAGTGGGGCAGGGGCAGAGAACGAGAATCTCCAGCAGAGCCCAACACAGGGCTTGAACTCATGAACGGTGAGATCATGACCTGAGCCCAAATCAAGAATCCGATGTGTAACTAACTGAGCCACACAGATGCCCCATCTATTGTAATTTTAAGTCTTAATATAAAAACTACCTCATTTATATCTCTAGTGTGAAAAAAGCAATTACTTTCATTTTTTTACCCCTGAGCATTTCTTTCTGCAGGACACTGAGCTCTAAAGGACAGTAACCATGTCATAATCATTTCTTTTATTCCTGGTACCTTTTACACAATAAAAACTAAAAAAAAGCCATGTGAAAACTGCTCATTGATTTTTTTAGTACATAAATGAATGAAAGAAATCAGTAAACAGTTGTCTTTTAGACAAGAAGATATTTAGACTTCACAAATACTATGAATCCAGAGTAAGAGATGATTTTCCTATGAAGAACTATTCAAATATTTTTATAAATGGTAAAACATTTAATATGATGCTGTTTTCTAGGGGGTTTCTTTTGTTATTCACCTATGAATGCTATATAGTAAATATTCTAAGCAAACATATTGTCAAACTGTATAATAAAAAATATGTAATGAGATTATATTAATCTAAAATCCTCTCATGCCAAGAATGACCACTCTTATCCACAGTAATATATTTAGCTGTATTTTGAGTTCATTAGACAAAATCATTTTCACTCTTTCGTATTTATGCACAGCAAACTGCATTGTGTAGAGAATATATGTATATGAATAACTAATCTCTCACCGAAATTGAGTTGTCTCAGGAGGAAAATTCACTATAAAGTTGGTATCAGTGACGGGTGCCTGGGTGGCTCAGTCAATTGAGCATCCAACTTGGGCTCAGGTCATGATCTAATGATTCATGAGTTCAAGCCCTACATCGGTCTCTGTGCTGACAGCTCAGAGCCTGGAGCCTGCTTTGGATTCTGTGTCTCCCTCTCTCTCCACCCTTTCCTTGTTCATACTCTGTCTCGCTCTCTCTCTCTCTCTCAAAAAAAAAAAAAAAATTAAAGCAGTGACACCATACAAGTTGTATTATGATGTATTATTCATAAAAAAAAAGTTGAAAGGACTTCAACTTTTTGTCCTGTAGAAATGTTATTTAAGTATATTTTACTGTACCTGTAAAGAGGCAAGTGTCTTGTTGATTGTTTTATATGGTTTTCATTCTAAGAGCTGGTCAGAAAAGCTATTTATACTTTTGGATTGGGAGTCATGTCAATCTTAGAACATATGGTCATCCTTAAAGTCTGTTTAGAATCTCTAAAATAGAAGTTGTTTGAAAATTTAAATTATTTGATTTATAATTTTATCAAAACTAAAATGTTATGATCAGATAGAAGTACACATGTATCTCAGCATACCTTTACTTTAAAAAAAAGAAAGGCTTATATCCACCCAAGACACTGTAAAGATTTGGTATTTGTTTTCCTAGCTTACCTTCTGCTCAAATAGTTCTTGAGTTTTTGAGGAGATTTCTTTTTCTCTTCCCATTACCTAAAGTCTTTCTGACAGTGGAGGACCAAAAAAAAAAAAAAAAAATTGCCCAGAGACCCAATCTGTATGTTACTATAGATTGTAATCATATTTAATTTCTTCCTTACTCTATCCTACATATCTCTGAATTTAGTGTATGCATTCCCCAAGAATTAAATACCCCTCTTTCTTGTGAGTCCAGCTTTTCTTTTTTCTTCCCCTTATCTCTCCCTCTCCCCCTCTCCCTTTCTTTCTTCCTTTCTCTCCTCTTTTCCTTCCTTTCTTTCTTGTTTCCACACTGCATATGCATTTTATTAACGATTTCCAACACTCAAGCTAGGATCTACAGCTTAACAACTCAAAGACCTCCCACCCTAAAGCAACTACTTTCTCAGAAATAAAAGTTCTGTTAGTAACCATCTAAGGTGGTATTTTCAACAATGCCAGATTATAAAAATGACCTAGGGATCTAGTTAATATACAGATAATCAGGACCATGGGGTGGGGGAAACTATTAATAAACTCCTTAGATGACCTTTTGATAAGAAAACTAATCTCTCAATCAATGCAAATTTCTTCCCATTGCCATTCTGGTATGCGGTCATAATACCAGCCTCAGTAGAGTGATAAATACTTCTTTAAGAGAAAGCCTATTTCACTGTTCAATTTTTTCTAATTATAGGAAAAAAAACAGTCTTCTTACATTGTTCCTAAACCTATTTCCTATTCTGCAGGTTACAGTTTTATCATGGGCACATACCGCTCTTATAAAAAAAAAAAGATGAATTATAGAGAAAATCAAAAGTGCTCTAATACATATGATTTGACATGAGCAGGTTTTTGCCAGCAGGAAAGCAATGAAAATGGGATCAAGTCTTCCTAGCAAAGGAAATTAACCAACAGGAGCTTGACAATTGCAGGCTTATTTTAAGGGAGTAGTGATATGTTTTGAAGGTTATTAAGATGTAACCTCTTATTCATCTAGAAACTTGGATGTTTCTCCTTGAGAAAAATCTTTAGGAAAGTTACAAGTTGTTGTTACCTCTACAGATGAATTGGCAAAGAGTATCACTATTATCGCTTGATTTTAATCAGAAAACTTGACTTAAATTCCAACTAAGACATCCTGAATTTGCCACTAATTCTGTTAAGTAGATGACTTAACTCTCTGTGAATTAGTTTTTCATGTGTGATATATAAGACCCTTCTGACTTGATTATAATAAGGATTAAAAGTGAAAATGATAGTAAACTAGTATTTAGTTCTGTAAAAACACTAAATGTTGAGAAATGTCCCTGAGCTGGCTAGTGACATTTTGTCTCTGGTGGAAATTCAATTGTCATTTAGTGAAAAGAAGAAAGAGCTCAACAGATAATTGGCATGCATGTATCTAAAATTACATGTTTTGGGGCGCCTGGGTGGTTCAGTCCGTTGAACGTCCGACTTCGGCTCAGGTCGTGATCTCACGGCTCATGAGTTCAAGCCCCACATCGGGCTCTGTGCTGACAGCTCAGAGCCTGGAGCCTGCTTCCAATTCTGTGTCTCCCTCTCTCTCTGCTCCTAACCCACTCACATTCTGTCTCTGTCTCTCTCAAAAATAAATAAACATTAAAAAAATAATGATTAAAAAAAATAAAATTACATGTTTCTGGAATTCACACCTAGAGTTTTTGTAATATTATTTCACCATTAGAAGAATTCTCTTTTGGTCCTTACTAGGATTCATATATTTATTGGGGTAGGAGAACAGAGATCAGGAAATCAGAGTGAGAAAAGACTGTATCTTTTAAGTTTTCAAGAGAGAGAGCAAGGATAGAGGGAGAAAGAGAGAGGAAGGGAAGAAGAGAGAGAGAGAGAGAGAGAGAATCCCAAGCAGGCTCAGCACTGCAGTACAGAGCCCAACGCAGTACACGAACCCACAAGATCAGGTCATGATCTCACGGTTTGTGAGTTTGAGCCCCACATTGGTTTCTGTACTGACAATGCAGAACCTGCTTGGGATTCTCTCTTTCCTTCTCTCTCTACCCCTCCTCTGTTCACTCTCTCTGTCTCTCTCTCTCAAAATAAATAAATAAATTTTAAAATGAATAAATAAAGCATTATCTTGAAATGAAAATGCATCTGCAAATAATTTTAAGGTTGAAACTAAATGCAGTTTTCAGTGGTTATTGACACTAGTCACTCATTTTAAGCTAAAGGATGTTTGAATGTTGTGTCTTTATCACGAATAAACAGTTGGTTAATGTAAGAACCGGTGTTACCTTTTTTTCTGGGCTCCATGTTTTTTCTTCCATTAAAAACTTAAACACTGAAGGATGGTCCTGAATATACAGTTAGATATGTTGTGTATAAAGAGGAAATCAAACACTTAATCTGCTTCCTAAAGACCAAAATCTGTTCAATACCATAAAAATACACTAAGTAGACAAAACAATGAAACAGTTGCCCAGAATGCATTCCCTTTAGTAGGACCTATTTAGGATGACTTCAGGGGCTTTATTAATTCATTCAGTTTCCTATATTGTCTTTTAAGTACAAAAAAACTTTCATTTTCTCTATAGTTCCTTTGTCTTGCTTGGCCAGTATTAAGAAGTGATGTCTGACTTCTGTTTTAAGATATAGTCATGGGGTGCCTGGGTGGCTCAGTTGGTTAAGCTTGATTTCAGCTCACATCATGATCTCACGGTTTGTGGGATCGAGCTCCGCGTCAGACTCTGTGCTGACAGTGTGCAGCCTGCTTGGGATTCTCCCTCTCCCTCTGTCTCTGCCCCTCCCCCCCACCCCCCCCCCGTGTAGATGTGTACTCTCTCTTCCTCTCAAAATAAACAATAAAAAATTATAAAAAGTATTTAATGGGTTCCCTATACATTCCAGTGAAGACTTATCTGTAGCAGAATCTCTACATAAGTGTTCTAAAACAGATATGAATGAAGTACTTCTGTAAGAGAACAAAATCAGATTAATTTCAGCTATAAGTCACTGAAAAGATTTTGGAAGGGAGAGACCTATGAATGCATCAATAAATATCTGGGTAACTCAACAAAACCACACTCAACTGGGCATGTAAATGAAGACAATTAATGAGTTCATAGGGATATGCATGCTTTGGAGATGGATTTCTGTAGTTAATTTCTGAATACGTATGAATAAAGTAATTGACATTTTCCAAATCAACTAGCTTACTAGAGATTCATTTCACAGAAATTTTGTATGTTTCAAAACTATTTCAACTTTGTGGTTAGAATGTATAAGGTAAATGGAATTTTTGGTAGGCAATTTTTGTGGAAGTGGAGGCAATTTTCTTGCTTATGAAATTAATAAATTTGTGTATTATTGTTTGGCTTGGCTTTCTTTTTTTTCAGTTGTCCACAAATACATTTACAAACAAAAATATCAAATTTTACTGTATTATACATTGACCTGAATAAGCGACATGGCATATTGAACATTCAAGCAGTGATTTTATGATTTCATTCCTCATTATGTTAATTGAAGCCATTCTCCCACAAACTGGACTCTGTGTTCTGTGAGAATGATCTAGATTTAAAGATATTGGAAGATTTGTACTTGTAATTAACTTCATCATTCAAAAGTTTCATCCCATGAAATAGTCTAAGGGTGTCTTTATTCCCACCCACCTTTAGGTCATAATAAAAATTCAGCTACTATCCTATACGGAAGATTGGCAAAGATAAGATTTCATTATTATTTTCTTGTCACTAAACAGAAGTTTTTCTTTCCGAAATGAACTCTGGTATTGCCAATCTATATTTGGGTAATTTTGTCAGTCCAGTATTTTACCTGTTATAGAAACTAAAAGGGATACTTCTCATTTGTATTTTAATAGGTCACCTTTTAAATTGATCACATCATTTTTTTTTCTTCTGAAGCATTCTCTGGTGACGTTTCACTGCTTATAACACTTAATATCTCCGTTTCTTTGTTCTTGCCTTCATGCTTCATATGGCTGGAGTGTGACAACCCTAGATCCGAAAGCTAATTTCTGCAAAAAGTATTTACTTTGTATGTTTGGTAATTTAAAGCTTAATTTCTTCATGAACATTTATTGAGCACTTATTATATGCAGTGTACTTTCAACATCTCTTACCTCATTTTATTTTTCAACATACTTATCCCCAAAATGATAGACACATTTCTTCTTAAATGTTTAAATTCTTACCGTTGCTTAAATGGCAGGTCATAAAGAATTAATAGAAGGTCTGAGATGAAAAGTATAATAAGTATATTATATTATTTTTGATGCTTCCTATTTTGAAATTTCCTAGAGGCTGTCGCTGCATTCAGTAATTTTTTTCTTCTAGAATGTCTCTCAGATTTACTTCATTCTCAGTTCTTTCTAGGAAGACCAAAGTCCAGACTTCTATCCCTTCATGTTTGGAATACTACAACAGTTCTTTAACTAATTACCCTCCCCCGTGCCTTCCTTCTCTAATCCATCCTTCCACTGCAATCATCTTTCCGAAATGCAGCTATTGTTATGTCACTCTTCTGCTCTGAAAACTCCTATGCTCTATTATTGCCTTCTAGATGAAAATGAAATTCTCCTACCTGGCGGGAGGTCACCCATAATTTTGTGCCATACTGCTAGTGAAGCTTTATTTCCTACTTTTTCCCTCATACTTTGCCTCTGTCACTCTGGTCAACTCACTTCAGTCCCAACACACTCTGCTTCCTAAAAAGTCCATGTTTTACAAGTATGATGACCTTTTTCAGAATGGCCCTTTACCCTTGCACCTGTCCAACCACTGACCCTCTGGAAAGCCAAAATTGAACTCCACTAACTCTAACAGTTCTAACACATCCTGGTGTTCTTTAATTTTCTGAATTCCAATAACATTTATAATCAGAATCTCATGGTTACTCAATTTGTCATTAAAAGGGTGCTAGAATCAATTCAGATAACCAGGACACTTGTTCACTGCTGAGTGTTAAAACCATTTCTACCTCCCCTTATTCACTGTATATTCTACTGGTATCATAGTGATCACAGCATCACAGTGATGGATTATGTTTCCATTTTCTGTGCTACTCTGGAAGGCCCGTGGGAAGCAACCTGTTTTTGGTTCCCATCCCCAGTGCATCTGGAATCACATCTGACACGTAGCGGCTTCTCCATGCGTGTTTAAACATTGAATATCTACCGTTAAAAACTACTCGTCCAGAGATTATCTGTAAAATTGAAATAATAATACCTGCCCTCCGTAGATCACTAGGTATTATTGAATAGAGAAAAAGGTGGGAAATTACTCTGTAATTGTAAGCAGGATAGAAATATTATATGGCTATATGATGCTCTCTCTCTATAGTAATGCTTTCTTAACTATAATCTTTGAACCTAGAAACTATCCTACTATTTTGAAACCCATGAGCATATACTCAGCTGCTAACCAACTGATGGCTTATGACATACGTTTAGTAAAATTTATGCAGACAATCACTTATTGAGTGATTGTAAATTTAGTATTAAAAATCATCTGTTTTTATATTATTAGCATATTTAATATTTGTCTCCTATATCTCATGGGGCCTAAAATGATAAAATAGTTTTAATTCTAATTCTGAATAATGTGTTTTAATAATTACATTTTTATATATTACATCCTCTAGACAGAAAAAGGAAGCAAAATAAAATTTGTAACAGGAGCTCATGAATACTATCACCTTCTAGGATAGCAAATAAAATCAACAAAGAATTCCTGTTTGGTAGGGGGTTCATGGGAAATATTACCTTGAAAATAGAAAATGTTGAAAAACTGAGTTTTGCTCTCAGTTCTGCTCACTTATCAGATGGGTGGTGGTGGGCATGTCATTTACCTTCTCAGAACTTCCCTTTCTTCTTCTGTAAAATGGAAATTTTGTTTTAATTCCTGTTCCATATCTATCTTACAGATTAATGGGAATAAAATGAGAACATGTATGTTAATGTATTACTCTATTAATAAATTAATATTTATTCTATTATTTTTAAAATTAACTTGCTTATTTATCTAAATGCTTCACACTACATTCTAAGTTACCTGTAATTCTATTCAATGAAATATTTTTATAATGATGATTATATAAAAACCAGTGACTACATGAAACACTTTGGAATCGCAGGTGTTTAAATATGTTTAGGTTTATGTTTCTTGATACTTTTTGTCTTGAAATGCACTAACTTGAGTAAATGACATACAGACAAGTTTTACAAATCACAGTGCCTTGGACATGGGATTCTTTATTTTCCTTTTTTTTTTTTTTTTCCCTTCCTAAGTGGATTTAAACAGATGAGCCAATAGCAATTTATTTCCCCCTTCTGTAAATAGGTCTTAGGAGCGAACAAGCCAGTGAAACAGATATATCAGTTTTGGATGATGTTATAGACTGAATGCTTGTATCCTTCCAAAATTCATGTGTTTAATCCCTAACCTTCATCGTGATGGGATTTTGGGAAGTACTTAGGATTAGATAAGGTCATGAGAATGGGACCCTCATGATAGGATTAGTGTTTTGTTTTGTTTTGTTTTGTTTTGTTTTTAAGAAGAGAAAGAGAAAACAGTGTTCAATCTGTCTCTGTCTCCCTGTCTCTCTATCTCTCTCTCTCTCTGTCTTTCCATCATGTGAAGACACAGCAAGAAGGCAGCCATCTCCAAGCCAGGAAGAGGTCCCTCACCAAGAACTGAGTCTGCCTGCACCTTGATCTTGGACTTCCCAGGCTGTAGAACTATGAGGCTGTTATATAATTACATGCATAATTATATGCATAATTATATGCATAAAATGTTTATTTATTTGAGAGAGCATGAGTAGGGGAGAGGCAGAGAAAAAGGGAGACAGAGGATCCGAAGCCGGCTCTGTGCTGACAGCAGCAAGCCCAATGTGGGGTTCAGACTCATGAGAACTCACGAACTGTGAGATCATGGCCTGAGCTGAAGTCGGATGCTCAACTGACTGAGCCACCCAGGTGCCCCTGTGAAGCTGTGTTTTAAGCCACCTCGTTCATAGTATTGTGTTCTAGCAGCCTGAGCAGACTAAGACAGATGCAACAACTTTAACAAAAATAAATGACTCAAAAGCACGTCTGGCTATAAAGAGTTAAGTATAAGGGAAGTGTGGAAAACACCATACACACACACACACACACACACACACACACACACACACAAACCAGAGCATGTCGAGGTGTAGATATAAAGCAGAAGTGCTGAAATTAGCACACATTTTAATTAGTTCAATTGGGATGGATGGTAGAAAAGCCAGCTGTCCCACAGTCCAATATCTCTATCTTCATTTTCTCAATGGATACCCTATTAAAGCCTGTATTTCACAGGCTTTCTTGGAGTCAGTTGCGGCCAGGGACTAATTTCAAGCTTGTGATATATTAATGGAAGTGATAGTTGCTACTTCCAAGTTATTTCTCTGTCCCTTTAAAGATGTTTGTCCTGGGCTTTCTCTCCTGCTTAGTGTTCTAGCTTGGTGCTGACCAGAGAAATCTCGGAGGCCATATGTTGAGGATAACAGAACCACCCACAGCCTTGGACTACTCCTCTCTGAACTCTTCTAAGAGGGGGAAACACATTTCCCCTATATTTATGACTTTTCCTCACTTCAATTTAGCCTCTTCTAACCAAGTTGACTCACAAAAACCAAACCTACTGCTATCTTTCCTTAAAGCAAAAGACTTAGTTTGGGGAGAAAAAAAGACTTTAGTTTGGGGGTAGAGTAGGCAATTTACCCAATTTGTGGGACAGTGGGAATGATTAATATCACATCTTTTGTCACCTCATCCGATGTGAGGAAGTACATTAGTAATCTGAAACACTGAAATAGAGGATGGGTAGTTAATGTCACATCTTTCCTTGTCCAACACAGCTAACAATTATGCCTCTTTTATTTATTTTTTCTTATATGTGCCAAATTGAATTGCACAATACAGATAGATTCGCATGGATTAAGATAGACTAGCTTTAATTCCTCTGAGAACCAATCTATCTTCGCCAGTAACCATCATCATGAGGGCTTTTCTAAATCATTCAAGACAGAGTATATTCAATTGGTAAAGTGTGAGTTATATATATTATTTACATATATGTAATATTTACAAAAAAATTGACAGCCCACTATATATCCCTTTGTGTATCAAAAATACAATGTAGAAAAATACCATACTAAATAATTGGAGGACAAGGTAAAAGAGGAGTCCTGAGCTTCTCATTTATCTGACTTTTGCATATCTAGTTCAGCTCTCTCCATGGAAAGAAAACCTGTTATGACCAATTTATTATCTTGCTGTCTTTTTTTCTATCTTTTTTTTTCTTTTTTTTTTAATGTTATCCTTCAAGACCTTTCTACCTCTTGGTTTTTCAGCAACCTACTAAGGTACATCTTGCTTTGCATTTATTGATGTGATTTATACACCTGAGTATATAGAAACAATGTACTCTTCCCTCTTTCAACCACATAGCAAAGTGTAACCTATTTGTTTGAGAAGACAGCACTGTGTAAAAAGAGCTTTTATACACATAAGGTCTATGCAACCTACGCAGAAAATTGTATAGATCTAGATACAGATTAAGAACTATCTATCTAATCTATCTATTTAAATATATGTAAATATATATGTAAATATATGTATATATACATATATATGTAAATAAAAGAGTAAAGATAGGCATAGAAGTATATATGTACTACTTTATGTTAATTAAACACATCATTAATATTGACTTGGGACTGGGAATGTCCAGCATTCCAGATTTTTCCATGATTGTTGACAATAAAATAATACTTCATCTGGGAAAATCCCATGTAGTTAATTACTTGTAGAAATATGTGACATGGATATTTCCTATTTACATAATACTGATTCTAAGTCAGCATATTTACTTAATCAGATATCTCACTTCTTAAACATTCTGGATCAATAAGAGCTTACTCTTTTGCTCACTATGGGTTTTAGATCAATATTATTGATTTCGAACGTTAAAATTTCTCTCTCTGACAGAAGTAACTTACCTGCCACACATTCTATGCCTTCACTAGCAACTAACTTGAACTTTGTTCTCGCTGTAAGGTCTAATCCCTGGAACTGTTCTTCATATTTCTGGTTCATCAACCTCTGCCTGATTTCACTTTTTTCTTTAGATTGTGAGACCATATTGAGCCTCTTTAATGGTCTTTTCATTAGTACTCTAAAGTCTCTCATCTATTTAACTTTTCCGACCTATTCCCTAATGCTGAGTGGTCCTTATGGTCTTTTTTTCACTGCTTTCAGACTATTTTGGCATTGCTGGAAAAAAGTAGCTAAATGGTGCTAATTCCACCATAGATTTCCATTGTCCAATCTTACTTCTCTCTTGCTACTGCTCAGAAATGGTTATTTGTCTCCTGATTCGATATGTCACATCTATGACATTATGTTCTTCATTCTTTTCTCAAAGAAAAGAAGAAACCAGGCATAGTTTCTCCACTTTTTTAGTGTTACACCATCTATGTGGACTTTGATGTTAACCTTTTCTTCTTTTCTTGACAACGCATTCCATTAAATCACCATTTTCTATATTTTTCCCTTTCTTCTTACATTTGCTCTGAACTACTTATGTGCTCAAACTTATCCTTCTTGTGTAAAAGCCTTTCTTCACTTACAATCTCTCAAGGTATCAGTTTGTTTTGTCCTCTTGCTAAGAAACCTCTTGGAAGAGTAGCTGGAGTGTTCTCCCCACAATCTCATTATTCTTTCACTTCTTGCAGAGTAACTTTCACAACAAACCCTTGAAAATCAGTCTACAAGCCTTTTCCAGTCTTCATGTTCATTGACTGCTCTTTGACATTACACCATGGTAACCATCCCTTGTTTCTTAAAGTGTGCTCCCTCTTGCTTCTGCATCATATTTTTAACTCTGACCTTCCTACTACCCATTTCTATAGAGAAAGTGGGACCTATTATTTCTTGATTAAATGGTACTTAATTTACATGCTTAAGCTACTTTGCTTAGATGCCCTAACAACCATTATCCCCACTTAGTTCCCAATAGTAGCCATTCTCCAAGAAGTCTGTGCTTACCTCTTCTGCTCTCTGTGTTATTTGTGGCTGCCACTAGATGAGTAAATTTTATTTCTTCATAATCCCAGAGACCTGTATCTTAGCTGACAAACTCAAACTCATATCCATCTACTTGCTCATTACCTTTACTTAAATATTCTGAAATGAACAACATAGCCCAAACAATTCTTATCATTTCTATGACCCTTGTTTTCAAATTAGTTTCTTCTGTGTAATTTTTTTTAGGTTTTATTTATAGTACAAGCATTCTCTAAGTAATCACAACTTGAAATCTAAGTGTAATCCTTACTGCTGCTCTCTTCCTCCTTTCCATCATTTGGTTTCAAATTCTTTCCTTTTATGGTAACTTCCTTTTAACTTTTCCCCTTTTCCATTCTCATTGTGTTTTGTTAGATTTAGTTCTCATTTTCCTTTACTTGGACTGTGGCCCCACAGTCCAAGTTGGTGTCCCCATATTTAGCCATTCTCTTCCTTAAGTGTAATGTAAAAAGTTCTCCTTTGCATTTTCCACAGAGAACAAGTTATTTTAGAGATATCTTTAATATTTTTTAAATCTGGCTGAAATTCACCTTTCTACCTTATTTCCAATTATTTGTCTAAACATGTTTTAAATCATAGCATAACTATAGATTTAAAATAGCCTAATGTCTTTGAACATATCCCATATGTTTTTGTGCCTATGGTTTTGTTTATAGTTTTGTCCTTCTGCCTTAAATGTCCTCCTCCAAAACATCTACCTTTCAAACTCCTATGCATCTTTCAAATTTTTTTTTATATGCTGGCCTTCAGTGGTGCTTACTTTCAGTCAAAAGTTCTTTTCCTTCTTTTTTTTTTTTTAAATTGAGATATAACTGACATGTAGCTTTATGTAAGTTTAAGATGTACAGTGTGTTAATTTGATACACTGATATATTGCAGTATAATTACCACTGCTGTGTTAGCTAACACCCCTGTCACCTCACATAATTATCATTTCTTTTTGCAGTGAACAATTAAGATCTAGTCTCTTAGCAACTTTGAGGTTTATAATACAATATTACTGACTGTAATCACTATGTTGTACATTAGATCTTCAGGACTTATTTATCTACTAGTTGTCAGTTGATACCCTTAAACAACATCTCCCCATTTTCCCCACCCCCTTGACTCTGACAACCACCATTTTATTCTCTGTTTCTATGAATCTGGCATTTTAAATATAAGTGAGATCATACAGTATTTGTCTTTCCATATCTGACTGGCCCCATATTAGCATAATGCCCGCAAGGTCTGTGTTGTGGCAAATGACAAATTTCCTTCTTTCTCATGTTCTCATGGTTGAAAGATGTTCCATTTTGTGTGTGTGTGTGTGTGTGTGTGTGTGTGTGTGTGTGGTCTATATCTCATCTTCTTTATCCACTCATCCACTGATAGATTCTTAGGTCGTTTCCGTATCTTGGTTCCTATGAATAATGCTGCAATAAATATGAGAGTGTGGATACTTCTTTGATACTCATTTTTTGTTTCTTTGGATGCAAACCCAGAAGGGAAATACTAGAATTGCTGGATAATGTGAGTGGCAATTCTGTTTTTTAATTTGTTGAGACACCTCCATACTGATTTTCATAGCGTCTGCACCAACTTACATTCCTACCAACAGCAATCAAGGGTTCCCTTTTCTCCACATCCATGCCAACGCTGGCTTGTCTTTTTAATGATAGCTATTCTAACAGGAATGAGGTGATAACTCATTATAGTTTTGATTTGTATTTCCCTGAAGATAAGTGAGATTGAGCATCTTTTCTCTTTTATTAACATTTATATATATATATTTTTTCTCCATCCAACTAGCTTCAGGTGTCTATCATAGTGCTTCAATATTTTTATATATTATGAAATAATCCCCACTGAGCATTTTTCATGTACCTTTTGGTGATTTGGGTGTCTTCTTTGGAAAAATGTGTATTTAGTTGCTTTGCTTGTGTTTATCAGACTGTTTGGTGTGTGTGTGTGTGTGTGTGTGTGTGTGTCTTTTCTGTTGTTACTGAAAATTTCTCTCAAGGAAAACAAAGCTAGAAGCATCACACTCCCTGACTTCAAACTATATTACAAAACCATTGTAATCAAAACAGTATGGTATTGGCATAAAATCAGACACAAGGGTCAATGGAACAGTATAGAGAGACTAGAAGTAAACCCATGGATATATGGTCAATTAATTTACAACAAAAGAGCCAAGAATACACAATGGAGAAAGGATAGTCTGTTCAGTAAATGGTGTTGGGAAAACTGGATAGCCACATGCAAAAGAATGAAATTAGACCACTGTCTTGCATCATGCATAACAATTAACTAACTATAATGGGTTAAAGACTTGACTGTAAGGCCTGAAACCATAAAACTGCTAGAAAAAAAGCATAAATGTTAAGTTCTTTGACATTGATCTTGGTGATGATTTTTTGAATCTGACACCAGAAGGAAAGGTAACAAAAGCAAAAAAATCAACAAGTGGGATTACATCAATCTAAAAATTTTCTGCACATCAAAGGAAACAATTAACAAAATGAAAAGGCAAACTACTGAATGGAAGAAACTATTTGCAAATAATTACCATAACAAGGGGTTAATATCCCAAATATATAAAGAACTCTTACTACTCAATTGCAAAAAAAAAAAAAAAATGTAATTCAATTTAAAAAGTGGGCAAATGATCTGAATATTTTCCAAAGAAGACATACAGATGGCCAACAGGTATATGAAAAGTTGTTCAATATCACTAATCATCAAGGAATGCAAATCAAAACCCTAATGAGATATCATCTCATACCTGTTAACTTTGCTATTATCAAAAAGACAAAAGTAACAAATACTTGTGAGGATATGAAGAAAAGGGAACCCTCCTGCACTGTTGGGTGGAATGTTAATTGGTGCAGCCACTGTGTAAAACAGTATGAGTTTCCTCAAAATATTAAAAATAGAACTGACTTTGGGCACCTGGGTGGTTCAGTCAGTTAACTGTTAAGTGTCCGATTCTTGATTTTAGCTCAGGTCATGATCTCACAGTTCATGAGTTTGAGCCCCACATTGGGCACGATAACAGCACAGAGCCTGCTTGGGATTCTCTCTCTCTCCCTCTCTGTCTGCCGCTCCCCAACTCACTCTCTTTTTTTCTCTCAAAATAAATAAAAACTAAAATGAAGTAAAATAAAATAAAACAAAGCAAAACTATCATATGATCCAGCAATTACATTTCTGTATATTTATCTAAGGAAAACAAAAGCACTAACTCAAAAGGATACGTGCCTCCCCATGTTTATTGCAGCATTATTTACAATAACCAAGATGCAGAAACAACCTAAGTATCCATCATGGATGAATGGATAAAGGAAATATGAATACACATACACCCACCCACACACACATATGTATGTGTGTGTGTGTGTGTGTGTGTGTGTGTGTGTGTATAATAGAATATTATTCAAACATTAAAAAGAATTTGGCACCTGGGTGGCTCAGTCAGTTAAGCCTCTGACTCGTGATTTTGGCTCAGGTCATGATTTTAGGGTTTGTGAGATCGAGTTCCACATCAGGCTCTGTGCTGACAGTGTGGACCCTGCTTGGGATTCTCTCTCTCTCTCCCCTCCTCTCTTCGTGTGTGCCCTCTCTGTCTCTCTGTCTCTCCAGATAAATAAATAAACTTTTAAAAAAGGCTGAAGTCTTGTCACTTGGAACAAAATGGCTGGACCTTGAGGACATTATGCTTAGTTAAATAAGTCAGACAGAGACAGAGTTGGGTGGGGGGAGGGGAAATGTGTGAAGACAATCAAAGGTACAAACTTCCAATTATAAAAAAAATAAGTTATGGAATGCAGGGTACAGCATGGAGACTATAGGTACTCATACTGTATTGCTTATTTGAAGATTGCTAAGATAGTAGATCTTAAAATTTCTCATACAAGAAAAAAAAACTGTATCTATGGTGGCAAATGTTAATGAGACTTACTGTGGTTAACATTTTGTACAATATGTTGTACACCTGAAATGAATATAATGTTCTGTGTCAGTTATACCTCAGTTTAAAACAAAATTTTAAAAATTCTCCCTTCCTTCTGTGAGCATCTATGTTAGATTTTTGGGAATATTCTGCCTTATAATGATGCTTGTTTTATATAGGTTTTGACTGCTGTATCTTAAGCTCTTTGAATGTAGAAATCTTGCCTCTTCATCATTATATCTTGTGCTGTTCCTGAAAACACTTACGTTATCACTATTTTCTCCCTATTTATGCATATATGTAGGTTGAACAAAGAAATGAATGAATGATAAATACTTCAAGTTTTTTGAAAATTGCTTTGAATGACCTTCTTATGGTATATTCATATGCTTTTCTGCTTCATTTTATTTGGTGGCTTTTATCAAGAATAATAATTTCACCTAATTATAATAAAATAAAATAAAAATGTGATTCAGTGGATGTGGAAATTAACTAGATGGCAGGAATTTTTTCATAACATATATATATAACATATATACACATATACACATGAATATATCACCATGATATAAACTTAAAATATCTTACAATATTATTTGTGAATTATACCTCAAGAAAGCTGAAATTTAAAAAAAAGAGTAATCACAATATTCTATGTTCCCATTCCATTATATCTTTCAATTTAGGCATAATTTTATAATTTTATTTGCTTCAGTAAATCTTTTCCAAAAAGAGAAGTATTTGTAAGGCTTTAAGACTTCTGCAATTTCTTTGATTCAGTTACATTGTTTATGTGTCCTAAGGCATCTATGCTTTTTGATTCCAAACTATGTAGTGCCTTCTGGGTGAGTTTTCATGAAAAATTCAGGAAGCTCCATTTGTGTTTCCTCTTTGTAATATAACTGTTTTTCAGATATTTTCCTTTTATTCATGAGAAACTCTGTAGCATAACTTTTAATTTAAATAAAAATAATAAATATATACAGAGAAAGGTAGATGACATTATCATTTCCTCCCTCAGGAAAAATACAAGTGTGAATAATTAATGAATCTCTGTTAATAGCAAACAATAGACCTCCTTATCCAGCTTGTGGATGAAGTGAATCCATCGACCCTTGCTATAGAATATCTCCCCCGATGAGTATAAATTACCTCTTGTCAAGGCTATCACATACCTCCTGTTAAAACCATTTTCCAGAGCCTCAAACCCTGGTGTGGGCCTTGCTCAGTGTCTCTTGTCTTCCTTCTTATTTAAAGGAAGTCCGTTCACAAGGAGACTGGAAGCCGAAAGATTTGGTTTCTACCTGCGCAACTCCTACAGATACGTGATGAACTGAAGCTGACCCTCAAGTATAGCTCACTCTTAATGGAACTACCTACTTCTACACAGTGTCAAGGATTTGGCTTTAAAGGTTTCCTGGGCCAATAGATTAAATTACTCTTTAAGGCCAAAAGGCTGTGGTATGAGATTATACCTGATGAAAGGGAGAAATAAATTATTAAGAGGATATGAAGGTAATAAATCTTCCATTATAAGTAACACATGAAGTGCTATTTTATGGCCAAGGCTGAAATATTAATATCAAGTTTTCTTGAAAGGGCACCTGCACTTAACCCAGAATTTTCCATAATGCTAGACACATGAGAGTTCATGTTTTTGCTCTAATATTGGGTATTCGGGTGAAATATTCCTCACGGTGCAACCTCTTGGTATTTTTTGTCAGGTACTTAATAACTTCAATGGCTGTAAGAAAAATAATTAGGTGTGCCCAAGAGTTTTAAAGGCATTTATTTTAAGTGAGTGCCAAACTACATGAAATCTGCAGTACCTTAAAAAAGCTATTTCTATAGAATTTGGCTTGATGTTAGAGGAAAAAATAAAGAAAATCAAGTCAGTGAGATTCCCAAGAACAAGACTGATCATGGTGTCTCCAGCCCCTCACCTGAATTATAGTAGGAATGACTAGTGATTTATTGAATAAATTAAACTGTAAAAATCAACTCACAGTCAACTTTTAAATATTAAAACTTGGAGATGCTGGATATTACCACAATGTCTCCTAAACCGATTTACATGTCTAAGTGCAGGTTAGGCTTTCCGTAAAAGAAATTGATTTCTGTACCCCTGATAAAGTCACAGAAATATTTCTTTGAATTTCTGTGTTCCAGGGCAATCACAAGAGGCATGCCCTCTGTAAGGTAATATTGAGTGTGCTTCGGCGTCATACTTCAACTTCAGCTTTTCACTTTATGTTTTAGATGGGCATGCTGATACCAATATGCAATAGAAACAGGTTACCACTGGCCAATTAGACTTACAGAGACTCTAAGAACAGAAAAGATACTGTTCCACACCCGAAATTTGAATCAAGACATCTGTAAGACACATGTAATACATTTAATCAGTTGTATATTTCTGGTTTTTCTCATAATGACATCAAGCATCAAGTTATTTCTCATATCTATATATAATTCATATTTATCTCTCTATGTATTTATACCTATATCTATGTTGCTTTGATGGTCCTCTCGGTATATACTTAGTTGAATAATACAGCACTGACATAATCTCAAATACAAAAGAAAATAACTAATTCTGATTTAGACATCCATGTTATGTTCTTCTAAGATGGGTATTGTGATAGTAATAAGAAAAAAGGAGTGTATAATCTACTTTTAGTAAAAAAGTCAAAGAATTTCCTAATGACAAAGAAAATTAAACATAAAACCAATCGTTCAGAGGTTTTAAACAGCAAGTATTGATTATTTAAAATTCTGTATCATGTATTGGCAAGAGATTTTACAATATTTTTGAAGAAAAGGATGTCTTTCTACTCACATGAAAAACCGCAAGGACTCAGAATCTATCAGTTAAAAGTGATTTTTATTTCTTTACATTTCCTTACAATCTAAATATGTTGTGTATTATAAACATGTTTTCACTAATCAAAAAAGGGCACATTTTGTTCCTCTTACACATTAAAAAATAAACACACATGAACCCATTTATAATAATCATTAAAGATCTATGTTAAGTAAATAAAATTTTGAGTCAATAATACTAGGGATGGGGTACCTGGGTGGCTCGGTTGACTAAGTATCTGACTTCACCTCAGGTCATGATCTCACCATCCCCAGTTCGAGCCCCACATTGGACTCTGTGCTGACCGCTCAGAACCTGGAGTCTGTTTTGGATTTTGTGTGTGTCTCTCTCTCTCTGCCCCTACCCAGCTCATGCTCTGTCTCTTTGTCTCTCTCTCTCTCTGTCTCAAAAATAAATAAACATTTGAAAAAATTTAAAAAAAAGAATGCTGGGGATGAAAATATAGTCTAAATTCAACCTATTCTGAGTAGATCTTGCCCTTCCTTCTTTCCTTCCTTCCCTCCTTCCTTCCTTCCTTCCTTCTCTAAAGGTAAGGTAGAAATTAGTTTGAAAAGTTCATTAACTTTTATGCCCATAGGTAAGAATTTCATATATTCTAGGAAAAAAAAACTAGACTTATAAAGTCTAAGTGTCCGTCAAATAGAATGTCTATGTATCTTTTTTTTAATTTTATTTTTTATTTTTTAAAATTTACATCCAAATTAGTTAGCATATAGTGAAACAATGATTTCAGGAGTAGATTCCTCAATGCCCCTTACCCATTTATCCCATCCCCCTTCCCACAACCCCTCCAGCAACAGTTTGTTTTCCATATTTATGAGTCTCTTCTGTTTTGTCCCCCTCCCTGTTTTTATATTATTTTTGTTTCCCTTCTCTTATGCTCATCTGTTTTGTCTTTTAAAGTCCTCATATGAGTGAAGTCATATGATTTTTGTCTTTCTCTGACTAATTTCATTTGGCATAATACCCTCCAGTTCCATCCACGTAGTTGCAAATGGCAAGATTTCATTCTTTTGATTGCCGAGTCATACTCCATTGTATATATATATATATACCACGTTTTCTTTATCCATTCATCCATCGATGGACATTTGGGCTCTTTCCATACTTTGGCTATTGTCGATAGTGCTGCTATAAACATGGGGGTGCATGTGTCCCTTCGAAACAGCACACCTGTATCCCGTGGATAAATGTCTAGTAGTGCAATTGCTGGGTCGTAGGGTAGTTCTATTTTTAGTTTTTTGAGGAACAATGTCTACATATCCTAATTTTTGAATTTCATTATTTTCTTTATTGTGAGGTTTTCCTCTTTATAAATTAGTTCTGTCTTTAAAGCAGAAGACACTATGAGGAGAGTTAGAAATTGCATCATTATCCCATCATTTAAAAATCAATAGGAAAACATTAAATTGCCAATACTTTCAGATATAGTAAAATTAAAATAGTTACTTTTTGAAGAAAATATTTAATTATTACAAAGTATACATTTGTAGTTATTCCAATTATGATATCTTGAAATTTCAAGATGATCCATATATATGTATATATATATGTATCTATACATATATGTGTGTGTATATATATATATGTATCTATACATATATATATATATATATATATATATATATATATATATACACGTGTGTGGGGAGATGAGGGGGAGATGGAAGTTGAGAGGATAATATATAATTTTTAAGATTCTTAAGATTCATAAATAATTTTTAAGATTCTTTGAGCTAGATTCAACTGAACTATAGTCTATTGTTGAATATCCACAAAACTATTTTTTCTCATTTAAGACTATCATAGAATGAGATCTAAAAGTCTTTCTGCAAGAGGGTTTCCAAGGAAATTACAGGGAAAAGTTCTAACATCTGGACAGTATTCTGGAAAATCAGAAAACTCTAGATGTCATTAAATATGTGCCAAAGATTAAATTGTTCCCAAAATGCCAAAGAACCAGATATTTTCAAACTACCTGAGAAGCTTTAAAAACATTAGTTCATGAACCTCGCATTCTGAAAATAATCAACGTAGGACCCAATGATCTGTATCTTTAAAAGTTATAGAGCATGATTCTTATATACCGCTAAGGTTTGAAATCCATCCCGTATTTTCTACCTTGACAGGGATCGGCAGCAGTAAATGTAGGAATGTGTGTGTGTGCGCACGCACACACACACACACACACACACACACACACATAACCAAGCCAAATTTCTGTTCGCCATCCCCTCCCCACCAATCATCTTACTTGCTTCTTGATAATCACTTCTCAGACTGATATCTAAAATATATTTACCTGTATCATGTCCGATTATGCAACAGAAGGCTGATCTCTATGTGAACTCAATGAAAATGCACCTAGGAAGAATATTCAAAGGAATTTAATTTCCATAAATCAATACCCTAGAATGTCTCAATATTGTACAGTTTCTAGCAAAGGGACATTTTACCCTCCTGTATTCCATTTGTACAATTTAGTCTCAGACTGAGAGTTGTTCCTGAATGAGATAAGTTAATAAAAATTGCATTCTGGAAGCTGGCGCTAACCAAGCCTGGCTGACAGCAGTAGAGCTTTCTCAGTGCTGAGGATCCTGAAGAAGAGGGTCTGGAGTGCATGGAAATGCTTGGGGAGGAAGAAAGAAAAGAAAAAGAAGCAGAAACTTGAAGATGCATGTTATTGGGAGATGTGACCAAAGGTCCATCTTGGCTCCAAGGGAATTTTGCTCTGCCTCATTTCTGCGAAGATCTATCTTGTCTATTATTACAAAGGAAGAGGTTTGTGATATGACATTTTTCTGAAAATTCAACTTCACTGTATTTACTGGAGAGTTACAGTAGAAAAATAACACATACACAACTGATTAAAATCCAAAGAAAGGTGTCATTTTTTAAAGGCTGAAATTCTGATGTGTGCAATTGAAGATTTTATGTAGGAGGACGCACTTGAGCTGAATGGGTGAAATTTTGACAGCTTGAATTTAGGAGAAGGGAAAAAAGCAGAGACGTGGAGAAGCGGAGTATGCTTTAAGACAAAGACGAGTTTTTTGTATGCCACAAATGAATTGTGGTTTGGTAGGATCATGATGTAAAAAATAAGACCAGAAAGACAGATCAACCTAAAAGTTTGCATTTCATTCTGTATGTAATGAACTCTTTGAAATGTTTAGTAAGTGTAGGACCTAATCAGGTTTGTGCTTTAAGAAAATTTGAGAGAGAGTGCAGTGGTAAGAAATGCAGCAGTCTCTATAAAAGAGGGCTTACAACTAATCAACCAGATGCCACTTCAAGAAACACATGCTATTATCTATGTGTAAGTGCTGGACAAAGAGCTAAATGAAGGTTTGAACTAAGACAGAGGCATAATGAATGGAAAGAATAAAACGGTTTTGAAAGGCATTGCAGAGACAGAGATGAGAATTACATATTCATAACTACCTTTATCTTGTTTTAGAAAAAAAAATTCTGCCATCTTTATTTTTAACAGCTTTATTGAAATATAATTTATATACCATACCATTTACTCATGTGCAATCCAGTGGTTTTTTTAGTATATATACAGAACTATGCATCCATCACCATAATCTAATGTTAGAACATGTGCATCGCCCCCAAAAAGAAACTTTGTACCCATTAGCGATCACTCCCCACTCCTGCTCCTCTTCCCCCAGAGGCACCCAACTGCTAACCTACCTGTCATCTTTCCTGCTTGTATTTTCTGTTGCACTGTAAGCTACCAGAGGGAAGAGTCAGTCCTTTAATTAATCCATAGTACCTGGTGGCAAACATTTGTTAGGGTACAGCATTATTTTTGAACTCACGACCATCCTCTCAACTTCCATCTCCCCCTCCTCAGCCCTCTCGGCCACCCACATTCACACATCCACACAGCACAGATTGCCTCGTGGCGTAACATTCTTACCTTCTCCTTCTCTTGTTATTGTGCCGATCGGAAAGCCATGGATGCCTCTGTGGAGGTCAGTAGAGGCAAACAATCCATGATTGTAGATACAAAGTGTTTCTAGGAGCATTAAGGTCCCTGTGATTTTTTCCATTTCTCTCTCTGGTGGTTGCAACCTTGAGCTCTGTGAGGAAACAATGTGATACTACCTGGCTATGGCCAGTGCTGGTTCTGGAAGCCCTGGGTCCACACCAGACTACGAGACCCACTAAAATTAAGTCTAAATGACACAGTCCAGAGTGAGCCATGCCTGAAAGAAGGTGAAAGTCAGCCTGAAAGGGTATGATAGACCTTTTGTAAGACTCTAAAATTCCCTGTTGCAACTGAGCATCCGAAGGGTTCATGCCAATCCTCCTCTCCTCTCAAGAAGGCGCATGCTCTCAGGGGCTTTCCTAACTTACCCATATACTGTTTGATCCTAGAATTTTATGAAGTTCAATAAATTTGGGGACCTCTGTACATAATTCATGACCATAATGATTATGAGAGAGAAGGGACAAGTATCATAGACACTATTTACAAATGAGGAAATTCCTTAAGCAAGTCACACTAGAGGTTAACATTAATTCTCTACCTTTTTCCATACGAACTTATCCAGGTCACTTAAACTTCTCTCAGTCCCCAAGGATTGCCTTTCCAGGATTGTTTTGAGGATTAACAAGGACAATGAAGAGGCACCTGGGTGGCTCAGTCGGTTAAGCATCCAACTTTGGCTCAGGTCATGATCTCTTGGTTCAGGGGTTCAAGGGTTCGAGCCCCACAACAGCTCAGAGTCTGGAGCCTACTTTGAATTCTGTGTCTCCCTCTCTCTCTCTGCCCCTCCTCCACTCACACTTTGTCTCTGTCTCTCAAAAATAAATAAACATTAAAAATTTTTTAAAGACAAAGAATCAAAACATAATTTATAAATGATAAAGTGGCTCATGGTGGAAATATCATATTTCTGCATTGACTAGTCCAGATTGCCTTGTACAGGCAGAAGAATCCATATTTAGTTCTTTGAATATTCCTGGAGTCTATGAAGATTTCTAACACAGACACTTATACATCTGATTGGGCTGCTGGGTAGTTATTAGCTCTGGATTGTTCCTTCTGAGTCAAACCACTGGCTAATGATAGCATACAATTTACACTGTCCTCAAGGACCATCACTCAACACTTGGTTCCAGATTCCCTGCGGCTGAAAAAAGCAACAGGATCCCAGTGCTACTCACCTTCTGTGTTCTCTGGGTGTTGCAGTGAGTTGTCATTCTCTAAGTCTCCATGTGTGAACGATCTTTGTATCTTCTGAAGAAGTTTGAAGAAGAGAATTCATTTTTTTTGTTTTGTTTTAGCACCTGGTTTCTTACAGACATCAGAAATAAATGGCTTCATATTCATACATATTTATAATTAGTAGCCAGTTAAAACCCCTGTCTTGATGCTGAGCTTGCTTGCAAGAGGCATATAACTATGCAGCTCCTGAGTTTAGCAATTTTTGGCCCCTCCACAAATGTCCAATAATTGAATTGGTTCTACCTCTTCCCAGTGTGCTGCCCAGAATATTCAGTCGTATTCTCAAACAATAAACTATTTGCAGAATTACAAGTTTTTAAAGAGTATTATATTTCCTTTTATAAAATGGTTTGCTGTTTTTATTTTCTTAAAAAATAAGCTGGAAACTGCAAACCCTGTGACTTTTCTTTCAGAGGCAGTTAAGTAATTTCTTTTATGATAATAGAATCCATTATATACAGAGCAAGCCATAATTAAAAGGTTTTATAGTTTATATATATAAGGAGAAATTTTTAAAAGCGTCGATTGTACTTTAAACACAAATACTTGATTTTAAGCCTACTTCAAGTCTCCAATAACATTAAAAGTTAAACAGTTGACTTACATTAATTAGTGTTTCCATAAAGGTTTCTGAGGGTAATAAAAACAAGATAATACAGTACCATAGGGTTAAAGTAGCAGGGAAAAAAGTAATTTTTATGTTTATATTTGAATATACAATCTGGTTGTATATCCAATTTGTGGTCATTATAAAATAATTAATCATCATCAAGAGAATCCACACACATATATTTTACAAACTTTGGCTTCTAGTTATATTCAACATAGAATTCAGAGGCCCAGAGTCAATATCTAGAGCTCATAAAAATGAAAGTTATAGCCTGATCTAGTGTAGTTTCTATTTCTACAGACCAGTAGATGTGTGGTCTCCCCAGGATAGAAACTCTAAAAGTTGTGGGGTTTGGCTACTATTCCACGTGGTTTCATCAGGCTGAAGAAGGATTTTCTCCCTAAGCATCACAGATAGGAAAAGGTAATGCTGTACATAAATACAAAGCAAAAATGGCTTTGGAAACTTGATCGCCTCTGTGAAACTCATGCCATCTTTAGGAGTCCTTTAATCTAAGGTGACTTCAAATGGAGGGATCTTCTAAGAATGAGGTGGAGAGGCAGATAAACTTGAAGTTAATTTACCGATAGTGCAGGCTCCTACCAGTTCTAAAGTGTTATGGACTCTGTGTCTTTTTTTGAGATCGCCACTTCTTCGGGAATAAGGATGTTTTTTCTTAATATACAATGTTATGTTGCCAAAAGTCTGTTTTATAACACAATTCATGTTTCTTTGGAGTAACTTCTATTTATAATATTCCTTATTGGTTCTGCATTTTGGAAGTATATTGTCATATAATACTGTCCTGTGTTTTGTGTGATTTAATTAAACCTTCCATTCCTTTCTTTGGTTTCTTTGTAAGGCAATATGTATCTTTTACATATTTCTTACCTTTTTATTCACCTACTTCTTTGATACCTGAAACCCTCTTTCCATTCACTTTGCCGGTACAAATCTGTTCTCTTCTAGGTACACATGAAGATGAATAAAAGAAGTTCCCTTCTGATTAACCATGTATTAAACTCAAAATGTTTTTACTTCGTAACTTTCTCTAAAAGAATCAGGATTTTATTTTATTTTTTATTTTTTTATTGAAGTATAGTTGACATATAATGTTACATTAACTTCAGGTGTACCACACAGTGATTCTGCAAGTCTATGTTAGGCTATGATCACAAGCATAGGTACCATCTGTCACCATACAACACTGTTACAATATCATTGACAGTATCCCCTATGCTATATACTTTTTACCCCCTGACTTACTTATTGTATAACTGGAAGCCTGTGCCTCTGAATACCCTTCACACATCTTGCCCATTTTTCTGACTCTATCCCACCTCTCTGGCAACCATCAGTTTGTTCTCTGTATTACTGGTCTGTTTCTACTTGTTGTTTGTTTACTCATTTGTTTCATTTTTTAGATTCCACTTATGAATGAACTCACATGGTATTTGTCTTTCTCTGTCTGGCTTATTTCAGTTAGCATCACACCCTCTAAATTCATGCATACTCTCACAAATGGCAACATCTCATCCTTTTTAGGGCTGAGTAACATTCCACTTCATATATTTACATCTTTTTTTATTCATTTATCTATCAATGGACACTAAGGTTGTTTTCTTATCTTGATTATTGTAAATAATGGTGCTCTAAATATAGGGGTGCAAATTATTTGTTTGAATTAGTGTTTTCATTTTCTTTCAGTAAATAGTAGTGGATTTGTTAGTTCATATTGTACTTCTGTTTTTAATTTTTTGAGGAACCTCCATACTGTTTTTCACAATGGCTCCACCAACTTATGTTCCTACCAAAAATGCACCAGGCTTCCTTTTTCTCCACAAAGACTTATTTCTTTTTGTTCTGTTTTTTTTTTTTTTATGTTTTGTTTTGTTTTAATTCTAGCCACTCTGACAAGTGTAAAGTGATATTTCATTGTGGTTTTAATTTGAATTTCCCTGATAATTAGTGATAGTGAGCATCTTTTCATGCGTCTGTTGGCCATCTGCATTCTTCTCTGAAGAAATGTCTATGCAGATCTTCTACCCATTATTTAATCAGATTTTTCCCTTTGGTGTTGAGTTGTAGATATATAATAGATATTATCTATCTATATTATATATGTAATACATATTAGATGTATATATGTATACATCTGTATATGTAATATATGTAATATATATTATGTATGTAATATATTTTAGATATTAACCCCATATCAGATACATTGTTTCCAAATTTCTTCTCCTATTCATTAAGTTGCTTTTTTTTTTTTTTTTTACTGTTTCTTTCGCTATCCAATCTTATTTTGGTGTGGTCCCAATGGTTTGTTTTTGCTTTTGTTTTTCTTTTTTGTTTTTTTGTTTTTTTTTTTTTTTTTTTGGCCTAAAGCAACATATCTAGAAAAATGATGCAATGGTCAGTGTCAAATAAATTACTGCCTATGTTTTTTTCTAGGAGCTTTATGATTTTATGTTTCACATACAGGTCTTTAATCCATTTAAATAATACAGGATTTTAGAGATCAAGAGATTAGAATGTTTCTGTCATAAACCCGTGCTAATGTAATCACATATCTCAAAACTCAAGTGAGGTAAAATAGAACAGTTTTTTATTTGCTAAATTTGGTTAAAGAGAAACATTTAAATAGTGATAGTTTACATTTTTTAGTATCCATAAATATTCATTTTAGATTGTTTTCTTTTAAGAGCTAACCAACAGAATTTACTAATTAGCAAGGACTAACATACAAGCTATTCACCTTGATAATAAGCAAGAAAGCACATATTTATTCCAAATCTTATCTTCAGTCCCGGTTTACTCATAAAATAAAATCTTGAATTCAGTAGCATGTTTAGGAATAAGCCAATTACCGTGAAAATGTCCAAAGGGAAGAGAAACATTTCCTACAGTGTCTCCATTTTAAAGGGGCATTTTTCCTCTTTATTTCTAATTTCAGATGGTCTGGCCAACCTTCATTCCCAGGGAGAGATGGAAATAGTACCTAAAATGGGAAGAAAGAGGAAACATCTTAATGCATATACTGACACACTGTTAAATTGTCAAATTTGTTAACGATGACTTCACAGGGACAGAGAATCTCTTTGCCGATAAAAGCAGATATATCTTAGGTGACAAGGTTCCTAAAAGTCGTATTTTATACTTGCTGAACAATAATTCCCATACAACATAGCATCTACTTGTGTACTGCAAAATGCAATTATTTGCTGGTTGTTGATTTATCATATGTTTCTAACTCTTGTTGAAAAACAAACGCTTTTGGGTGCCTTGTAGCCTTTACACGTAAGTCCCCATGACATGCACACACACACACATACACACACAGCAAGACAAAGTCATCATCCTCCAAAAGTTTATAGCTAAGTTATAATATCTATATGAATGTGAATATGTTTTGCTTTAATCCACTTTGTCCAACACCTATAGATAATTGCTTGTCATATAACAAAATCACAATTATTTTTTTAAAAAAACATTGTTTAATAAATACACTAATGATATAGAACCCCCAGGTTCTATTTCTTTCCTATCTTAACATCTAAAAAAGTCATTGGTAGTAGTAGTATTTTTGTTTCTTGGGCTCTCTTTGTCTCTTTTTACAAAGTGTTAAACTTATCGTAGCCAATTTAACAACCTAACTCTCAGAAATATTTATCAAGGAATTAATGTTGGCCTGGCAGGGAGATGCCTAGAGGGTCTAACCTTGACCGTTTCTGGCTGAATGTCGTTATTAAGGGCTCCTGTAAGGGTACCAATGGCAGGCAAGGAGCATTTGCAGTTGACACAAGTATGGAAGTGTTGAGAAGTAGCACAGATGATAGGATTCATATTCAAAAGAGTCCCAAACATAGCAACATGTCAGATCTGACTAGCAAGGAAACATAACAGGGATAAAATATTGGGCACTGTTCTTGGGTCCGAAATATCAAGTTCAAGCATAAGGGAATTTAAACTCAGCAAAAAAGCACTCTATATAAAGTATTCTGGTTGCCTATCAGCTCAGTGTGAGTGAGCGCCATGAGATGACTTTCCTAAAACGCTGAGTAGGAAACGAAAGGTGACAACACGTGCTGCGTGTCATTCAGAGTGTCCGCTGTAAGCGCCACACTCTAACCATGACATTGACACATTGTAAAACTGCAGGGGTAGCACTGGGGATGGAACGAGGGCTTGAGATACAATAATTTAAGGAATTTATAATACTTAACCTTGAAGAGAGGATACTAAAGAAAAAAATGAATATTGTCTTCAAAATATTTCTAGATCTGTTAGCTGGAGTAGTAGTAATTCCATTTGGAATTCTAGATCAAGGTGGAGCAGTCCCAGGAATACAGATTTTAATCTGAGAGAAAGAGAGAGTTCTTAGCTGTGGAATTATGAAATGGACAACTTTGAGAGGTAGAATTTCACAGCGGCTGAAGGAATTCATGCAGAAGCTGATGTCCTCTGAGGAGTGGTTAGGAGGAAAAAAATCAAGGATTAGATAGTGCTGAACTAGATAAAATGTAAAATCCAGTCTGACACTGAAATTGTGTGGTGTGACAAATTCACTTCATGACTAAGAGATTTGTCTTTTTCTCTTTTAATTCTAATAGAGAATTGAGTCTGTATCCATTATAATAGGATATCAAAATATCTACCACGGATAAATGCCTAAATTGCTAAATCAGAAAATAACATTATGTGTACATTATTCATAAATAAATTGGTAAACACCAGAAAAATAAGCAAAAGTGAAATGGCTGCACCAGAGCAATAGTACCTGGGGCAGCGATGTAACAAGTAAGGGTGGTTTCTATTAAGGGACACACAGGGGCACTTGGTGGCTCAGTCCGTTAAGCTTCCAACTTCGACTCAGGTCATGATCTCACGATTTGTGGGTTTGAGTCCCGCTTCAAGCTCTGTGCTGATAGCTCAGAGTCAGGAGCCTGCTTTGAATTCTGGGTCTCCCTCTCTTTCTGTTCCTCCCCCACTCATGCTCTCTCTCTCTCTCAAAAATAAATAAACATAAAAAAAGTAATGAATGAAAAAAATTTTTAATAAATGGAAAAAACATTGTTGTTGACAATGTCAATTGAGAATAATAAATAATTGACTTTTAGATTTTTTGCCCACACCTGTTCGCCTGTTTCAAAATATGCTACCTGGTACCACTTAGATTTTGTCAATTTTTTTCTTGTTTAAACTGTAATGTCAAACAAATCTATAGTGTTTCATGTAGATTCTGAACAGGGCCACATCAACTGCATTATCTTCAGTTCCACAACTTGCAGTACAGGGCCAGGAGAGTAGTAACAGAAGTAAACAGTGAGTGTGTCTGAAATCTCACTTGTTTGTATTTTATTCTGATTTCTAATAAAAACTGGGTAAGTTCTGCAATGTGTAAAAGAGAGTAGGAGATTGGCTTCAGTGCAGTTAAAATAACAAGGTCATACATAAAGAAAATTTACTAGCCAAATTATCTGTAGTCTATTACACTTCTGCACAGCTAGAGTCTGTCATTTTTTCTCAACCAGTGACATGACTTTTCCCCATTTTTCTTCATTATTTCACTCAGTAAAATATGATAGTTTCCCTTCTAGCATTAATACTAGATCTATTTAGATTGAGTGGTAAGTAGATGGATGATTAATATGATAGACAAGGTTACACACACAAACATATAGACATATTGTACTCCAGTTTGCAAATATCTACCTGTCAGAGGTGCCTAAATTCTACCACTAGAAATTCATTTTGTGGCTTGAACAAGTTTCTGTATTTGGTAACAATCCATCAAAATTTACATATCTTTAGGGGCTACTAGCAACTTAACCCTATTATAAATTTAAACCACAGGGAATATAATAATGTCAGTAACTCAGTAAATCTCGGGAAACAGAGAAATCATTGTTTTTGAGAAAAGAGTTGGCTTCCGCTCGAGACACCTTGATGCATAGAAAGACTGCAAATGCAGCCTGGGGCTGCGTTGAAAAAAGAAACACCCTTATGTCTAAAGCCAGGACTGCGAGAAATAGTGGCTACAAAGATTTCAAGAGAGAAGAACACCAATAACAATGAAAAGTGCATGTAGGGAAGGGAATTCAGAGAATTCTGGCTGCAAGTGATAGTGAAAATGTTTTCCTTGGAAAGAAGCTGGCTGGTACCAGGGATCCGGTGGGACCTGGGATCTGGAATAAAAACAAAGAACAACCTCATCAGGAAAAAAATGAGATATGGGTTGTTTTCTGTTAGGGTGGAAGAGAGGATGCTGAGAGTAAGGCGGAGGAGTGCCAACCAAATTAGACCCACCTCTACAAAAAGCTGGCCTTTTATCATCCACAATAGTAGTGGTCCAAGAATCTCCTTGTTCAGACCAACATCTAATGTGTTGTGACCCTGGATGAAATTTATTGTTGCTACTCACAGGTAAATTTTAATGATGGAGTTAAGGTCATAAAAACACAATAACCATGTTAGCTATCTATTCAAAGTGATGATACTTAGACAAAGGATTCTGTGAATGTTTATTTGTTCTATTTTGTTTTGCCGTCTTCATTATTTTAAACTCTTTCTTCAAAGGGGCACATTTTCCATAAACAAATGTAAAATGAATGCCTCCAAAATAAAAAATGTAATAGGATTTTTAAGATAAATGAATGATAAGGAATTCTTAAAGGTGTTAATTGACTGAGCGTAAGGAATTTGTTTGTTTCATTCACAGTACTAACCACAGTATGAAATACCCACGTACTAAAATGGAACTTTGAAAGGAGAAGAAACATAAGAGGGGAAAACTAGAAAGGAAGTCCAGATTTGTAGATATGCAAATTGGCACTGTGGCTGGCTGTTGCCATTTGAATTCATCCCATTCAAATTCATGGGAGTATTGCTAGAGAATTAGTCCAGAGTAATAACACCAAGGGGGAAGAGAAGGCTAAAGTAGTGGATGCTGGGTTGTTTCCCCTTAGATGCTAATGGACATATTAGAGGGCATGTGTGAGACCTTGGCTATGAGGAGAGCTACTTCTGAGCCTGGCTGGCAAAATATGATGTATCGTTTGAATGGAGGCTTTTCTCTTTGCCTGTGAGTAGAATCCTCCAGTGAATTGAATCCCTGCATATCAGAGAGTTTAGACCATCTGGAATTAATAAACTTGACATGGATATTGATATTCTCATAATGAGCAGGATCTTAGCCTTAATTCCCCAGAAACCAGAGCTGAAGTGAAGGCTTAAGTGCAAACATTTTATTGAGGTATGTGATCTAGGAGGCAGGGGAACAGAACAGGTAGGAAGAAAGAGCAAAGAGAGATGCATTTTCAATTTAACCACAGCTATGGGCAACTGATTTTCTGTTCAATGTTATCTCCTAAAGAGGTGTATGGAATATGTCTCAAGACAATCTGTCTGGAAAAAAATGGACAAATTTTTATCCATTTTCTCCCACACTCCTTTCTTCAAAAGATTTCTCCCCTGGATTAACTTCCCACACTCCTAAGTAGCACATTCTAGAGCACCAGTAGGTCACCGTGACATTATATTCCATGTGCCAACAGAAAAATCCAGAAGAGTAAGCGATAGGCAAGTAGTGTAAGATTTAGTAAAGGAGTTCATGTGTCATGTATATAAAGAACGAAGCATTTTGGCTGGTCTGAGTTGTTTGCCAGTTAGGTTGATTCAAACCATTTATCCCCAAGGTATCGAAGCCATAAATTCTTTCTCTCGTTGGGCCATGATTGCTGCAATTTACTGTTTTCACTGAGAAGAGAAGTACCAGAGGAGGACATTGTTATTCCTTTGAGTTCCACAATATTTGTCACTGTCCCTACCGTGTAAAAACGACGCTAATTCCTCATGGAATGGGTGGATTACCTCATTAGTATGGTAACCCCTTTCCTTGCCTGTGGGTACACTGGCATGAGAAACTCAGTGAAACCAGGTGGTAGTTCCAACTTCACGTTACATGGAATCCTTTCTATATCCTCTATAGGTGCATTTCCCTCTTAGGAACCATTATCTCTTCTTCCGAAAAGTCTAATGTGCGGGAATGGGAGGCAGAAGTTATTCCACCGGTGAATTATTTAGGTACAATGAAGAGAGAGGTCAACCCTGCTTCTCCCTTGTGTTTCTGAGAACTATGTGTTCTAGGTATTTGAGTTCCAGCACTACATATTGGTTGCTGGTTCAGTGTCTATTCTGCATTCTGGAGGAGTAAGCCTCAGACATACAGTGTGCTTTCCTCAAGCTCTTAGTTGAGCCCTTTATATCTATTCTACTTTTCTACTCGTTGCTCCTTAGCCCCATGCATCTTGTGGCCAGGAACCCTTTTCACACTTTTTTTTTGCCCTAAAATCAGTTCCTTTCTCTGAGTGAATGTGCAGAATGCCATGATTTTTTTTCTTTCTTTATTAGTTAATCCTAGTGTGCCTCTCTTGAAGTCTACCTAAGCTGAAGAATAGGCATTGGTGATACAGATGTATGTGATAGAGCACCTGGGCAACTCATACATGGGATTTACTTGTGCCTTCTGAATCTTCACAGGCCTATGCCTGAACTTACCTCTGGCAAGCAAACTCTCAGATGGCCCTCCATGATCCCCATGTTTTGGTGTTCATGCTTTGTGTAATTTCCTCCCCTTAAGTGTTACTGGGACCTGTGACTTGCTTCTAACCAATAGACTTTGGCAAAAGTGATAGGATATAACACGTGTGTTATGTTATATTATATAACTGACTTGCATGCTAACTTACCATAGATTCTCCTTGCTGGCTTAATGAAGTAGGTGGCCATTTAGCAAGGAATTGCAGGTGACCTCTAGGAAATGTGGGCAGTCTCTATAAATGGAAGGTGACTTCAAACCTATAGCCAACAAGAAACCGGGGCCCTCAGTTCTGTAATAATAAGGAAATTAATTGTTCCAGCAATATGAGTGGACTTGGAAGTTCATTTTCCCCCAGTGATCTCTGGATGAGAATACAGTGCAGTCTGTCTTGACAGGAGCTTGTCAAAGCGGAGGACCTAGCTAGTCTGTGCCAAGACTCTTGACCCAGAGAAACTCTGAGATAACGTGTATTGTTTAAGCCACTAAGTTTGTGGTGATTTTGTATATAACAATAGAAAATGAATACAGTGTCTTTCCATTGTATAATGTTATGTTGCAAATTCTCATATTCATCAATGGGCAGATCTGACGATATCCAGCTCACAATGGAAGAATCTGATTGCAAAACCATTTCACATCCTGTGCTAAGGTGTTCAGTCTTTTCTGCAGTCCAGTTGCATGACTCTTATGCAGGTCTCACAGGTCCATGCTACAACTTTTATATTTGGCCTTGTTATAGACTTCCTAGAGCATCATTACCTACTACAGGTATGTCTAGCATGTTGGATTTTCTGGGTCACGTGCCGAACTGGCAGAGTCAATTGTGCTCTAGAGCCCTCTGTTTCTCTAGATCCCACTTAAAACTGGTAGCCTTTCAACTTACCCAATAAGTAATGCTGCCTCCAAAATCCAAATTGCCCATCCAGACCTGGGCTTCTTTGTTGGTGATAGAAGGTACAAAGTGAAATTTCTACCTCATGGCATGCTCCAGTTCACTAGACGTCTAAATGTCACCAATTTGGTAAGCCTCTGATTCTCTATTTGGTTTACCTGCCACCATATATGGTTATACATACATATATATATAATATACATACATATGTATATTATATATGTATATACGTAGAATATTTATGTTCTATATTTATTTTAAAATATATATTATATTTTTTAAAATATATTAAAATATATATATATATATATATTTTTTTTTTTTTACCGGGGACTTTTGTTTATTTAGACTTTATTGTATCAAGTCTAATTAAGATAATGTCACCATTTAGTGAACGAGCATGATGCCCTGTCTAATATCCAGATAATAAAGATCTCTACAAGTTACATTTTGATAGAGGACAGGATAGTTAACATAGTCCTGGAGCAAGATAGTGAATTTGTACTTCCATCCTTATCACACAGAAACAACTTGACTTTGAATTTTTTATCTTAATTGCTTCTCCACTAGAACTGCTCTTGAGACTCTGATCAAATAGTGGCTCCTCTCCTGTTGGGAATCTTTTCATCATCAGTTCCCAGACCTCTGCTCCCCACCTGATAAACTTCTTTTGCTTATTCCTGTTATCTTCATGAAGTTCTACCTCCATCTAATACTCACCCCCAAATACATTATTTTCTTCTTCTTGTAATTTCATACTGTATGCTTAAAACATTAAATCCAGAGCTTAAGTCATTAAAAACAAAACTTGTTTTGCTCTATTCTCTTTCCTTGAGGGAAGGGAAACATTAATCTTAAAGTACTGCAAGGAGTCTTTTCTAATGTAGCGAAGAAAATAAAAAAATAAAGACAAATTTCCATATTATACATATTGAATATTCATATTCTGCCACTGCTGTTCAGATATTTTCTTGGATGAATGGATGATTTTACAGAATAGAAACGTTCTAGGCTTGGATTAAGACAGCCTGGGTGTAGTTTGGAGATATATTACAAACTTCATAATAGGAAGTTAAGTTGCACAATATCCTTATTGGGTTAATATAAGAATAAGGTTTATATATATATATATATATATATATATATATATATATATATATAATATTATATATATATAATGTATATATATGTATAATACATATAACATTGTACTATTCCATGATTCAAGCTTTCTATCTACTTATATATGTGTTCTCAATATATATTAGAACTAATTATCAAAGTTATGCTGCTGTGTATTGTTATAATAGAAAATATTTTCTTAGAAAAAGAGAAGTCTCATTTAATTCTCAATTTACTATATAAACTGTAAAATTTAATACTTCCAGTTGAAAACAGAATCATAATCTACAGTGCCTAGAGACGACACCAAAGAAATGTATTCAGTGAAGGTGACTCCTAGCATATCATCATGCAGAGTATATCTGCCACAATCCAGTCAAAATAAAAATAAAAACTCATAAACTGGTTTTGAAACAGGACAATTTAATCCTAGGAATTAGCTGCAAGGGTTACGGAAGAGCTGAGAAGCCAATCAAGTGAGCATGAGGAGGCATGAAAGGCGGGAACACCAGCAAGGCATTCTTTTCCCTAGGCTGGGGTCTCAAAGACAATGGCATTTTCCAGAGCTCAGGGACAATGCCTTTCCGGCGGAAACTGAAACCACACTGGGTCTTTCTGGAGAGACCCACAGAAATATGTAGTCACTGTCTGAGCCTCAGCTTGAGGAATGAGGAGAGGGGGAGCACCTTTTCTTCTTCCTTCCTTCCCACTTCACAGCAGGTAAACCAGATGGAAGTCAGCTGACAAGATAGGCTGGGCAATGCAGCCTGCAGAGAGGACATCAGAGTAAACAAGAAAGTCACATTACATGGCCATTATTATAAGAAGAATAGGCACATAGTTTCACTTCCACACGATGAATTTGGAAGCGTGTCCATGTATGTAGAACTAAAACCCTTGAAAATATGTATTAAGTGTTCAACCTGTAGCCTCAGTCTTTAAAAGTGGTTTTTTGGAAAGAAAACTCTTGCGTCGACACTGTTCAAAGACTTTATTAGGAATAAATTCAGACACCCAGATGACTTAGTTTGATCATCCACAGTTTAAGGATTTCTCAGGTGTGTTTGTAAGTTTTCAAGTATATCAATTACTATTATGTTTTCTTAGTAGCCAAATAAGTGCTTACACTAGTGCTTAAAATTGAGGATATTTTTCTTTTGACAAACATATATTGAGCTCATACTAAAAGCCAGATCAAGTGATTAAGGATTCAAAACTTGAGACCCAAGTCTTGCGGTGCCTGACTCACCCCAGTGAGTCACTCAGCGCAGTGGGTTAAGCGTCTGACTCTTGATTTTGGCTCAGGTCATGATCTTGCAGTCATGATCTCGAAATGGTAACATGGAGCCTCACGTAGGGCTCGGCACTGGGCCTGGAACCTGCTTGGGATTCCTTCTCTCCTTCTCTCTCCATTCCTCTCCCACTCACTCTCTCTTTCTATAAATAAATAAAATAAATAAATACATAAATAAACAAACACACAAACATTAAAAAAAATTGCAAATAAATGCAAATTCTCGTTCAAGATTGTTTATATGGGAGAAAAAATAACATAAGACTGCAGTGCAGATAAGAAAATAATAATGAACAGGTGATGTTGCAGTTTGAGGGGCCTTCATATATTTCAGAAATTTTTAAATGATATGTTACATTAAAACATTTCAGCTAATACCTGTGATAATAGTATGAGTTGGCATTATACTTCCTCATTTATTGATGAGGAGTCTGAAAGGCAAGCAGAACTTGTAAGCAGAAGAGCCCAGTAGAAGCCAATAAATGCTCTGTTGCACTTCAATGTGACTGTTGCCTCCACATTTCATAGCAAGACCTCTTGACATTGCACATGGTACAGAAAAATTCAATGAGAGTTTAGATGAGAGAAGATATCACAGATCTCAAATATATCAGATGTTTTTCTGATGTAAAAAATCAAATGATAAAAAATGTTCATACCGTGAAAAATGGAAAAAGGAAATTTTTTCTCTTTGAAATAAAATCTTCATAGAAATCTTTTTAAAAATTGCTTTCAATGCTCTAAATACATTGGCCTAATTTTTCACACTTAGAATTAAAAAGATTAACAATGACTAGAAAACTTTAAAAATGTGTAAAAACCAAAACTAGAAAATAGGAAGCAAATGGATCAAAAACCCATGGCTTTGGAAGTAAAGGGCATTGCCTGGTGAAAAGTATATGTCAAGTAATAAGCATATAAAATTATAAGTCATTTCCAGAGGATTCCTCTAGTTTCAAATAACAAGAAAAGTTGATTTTGAGAAAACTATCAATTCCTTGTTTATTCTGTTCAATAAAAAGCAAAGACAAACTACAAAAGGCAGAAAAATAGTAGAAGACAAAATGGGAACAAGAACAAAGGCAACAAATAAAAAATAGTAACAATTATGGCAGATATAAACTCAACTATATTGACAATCACTTTGAGCATGAATGGTTTAAATGCACCAATAAAAAGACAGAGATTGTGAAAGTGAATCAAAGATAAGACCCAACTATGTGTGTCTGTAAGAAACCCACTTTAAGTATAAAAACAGATATAGATGAAAAGTAAAGAAATGGAGAAAGATATACCATGCAAACAGTAATCAGAAGGGGCGCCTGAGTGGCTCAGTTGGTTAAGCAACCAACTTTGGCTCAGGTCATGATCTCACAGTTGGTGGGTTCGAGCCCCATGTCTGGCTCTGTGCTGACAGCTCAGAGCCTGGAGCCTGCTTCGGATTCTGTGTCTCCCTCTCTCTCTGCCCTTCCCCTGCTGGCACTCTGTCTGTCTCTCTCTCAAAAATAAATAAACATTAAAAAAATTAAAAAATAAATGAAAAAACTTATATTAATTTTAGGCCAAGCTGAATTCAGAGTAAGAAAAGTTATCAGGGATTTTTTTGAAAAAGGCACTATAGGGGTCACCGAGTGGCTCAGTTGGTTGAGCATCCAACTCTTGATTTCAACTTAGGTCATGATCCCAGGGTCATGGGATCGAGCCTTGAGTCAGGCTCTGTGCTGAGCATTGAGCCTGCTTAAGATTCTCTTTCTCTGCCCCTCTCCCTCCCTCCCTCCCTCTCTCTCTCTCTCTCTAAAATAAAAATTTTAAAAAGGCATTACATAATAATAAAGGGTTAATTTTCCAAGAAGGTATCAAAATACTAGCATGTACGCACCTAACAACAAAGTACACAAATACACATCAGGAACACAGGAAGGATGTATTTTTTTTACTACTTCTTTCAACATTATTTTGGAAGTCCTACCTAATGCAAATAAAAGATGCTGGGAAGGAAAAAATAAAACTTTGCAAATGCCATGATAATCCATGCAGAAAATCCAATGGAATGGATAAAAACACTCCTGGAACTAATAAATGATTGTAACTAATAAGCTGTTATAACTAATAAGCTGTATTCTACAAAGTTCACATACAAAAGTCAATGTCATTCCTATATACCAGCAATGAACAGGTGATATTGAAATTAAAAACATAACATTGTTTACATTAGGACCCTAAAAAATAAAATACCTATATATAAATTTAACAAAATATGTGTAAGATCTATATAAGGCAAACTATAAAACTTTGATGAATGAAATCAAAGAACCAGGTAGAGAGGTATTCAATCTTCATGGATAGAAAAGCTCAATATTGTCAAAATGTTAGTTCTCCTCAACTTGATTTCTCTATTGAGTGCAGTCCTAATCAAAATCCCATCAAGTTATGTTGTGGATATTGATAAACTAATTCTCAAGATGGTTATCCAAAATATACAAAGAATTCTTAAAGCTGACTAATGAGAAAACAACCAAATTAAAAAATAGGCCAAAGACCTTTACAGAAACCTGAGCAATTGCTAAAAAATGCTAACCTTCATCTGAGCTTCCAGTGAGTTGTAGTCACTGATCACAGACCACCAGAATAAATATGATAATAATGAAAAACTTTTACATATTATGTGAATTAGCAAAATGTGACACAGAGACACAAAGTGAGCAAATGCTGTTGGAAAAATGGCACTGATTGAATTACTGGATTCAGGGTTACTACAAACATTCAATTTGTTAAAAACATTATAGCTGCAAAGAGCAGTAAAGCAATGCACGATAAAATGAGTGAGCCTGTAGTACTGAGTGAAAGAAGCCAATCTTAAAAGGCTACGTGCTGTGTAATTTCAATTATATGACATTGTGGGAAAGGCAAAACTATGGAGACAGTAAAAAGATCAGTGGTTGCCAAGGGTTTCAGGAGAGGAAGAGACGAATAGGCGGGGCACAGGAGATTTGTAGGGCAGTGAAAATACTTTGTAGAATAATGTATTATTCTATCTGTGCCATTATACATTTGCCCAAATCCATAGAATGTACAACACCAAGAATCATCCTAATATCAACTGAGGACTTTGTATAATAATGATTTGACAATATAGTTTCATCATTTGTAAGTTTTAAGGATGTTGATAATGGGGAGGCTGTATGTGCGTTAGGACAGGAGGCATATGGAAAATCTCTGTACCTTTCTCTCAATTTTGCTGTGAACTTAAAACTTCTCTAAAAAATAAAGTCTATTAGGGATGCCTGGGTGGCTCAGTCGGTTAGGCATCCGGCTTTGGCTCACATCATGGTCTCACGGTTTGTGAGTTCAAGCCCCTTGTGGGGCTCTGTGCTGAGCCTCTGTGCTGAGCCTGGAGCGTGCTTCAGATTTTGTGTCTCCTCTCTTTGCCCCTCTCCTGTGCTCTCTGTCTCTCTCAAAAACAAATAAAACATTAAAAAAAATAATAAAGTATATTAAAGAAAAAAATGCACACAAAAGACAAGAGTGCATTTTACAAGCCACAATTTCCTACCCCTTTAGCAATTGATTTTGTGGGTTTTCACGCTATATTCCATGACCCATCAACAGCTAACCTCCCGGGGCTTTGCTAACATCTGCGGAAAAGAGCATCTTCTGGAATCAGACATGTACTAATTTGTAGCTATGAGTTTGCACAGCATTGATATCTTTTCTATTTCTGCAGAAATGGGTTTATTGAGAGTATTTCAATTAAGTTAGTAAAGGTCACTAAAAATTGGTAGCCCAGTGTGTCCTTTGAAAGTCAATGTTATGCCCGGTGCTAGTTTTGGTTTATTGATTGTTGTTTCTTATGTTCTCTGCCACTTTCTTAGATATATTAGTACTTTTCATCAGCCAGGTGAAGATGTTTTTTTGTGACTTGGTTAAGCAAGTGTCAGCTTGTGTCTTTCTTATGGTTCTGTCTTCTCAAGAGGACACTGTTATTGCGTCTTTTGCATGAACGTGTAAATTCTTCACATTCACCCGTCAAAAAAACAACTAATAAGGTAGATTGCATGCTCATTTTACTGAGTACTAAATTGTTTTTCCTGGTCTCCAAAGAATGGATGATAATTAACTGTCTTTAAATTTAACACTTGAGAAGTGCTTAGGGGAAACGTGCTGATTTAGGTTTTCCAAAAAAATAATTCTTTTACTGTATGTTCTTGTCTTTTCAGTGAACTGGCCAGGACAATTTACATTTTCAAAAGGCTTGAGATTTCGGTTTAAATAACAAAGGTTAGACCAAGGGCTGTGACCCTTTCTGCTTGTTTTGGTACAATCTGCCCCAGTGGTAGAATTTCAGCCTTAGAAAAAAAAAAATCTACAGAGAAAATAGCTACAATGTAAGGCAAATAAACTGGAGGGTAAAGTAAAATTGCTTTAAATATGCAGGCATTCTTATAAAATTACCTTGTCTCCCCCCCTTTCTCTCTCTCTCTGCCCCTCCCCCACATGCGCACGCACACTCTCTCTCTCTCTCTCAAAAAGAAATTAATAAACTTTAATAAAATAAAATAAAATACTCATTCCTCCAGTGACTTGCATTCCCTCAATCAAAGGAACCAGAAGAGAACAAACTGTTTTGGTTAATCAAGACACATTTTCTTACCATCACATTGTTTTACTCATTACCTAATAACACTATAATTTTATTTTATTTTATTTTATTTTATTTTATTTTATTTTATTTTATTTTAACATATATTTTTAATGTTTATTTTTGAGAAAGAAAGATAGCAAGCTCAAGCCGGGGAGGGGCAGAGAGAGGGAGACACAGAACCCAAAGCAGGCTCCAGGGTCTGAGCTGTCAGTACAGAGCCCCACACAGGGCTCGAACCCATGAACTGTGAGATCATGACCTGAGCCGAAGACATACACTTAACTGACCGAGCCACCCAGGGGCCACTCCAGCATCTTGATTTCAGCTTTCAACCTCCAGAAACATGAGACAATTAATTTCTGTTGGTTAACCCACTCAGTTTGCAGTACTTTGTTACAACAACCCTAGGAAACTAATACAGGTACATTCTTTTCAAGTTTATGTGAAAACCTTTCGTTTTAAAACCGTTTATCGAATATGTTGTATCATCTTAATTTTTAATTCTTTAAAACATCAGTTCATAATGGTTAGCGGTTTAGAACTGTTTAAACATTGTTTAAACATATTTATAGACATGAAATTTTTCCTGGCATTTCTTCCCCAATACTTGCCTTGGCCTGTTATGATTCTTCCTTTCTGCCCATTTATTCCCTAAGTCTCTTTCTGATTCTTTACCTAAACAGTTCATGTGAGAATTCCTATCTTGTCGATCTCCTCTTTCCATCAACCACTTCCATGTAATGTGTAGGTATATAGTCAACTTATTAGTAGTTCTCCTGGAGTAGGGATAACCCCTAATACTGACTCTTCTAATGCAGTGACAGAAAGGCAAGACCAAAGATGTCATTGAAATATGAACGTACCCCATGGGACCCAGCACCAGAAGCATTTGAAGAATGGAGGAGAAATCGATTTTGAAATGTACATAACTGAAAATTCTTCTCATACTGAATGAATAACATGTAACTAGAGAATTTTTTTCTCAAGTAGTAGAAGTTGTCTCTTTTGGGGCATATACAAAGATAAACACATCATACCATTTTTTGGTGTCAGTTACACAAAATAGAATTTATCAGAGTTGCTGGGTATGTAGGGCACAAACATAAAATCAGTGAGTGTGTAAGTAACAACTCCTATGTGAAAGAAACTTGAGATTTCCCCCAAATTTGAAAACAGTCCCTAAACTTGTATGATATTCCATTAACAAGTTACAATGCTACAAATATTTTTTAAACAACTGGTGTGTGTGTTTTTTTAAATTGACCATGCTAGCAGAAAAATAGAATTTTCCTTCTAATATTTGTATAGAAAACGATATTACAGGGGTGCCTGGGTGGCTCAGTCAGTTGAGCATTCAACTTGGGCTCAGATCATGATCTCATGGTTCATGGGTTCGAGCCCAGCATTGGACTCTATTCTGACAGTTCAGAGTCTGGAGCCTGCTTTGGATTCTGTGTCTCCCGCTTTCTGCCCAACCCCCCCCCCCCACCACCACCACTCATGCTCTCTCTCTCTGTCTCTCTCTTTCTCAAAAATAAATAAACATAAAAAATTTTTTTCTAAAGAAAATTATGTTATACAAGCACTGCGATTTGAAGAGCAGGTCAAAGAGCACACGGCCACAAATATAAGAAAAGAAGGATTATAGAAGTATGTCAGGCATAAATAACGTGAAAACATTATGTTGTTTTCTGGACTTTGTTATGTTTAAAGAATTTGTTAGCTTTTTAAAATTTGTGATTTACTATTTCCTTTCTCATTCTAAGTAAATGTTGCTTTCATATATAATTCTGCATTTATAATTTTGTATTTTGCAAACCATATAAAGACACCCTTTAAAAATCAAACTAAAAGCATCCCAACTTAACTTTTCAAGCCAGATCTCAAATATGTCTTTTTCGACATCATCTGACATGAGGAGGGTGGAAGAGAGAAAGTCAGATTTGAAAAAGAAACAGTAACTTTTTTTAACACTTATGGCTAAAATATCTTACTTTTCATTTCACAAAAAAAACATCTGATGATGTGAACTCATTGCTAGAAACTCTCCCACAGCTTTGGAAGGAGTTGGTACTGTTGAAACTCGCCAGTAAATCCTTCTTTGCCCCCCTGAGTATCAGCCCATTCTCTCCATAATTTCATGGCGATAGTTCAGTTCCTCATTAAATACATTTTGCAGGGCATTTAGTGTATTTCAGGCCCTGTGTCTAGATGTCGGTGTAGTAATAGTGAATAAGACAAAGTCCGTGGTCCCATAGAGCTTTTCTGTCACGTGGGGGAGGGAATAGCCAATTAGCAAGTAAATACACAAATAACCAAGGCTAATTTAGGTAGTCAGATAAGCAATGCAGAAAATAAAATAGATGATAAAGATGACTGAGGTATTGAACAAGTTGAGATCATACTAGATGGTGATTCTAAGAAGATGATATTGTGATACATAATAACAACATAAACATAAACCATCACCATAAATGTTTTGGGAGAAATTATTTTAAAGAGAGTAAATACTAAATGCAAGCATTCAGGGGTGGGAAAGTGTGGCATGTTCAAGGAAGGTAAAAACGGTGATGCTGGCCAGAGCAGGAAAGCAGAGAATGGTAAGGAATGAGGGGGGAGAGACTTCAAGGCAGGATTAGTAAGATTGATGGATGTGAGTCTAATTGCCAAAGGCTATTCCTTCCTGAATGTTTCAAAGGCACTTCCAAATTTATCGTATATAAAACTAAATTCGTTATCTTTCTTCCACAAGTATGTTTATGCTTCTACAATGTCCATCTCATTTAATGAAATCATCTCCTCCCAGTTGCCCAACTTAAAAAAAATCTCCTACTCTACCACATAGTTCTTCCCTGAATTCCAAATCTAGTCTGTTACTGAATCTTATTTGTTGATTGTTCCTCACAAGTATCTCTCATCGTGCACTCGCTATTCTAGTTTGTCACCTCACCATCTCCCCTGGAGTTGTGTCACCTCACTTCCCTTTTAGAGACCCCACTGCTTCTGGTTTTATTTCCTCGAGTTAGTGTTTCCAGGGCAAATCGTCATGATCTTTGTCAGCAATGATCGGTCACTTCCTTCCGATGTTAAAGCCTCCTAGTGGTCTGTCACGGCACAAATAAGAAAGTCTACACCCTTAGCCATGGAACACAAGGTCCTTTAGGTCTGGCTCTTGCTTACAACTCCAGTCTCCGACCTGTCACACAAATTAATTCTCCCACAAAACCAAACTACTTCCAATTTCCTTTATGTTCCCACTACTTCAAACCCTTATTCTTTGCACATGCTGTTTCTGACATTTGGAATGACTCATTCCATTACATCCCCTGCTGTGTCCCTGCAAAACTCATCCTTGAAAGCCTAGGTTTAGGGCCCATATTTTGTGGTAACTCTTCTCTTGAACACTTCAGCCTTCTCTCCCCACCACGCACCACCACCACCACTTGACCTCTTATTGCCTCTATGTTTCTGCGGCATTTTGCACAGAGAATAATTTTGGAACGATAGTTTCCCTCTGTTGATATCCTTCAGAATGATTTGATGCCTGTGCCTCAAGCAATGTGATAAGGAGCCCAAAGAACTTGTGCCTAAACAGCGCAACTATTGATCATAAGAATAAAATGTTAGATGTACAGGGAATTTAAAGATCATTAAGGTGAGCCCTTCATATTACAAATGAAGAAACTGATAACCAGAAAGGTTAAGCAGCCAAGTCACCATAACTAGTTTGTGTGTGTGTGTGTGTGTGTGTGTGTGTTGTTGTTGTTTTGTTTTTCTGTTTTTTTTGTTTTTTTATGGAGCTCATAAGAACTTCAAATTTCCTGCCCACAGAGCTTTTGCCTGGGGCTTTGAGCACCATTGGGTCCTTCTTCCGTCATCTCCCATATTTACGTTCATGTATGATACCTTCAGTGGAAAGCTGATAGGTAGCTGTGGATGCATTTACTTCATTTATGTTAAGCACCCTCCCAGCATTCGTGAATGAAGGAAACAAAAGTCTGGAGTGTGTAATTACCTAACTGATACTGCAAACAACTGAGTGTTACTGTGCATTCACCTATTACTTCATTCATTAATTCTTTAGTCAAACACTTACCAATCACCTTGAATGTGCAGAATGCCATACTTTGTGTTGAAAATTAAAAAGCAAATAGAGAACACACGATGCTCTTTGCACACCAGAAAGTCACAGAGACACAAAACAAATGATCACAATATTAAAACAAAATTAGAAAAGCCGCACTGAACATATGAATAAATCAAGTTGTGCATGATTTTGGAAATCTCTTAGGAAAGAGCCACCAACTTCTTTAGAGAAAATCGCATTTCAGCTATATGTGTGTTCAATTAAAAAGAGAGGAAAGTAAAGGATACACCATGAAATAAACCCTTCATTGGCATTATTTTTAGTGACAGCTTCAATTAATCTCAGTGATAATGCCACCTTGTTTACCATACCATGAGACATAGTTAAGATAGGTCAGTGATATCCATATGCCAATAAAATTTAGGATTATTTTAATTTTTAAAATCTTAGGTTTTATTAGTTTAGTCTTAAGTGTTTCAGCTTTAAAGTTTAATTTTGATTTTCTTTCTGTGGTCTCTGATTTTGGAGCAAGTCCAGAATTCATTTCTGATTCTCCTTTACCAATATGAGCAACATGCTGATTTTCTTGCCACAAGAATGTCTCTCTGATGAGTTCTTCAAAATATGGCTTGGGAAATTGAAATAAAATAAAAATTTTCTTCTGCTCTTGTAATGGGACTGTATCCTATTTCACAGTTTAACAAATCTTTACAAACTTTTTATTTCATTTGTCTTTTCATATTTGTTTGCTTGGTCTGTGTCCAAAGGTAAATATGTACGTGTGCAAACCCATTCTTACTGTAGAGCTTAGTCATCCAAACCCATGGATTTCTGGAAATCTAAAAAAGAAACAATTATTGGATGTTGTTAGTTTGATTCCCAAATACAAAAGTTTATAGTGTTTTACATAAACACTCCAAAGCCCTAGCCATGCATTTTAATTTATTTTGTTTATGGTAAAATTTCTCCTATGGTTTTTCAACATTTTTCAACATTCAGTTTAAATTTTTGAAGAAATCATGGGGACCCTAGGTGGCTCACCCAGTTAAGCATCCTATTCTCATCGTCTCAAGTTGTGATCTCACAATTCCTGAGTCTGAGCCCCACATCGGGCTCCTTGCTGACAGTGCAGAGCCTGCTTGGGCTCTCTCTCTCTCTCTCTCTCTCTCTCTGCACCTCTCTGTCTCTCAAAATAAATAAATAAACAAAAAAATTTTTTGAACAAACTTTCTCTTGTTATTACTCTTGGAAAAGAAGATTCTGTAGGATTTTTCTTCTTTGAAGAGTATTTCATAAACTTATAAAACATCAAATCTAAAAATTAAACTTTTTGTAAGTGCATGTATACCTGTGTTTAACATGGAAATACGAAAGTATAGCCACCATTAGTTATGCAAATAATAATTCATATCTATGCATATATGTGTATAAATATAAATGTTTCTTGTAATTTTTAAAATAATGTATCATGGGCTTGCATTATTATTTTTATCATTATTGGATGCATGCCTACTATACCGTCACAAATCAGTTATTTATATTAGGACAGTGAAACTAAGTGACTTACCCAAGATCACACAGCTAGATTATTTACTCAACTGGGTTGTAATAAAGCAACATTTAGGACATGTTATAGATTTTTTTTAATATGTAAATTTACTCCTTAATGGCATGATCTTTTGTTTTGTGATTAAATTTCCAAAGGGCATTTCTGACATTCATATTAGCTTATTTCAAATGGAAATTAATTTCCTCTTGGCAAGTGTTGTGAGTTTCAAAATATCCCCTGTGCACATGTTTGCTGAAAAGGTTATTTGTATTACAAATGTTTGTAGCAAAGATACCTAAGCTTTTATTATGCATACATATCTTTATGTACGTAGTACTCATTATAAGTTTATGAGATTATTTTTCTGTAGTGACTTTTGGAAACTAGTCTGCAGCTTTATGATTATGCTGTGTGTTCCATGTCTTATTTAAATGTGATTTTGGCCTTTAATTTTTAACCTTGTAAGTTTCGTTACTGTGTATTCCAATTTCATCTGAATAACCATACCAAAAGAAAATTTAGAACTCTTCAGCTCTAAATTCGTGTAACTAAAAGTAGCCCTTCTAATGTCTGTTATTGTGATCAGCATTTTAAAACTCAAGCCAAGGCTTTTGATTGGCAGAGATCCTGAGGACGGGAATTGCACACAGCCCCACAGCTGGAGGAAACCATCAGAATGTGGGGGACAGTACTTCTGCAGAGTAAGTTTCTTGATTCCGGAACTGTGGAATAGACCAAAAAACCAAAGCATCTGGCAGGATATGTGGCAGCTGGAAAATACACATATTTTAAAGCCCTTAAGATGCCTGTGGTTTAACACATATATATCATTATTCTAACATTTGCTAAAATAAAATGCAATTACACATTACTGAATATTATTGATTTTCTTTTACATCAGGACAATTTCAACTGTCTTAATGCTCTCAAATAATATCTTAGAACTCACTTGTGTGCTAAGCAGAAACCTAGAGAATAATTTATATTTTTCTTTATGAACATCTAAATGAATTAAAACTTAAAAAAAAATAACCCAAGGCCCTTAAGAATTGATCATCCCCCTTGCTTTAACCTGAATTCTTCTTACATTAGAAAAGATTCACTATTCCATGAATATTTCATCTTCATTCATAAAATGGAGTCTTCATTTCTGGGGCATGTTTGAATTTAGAAGGAGAAAAAGACTTCACCTAGGAAATTAAATATGCAAATATATGTGCATATATGTATAGGTGTATACATACACAAGCTTGTGGTTTCCTTCAGTAAGTTAATTTATAGTTGTTTTGTTTTTTTTTTTACTATAAGGAAGAAATGGGTGTGCATATGAGTGTGTTTTAATGTTTTCAGCAGTTCCACAGATAAAAGTTTCCATACAAACACTTGCTTTTCACTTAAGAGAACCTATCCACCTTTGGCCCACCTAGATAAGGATATTTCTGTAAGAAGAAGGAGGAAGAAGAGGAGAGGGAGGGGGAAAGAAGGAAGAGGAAGAGGAAGAAGGTGAAGAAGGAGGAAGAGAACCACCTGAGCAGGTCCAGTGAAAAGCCTTGTTTCACATTAGTTTGTACAAAGCTGCATAAATGTGTGCAGCTGTTTTCCTTCAGTTAAACAGTAGTATTTATTCGGAGACTTCCTGCAACTCCTGTGGCCATCAACCGTTTAGAGAGAGCATGTAGATCCAGTGAATGAGCAAGCACCGTGCGCTGAAAATGTCATTGTGAAACTAAGGTGGCCAGAGACGAAGCTCTAGAGTTGAATTCTAAGACCCAAGCCAGCTCTGATGAATCTGATTTACATTTTGTAACTCAAATCTGGTGGCATTTTTATGCTCATTGAATTATTTATTTATTTATTTATAAAGTTTATTTATTTTGAGAGAGAGAACATGAATGGGGAAGGGGCAGAGAAAGGGAGAGAGAGAATTTCAAGCAGACTCCGCACTGCCTGCATGGAGACCGGAGTCCAGTGCGGGGCTTGAATTCATGACCCCAAGCGATCAGGATGTGAGCCGATATCAAGAGTCAGATGCTTAACCGACTGAACCACCCAGGTGCCCCTGATAGACGAACCATCTGATTTTATTTTAAGCTGGTGCCTTTACTTTAACATGAAATACTAATTAAGCCTTGTTAATTCTATAAGATACTTCTTTTCCCCCTTCCCTTCTAGTGGTTATATAAGAGCAATTATAATCAGTTCTGTAAGATGCCTTGTTTTCTTCATTTTTATTAAAATAACTAAATTGTTAAACTTGAGATCTTTTAGTGAAAGAAGTCTTAAAACTTTAGTATCTTAAAGTTCAGAATAAGTAACTAAAGGGTAGCTTAAGAAAAATTTAAAAAGTAAAGGGATAATCATTTCATAGCATGTGTGTGCATATATACACATACATGATAGATAATAAATAGATAGCCATAAAATTATTAAAACCACATTTTCTAGCCTGGGATATAGTCTCAAAAGAAAATAGAAACATACACACCTAATTTTATTTATACAGCAATTTCTCATTTTTTTACAATAGACACAAGATAGTAGGGTTTTTGTCTGTAGAGTTTTCTCAAGAGAAATACCTAAAACCAGTGTAAGACATGCCCATTCTTTTTTTTATTAAGATATGAAAGCAACTTTTTTAAAAATTTTACTTACGATATAGTTAACACAGAGTTATATTAGTTTCAGGTGTAAAATAATAGTGATTCAACAATTCTATTTATTACTCATTTCTCATCAAGATAAGTGTACTCTTAATCCCCTTCACCTACTTTACCCATCTCTCCTCTAGTAAGCATCAGTTTGTTTTCTAGTTAAGAGTTTAGTTAACAGTCTATTTGTAGTTAAGACTCTGGTTTTTGGTTTGTCTCTTTTTTTTCCTTTGTTTTTTGTTCCTTAAATTCCACATGTGAGTGAAATCATATGTATTTGTCTTTCTCTGACTTATTTTACTTAGCATTATACTCTAGATCCATCCATGTTGTTGCAAATGGCAAGATTTCATTCTTTTTATGAGTAATATTCTATTGTGTATATATCCCACTTCTTTATCCATTCATCTATTGATGGCCACTTGGGCTGCTTCCATAATTTGGCTATTGTAAATAATGCTGCAATAAACATAGGGTTGCATATTATCTATTCAAATTAGTGTTTTGTATTCTTTGTGTAAATACCCAGTAGTGAAATTACTGGATCATATGCTAGTTCTATTTTTTTTATGTTTATTTATTTATTTTTGAGAGAGAGAGAGAGAGAGAGGCAGAGAAAGAGGGGGAGACAGGATCTCAATTAAGCTCTGCAATAAGAGTGCAGAGACGATGCGGGGCTCTAACTCATGAACCATGAGATCATGACCTGAGCCGAAGTCGGACACTTAACTGATTCAGCCACCCAGTTACCCCTATGCTAGTTCTATTTTTAACTTTTTGAGGAATCTCCATACTTTTTTCCACAGTGGTTGCACCAGTTTGTATTCCCACCAGCAGTGCACAAGGGTTCCTTTTTCTCCACATCCTCACCAACACTTGTTTCTTGTGTGTTTGATTTTTGGCATTCTGACAGGTGTGAGGTGATATCTCATTTTGGTTTTGATTTACGTTTCCCTGATAAGTGACAGTGAGCATCTTTTCATGTGTCTGTTGGCCATCTGTACGTCTTTTTGGAAGAAATGTCTATTCATGTCTTCTGCCCATTTTTTAATTGGATTATTTGGTTTTGGCTGTTGAGCTGCATAAATTATATATTTTGGATACTAACCCTTTATTGAATATATTATTTGCAAATATATTCTCCCATTCAGCAGGCTATCTTTTAGTTTTATTGGTCATTTACTTTGCTATACAGAAACTCTTTTATTTTATAGTCTCAATAGTTTATTTTTGCTTTTAATTTTCTTGCCTCTGGAGACATATCTAGAAAAATGTTGCTATGGCCATTGTCAGAGAAATTACTGCCTGTGCTCTCTTTTAGGACTTTTATGTTTCAAGTCTCACATTTAGATCTCTAATCCATTTTGAGTTTATTTTTGTGTACTGTGTAAGAAAGTGGCCCACTTTCATTCTTTTGCCCAGTTTTCCCAACACCATTTGTTGAAGAGACTCTCTTTTTCCCTTGCACATTCTCGCCTCCTTTGTCATAGATTAATTGACCACATAATTGTGGGCTTATTTCTTAGCTCTCTCTTCTGTTCCATTGATCTATCTATTTTTATGCTAAGATTATTCTGTTTAGATTACTACAGCTTTGTAGTATAACTTGAAATCTGGGATTGTGACACCTCCAGTTTTGTTTTTCTTTCTCATGATTGCTTTGGCTATTCAGGGTCTTTTGTGGTTCCATACAAATTGTAGGACTGTTTGTTCTAGTTGTGTAAAAAATGCTATGGCTATTTTGATAGGAATTGCATTAAATGTGTAGATTGCTTTGGGTAATATATGCATTTAAACAATATTCTTCCAATCCATGAGCATGGAATGTCTTTCCCTTTCTTTGTGTCATCTTCAATTTCTTTTATCAATGTTTTATAGTTTTCAGAGTGCAGATCTTTCACCTCTTTGGTTAAGTTTATTCCTAAGTATCCTATTATTTTGGGCTCAAATATAAATGAGATTGTTTTCTTAATTTCTCTTTCTGCTGCTTTATTAATAATGTATAGAAATGCAATGGATTCTTTTAAATTTTTTCAACATTTACTTATTTTTGAGAGACAGAGTGTGAGCTGGAGAGGGACAAAGAGACAGGGAAACACAGAATCTGAAGCAGGCTCCAGGCTCTGAGCTGTCAGCCCAGACCATGATGTGAAGCTGGAACTCACAGACCGTGAGATCATGAGGTGAGCGCTGAAGTTGGACATTTAACCGACTGAATCACCCAGGCGCACCTGCAATGCATTTTTTATATTGATTTTGTATCCTGTGATCTCACTGAGTTCATTTTTTGTTCTAGTAGTTTTTTGGTGGAGTCTTTCAGGTTATATATATGTATATATATATAAGACATCCCCTTTCAAGAGGAACTAAAAGAAAATCACAACCCTTATTTGCCTCTTATTATTCTATATATTCATTTGATGAGACTAGTTCTTTCCCCTCTCTCTAGCTGAAATTCAGATGAAATTCCCCTCAAGATTTTTCCAGTCAATTCCTTCAGTCAATTATTAAAATGTTCAGTCCCATAAAACTGTCAAGATTCCTTGTTGATTTAAAGGTAAAATTTCCCTTTCCCATCTTGTTCTTCCAGTTGAAGAAGGGGATGTGAAAGTGTCTTCTCTCTTGCACATAATATAGGAAGATTGGACTTCATTTCAAAGAAAATGTAGAGTCATTGAAAATACTTAATCAGAACAGTAGTATACTTATATTTCAGTTTATAACTATGATTCATTTAGAGAGTGGATTTAAAGTAAAGAAGACCAGAGGCAGAAGAGAACAAAGGAGATTCCCCCCCAACCAATTATCCATGATAGATCTAGTAGTGATGGAGAAGAAAGAGAAGGAAAACTAAGAAAGTAAAAGCTGTGTGCACTGAGTGACTGTCTAGATGTAAGTGGGGAAGAATAATGTGAAATCAAAGGCAAATCTCAGATTTGCAGATTGGATGAATGGGTGGAATCTGTTATCATTTTCTGTGAAGGTACACAGAAAGTGGAGTTTTAGAGCAGGTGTTAAGTTCAATTTTAAATATGTTGAGTTGGCGGTGCCTGGAAGGCTCAGTCCATTAAGCTTCTGCCTTTGGTTCAGGTCGTGATTTCATGGTTCATGAATTCGAGCCCCACATCAGACTCTCTATTGTCCTCACAGAATCCACTCCAGATCTTCTGTCCCCCTCTCTCTCTGTCCTTCCTCTGCTCATGATCTCTCTCTCTCTCGCTCTCTCTCGCTCTCTCTCTCTCTCAAAAATGATAGATAGATAGATAAATAAATAAATTGAGTTCAAAGTTCATATGAGACAAAATGAAGATGACCATTGGACACTTGTATCTGTTAGAGATACAATCTCTGTTAGAGGTTGTCAAATGGACGATAATGATCTTTGAAAACTTTATGGTAGATACATATAGTTATACATATAAATATCTTCATAGAGTATATATAAAATATATGTATCTATATTTTTTTCTAGAATTTCCATTTGGTTCTTTAACGGACATTACTTTTTTTCTGCTAAGATTTATGCATTTAATTATTATATGTATTTTTTATTTTCATTGCTAAGCCTAGTTATTATAAATGATGCTTTTAAAAACTTGTCTGCTAATTACACATGGATCATCTCACAGACCCTATTGATTGCCTGTTTTTGTTGTAACAGTTGGATTGAGATATAATTCATATATGAGAAAACTTATCCATTTAAAGTCTATACTTTTGTAGTTTGTGGAATAGTTACAAAGTTGTGTGTTGATTGATTTTTGTTTTGATTAGTCACATTTTAATGTTTCTTTGTATATCTAATAATATGGGATTATATCCTACATTGTGATTGATACCTTACAGAGACTCTGGATTCTGATATAGTCTATATCTGTATCTATAGATATATATACATACATATATGGCTAAAGTGATGGTTAAATGCACAGAATGAGAAAAACAAGTCAAGGAAGAAAACACACCTGGGCAATGCCCATGTATACAATGAGTAGTTTACAAAGAAGACAGAAAAGAAAATGAGAATAGGTAGAGATTATGTTATCACAGAAATAAGATGCTAACTTAGCAATTTATTGATTTTATTTAAAAATCTTAATTTATCAATTCTATGAACAAGATTACTTATTTCCATTTCATTATAAATATATTTCATCCTTCCAGAAATTAAAATAAAATGCAATGTAAATAAATTAAAAGAAAACTTACTTTTAATGTTTGTTTATTTATTTTGAGAAAGAGAGAGAGTGCATATGTGTGAGAGGGGCAGGGGCAGAGAGAGAGGGAGGGAGAGAATCACAAGCCGGCTCCCTGCTGTCAGCACAGAGCCCCATGCTGGGCTCTATCTCAAGGTTCATGAGATCATGACCTCAGCCAAAATCAAGAGTCTGACTTTTAACTGACTGAGCGACCCAAGTTTCCCAAAATTTGCTTTAACAAAATATCCACATCTGCCTGATTAGGTCTGGATCACTCTGATGGGGAGGGAGGCAGTGAAGGGAGTGAGTGTTGGCAACTGTGTTGTTATCAACACCTTTTCATTCTCTCCTCGTCACCATTTGTGAATTTAGCCAGTTAGAATGCAGGATTTCTTCAAGGGTTACAGTACAGGTGTTCTCTGGCACATTATCATTTCACCATTATGCATATGTACCTTGGATTCACCTCCTTTTCTGGATCTCTTTGTCATTAGAAATGCAAGTTTATCACTTTGATCTTTATCTGTGATAGAGTTTTGTTGAAATCCCGACCATAAGTCACACACTAGTGTTAACTATTTTAAATAGTCTCTAGGGCCATTTTTTTATAAATGGAAATTGAAAGCCTCTTTATCTCAATTAAATGAGGTACAAATTTTTGTATATGAGAAGAGATATTTAAACTCACCAAACAAAAATCTTTGCGAGCTAAGTCCATCACTTTTCTGGTTGAGTAAGTATTTTCAGCTTTATTGCTACTAATGAGAGTGCTATCAACTTAAAACTGGAATTTTGATTTTAACTGTGTTTTTGGAAGAAATTTATTTCTTCTATAATTTATTTGAATGGATTAATCATTGTAAAATAAAGTGTTTATTTTTTGAGCAAGCTATAATGAGACTCTACTATTTGTATAGCACTCACTATAATTTTGTTCAAGTTTTAAGGAGTAAAATACCAAATTTAACAATAAATATAGAAATATTGAAATTCGCTTATATCTTTATCCTAGTATAGAAGATCTGGAATGAATGATTAGATAGATAGATAGATAGATAGATAGATAGATAGATAAACATAAATGAAATAGTATCAGCCAGAAGATGAGAGAACCAGTCTGATTTCTCAAGCTGGTAAGTAATATTTCCAGACTGTATTGCTATAACTGACTAAATATTGGTACTAAAAAAAAGTAAAACTTTATCATTGTTCTTGAGGATATTTTTTCCAACTTTATTGAGAGATACTTGACATATAGTATTATGTAAGCTTAAGATGTACAGGTGATTATTTGATACACATATTTCATGAAATTATTACTATAGTAAAGTTAGTTTAACACCTCAATTATCTCACATAATTACCATTTTGGTTTTGTGGTGAGAACATTCAAGGTCTATTCCCTTAACAACTTTGAAGTATATAATACAGTGTTGCTAACTATAATCGTCATTAGATGTCTAGAAGTTATTAATTTTATAACTAGAAGTCTGTACTCCTTGACTAACTCTTCCCATTTCCCATCCCCTGGCAACCACCATTCTATTTTCTGATTCTATGAGTTTGGCTTTTTTTAGATTCCACATATAAGTGATATTATACAGTATTTGTTTTTCCCTGTCTGACTTACTTTACTTAGCATAATGTCCACAGGGTCCATGTAGGTTTTCATAAATGGCAGGATTTTCTTCCTTTTTATGGATGCATCATATTCCACATGTATTATATTTATATGAATAGATATGTATATATAGAGTATTATATATATTCACATTTTTATCCACTCATTTATCAATGGATTAAGCTGTTTCTATAACTTGGCTATTGTGAATAATGATGCTATGAACACAGGAGTGCAAATATCTCTGTAAGACAGTGATTTCATTTTCTTTGGATATATACTAGAAGTGGAATTGTGGAATCTTACGGTAGTTCTATTTTTACTTTTTTGAGGAAACCATACTTTTTCCATAGTGGTTGAACATATTTGCAGTCCCACAAGCAGTGTGTGAGGGTTCCCTTTTCTCTACATCCTCACCAACACCTGTTACCTGGTTTGCTTGTTTGTTTGTTTTTTCTGATTCTAACCATTCTAACAGATGTGAAGCAATATCTCATTGTGGTTCTATTTGCATTTCCCTGATGATTAATAATGTTGAACTTTTTTTAATGTAACTTTTGGCCATATCCTCAATTATGTTCTCACCCAATAGAGAAACAAAGGCAATATATGAAATATATGTTTTTCACAGAAAAACAATTTCTGTGAAAGTCTGTGGAAACAACGGTAAGAACAATGGAAGTCTAGATTTCACCTTTACTGAGAATCTAATTGCTGAGACCTTTTGCATGCACACTCTTATTTAGTCTTCACGACCATGCTCTGTGGCGAGGTTACTAAGGCCATTTTGTAAGTGAGAAACAAGAAGCCTACGCTCATTCACAAAACATGACTCAAATCCTCGTTCAAAAGCCCCTGATCTTTCCATGATTCCCCTGAAGTAGTGGTGAAGGAAGCAGGCTATGGTATATTTGCCCTGTTTTTCATGTAAAAGTAGATTCTGTGCGCTAAACTCTGTTTTGTATAATTGAAGCTCCTTTAGGAGGCATTATTTTACATTTACATGGGTTAAAGTTATTTGGTTTTTCTGCAAGAAGGAAACCTTTCTCTTTCCAACAGTGATACCACTTTCAGTTTAACCCAAAAGGAGAAGACTTGGAAGGTTTGACATATCACTCCTTCCCAGCTTTGCCAACCATGGCCATCTTTAGAAAAGTTAAGTCAAGATTTAAACCCCAAGTATATAATCCTGCTATGAGGTTTCAGACTTCTAATATGAGTTTTCAGAGTTTCTCATACATTTTTAACCAACTGCAGATATCTCTATTTTTTCCTTGTTGAAAACAAAATTGTGATCTTCATAAAAACAGACTGCATTATGCACTTTTTATACCACTCATAGAATCTAATATTATGCTAAAAGAGTAAAAGTTATGGTACTTGCTAAATATGTCTGGAGGCAAGAGCCTCACTACCGTCTAACCAAATAATTATTCTACATTAAGGAACTTCAAGCCAGGCAGAACTGTAGACAATCATGAAATGCTATTGGTGAGAAATACAGACCTGTCTCATATGTCTAAAATTGGGGTTATCTTTCTCTCCCAAATGTATTTATTTATTTTCCATACTTTTCAAATTGCCATCACCTTCAAAACATACTGAAAAAATACAGATCTTGGTAGTCTGGCCAAAAGTGCTGCAAATGATAAAGAGTTCAAAGTTATCAAGAGGTGGATTATACTATTGCAAGGTGTTAATAATTTTTAGAGAAAACTAGGTCTGAAGACATTTCAGATCACGCCACATGGTGACTTCGGTATCCCCCTAAAAATAGTGATAGAGCCAATCTCAGTGGACATTCAAGATTTACCTCATTTGTAAATACTATCTTTGTAGAAACTATATTTACAAATTTAGTATTTGTAAATACTGTATGCTTATAGTGAATAAGAGATTGATATGAACAGTGCCTGTCCGTTCTATCATATTGATATTGGTAGGTGCCTGTCCAACTAGATTATACTGCTATTGTCATATGCTTAAGATGTTTTTAAGTGGGGCGCCTGGGTAGCTCAGTCAGTTGAGCGTCTGACTTTGGATCAGGTGATGAGTTTGAGCCCTGCATCAGGCTCTGTACTGAGCTCAGAGCCTGGAGCCTGCTTCAGATTCTGTGTCTTTCTCTCGCTCTGCCCCTCCCCCGCTCATGCTCTGTCTCTCTCTGTCAAAAATAAATAAACGTTAAAAAAAAATTTTTAAAGATGTTTTTAAGTCAACTTTTAGAGAAAAACTGACCCATTTGTTCAACACATACATAGTTTTTTAAGTTTTTATTTAGATTTCAGTTAACATACAGTATAATATTAATTTCAGGTATACAATTCAGTGATTCAACACTTGCAACACCCGGTGCTCACCACAAGTGCATTCCTTAATCCCCATCACCTGTTTAATCCATCCCCTACCCTTAACACATATTTTTGAGCACGATGATATAAGCCTCAATGTCAGTGCAAGAGATAGCACATTGAACAAGACAGACCAAATCCACACTCTCATAGGTTTTATGTTTTTGAGCAATACCCATGTCTGCATCATATCTTCCCTGAAAGTAAGTATTTATTTGTACTGACTGATATTATAATATCTTTAACAAAATATCTTATCAATTGAATTATAATGAAAGAAAATAAATTTTTGGCACCTCACCAACATGCGATAAATATTGATCAATGAATAAGTGAATTAATTATTTTCACCAAATATGACTGTTATTAACATAGTTCTGGTTTCATTTTATTTTTTTTTATTTTATTTATTTTTTATTTTTTATTTTTTTAAATGTTTATTTATTTATTTTTTTAATATATGAAATTTACTGTCAAATTGGTTTCCATACAACACCCAGTGCTCATCCCAAAAGGGGCCCTCCTCAATACCCATCACCCACCCTTCCCTCCCTCCCACCCCCCATCAACCCTCAGTTTGTTCTCAGTTTTTAACAGTCTCTTATGCTTTGGCTCTCTCCCACTCTAACCTCTTTTTTCTTTTTTTCCTTCCCCTCCCCCATGGGTTTCTGTTACGTTTCTCAGGATCCACATAAGAGTGAAAACATATGGTATCTGTCTTTCTCTGTATGGCTTATTTCACCCAGCATCACACTCTCCAGTTCCATCCACGTTGCTACAAAAGGCCATATTTCATTATTTCTCATTGCCACATAGTATTCCATTGTGTATATAAACCACAATTTCTTTATCCATTCATCAGTTGATGGACATTTAGGCTCTTTCCATAATTTGGCTATTGTTGAGAGTGCTGCTATAAACATTGGGGTCCAAGTGCCCCTATGCATCAGTACTCCTGTATCCCTTGGATAAATTCCTAGCAGTGCTATTGCTGGGTCATAGGGTAGGTCTATTTTTAATTTTCTGAGGAACCTCCACACTGCTTTCCAGAGCGGCTGCACCAATTTGCATTCCCACCAACAGTGCAAGAGGGTTCCCGTTTCTCCACATCCTCTCCAGCATCTATAGTCTCCTGATTTGTTCATTTTGGCCAATCTGACTGGTGTGAGGTGATATCTGAGTGTGGTTTTGATTTGTATTTCCCTGATAAGGAGCGACGTTGAACATCTTTTCATGTGCCTGTTGGCCATTCGGATGTCTTCTTTAGAGAAGTGTCTATTCATGTTTTCCGCCCATTTCTTCACTGGGTTATTTGTTTTTCGGGTGTGGAGTTTGATGAGCTTTTTATAGATTTTGGACACTAGCCCTTTGTCCGATATGTCATTTGCAAATATCTTTTCCCATTCCGTTGGTTGCCTTTTAGTTTTGTTGGTTGTTTCCTTGGCTGTGCAGAAGCTTTTTATCTTCATAAGGTCCCAGTAATTCATTTTTGCTTTTAATTCCCTTGCCTTTGGGGATGTGTTGAGTAAGAGATTGCTATGGCTGAGGTCAGAGAGGTCTTTTCCTGCTTTCTCCTCTAAGGTTTTGATGGTTTCCTGTCTCACATTCAGGTCCTTTATCCATTTTGAGTTTATTTTTGTGAATGGTGTGAGAAAGTGGTCTAGTTTCAACCTTCTGCATTTTGCTGTCCAGTTCTCCCAGCACCATTTGTTAAAGAGACTGTCTTTTTTCCATTGGATGTTCTTTCCTGCTTTGTCAAAGATGAGTTGGCCATACGTTTGTGGGTCTAGTTCTGGGGTTTCTATTCTATTCCATTGGTCTATGTGTCTGTTTTTATGCCAATACCATGCTGTCGTGATGATGACAGCTTTGTAGTAGAGGCTAAAGTCTGGGATTGTGATGCCTCCTGCTTTGGTCTTCTTCTTCAAAATAACTTTGGCTATTCGGGGCCTTTTGTGGTTCCATATGAATTTTAGGATTGCTTGTTCTAGTTTGAGAAGAATGCTGGTGCAATTTTGATTGGGATTGCATTGAATGTGTAGATAGCTTTGGGTAGTATTGACATTTTGACAATATTTATTCTTCCAATCCATGAGCAGGGAATGTCTTTCCATTTCTTTATATCTTCTTCAATTACCTGCATAAGCTTTCTATAGTTTTCAGCATACAGATCTTTTACATCTTTGGTTAGATTTATTCCTAGGTATTTTATGCTTCTTGGTGCAATTGTGAATGGGATCAGTTTCTTGATTTGTCTTTCTGTTGCTTCATTGTTAGTGAATAAGAATGCAACTGATTTCTGTACATTGATTTTGTATCCTGCAACTTTGCTGAATTCATGTATCAGTTCTAGCAGACTTTTGGTGGAGTCTATCGGATTTTCCATGTATAATATTATGTCATCTGCAAAAAGTGAAAGCTTGGCTTCATCTTTGCCAATTTTGATGCCTTTGATTTCCTTTTGTTGTCTGATTGCTGATGCTAGCACTTCCAACACTATGTTAAACAACAGCAGTGAGAGTGGGCATCCCTGTCGTGTTCCTGATCTCAGGGAAAAAGCTCTCAGTTTTTCCCCATTGAGGATGATGTTAGCTGTGGGCTTTTCATAAATGGCTTTTATGATCTTTAAGTATGTTCCTTCTATCCCGACTTTCTCAAGGGTTTTTATTAAGAAAGGGTGCTGGATTTTGTCAAAGGCTTTTCCTGCATCGATTGACAGGATCATATGGTTCTTCTCTTTTTTTTTGTTAATGTGATGTATCACGTTGATCGATTTGCGAATGTTGAACCAGCCCTGCATCCCAGGAATGAATCCCACTTGATCATGGTGAATAATTCTTTTTCTATGCTGTTGAATTCGATTTGCTAGTATCTTATTGAGAATTTTTGCATCCATATTCATCAGGGATATTGGCGTGTAGTTCTCTTTTTTTCCTGGGTCTCTGTCTGGTTTAGGAATCAAAGTAATACTGGCTTCATAGAACGAGTCTGGAAGTTTTCCTTCCCTTTCTATTTCTTGGAATAGCTTGAGAAGGATAGGTATTATCTCTGCTTTAAACGTCTGGTAGAACTCCCCTGGGAAGCCATCTGGTCCTGGACTCTTATTTGTTGGGAGATTTTTGATAACCGATTCAATTTCTTCGCTGGTTATGGGTCTGTTCAAGCTTTCTATTTCCTCCCGATTGAGTTTTGGAAGAGTGTGGGTGTTGAGGAATTTGTCCATTTCTTCCAGGTTGTCCAATTTGTTGGCATATAATTTTTCATAGTATTCCCTGATAATTGCTTGTATCTCTGAGGAATTGGTTGTAATCATTCCATTTTCATTCATGATTTTATCTATTTGGGTCATCTCCCTTTTCTTTTTGAGAAGACTGGCTAGAGGTTTGTCAATTTTGTTTCTTTTTTCAAAAAACCAACTCTTGGTTTCGTTGATCTGCTCTACAGTTTTTTTAGATTCTATATTGTTTATTTCTGCTCTGATCTTTATTATTTCTCTTCTTCTGCTGGGTTTAGGCTGCCTTTGCTGTTCTGCTTCTATTTCCTTTAGGTGTGCTGTTAGATTTTGTATTTGGGATTTTTCTTGTTTCTTGAGATAGGCCTGGATTGCAATGTATTTTCCTCTCAGGACTGCCTTCGCTGCGTCCCAAAGCGTTTGGATTGTTGTATTTTCATTTTCGTTTGTTTCCATATATTTTTTAATTTCTTCTCTAATTGCCTGGTTGACCCACTCATTCGTTAGTAGGGTGTTCTTTAACCTCCATGCTTTTGGAGGTTTTCCAGACTTTTTCCTGTGGTTGATTTCAAGCTTCATAGCATTGTGGTCTGAAAGTATGCATGGTATAATTTCAATTCTTGTAAACTTATGAAGGGCTGTTTTGTGACCCAGTATATGATCTATCTTGGAGAATGTTCCATGTGCACCCCAGAAGAAAGTATATTCTGTTGCTTTGGGATGCAGAGTTCTAAATATATCTGTCAAGTCCATCTGATCCAGTGTATCATTCAGGGCCCTTGTTTTTTTATTGACTGTGTGTCTAGATGATCTATCCATTTCTGTAAGTGGAGTGTTAAAGTCCCCTGCAATGATCACATTCTTATCAATAAGGTTGTTTATGTTTATGAGTAATTGTTTTATATATCTGGGGGCTCTGGTATTCGGCGCATAGACATTCATAATTGTGAGCTCTTCCTGATGGATAGACCCTGTAATTATTATATAATGCCCTTCTTCATCTCTTGTTACAGCCTTTAATTTAAAGTCTGGTTTGTCTGATGTAAGTATGGCTACTCCAGCTTTCTTTTGGCTTCCAGTAGCATGATAAATAGTTCTCCATCCCCTCACTCTCAATCTAAGGGGTCCTCAGATCTAAAATGAGTCTCTTGTAGACAGAAAATAGATGGGTCTTGTTTTTTATCCATTCTGATACCCTAAAGTCTTTTGGTTGGCACATTTAATCCATTTACATTCAGTGTTGTTGTAGAAAGATACGGGTTTAGAGTCACTGTGATGTCTGTATGTTTTATGCTTGTAGTGATGTCTCTGGTACTTTGTCTCACAGGGTCCCCCTTAGGATCTCTTGTAGGGCTGGTTTCGTGGTGACAAATTCCTTCAGTTTTTGTTTGTTTGGGAAGACCTTTATCTCTCCTTCTATTCTAAATGACAGACTTGCTGGATAAAGGATTCTCGGCTGCATATTTTTTCTGTTTAGCACACTGAAGATATCATGCCAAGCCTTTCTGGCCTCCCAAGTTTCAAAAGAGAGATCAGTCACGAGTCTTATAGGTCTCCCTTTATATGTGAGGGCACGTTTATCCCTTGCTGCTTTCAGAATTTTCTCTTTATCTTTGTATTTTGCCAGTTTCACTATGATATGTCGTGCAGAAGATCGATTCAAGTTCCGTCTGAAGGGAGTTCTCTGTGCCTCTTGGATTTCAATGCCTTTTCCCTTCCCCAGTTCAGGGAAGTTCCCAGCTATAATTTCTTCAAGTACCCCTTCAGCACCTTTCCCTCTCTCTTCCTCCTCTGGGATACCAATTATGCGTATATTATTTCTTTTTAGTGTATCACTTAGTTCTCTAATTTTTCCCTCATACTCCTGGATTTTTTTTATCTCTCTTTCTCTCAGCTTCCTCTTTTTCCATAACTTTATCTTCTAGTTCACCTATTCTCTCCTCTGCCTCTTCAATCCGAGCCGTCGTCATTTCCATTTTGTTTTGCATTTCGTTTAAAGCGCTTTTCAGCTCCTCGTGACTGTTCCTTAGTCCCTTGATCTCTGTGGCAAGAGATTCTCTGCTGTCCTGTATACTGTTTTCAAGCCCAGTGATTAATTTTAGACTATTATTCTAAATTCACTTTCTGTTGTATTATTTAAATCCTTTTTGATCAGTTCATTAGCTGTTGTTATTTCCTGGAGATTCTTCTGAGGGGAATTCTTCCGTTTGGTCATTTTGGATAGTCCCTGGAGTGGTGAGGACCCGCAGGGCACTTCCCCCGTGCTGTGGTGTATAACTGGAGTTGGTGGGCGGGGCCGCAGTCCGACCTGATGTCTGCCCCCAGCCCACTGCTGGGGCCACAGTCAGACTGGTGTGTGCCTTCTCTTCCCCTCTCCTAGGGGCGGGATTCACTGTGGGGTGGCATGTCCCGTCTGGGCTACTTGCACACTGCCAGGCTTGTGTTGCTGGGGATCTGGCGTATTAGCTGGGGTGGGTAGGCAAGGTGCACGGGGGCTGGAGGGGCAGGCTTAGCTCGCTTCTCCTTAGGTGATCCACTTCAGGAGGGGCCCTGTGGCAGCGGGAGGGAGTCAGATCCACTGCCAGAGGTTTGGCTCCGCAGAAGCACAGAGTTGGGCATTTGCGTGGAGCGAGCAAGTTCCCTGGCAGGAACTGGTTCCCTTTGGGATTTTGGCTGGGGGATGGGCGGGGGAGATGGCGCTGGGGAGCGCCTTTGTTCCCCGCCAAGCTGAGCTCTGTCGTCCGGGGGCTCAGCAGCTCTCCCTCCCTTTGTCCTCTGGCCTTCCCGCTTTCTGAGCAGAGCTGTTAACTTATGACCTCCCAGACGCTAAGTCGCGCTTGCTGTCGGAACACAGTCCGTCCGGCCCCTCCGCTTTTGCCAGCCAGACTCGGGGGCTCCGCTTGGCCGGCGAGCCGCCCCTCCGCCCCGCTCCCTGCCGCCAGTCCGTGGAGCGTGCACCGCCTCGCCTCCCTTCCTACCCTCTTCCGTGGGCCTCTCGTCTGCGCTTGGCTCTGGAGACTCCGTTCTGCTAATCCTCTGGTGGTTTTCTGGGTTATTTAGGCAGGTGTAGGTGGAATCTAAGTGATCGGCAGGACGCGCGGTGAGCCCAGCATCCTCCTACGCTGCCATCTTCCCTCCCTCCTCTGGTTTCATTTTAGATTTGACACATGAGGCAAAATTTATATCCATGCTGAATTTTACTCAAATTATAAAATCATCTTTATTGTTTTCTAATGTCAGTAAAATGTTCATAAATGTAATTTTGACCATATGTCTTCACACATTTATCATATTAAATACTTGTTCTTAGGCTCTGGGTACATAATCTGCTAGAGGGGCAAAAATCTTCACAATATACAAATAAGAATCATAACATATTCTATTATTTATAAAATTATAATTAAAAAAACACAGAGAAGAAGATTTTGGAAAACTGTGCCTAATAGTTTGTTTTTATATTTGTGGCAATTATTTTCATGTAACAACCAGTGTCTATTAAAGGGCATTCTGGAAGGCATTCTGACAAAGTTAGAGTGGAACATTGCTTGTTTTCATCTGACTGCTAATAATCAAATTCCAGCCAGTCTGCACATTTTGTCCAAAAGTGTCATTTAATTGTCTATCAATTATTTTCTATGGTGTTTCCTCCCCGTAGTTGTAGTTAAGCTTATTCCATTTTTTTTTTCTCACTTAGAACTTTTCCTGCTTTTCCGTGGTTTTCTCATACCATGGTAGTCAAGTTAATGTTATATAACATCAATATTTCTTAGCTGCAAATCCAAAAAACTGAAAGTAAGACTGACAGTGAAATTATTAACAGAAAATTTAAAAAATGGGAATTACTCTTTTAAGCAAAATGATTAAAAATAAATAATTCTGTACCCACTATAAATACCCTTCAAAGTAAACGTGAAATAAGGAAATTTCCAGAAAATTACAGTGAAGAGAATTCCCCACTAGTAAATAGATACTACAGGGAGGTCTTCAAGCAGAAGGAAAATACTCCTAGATATAAATACAGAAAAGAAACAAAGTGCTAAAAACAAAAGAATGGAAAAACATGTTATTTAAGCACTATCTAAAAGATTTCTTGTGTAGTTATGTCAATGTCGAACAAGACCTATTTTAAGGCAAGAAGCATCACTAGAAATGAGAAAAGATGTTTTATAATGAAAAAGTTAATGAAAAAGTTAAAAAGATGTTTTATAATGAAAAAGTTATTAACAAAAGAGTTAATAAATCAAAAATTGTATGCATCTAACAATATAAGTTCCAAACGTATACGGAACAAAGTGGCAAAAGTAAAAGCCAGAGTGGAGAAATCCACAATAAAGATTTTTAATACTCAGAACTAAGACCAAGCAGGAAAAAATTTCAGTCAGCACATAGAAGATCTGTAGAAGTTATTAAGAAATTTGACCTAATAGATATATATGAAGCACTGTAATACAAAATAAGATTAGAATGCATTGTAATGCACAGATTCTTTTGAAATTCACATGAGCATTTATAAAAATGTATTGTAAACAAATTTATTGTAAATTGGACTAGAAAGAAAATCTCAAATGTTAGAGTATGATAATTCAAAATATTCTTTGATCACAATGTAGTTAAACTGGAATTCAGTCATAAAAGATGACTAGAAAATGTCCATATATTTGAAAATAAAGCTATAAATTACTAAATAATCCACAGGTCATGGAAAAAAAACCCAACATAAATCAGACAATATTTTGAACTCAATTATATTTTTTAAAAAATTTTAAAGTTTGGTAGAGTAGACAAAATTGTGTTTAGGCAGAAAGGTATTACTTTAAATGCATATATTAGGAAGAAAAGAAAGGCTAAAAATTGATTATCCTAAAGGAATTAGAAAAATAATATCAAATCCCAAGAAAACAGAAGAAAAACATAAAGAGCAGAAACTAAATTTTAAACTCTGTGAAATAGTAAATAGGCAATAGAAATGTTAAACAGTCAAAAGTTGGTTCTCTATGAAGACAAATAGATTTGATAAACTCATCATAAGATTTAGTAAAATACAAAAAAGGAAATAGAAATTAACGATATCAGGAATTTTTAAGAATACCTTAAAAAAAGATACATCACTAGAGATACTACTGCAGATATTAAAAAGGTAAAGAGATACAAATATACCAATATATTTGAAACTTTAGAAAAAATTGGTTCACTTTCTAGAAAAATCCCTGGAAAAATAAAACTTGCTAAAACTAACAAGAAGCCTATTTGACTAGCTTACATCTATTAAATTATTAAACTGTTAGGGAATTTTCACAAAGAAAACTCTAAGCCCATGTTCCTTGTCCCATCTATGAATTCTTGAAATTATTAAAGAATGGGAAAGTAAGAAATAAAGCTCAGCATTTACAGACAACATAATCAAAGAAGGAGAGAAAAGGGAGCAAGAGAACTGAATCTGAAGTCCAAAATGAGACCAACAGTATGTTCAGTCATTTGATTTATGGCACAGGTAACAGTTTAATTGAAAAGAATAACCTTTTAAATAAGTGGTGCAAATTCACAAAAATAAACTCAAAATGGATGAAGGACCTGAATGTGAGACAGGAAACCATCAAAACCCTAGAGGAGAAAGCAGGAAAAAACCTCTCTGACTTCAGCCGAAGCAATTTCTTACTTGACTGCAGTCTCACTATCCGCAGTTTCGTGATCCATGGTTTCAGTTTCCCCGCGGTCACCTGTGGCCTGGAAGCAGGTGTACCTCCTTCTGAATCAACCTCAGAACGTAAACAGCTGCCTAAGGCTGCATCCCAGTGCGCCTGCGTCTTTGACCTCGCTTCCGTTCGTCCTGTCGGTGTTTTATCATCTTACAGATTCACAAGAAGACGGGTGAGTACGGTACAATAAGTTGTTTTGGGAGAGAGGCCACATTCATGAACTTTCATTGCAGTACATTGTTATCATTGTGGTATGTTATTATTAGTTACTGTTGTTAACCTTACCATGCCTAATTTATAAATTAAACTTTGTCATAGGTGTATACGTAGAGGAAAAGGCATATATACATCGGGTTCGGTACTATCCACGATTTCAGGCCTTTACTGGGTGTTCTGGAACATTTCCTCCACAGTGAGGGGAGACAACCGTATTGGCCTGATGAGTGAGAGGGCAGAGACACCTGATTGGTTTGTTTGTATGTGAAAAACATGCTTGTGGGAAAGTTGTTATTCAGGCACAAACCAGCTCTGGGAAAGGCAGTCTCTTCCGGGGTCTTAATGCTCCCAAGAGATATCAAAACGTTATAATATACAGGGAAAAAAAAGCATAATTAATACACATACCAAAGTGTGGACAAGGATGTGGAGGAACTGGAATTCTTATACACTTGTGTTGGAAATGTAAAATAGTACAATCTCTTAAGAAATGTGTCAAAAATTCCTTTATGGTTTAAACATCTACCTAGTGTGTGACGCAGCGATTCCACAATTAGGGATCATGCACAAATATTTGTGCATGCATATGACATGTATAGCTGGTATATTTGTGAGAGCCGATATTTTGGAAACTAAACGTGTATCAACACATGAATGAATGGAGGTATATTCATATAATGGAATACTATTTGTTGATACAAAGGAGCAGCACATGAATGTGCCTGTGAATGAGCAACAACATGAATGAATCTTGTAACAATTATGCCAAAAGAATCCAGTGCATATCTTGTGTATATAATAATACATTTTTATATAATTCTGGAATTTATATACATAAAATATATACAAAATTCTAAAAAATGCATTCCAATCTATGGTGACAGAAAGACATTCAGTGGTTTCATGGGAATGGGGTGAATGTTGGGGAGATGTCCATGGGAGGCAGATCTGGTAACTTTTTGAGGCGAGGCATTTGTTTGCTATTTTTGTCGTCAGATAGTTTCCTGACCGCTGGTTGTATTAGTTTCCTGGGGCTACTGTAGCACGGCACCACAACAAACTGGTTGGCTTAAAGCGACAGAAATTTATGGTCTCTGTTCTGGAGACCAGAGTCCCAAATCAAGGAGTTGGCAAGGCCATGCTGCCTCTGAGGTCTCTAGGGGAGGATCCTTCCCTGCCACTTCCAGTTTCTTGTAGTCTTGGGTGTTTCTTTGCTTGTGGCAGCGTCTCAACAATCTCCGTCACCATCTTCTCTGTGCATCCGTGTCTTTTGCCAAATTTTCCTCTTCTTCTAAGAACACCAGTCATATTGGAATAAGGCTGACCCAATTTCTCATATTAACCAAATACATCTGCAACTACCCTATTTCCAAATAAGGTCACATTCTGAAGAACTAAAGGTACAGATTTCAACATAGGTCTTTAGAATTTGACCAACACATGTTTATTTACAGACCCACAACTTACCAAATTGTATACCTGAACATGTTTATTGTGTATGAATTAAACCTTAAGTATCTGTTAAAATTGTTGAAAAGAGACTTATAAATGAATATATTAGGCCAAGTTCTAGATAAGAATTTTTTAAAACCTAAAAAAAAAAAAAGCTGAGTAAGAATATCCTGTGTATCCTATGGAGGAAATTGAAAAAAAAAAAACCATGTAAGACACACAAGAGGAGTCAAGCCATTAGAGGTTCCCTCAGGACAGAAGAGAAGGCTGTCGGGAAGACAAAGCATCATGATTTTATCCACAGGGTGTCCATCACATGTGTGATGTGTAGCAGGCTTACTGCTTAAAAGACACTCAGCTACAGTGGGTCATAGGTAGCACTAAGTTTTGAAAGTACAAAATAATAGCTATGTTTTCAAGATGTAAAGGTTCATTTTTAACTCCACGGAAATGTGTTTCAAATAGGTACCCAGGGGAAGGAAATAGGAGCCTTGGCATATTTAAGTGTCTTTACAAATTAACATATTTGAATGTTAATTAAAATTCAAATAAACACATTTAATTTAAATAGAAGAGTAAACATTTTAAAATCAAACTAGGCCACAGTGGCTATTGAAATAATTTTCATGTGAATTTCTGAATGTGTTTTAGAAATTGGCAGAGTGGAATTTAAAATAATTAAGGTAAGTTTTTTATTTGATTCAAAAAATTTTGTTGGTTTTATTTCTTTTAGTAGGGTACATTCAGAGACTGAAACATTATTGAATGGAACTTGATTTAGTATGATTTTTTTCTTACACGGAACAATAGAAAAATAATTTTAAAAGTCCATTGTGTCTTGTGGTGTAAAACATGTTGAAATTTGTATCTGGATTCAATTTCTAGAAATACTTGAAATAGGGGGAAAACTGCTCACATCTGAAAATTGCTGGATTTTCTTTTCTTTTTCATCATTATTAGCAATATCTGCCCATTTACAATTACCAAGCCCTTTACTACCCCTTCAAGATCTCCTCTGTTCTAGTTTTATGATGTCCCTCCTAAAATCTTTGTGTATCTACTAACCTAGTTCCTGGTCTGGTAGTGAATTTATTTTGCAATTTCAGTTGGCCTGGTCTGGGTGAGACATTATCGAGTCTCCAGCTGTATTATGAGTCAGGAGTGAGGTCTGGTATCCTGGTCTACTAGTATTGAGCACAATGTGATGGCCAAGGATAGATTTTCCCATCCCTCCCCACTCTGGAATGAATTAAAGCCAAGGGGATGAGTGTTGTCTAGTTCTCATTTGGTTGGAGGTCTAGTGGAGAGCCATGCTGAGCTGGTCACTGAATGAGTGTCTGTGGAACATCCTTCCAGGTGCCACTTTCACTGGACAAAAGTCCTGTGAGGGTTACATGAGGGTAAACGGGAAAAAATCTGTTTCACCTTTATCAGTCTTATGAGACTAAATTTTAGAGTCAGCATTATTTTCTGTTTCTAGTTCTTCTAAAGTTTAGTGATCATCAAAGTCAATTTGTTCCACTTCTTATTCATTTACCAAAGGAAAACAATCCTTGGGGGCTCTTTTAAGATTACATTAAATGTAATTACCTAGTTTCAAGTGAGAAAGACCCTAATTACTTTTGAAAGAAGGTGCCTGAATGATCTACCTTGAACCTGCATCCAATTTGTTGTACTCAGACAACCACCAAGGAAAACATTCACTGACAGAAATACAGTGGATAGTCTAATTTGGTATGCAATGACTATTTTCAGCAAGGCTAATTCCAGCCTCATCTTTTGTCAAAAAAAGACTCATCTTTTGTCGCTGACAGAGTGGGTCAGTCACTATATTTATATTCCTCATTGGCACCTGCTATGTTCTCCACTGATAAAATCACCAGTAGAGGGGCACCTGGGTGGCTCAGTCGGTTAACCGTCCTACCCCTGCTCAGGTCATGATCTCACCACGGTTTGTGAGTCTGCGCCCCAAGTCAGGCTCTGTGCTGACAGCCTGGAGCCTGTTTCAGATTCTGTGTCTTCCTCACTCTCTGCCCGTCCCCCACTTGTGTGTTCTCTCTCTCTCTCTTTCTCTCTTTCTCTCTTTCTCTAAGTAAATAAACATTAATAAACAAAAATCACCAGTAGATAGCGAATATTTACCATGCATAATGTGGTTTTAAATGTAATATTATAGGGGCGCCTGGGTGGCTCAGTCGGTTAGGCGTCCGACTTCAGCTCAGGTCACGATCTCGCGGTCCGTGAGTTCGAGCCCCGCGTCAGGCTCTGGGTTGATGGCTCAGAGCCTGGAGCCTGCTTCCGATTCTGTGTCTCCCTTTCTCTCTGCCCCTCCCCTGTTCATGCTCTGTCTCTCTCTGTCTCAAAAATAAATAAAAACGTTAAAAAAATTAAAAAAAAATAAATGTAATATTATATTTTATCTGCTTTTAAAAGCAAGTATGCAAGCTAACCTATTTGTTATTTTCATTAATTAAGAAATTTAGGTACAGAGAACTCAGGAATTCGTGTAAACAAAACACAAAATGCAACCAGCCCCAAAACAAAGAAAATTTTATTGCAGCAAATACTTCTATAAAAGTTGCAGTTTAGTGTGAAACTATGATTAATGCCCGAGTTTGCTGTATAGTAGCTAAGGAAGTTGTCTGGTGGGTTTTGTTTTGTTTTTGTTGGGTCTGGTTTGTTGGTCATCATTAGGTTTCTAGTCCTTGTCTATAAGAAATTGAAAGATTTTTGTTTTTCTTGTACTTTTGCTTGTTTCTATCGTTTTTATTTACCCTTTCTGGTTCAGTCTTGTAGACTGGTTTGGTCTTAAAGCCAGCAATCACATATGAGAGTATGTCTGCATGATAGCAAAGGCATGACTTTTCTTTCCTTTGAGTATTAACCTTAATGTATCTTATTTTAGTTTCCTTTTTCCCTTAGGCGATGTTCTGAGTGCATACTTTGAAATCTACAAATTCTCTTGCAAAACTACATGTGTCTGCTTGGAAATCAAATCTTCCCTCCCCCAGTCTTCCCAAGATAACCTCCGGAATTCTATCAGAAGTTATAAGCCAGAAGTCTGTGCGCCAAATTCATTCAGCAGATGTATTCCTATTACAGTGATTGTTGTGAGTTGTATTGTTTGGTTTTTACCTCTGTACTATTTTTTAATTGATTAGCTCTTAAAAATAGGGACATTTCATACACTAACCTGGCTTCTTTTGAAAATTGTGAGATTTGCCAACTTGGAGTTCACTTTCTACAAGGCAAAAATACTCCAGAGGTGAGTAATGACTGTCCATTTAGCCATAGCAAGTAGATATCAGTTTACCGTAGATTCCAACAATCATGATTTTTCTTATCTTGGCTCGTTGCATTCATATATTGCTTGCCTGGTCCAAGTAGCCATTTGAGAGTGTAATGCATGATAAATATGCATTCAGAGAGTGTATACATTGGAGGACCATGCTTGTACTCATGGCTACAACTTGGCTCAGTTTCCACTAAATGATGCATCTGTTTGATGGACAAAGAAAATCAGTGCTCTGAGAAAACCTCATTTATATAGCTCTAGACTATTAAAATTCAAAGCGTTTTACCTGTATAAAAAGTAGCTATTTAGTAACTAGGAAGGTGAATATGGATTAAACATATATACATTCCTATTACAAGACAAAATGACCTTAAAGCAAGATGTGAAAATAAAAATGTAAAGCTAGTTTTAATTTGCCCACTGTGACTGAAATTTGTTTTTTCTTACTAGTTTATGGACACAAGTTTACTTGCAAGTACACCTTGGCTATTCACAGCCACAAGCCAGACTTTTCTCTCTCCTGTGCAGTATTTCTTCTGCCGTTGGCCATGTGTCAGAACCCATCCATGCGGAGGGCAGCAGTACTGTGATACCTCTGAGTCTCAGAACTGCAGACCAAGCCATCACTGCATCAGCAGGGATGGAGTCATAGCTATCTTTCTTGCTCCCTGGTCTCTGCCTCGGAAGCTGCCCTTTGGGGTGATAGCTGAACCTGCTCAGGTGGGCATGTCGTGCCCACCATCTTCTTGCTGTGTCTCTCTCAAGCTTTCGTCTTTCGATTTATCCCAGTTTTCAGCTCTCCTTACTCCAAATCATCCCATAAAATCTAAACCCTCCCAACCCCACACCTTCCACTATTACCATTTCTCAAAGCTTCAAAACACAGCTCTTTCTCAGGAGAAGTTTTTACTAAATACCCCCTTGTAGGCTTTAAACAGGATTTAAATTTTAAAACGATTTTTAAAATTCTGTATAATTTTTTAAATTTTTTTAAGTTTTATTTATTGATTTTTGAGAGATAAAGAGAGAGTGAGCAGGGGAGGGGCAGAGAGAGAGAGAGAGAGAGAGAGAGAGAGAGAGAGGCAGAGAGAATCCCAAGCAGGCACTGCACTGTCAGCACAGAGCTCATTGCGGGGCTTGAACTCAGGAACCATGAGATCGTGACCTGCCTGAGTCGAAACCAAGATTCAAATGCTTAACTGACTGAGCCACCCAGGAGCTCCAAGTTCTGTATAATTTTTAAAAGCATTTCCTGCTTCATCTTTACCATTTCCCTAAGGGACATGGGAATGTGGCTGCAATCTTCATGTGCTCTGACTCTAACTTTTTTGTTGCTGTTGGGTTTCCCAAGAAACCCAGCCCCCAGTCTGCAGTGGCTCTCACTACTACTCATCTTTCAAAATAATGAGTTTGGTTTTAGTATTCTCCTTAGGTGTCACTGATGTCATAAGGGGCCTTGAGAAGAACTCCGTGAAAAGAGATGTCTCAAGTGGAGGAGAAGGTAATGTCATTGAAGTTAATCACAAGTGATGGTGATTCAATCTTCCTGTAATTATTATTAGTTTCTTGAATAAAGAGCCTTCAGCTGAGAGAAGCAGAGAAAAAGAAAACTGTGATAATGATCCTTTTGTAAGATCAGAACATTAGGTAAAAATACAACTTTATTTTTATCAAGATGGCATATACATAGAAACCTCACATAATCCTTGATACTTCATGTAGCTGAGGAAGTAAAATATGCCAGTTTAGAAAGCATTTCACTTCAGTGCATGTTTTCAGTATCTGTTTTCATCTAGAACTTAAATTTCTTGAAATCAAGAAGTGGGTAATTTCTTGATTTCTTCAAATCAAGTGGGTAAGCAGGATATTAGCTCAGATAATTTAAGGAGTGGACTTTAGGCAACCTTGTTAACATTTCTGAAGACTACTTTTATTTACAGCTTTATAATAGAAATTTGGATTGACAGAAGCACTTCATTTTTAAAAATCTAACTTCTACATTAATGATTTTTTCAGTATTACAAATTAAATTTTTATTTGAAAAATTTAGTAAAAGCGTGGTGGGGCATTGTAGTTAAGTGTACACCACAGAAAAATGCTCTCTGCATATCCCACTTAAAGATCAAATTTGAACTTCACTCAAAAATAGATGACAGTTATTAATTTTATGAACTAATAATTGTGAAAATATTTCCCATTTATATAGTTGTTCTATTACATTTAATTGCTAAAGTACATGTTCTTGGGAACATATGAAAGAGGTTGTAATTTATGAAGAAAAACTAAGATAATTATCCCAAAGTCACATAGAAAAGCATCTCTTTAATTTTAGACATCATGTGTTAAAGAAATGAGTAGTTATATTCACATTCAATGTATTAACTTTTTAGAGACACTTTTATTATTTTTGTATTTTCTTTCTCCTCCTTCCAGGCAAATTCTTACCTTCACTGGCTATCCAGCTGTTCTCTAGTCAGTATTCTTATTTATTGCCAACAGCTCACTTACTTGATTCCAAAAAAAGATAATATTTAATTGATAAATTTAGTAGAGGAAATGGACTGGCTTAGGAGCAACCGGTGGATACTAGCCACACCTTTAGAGAGTTAGGATGCCTTTTGCTTCAAAAAAGCTGTGGCCAAGAAGCAGGGAAACTAGTCCATGGTCAGTATCTAAGAAAATAATGCCTAATAAGTTTCTTCTTAACTAATAATTAACCATCTTGATGTGAATCTGAGGTAGAGTAACTTTAAATCAATGCTACACTATGGTGTATGATAGGGGTTCCTGAGTGGCTCAGTCCATTAAGCATCCAACTTCAGCTTGTGTCATGATCTCACGGTTTGTGGGATGTATTCTCTGTGCTGACACCTTGGAGACTGGAGCCTGCTTTGGCTTCTGTGTCTTCCTCTCTGCCCTTCCTCAGCTCGTGCTGTCTCTCTCTGTCACTCAAAAAATGAATAAATGTTAAAAATTTAAAGTGAAGTTCTGTTGTATTGACAGTATTGAATCCTGAGCCTGGGTATGTCTGGGAGTTGTAATTGACAATCACCCACCCCCTCCCCCCTCCCCCCCCCACAGGGCCGCTCTGCTGCTTTTCCCATCTCAGATTGAAAGCCCCACCAAATAAAACTCATTGATAAACAATGCCATATACAATTACTCCTCAGTAATTTATATTTTTCTAAAAATTTGACTGTATTCCTTTTGTATTTAAAATCTTTATATGTAATAATTAAAATAGAAACAAAAGTCAATATTTTCCTGAATCTCCATTTATATGTTTCTAATATTTGGAATTAGTTTCATTCAAAGCAATTCATTATATAAAAAGGTATTTGAAACCTCTTTATAGAAGAGGAACTAATTACCTTTTGGGTAGAATTACACATTTTAAGTAACTGAATACCATTTACAGTTGGTACAGGCAGACGATTTAGATAACTAAATTGGAATTTTAAAATCTGATTATTTTATTCATATAAGCCCCACTCCTTTTATTCTATGTTGAGAATTATTGGTATGCTCTGACTTGCTCTGGTGATTAACATTAAGTCCTTGGACTTTAAATAATTATTTCACTTATTCTTGCAGTTAGTATCTATGAGTTAGAGTATGATGCGGTCTATTCTGAGAGAGTGCTCCAAATCCTACAAAATGTTCTTTGTCTGATTTAACTCTACAGATAGAGTTCTCTTAAAGAGGAATGTAAATATAGCTTACTTTTCTTTTAAAAATGGAAAACTTTTTGTCACAAAATAATAATAAAGCCATGAGTCTGTAGAATATCCCTTGAAAATATTACTGTTGGATATTTCTCATAATACATCTTGAACTAAATGTAGATATCATTAATATCTTATAAAAAGAACAGATAGATTTCTGTGGATATATTCCCATGTAAATCACTCACATACACAGTTTCATGTCACTAAGAACATACATAAGACTTTTTCAACATATATGATTTAATTATGAGGCTTTGAGTCCACAGACAGAAACAATTTACCAGAAAAGTATACAATCTCAGTAAAAGCACAAGACTGCAAATACTTTTACACCATCTACTTCATGGTGCAGCAGCTAGAATAAGCTTAAAAAAATATTTGACAAGTAAAATTCTGATTCTGGTCAAAGGGATGTAAACTATATCTCTTACATCTTCACTATTGGATGACTTGGATGCTGTCACTTTCTACTGGAAATAAGAACATAGTATCCTTCTTGATGTCAAAGATGGGGTCTCATCATTTAGAACCAGAAATAGCTTTAGAAACAATTTGGGTTGATGGAGAAAGGGGAATCCTTTTACACTGTTGGTGGGAATGCAAACTAGTGCAGCCAGTCTGGAAAACAATATGGAGTTTCCTCAAAAAAGTTAAAAATAGAGCCACCCCATGACCTAGCAATTGCAAAACTAGGTATTCACCCAAATGATACAAAAATACTGATTTGCAGGGGCCATTGTACCCTGATGTTTATAGCAGCACTATCAATAATAGCCAAATTATGGAAAGAGTTCAAATATCCATCCACTGATGAATGAATAAAAAAGATGTGGTATACACACACACACACACACACACACACTTATGTATATATAATGAACAACTCAGGAAACAACAGATGTTGGTGAGGATGCAACAAAAGGGGAACCTTCTTAAACTGCTGGTGGGAATGCAAACTGGTGTAGCCACTCTGCAAAACAGTATGGAGGTTTCTCAAAAAGTTAAAGACAGAACTACCCCATGACCCCACAACTGTACGACTAGGTATTTACCCAAAGGATACAGAAATACAGATTTGAAGGGATGTGTGCACCCTGATGTTTATAGCAGCATTATTAAGAAGAGCCAAACTATGGAAAGAGGCCAAGAGTCCACTGACTGATAAATGGATAAAGAAGATGTGGCATGTGTGTGTAATGGAATATTACTCAACCATCAAAAAGAATGAAATCTTGCCATTTCCGATGACGTGGATGGAGAACATAGTGTATTATACTAAGCAAAATAGTCAGAGAAAGATACATACCATATAATCTTACTCATATGTGGATTTTAAGAAACAAAAAAGGTAGACATGGTGGGGGAGGGGGGGAAGAGAGGGAGTCAAACCATAAAACAGACTCTTAGCTGGAGAGAACAAGCCGAGGGTTGCTAGAGGGGAGACAGGCAGGGGATGCACTAAATGGGTGATGGGTATTAAGGAAGACATTTGTTGATGAACAGTGGATATTCATAACCCAGTGATGAATCAGTGGGTTCTCCTCCTGAAACCAGTAGTAAATTATACATTAACTAGAATTTAAATAAAAACTTAAAAAAACATGAAAAAGAAAAAAAATAGACCTGCTTTCTAATGCTATGCATTTGAATATCAACCAGGCAAAAAAGTAAAATGTTGAATGTCTCAGATAACCTCCAAAATCTAATTACACTGATTATACCCTGATGATACACTTTATACAAAACATGCCAGTAATTATCAAGCCAAAGCACAACTCAAAATACGATGCTATAGTGTTGGATTGGAGGAACCTTTTTTAAAATAAGAAAACTCACAAATCTATAAGTAATTGTGTTTACATAAAAATAAAACTGCCTATAAAATGATTCTACAAGCAAAACATAAAACTGGAAAATTGCAATCCATTTACCAGTTAAGGAATTCATATTCTTTTTTTTCAACTTTTTTATTTTTTTTCAAAGTTTATTTATTTACTTTGAGAGAGAGAAAGTGCGTGAGCAGGAGAGGGGCACAGAGAGAGGGGGAGAGAATCCCAAGCAGGTTCTACGGCCGTCAGTGTGAGCCCAACTTGGGGCTCCATCTCTTGAACTGTGAGATCATGACCTGAGCTGAAATCAAGAGTCAGATGCTTTAACTGACTGAGCCATCCAGGTGCCCCAAGGAATAAACATTCTTCACATTTCCGGCATTCATATGAATCACTTGGGCAAAGATCCAGTGAACAACTAGAAGACCAGATGTAAGTGGGGGAAATCTCAAATTCACAAATTAATTAATCACAAATTAGAACTCAGCTACATAACATCCCCATCATTAGTATAGTTTCAAAATTTAATGACACAACGTGTCAATGGGGTATGAGGAAAGCAGGCATTCTCGTGTGTTGCTAGTGGAAACATAGATTAATACAACTACTATAGGAGCAATTGGGCAATATTTCTCAAAATCGAAATGTATAATTTGTTTTGTCTAATAACTCCCCACTCTAGGAATTTATGAGTGATATATCCACTATCTAGATGACATCGGTACAGGACTTATATTTGGAAATAACCTAAGTGTCCAAGTGGTCAAATCAATTATGACACGTTGCTGTAGTCATTAAAATCCAGTAACTTCTGCACGGATGTGGGATGAAGAGTATGTGTGCAAGCACACTTGTCTGTGGAGTGAAGTGATAGGAGAAAACTTGAAACTAATGTGTTGGATAAAATCACTGTGTTAAAAATAAAGGGCAGAAAAACAAAGAAATCAAGCTCCAGTGTCTAGGGAGATATAATTGGCTGGAATTCTTCTGGCAGCAAGAGACAGAAGGGAGATCCACTTTGAACTTGTGTGCTGTGTCTATCGTAAAATTTTGCTCTGTGTGTGTGTTAACTTTGATCGTATTTTGATTTTTTTAAAATACTCACTGAATGTTGCCTTTAGGGATTTAAGTTATATTATTCTTACTCTTCCAGATTTATTTTGTTGTGCACTAAATTTGATGCATGCCCATACTAACGAGTCTTCTATATCAAAGGGTGTGAAAATGTTTTTTATAGTACCATAAAGCAGTTTTCTTTTCCTAAGACTATAATAAGATGCCTAAAAACTCAGTAAAACACAAGACACAGGGTACATGACCCTGTTCTTCAACTTATTACATACATAACTATGGCAGGTCACTTAAGCTCCATTTCCTCATTGTTAAATAGCCAAAGCTGCTTCTGACATACAATATTGTAAAAGTCCAGTGACATAATATATGTAAAATTGCTTTGTAATCAAAAAAGGAATACAAATGTAAGTTTTAGGAAAAGCCGTTTTTTCAGAAGGAAACTGTAATAAATGTATTTTGCATACCACTAGCAAAATTGTTACATTTTCCTATTTCCTTACTTCTTCTAGACACAAATGTCCTTATCCTAGCCTATCCAGATGAAGATTTAACTGTACCTGCTTCTCTCTCTGTACCTATCCTAAGAAGTCTCTTAATAAATCAACTATGTCTGCATGTTTCCTTCAAATCTCTCCAGACTACCTCCTTCTATATTAGAGAAAGTATACCAGGTTAATTTCTATACCCAAGCGAAATGCATACTTACATATAAATGATGGTGAGATTAAATCCCTTAGTAAGACATTTTATGGTTCTTTCTATAAGTGTAGAAAGACTTTCAGGAAAACTGTTTCAGGACACAGTGGTCTTTAAGAATAAAGGAAGATTTGTGACTACCTTAGCAGACGTAAGAGAATTCTACTTCTTTGCAAAAGTAGTTAAGTCCTAGAATTGACGCCAATGTTAGGCATTTTTTTTGATACAAAATGTTCTATATGAATGTCAGAATTTCTAAATGGAAATGACCTAGCCTGATGAAAGATTGAAAAAATATCACTATTTAAATGCAACATGATTTTTAATGTCTTTCATGAAAATATTCTACTGGAAATGGCTCTGGGAGCTGTGAGAAAGCTACACGCAATGTTTAAAATAAAATGATATCAAAGTGATCTTGCAAAACTTGTCTATTAGGACAAGTTTTAACATAAGTTATACTTTTAAAAACATTTTAGAGTATATTATACAGCCTTCCCTACCTTACTACAACTTCTGCTATTTTCAAGCAATTTCTCAGAATAATAGGACTTTTGACTAAATAATAGGACTAAAAGCAAGTTCATAATTGAAATGGCTACAATAGGACTTTCTTAGGTAGACAGAGCAAATAATAGATCTGAGAACCGATTAAATATGATTGTGCAGGCATATTAATATTGGGGAATTCTTAGAAGTTTTCAATTTTTACTTTCCGTGATGGTAGCATTATCTGATGAGCAGAGTACTGTTTGGGCAGAATGACACCTGGGGAGGAGATAGATGATATTCACATGCAAGAGGACTGATCCTGCATTGAGATCCCTCTAAACTGGCTTCTAAGAATGGAAAAGCAGGAATGCTGAGATAAGTACTCCCCCTGCTTCACATACTGTTAGGACATAAGTTGTGTCCTAATTACGGCCACTGATTTCCTTCGTTCTTAGTTACAAAACTGTTTTTTTGTTTTTTTTTTTGTTTTTTATAGTACCACATCAGAAAGTTCTGGAGAGCAGATGTATTTAATGTGATTTCATTTTAGCAATTTGGAGAGAATTATTGTTTTCCCTTGAAGGGAACTGGAAACTGGGGGAAGGGAAATTTAGTCCTTATTTGTTTTTTCATTTATAATAAATGATGCTAAACAGGAATAGAACCCAATCTGGAGGAAGTAGCTTGGTTCCTGTAATAGTAGCTGATCACTGCACTTTTGATTATCGATTTCTGAATCGCAGATGGCTTGCTTACCAAGACCATTGTGTCTTACTTTGTTTTTGTCTCATCTACCGTCTCCAGTCAGTGTCTAATCAGTCTCTGATAATCCATTTTCTAGGTGATCCTTAGAATCACCAGCCAACTCAGCATTATGACCTTTAATGTTTCTCTTTCAAACATGGTATGAAAGCAAAGAGTTGGGTTGGTGTTCAACAGAAACAAAAGCATGTTATCTTCATTTTTGTCGTAGAGCAAGTCTTTACTATTCACGAAAGGTATGTCTTGAATTCATAAATAACAATATTTTAGAGATAGATGCTGAGTCTTTGGAATCCTAGCATAACTTACCAATAAAACGAGTCCCTCACACAGACCAGCCCCACAGTTCACATATAGGTTGGGTACTTATATACATTAACTCAAGAAACTCCTGTAGCAATCTTATATGATAAATATTATTAATACCATGGATTTACTTTGCATCATGTTGATTTCAAATCAATAAATCAAGGAATTTCAAATTCTAAAATCAAAATGTATATAATCGATTCAGTACTCACTTTTTATTGTTACCTTTAAAACCATTGTTCATCTTCTTTGCGTCATGAACTGTTTGAGAATTTGATTAACATTATCAGATGATCTTGGGGCACCTGAGCAGCTCAGTCGGTTAAGCGTCTGACTTTGGCTCAGGTCATGATCTCACGGTTCATGAGTTTAAGCCCGTGTCCAGCTCTGGGCTGACAGCTCAGAGCCTGCAGCCTGCTTTCAGACTCTATGTCTCCCTCTGTCTGCCTCTCCGCTGCTTGCACTCTGTCTCTCGCATTATCTCAAAAATAAATAAACATTTAAAAAAATTAAAAAAAAAAAACATTATCAGATGATCTAGCATCAGCGTCCATTACCTCTAAATTGTAAACATCAATAAATACTCCCAAAGCTTTAAGGTTGATATTTACATAACATTTCATGGTTTCTAAGGTGGCCTTACATCTTTATTCTTCCACTAAACATTGGCATGACTTCCAGCAAAGCACCGAATTTTTACTTGTCTTTTTTTCTTGTCGAGAAAACTACGCATCAAATATCCTTTGAGCTCTAAAATTCCGTGGCATCATGTGCATTATCTTATTTGATACACTATCCTGTTGTGGGCCCCTCGCACTACTACTACTATGGTAGATTGTGTAGACAATAATTCTTCTGTTATCTACGTTTGACTTCTACTATGGAACTTATAAACAGGGATCCAGGAGCAAGTACTCATACACTTCACATATTCACACACACAGCCACACACAGGCTTAAGTACAGAATGGTTATTTCCTTTAAAAACAAATTTTTTGGGGCGCCTGGGTGGCTCAGTTGGTTAAGCGTCCAACTTTGGCTCAGGTCATGATCTCATGGTTCGTGGGTTTGAGCCCCACATGGGGCTCTGTGCTGACAGCTCAGAGCCTGGAGCCTGCTTCCGATTCTGTGTCTCCCTCTCTCTCTGACCCTCCCTGTTCATGCTCTTTCTCTGTCTCAAAAATAAATAAACGTTAAAAAAAATAAATAAATAAAATAAATAAATAAAAACAAATTTTTCAGGGCACTTGGGTGGCTCAGTCGGTTAGGTGTCTGACTTCGGCTCAGGTCATGATCTCACAGTTGGTAGGTTCAAGCCCCACATCGGGCTCTGTGCTGACAGCTCAGAGCCTGGAGCCTGCTTCCGATTCTGTGTCTCCCCCCTCTCTCTGCCCCTCCCCTGCTCATGCTCTCTCTCTCTCTGTCTCAAAAATAAATAAAACATTAAAAATAATAATAATAATAATAAACAAATTTTTCACCCTTTGTGTGCAATCCTAAAGTTTTGTGAATTTTTTCTTATTAAAATTTGGAATCCTACTAAAATTCCATAAAATAGTCACTTACCTAGTGAATAACCTAGGTATCATCTCGGTATTCATGTCTTCATTACTTAATGTGTGTGTATATTCTGTATACAAACAGTAAAAAATAATTTTAAAAACTCCCAAATTAAAATTTATTTACCTTATGAAAAAAAAATACATCAGGTGAGAAATAAAGCTTAACTGAATAAAACTTAAAAAAAAAAAAAGTACCATGTGAAAATAACCTTACAGATAAAGGTAAAATAATTTTAATTCAACACCTCTAATTGCTGTCTACTCTACATGATAAATAACAATCTGCCATGCATCCTTTAGAGCTTTTTTTTAAAGTTTATTTATTTTTAGAGAACACAAGTGGAGAAGGAACAGAGAAAGAGGGAGAGAGAAACAATCCCCAGCAGGTCTGCCACTGTCATCAGCACAGAGCCCAATGCAGGGCTCGAACTCACAAACCAGGCGATCATGACCTGAGCTGAAATTAAGAATCGGACGCTTAACCAACTGAGCCCCTAGAACTTGTTTTATAAATATCCCTTTATATTTGGGGATAATTAGGAATATGTTCTGTGTGTAAATGTATGTAAGAGAATGTATGCTTTACAAAATGGCAACAAATCACCTATCCTTGGCTCTCGGATTTTTGAAATTATCACTCCATATCAGTATCTGCCCCATTGTTTTCTAAATGCTACATAATATTTCATAGTGTGTTTGACTAAAATTTATTCACTATCTTCCTACAGCCAGCCAGGTGGAGCGCCCAGTGTCTACCTATTTGAAGATGTAACATGCTTTTCTCTGGTGTGCATGGTGGCAAAGGGAAACCTGTGTCACAGAGTATGTGCATATTTAATTTCTCTAATTAATTTTCCTTCCAAAGGTGTTGTACCAATTTTCATTTTCATCCCCAGTTTAGGAACACCCATTTCTTCATACTCTCACTTGCACTTAAAATGATCAAACAATAAATCACATTTGGTTATTTGATAATTTTTTAAGTCCTGTTGGCGTTTTATGGTGCAATCCTGATGATTAGTGAGATTGAACATATTTTCATAAGGAATTTTTCATAATTTTATGTCCCATTGTATATGCCCTTATATTAAATTTTTTTTTACATTGATTTATTTTTGAGAAACAGAGTGGGACAAAGTGTGAGCAGGGGAGGGGCAGAGAGAGAAGGAGACACAGAATCTGAAGCAGGCTCCAGACTCTGAGCAAGTGGTCAGCACAGAGCCTGATGAGGGGTCGAACTCACAAACTATGAGATCATGACCTGAGCCAAAGTCGGACGCTCAACCAACTGAGCCACCCAGGTGCCCCTATATGCCTTTATATTAATTTGCTTTTTGTGTCATTATCCATTAACCTTATTCAGTGTTTTGTCATTTCCTTATTAATTTACTTGTTTTTAGTTTTCTTTATGGTATCTTCTGTCATGGAAAAGATTGTAAAGAATGTTGAAAAGGCAGTTAACTTGTAGTGTGAGGACATGCAGTGAAAACATAATTCTTGATTGAAATACAACATGAGAAATCCATGAGCCTGTCAAAACATTTCTATACCCTCAGTGTTGGGAATATTCAAAGGTTTCAGAGGATAACATCCATAAATATAAAAGAATACATTATACATATATTCCTCCTTCTAAGGTTATAATCTTTACAGCCATTTTCTTAATAGATAGAACATTAGCTACCTGTGAATGAAAAAGAGAGACAGAAGAAAGAAGGAAGGAAGAAAGGAAGGAAGGAAGGAAGGAACAAAGATGGCTTGAAGAATGTTGAGTAATCAGCCAAGCCTCATTTTAAAAATCTTATCTCCTGTCATCACATCTCTGACTCCGCAACACTTTTCACCCAAATGTCATTGTAATAGTCACAACTGTTATTTTCAATTTAAATAATCGTACTGTGGTTGAACAGATTTTGACTCAAACACAAATTTCAATGGTCATTGTTAAGAGGGAATTTAAGTCTGGAATGAGTATAATAGGTGGACAGAGTGTGCATGAGAGCTTGTGGTCACAATTGGTAACCATAAGACAGTCCAAGGCAATACAGAGAATGAGTTTAGTGTGTCCACAGTCGTATCTAAGGCATAAGCAAGGATATTGTCAATAGAGGGAAGGTTGGATTGCAGGGTGGAGATAAACTTCATGTAAATCGATGTCAGGGCCAGATGAGAAGTAATGAGAACTTGAACTCAGATTGAAAGAGTAGATGTGGGGTGGGGGACGGGAGTAGAGAATAGTTTCAGGACACATTTAAGTCACAGAGGAATCCTCTTCTGCTTCCCCAGTGAGCCTGGCAGGGAAATGAGTCTTGGATAAGATAAAAAGCATGAGCAGGTCAGGTGGAGGAAATTTCCTCCAAGGTTCTTTGTAACTGGGATATGGTAGCTTTAAGAGATATGTTTGTGGCTCAGCAGTGGACTCTTTTCCTAGTCTCAATTTGTGTTTTTTTCGGGGGGGGGAGAGGGACAGTGTCGTGGGAGCAACATGATTTGAAAGTAGCTGGTTGAAGAGGAGGAAAAAAAACACTGCTCTAAAAGGACTAATACAGGTGTGGAGAGATACCCTCCAGTGATAGAGCAGTTATGTACATGTTTCCCTGCCTTCTTATTGGTTTAGATTAAGGGTCACATTCATTGCCTATTGACTCAATCCTACTCACAAAAATTTTGTTTGGTCTGAACAAGATTTAACTGTTTTGAGTCCACATATAAGAAATTCCACATGAGACTTTCTGGCTTGTCTGTAAGAATTGGAAGCTCTAGAAACCTGATCCTCATTCCCATATGGCAGTAGGCAGTGGAACTGAAGAGTAGTTTCTTGATAGTATTTTAGTGCCCAGTTCTTCATTCTTACCACACAGCTTGCTTCTTACACATGGCTTGTTCCACTGAGATTTGTGTCTGTGTATCTGTCTTTTACCTGTCTTCCTTTCTTCCTTCCTTCCTTCCTCTTTCTTCCCTTTCCTTCCAACCCTCTTTCTATGTATATGTATATGTATGTGTATATATATATATATATGTGTGTATATGTATATATGTGTGTGTATATGTATGTATTTCTGACTTGAGTAAGCATTTAGGGGACTTCAGGATAAGATAAGGATCAGTGTTCATCTTTGGGACATATAGCGGTATGTGTGTACATGCATTCATATCTGATTCAATAGTTACCAATGAATAGAAGATAAAGGTCTGTAACTTACCCTTATACTCAAAGAGAAAAAGGCTTTAAGTACCTTTCAGCCTAATGTTGTATGCTTCTTTGAAATTAGGAGTATCAACGCCCCCCCCCCATGACCAATATTATTTGAGGGTACATGAAGGACCAGAGATAACCACAAAATGATCTATTGGAATCCTTGACCTCAAGTTCCATTAAAGGGTCTTGTTCTAGACTAATAACTCAGACTAGTGTTCCATGCTGAAGACATGAGGGATTTGTGTCAGGGTACTAGTCTTGCTAGTAAGGAGGAGATTATCCTAATGGTGGCTGGAGATTCTGAGGCACAAGTTAGAAACAAGCACTCTCAAAGGCAAGGGATTGAGGATAGGAATTTGCAGTGTTTACTGAAAGATTCTGAAAGGTGTTAATTTTTCAGATGTGTTACTCTTGAACTTTGGCAAAAGCCATATACATGTACAGTTAGGTGTGTTTCTTAATTTAATAAATTAGTTTTTGATGTTTTCATGTGCTGACTTATACAGACATGACAACATTGTGTGCATATATATTTCAGTTATCTAAAAGATATATCTTGGCATGCTTTCTATATCCTTGCACAGAGAGCTCCCTCAGTAATGTTTTCATCCTTGTTTATATTCCATGGAATACTATGGGTAAACTATAATTTAGGTTACCAGTGTTTTCTTATCTTTTCTTAACAATGTGAGAATGGGGAACAACAAAAATATCTTTTGTTGGTGCTGTGCCACACCCAGAAAATGGGCATATTTATAAGACACTCTAGTGTAAAAGGAGGTGCTTCTCATGGTGTGTGACAGTGACCCAGTGGTTCAGGCTACTGTAGCCCTTGCCTGGTTACTCTGAGAGCTAATTTGTCTATGGCACAAGCGTTGGAAAGTGTTGCATCTGTATATATTTTTAAGTGCTTTCCTCTCCAAAAGTAGAGTTCTCTTTTCCCAGTGTGACCCTTCAAAAATTGTTACATCCTTGTTAGTTGGCAAGGTTGTGTTGTGAGAAACAAAATGTCAAGCTAGAAAAAGACCCCTGTTTCCCTCTGACAGCCATATCTGTTTTTGTGCTATGTAGCACACTTACCTTCCTGGTGGAGAGTCAGTCATCTGATTTTGTGAGTACATTCTGGTAACAGTATTGATAGAACTAGATAACTGGACCAATGTGGAAGCAAAAGAGAAGACTATTTTAGAACCACCCCTACGTTCCAGGCTGAGAGATGTGCACATTTGATGTGCCACTACAACCTTTTCCTAAGTGGAGCAGATTTCAGGATCCATCCAGTTTTTTAGGTCATGGACTAGGCAAGATCATGGTCTTATACAGAGGGATCATTGATCTTAGTTACACATTGGACATTTTCCTATACTTTCTGTACGTAGAATATAATGGGACTGGTTCTGGGCATAGTTTAAGAGATGAAAATTATTATTTTTACTCCTCCACTGTTTTCTGTTTTTATTTACTCCTTGGTATCACCTTTTTTGTTCTCCTCTGACTACTCTGTTTCATGTTTCCTGTTGGTTACTAAAATTTACCAGGTCTTTCTTCTCTGAAAAAAGCCCCAGTGCTTCGATTCCATCTCGGCTTTCCACCAAAACCCACCTCTTTCCTTTTGATTAATCACAGCTAAGAGGGAAACTTTCTTGAAGTTGGAATGGCTGCCATATCTTGCTTAAGCTTCCTGGAAATACTTGCGCTTAGTCACCTAAGCTAATGTTGTATGGGGTGAAATCTCAGGCCGTGTGACAGAGTGAGGAGTGTTAACCAGTGGGGCGAGATACTTGCCAGGCTCTGGGAAGCCTTCCCACCTTCTTTGCATGGACCCAAAATGACAATATGTTTCTGGCCCTGACAGCTCCTACTTCCATCAATGTCTTGACCCAGCAATGAGGAGAGAAAACCAATACTGCTGTTACACATTACAAGCTAAGCCAATAATATGTTTCCAAGGGCACATTGTCCAGTTTCCAAATTATGCTGGTACTTTATCACTCTTAGGTCTCACTGAGTTGTTATCATGTTGCCTTTAATTGGAATCTTGACAAGAGGGTAAATGGGAATTAAAGCACAACACTGTAAATCCTGCTTCTGACAGCAACTCAAGAAAACATTCAGTAGCACGAGGTAAAGAATGTGTGTATTCTGATGATTTGCATATTTAGACTATACACATTTGAGTTATGTATGTTATCCATTTGGATAAGTAATTGAGAATTATTTACATTTGGTTCTTTTTATATTAAATCTAATCTTTTGTGGCCTAAGTGTCTCAAGATGTGTATAAAGTGTTACAGTTATGATATAATACGTTTAGATGATTTGTATATTCAAAAAAGCTAGGATTACTAGTGAAAATTACAATGTAATGACAAAAATGTGTTATCAATGTGTGAGGCCAAATTTTATTGACAGAACTAGAAAATAGTTATAATAACAGCATAAATGTAATATAATGAAAACATTGACCTCTGAAAAACAGGGAGCATGTGTGAAGCATATGTGTATGGAAAATGTGTAAGAAATATTAAGGAAGTTATTTTGACTACAAAACTTGAAAATAAATCTTTATGGATTCCTATATTCTAGAGAAGTTTCATAGGTATAGATATAGTATTCATGTAAAATTGGTTCTTTCTTTAATCCTAAAAGCATACCAGTCAGTAAATATTTTTCCTATTAAGTTTGAATGAATTTTGTTCCCCCTACATTTCTTGGACTCCTTCAAAAAGGTCACTCATTACAATGAATCATTACAGAACCCCTTGCACATGTTTTTTTCAAAACCATTTTCAAAACTACCATCTCATTTCTTTACATTTACACAAGAGAAAAATAGTAGGATGTTTTTTTCCTTTTACAGATAAGGAAATTGATGCCCAAAGAGGTTATGTGTCTTACCTGAAGCACTGGAATCAGTATTCAAATCCTATGTTCTCTTTTCTAATTGAATAAAATTTCTAGGTTTTATTTCTTTCTAGAGTAACAATCCCATCATATACATATAGTGTTACAGCAATGATACAATAAATTTACATATATGTGTGTGTATACATATATAGCCTTCTTCATGACTTTGAGACCTATCACTGAAGGAGACTGATATGATCACATTTCAGTTTAGGAAGATCATAAATACATAATATGATTCAAATGATGGCATTGCTATGAGTAGGCAATAGTTAAAATAGTTTAGATTTTTATGTAACCACCTCTGTCTCTTCTTGCATTTTCATGCATGTATAACTAACTTCATTTCCCACAAATAATCTACTTTTCAGATAGTATGTCACAATATACATTTTACATTTTCTTAGCCTCTGTTTACCTCTCCTTTCATGTTATCATTTTTTTCATTATTTTTTTTTTATTTTAGAGAAAGAGTGCATGAGCAGGGGAGAGAGGTATGGGGTGGGGGGAGACAGAGGAGAGAGGAGAGAGAGAATCTTAAGTAGGTTCCACACTCTGCACAGAGCCTGATGCGGAGCTTGATCCCACAACCCTGGGATCATGATCTGAGTCAAAACCAAGAGTTGGACATTGAATTGACTGAGTATCCCAGGTACCCCTCATGTTATCATTTTTTCACATCAATAAGATCAAATATCTAAGCCTTTGTTTTTATTTACCTTTCAGTACAAAAAATGTAAATGTGTGCACAAATATGGAATATTCTGGGACTTGGAGATAGTATTTAGACACATTTTGTAAAACTAAGATAAATGTTTTATTAGATAAAACCACCTGGGAACTTGAGATGATATGTAAAGAATGTGTGCTCAAGAGATAAATACAATATTGTTACAAATAGTACAAGGAGATCTATAAATAAATGGCTCCCCAGAATAATACAATATTTTAAAAGTCACGAATAACACAGTATTTTAAAAGTCACATCTATAAAGTCTATTACAGAACAATAGTCATAATAGGATAGGTTGAGATACAAATGTAATTTAGGTATTTTTTCTTTTCCATTACTACCACAGGGTAAGAGAGTATGATTTCTTATCTGAACTGGTCTATTTCCATCATCCCCTCTAAAACATTCTTCATACTTGAGCCAGGATGATCTTTTTAAACTAAAACGTGATTATATCACTCTCCTTCAGTGATATATCACCACATCAAGATGAAGGCCAAACTCCATATTAAGTCTGATATAACAGGACTTTAAATCTGTGTGGTAGCCATACTTCTCCTGCCCATGTTGACGTATCTCCTCCTGTCTGGCTTACCTGCTCTCTTCTAGGAACTCATGTCTAGTTAGCTCCTGCTTAAGTATCACTTGATCTTTACACTTTCCCTGAAAAATAAAGGTAGGTATGGTGTGCCAGTAGTATCCTGAATAAATCCCTGTCTCACTAATTAGAATTATTTGCTTATCTTTGTTCCCACTTGGCTGTAGGCTCCTAATAAGTACATAGTGACATTTGTTCATCAATATGTCTTATAATCTAAGAAATAGGTAATATAATCAAACAAATATTGCATTAGTGAATGAATGTCGATAGTTAAATTTTATCTCACAATGTTATGAATGGTGAATATCTTGGCAAATACAGTTGCTCTTGAGCATTGTAAATATTGCATGTCATGAATAAACGTGGTCCCTTCTGTCCAGTTAAATTTGTATGTTTATACATATTAAGCTGTAGGTTTATTCTGACTCTCAACTTTAGATATATGCTATACGCTTTTACATTTTAGGAGTTATTTCAGTTTTGATTATGACATAGAAAATAAGGCCAAAGGAAATAATACATGAATTAATGATACAACAATCAGTATAATAACATTAGGCAACATATTTTAAAACAGGAATTTATGGCTTAATAATGGCATTCCTGATCAGCTTTCTGTCAGTTAAAGTGGAACTGGTATAGTAATAGGCCTACTTGATAAAAAACCAATGATAGAGAATTTTCACGGTTGATGATAAATTTGAGCTGGCTTCCTACAAAACAAATTATTCAGCTATACAATGGCTTTCCCAAAGAGCACATTTGCATGATCTTCAAGTTCACTGCTAGAGAGACTCTAAATAATAATCAGGCCATAAAGCCAGGGAAAGGCATTTTAGATTGCCATATAATTGGCACTGAGAACTTTGAGAATTCTGATGGAGGCTGAACGTGAGTAATCCTTCTTGGATAATAATGGAAATAATTAAGAAGGCTTCAAACACTCTGTCTCTGTAAAAGTTCAGTGTCCTAAATGTGAGAGAGCAAGAACATTGAAAGTTGTTTAATGGCTTTTTGAACAGATCTAATCAGGCGAGTTTTACCCTGTGACACAAATTGAGTCTTGGCTGATGAAAATTGAAGCTACTGTTGCAAAGAACATTCAGATTTTTGCATACTTTTTACCTGTTTGAACAAACCATATGGGAAAGTAATGATATACCTGCTTTAAATCACTTGGCCTTTCAAATTTGATATTCATTTAGAAGCAAACTTTAAATCCTTTTAAAGTGAGCAAAAAGAAAATATTTCAAATGTCCATATATATTAATTTTATAACTCTTCCATTGGTCACTTATATAGTCAAGGCAGAATCTTAATTATACTAGAAACATTAAGATAATTAGAGGAACTCTGAACCTAAAGTCTAAGATCTACCTTTATATCTTCCATTGACTTATTGGGTATCTTTTGGATGTTTTCAACTAAACTTGTTTACAGAATTTCCATCTTACTATGTTACTCCAGAATAGTATTTATCATCATTGGGAAGAACAAAAACAATTTGAATTAATGTAGGGAAGTCACCTATTCCAAAATTTGCTTATCTATTTTTTTAATACTATCGGCAACTTCAGAACTATGCTCTTGGTTTGTGAGAAAGATAGCAATAAAATTAGTCCCAACTAGTGTTTGACATAACTCAGACCTAATCCAGAAACCTTCAGAGAGCATGAAATAACCTGGAACAGGGCCAACAGTGAAGGGACCATTTCTGAACATTATGGCTATTCCAGAACTAACTCAAATAGTATTTTTTTAAGTTTGTTTATTTTTTGAGAGAGAGAGCTAGTGGGGGGGGGGGGAGGGGAAGAGAGAGTGGGAGAGAGAGAATCCCAAGCAGACTCCACACTGTCAGCACATTTACTGATGTGGGGCTTTAACTCACAAACCATGAGATCATGACCTGAGCTGAAACCAAGAGTCAGACACTTAACCAACTGAGCCCCTCAAATAGTACTTTGAAAAGTGTTTGTTATAATTTATGCTTCACTTTACACATTTAGGAGTTCAGATCTATGAGAAGGAAAATTTCTAAAGTCTTAAGAGAGCTACTCATTTAAACTAATCTATGCTAGGGATGTGACTAGTATAAGCTCTAATACATTTGGATGATTATATATTCACGTTTATTACAAATCTTAAAACATTGTGGACACCACTCACACAAACCAACTCAAAATGTGTTAAAGACTTAAAAGACCTGAAGCCATAAAACTCCTTGAAGAAAACATGAAAAAAGTTCCTTGACGTGGGTCCTGCAATGATTTTTTGGAGATGATAGCAAAAGCACAAGGAACAAAACAAAAAATAAGTGACACTACATCAAATTAAAAAGCTTTTGCACAACCAAAGAAATGATCAACAAAATGAAAAAGCAGCCTACAGAATGGGAGAAAAATTTTACAAATTACATGTCTGATAAGGGGTTAATATCCAAAGTGTATTAAGAACTCAGACAATTCAACAACAACAACAAAAATAGTCCAATTAAAAATGGGTAAAAGACCTAACTACACTTTTTTTCTAAAGAAGACATTCGGATGGCCAAGAGACATAGGGAAAGATGCCCAACATCATGAATCATGAGGGGAGCGCAAATTGAAACCATAATGAGCTATCTCCTCACACCTGTTAGAATGGCCATCATTGAAAAAACAAGAGCTAACAAATGCTGGTGAGGATGTGGAAAAAAGGAAACTCCTGTGGCACTGTTGGTGACAATGTAAATTGATGTAACTACTGGAAAACAGTATGGAGGTGCCTCAAAAAATTAAAACTACCGTATGATCCAGAAGTCCCAGTTGTGGGTATATATCCAAATGAAATGAAATCACTGTGTTGAAGCAAGATCTGTATCTTCATGCTCATTGAAGCATTATTTATAATAGCCAAGATATGGAAATAACCTAAGTGTCCATCAAAGGTGAATGGATAAGGAAAATGGAATATATGGAATATTCAGCCATAAAAAAAGAAGGAAATCCTGCCATTTGATACCACGTGGATGAATCTTAAGAGCATTATGCTAAGTGAACTAAGTCAGCGAAAGACAAATACTGTATGATCTTACTTACATGTGCAGTCTAAAACAAACAACAGCAAAAGAAAAAAAAAGGCAAAGAGCAAAGAGAAAAAAAAAAGATCAGATTTGCAGTTACCAGAGGTAGGGATCGGGGGAGCGGGGGCAGGGACATGGAGAATTGTAGAAAGGTAGTGAAAAGGTACAAACTTCCAGTGATAAGATAAATAAATACTGGGAATATAGCATACAACATGATGACTAGAACTAATACTGTTGTGTGGTATATTTGAAAGCTGTTGAAAGACTAGATCGTAAAAGTCCTTACTTTCACCACACAGTGCTACGTATGTGAATTATCTTGATGAAACTAAAAGAAAAAATCAAATTTGTGGAATGGCTATGTGTTGTCAAAATTAAGACAATTTTGTAGAAGCACTTTACTAATTTTCAGCAAGACACTTTTTGGAAATACTCAGGTTGAAAATTACCTTCATGCTTTTCTGATAAATAAAAGTTGGTCTATGAGCCCATCTTTCATTTCTTCCTTCTGAAAAATATAGGTAGGAAAACAGTCAATTGTTAACAGACTCTGTGGGTATGGTGTGCGTGTGTGTCTATACATTTTATTGGTTTTAGTTTCTAAGAGTAAGCTAATATGGGGAAAATCAAGTGATACAATGGATTTCCTATCGGATGTGGGATGTCAATGGAAAGGTTATTGGATTAAGCAACTCTATGGAAATATAAACACACATCATTTTAAATCTACTGAGGGAAAATACAGTGAAAGTAGAAATTTTCTATCCTATTTCCCATATAAATTAATCAGTTCTCAATTTACACTTGTTATGTTGGTAATGGGTCTTGGGAAAATAGGTTTTGAAATTTAAAAGACGTTTACTTCATTTGTCCATTTGTTGTTATTTTTAACAAATTTACCAAGTTTTACAGTGGTGCTTTATCTTACTTCCTCTTAAATGTGACTTCCTCATGGCCACTCTATTAAATTTCATATATTTCAGATATGTGGATAACTAGCTTTTAAGTGATACTTGATCAGAGTTTCTGTGCTTGACTGTTTCTAGCGGTAAGAATTGTACTTATTTCAGAATAATTATTTTTGAGAATGTGTAACCCAAGAAATCCTAATTAATGTATTTCTCCCCAAGTTATGAACAGAATTGAGATTGCCTTTTTGTTCAATTTTAAGAGTTGTCTGTATTTTATAAGCTATTCTTTGCCTTTCTGATGCTATTAAGTACCTTCAGAGCACATCACAAAATGTTATTCTTCTTTAGCTTTTGGGTTATAATCACTGGAACAAAAAGCCACACAAAAGAATTTCAGAAGCACCAAAATGCACCTTGAGGACAAAATTATTCCCCTTATTATGTTGCTTTCAGGTTATAATAAACTTCCTTAACAGATTTAAAATTTCACCATTGGGATGATGCTTTTGAGCACAAAGGAGGTATTATTGCTAGAATGCTATTAAGGATGATAGATAATATATATGGGAATAGCTATATAAACTATGATAATATATATGGGAATATCTATATAAACTCTCAACCAAGATAGCCTAGTCCAACTGTAGGTAAGTCTAAGAACTAAAAGCTTTTTGATATTTTGAACCTACTCTTAAAATTTTCATTTTAAGAACACTGTCTCTTTCCCTCTGTTTACTCTTCTGTATTCTAATGTGTTTGATTTTGACTACCCTCTAATTTCCTTTATTCCACTGTCACTGTCTTGAAACTTTGTTTTATACACACTGTCATCATTTATCACTCACCAGTATTCCTCCTCCTGAAATTTGTCTACCTCTCCGACCAGTATCTAAACACAACCCTCCAGAACCAGACCTAAACATAACATCTTTTTTAAAAATTAACTGAAAATGGATCATAGATCTCAATGTGACATAAAAAACTATAAAACTTACAGAAGAAAACACAGGAAAAATTTTCCTTTGCTAAGGTTAGACAAGAAGCTCTTAGACATGACACCAAAGGCACAATCCATAAAGACAAAAATTGATAATACTTATCATCAAACTTTTACTCTATCATATGATTCTGGTAAGAGGATCAAGGTCTTTTGAGAGTATCAAGCTTACCATTGACTGGCAGAAATATTTTCAAATCACATATCTGAGAAAGAATTTTTATCCAGAATATATAAAAATTGTCTAAACTCAACAAGTAAAAAATATTCAATTAGAAAATAAGCAAGGGACGTCTGGGTGGCTCAGTTAAACATCTGACTCTTGATTTTGGCTCAGGTCATGATGTCATGGTTCATGAGTGTGAGCCCCCACATTAGGGCTCTGAGCTGATGGCCTGGACCCTGCTTGGAATTCTCTCTCCCTCTCTCTTTACCCCTCCCCTGCTCTTGCTCTCTAACGCTTGCTCTCTCTCTCTCTCTCTCTCTCTCTTTCTCTCAAAATAAATAAATGTTAAAGAAGAAAATAGGCAAAACAAATTTAACAGACATTTCCCCCAAAAGGGTAAACAGATGGCAAATAAGCACATGAGAGAAAAGACGTTCACCATCATGAGTCATTAGGGAAATGCAAATTAAAGCTACAGTGAAATACCATAGCATACCTATGGAAATGGCCAAAAAATTAAAAACAAATACTCAAAATAGTAAATGTTGACAAGGGTACAGAATAACAGAATTTATTACACTTTGTTGATGTAAATGTAAAATATCATAGCTGTTCTGGAAAGCACCTTGTCTGTTTTGTACAAAATTAACAATATACAACCCAACTCTCCTGGGTATTTATCCTAGAGAACTAAAAGTATGATTACACAGGAACATGTACACAAATGTTCAGTCACTTTATTTAGAGTAGCCAAAAGCTGGAAAGTACCCACAACTGAACTGGTAAATAGATAGACAAAGTGTGGTACCATAAATGCAAAGAAACAAACTATTGACACACAAAACGACTTAGAAGAATTTCAAGGACTTAATGATGGGTGAAAAAGTCAATCTCAAAATACTGCATATGACATGATTCTGTTTATATAACATTCTTGAAATGGCAAAATTATAGCAATGGATAACTAGTTAGTTATTGCCAGAGTTAGGATTGCAGAAGAGGGCATAACAATTAAGGGGGAATTTAGGGAGTGTCTTTGTGCTGATGGAAGCACAAAGGTGCTTAGGGTGCTTAGGGTGTTCTATACCCTAATGGTAGTATGGACTGTGTGGTAAAGGTTAAACCAATTGACTCTTGGGATAAAATTTCAAAGAATTGTACACATAAAAGAGAGAAAGAGAAGATTGCATTTACAATCTATATAAAGTGAGGGGTGCTCAGATGGTTCAGTTGGTTAAGCATCCAACTTCAGCTCAGGTCCTGATCTCATGGTTTGTGAGTTCGAGCCCCGCATCAGGCTCTGCACTGACATCTCAGAGCCTGCAGCCTGCTTCGGCCTCTGTATCTGCCTCTCTCTTTGTGCCCCTCCCCCACTCAGTCTCTCTCTCTCTTTCTCTCTCTCAAAAATAGACATTAAAAAAAATTTAGATATTTTTAAATCTAAGATTTTTAGATTTTTTAAATCTATGTAAAGTCTGTCAGCGAGTTGAGAGTATTCTACCCATATCAGATTTCTGGTTTTGACTATGTACTGTACTTATGGAAGATATGGTCATTGGGTGAAGCTGCTTTAAAATATACCAGAATGCTCATTACTATTTTGAAACTTCTGGAAGGCAACATATTTCAAAACAAAAAGCTTTGATTAAAAGAAAGGAGAGGACACTGGATATTAAGGGACAATTAGAAGTCTGGCACACTCAATTAAAAACAAGGTCTTAAAGAACAGAATCACACCCTTTTAATTTCATATTTCCCTAACACCATAGTAGCTTAGGCAAAATTGTTTAATAAAATATGAACCTAGAAGAAAACAGGTGATTTAAAATTAAATTGCCAACTAAATATCTTAGTAGGATACTAAAAATTAGTTACCATATTCTTAAATTTCACTCTTAAAATTATTAACATCAATTACAACCAATATAAAATAATTTTGGCCCATGAAAGAAGTAACCCTTCTTAAGAAAGCGTTCAGTTAACAACTTCAATATGCCTATATAAATTACTTGAATACTAAATAAAATTTTGGGGAGATCTTTTGGTTTCCAAGTTATCATATTGGTCTTTATCAACAAAGATTTTCAAAGGAAGACAGAAAAAATCTATTTTATATTCAACCAATTTATACTTGTTTTAAATTAATTAAATTACTCCATGTAAACTTCTCTGAACTTACATCTTTTTTATTTCCAGACATCTGAACAACTGGATGAATTTGGACATTAAATCTTCACCTTTGGTCCTTAGATATACTTCATATGCTTCAAATATGATTGATTGCTTGTTGAGTCCAATTATTTCTCCAATGCCTGTGGGATTCTTAAAAACCCTAACATTTGCAGGAAATGACCTTTATCCTATTCCATCATGCAACAGCTGTCAGAGATGTTTCTGCTGCCCATTCTCTGTCATGCAGAGATAGGGTTTATTCAGTAAAACCTCTGTTGTTGGGCCAGTAAAACCGCAGAGCTTCATTTTTTAAGGCTCTTGTTTTGACATTGATGAAGATAGCAGGTGACAATAACAAAGATAAATGTTAGTGATTACCACATGAGACTTGTATATGGTCCATGTCTTAAAGCAATGGAGATAGTTGGAAATTATGTAAATACCACAAATCCTAAACTTTTGCCATGTTAAGAATAAATAATTGGATTGAAACCAGGAAAAAATTTAGTTGTCAATTACTTGGCATTAGGCTGAAAACTCCTCCTGCACATAAACTCTTATGAATCCAATTAAGTGCCCCAGGAAGCTGGCACCTTGTTTGGGGCTTGGTTGGAATTAAACTGATGATCAGAATCATCAAAGGAGTCTTAAGAGAAAAGGAGTTGACTAAGTTGTTTGGGTGGTTTTTCCCTAGAAAAAGAAATCTGCTTTGAGATCAAACTATTCAGTTTCAACTCAAGGTGGGAAATAATTGTGTAGGTGGCTATGTACAGTTTCCTTTTGTTTTAATTTTGATTTTTTTTCTTTAACATGACTGGTTTTTCTCAAGCATTGGATGTTTATTGGTCAGTTGGTTACATTTACTACCAGGTGATTGAAATGTACAGTATATGCAACTGGTAGAGGTTTCCATGGCAACTGTATAGGTTGGCTTCCTCACAGGACTTGGCCAGAATGAGGGCCAGGGTAGCAGCACTCTGTAAGTGAGCCGGGGTAATCATAGTGGCCTTGCCTGTAAGGTGACTGGGTGAAGAGCAGACATGGTACTGGGAGTCCATGTAGTTTCTAATTTAAAAAGAATTGTCCTCTGGGGTTAAAAAGCTTTAGTGTATTTCCTTTTTAAAGAACACTGGTCTTCACATTTTCCTTTTTTCCTCCTCCTTGTCTTTTAAGGAGGCACAACATTACCTGAAGCTCTACTCTGACTTTCTTTCAGAGTCCAATGTTCACACTCGGCTTTACTTAGAGGACAATTTTCCAAACTTAATTCTGGGACAAAAGCCAGTGGAGTTGGGTGCCATTTTGAATCACTACCAGTCTTTTCTTGTAATTTCTTTCCACAAATGGTAATACTGTTTTACAAGTTATGAATATATCCCCAAGCCATTTACTGTGGTTTCTAAAATTTTTTTAATGTTTATTTTATTTTTTGAGAGAGAGACAGAGACAGAGTGTGAGCAGGAGAGGGCAGAGAGAGGGAGACAGAGAATCAGAAGCAGGCACCAGGCTGTGAGCTGTCAGCCCAGAGCCTGACGCGGGGCTTGAACTCACAAGCCTTCGAGCTGTGAGATGGTGACCCGAGCCGAAGTAGGCCGCTCAATTGACTGAGTCACCCAGGCACCCCTAAAGACAGTTTCTAATAGATGGATGGTATTCTATTTAATGTCTCTAAGAAAATTTATTTGATAATGTGTCTGTTAGTGGACATTTAGATTGTTCCCAATTTTATGATATATAACATTATAATGAGAATTTTTATATAGAATTAGTTGTCCATCCATAATTATTTCCTAGAAGTGGAATTATGGTCAAAAAGTAAACAATCTTTTTGACTTGTCACTGCTATTGTATTTATTCCCATGAATTCATTAATAATATATATATTTCTACTACATCCCTTATGGATTGTAGAAAGAAGAGTAGTAAGTAATTTGGGACACATTTCCTAAAGGCACAACCCATAAGGTAAAGTGCTAAATACCTGTTGATAAAGTAAGGCTGACTGGATAAAATATCATCCAGAGAAAGCCAAGGAAGATTTCTGATTTTCAGAGAAATACCCTGAGGTGCTCTATTTGGGCATTCACATTCTGTGAAGAGTAATTAAATAAAAAGAGTACAAAATGATCCCTTTGTTTTTCTTCTGAAACAATATAGTCTTTATCATATTCCTTGAACTAACCTGTGATTTCAAATAGTTCCTTAAATGTATTGAGAAATGCTTAACTGAATTTATTTAATCTGGGGAAAACATCAATAGCAGGTTCCCCCCCCCCGCCCCCCGCCCAGCCACCAATGGCATCAAAGTAGCAAGAGAAAATGGAAAATAAATGCACAATGGCAGTGATGTACTTTAAAGAGCCGTCAACTGATGTAAGCATATATACGAATGACATGACAGGAATAAGAACATGGACACAGTGAGGAAAACTCGGTCAAATCTCCTTTTAATGCTGCCCTTCCTCTTATCCCTCCCCACAACCCCATTCATAGGAAAAGGATCATGAAGTATTAGCTCCATACACACTTACTGCGGACCCACAGTGATGGAAGGGAGCTCAACTGACCTGGGCACATTTCTGTGAATTTTTATGCCTATTCTAATTTCCATTCCAAAGAACAATTTTCATTTCTCTCACTATTCAAAGGCTAAAAGAAATTTAGCTTTAACAGTAAGCTAAAGTAACCCTGAAAAGATGGTTTCTGGAAGAGGAATGGGTGAAAAAGCAGAGAGGAGCAAAAGGTAGACTGGAAAAGAATAAAACAAAACAAGACTGTACAAAACTTAGAAGAATAAAAAGTCAAATTAGAGTGACCTTAGGGTTGTCGCTGTTTAGCTGCTCTAATGTTTTGTATGTTTTTATTTATGTTTGCACTGTTGGCCTGCATTTGGATTCACTCTTAGTTATGGCTTATAGCTTTCCTGTTACACTCATAGGGTCTTGTGGTTGGTAAGCCACCCACCCTTACATACTCCCAAACACGCATGGTGCATATATGTATATACACACATACTCAGAGGAAGAGAAAGAAAGACAAGTGGTTAAAAAAAACAGTGAAAAAGAAAAAAAAACAATTAGCTAAGTAGAAGTAAATAAAGAAGGAAAATGAAGCCTGTATGGAAGAAAGAGATGGCTAGAGAAAATGATAGAGAGGATTTGTGGTTCTGATTCATCTTCCATAGACTGAAAATAGGAATTTGAACTCAAATTTCTGTCACTAAAGACTATACTCTAATATCTATAGTATTCTGATTTTACATTTAATTTTTTACATGTATAGTAATTTTTATGCATGAAGTGCTGTTAAGTTCTATGAGAAGGAAAAATTTAATTAGGACCCATCCCTGCTTTCTAAGAGTTTAACTTGCTAGTTCTTGAAGATGTAACTCATTAGAAAAATTTTAAGGATATTTGATTATCATTTTGCCAACATATATTGAGTGCCTTTTGTGCATCAGGAGCTGCATAGGGCAATAAAAATACAAAAAAAAAATAGATCATAGGTAATGAATGGATAGATAGGTAGTTAGAAAGATACATAGGATATAATCCTTGTCCTCCATGTACAATATGGACAGAGAGTAGATTACATTATACAGTGAGGGATGAGAACTCAAAGAAGTGAACCTAACTCAAATAGGGTGGGCCCTGGGAGGAATGGCCTATGGCTTTGGCTTTCTTTAGTAAAGCTTTTCTGAGTTGATCCTGGCAAGGTTAGTAGGATGATAGCAGCAATGCAGAGAGAAGGGGTGGCTATTACAAAACATAGAGAAAATACAGCATACCAGAAGCAATGAAAGGTGATTGATATTGCTCAAGATAGTTCCAAAAATGATTTAAGAAAAAACAAATGCTGGAAATGAAGTCAAAGGCCAAATATTAGACCCTCTTGCAAGACATGCAAAGATTTGAGCCTTAACCTCTACTTAATTAGGCAACCTTTGAAGGCATTTAAAAAGTCCAGTTGTATCATAAGCACTGAGTGAAATTCATATCAAATGTTACTCAGAGAACAGTGAGAGGGTATCAAAAGGCTAAGACCAATTAGGAAGACAGAAAAAAAAGTGTAAACATCATCAGATATCCACGAGCTGGGCAGAGGATGACAAGTATCTAAGTGTCTACACTCTCTTAGTGTGTTTAATAGCCAGGCCGTACACTTGCTGAAAGCAGCTTATATGGGTTTCCTAGAGATACAGTAAGTGTGCTTTGCCCTAGCTTCGAGCACCACCTGATACGTCTATTTCTTTTGCCTTATATGTAGTGTCTGCATCTCCCTTCAGACCTAGCTGTGCGTGGTTCCCGGTTTTGGCTTTACCCCCTCCCCACTCACCCCCACTATCTTTTGAATGACTTGTACATCTAGGTGATCTTCAGCTAGTCCTTTCTTATGCAATGTCCCAGAGTAGGTGGGAAACCATATGGATAAGGGCAGGTAGAAAAGACAAAATGATTTATTAGAAAGACATTTATGACATAGATATAGGCAGGGGTGGTGGTGAACAGGAGATGGTGCTTTTTATATGGAGGGGTGGGAAAAGATTTATCAGCCACAACACTGCCTACAACAACAGAACAGAAGATGGTATTATTGGCTGATTTAGAAAATTTACAAGAAGGGAATTGGCATCATATTGTAAGGACGATATATTCGGTTATATATATATTGAGATGGAAGTGCCAATGGGATAAATGATGGCAATTCCCCAAAAAAGCAGCTCAATCTGTGAGGCTATAGAAAGACAGTTGGGAGCAATGAACATTTTCACAGTAGTTGAAACCATGGCAATGGATGAAACCATTAAGATAAATTGCATAGAGTAAACAGAGGAGAAATTCCAGACAAGGACATCAAACTTTGCAAGTAGGGGCAAAGGAAAGGGACCATAAAGAAGGTTCTGAGAAGTCAAACAAGATGACAAAATTCAGAAGAGTGGTAAACACTATTGAATGTAATGGCCAGGATGTAAACTGCCTCACGTTCACTGGAATAGGTGGACATCATACGGGTGACCTTGGAGAGGGGATTTTCTGTGAGTGGAAGTTACATTATGTGGAAAATGAGGAGGGGCGCCTGGGTGGCTTAGTCAGCTGAGTGACCAACTTCAGCTCAGGTCATGATCTCACGGTTTGTGAGTTTGAGCCCCACGTCAGGCTCTGTGCTGACAGCTCAGAGCCTGGAGCCTGCTTCAGATTCTGTTTCCCTCTCTATCTGCCCCTCCCCCACTCATGCTCTGTCTCTCTTTGTCTCAGAAATAAACATGAAAAAAAATTTTTTTAATGAATAGAAAAAAGTGGAGAATTAGGAAAGGAGGGATTACAGGCTATTCTTGAGCTTGTTTGTATTAGTAAGCTGAAAGAAAAGTTTTATAATTAAAACATTACCTTGTTTCTATATTGAGTAGAATAATCTAGCAATGAAGGAAAGATTGAAGATTTGGAAGAAAGAGGACATAATGAATGAGCTAAGTTTCCCAAGGAAGCAGGATGCAATATCCACACTGAAGGGTTTGGGGGTAAGCCAAGAACAAAGGGAAGAATGGCAATCTCTCTCAGCCAGAGGCACAATTGGCAGTGATGTGTGGAAGAATGGATGTAGGGCCTTTAAGGACAGGGATTAACTATTTAGTAGTACAGGGTAAAAGAATGAATGCTGTATCAATTTTAAAAATTTTTTTTTTTAACGTTTATTTATTTTTGAGACAGAGAGAGACAGCATGAACAGGGGAGGGTCAGAGAGAGAGAGAGGGAGACACAGAATCTGAAACAGGCTCCAGGCTCTGAGCTGTCAGCACAGAGCCCGACGCGGGGCTTGAACTCACGGACCGTGAGATCATGACCTGAGCCGAAGTCAGACGCTTAACCGACTGAGCCACCCAGGCGCCCCAATGCTGTATCAATTTTAAACCAGAAATAAGTGACACTGCTAAGAAGCATATCATTAAAACATTTACTCATATATTCATTCAAGTAACAGTCATTGAATATCTCCCATATACTAGACACTGTACTAACCACTTGGAAGTAGCAATTAAAAAGCCACCGCAAAAAACTGAGGAATTAATAATGAGGAATAACATTTTTCAATAAGAAACCTTTGGTGTGATGAGTGTTACAAAAGAAAAATCAAGGTTTGTAACAATTTTTAAATGAGTCAGGTATTCTAACTTTCTCTCCTATCATTGCTAAATGGAGAAAAGTAGGAGCTGTATATTTCTACCTGCATTGAAACTCCAATCATCACATTCTCAACTATACGATGTATAGTCGTATGCAGAGACATCTGAAATCATTAAAAAATGTCTAAACTAACTGCCGTCGCAAAGCTACTTTGATGAGAGAACAGATGGATGACAGCATGGAGTTTCTATAAGCAGTTAGGAAAACAATCAGTGTTAGCAAACAACATCCATGGTAACAAGTCTAAAATCCCCAAGAGGATATTTTCCATTATTGGTGGGTAAACATTTAGCAATTTTGATTAGCAGAAGCTCTTCTAACCTGGTGGTGCCCACTCTCCAGAGTGTTTTCCAGAGAGCATTTCATATAGCTCGTATTACCTGTAAAACAGGTAAAGCTGTTTCTTACAGACAGCTTTACTGTATCAAAGAGTATTTAGCACTTTCCCTTATGGGTTGTACATTTAGAATATATGTCTCAAATCACATACTATTATTTCCAGGTTCCTGAGAAAGGTAATGGGAGAGGGAATATATATATAAATATATATATATATAAATATATATATATATATATATATACATACATACACACACACCAATACATATATATAAGTATCTATACATATACATTAAGTATCAATATATATAAATATATATAAATATAAATACATATATGTATGCATAAAATGAATTTATGGGAATTAGCACAATAGCCCTGAAAAACCAAGAAGTAAGATTTGTTGAGAAGAAATTTAGATACAAGATTTGTCAGGGTGCTTGGGTGGCTCAGTTGGTTAACCGTCTGACTTCAGCCCAGGTCGTGATCTTACGGTTCGTGAGTTCGAGCCCTGCATGGGGCTCTGCGCTGCTGGTGCAGAGTCGGCTTGGGATCCTCTGTGTCTCTCTCTCTCTCACTCACTCACTCTCTGGCCCTCCCCCACTTGCACACTCTCTCTCAAAATAAATAAATAAACTTAAAAAGTAAAATTTGTTTGCAAAAGAGGAATACATAATTACTCCTGTTTGTATTATATATTCCTATATGTAATTAGATTTACATAAATGGCCCCTGTGTCAGTTTTCTATTGCAGCCATAACAAATCACCACACATTTGGTGGCTCAAACCAACAAAAATTTATTATCTTACAGTTCTGTAAGTTAGAAGTCACCAAGGATCTCACTGGGCTAAAAATCAACATATTATTGGCTGCATTCCTTTCTGGAGACTCTAGGGGAGAGTATTTCCTTGCATTTTCCAGCTTCTGGAAGCCACCAACATTCCTTGGCTCCCGGTCCTCTTTATCCATCTTAAAGCCACCAACATTATATCTCTTTGGATCTTCTCAAGTGGTCACATTTGTACAACAACTCTTTCCTACAACTCTCCTACAACATTCTCTGCCTCCTCTTTAAACTTTGAACAACCATTGTGGTTACATTGGGCTCACCCAAATAATCCAAGATAATCTCCCTATCTCAAGCTCCTTAACTTTGATTACCTCTGAAAGTCCCTTCTGCCATAGCATCATATTCATAGATTCCAGGGATTTAGGATGTGGGCATCTTTGGGGGGCCATTTTTCTCCCTCCAAAAACCTATTGCTTAATAAAGAGTTGATAACAGGAAAATGGAAAAAAGACAAAAATAATACAGACAATGCTAATTATTTAATGTACATTTTAAAAATAGAGGTAGATTTCAGTGAGCTGAAACTGAGTTTTATATTCCATGTGGCCCCTGCAGTACTCTTCTGCTCAAATAGCAGTGATAAAAGCTAAAAAATGTATAATAAGACAGTGTAGGAAATAGTGAGGCACACCAGGTAAGAAAGCAAAACACTTACAGGATTATACTGACTTACTTATGTACTCTGAGATCTAGAAAAAAGTCGTAATTTTAAAGGTATTTTCTCCACATGTAAAGTGAGAATATCTGTTATCATTATTGTCATATGCATCGGTACTTTGTAAATAGAATTTCTCCCTCTGCCACCTCAAAACATTACTCTAAAAGTTACATGAGTGATCTGCGTGGGAAAGTTCTTTGTAAATTTTAAAACACCATGGGATATTTACAAGATTTTGAAGGCACTTCACATATTTTACCAGTGACTTAAAGAAGCTTGTGATATATTTGCTATTGTTATTCTTATTTGTTATAATTATAGGACTTTTCTTCTTCTTTTTTTTTAAATATTACAACAGTTGAGACTGACAGGTTGGTTGTCGTCCCAATCCATATAGTAACAGACAGCACAGTCTAGTGCTCTAGAAATAGGATTCTTCCCCCGCCCCTATTGGGTGCCCATTCCTATTTCTATTTGTGAATTAAGGGATTAAATATCCGAAGGAAAGCATATGACATAAGGTCAGGCTATGGTTGAAAACTTAGCCTCTAACAAAGTAAATATTTAACATTATAAGAAGGAAAGAGGCTACCAATGTGAGGAGAGTGGTCAACTTCAAGGAAAAGAAAAAAATTTGGATGCAGTTAATTCCAGAGATTTATAAAGAGCCGGGATATAAACCAGTAATCCTGACAACTTGGAGTTAGATTTCAGAGTTTGTTTTGGTTTTGTTTGAGAGGAAATTACACACAATATGGAATTCTGCCAATGTAATGATATCTGTTGTATGATGAAGAAAAAATACTTAGAGATTGACGAACGAGCATATACAAAATTGTTCAACATCATTAATCATCAGAGAAATTCAAATCAAAACCACACTGAGATACCACCTCACACCCAATAGAATGCCTACTATTAAAAACAACAACAAAGAAGCAAACAAAAGAAAAACCCTAAAAATTACAAGTGTTTGCAAGGCTGTAAATTAGAATCTTTGTGCACTGTTGAATGTAGCCACTATGAAAACAGTATGGAGGTTCTTCAAAAAAATAAAAATGGAAATACAATATGATCCAGCAATCCACTTCTGGGTATTTATCCAAAAATAACAAAACAAAAATTGAAAACAGGAACTTCAAGAGATATTTGCGAGGCACCTGGGGGGCTCAAACGGTTGAACGTCCGACTTCGGCTCAGGTCATGATCTCACAGTTCGTGAGTTTGAGCCCCGCGTCGGGCTCTGTGCTGACAGCTCGGAGCCTGAAGCCTGCTTCAGATTCTGTGTCTCCCTCTCTCTCTGCCCCTCCCCTGCTCACACTCAGTCTCTCTCTCTCAAAAATAAATAAACATTAAAAATATATAAAATATATATAAAATATGTAAAAAAAAGATATTTGCATGCCCACATTCATGGCAGCATTATTCACAATAACCAAGAGGTGGAATCAACATAAATGTCTATCAGCAAATAAATGACTTTAAAAATTGTAGTGGGGTAGCTGTGTGGGTCATTCGGTTGGGTGTCCAACTCTTGATTTTGGCTCAAGTCATTGATCTCATGGTTGTGCAGTCAAGCCCCAGGACAGGCTCCAGACTGAGCATCGAGCCTGCTTAAGATTCTCTCTCCCTCTTTCTCTGCCCCTCTCACTCACTCATGCGTTCTCTCTCAAATAAACATTAAAAAATGTAGTATATACATACAGTGGAATATTGTTCAGCCTCAGAAAAGAAAGAAATCCTGTTACATGTCCCAGCATGGATGAACCTTGAAGGCATTATGCTAAATAAGCCATTCACAAAGGGACAAATACTGTATGATTCCACTTATACAAGCTATCTAAAGTAGTCCAATTCTAGAAAGAGACAGTAGAGTGATAGTTACCAGAGGCTGGGGGTTGGGGAGGAAAAGGAGAATTATTGTTTAATGAATAGAGTTTTGATTTTGCAAGGTGATCTGCTTCACAACAGTGTCAATAAACTTAACACTATTGAACTGTAAATTTAAAAGTGATAAATACGGTAAATTTTATGGTAAATGTTTTTACTATAATTAAAAAATCCAAGATGTCCTACTGAGGTAGGCAGACCCGATGAGAACACAGGTAAACCAGCAAAGGCCTGGGGTCAAGATGAAGAAATGCTACTGGCAATAACTTAAAATGTATGAAAAAAAAAAATGTATGGCCATGGGGTCTGGGAGCGAATGCCTACACATCACAACAAAGGTTTAAATGATACCAGTGTGGTAACCCCAGAGTAGCATCCCCACCAAAGATGCTGTGTGCATCCCAGGACCCACTCATTTCCTGCCACAGACATAGAGTTTTCATCATAGACACAGATACCACCCGGGGGCAGAAAAGAGAAGTGAGAAAAAGGTAAAATATTAAGTATTTTACCTAAAAAAAAAAAAAAAAAAAAAGCAAAAACAACAAAAAAACTCATTCCAAAGCAACCATTTAAAATCTAATAGGAAGTTATATTTTAAAAAGGTTCAATTTTGGGGGCACCTGGGTGGCTTAGACAGTTAAGCATCTGACTCTTGATATCAGTTCAGGTCGTGTTCTCCCTGTTTGTGAGAGTCAGCTCTGCTTCAGGCTCTGTGCTCAAAGTGCAGAGCCTGCTTGGGATTTTCCATCTCCCTCTCTGCCCCTCTCCTGCTCGTGCATGTGCTCTCTCTCAAGTAAATATATTAAGAGTTTCAAGGGGCGCCTGGGTGGCTCAGTCGGTTAAGCAGCCGACTTTGGCTCAGGTCATGATCTCACAGTCCGTGAGTTCGAGCCCCGCGTCGGGCTCTGTGCTGACAGCTCAGAGCCTGGAGCCTGTTTCAGATTCTGTGTCTCCCTCTCTCTGACCCCCCCCCCCCCGGTTCATGCTCTGTCTCTCTCTGCCTCAAAAATAAATAAACGTTAAAAAAATTTTTTTTTTTAAGTTTCAATATTTAAACTGAAGGGGAACAATAGAGACTGAAGGAAATTCAGCTGTTAACTGGCAGTTCTCAATTATCTAGCCACCTTTGAAAGGTTGGGTCATAAAGTAGAGCATGGCCATAGTAGAGAATAACACAACTATTTTTTTTCTGTGGATACCTTAGTTGTTGTAGTGTACATTAAAATGAGTATCTCTTTTCTCAGTTTTGGCTGAGGCTTCACGATAGAAACTGTCAATTATGCCCACGTTGCGAACCAGGATGTGGAGTCCATTGAAGCAGACCTTGCTGAAGAGGTGCCTGGCAATAATTATTGTGACCTTTAAAAGACTACCTGCTTCTATTTTTTTTTTAATGTTGAACAGACTATTAGAACGGATTTTTTTTTTCTTGGAGATGCTGGTGTGCTCTCACTACTGTGCCTTGAGGAATTTTCTGAGGGCCAAAGATGTATAGGATGAATCCCTCTATGTGTATGTCAGGAGGTAGACAGCTCTTTGGATTCACCCAGAGTCCCAGACTGTTGTCTTAGTTCAGGCTGGTTTAACAAGATACTGTAGACTGGGTGGCTTCTACAACAAACTGGAAGCTGGGAAATCTGAGATCAAGGCATCAGCAGATATGGAGTGTGGTGAAGACTTTGTTCCTGCTTTATATCCAGTGAATTCTTGCTGAATCTTCACATGACAGAGAGAGAGAGAGAGAGAAGCTCAGGTCTTTTCATCCTTTATAAGGGCACCAATTCCACCATGGAGGTTCTACTCCCATACCTTCATCCAAACCTAATTATCTCCCAAAGTCCCCAACTCCAAATTTCATCATTGTGGGGATTAAGGCTTCAACATATGAATTTGGGAAGACATAAATAATCATCCATAGTGAGTATCTACTCTGGAGGATGTCAACTGGTCACATTTAACCCTTGGTTGTGACTTGATGACATCTGTCCTGAGAGTCCATGACCCTTGCTCTTTGACTTGCATTTGAAGTCCTCAGTGGTTACCATTTCATCTTGCCCCAAGATGTGGCAGAGGAAAGGGGCAGAAAGATAGTGTTCCAGTCTGGGGTTCATCTTAGATCCTGTCCAGGAGGACTTTCTAGAAGGACTGGGTGACATCAGGAGAGGGCTAGATCTTCAGATTCCTAGGAGCTGAGAGAGGAGACATAAGTGGTTGCCACAGAGATGCAATCCTGCATTCCTAGCACCATGACCGGAATGTCAGCACTGCCTTCATTTCCTGACTGTTTGAGTGCCTATGCTGCATACGATACCAGAAAAAAGGTAATGGCTATACCACTTAACAAACACTGGAACGGAGTATCCCAACTTGCTCAGCTGCAGGGGGGAAGGTGTAGGTCTCCTTCTGCCATGTTTGCATTATGACAGCTACCATTTCTTGTTCTCTCTGGCCACTGAGATAGAGCTGGAAGGAGGAGGGAAAACTACTGCATTAAGAAAGTGAAAACATTTACTGAAGCAGAGATTTTTGCCATATCTCCCAAAGAGATAATTGGTAAATTGAAAATAGCTGACAGTGTCCACCCTGTCAGCATAGACTACTCCAATTAAATAGAAAAATATTTCAATGGTTATTCCAAATATACACATTACATCTAATATGTTCAGATGAATTTTAAGTAGTATGTTCCCCAGAAAGCACCAAGGACTGCTTTGCACAGCACTGAAAATGGTCTTGAATGCCAAAAAGTTCCTTCAAAAACCACAAAGCTATTTGATATACAGTTCACCTGGAAAAAAAATCCCACAAGGTATCATATATTGACTTGCTTAAACACACTACCCACAGATGAAGCAAAATAGTGATTTAAGTCAGAGATAAATACTTCATTCCTTTATATAGATTATATCCAAAAGGAAAACATTGGAAATTAATGATGTTATATTGAAATATGCAATTGTAAGTTGAGATTTCTTTGCATTAAGTTAAAAATATGGATATATTCAGAGAGAAAAGCACATGAGAAATTGTCCAAAAGGTGGCTGATATGGTATCCTGAATTTTTAAATTGAGTATGGACAAATGAGTTAGGCCAACTTTAAAATGACTACTCTTGGGGCGCCTGGGTGGCTCAGTCGGTTAGACGTCTGACTTTGGCCCAGGTCACGATCTCGCGGTCCGTGAGTTCGAGCCCTGCGTCGGGCTCTGGGCTGATGGCTCAGAGCCTGGAGCCTGCTTCTGATTCTGTGTCTCCCTCTCTCTCTGCCCCTCCCCCGTTCATGCTCTGTCTCTCTCTGTCTCAAAAATAAATAAACGTTAAAAAAAAATTAAAAAAAAAGACTATTCTTAAAATTAAGCCAACATTTAAAGTATAAGACTTAGAAATTTAAGGTCCCTCAATAGACAGAAAAAAATATTTAATTGGTACATTTCACTATTTTGTGAAAAATTTTAAATCTTAATAAGAACTAATGTCTTTTTTAAGGCTAATTCCTTTAAATGTGTATGAAATTACAATTTCATACTAATATATAATATATATAATAATTATATAATTATTATATATAATATATAAATATATTTTATAATATAATATATTATATTATAATATAATATATATAGTTCAGAAATTATAATTATTTATATAATAATTATATATAAATTATATATTTATATAAATTATATATATTATTTTATATATATATATATAAATATTATATAAATATATAAATTATATATAAATTATATATAAATTATATATAAATTATATATAAATTATATATAAATTATATATAAATATATATATAAATATATATATATTTATATAAATTATAAATTTATATAAATATAAATTATATATAAATTATCAGCTAAATAATATATATAGTTCAGAAATTTTTCTTACTCTTCCATGGGTGTTGGTGCTCCATGGGTGTTGGTGCTCCATGAAAAGAGTAGCAATGTGGTACAGATTGTTTTACAATAATGTTCACTCTGTGGCAGGATTTATGGATTTACGGAATGGCAATAGGAAGAGACTCCGTCCAGAATTGTGAATGTAAGGGAACCCACTGTCACTGGGATATGGTCCAGAAAATTGTCTGAATACTTGTAACAATGGTACCAAAGTCTCAGAAAATATTTAGTAAATATTAAATGTATCAACTGTATTGGTCATTATGACCTTCAAAGTCTGACCCGATTGATTTTTCTGAAATCCAATTAAACGTTGACATTGTCTCCTGTCTACAAAAACATGTATGCAAATCCATGGTATGAACAAGAAACAAATATTTAGAGGTACTGAGCATGTTTATAGTGAACGTGAGCTCTGCAAAGTTAATATACGAAATGCAAGGCCAATAGCATATCCTGGTACAAACCAAACTGAAAGACGGCAGTCATTTAATGGGAAACATTCAATAGTTATGGATGCACACTGATTATCAAATCCAACTGTGAGAAGAGTTTTATTATTTATTATCTAAAAACCAAGGTATGCATTACCTATAAGATAGCCCCTGAGACTGAGATCACTATGAAAGGATATTTGATAATATTTAAGTTTGCTGAATTGGGTGTGCATTGAAAGGTAACAAAGCATTGCATGAAAGAAAAATCATAAGTTTCTAAGAACTATGGATTAGAAAAGCCTGTTTCCTTCAACAGTGATGTATATTTCCCAAGGGAAAACTTAAACTTGGCAGGATCTGTAGTGTCACAGACACAGGTCCTTGGGCATAAATATTCAGAGTGTTTTAGTTACCTCTGGAGATAAAAAGAACTGTGAAGGCAAGATGGAGAATAAGAAAGAACCAAGGAGAAGCTTTACCATTATTATTTTTTGGTTGATTGTCTTATTATATTTTATTTTGTTTTAAAGTAACTTCACAATAAATAATGGAAGAAAAAGTATATAATTTAGGACAAAACATTTAAAACAAAATTTTGACCATAAGAAGATTTACCTATTTAATAGCAATTTGTTCCGTAAGTTTTTCATATTTCATACATGGAAAACATATCTTCTTGATCCCTTATAGTCAGGAAGAATTAATTTCTCTAATAATTATACCTACTTGTAACTAGCTTGCATGATACATAAAAAAATGTAAGTAACCTTCATTTTTCAGTGTTCATGTGAATACCTAAAGGGAAATATATTTTAATATAAAAATGTTTCCTAGTATCATAATTTTAAAAAAGTGTCATAGTTACCTTGAGCACCAAAAATAGCCAAAGTTTCAAGTATGATATTAAATTCTCAAGCAAATCCAATGCCCCAAGATCTTTTTATGTGAATAGAATCTTTTAAAGCATATTTCTATAATCTCTTCAATGTGATTGATAATATTTTAATGAAGAAATGTAAGTTACATAAATTTACTGAAATTGAAAGAAATAATCACTCATATAAAAGTTAACTCATTCACATAATTCTTGATTCTCAAAACTGAATTTACCTTTGAGTAAAATATGACCTTTGTTCTGGAACTCCAGTTGTGTGCTACATTAACTTTACCTCATTACATTTTTCAAAATATTTAATCAATAAAATCAAGACTCAATCTGTGAATTTAGAAACAAAAATCAACACATCACAAATTAGTGGTGAGAATATAACTTAACTATTCCACAAGATAATGGTCAGATACCAAGATAAATGTACAGTTCTGTTTTAATGAACATAATAGATTATGAGGCACTGAGCATTTTTATGGCATGAAGCATTGAACTATGTAATGTAAAAGACCCACATTCTTTTTCAGACTACCTCCCTAGTGAGTCACATAGGATAAATACTTCACTACCTTTACTTATTTTAAAGAACTTTACATCTGTTCTTCTTCATCACCCCAGACCCCCAAACCCACTGTCACACTTTGAATCTTTTTATCACTTACCATGGTTTTGCCTCTTAACTATTATAGTCTTTCGCAGCTTCCATATACTCATTTGTTCTCCATGAATTCACTTTTTCCTCCAGCCTCTTGATTCCCTTCAATGTATATCATGCTGCAAAGCTCCTACTGGATTGACTTGTTTCTCCGCCCCATTAGGACTAATTGCCTATGTATTACTTGATCCAAACACACATTAGAACCCACCGTGTCCTCAGTCTTTTACTGTACTTGTGAAAATTTCCAGTTCTGGAACCAGCATAGTTAAAAATGGAGTATTTCTGGAGTCAATTAGACTGGGATTATACCTACTATTTAGCAAAGTATGTTGGTGACATTATCTTCAATTGATCCCCTCACAGAATGGTGACTATCATTGATTGAATGCAAGAGACGTTGCAGAAATTAACCATGATGAGTTTGTGTACACATTCTACATGCTATGTATGTCAGCTGTTCAACACATATTTGCACTTTTCTTCTCCTTTAAGTCCCAGGATGCTAAACACAAGAGGGGCAAAGTACACATGCTGGGACTAACACTGGTGCTACAAATGTACTGCTTTCAGTCAGTGAGGCTTTCTTGACATGTTCACAACAGGATGTTTATTTGATTAGTTACATTCTCTGACCACCTTCAGATACCACATCAGAGCTCTTCCTCTAGTCTCTTACCTTTTGTCAGCATTTTATACCCTCAGCAGGTAACATCAATACCTATTTCATAAAGAGTATCAGAACAGGGGCAACTGGGTGACTCGGTTAAGCATCCAACTCTTGATTTTGCCTCAAGTCATGATCTCACAGTCAGGCGATCCAGCCCCGCTTGAGGTTACATGCTGAATATGGAGCCTACTTAAGATTCTTTCTCTCTCTCCCTCCCTCTGCTCCTCCCCTGCTCATACATGCTCGCCTGCTCTCTCTCTCTCTCTCTCAAAAAAAAAAAAAAAAAAATCAGAACAGCCTTCAAAGCATCATGCTCTCTCTCTCTGCTCTCACACAGAGCCCCAGATTAACCACAGAACCTTCTACTGCTGGTGTCTTCTGAAGCTGTGGGAAAGTACCAATGTTAAGGATAATCTGTGTTTATTGAGAAATGTATTTTCTTCTGTAATGATTGTCATGGATCCTTTTTTTTTTTTATCAAAACAGTTGAATGTATATGATACTAGGAATTAGGAATCACATCTGAAGTTAGATGTTTTTAGGATAGTTTATAGTGATCCATGGTACATATGAATTAGATTAGCAATGAGTCCTAGATTTACATTCAATAAGTTTATTTGTAAGTATTGAAAATACAGGACACTGTATATATTTTGGATCCTTAAAATTCCATTTCAAAGGCATAAGTATATTGAAACTGCAGGTACAATTTGATTCGGGCCAACAAATTCTAGCTTTTTGTTTTTTTAAGCTTAAGTTCATGCATGACTGCATACCAACTGGAAACATTATGCAGAGCTAGTACCGAAAATACAGCCTGGGGCCTGCTTATGGTCTTCTGACATGCTGCCTTCTGTTATTCTGCTTAATTCATGACTCTAGAAGGCTAACAGCCCTCTAGATGCACTTTTAAGGAATTAGTGATCATAATGAAAATCACAGCCCCTATTCTCTGTTTCATGGGTTGATATAAGCATGTGTGGCCAAATGTAACAGGGCTGGGAGGAAAAATAATGCTTTGCCCTCAGGAATTTGACCCTATTTGAACTTTACTCATGCTTTAGAGGTCTCTGGACTTTTCCACCATTCAAAGAGGACAAATTCTAAATGGTGGCTTCAGATGGAAAAACAGAAAAGCAGGCACTGCTTAGGTCAGCATTTTGAGTGAGCACCTGTTTTCTTCTTTGATTATTGACAGGCTCAGCATGTTACAATGTCACAAGCAGAAGCTGTCATAATAATACATGAAGTGACTATAACCAATTAACCAGCACACACTATGTATGTTTTCTACCAAGTTTTCATGTTTGACCAGCTATGCCTTTTTCTCCCCTATCCCATCCAAATCACAGAAAACCAAGAGTGCAGTGACTCAACAGGAAATTACTAATGGCAATGTTAGAAACCAATTCAAATATCCATTTATGATTATAAGTAATCATAAATTATGTGATTATATATATGTGTGTATATATATATCTCCTGGAAGAATAAAATATTAATTTGTATCCTCTCTGATATCCCCTATGTAAGCAAAAATAATTTGAAAAAGGCAAGAAAGTCTACTAAAAAATAATCTTGGAAATATTTTCAGAATATCTTCCAAATACAAGGGCATCTGCCAAACTGAGAAGTATAGTGAGCGCAAACATTACCTTCCAGACCCGGAACATTTTCTACCAATTTCTCTAAGAATTACAGTGTCCTGAGAGCCTATGGAAAAATACCATAATTGGAAGAGTGAGGTCTAGGAGGCATTAGAATGTTATGGAGAAGTAGAGAACATCCCTTTTGAAAACTCAGCTCTTCAAGGGAGAGAGATGAGATGGGTGAGAGGGAGGGAGGGAGGGAGAGAGATGGGGTATTGGGATTTAAGGGGAGACTCCAGAGATCAGTATCATTATTTACTTGAACACAGATTCCAACTCTACGAAAAACTGCCTAGAAGTCAAACACAGAAAACAGAAAAAAAATTACAGCCAGCTTTGCACTGAGTAGAAACAATTGAGCTGAGAAATTTTTAAAAAATGAACCCATGAGCTTCATTGAAATCATTCCTACATCCTCTCTAAAAATTGTCTGCTCAGGGGCACCTGAGTGGCGTAGTTGATTAAGTGTCTGGCTCTTAATTTTGGCTCAGGTCATGATCTCACGGTTTGTGAGTTCCATTCCTGTATAGAGCACCGCCCTGATCCCACTCAGCAGGAAGCCTGCTTGGGACTCTGTCTCTGCCTCTTTCTCGTTCTCTCTCTTGCTCCATATCCCTAAACAAACAAAGAAACAAACTTAAAAAAAAAAAGTCTGCTTAAACCAAAGAGGGATTTAAATTCTTCAATGAGGAGTATTTTGAGAAAACATATCCAAATTGAAGTGCCCTAAGTTGCACACATTTCCCACTGAAATATCTATATGGTTAAAAACATTAATGTATGTTTATAAAGGGATAAGTGGAGAATATATGTGCAATCTATATGAACAAAACTAATTTCTTAATATTTGAAAATTTCATAAAAATAATGGAGAAAAAAATAACCAGTTGTAAGTCTGGCCAAAAGACAGACTTAGGCAATATATAAATGGAAAACAGTATACGAAAGAAGGAGATTCCCATCATAAACTGAGATATGTTGATTTAAACACTGAAATTTAAGTAAAAAGATTAACAGAATTCATCTGACAATGTTTAAAAGGTTATTGTAAAACTGGCACTTTGATATTATCCTATCATGTTACCATGTAGGATTGTAAACTGAAACACTGCATTAAGAAAACAATTTGGTTATCATTTATCCAATGATTTCACTCAAGTAGAACCAGAATATATCCTTGGAAAGAGACCTATTTTAAACATTATAATACATTCATATGATAATGTCACCAAAAAATAATGATGTATACATGTATTAATACAGATTTTAGTGATATGAAAGATAGTTTAATTTAAAAACTAACTCCCAGTGTATATTGAAAGAATTATGATAAATTTCGTATTATTGTGCATAATATGCTTTTGATGTATAGAAAATTCTGAAAGCCTATGCAACCAATTGGTTTTTTTTCTTTTTCTGAGAGCTAGAATGATAGTAAAGGGAACATTTATTTTAATTCCAGTATAATTAACATATAGTGTTATGTTAGTTTCAGGTGTACAATATGCTGACTCAATAATTCTGTACATTACTCAGTGCTCAAATATTTCACCCATCTTCCCTCTGGTAACCACTAGTTTGTTCTTTATGGTTAAGAGTCTATTTTTTGGCTTCTCTCTTTTTTTTCTTAGTTCATTTTTTTGTTTCTTAAATTCCACATATGAGTAAAATCTTATGGTGTTTGTCTTTCTCTGACTGAATTATTTCATTTGGCATTATGCTCTCTATTTCCATCCATGTTGCAAATAGCAAGATTTCACTCTTTTGTATGGCTGAGTAATATTCCATTGCATATATGTATCACCTCTTCTTTATTCATCTATCAGTAGACACTTGGGCTGCTTCTATAATTTGGCTGTTGTAAATAATATTGCAATAAATGTTGGGGTGCATATATCTTTTCAAATTGGTGTTTTCATATTCACTGGGTAAATACCCAGTAGTAGAATAATTGGATCTTTTGGAAGTTCTATTTTTAACTTTTTGGGGAATCTCCATACTATTTTCCACAGTGGCTACATCAGTTTGCATTCCTACCAACAATGCACCAGAGCTCCTTTTCCTACATATCTTTGCCAACACATGTTTTTTTTAATGTTTTAATTGTTTTTTAACGTTTATTTATTTTTTTGAGACAGAGAGAGACAGAGCATGAACGGGGGAGGGTCAGAGAGAGAGGGAGACACAGAATCTGAAACAGGCTCCAGGTTCTGAGCTGTTAGCACAGAGCCCGACGCGGGGCTCGAACTCACGGACCACGAGATCATGACCTGAGCCGAAGTCGGCCGCTTAACTGACTGAGCCACCCAGGCGCCCCTCTTATGTTTTTTATTTTAGCCCTTCTGACAGGTGTGAGGAGATATCTGATTGTGGTTTTGATTTACATTTCCCTGATGGTGAGCGATATTAAGCATCTTTTCATGTGTAATTGGCTATCTGTATGTCTTCTTTGGAGAAATGTCTCTTCCTGTCTTCTGCCTATTTTTTAATTGCATTATTTGGCTTTTGATGTTGAGTTGTATAAGTTCTTTACATATTTTGGATACTGACCATTTATAAAATATGTCCTTTACAAATATCTTCTCCCAATCAGTAGGTTGTCTTTTAGTTTTTTTTTATTGTTTCCTTCACTGTGCAGTTTTTTATTTTGACATCATCTCAATACTTTATTTTTGTTTTTGTTCCCCTTGCCTCAGGAAACCTATCTAGAAAAATGTTGCAATGGCCATTGTCAGAGATATTACTACCTGTGATCTCTTTTAGGATTTTTATGGTTTCAGGTCTCACATGTAAGTCTTTAATCTATTTTGAGTTTATTTTGTGCATGGTGTAAGAAAGTTTATTCTTTGCATGTTGCTGTCCAGTTTTCCCCAATACCATTTATTCAAGAGACTTTTACCCATTGCATAATCTTGCCTCCTTTGTCACAGATTAATTGACCATATAATTGTGGGCTTATTTCTGGGCTCTCTATTCTATTAATCTGTGTGTATATATTTTTGTGTCAATACTGTTTTGATTACTACAACTTTGTAGTATATCTTGAAATCTGGGATTGTGATGCCTCCAGGTTGTTCTTTTTTTGAGATCTCTCTGGCTATCCTGGATCTCTAGTGGTTACATACAAATTTTAGGATTATTTTTTTCTAGTGGAATATCTTTACATTTGTGTCATCTACAACTTCTTTTATCAGAATTTTATGTTTTTCAGAGTACAGGTCTTTTATTTCCTTGGTTATATTTATTCCTAGATATTTTATTATTTTTGGTGTAAGTGTAAATGGGATTACTTTCTTAATTTCTCTTTCTGCTTCTTTATTGTTAGTATATAAAAATGCCACGGATTTCTTTTTTTAAATATTTTGTAATGTTTATTCATTTTTGAGAGAGAATGAGAGACAGAGAAAGCAGGGGAGGGGCAGAGAAAGAGGGAGACACAGAATCCAAAGCAGGTTCAGAGCTGTCAGCACAGAGCCCGATGTGGGGCTTGAACCCACGAACCGTGAGATCATGACCTGAGTGGAAGTTGGTCGCTTAACTGACTGAGCCACCCTGGCACCCTGAAAAATGGATTTCTGTACCTTGATTTTGCATCTTGCAAACTTACTGAATTTATCAGTGCTAGTAGTTTTTGGGTGCTCTTTTGTGTTTACTATATATAGTATCATGCCATCTGTAAATAGTGAAAGTTTTACTTATTCCTTAACAATCTGGAAGCCTTTTTTCTCTTTCTCGTCTGATTGCTGTGGCTAGGACTTTCAGTACTTTGTTGAATAAAAATAGTGAGAGTGGACATCCTTGTCTCGTTCCTTATCTTACGAAAAAATCTCTCAGTTTTCATCATTGATTATGATGTTAGCTGTGGGTTTTTCATGTATAGCCTTTATTATGTTGAGGTATATTTCTTCTAAATTTAGTTCTTTGAATATTACCACAAAGGGGAATTTATTTTTCATTTAATATTTCTCTATTCTCTTCAAGAATATTCCCAGCATGAAATTCTCTTTGTATTTCATACTCTTAAGAAAATTTTTAGAAAGCATCATTAAGGGGTACCTGGGTGGCTCAGTCATTTAAGCATCTGACTTCTACTGAGGTCATGATCTCATGGTTTGTGGGTGGCTCATGGTTTCGAGCCCCCACATTGGGCTCTGTGATGACAGCTCAGAGCATGGAGACTGCTTCAGATTTTGTGTCTCCCTCTCTCTCTGCCCACCCCCCTCAAAAATAAAAAACTTAAAAAAAAGTTTTTAGAAAAGAAGGCATCATTAAGCATTATCATCTTTTACTTTCATAATTTTTAATCTGAAGTCAAACTTTGATTAAACAAGGATATATTAGGTATATTAATATTTAGATCAGTTACTTAAAAAAAAATTTTTTAACAATTATTTATTTTTGAGAGACAGAGTGAGACAGAGCATGACAGGGGAGGGGCAAGAGAGCAGGGGACACAAAATCTGAGGCAGGCTTCAGGCTCTGAGCTGTCAGCACAGGGCCAGACATGGGACTCAAACTCACAAACAGTGAGATCATGACCTGAGCCAAAGTTGGACACTCAGCCAACTGAGCCACCCAGGTGCTCTTAGGCCAGTTACTTCTAATTAAAAAGCAGAGGTAACTTAATGTGGTTAATAGATAAGTAATAAAAGTGATGAATCTTGCCAATTTTAGATGACATTTTTTCACCTGAAAATATTTTGCTAAGACAATAAATTAACAGGTAAATCTTTATTTCTTATAATCTTGTGTGAATTCGGAGCCAACTATAAACCTACTTCCTTATTTTCCCATTGTACTAATGTCCAAAACAGACAACAATACAGAGCTAGGCCAGAATTTGAATCGTAGCATAATAATGTTCAGTATCTATCAAATCATAAAATCTCAATAGAAATTGGTTAAAATAGTACTATATAAAATTAAATTAAAATATTTTGCTTTATTATTCAAATTACTCTTACACTTTAAGAGGAAAAAAATGTCAATCCAACTGATTTAGTGGGGGTAAGGAAGACTTTCTCTTCTGTTTCTAGATAGCTGGTTTTATTGTCACTATTTCTTTACTTTAGAAATGTTGGCAATAAGGAAAGGTGTGTATGTGTGTGTGTGTTTCCTTCAACTTTTTTTAGACCAACTTTATTGTGGCCAGATGTGGAATGAATAAGGAAAGAGCTGCAGTGAGCGAAACTCCCAGTGTGGGCCTTTGGTTCTGCAGAGGATGCAATAAATGGTAACCCTATTTTTCTCACTCTAGTGGCACCTGCCCCAGGACAGAATATACTACAGTGTTCCCAACAGCACAAACTCTAAGTCTGCATTTACTAAAAAGTGAAATGGAGGATGACCAAGAAAAATCTGCTAAGGAATATGAAACAGTTTACAACATTTTTCATCTAATTCCTATTTAATTCATACACATTTATTATTATCCTCATGGTTTTAACGAGTGATTCTAATTATCACCAAAAATGAGGAAATTAAGGATATGAGCACACTGCTTGATGATACACAGGTAACAAGTACCAGAACTGGATATGCCTGATTCCAAACACTTGTTGTAAACCACTGGACCACATTGTTAGAGGGCAAGCATTGTGTCACAAACCTATAAAAGTTTTCTTTAATTCATATGAAAACAAGGACCTCCATAATGCTCTTATATATTCTGATTACTTACCAATTAACTTTACCTTTCCTTGTTTCTTAGTAAATGTTTTCCTTTATTTATTGAGTGATAATTTTTTTAAGTTTATTTATTTTGAGAGAGAAACAGTGTTGAGTGGAGGAAGGACAGAGAGAGTGGGAGAGAGAACCCCAAGCAAACTCTGTGCTGCCAGCGTGGAGCCCGACATGGGGGCTCAAACTCACAAAATTGTGATATCATGACCTGAACCCAAACCAAGAGTCAGACATTTAATTGAGCCACCCAGGTACCCCTTCAGTGATAAATTTTTCTCTCCCATGCCTCATATTGGTTTTGCTATTTACTATACCATATACTTTTTTTCAGAATAGGTGGAATTTAGATATTCACATTTTTAGTGTTTTTATGTATAATAATGCAAATATAAGTAAAATTTAAAAAATTCAGTCATAGATGTTGGCGAGGATGCAGAGAAAGAGGATCTCTTTTGCATTGTTGGTGGGAATGCAAGCTGGTGCAGCCACTCTGGAAAACAGTATGGAGGTTCCTCAAAAAACTAAAATTAGAACTACCCTACGACCCAGCAATTGCACTACTAGGCATTTATCCACGGGATACAGGTGTGCTGTTTTGAAGGGACATGTGCACCCCCATGTTTATAGCAGCACTATCAACAATAGCCAAAGTATGGAAAGAGCCCAAATGTCCATCAATGGGTGAATGGATAAAGAAAATGTGGTATATATATATATATATATATATATATATATATACACACACACACACACACACAATGGAGTATTACTCGGCAATCAAAAAGAATGAAATCTTGCCATTTGCAACTACATGAATGGAACTGGAGAGTATTATGCTAAGTGATATTAGAGAAAGACAAAAATCATATGACTTCACTCATATGAGGACTTTAAGAGACAAAACAGATGAACATAAGGGAAGGGAAACAAAAATAATATAAAAACAGGGAGGGGGACAAGACAGAAGAGACTCATAAATATGGAGAACAAACTGAGGGTTACTGGAGGGGTTGTGGGAGGGGGGATGGTCGAAATGGGTAAGGGGCATTAAGGAATCTACTGAAATCATTACTTCACTATATACTAACTAATTTGGATGTAAATTTTAAAAAATAAAAAAACAAGTTAAATAAAAAAAAATTCAGTCATATTTCTAACTAAACCTAACTTTTAATTAAATACACTTAAATTTCAAGTATTCCTTATTTTACTACATAAAAATTCCATTACTTCTGGATTAATCACACTGGTTGATCAAAACCCAAAATCAACACTACTGTTAACATGACTATGTTAATTACAACAAAAGTGAGTTAATGAACATAGAATATTAGTTAACATTCTTCTTGAAATATTGCATGACTATTTCTTCTTTAAAGAAACGATAAATTCATTACAACAAAATATTTATGCATACTGTGAAAAATTATTGATATCACCATGCCAAATACATAAAAAATGAAATATGAATTTAAATCTGATTTTTTTCCAAAAAAGCAGAATCCTAAGGAATATATTATTTCAAAAACTTACTTGTTCTTTCCTAGGTATGTACGTATCAGAAGTAATCACTGCAGTCTGTTTTAACAGAGTAAAAGGTATTATATCTCTTAAAGTGTGTATGAAGAGATTCAGTATAAATAAAGCACTTGGTGTGTATAGAACATTGACTATTGAGCTAGATGTGTTACCAACATGATTTCTGAATGAATTTTTTTCTTTTTTTTTTATCAGCTTACTTTTTATTTTTTTTATTTATTTTTTAATATATGAAATTTACTGTCAAATTGGTTTCCATACAACACCCAGTGCTCATCACAAAAGGTGCCCTCCTCAATACCCATCACCCACCCTGCCCTCCCTCCCACCCCCATCAACCCTCAGTTTGTTCTCAGTTTTTAACAGTCTCTTATGCTTTGGCTCTCTCCCACTCTAACCTCTTTTTGTTTTTTTCCTTCCCCTCCCCCATGGGTTTCTGTTACGTTTCTCAGGATCCACATAAGAGTGAAACCATATGGTATCTGTCTTTCTCTGTATGGCTTACTTCACTTAGCATCACACTCTCCAGTTCCATCCACGTTGCTACAAAAGGCCATATTTCATTTTTTCTCATTGCCACGTAGTATTCCATTGTGTATATAAACCACAATTTCTTTATCCATTCATCAGTTGATGGACATTTAGGCTCTTTCCATAATTTGGCTATTGTTGAGAGTGCTGCTATAAACATTGGGGTACAAGTGCCCCTATGCATCAGTACTCCTGTATCCCTTGGATAAATTCCTAGCAGTGCTATTGCTGGGTCATAGGGTAGGTCTATTTTTAATTTTCTGAGGAACCTCCACACTGCTTTCCAGAGCGGCTGCACCAATTTGCATTCCCACCAACAGTGCAAGAGGGTTCCCGTGTCTCCACATCCTCTCCAGCATCTATAGTCTCCTGATTTCTTCATTTTGGCCACTCTGACTGGCGTGAGGTGGTATCTGAGTGTGGTTTTGATTTGTATTTCCCTGATAAGGAGCGACGTTGAACATCTTTTCATGTGCCTGTTGGCCACCCGGATGTCTTCTTTAGAGAAGTGTCTATTCATGTTTTCTGCCCATTTCTTCACTGGGTTATTTGTTTTTTGGGTGTGGAGTTTGGTGAGCTCTTTATAGATTTTGGATACTAGCCTTTTATCCGATATGTCATTTGCAAATATCTTTTCCCATTCCGTTGGTTGCCTTTTAGTTTTGTTGGTTGTTTCCTTTGCTGTGCAGAAGCTTTTTATCTTCATAAGGTCCCAGTAATTCACTTTTGCTTTTAATTCCCTTGCCTTTGGGGATGTGCCGAGTAAGAGATTGCTACGGCTGAGGTCAGAGAGGTCTTTTCCTGCTTTCTCCTCTAAGGTTTTGATGGTTTCCTGTCTCACATTCAGGTCCTTTATCCATTTTGAGTTTATTTTTGTGAATGGTGTGAGAAAGTGGTCTAGTTTCAACCTTCTGCATGTTGCTGTCCAGTTCTCCCAGCACCATTTGTTAAAGAGACTGTCTTTTTTTTCCATTGGATGTTCTTTCCTGCTTTGTCAAAGATGAGTTGGCCATACGTTTGTGGGTCTAGTTCTGGGGTTTCTATTCTATTCCATTGGTCTATGTGTCTGTTTTTGTGCCAATACCATGCTGTCTTGATGATGACAGCTTTGTAGTAGAGGCTAAAGTCTGGGATTGTGATGCCTCCTGCTTTGGTCTTCTTCTTCAAAATTACTTTGGCTATTTGGGGCCTTTTGTGGTTCCATATGAATTTTAGGATTGCTTGTTCTAGTTTCGAGAAGAATGCTGGTGCAATTTTGATTGGGACTGCATTGAATGTGTAGATAGCTTTGGGTAGTATTGACATTTTGACAATATTTATTCTTCCAATCCATGAGCAGGGAATGTCTTTCCATTTCTTTATATCTTCTTCAATTACCTGCATAAGCTTTCTATAGTTTTCAGCATACAGATCTTTTACATCTTTGGTTAGATTTATTCCTAGGTATTTTATGCTTCTTGGTGCAATTGTGAATGGGATCAGTTTCTTGATTTGTCTTTCTGTTGCTTCATTGTTAGTGTATAAGAATGCAACTGATTTCTGTACATTGATTTTGTATCCTGTAACTTTGCTGAATTCATGTATCAGTTCTAGCAGACTTTTGGTGGAGTCTATCGGATTTTCCATGTATAATATCATGTCATCTGCAAAAAGCGAAAGCTTGACTTCATCTTTGCCAATTTTGATGCCTTTGATTTCCTTGTTGTCTGATTGCTGATGCTAGAACTTCCAGCACTATGTTAAACAACAGCGGTGAGAGTGGGCATCCCTGTCGTGTTCCTGATCTCAGGGAAAAAGCTCTCAGTTTTTCCCCATTGAGGATGATGTTAGCTGTGGGCTTTTCATAAATGGCTTTTATGATCTTTAAGTATGTTCCTTCTATCCCGACTTTCTCAAGGGTTTTTATTAAGAAAGGGTGCTGGATTTTGTCAAAGGCCTTTTCTGCATCGATTGACAGGATCATGTGGTTCTTCTCTTTTTTTTTTTTGTTAATGTGATGTATCACGTTGATCGATTTGCGAATGTTGAACCAGCCCTGCATCCCAGGAATGAATCCCACTTGATCATGGTGAATAATTCTTTTTCTATGCTGTTGAATTCGATTTGCTAATATCTTATTGAGAATTTTTGCATCCATATTCATCAGGGATATTGGCCTGTAGTTCTCTTTTTTTCCTGGGTCTCTGTCTGGTTTAGGAATCAAAGTAATACTGGCTTCATAGAATGAGTCTGGAAGTTTTCCTTCCCTTTCTATTTCTTGGAATAGCTTGAGAAGGATAGGTATTATCTCTGCTTTAAACGTCTGGTAGAACTCCCCTGGGAAGCCATCTGGTCCTGGACTCTTATTTGTTGGGAGATTCTTGATAACCGATTCAATTTCTTTGCTGGTTATGGGTCTGTTCAAGCTTTCTATTTCCTCCTGATTGAGTTTTGGAAGCGTGTGGGTGTTTAGGAATTTGTCCATTTCTTCCAAGTTGTCCAATTTGTTGGCATATAATTTTTCATAGTATTCCCTGATAATTGCTTGTATCTCTGAGGGATTGGTTGTAATAATTCCATTTTCATTCATGATTTTATCTATTTGGGTCATCTCCCTTTTCTTTTTGAGAAGCCTGGCTAGAGGTTTGTCAATTTCGTTTATTTTTCAAAAAACCAACTCTTGGTTTCGTTGATCTGCTCTACCGTTTTTTTAGATTCTATATTGTTTATTTCTGCTCTGATCTTTATGATTTCTCTTCTTCTGCTGGGTTTAGGCTGCCTTTGCTGTTCTGCTTCTATTTCCTTTAGGTGTGCTGTTAGATTTTGTATTTGGGATTTTTCTTGTTTCTTGAGATAGGCCTGGATTGCAATGTATTTTCCTCTCAGGACTGCCTTCGCTGCGTCCCAAAGCGTTTGGATTGTTGTATTTTCATTTTCGTTTGTTTCCATATATTTTTTAATTTCTTCTCTAATTGCCTGGTTGACCCACTCATTCGTTAGTAGGGTGTTCTTTAACCTCCATGCTTTTGGAGGTTTTCCAGACTTTTTCCTGTGGTTGATTTCAAGCTTCATAGCATTGTGGTCTGAAAGTATGCATGGTATAATTTCAATTTTTGTATACTTATGAAGGGCTGTTTTGTGACCCAGTATGTGATCTATCTTGGAGAATGTTCCATGTGCACTCGAGAAGAAAGTACATTCTGTTGCTCTGGGATGCAGAGTTCTAAATATATCTGTCAAGTCCATCTGATCCAATGTATCATTCAGGGCCGTTGTTTCTTTATTGACCATGTGTCTAGATGATCTATCCATTTCTGTAAGTGGGGTGTTAAAGTCCCCTGCAATGACCACATTCTTATCAATAAGGTTGCTTATGTTTATGAGTAATTGTTTTATATATCTGGGGGCTCCGGTATTCGGCGCATAGACATTTATAATTGTGAGCTCTTCCTGATGGATAGACCCTGTAGTTATTATATAATGCCCTTCTTCATCTCTTGTTACAGCCTTTAATTTAAAGTCTAGTTTGTCTGATATAAGTATGGCTACTCCAGCTTTCTTTTGGCTTCCAGTAGCATGATAAATAGTTCTCCATCCCCTCACTCTCCATCTAAAGGTGTCCTCAGATCTAAAATGAGTCTCTTGTAGACAGCAAATAGATGGGTCTTGTTTTTTTATCCATTCTGATACCCTATGTCTTTTGGTTGGCAAATTTAATCCATTTACATTCAGTGATATTATAGAAAGATACGGGTTTAGAGTCATTGTGATGTCTGTATGTTTTATGCTTGTAGCGATGTCTCTGGTACTTTGTCTCACAGGATCCCCCTTAGGATCTCTTGTAGGGCTGGTTTCGTGGTGACAAATTCCTTCAGTTTTTGTTTGTTTGGGAAGACCTTTATCTCTCCTTCTATTCTAAATGACAGACTTGCTGGATAAAGGATTCTCGGCTGCATATTTTTTCTGTTTAGCACACTGAAGATATGGTGCCAATCCTTTCTGGCCTGCCAAGTTTCAAAGGAGAGATCAGTCACGAGTCTTCTAGGTCTCCCTTTATATGTGAGGGCACGTTTATCCCTTGCTGCTTTCAGAATTTTCTCTTTATCCTTGTATTTTGCCAGTTTCACTATGATATGTCGTGCAGAAGATCGATTCAAGTTCCGTCTGAAGGGAGTTCTCTGTGCCTCTTGGATTTCAATGCCTTTTTCCTTCCCCAGGTCAGGGAAGTTCCCAGCTATAATTTCTTCAAGTACCCCTTCAGCACCTTTCCCTCTCTCTTCCTCCTCTGGGATACCAATTATGCGTATATTATTTCTTTTTAGTGTATCACTTAGTTCTCTAATTTTTCCCTCATACTCCTGGATTTTTTTATCTCTCTTTCTCTCAGCTTCCTCTTTTTCCATAACTTTATCTTCTAGTTCACCTATTCTCTCCTCTGCCTCTTCAATCCGAGCCGTTGTCATTTCCATTTTGTTTTGCATTTCGTTTAAAGCGCTTTTCAGCTCCTCGTGACTGTTCCTTAGTCCCTTGATCTCTGTGGCAAGAGATTCTCTGCTGTCCTGTATACTGTTTTCAAGCCCAGCGATTAATTTTATGACTATTATTCTAAATTCACTTTCTGTTGTATTATTTAAATCCTTTTTGATCAGTTCATTAGCTGTTGTTATTTCCTGGAGATTCTTCTGAGGGGAATTCTTCGGTTTGGTCATTTTGGATAGTCCCTGGAGTGGTGAGGACCTGCAGGGCACTTCCCCTGTGCTGTGGTGTATAACTGGAGTTGGTGGGCGGGGCCGCAGTCCGACCTGATGTCTGCCCCCAGCCCACCGCTGGGGCCACAGTCAGACTGGTGTGTGCCTTCTCTTCCTCTCTCCTAGGGGCGGGATTCACTGTGGGCTGGCGTGGCCCGTCTGGGCTACTTGCACACTGCCAGGCTTGTGGTGCTGGGGATCTGGCGTATTAGCTGGGGTGGGTAGGCAAGGTGCATGGGGGCAGGAGGGGCAGGCTTAGCTCGCTTCTCCTTAGGTGATCCACTTCAGGAGGGGCCCTGTGGCAGCGGGAGGGAGTCAGATCCGCTGCCGGAGGTTTGGCTCCGCAGAAGCACAGAGTTGGGTGTTTGCGCTGCGCGAGCAAGTTCCCTGGCAGGAACTGGTTCTCTTTGGGATTTTGGCTGGGGGATGGGCAGGGGAGATGGCGCTGGGGAGTGCCTTTGTTCCCCGCCAAGCTGAGCTCTGCCGTCCGGGGGCTCAGCAGCTCTCCCTCCCTTCGTCCTCCAGCCTTCCCGCTTTCTGAGCAGAGCTGTTAACTTATGCCCTCCCAGACGCTAAGTCGCGCTTGCTGTCGGAACACAGTCGGTCAGGCCCCTCCGCTTTGCCAGCCAGACTCCGGGGCTCCGCTTGGCCGGCGAGCCGCCCCTCCGCCCCGCTCCCTGCCGCCAGTCCGTGGAGCGTGCACCGCCTCGCCGCCCTTCCTACCCTCTTCCGTGGGCCTCTCGTCTGCACTTGGCTCCGGAGACTCCGTTCTGCTAATCCTCTGGCGGTTTTCTGGGTTCTTTAGACAGGTGTAGGTGGAATCTAAGTGATCAGCAGGACGTGCGGTGAGCCCAGCGTCCTCCTACGCCGCCATCTTCCCTGAATTTGTTTTCTTATTAGGTGACTAAAGTTATCATTAAAGAGAATTTTCAGTCTTTGAAGTTTAAATGACCGGGGACCCTGACCATTCAATCTGTATTTGATTATATTTTCTTGATGGTCTGATGGTATTTCTCAGAATTAATTTTATTAGCTGAAATGTATCATGACTCTAGAGAAATCTAGATGTGAAAATAGTACAGAGATATATCAGTTTATTTCTTTTTTAGGTCAACTCAACATATTTTTAATATTTAGGTTTTTTATCTTTAAAATGTCATGAATACATTTTTACACTTATAACTCCTAGAACTGCATTTTTATTTTATTTGTTTTCATTGGAGTATAGTTGACATGCAATGTTAGTTTCATGTATATAACCTAGTGATCAAACTCGTCTACACTTCACCACACCTCTAGATACCTTCTGTTAACATACAAAGCAATTATGTCATTGACTATATGATGTATGCTGTGCCTATTATTATTGTGGCTTATTCATTCCATAACTGGAAGCCTGTATCTCCCACTCCCCTTACCCATTTTGCCCACCCCCTCATCCCTTCCCTTCTGGCCACCATCAGTTTGTTCTTGGTATTTGTAAGTCTGATTCTGCTTTTTTGTTTGCTTATTCATTTGTAGAACTACATTTTAAAATTATCTGTATTTCCTCCCCATTTTGCTAAACATACCTTTAGGGGAGAGACCATTTCTCTTCCCTCACTGCTTCACTATCTAGTCCATATTCCACTTCACTGGGTTTCTGCTGTCCACTAAATACAATTTGTCACATCTCCATTTGGTTTTGAATTCATATTTTTACAGTGAAGTTTTCTTTATTTGAAATCATGAAATATCTACTTAAAATATTAAAAGTCAAAGTAGTTTTTATGAATATTCATGAGAGTATTGGAATACACTTGAAAATTTCAACTAGTTTTATGGGGTAGATTCATATTTGATGTAATGATCACAGCAATATTTTCCTTCAAACTTAGCTATATCCTAAAAAAATAACCTATGACAAAACAATTACAGACCCATCAAAATTAATATTAATTGATACAGGCTCACTAAAGGAACTTTTGTGTGAGTAAATCACACCTCAATATTTGATAAATAAATCTCAAGCTTTCTTCTTTTGAGGTCAGTCTTTGTTCCCAGCCAATCCAGGAATCTTACCCAACACCAGCTCCATGTATTGTGCACAGTGGTGGCTAGTTACCAGCATCTAAGGACTCTGTTGTTGGTCATGGCAGTTATACTTTGCTCAAGGCAGACCCTCCCTTCTTCTGGCCACACTATGGTATTTCTCCCCAAAGGCAGCCTGTGTCTATGGTCAGTCAGGTCAGGTGTAGTTAAAGAAATGGGAGGATCTTGGCGCACGTGGGTGGCTCAGACAGTTAAGCCTCTGACTTCAGCTCAGGTCGTGAACCCACGGTTTGTGAGTTCGAGCCCCGTGTCAGGCTCTGTGCTGACAGCTCAGAGCCTGGAGCCTGTTTCAAATTCTGTGTCTCCCTCTCTCTCTCTGACCCTCCCCTGCTCACACTCTGTCTCTGTCTCTCTCTGAAGAGTAAATAAACATAAAAATTTTTTTAATGAAAAAAAGAAATGGGAAGATCTTTTATTGACTGTGGTTTTCATGGATTCTTTCCTCTTCTTCAAAGGCCACTCTGAAGAGACCATGTGAGAATTTCATGGACTGAACAACAGACACTGTATAAACCAGTCGGTTTCAGTCATCTTTATTGTCTTCTCTCTTTCCTAGTTAAAAGTGTCCCTCTTTTTATGGGGAAGAAAAAAATGTACCTTCTTAATTTCTAACATCAGGAAGATTTCTATATTTACTCCTATCTTACTGAGCATGGAAGATGTAAGAACACAGAAACACAACTTAAATAAACATAATTTAATCCATTTTTTCAAATGTGGAAATGGACTGAAGTACTTGAAATGCATATACTGAACTAAAGTAGCATTTTCAGGGAAAAATTCTAACTGACCTTCATATTACAAATACATTTTTATACTTTTCAAGGTGTGCATGTAAACTTTTATTTAACAAACACTTATACAGTGTTTGCTATGTGCCAAATACTATGTGCCTTTATATATTATCTATATCTATGTATATATATGTTTTTAAATATATATATTTTTAAATATGTTTTTATATATATAAGATATATATAAATATGTTTTATATAAATATAAAATTATGTTTTATATAAATATATAATATATAAAATATAAACATTTTTAAAAATATAAAAATAAATATATATATTTAAATATATATATTTATATACATACATATATATGTTAATTGGTTTGACTCTCATAATAAACTAGAAGGCAGGTACTATTATTTTTTTAACTGTTTTATTTTTTATTTTTTTAAATTTACATCCAAATTAGTTAGCATATAGTGCAACAATGATTTCAGGAGTAGATTCCTTAGAGCCCCTTACCCATTTAGCCCATGCCCTCTCCCACAACCCCTCCAGTAACCCTCAGTTTGTTCTCCATATTTATGAGTCTCTTCTGTCTTGTCACCCTCCCTGTTTTTATATTATTTTTGTTTCTCTTCCCTTATGTTCATGTTTTGTCTCTTAAAGTCCTCATATGAGTGAAGTCATATGATTTTTGTCTTCCTCTAATATCACTTAGCATAATACTCTCCAGTTCCATTCATGTAGTTGCAAATGGCAAGATTTCATTCTTTTTGATTGCCGAGTAATACTCCATTGTGTGTGTGTGTGTATATATATATATATATATATATATATATATATATATATACACACCACATTTTCTTTATCCATTCACCCATTGATGGACATTTGGGCTCTTTCTATACTTTGGCTATTGTTGATAGTGCTGCTATAAACATGGGGGTGCATGTGTCCCTTCAAAACAGCACATCTCTATCCCTTGGATAAATGCCTAGTAGTGCAATTGCTGGGTCGTAGGGTAGTTCTATTTTTAGTTTTTTGAGGAACCTCCATACTGTTTTCCAGAGTGGCTGCACCAGCTTGCATTCCCACCAACAATGCAAGAGATCCTCTCTCTCTGCATCCTTGCCAACATCTGTTGTTGCCTGAGTTGTTAATGTTAGCCATTCTGACAGGTATCTCATTGTGGTTTTGATTTGTATTTCCCTGATGATGAGTGATGTGGAGTATTTTTTCATGTGTCAGTTGGCTGTCTGGATGTCTTCTTTGGAGAAGTGTCTATTCATGTCTTTTGCCCATTTCTTCACTGGATGATTTGTTTTTTGGGTGTTGATTTGATAAGTTCTTTCTAGATTTTGGATACTAACCCTTTATCTGATATGTCATTTGCAAATATCTTCTCTCATTCTGTCGGTTGCCTTTTAGTTTTGCTGATTGTTTCCTTCGCTGTGCAGCTTTTTATTTTGATGAGGTCCCAGTAGTTCATTTTTGCTTTTGTTTCCCTTGTCTCTGGAACTGTGTTAAGAAGTTGCTGCGGCCAAGACCTAAAAGGTTTTTGCCTGCTCTCTCCTCAAGGATTTTGATGACTTCCTGTCTTACATTGAGGTCTTTCAACCATTTTGAGTTTATTTGTGTGTATGGTGTAAGAAAGTGGTCCAGGTTCATTTTTCTGCATGTCGCTGTCCAGTTTTCCCAGCACCACTTGCTGAAGAGACTGTCTTTATTCCATTGGATATTCTTTCCTGCTTTGTCAAAGATTAGTTGGCCATAAGTTTGTGGGTCAATTTCTGGGGAAAGCAGGTACTATTTATTATCTCTCTATACAGATGAAGATGTTTAGCAGTTTGCCTATGATCACAAAACTATTAAGTGATTTAAACTACTGTGTTATACTGAGTCTCATGATTTGGAAAAAGCAAGCTTACAGCATGGGTAGCATATGATGATAGAATATTATCATCTCCATTGGGCAAATGTAGAATTTACATTTACATTACATTTACATTTACATTTACATTAGAAGGAAGCATTTACATGTTCTGCTCAAGGACAGCTGAATAGAATAGAGCTCATCCTGGAACCTAGAATGAGAAGGCACTTTTCCTGACTCTTGACCAAAATTTCTTTCCATTATAACATACTGCCAAAGATTCTGCAGTGTGTTAACTACATCAGATAAATGTAAATTTTTAAAAATTCTTTTCCCAAGGTATAATTTATGAATGTTAAATTTTAGCATTTGAGTGTATTTTCGTGAAACAAAATCAAAATGTAAAACTTAAACAATTAAATTACTACATAAATGATATTAACAGGATGCATGAAGAACCAAGCCTCAGAGATCAATAGTTTTACCATTTCAGTTCAGCAAACTCCACCCCTCAGTCCCAGATACCACCATTCCACTTTGTGTCTGTATGAATTTAACTATTGTCTTTATATCCTATAAGTGGAATCATACAATATTTGTGATTTTGTAATTATGTTCTTTCATTTAGTGTAATGTCCTCAAGGTTCATCTATGTTGTAGTTTTTGTCAGATTTTCCTTCCTCTTTAAGGCTAAATAATATTCCATTGTGTATAGACCACAGTTTATTTATCAGTTGATGATACTTGGCTTATTTCCTCCTTTTGGCTATTGTAAATAATGTGGATATGAACATGGGCATATTATTATCTCTTCAAGTCTCTGCTTTTAATTCTTTTGGGTATATACTCAGAAGCAGAACTGAAATCATGTGATAATTCTATTTTTAATATTTTGAGAAATCATCATACTGTTTTATATTGTAGTTGTACTTTATATTCCTATTAATAATACACATTCATTCCAATTTCTCCACATCTTTTCCTATACCTGTTTGTTTTGGTTTGTTTATATCTGTTTTTGTTATTGTCATTAGTAGTCAACTAGTGGGTGTGAGGTATTATCTCATTATGGTTTTAATTCACATTTCCCTAATGATTAGTGAGTTAAACATCTTTTCTTGTGCTTATTGGACATTTGTACATCTTACTTGGAGATATGTCTATTCAAGTCCTTTGTCCATTTTTTAATTGGGTTTTTTTTGTTGTTGTTGAATTACAGGAGTTCTTTATATATTCTACATAGTAACTCTATCAGATACAATGCTGTTTGCAAAGAGTTTTTCCCATTCCGTAAGTTGCATTTTTCACTCTGTTGATTGTGTCCTCTTATGTGCAGAAGTTTGTGTTTTTGGTCCAACCTCATTTATCCATTTTCCTCTGCTGCCTGTATTTTCATTATCATATCTAAGACATTACTGCCAAACCCAGTGCCATGAAGCTTTCTTTCTGTGTTCCTCTAAGATTTATATACTCATAGCTCTTACATTTAGATCTTTGATCTATTCTGAGTTAACTTTTGTGGATGGTGTAAAGTAGGGTCCAACTTCATGCTAAGTGTAAATATGCCAGTCTTCCCAATGCCGTTTATTGAAAAGACTATCTTTTTCCTGTTGAAACCTGTTTGTACCCTTGCTGAGAATCATTTATATAGGGGTGCCTGGGTGGTTCAGTTGGTTAAGTGTCTGATTCTTGGTTTTGGCTCACGTCAAGATCTCACAGTTTGTGGGTTCAAGGCTGCTTGCATTTCTCTGTCTCCCCTGTCTCTCTGCCCCTCCTCCACTCACTCTGTCTCTCTCAAAATAAACTTTAAAAAAGTTAAAAAAAGAAAATCATTTAAATAGATTACATATATAGTCTATTTATGTATATGTAATCTATAATCTATACATAATGCTTTTATATATATTATATATTATATATAATATATAATATATATAAAATGGTTTATTTCTATATTCTCTATTCTTTTGGTCCTTTGTCTGTCATTGTGCTAATACCACACTACTTATTGTGCTAACACCACACTGCTTTATTGCAGCTTCGCAGGAAGCTATAAAATCAGAAAATGTGAGATCTCCAATTTTGTTTCTCAGGATTGTTTTGGTTATTTGGGGTCTTTTAAGTTTCTACATCACTTTGAGGTTGAATTTTTATGTATTTAAAAATACTCATTGGAGTTTTGATAGGGATTGCATTGAATGTGCAGATCATTTTGGGTAGTACTAACATCTTAAATTATTAAATATTTCAGTCCATGAACACAGAATGGCTTTCTTTTTATCAGTGTCTTTAATTTCTTCGAGCCACATTGTATAATCTCAGTGTATATACATTTCACCTTCTTAGTTGAGTTTATTCCTAATGCTATTTTAAAGGGAACTGTTTTCTTAATTTCCTTTCGGAATTGTTCATTGCTAGCATAGAGGAATGTAACTGATTTTCGTGCATTCATTTTGTATCTTGCAATTGCTCTTGAATTTATGCTAATGGTTTTTGTTGAAATCTAGGGTTTTCTATATATCACATAATATTTTCTGATTGAATTTTACTTCTTCCTTTCAATTGGGATGGCTTTTATTTCATTTCCTTGCTTAAGTGCTCTGGCTGGACTTCCAATACTATGCTAAATAGAAGTGGCAAAAGTGGGCATCACTGTCTTCTTCCTGTCCTTAGAGTGACAGCACTGAGTTTGTCTCCAATGAGTATAATATTAGTTTGAGTTTTACAAAGATGCTTTTATTATGTTGAGGTAGCTTCCTTCTATTCCTATTTTATTAACTTTTTTCTTTTAATCTGGGAAGGGTATTGAATTTTGTCAAATACTTTGTCTACTCTAAGATAACCATGTAGGTTTTTCCCCCTTTATTCTGTTAATGTGGTATAATACAGTTATTGATTTTCACATCATGAACCATGCTTGCATTCAGTAATAAATCCCACTCATTCATGTTGCAGAATCCCTTTAATGTGCTGTGAAATTCTGTTTTCAAGTATTTTATGGAGGATTTTTGCATTACTATTTATCAGGGATATTGGTCCATAGTTTTCTGGTGTCTCTGCCTTTGGTATTACAATGATGCTGGTCTAAAACAATGATTTGGGAAGTATTCACTCCTTTTTAATTTTTTGGAAGAGTCTGAGAAGCACTGATATTAATTCTCTTTAAATTAGAATTCACCAGTAAAACCATGTGGTCCTGGACTTCTCTTTGTTGGGAAGTTTTTTGTTACATATTCAATATCATTATTACTAATAGGTCTGTTCAGATTTTCTTTTACTTCGTGATTCAGTCTTGGTAGGTTTGTGCATTTCATTTAGGTTGCCCAATCTGTTGATATACAATTGTCATAGTAGTCTCTTTTTTATTTCCATAAAATTGTTAGTAATGCTCCTCTTTTATTTTTTCATTTATTTTATTCTATTAATTCCGTTATAGTTAACATACAGTGTTATATTAGCTTCAGGTGTAAAATATAGTGATTCAACAATTCTATACATTACTCAGCGTTCATTGTAATCAGTGTACTCTTAATCCCTTCAACTATCTCTCTGATCCTACCACCCCTCTGGTAACCATTAGTTTGTTCACTATGGTAAAGAGACTCTTTTTTTGGCTTGCCTTTTCTCTTTGTTTTGTTTCTTAAATTCCACGTATGAGTGAAATCATATGGTATTTATATTTATCTTGCTTTCTTATTTCATTAGCTCTCTATTTACATCCATGTTGTGGCACATGGCAAGGTTTCATTCTTTGTAGCTAATACTCTACTGTATGTGTGTATATACACACACACACACACAAATGTGTGCCACCTCTTCTGTATCCATTAATCTATCAATGGAAACTTGGGTTGCTTTCATATTTTGGCTATTATAAATAATGCTGCTATAAGCATTTGGGGTACATGTATCTTTTGAAATTGGTGTTTTTGCATTCACTGGGTAAATACCCAATTGTAGAATTACTGGATCATTTGGTAGATCTATTTTTAATTTTTTCAGGAACCTCCACACTATTTTCAACAGTGTCTATACCAGTTTGCATTCCTACCAGTAGTATACCAGAGTTCCTTTTGCTACACATCCTCCCAACACTTCTTGTTTCTTATGTTTTGTATTTTAAGCCATTCTGACAGGTGTGAGGTGATAATCTCATTATGATTTTGATTCACATTTCCCTGATGATGAGTGATACTGAGCATCTTTGCATGTATCTATTGGCAGTCTTTATGTCTTCTTTGGAGAAATGTCTATTCATGTCTTCTGCCTATTTTTTAATTGAAGTATTTGGCTTTTTGGTGTTGAGTTGTATAAGTTCTTTATACATTTTGGATACTAACCACTTATCAAATATGCCCTTTGCAAATACCTTCTCCCAATCAGTAGGTTGCCTTTTAGTTTTGTTGATTGTTTCCTTCTGTTTTTATTCTGATGTAGTCCTAATGGTTTACTTTTGCTTTTGTTTCCCTCACCTCAGGAGACTATCTAGAAAAATGTTGCTATGGCCAATGTCAGAAAAATTAGTGTCCGTGCTGTCTTCTGAACTTTTATGGTTTCAGGTCTTACATGTAGGTCCTTAATCTATTTTGAGTTTATTTTTGTGTATGGTATAATAAAATGGTCCAGTTTTATTCTGTGCATTTAGATGTCCAGTTTTACCAACACCATTAATTCAAGAGACTTTTTCCCATTTCCTAACCTTGCCTCCTTTGTCACAAATTAATCATATAATCATGGGTTTATATATGGGCTCTTTATCCTGTTCTATTGATCTATGTGTCTATTTTTGTTTCAATACCATACTGTTTTGATTACTACAACTTTGCAGTATATATCTTTAAATCACATTTTGCTATCTGTTGGCTTTGTTCTTCTTTTCCAAGATTACATTGGATATTCTAAGTCTTTTGTGGTTACATACAAATTTTAGGATCCTGTGTTTTAGTTCTATGAAAAATGTTATTGGTATTTTGACAGGGATTTCACTAAATCTGTACATTGCTTTGGGTAGTATGGACATTTTAACTATATTTATTCCTCCAATCAATGAGTATGGAATATCTTTCCATTTGTTCCTTCATCTGTAACTTTTTTCGTCAGAATTTTGTAGCTTTCAGAGTGTAGGTATTTAATTTCTTTGGTTACATTTATTCCTAGGTATTTTGGTATTTTTGGGTGTAATTTTAAATGGAATTTATTTTCTTAATTTGTCTTTATATATCTTCATTATTAGTATATAGAAATGTCACAGATTTCTGTACATTGATTTTTTTATCCTGCAACCTTAATGAGTTTATTTATCAGTTCTAGCAGTTTTTTGCTGGAGTCTTCTGGGTTTTCTATATATAGTATCATGTCACCTGTAAAGAGTGAAAGTTTTACATCTTCCTTACTAATTTGGATTTTCTTTTGTTTCTTTTTCTTGTCTGATTGCTGTGACTAGGACTTCCAGTACTTTGTTGAGTAAAAGTGGTAAGAGTGGACATCTTTGTCTTGTTCCTGATCTTTGGGGAAAAACTGTTTTTCACCATTGAGTCTGATGTTAGTTGTAGTTTCTTCATACATGACCTTTAATACTTTGAGATGTGTCCCACTAAACTTACTTTGTTGAATGTTTATGTCATGAATGGATATTGTACTTTATCAAATGCTTTTTTTCTGTGTCTGTGAAATGGTCATGTGGTTTTTATCCTTTCTATTGTTAATGTGATGTATAACACTAATTGATTAGCAAATATGGAACCAGCCTTTCATCTCAGGAATAAATCCCACTTGATTTTGGTGAATGATTTTTTAAATGTATAGTTGGATTTGGTTTGCTAATATTTTGTTGAGGATTTTTGCATTTGTGTTCGTCAGAGATATTCACCTGGTGTTCTTTTTTTGTAGTGTCTTTATCTGGGTTTGGATTCAGGGTAATGCTGGCCTCATAGAATGAGTTGGAAAGCTTTCCTTCCTCTTCTATTTTATGGAATGGTTTGAGAACAGGTATTAAGTCTTTTTGAAATGTTGCGTAGAATTCACATGTGAAGCTGTCTGGGCTGAATTTTTCTTTGTGGGGGAGTTTTTCAATTACTGATTTACTGTATCATTCAGAGCCACTGCTTCCTTGTTGATTTTCTGTTTGGGTGATCTATCCATCGATGAAAATGGGGTGTTAAAAGCCCCTACTAATAATGTATTGCATCAAGTACTTCCTTTATGTTTGTTAGTAGCTGCTTTATGAATTTGGGTGGGTGCTTCTGTGTTTGGCGTATAAATATTTATAATTATTATATCTTCTTGTTGGATTGGTCCCATTATTACCATATGGTGTTCTTCTTTGATGTTAAAGTCTTTCTTGTTGTTTTAAATTCTACATTTTCTGACACAAGTATTCATATGCTGGCTTTATTTTCACTTCAATTTGCATGATAAAAGCTTTTCTCTTGCTTTACTGTCAATCTGCCTTTGTCTTTAGGTCTGAAATGAGTTCCTTATAGGCAGGATAAACATGGATCTTGCTCTTGCTCTTTTTGTGCATTCAGTCTCCCTATGTCTTTAATTCTTTAATTTCTTGAAATGTATTTATTTTGAGAGAGAGCACAAGTCAAGTGGGGAAGGGGCAGAGAGGGATAGGGAGAGTATTCCAAGAGGCTCCATACTGTCAACATGGAGCCCAAAACAGGGTTTGAACCCATGAAACATGACATCATGACCTGAGCTGAAATCAAGAGTCAGACACTCAAGAAACTGAGCCACCCAGGCACACCAGTCATCCTATGTCTTTTGTTTGGAGCACTTAGTGTATTTATTTTCAAATTATTTACAGATACACAATTATTGCCATTTTGTTACTTGTTTTTGTAGTTCTTCTCTGTTTCTTCTCTTTCTCTTCTCATGGCTTTTGGCTTTCTTTAGTGATATATTTGGATTCCTTTCTATTTTTTGTATATCTATTACTGTTCTTTGATTTGTGGTTACCATTTGGTATGTAAATTACATCTTCTGCTTATAGCAGTCTACCTTATGTTGATGGTCGCTTAATTTTGAACCCATTCTTTACTCTTCTCCCCTCCATGTTTTAGGCATATGGTGTCATACTATATGTCTTTTTATTTTGTAAATCCCTCGACTAATTTTTATAGATATACTTATTTTTACTGCTTTTGTGCTTCCTAATTTTTTTACTCCTGCTTATTGTCTTTGCTTTCCACTCAAAGAATCCCCTTAACATTTCTTGTAGGGCTGGCCTAGTGGTCACAAATTCCTTTAACTTTTGTTTATCTATGAAACTCTTTCTCTCTATTCTGAATGATTTTCTTCTTGGATAGAGTATTCTTGGCTGCAGGTTTTTTTCTTTCAGCATTTTGAATATATCATGCCACTGCTTTCTGGCTGGCAAAGTTTCTGCTAAAAATCAGCCTATAGCCTTATCGAGTTTCCCTGGTATGTAGCTATTTTCTTTTCACTTGCTGCTTTTAAAGTTCTCTCTTTATCACTACTTTTTTCCATTTTAGTTACTATGTGTCTCGGGATGGACCTCCTTGGGTTGATTTTTTTGGGAGGCATTCTGTGCCTTCTGCATCTGTTTGTTTCTTTCCTTCCCCAGATTCAGGAAGTCTTCAGCTATAATTTCTTCAAATAAACTTTCTGCTCCCTTTCCTTTCTTCTTCTAGTATCGCTCTAATGTGAATGTTAACTATGCTTGATGGTGTCCCTGAGTTCCCTAAGTCTTTTCATTTTTAATTACTTTTTTCTCTCTCCTGTTCAGCTTGTTTCCATTACTCTGTCCTCTAAGTCACTGATCTGTTCTTCTTCCATCTAGTGTATTTTTATTTCAGTGTGGGTTTTTTGTTTTTTTGTTTTGTTTGTTTTGGTTTTTTTTGAGAGTGCATGTGTATGCACATGTGAGCAGAGGAGGGGAAAAAGAAGAGGGAGAAAGATAATGTTAAGCAGCCTCCACATCCAGCATGGAGCCCCATTGCTGGGCTCAAATCTCAAAACTGTGAGATCATGACCTGACCTGAAATTAGGAGTCAGATGCTTAACGGACTAAGCCACCCAGGCATAAAAATACATCTAGTGTATTTTTAATTTCAGTTACTGAGTTATTCATTTATGATTGGTTCTTTTTATGTTTTCTATATTTTTGGTAAACCTCTCACTGAGGTCTTCAGCTCTTTTCTCAAGTTCAGTGAATATTTTTATGAGCATTACTTTTTCTATCAGAGTATACTTATCTCTGTTTAGGTCTCTTGCTGTGATTTTGTGCTGTTCTCTCATTTGGGATGTATTCCTCTGTCTCCTCATTATTTTCTAATTCTCTGTGTCTGTTTGTATGTATAAGGAAAGTCAGCTACATCTCCTGCCTTTAAAAGTAGTGGAGGCGCCTGGGTGGCTCAGTCAGTTAAGCATCCGACTTTGGCTCAGGTTATGATCTCACACTTCGTGGTTGGAGCCCCGCATCTGCCTTTGTGCTGACAGCTTAGAGCCTGGAGCCTGCTTTGGAGTCTGTGTCTCTCTCTTTCTCTCTGCCCCTCCCCCACTCATGCTCTGCCTGTCTCTCAAGAATGAATAAATGTTAAAAAAAATTTTTTTTTAAAGTAGTGGCCTTTCGGGGCACTGGGTGGCTCAGTCAGTTAAGTGTCTGACTTTGGCTTAGGTCATGATCTTACAGTTTGTGGGCTTGGGTCCCGCATCGGGCTCTGTGCTGACAGCTCAGAGCATGGAGCCTACTTTGGATTCCGTGTGTGTGTGTGTCTCTTGAAAATAAATAAACATTAAAAGTTACAAAAAAAAAAGTAAAGAAAAGGTCCTGTAGTACCCTGCAATGCAATGTCTCCTGTTCACCAGAACCTTGCATATCAGATGTGTTGGCTGTTGTCATAGGGTTTGGTCCTTGTGTTTTCAGTGGACCAGTCTGGGGCCACCTTGTGCTTACACTGAGTCAGAGCAGACATTTGCCAGAGATTCAGTAGTTCCAAACTGCAGGAGAGCACAGGGTCAGTCAGTGTCAGGAAGGTCCACGTCAGCAGGGGGAGACCTGAAGCCACAGGGGATCAAGGCAGGCTGGATTGTAGAAGGAAGATCCACAAAAGCAGGTGGGCTGGGACACATGGTATTAGAAGGTTTGTGCAGGTCAGCTGTGATTAGGGACCTGGATCTGAGGCCTGGCTGGAAGGGGGGCAGCTGCAAGAAAACATGGCAGTGGGGTACACTGTCAGCAAGCCAGGTGGCAAGTGCTGGCACCATGGTGGTTCCTCTAAGTGTCTATGCATGCAGGCTGCGCGGCACGGGAGGGAAATGGTGCCTACCAGTTCCTTTGTTCCTGGAGAAGTCTCCCAGTGATTCCTGCCCCTCCAGTACATGCTCTGAGATTAGTGAACATATCTCCTTCCCATATACCCCGGGTGATTTTCAAACTGGTGCTTCTATGCTGCATCTCCACAGGCTGTTTGTTGTGCTATCTTTTTAAAGGCTGGGACTCAGTTTCCTCTTGCCCTACCAGCTGTCCTGTGAGACCAGTGATTTTTAAAGTTCCGGGCTTTGAGCCTCGATGACTGTAAGAACTCATGAAACTCCCCCCTCTGGTTTTCAGGTCCAAATGTTATCGGGATTTGTCTTTCCCACGTGGGCTCCCAGTGCGTGAGGTGAGGGTCTGTTACTTCCTCGTTTCTAAACCTGTGGTGTCCCTCCCTCCTGTGGACCATCTGGTGGATCCCTTTAGAGCCTATGTCTCTGCCTTTCCTATCCTCTCTGATGTGGCCTCTTCTCTACATGTAGCTGTGGAGAGTCTGTTCTGCCAGTCTTTGGGGCATTTTCTGGGTTATTTACCCCGATATGGCTGTTATTTAGTTGTATCTATGGACAAGATGAGCTTAGGGTCCTCCTACTATTAGGTCATCTTCCCCAGAAGTCCCTAAAATCTTTTGACTTCAGTTATTTGAGTCTCCTCTCCCTCTCTCTCTTTTCATCACTGTAGCTAAAGGTTTGTCAATTTTGTGATATGTTTGAGGAACCAACTCTTAGTTTTGAGGGTTCATTAGTATTTATATTAACTTTACTATTTTATACTTCTGTTCATATCTATTAGTTGGAAAATATAATGCAATAATAAAATAAAGAGATGGGTTGATGGAATAGATTTAATTACACCTCTAGGAAGTAGCACACCCAGGAACCAATACAAGTTTTCTTGACTAAATCCCCACTGTGCCACCCAAAATGTAGCATATACTTTTTTCTAAACCTGTTTTTAGAATCATTAATATAATATTGAATATAAATGCTGACATGGTGAGAAAAGAGGCTATTTATTTTTGAGAGAGCACACCTGCATGAGTGGGGCAGGGGGAGAGAGAGGGGAAGAGAGAGAATCTTAAGCAGGCTCCATAGCCACTGTGGAGCTCAACACGGGGCTCAATCTCATGACTGTGAAATCATGACCTGAGCCAAAATCAGGAGTCAGAAGCTTAATGGACTGAGCCACCCAGGCACCCCGGTAGGAGGCTATTTAAAAAGTAAAATCAAGGGATACCTGGGTGGCTCAGTCTGTTGAGCGGCTGACTTTAGCTCAAGTCATGATCTCACGACTCGTGAGTTTGAGCCCTGCATCAGGGTCACTGCTATCAGCACAGAGCCTGCTTCAGATCTTCTGATCCCCTTTTTCTCTACTCCTTTCCTGCTTGCAGTCTCTCTCTCTCAAAAATGAAATAAATCTTAAAAAAAAATAAGTAAATTCAAGAATTGGCATATATGATCGTGTTTAAGAGTTAGCTGGAGCAAAAGGCAATTATGAAACTGCCCTGATATGTAGGTCCCTGTAAGAGGAGGGATGCACAAGTTGGGATGGAGTTCATTGAAAAGCCACTGCTAAAAAACGACTGAAGTGTATAGGGGCACATGCATGGGAGGATGGGAGGAAGAGTTGATGGAACTCAGGTTGCTTCTGTAATGTCTGGGCTTCATCCTCAATAGCACTTTTTCTCAGGAACAATTGGCTTATTCCATATAAAGCCAGCCTGTACTCCAGGGTGATTTCTCTCCAGGATTTTATAGACAGCATTTTCCAAGATAAAATGAGCAGTTATAGATTAAGTATTATATGGCCAAATCTGTGAAATACCTTTTAAAAATCAGGCAAGCCTCCATCTATTTGTGCATGAGCCAGGTCTGTCATTTACATTGCTATTTGTCAGAGGATCTGCAGACTGTTGGCATAGTTGGCATTAGTTTAATTAACACTGAAGCTTATAAATCAAAGTAAAGACTTCATATATCCTTTGAGACTTATGTTACTAACTGCTAAGAATAATTCTACTTTCTGGAGAGAAGTGAAAATTGGAAACCAAGAGTATAAATTTGGCTAATTTGACAATAGTTGTTACATCTATTAATTATCTTCTTTTAAATACATACATAAAATATTTTATTATCTATAATCAGTTGGCACAGATTTTGTGGAGTTGGGAATACAGACGCTTTTTTATTTCAAATTCTCCGTATTTGGTTCATACTCCTATTACCCAGCAATTATATTTAAAGCAAAAGTTAACCTGCTCTCATAAAATTATATAATCATGTAATCAGAAGGGAGATTAGTGGTTCTCTTGTTCTGCTTTGGAGAGATCTACTCAATATGGTCTCATTTAAAATTTTTAGTAACAAAATTTTCAGCATGCTGGTTTTAACCAGTTTTAAATCACTCAAGTTCATTTTTATAACTTTCCTACCTATAACTTTGCTATTCCTTTTAAAAATTTCCTATCAGTCTTCCTTCCTTCTCTTTAATAACAGTTCTCTCTAGTTCTTTGAGATTTACGTAATACACTGGAGTATACAGACTCCATGCCGCTGTGCCCCTTCACTCTGAGGGAGGGCTCCAGCAACGGTGATCCTGTAGCATGAAGTTAAACGCTGTAAGGGGAATGGGCCTGTTCAAAGATCACCTTCCTCTTTGATCCTGCTCTTTCACGGGGTTTGGTTTTGCAACTGATGGTACTGCCATTTTGTCCTTCCCCAAACTCAAGTTCAGCGTCACCCTTTCTCTCTTGAGTTCATATCTCAGTGGCTCTGCTTTACCTAATATTGACTTTCTCTGTGGTAGTCACATTACCATTGTCCTCACTAATCCCTACTTAGCCTATCACAGTAACAACACGCCTGGTTGCTTAGGCTCAAATCCTCGTGTTCCTTAGTGTGGTCTCCATCTGGCCCTCACTACCTCTCTGTCTACCTGGTGACTCTGAGAGCTGCTATTTAGGTCATGTGCTTGAGGGGCTAGTATCAGGTTAAGGTCACCGCAGCCTGCTTGGCCAAATAAAGTGAATGCGGAGGCAGCAATACCATCAGGTAGCTAAGCTAAACTTCCAGCACACACACGCATACAAAACCATATTAGCTTTGTCTTGCTTGTGGTATAATGTTGAAAGTCCTAGCCTTATTTTCCAGATCTTGTGGTCTTGTATAATTTGCCCTAACTCTACCTTTCTAAGTTTCTTTCCAGATCCTTCTGTCTCTCTTCTGTGTTCTAGCACAAAAGAGGACTGAACTTTTCCTTAAAATGTTAAGAAAACTCCTAACTCATCCTTTGCTCATGCTCTCCCTTATTCTATCTTTACCTCTTTTCTTCCATATCACCTTGCAAGATCTCTCTCAGACGGCAGGTTCTCACTGAAGTTTCCACCATTACCCTTATTCGAAATTAACCTCCCTTCTTTGATCTTCCACTGCTTGTTGTTTTGCCTGTATCAGAGCATAACTTTTATCTTTCTTTCTTACACTTACTGCCTTACATTGCTCTCTCCTCTACCTAATTGGAAAAGAAAGAAACTCACTGCAGACAGAGATTTTCATATCGATCTTCCTCTTTATTTGTCTGAATGTCTATTATAGTGGCTTCCATGTGGTGGGAGCAAGATGAACAGTGGCTGCTTCAAGGATTCACCATCTCTCACCAGATGCCCTATTCAACATGCCTTACTGAGGTAGCCAGGGCGTCCTGAATATGCTAAGACTGTAATTCTTCCTCATCAAGACTCATTCTGTTTTTCAAGTATTCAAGATAAGCAGAGTCTTTTGGAGATAACGCCATGTGACTTCTCTTCTTTTGTATCTGCTTTTGCCTTGATGGGGGTGGAAGAAAGGGGCACAGGCAGTTCAAATCCCTATATCACAGTTTGCTTTTCCACAGCACCTTTCATAGATCATAGGTCTCAGTGCCCAGATGGTTTTCTTCTATTACCCACTAATTATTAATGAGGATGCACAGCAAAGCCTCCACAGAGTAGCATCTGGAAAGCTATAATTTTCTGGAGCTCCATTTCAATAACCTGCTTCTGTCTGAGTGTTTAGATTCTCCTCCCAAAGAGGAGAGTCTCCTCCCTCCACAGGAATAAAGCCATCTTCCTTGTGGCTCAGTGGCTCCTGATCTTTTGGCACAAGGGAGGGAAGCAGGGCACGCCTGAGTGTGCCGATTCACAATCCCCAGGTGCTGCAGTGTTGTGGAGAGTGAGGTCAGAGTGGGGATGTGGGGTCAGAGTTATTGTTTTATTTATTTATTTGTTTGACAGAGTGGGAGAGAGAGAGGGACAAAGCTCTCTTGGGGGAGGGGCAGAGAGAGAGGGAGACACACAATCTGAAGCAGGCTCCAGGCTACGAGCTGTCAGCACAGAGCCCGATGTGGGGCTCGAACTCATGAACCATGAGATCATGACCTGAGCCGAAGTCAGATGCTTAACCGACTGAGCCACCCTGGTGCCCCAATAGCTATCTACTTTCTATGGCCAAAGTCAATTTTGTCCAAATTTTGAAATTTGGCAGAACAGACTCTAAGCCCAAAATAATTTGGTAAAACATTCACTAATTCTCCCTTTAATGATAGGGAATATTGAACCAATTTATAGGAAGGAACATTATAAATGTTATGTGGCAAGTACCAGGGATTAGGATATGTGATTTTTTTAAAAAATCACTCATGCCTGATTTTTCCTTATAAACTGAAATTCAAACTCATGTCAAAATTTTTAATAGAATGTTAAAGATAAGTTTTGAAGTAAACAGTAATTTCAGAATAGGATACAGAAGCTTGAAGTTAGAAATAAGTACAAAATAACCCAATACCATCTGATATTTGAATCTTCTTGAAAGTATTTCCATGAATTGATAGTTTATCTTTGTAACAGATTTGAGGTGTCAAGGGTCCCAGTAATTTCTCCCAGAGACGACTACTGTCTCCTGAGTTCCCCTTGGGGTCAACCTGAATGAGTCCATTTCCTCTCTACTGAACAGTCTCCTAGCCAATGTCCCATGTTTCCCACCTGGCCCACATTTGACATGGTTCCTGTCATTTGTTTCATCCTTTGAATGAAAACTTTCAGCTTTCTTGGTTTTGCCAGGCTTGACTTTTAATGCCTACTGTACAAGCAATTAACAGGATTTGAAAGGTCAATGGGAAACAGATTAAAGAACATTTTCTGAATGCCAGCACCCCGTGAAGCCAGGTCTGGAATGTGCAGGGTCATCCCAGTAGACATTCTGACTCCCCCTCCCCCTTTGTCAATTATTAGGTGGTTTATGAGAATCCAAACAGCATTAATCAAAGTGACAGGGGGAAAATCCTGTATTTGTATATGCCATTTAGGAAAAGTTATTTTAGTATAAGAAATCTTGCTTTTGGAAATTTGCAAGCATGCACGCACAGGGGCATTTGTCTGCTTAGTCAGGAAAGGTAGTGATTACTGAGGGGACACTTCTCAGAGGGTTCCTGCGGTCCTACATCCTCATGCTCCTCTTTGGCACCCTCACTCCTAAACCAATTAGAAAAGTAGGTTAACAGCTCTGGGCAAATGGTCTGTCAGATGAAGACAAAGGTTTCAAGGAGGCAGGGAAATGGTTGGATAACACTGCTACATGAAGACAGAATATATAGTAGGTGTTTTCTCATACTCTGACTCTCAAAGGACATTTGATGGGTCCCTTGGGGCTTAAAAATACTAGTATCTATCAAAATCATGCTTCCTGTACCATAGTACCTTTGCCTTGGGTTCTTTCAAATTGTACCAAATGTTTTCCAAAATTGAAAAGCGGGATGCGTTATAGATACTTCTTTCTCATTTTAGCATCATATAATGATTTAATGAGCCTCACTGGGTTACAAATGGGATAGAACCATGTTCCCTTGTGTTCCTTTTTTTCTTTCTAATAAAATGATCTCATAAGGTTGAAATCACTTTATTTCCTTTGGGAAAAATACAAGGCCTTTCCATTGATAAGAATAGTTAATTTCAACTTTAATTCTTTTTACTACATTTCAACTTTACTATTTAAAAATACTTTTTGGTGGGGGGCATCTTCCTAATATCCCTTTAAAATAGTCTAATCCAGTATGAATCTGGTACCCTCAGTTCACTTATTAACTGGGATAAGTGCCTAACCTCAAAAATTGCTTAGCATTTTACTGTTCAATATATTCTACTACTCATGAGGGTACCAAGAAATAAGATTTAAAAAATCATTATCAGATGAAAGATACTCATCAAATAAATGATCGTTCTTAAGGAGAAATAGGGGATTGATTTTTTTTTCTCATTTGAAAGCATTGACTTCAGGCTCATTTGTAATAAAATGATTTATTTATCATTGCCGAGCAGGGGAAATTGCTTTTCTAAAATAATAACACTCCTTTATTTTCTAAAAAAAACTAGATAATTATAGCAGCACATAAGACACTAAGAATTTCCTCTACCACCCTAAGTCTCCCTCCCCATTCTCCAAATCTGCTACTTCCCTGAAAGTTTTCAAATCAGCAAGCTTGAAATGAGTTTCCTGAGAGTTCTTTTTCTCTCTTTTCCAAAATTTCCTAAGGTTACTCTATATATACCTAAATGCCAATAATTGTCTTGAATAGACTGAAGTAAAATAAATGAGATGGCTAAAATTCATTTTTATCTCATAAATGTTACACCTTGTCAATTAAAACAAATACTCCTTTTCTGTGCCAAGAAAACATTTTCTGTTACATTCACAATCTGTTTCAACTGCCATTGGGTACAAGGAAAACCTCTAACAGATGGGAATCAGTAAATAGCAATTGCAAGAAGAACTGACTATCTGAATAACAAATGGAAGACATATTCTGTATTACCTTGGCAGGCAGACGTGGTTCTGAGGGCTTTTTGAGGCACTGTACTATTGATTCGGAGGACAAGATTGGGGTCGAGATACCCCCTGAAAAAGAAAATATATGTATGCTTTACACAGACCATCACCCCTTATCTCATATCACACAGAGTCAAGGTTGTAAAGACCTTTCTATTCTTAGAATATTTGGGAATAGTGAGACATAGGAAGTAAGGGATGCAGCCTAGGAGGTGTGGAGGTGTTCATCCACAGACAAGGGGATAACATAGTCACCCTGGAGTTAAAGATCACAATGTCCTTCATTAACCTCTAACCCCACTTTCAACAAGAAAGAGACAGAGATAGTATTCAAGTGGGTAAACATGGTGACGGTAACGACTCTCTTTCTAAGAGCACAATGCTCAGAGCCATTGTGCTCTGCACAAAGGCTGCAGAAAATGCTACCTAGAGAAAGCCTTACATCAGGGCCAGTAGAGGAAGTTGCCGTCAGCACCACGTGGGCCAGATGCCTGAAAACACTGAACAAGTGAAGAAGTCTTGGACTTCTTCCAAGGCAAAAATAGTAAAAAGCCCGTGTCTGCTTTCTACCACCCAAGCGGGAACTGCTTCATGAGTCGCTCCTTTGAAATTTCCTTTCCAAGTCTACTCAGCGTGTGCAAGAGGAGTGCACCAAGAAATGTCTTAGGTGTGTGCTGAGATGGTAGGTAAGAAAGACACAGGTGGATTATCCTCTGTGGCCTTTGCTTACCATTCACCTATGCTTACGGATTAAGGCCCGAAACTTTGAGGAACAAAGCAAGCTAGTTATCCCTGGATAGACTACTAATGTGAAAATGTATAAGGAAACCTAACTTCAACTTGGAAGCAGGGACCCGTGAAGGGAGGGCTCTCACGCAGGTATCACTCATCGCAGCTTGCACAGTTCAGCAGGAAGAAGGAAGACTTCCTATCCACTTGGCAGCAGCAAGCTGCACTCCCTGGCGGCCAATGAAAAACCGTCACCACTTCAAACTCCTATTTTCCTCCAGTGAACTTTTGTTCAAACAACTGCCCCCCTCCCCCAACTTCCTCCTTTCCTCTATAAAAGGACAAGCTCCTCCTCTGTTCTCTGGACTTGCCAATGGTTCGCCATAGTCTGCTTGTCTCGAATTGCAATTCCTCTGCTATTTCTGAATAAACTCCATTTTGCTGTCTGAATTGCTTACCTTTTCTTTTAAAAGGTTGACAGTAGCAACCTAAATTCTTTCCTATCCTTCCAATAGAGAGATACAGACCTGAGAGAAGGACTCGACATGAGAAAGGAGGCTTGGAAGAAGGGAACATGCAGGAGCAGTTAAGAGAAGGTTCTCTGAACTTCTCAAATGTACCTGTTTCCCATACCACAGCATCTCTTTCCACCATCCCTTCACCTTGCCTTCTGCAGGGTCCTGGAACAGTGGAGTAGCTCAAAATGTGCTATCAACCACAGTTGTCTCCTAGGACCTTTTGTTTGTTTTCAGAAATAAGACTTCCAAGAGATGATAATATGAAACATGTATATTCAAGTTAAATACGCTTCATTATTTTCATTAATCTTTGCAATGCTTTTAATACATTCCTATGAAGCAACAGAATACAGTTTGGGATGAAAATTTATCCAAGTGAGATTTAAAATATCATTATGGCTATGAAGGATTTAGATACTAGGTTTTATACTCATTGCTCTTCAATTGTTCAATCAACCAAAAGGTAAATGGGGGAATATCCTGAGTTTTCTTAACCTCCCATTGAGAGAGAACATGAAAATTGGTGTTTTTTTCTCACAGCATAATCTTTGAACAGATCGTCATAATCATAGTATGTCTGTATTCAAAATCATCATCAATGCCAAAAAATAACTCTTATCATGCCTTTACATACCTACTTGTCTATGCTGAGTCACACAGATAAACTGAACAGGGCCCCTGGCTTTCCTTCACCTCGCTTGTTTGTTGTTTTTTTGGGGTTTTTTTGGTTGGTTGGTTTGTGTGTCCTTTCACAAGTCTCCCTTGATCCTTTCCAGGGAACCACTCTGCTCAATGCTGGTTCTTGCTCACCACCCCCCAACCAAATGACAGTTGTATACCTCTTACCATCTCTCTGTGTCCCTCACTGGGCCCTCCTCTAGTACTCAGCAAATAAAGATAAACCCCTCTGTGCTCCATATATCTTAGCAAATGTCCAACCTTGTTCAATTGCAGCGTACGTTTGGCTCAAGTAAACATATTTAGGGAAGTCCTTATGTTCATGTGGTATATTGCTGTCAACCTATCTGGAGCTGATCTGCTATACTGCACAGTATATACATATATACATAAGTTCTTTACAGAAATAACTTGCACTAAGAAAGTAACACAATGAGCTCTAATATGAAAATGCATAGTTACTTAATCATAAGAGTAATATTTGCATTCACTGTTTACATAGTCTACAGAAATCAGCATATTAAAAAAAATAAGCTGGCGGATTCCAGGGCTTGGCATAAACTAGTCTTTGTATATTGTCATTGTCCCAGAAACAGCACAACACTTGGTGAATAATTTAAAACTTTCCTGTATTATTTTTGAGCAGGATGTAGGAGTATTATACATTGCTTGTGACTACCCATGTCCAGTTAGGAAAAGAAAACCAACTCCACGTATTTCAAACCGATTCGATTAGAAAACTGGTTATAAAAGTAACCAAAAAAATGTATCAACAAAAAGAAGAAAGAAAGAATGGATGAAATTCCCCTAGACAGTGGTAACTGCATAATTTACTGCTATTAGTAACTGCAGGATGCCATTACTACTCCCGGGGCTAAGGACACAAAAGGGAGATGGTGTGACCCCATGTGCTCATGGCTGTGCTGCTGTGGATGCTGGAGTTCCTCCAGAGCCACTGCTGATGGACCCAGGAGCCCACACTCCTTGTGACACTGCAGGAGTCAGAGCCCAGGAGCACTGGGCTAACAAAGCTGCTGGAGCCTCCAGTGCTGCTAATGCAGGAACCCAGGCTGGCACTCATCACTTGCCAAGTGCATTGCCACGTGCTGGCTGAAAATAAGGGTCTGCCCTTCTTCCCACCTCTCAATCTATTGCCAGTGTCTCCCGTTATCAGCAACTTACTAGAAATCTGCCCTAGGGGAGTCTGGAAAAGGGAGTGTGTAGATATTCTGCCCCTGTGATACAGAAAACAGCATAAAAAGGGAGTACTGGAGCAAAACGCCAGACCAGTAACCATCCCAGTGTTTTGCATAGAACATTCTATGTGTAGACAGCTCTATAGGAAGCCTGGTTGGCATTTATCTCTTTCCCAAATAGCCCTACTCATATCACCTGCTAGAGGCTTTCCTGATTTTTGTGGTCATTACTTCTCTCTCTCTCTCTCCCCCTTTCCCTCTGACACTCTATCCAGATAGAATACTCTATCCCTAAATTCTCACATGCCACCTGTATTTCCACCCGTGTTCGCCAACTGTGTCAACTCTCTAAGGCAGCTGGAGGACTCATTGGCTTCTTGTCTTATTTTTCCTTACTCCATTATTTAAAGTAGTGCGTGGATCCCCTTTGAAACTAGGTTTTTTTGTTTGCTTGTTTGGTAGTTTTACTTTAACTGGTTGGTTTCATCAAAGAAAAAAAAATTACCTTCTATTATGAACTCAATGTTTGTATCCCCCCAAAATTCCTATGCTGAAATCTTAATCCCCAGTATGATGGTATTCAGATGTGGGCCTTTGGCAAATGATTAGGTCATGAGAGTAGAGCCTTCTTGAACAGGATTTATTAAACGGAGCCCAGAACTCCCTCCTCTTCCACGATGTGAAGACACAGCGAGATAGTGACGCATGAACCAGGAAGTGGATTCTCACCAGACACCAAATATACTAGCCCCTTGATCTCTAGTTTTCTAGCCTCCAGAACCATGAGAAGCAAACTGCTGTTGTTCATAAGCCACCCAGGCCATGATGTTGTGTTACAGCAGCCCGAAACAAGACAACTTATGGCAGTAAGAAAACAAATTGGAGATCAGATGGGTTCCTGTCCTGTATTCACTAATATTGACATTACAAATTTGGGGAAATCTCTTCACTTCTTTGAGTATAAGTTTTTTCCAAAGGTTGGATGTGGTATCTAAATTCCTGTCCTACTCAATTATATGAGGTTTTAGAAAAGTCATTTGTGTTTAAAATAACTCATGTCTCAATTCTGAAACACTTTCATGGGCATAACCTTTAAAAAGGAAGGTAGAATCCCATACCAGGAAGGAAAACATATATCTATTATAAAATCAAATACACCACAGAATCCCGAAAATAGTTCAAAATGCCTTTTCCTGAATTTCCTTATCTATTCTGTAGCAGGTCTAGTGGATTGGCTCCTGCCTTCTTTCTCCCACAATTCACACTTCCTCCCTCATTCTCTCTGCCTCTTGGCTGTCACCATGGAGTTGCACTTTTTTCTCTTTTCCTCCATCTCAGAAGGCCCATTCAGTTTCATGTGGGTCATCCCTTATTAAACCTAGTAGAAATGGCTTCCAACCTCATGTCACAAGACTATGACAGCCATCTGCTCTTTCTGTCAAAACTTACAGGGACACATCTACCAGGCACAGAAACTTCCTCTTGCTGATTTTGACCAAAAATGATAACACAAACTTTCAGGACAATATTATCTCTCTAAGCTCTTTCCTCATCTTTTCAATCACCTTGTTTATTACCCTAGATATCTATGGCTGAAGAGGTAAAAGTACAGGTGACATTATAAGAGATGCAGGATGAGAAGATTCTGGTCTACCTTGCTACAGAACGTGCATAGAGTTAACCATCTCATAAATTGTGAATAACAATAGAGTTTTAAAATTAAGGCTATAGCACAAGGAAATATGGGAAAACCAGATTAGTTTACTTAACTTCTTGGCCTATGGCCATGCATTTCTGAACACATGGTTTATTGAACTCTTTCTTCTCTTGATAACAGTGAATGCTTCAATAAAATATATAACCAGGAGAGTTGCAGAAAGAAAACAGTTACAAATAATATTTACTGGTAATGCTCATATCAGAAATGTATATTAAAATGAAGCTTTAAAACTAATTTTTATACTTGATTTGAACAAAAGCAGCTTATTTGCAAGGCGGTCCAGTACATTGCCACATCTTGTCCAGAGTTCGTAACATCTGCTTTTATTGTTTAGAATTATTATTTTGGTCACTGCATAAATCAATGCTTTAAAATTTTTTTATATTAAGAAACATAACAAAACAAATCCCACTTTTTTTTTAAGTTTTCATAGGACTTGGCACTTGAGTTTTTTGGAAAAAAACAGAAAAAAGGGAAACGAGAGTAAACAACAGCAATATGCTCATTTCATAGATTTTGAGGTCCACCTGTTTAAATGTTTTCAAAACCATTAAATGCATCTGTTACTTTTTTTTCTGTGATAAAACAAATTATATGAAAAAATAAGTATGCATAAGTATCTAAAGTCAATTTAGGTAGGTTTTCAGATAGAAAATTAGGTAAGTTCAAAAAATACCTCAGATTCATTAGCCAGTCCCCATTTTGAAGTTAAGAGGAAGAGGGCTTACCTGTGTAACCTTGGGTACTATGTAACCTTGGGTACTATGTAATCTTGGATGATTCATTTTTATAGAATATTATTTACCTCTTGTGAGTTGTTCGAGGAATTCCTGAGTCCTTGTATAGTAAGGGCAAGGCATATAGTTATCCTTTGATCAATAATGTATATTATTATTTAAATGGGAAATATATGTGAATGTAATTCTTTATTCCTGATCCAGTCGTATTTGTTTGTATATTTGATCTTGTGGAATCTCAATGGGCAACAGTTTCTCTCTCTAGTGTGTTCCAAAGAGCACTAGACCCTAGTTATCTGTCAGATACAGGAGGAGAAATGGCTTCTGTTTCTGGCTCAGTGACTGCAGCCTGCAACACCTGGAGCAAGGCATCTACCCTTTGTTCATTTCTTATATATATAATTAGGAGATGATAGTAAGTGGTCACAAAAGTGCCCTGTGGTTCTAGTATGTAATATCTTTGAGCCTGAATCCTGTATGGTATTATTTTGTTCTATTACTATATTATTATATGCCTTCTACTTTTTAGGATATTTCACAATCAGGAACACATCATTTCTTTTGAGATATAAAATAAGATTCCTGGATGACATAATTGCATCTTCAGCTTAAGAAGCATCACTTTGATACTCCTAGTTTTACTTATATGGAGGACTTCATATCACTGCATAATCTACATGTGACTCTGTGCTGTGAGCAGCTTCTATCCTTAACCTATGGCATTCCTGAACAGTTGTCATCATTTCACTTTATCACTCCCTGACAAAGAAGAACCTGTTTCAATGAGCTTTAGTGATAAACTGACATTATATTAAATATCTTTTGAAGAAACATGAATTGGAAAGGCAGTGTCACAGACTATTCACCTGTTAGTCTGAGTCCTCTGGAAAGCAACTATTAATGCAGGATTAAGTATGCAAGGATTTTATTACAGTAAAATTGAGGGAAAATGGTAAAGGTAAGGTAAAATTGAGGGAAAATGATAAAGTGCTCAGGGAAGGCTGTGGAAAGCATCTTAGACTGTTGTCCAGCCTCAGCAAGTTGCATCAAAACCACTGGGGAGGCCCTGAGCCACAGTCGGCCATGAGGAGCTCACGTCTCCCAGGAACAGGCTGGTTAGTGTCCCTGCTGCTGCCCTCGAGCAGTGGCTGAGAGCAATCCACGGCATGTGCATCCACAGCACAAACACAAGATGGATTTCAAAGCTCATGAGCCAGGCTCTAGGTCAGTAACTCTGTCTCTAGTTAGAAACCTGTGAGGTGTAATTTCACAGCCACCATGGATAGGTATCTCTTCTCAATCTCTCTGTTTCGGGATCCATTGCAAAGTGCCACCCATCACCCAGTGAACCTTCCTTTGATCTAGTCTTTCAAACTACTCTTACTTGGGAACTCTCCCCCTCTGGAGTCTTTCCACATTTCTTCCTTTCTCTGGTCTCTTCTGCAAGCTCATCCAAATTTGCAACATCCATCATTATTGTCCTGAATGTTCAAAAGTCATGACCTAGCCACTCAGGGAATTAAACATCAATTAGTTCCCAGAATTCACCATCCACAGAAGGCAATGAGTAGGATAACGAAGAACACAAAAAGTTTCCTTCCATGTTACAGCAAAGCTGTGCTGTCACCCAACTCCTCTGTCCCATTTACTACTCCATGGTCTGTCTTCTGGATCCATGAACATACTGAAACTCCTCTCATAAAATCATTAATATCTGTTTAACTGTCAAATCTATTGGACCTTTTAAAGTCATTATTCTTGACTTTTATATCCATTTAACATTACTGATCATCCATTTCTCAAAATTCTATTTTTCCTGGACCACTGCAATTCAGTACACTGCACATTCTCCTTACATCTTTATTCCTTTTGTATTTTTCCTCATGTTTTTTGTTCTTCCCCATTCCTTAAATAGTGGTGCTCCCCAAACTTTGTGCTCTTTTTATTCTACATAGTTTTTGTAGGAACTTTATTCTCTGCTGTGTAACAATTTTCATTTACTCATGTAATGTTCTATAATTTATCAAGCTCCTAGTATGAACCATGTACTATACTATGTCCTGATGATAAAATTATAGGGAAAAAAGTCTCTGGCTTTAGGGTACATATTGTCCAATGGAGGAAATATAAAAGTCAATAGGCAATTATAGGACAATGAGATACTTCTACAATAGGTGAGTGCACATGGTTTGGGTCATCATAGGAGGGCATCTAACTTAGACTTGGAAAATTAGAGAAGCTTCTCATAAGAATATAATCAACAGTGTGTAATAACAATAAGAGGGGAAGTAGGGCACTCTGAACTAAGAAAGCACCACATTTGAAGGTATAATTAGTTTGGTGTATCTGCAATACTGAATTAAAGGAAAAGGGAGAGGTTGGGTCAGGAAATTGTAAAGTAAAGTTAATGAAAGGAACAACCTTATGTGCTGTGCTGAGGTCTTTGGGTCTTAAGATGACAGCAGTGAAGATCGCTGATGGGTTTGAAATGAGCGCATGACTTAATTTCTTTATAAGTTTTGGAAGCTTACTCTATAGGAAGGATGGCTTAGAAATGCCTGGCTTCCTTGCTGACCTCATCTCCCTCTTCCCATGTTCTCCCTCAGCATTAGCCATGCTGGCCTCTCCTCCCTCATCCTCAGACACACCATCTTGCCTGACAAGCTGCTGCTCCTCCCCCGGACCCTCTCTCTTCAGGAGTGTGCAGGCTCTCTCCCCCACGTCTAGTTGTCTACTCAAATAGCACCTCCTTAGACAGGTCTTCCCTGGCCATGCCCATGTCTCTCTACTTGCCTCTACCTGTTCCTATCCCTAATGTCTGTTTGTTGTTCTTTTCAAAGTTATCACTACCTGACATTACTATATGTCTGTACATTGCCTATATCCTTCCTTACAATATAGCTTCTCTGAGGGTATGAATTTGAATTTTTTATTGTTCCCTTAATATTCAGAAAAGGGCTTGACAGACAATAGTCATTTAATATACGATTGTTGAATGAAATTACTGAATCAGAGCCTGGGGAGCCCTACCAATAAACACATTTAGAATACAGGCCTTTATTAATTAGAATAAATTAACTACTGAGAATTTTCTCACCCGATATCTTAATAATACATCTAAGCTATGCTCAGATGAGAGGAATCCAATGCAATAATGAATTTCTGGGAACAATATTAATAGATATAGTTTCTAACTAATAAGACATTTGAAATGTTTTAAATACTATTCCTATATTCTCTTTTTTTTAACCTTATATATTAGCTTTTAGTACTATTCCTATATTCTCTTCTTTTTTTTAACCTTATAGATTAGCTTCATAAACACAACCAGCTGAATGTAACTCAATAAAGATGGGGCTACCAACATTTAAATGTTGACAGGAAGGAAAAATGACTTTTCCTGAGTTATTTTCATAAAAGAAGATGACTCTCTGCAGAGTTAGTCTCATAAAAGAAAAAATATTGGGTAGATAAAATATTTCCAAGCTGTATTAAAATAGGCTTTTTTGATAACTTAAGAGACTACATTTTAGGTCCATGGATTTCAACAGACTTTTTTTCTTTAGAGAATGAAAACATCAAGTGTCTCTGACTTCATCTAGTTTTAATAAAATATTTTATTTCATGGAGTTACATTTGATAAGCTCATTCGCACTACCTTAGTTGACGATTTGCTCCAACCACAAACTCTAGCCAAACTAACACAGGTTTCAAATAAATCAGAAGCAAAAGCCTCAATCCTACATTAATTGCATTATAGTTCAAAGTTTCATTTTGTGAAAACAAAGGTGTTGTTCCTCCTAAAATTAAAAAAAAAAGTAGTGACAATTATTTCAAGTTGTCAACTGAATCTGCAGATCAGATTCTGTTAAAATGTCAAAGTGTTCCTGTATGCCAAATTTACCCAACAGGTTCAAAATATGCTTTAAACAACAAATCAGTGAAAATGCCTAAAAAGTTTATTCAGTTTATTCAAAACTATTTCCTGAGGCCCTTCTCCTCATAAAGGACTGTGCCAGTGTAAGAATCCACAAATGAACAAACATGTTCTGAGAGCACTCAAGGTGCTCTTGAAAGGCAGCTCTTCACAGCTGTGTAAGCAGTGAGGTTGATCACAGAACGAGAGATGCCCATGTCTGAAAGGGACCCTTCAACCAACCATTTGAGGTCAGCATGCTTCCTGTGATACTCCCATCAAGTGTCTAGTCAGCAAATGCCAGTAAAAGGAGAAACATTTTCCTCCAAAGGGCAAGTTAGATCTCTGTAAAGTGTATATGGTTAATTTTCTTTTTTTGTATAGCAGCTAACATATAGCTCTTAATAATCAAATCTATTTTTCTTCCTTGGGGTCAATAGTAAAGATCTAGGAAAACATGAACTCTCCCAGGGATGGACCAGTCCTTAGATGTGAAAGACAGAATGGAATCTATAGTGACTCTTAAACTTATGGCTTATATTCGTAATTACAAAATAAAGCAGGCTACATAAAAAAAGAAAAAAAGAAAATTTTCAATTCACATAAACATGCAGACTGATGCATTATAATCCCTCTGTTAACAAAGCACTTAAAACCACATTTAAATTATGAGTGTTGGTGTTAACCTTTCTCTTGATGGTAATAAAATAAAAACCATATCAAATCTAATTCTAAAAACCAAATATGGTAATAATTAAGCTTCTCAGAAGCCAATTTTTCTTCATTCTCAAGCATCATGCACCACTAGTGATTTTTTTTCTGTTAAGTTATCCAACATTAGAGAAGCATCCACATGTCACTCTGCGGTTAAGTATGCAATGAAAATACAAACACCTCACAAAATGCAATGTATTTTCTTGACTGAGACAAAAATACACATGAGTTAATTAATTAGCTGTGTATATAATTATGTTATTATATTAACAGAAAACCAAGGGACTGTGAGAAGCATCACATACACAGAAAGAGAAAGAAGTGGGGAAAAGAGAAAAAAAAGTAATACAGGAAAATGCTGAGGGTGACATACAGTAAAGAGGATTAATGTAAAATGATACAAACTAATAGCAAGTCTCAGTAACAATGCTGAGAATCAAAGGCACGAAAAGCAGAGAAAGAGCCTATTCTAAACAACCACAAATTGAGAGCTCTGAGATTGCACGTATCTCTGCATGTGCATGTGAGTAGGTGTGTTGTTTATACCATGGTGACGGTAAAAGATTCACCACACGTGTTGAAACGACTTGTCGCTGAGAGTATAGTTTTCTATTGCTGCCATAATAAATTACCACGAATTTAAGAGCATAACACAATGCCCATTTCTTATAGTTTCTATGGATCACAAGTTGGGGCATAGTGTGCGTTAACTAGGTTTTCCGCTTATGGTCTCACAAGGCGGCCCACTCATCTGCACTCTTGTCTGGAGGTTCTGGGGGAAAAATCTGCTTCCAGGCTCATTGAGATTGTTAGCAGATTTCATTTCCACATTGTAGGAAGGAGGTCTCTGCTCCTGTGCTGACTAGTGGATGCGGATTATTCTCAGCTTCTGGAGGCCTCTCACAATGGTCAGCTTGTGGCTTCCTTCATATTCAAGGCCAATAATGGCATGTTCAATCTTTCTTGTACTCATAATCTTACATTCTCTTCTGCTTCATCTTTTAAAGGCTCATGTGATTAGCTCGAGGTCACCTAGAATATCTAGAATAATCTTACTATCTAAAGGTCAACTGATTAATAACATTAATTACATCTGCAAAGCCTCTCTGCCATGCAACTTACCATAGTTATTGATGAAATACTAGGAGATGAAGATCTAAACCTAAGAAAATTTGAAAACTAGCTTTCAAACAAGCTGATCTACATGTAATTTAAATAGTTGCTAAAATAATGTCAATACTTTAAAGACAACAAAACTCATACACTAAGTAGTATAACATTAATAAATCAGAGCATTCAATCAAAATTGCTAGGCAGGTAAAAAAATATGACTTATAATTAGGATAAAATCAGTCAATAGAAACAGATACAGAAAAAACAGAGATGATGGATAAGAGCCTTAAGATAGGTATTTTTTTAATGTTTGTTTATTTTTGAGAGAGAGAGGGAGACAGAGTATGAGCAGGGGAGGGGCAGAGAGAGAGGGAGACCCAGAATCCAAAGCAGGCTCCAGGCTACAAGCTGTCAGCACAGAGCCCGATGTGGGGCTTGAACTCACAAGCTGTGTGAGATCATTACCTGAGCCGAAGTCGGACGCTTAAACGACTGAGCCACCCAGGCGCCCCAAGATAGATATTTCAAATGTGCTCTAAGAATTAAAAAAAAAACATGGTAAGTGAAAAAGAAAAATGGAAACTATTGAAAAACAAAACAAAACAAATGGAACCTCTAGAGCTAAAGAATATAATATCTAATTGGAAAAATTCACTAACTAGGTTTAAGAGAACATTAAAAACTATGGAAAAAACAATAAATGTGAAGATATCACAACAGAGACTATTAAAAACGAAATCATGTGATGCGAGGAGACTTAAAATAGCCACTCAGAGAATAGTGAGAAAACAGAAATCATATAACATACATGTCATTGGGATCCCAGAGGGAAAAAAAAATTGGGAAGGAAGAAAAATATTTACCAAATGATGACTGAATATTTCATTGGTTTAATGAAAATCATAAACTCCCTAATCCAACAAACTCAGCAGACTAAAATCAGGACAAACCAACAGAAAAATACCATAATTCTCCACATAGTGAAATTTTTGTAAATCAGTAATAGAAAAACTTTAAAGCTCCTGGAGAAAAAGAAAAGAAAAAAAGACAAAATACACACGGAGGAACAAAGACTGAGATTTCTCAACAGAAATAAAGCCAGACAAAAGATAATGAAACAACATTAAAAAAAAAAAAAAAAAAAAAAAAAAAGGTCAACCTGGAACTACGGAAGCAGCAAACAGAAAAACCATCCTTCAAAAACGATGGTGAAGTAAAGACCTTTTTCAAGAACAAAAGCTGAAATAATTTGTGACTAGCAGACCTGCACTAAAAGAACAATACAAGAGCTCTTTGGGATCAAGAAAAATTATACCAAACAAAAACCTGTATTTATGTACAGGAAAAAAAGTACCAGGATGTTACTAGGGAGGTAAATGTAAAATACCTTCCTCATTTAAAAAATTAGTATTTTTTTAACTTTTGAGAGACAACATGCAGAGGAAAGACAGAAAGAGAGAGAGAAAATCTTAACCAGGCTCCATACTCAGCATGGAGCCAGATGAGGGGCTCATTGCAGGACCTGGGATTATGACCTGGGCTGAAATCAAGAGTCGGTCACAACCAAATGAGCCAGCCAGACGTACCTAAAATTCATTGTTAAAGACAAGAATAAACTACTGCAAAATATATAACATACGCAGAGGTAAAATGTATGGCAATACTAAAACCCAGAGGGGGAATGGAAGCCTGCTGTTCCAGGGTTCTTAAGTTACTATGGGTTGTCAGTGAAACTATTTTGAAGGTACTCTGTGGTAAGTTAAAGTTGGGAAGGAGAGAGTTAAACATACTGTTGTAAGAGTCTTATATGGGAGGTGGTAAGGTATTATTTAAAGGTAGACTGTATTAAAGATGTATATTGTAAACCCAGAGGCAAAACCTATTAAAAAACAACAACAACAACAACAACACAAAAGCCAAAGAGGTATAACTAATAAAGCAGTAAGTGTAGATAAAGTCAAACACTGAACAATATTCCGAGAAATAAGGAAAAGATGATATTTAAATAATTTTGCATTGTTTTGCCTCATACAGGGGATGAATATGGGGATTTTGGTTTTTTAAGAACACTTTTAAGACAAAGAAATTATGATGTGCTATGTTTTATGCTATGTAATTGATACACTAACTCCCAAGATAGACATGGTTTCTAAGACCAACCCCATATGCGTATTTGTTAATATTTTTCCTTTAAACCTAATAAACTGAAATGGAATGGATGAAATGAGGAATTGGGTGACTAGAATCATGCTACACAACAAATAAAACTGCTCGACTGGGACACAGAAATAAACACATAACTTCTAAAGCAATAGATGAACATCAAGAAAGACTATCAGCAGGAGCTAAGCAGGAAGAAAAGGAGAAAAGTGACCAGGGAACCAGTATGTCTTCTCGGACCATAAGGTATCCCGAAAGAGATCCCTGTAATCCCCAGTTTCCTATCTGAGACCACCTACATAAATCCAGAACACTGGGAAATGGAAAATCAATCCACTTCACTGCTGTCTCAACTTGAATGACAGTGGAGGAAAAATAGATTTCCCCTGTTAATCTGACATCCACTGCCCTGTCATTGGTTTGGAGCCTGAATCTTTATTGTTTATGTAGCTTCAATATACAAGCTGGAAATTGTAATATTAAGTGGAGTTGGGACTGTCATGCTCACATGTACCTGAAAGAAGGAAGTACAAATACTGAGGTACAATTTAGACTGACAGCTTGCTTCTCAACAGATTACAGTGAAAAGTCCTTAATGTTTTCAGAGAAAATAATAGTCAATCTAGACTGTCTACACAGCTAAAGTATTTTTCAAAAATGAAAACAAAATAGACATGAAGAAAACTGAGTAAGCTGGCTTCTAAAAAACTCCCAACAGGACTTTAAGAGACAAAACAGATGAACGCAAGGGAAGAGAAACAAAAACAATATAAAAACAGGGAGGGGGACAAAACATAAGAGACTCATAAATATGGAGAACAAACAGAGGGTTAATGGAGGGGGTGTTAGGAGGGGGGATGGCTAAATGGGTAAGGGGCACTAAGGAATCTACTCCTGAAATCATTGTTACACTACACGCTAATTTGGATGTAAATTTAAAAAAATTAAATTAAAAATTAAAAAAAAGAAAAAAGGATGAACACAATGTTTAAAACTGAAAAAAAAAAAACCCTCAACAAAATAAATTCTGTCAAAAAGGAAGGAAAATGGTCCCATAAAGAAGGTCTAAAATCCATCAAAGAAGGGAGAATAAGAAATATAAGGATAAATCTATATGGTTTTTTTTATTTCATAAAATCTTAAATAATGTTTATTTGTAGGTTCTAACACAAGCTAGAAATTTAAAAAATCTGACAATTGTAAATGTGCTCTGAGAAGGGTGATGGGAAATAAATTATTTTAGGTCTTTGAATTAAAAGAGAGGTAAAAATATTTATTAACTTTAGAATTTATATATATATATATATAAGCTCAAATTGTAAATCTAACTATTAAAATATTATAATGCAAGACATAGCTTCCTAACAGTTAAGGAGATGAAAATTAAAAACTTTAATCACTAATAAGGATCCAGAGAAGGAATATATGAAACATGAAACAAGAAACATGAAAACTGGGACACAGGGAAAGTTCAGTAATATTTAAAACCTAACCTTAAATAGTGCTTTGATTTGCCAATGCGTGAAACATGCTTTACCATACCAATTCATTTAATACAATAATCTTTTGAGGCACCTATTATTATTATATCATTTTACAGGTACAAACCTTAGGCAATGAGAGAGAAAATGATTATCTATAAGAGAAGGCAAGATTCAAACCTAAGCAGTCTGCCTCAAGAGTCTGTTTTTTGGGGGCACCTGGGTGGCTCAGTTGGTTAAGCGTCTGACTTCAGCTCAGGTCATGATCTCATGGTTCGTGAGTTCAAGCCCCGCGTTGGGCTCTGTGCTGACAGCTCAGAGCCTGGAGCTGCTTCAGATTCTCTGTCCCCCCTCTCTCTGCCCCTCCCCAGCTGGCACTCTGTCTCTCTCTCAAAAATAAATAAACGTTACACACACACAAAAAGTTAAAGAGTCAACGTTTTTAAATACTACCAAAACATAGAATTTAAAATGACTGTTATTACACCAAACATTGAAATAAACATACTGAATGAAATGTCCATTTTTCTAGCAAAGATTGTTTTACTGAATTAGGAAAAATCCATCTACTTAGAAAAGACATCTGAAACAACCTAAGATCCATGTCATCGCAACTATCAATACTTTGTTCCTTTACATTGACTATTTCGTTGCGTGCATATATCATGATTTGTTTTTTCGTGCCCATGACTTGAGGGACATTGTGGGGCTACTATGAACAAAGCTGGTGTGAACATTTCTATATAAGTATTTTAGTGGGCGTGCATTTCCATTTCCTTTGGTTTAAAAGTATGAAGTTGTTGGGGCGCCTGGGTGGCTCAGTCGGTCAAAGCATCCAACTTCGGCTCAGGTCATGATCTCACAGTCCATGAGTTCAAGCCCCGCGTCAGACTCTGTGCTGAAAGCTCAGAACCTGGAGCCTGTTTCAGATTCTGTGTCCCCCTCTCTCTGACCCTCCCCCATTCATGTTCTGTCTCTCTCTGTCTCAAAAATAAATAAATGTTAACATAAATAAATAAATGAATAAATAAATAAATAAAAGTATGAAGTTGTTGAAGTGCTCCCCAAAGTGTTTGTACAATTTACAAATTCATCAGCAACGTTTAGGAGTTCTGACAACTCTACAACCTTGCAAAATCTTGTGATTTTAGGATTTTTAATTTCAGTCAATGTGTGTGTACTGATATCTCTGAGATTTTAATTTGCATTTCTCTGATAACTAATAATGTTGAACAGCTTTTCATCTGCTTGTGGTTCATATATCTTACATCATTATGCATCTGTTTAAAACATTAGCCTATTTGCAAGTGTTCTTTTTATTACTATAATCATGGTGGTGGTGGTTGTTAAGTAGTTGTAAAAATGCATTATACCTTTTGGATATAAGTCCTGTGTCAGATACATGTTACAAACATTGTCTCTCAGTAGGTGGTTTGATTTTTCATTTTCTTAACTGATTTTCTGAAGAATATATACCTTAAATTTTTTCATGCACATAAAAAGTTCTAAGAAATCTAGAAAAAGTCTATTAAAACTAGTGAGTGAATGTAGCAAGACTGCAGGACACATTCCCAATGTACAAAAATCAATTGCATTTATATATACGAGCAACAAATAATTACAAAATAAAAATTTTAAACATACCCTGTATAAAAGCATCAAAAAATTATAATATTTATAGATAAATTCAACAAAATATGCGGAAAAATTTTCATAGTGGAAACTACAAACATGACAGAGAACAGAAAGTGGTAAATATTGATGAGGTATGTCCTTGTTCACTGATTTTGAAAATTCAGTATTTTTATATTATTTTTACTCAAATTCATCTATAGATTCAATGAAATGCCAATTAAAATGGGATTTTTGCGGAAATTGGCAAGGTGATTCTAATATTTAAATAAAATGAAAATAACCACAGAATAACTAAAACCATATTTTCTAAAAAAAATATAAAAAGTAATTAAGCTATCCATATTGATTTTTTAGGGGACTTCCATTCATTATATCTACTGTATCACACTATCCTTATGTTAATATTAATTTAAATTTTTTAATTCAAGTGTAATTAACATACAGTGCTAGGAGTCTCTGATGTATAATATAGTGATTCAACAATTCTATACATGACTCAGTGCTCACCAGAGCAAGTGTAATCATCTGTCACCAAAGTATTTTTATAATCTTACTGACTATATTCCCTGTGCTATTCTTTTTATCTCCCTGACTTATTTTGTAATGGGAAGTTTGTACCTCTTAATCCCCTTTATCTCACCCACTCCAGTTCACCTACTCTCTGGTAACCACCAAATTTCCTCACTATATTTAAGAGATAATTTTTTTCTTTGTCTCTAATTTCTTGTTCATTTGTTTCTTAACTCACCCATATCAATGAAATCATATGGTATTTGTCTTTCTCTGACTGACTTATTTCACTTAGCATTATACTTTCTGTATCCAGCCGTGTTGTTGCAAATGACAAGATTTCACTGTTTCCATTTTATATACAACCACTTGTTTATCCATTCATCTACCAAAGGACATTTGGATTGTTTGCATATTTGTCTACTGTAAATAATGCTACAATAAAAATAGGGGTGATATTTTTTGAATTAATGTTTTTATTTTCTTTGGGTAAATAGTGGAATTACTGTATGATGTGTAATTCTATTTTTAATTTTTTGAGAAGTCTTCTTACTGTTTCCTACAGTAGTTACTTCAGTTTACATTTCCACCATCAGTGCATAAGAGTTACATTTTCTCCATGTCCTCACCAACAATGCTTATATACCTTGTGTTTTTTATTTTAGCCATTCTGACAGGTGTGAGGTGACAGTAACTCATTGTTTTGATTTTCACTTTCCCTTAGAATTGGGTTGAGCATCTTTTCATCTGTCTGTTGGAGATCTATATGTTTCTTTAGAAAAATGTCTATTCAGGTCCTCTGCCCATTGGATTATTTTGTGTGTATATGTGTTGACTTATAAAAGTTGTTTATTTTGTATAACAACCCTTTCTAGGATATATCATTTGTAAATTTCTTCTCCTATTCAGTAGGTTACTTTGTCATTTTGTTGATGATTTCCTTCCTTGTTTAAAACCGTTTTATTTTGGTGTTGTCCATAATATAATTTTGCTTTCTTAGAGATGTCTTTTAAAAATGTTTCTATTGCTGATATCAAAGAAATGATTGCTTATGTTTTTTTTTCCCCCTAGGAGTTTTATGGTTTCAGGTCTCACATTTAGGTCCAATTTCATTCTTTTACATGTAGCTATCCAGTTTTCCCATCACCATTTGTTTAACAGCTCTCTTTCTCCCATTGTATATTCTCACATCCTTTGTCACAGATTAATAACCATGTAAGTGTAGGTTTATTTATGGGCTCTCTAGAAATGTGTCTGTCTCTTTTCTGCTAATGCTATATTGTTTTGATTACTACAGTTTTGTAGTATATCTTGAAACATGGGGTTGTGATAGTGCCAGTTATAGTCTTCTTTCTCAAGATTGCTTTGGCTATTCATCTTTTATGGTTCTGTATAAATTTTAGGATATTTATTCTACTTCTGTTAAAAATATTTTTGGTACTTTGATAAGGATGGCATTAAATCCTAGTATGGACATTTTACAGTATTCTTCCAATTTATGAGCATGAAATATCTTTCCATTTCTTTGTGTCATCTATAATTTCTTTCATCAGCGTTTCATAGTTTTCAGAGTACAGGTCTTTCACCTCCTTGGTGACCTTTATACTTAACTTGGTTAAGTTTATATTTTTTCTTTTTGTTGTGACTGAAAATGGGATTGTTTTCTCAATTCCTCTTTCTGCTACTTTGTTATCAGTGTATAGAAATACAACAGATTTATGTACATTAGCTTTTTAGCCTTTGACTTTACTGAATTTATCAGTTCTGGTAGCTTTTTGGTGGCATCTTTAGGGTTTTATACATAAAGCATCATGTCATCTGCAAATAGTGAAAGTTTTATATTTTCCCTATGAATTTGGATTTTTTAAATTTCTTTGTGTTGTCTGACTGCTGTGGCTAGGACTTCCAGTATTATGTTGAATAAAACTGCTGAGAGTGGACCTCGTTGTCTTTCAATTCTTTTTTACCAAAAAGCCTAATGTTAGCTGTGGGTTTTTCATACATGGTCTTTATTATTTTGAGGTATATTCTCTTTAAACATACTTTGTTGAGAGTTCTTCCATGTATAGATGTTGTACTTTGTCAAATGTTTACTCTGTATCTATTGGGATGATCACGTGGTTTTTATCTTTCCTCTTTATTTTTTATTTTTTTATTTTTGAGAGACAGACCGTGTGCAAGCAGAGGAGAGGCAGAGAGAGAGGGAGATACAGAATCTGAAACAGGCTCCAGGTCCAAGCTGTCCACCCAGAGCCTGATGCAGGGCTAGAATCCAAGAACTGTGAGATCATGACCTGAGCAGAAGTCAGACACTTAACTGAGCCACCCAGGTGCCCCTATCCTTCCTCTTCTGAATGTGATGTATGACATTGATTTATCTGCAATATTGAACCACCCTTGAATCTCTGAAATAAATGCCACTTAATCATGGTAAATTATTTTAATACTTTTGATTGGGATTTCCTAATATTTTGTTAAAGATTTTTGCATCTACATTCATTAGAGATAATGGTCTGTAGTTTTTTTGTTTTGTTTTGTTTTTGTAGTGTCTTTATCTGGTTTTGGCACTGGGATAAAACTGACCTCAAAGAATGGATTAGGAAGCTGTCTTCTTTTTTGGGGGGGTGGAATAGATTGAGATGAATAGATATTAACTCTTCTTCAAATATTTGGGGGAATTAACCTGTGAAGCCATCTCGTCTTGGACTATTGTTTGTAGGGAGTTTTTCATTGCTGGTAATTGGTTTGTTCAAATTTTTTATTTCTTCCAGATTCAGTTTTGGAAGATTATGTGTGTCCAGAAATTTATCCATGTTTTAGATGGTCCAATTTATACTTTTTTCCTAGTATTCTCTTATAATCTTTGGCTTTCCATGGTGTCAGTTTATTTCTTCTCCTTTATTTCTGATTTTTTTGAGTCCTCTCTCTTCTTCTTTTGTTGAGTCTGACCAGAGTTTTCTCAATATTGTTGATCTTTTTAAAGAAACAGCTCCTGGTTTCATTGATCTATTTTATTGTTTTTTATTTCCATTTCATCTATCTCTCCTCTAATTATTATCACTCCCTTCTTTCTACTGGCTTTGGGTTATGTTTTTTTCTTCTTTGTATAGGACTTTTAGGTTTAAGGTTAGATTGTTTAGATTTTTTTCACTTCTTGAGGTAGGCCCATATTGCTAAAATTTTAGAAGAGCTTTTTCTGCATCTCAAAGATTTTGGAGTTTTGTGTTTTCTTTTTTAAGTTATTTAGCCTCCATGTATTTATATTCTTTGGGAGTTATTTCTCGTGATTGATTTCTTTGTGGGTTGATTTTTTTTTAATATTTATTCATTCTTGAGAGACAGAGCATGAGTGGAGGAGGGGCAGAGAGAGAGAGAGAGAGGGAGACAGAAAATCCAAAGCAGGCTCCAGGCTCTAAGCTGTCAGCACAGAGCCATACACAGGGCTCGAACTCATGAAATGTGAGTTCATGACCTGAGCTGACGCTGGACACTTAACCACCTGAGCCACCCAGGTGCCCCTGTTGTGATTGATTTCTAATTTGTCTTCTAGTCTGAAAATATGCATGGTATAATTTCAGCCTTTTTGAATATGTTGAGACTTGTTTTGTGGCCTAATGTGGTCTATTCTGGAGAATGTTCCATGCACACTTGAAAAATATGTGTATTCCACTATTTTTGAACTGTCCTGAATATATTTGTTAGGTCAGTATAGTCCAATGTATCATTAAAAGCCATTGCTGCTTTATCTATTTTCTGTCTGGATGATCTATCCATTGATAGTGGGGTATTACAGTACACTACTATTATGGTATTACTGCCAATTTCTTCCTTTATGTCTGTTAATAGTTGTTTTATGTATTTAGGCACTCCCATGCAGGGTCCATAAATATCTACAATTGTTAGATCCTCTTGTTAGATTGTTCCCTTCAGCATTATGCAGTGTCCTTCTTTCTCTATTGTTACAGTCTTCGTTTGAAAGTCTATTTTGTTTGATAGAAGTATTTCTACCCTAGTTTTCTTTTTGCTTCCATGTTAAATGTATTCTGCCCTTCACTTCTAATCTGCATGTGTCTTTAGGTCTGGAGTGAATTTCTTGTAGACAGCGTATAGATAAGTCTTGCTCCCCCCCGCCCCCATTCAGGCACCCTATGTTTTTCCACGGAGCATTTAATCCACTTACATTCAAATTAATTATTGATAGTATATGCTCATTATCATTTTGTTACTTGTTTAATGGTTGTTTTTCTATTCCCTCTTAGTTCCTTTCTTACTCTATTCCTTTAGGGTTTGATTGCTTTCCTTACTGACATATTTTTTTCTCTTTATTTTTTGTGTATCTATTATAGCTTTTTGATGTGTGGTTGCCATCAGGCTCATATACAACATCTTAGGCATATAGCAGTCTATATCAGGCTGATAGTGGCTTAGTCTGAATCCATTCTAAAAGCACTAAATTTTTTACTCCCCTATCCCCATGTGTTATGTATACGATGTTATATTTTACATCATTTTATTCTGTGAATCCTCTGATTTTTATCATTGATTTTACTTCTCTATGCTTTAATTTCTGTACTGGTTTTATAAGTGATTAATCTACCTCTTTTATTGTGTTTGTAATTACCTGTGAATTTTTTCCTTTCTTAATTTTCTTATTCCTGATTAGGGCCATCATTTTTACTGAAAGAATTTACTTAACATTTCTTGTAAGGCTGGTTTAATGGTGATGAACTCTTTTAATTTTTTGGAAACTCTGTCTCTCCTTCTATTCAGAGTGATCATCTAAATGGGTGAGTGTACTTGTTTGCATTATTTTTTTCCTTTTTGCACTTTGAATATATCATGCCATTCCCTTCTGGCCTGCAGAGTTTCTGCTGAAAAATCAAGTGACAGACTCATGGAATTTCCCTTGTATGTAACTATTTTCTTTTCTTTTAAAATTCCCTATCACTACATTTTACCATTTTAATTATTATATATTGGTGTGGACCTCCCTGGGTTGATATTGCTGGGAGTTCTCTGTGCCTCCTAGATTTGGGTGTATGTCTTACTCAGAGTAGAGGAGTTTTCAGCTATTATTTCTTCAAATAGTTTTTCTGTCCCCTATTCTCACTATTCTGGGATCCCTACTATGCAAATTTTACTATGCTTGCTGATATCGTTGAGTTCCCTTAAGCTCTTGTCATTTTTTTAAATTCTTTTTTTCTCCTTTTTTCCGTTCAGCTTGGTTGCTTTCCATCACTCTGTCTTCCAGCTTGCTGACCCATTCTTCTATGTGCTCTGATCTGCTATTGATTGCTTCTAGTATATTTTTAATTTCAGTTTTTGAGTTCTTCAACGTGGGTAGGATCTTGTTCACATTTTCCATCTCTTTGTTGAAGGTCTCACTGAGATTCTCCACTGTTTTCTCAAGTTCAGTGAATATTTTTATGACTGTTATTTTGAATTATCAGGCACATTGCTTATTTCTGTTTCATTTAGCTCTTTTGCTTGATTTTGTCCTGTTCTTTAATTTGGGGAATATTCCTATCTCCTCATTTTGAAAAACTTTCAGTGTTTCTATGTGTTAGGAAATCAGCTATGTCTCCTGATCTTGAAAGTAGCAGCCTTCTGAAGAAGTGTTCATGTGGTGCCTTGTAGTGCAATGTCCTCTGTTCATTTGAACCAGGCATTGTATGGATGTGTCATATGCAGGTTGCATGTGCCCTGCTTTTCTGGTTGGGTCTTGTTTGCCTTAAGCCCATTCAGCTACAATGGCCTACTTTGCGTGTTATGGGCCAGGTTTTTGGTCCCAAGGCTTTTAAGGAGCCAGTCTACAGCCCCATGGACTTATAGTTGAGCAGTATCAGCATTTAGACAGGGTGTCTGCCCTCAGTACATTTCCTGAGGCTGTGATCACACCAAACCACAGGACTCTCTCCCTATGTTGTGCCCTGAGGGGTTTTCATCAGTGGGATGGTCCTACAGACAAACCATATCCTGCGTCCAATTTACGGGAGATGCAGTGACTCCAAACTGCAGAGCTATTCTCCCTATCTATTCCCTGAGAGGTTTTTGTTGGTGGGTGGTGCAGGAAGTCAGATTACGTACCTGTCCCCGGCCAATCTGTTTGGGCTGCAGATGCACTGATTGACGGGGCACTCTGCACTGTTGGTGCTGCTGTTGCACTTCTGTGTGTCATTATCTTTCCCTGTGCCCAAAGCAGGAATCACTTTGGCGTGGTGGCAGTCCTGGCTAAGGCTGCTTGTAGGATGAGATGGTATAGAAGCTGCTTTGGAGGGACTCCTGCCTAGGAGTGGTGGGGGGATTGGATGGGGCAAATCTGCAGGAGAATGTGGGGTCAGAGTTTGTGGTGTTAGCAAGTCAGGTGGAAGATGCTTGTGCAAGTTCCTGCAGGTGTCTAGCTGCCATGGGGGTTTAGAGGGAAGAAATGACACCTGCCAGATCTTTTGTTCTTGGAAAACTCTCTCCTAAAGATCCCTGCCCATCCAATGCACATTCTGAGGTTAGTAAATAAGTCTTCATGTATCTTAAATTTGTAATATTTGTTATGCCTCTTTTCATGTGATCTAACCAGGCGATTCTTCTGTGTATACATGAAAAAAATGTGCATTCTATTTGTTTTGGATGGAATGCCATACACACACACACACACACACACACACACACACACACACACACACATATATATATATCTTTTAGAACCCTGTATTCTGAAGTATGTTTCAAGTGAAAAAAATGTTCTTGTTGAAAAAAAATAATGACTTTAACTGGGGGTACTTACTTAAAATAAAGCATATCGGGCAGGATGGGTGAAATAGGTGAAGCAGAATAAGAGTATACTTATCATAATGAGCACTGAATAATGATAGAATTGAATTACTATATTGTACACCCTAAACCAATAACTAATATAACACTGCTTACTGGAATTAAAATTTAAAACCTGTTATATATATACATATATATATGTACACACATATAAATACATATAAACACATATAAATAAGGAGAAATCCTACCATTTGTGACAACATGGTTGGATTTTGAAGACATTTTTCTAAATCAGAGAAAGACAAATACTGTATTATCTCACATGTGGAATCTAATAAAAAACTAAAAGAAAACAAATTTATAGAAAAAGAGATCAGATTTGTGGCTGCCGGAGGTGGGGAGAGGGGTAATCGAAGGACGGTGGTCAAAATGTACAAACTTCCCATTATAAGATAAATACATGCTAGGAATATAATGTACAACATGATGACTATAGTTAATATTGCTGTATGATACAGAGGAAAGTTTTTAAGAGACTAGATCCTAAGTGTTCTCATCAGAAGGAGAAAAAAATTTTTTTAGTTCTATCTAGAAAAGATGATGGATGAAACTGAACCTATTAAGGTACTAATTTCACAGTATAGGTAAAGCCATCATGCTGTACACTTTAAATTTATATAGTAATGTATATGAATGACTTCTCAATAAAATGGGAAAAAATAATTCCCTCCCCAACGCCCTCCTCCAAGAAAAAAGAATATAGCATGCTAAGTTGATGTCCAGAGGCTGACAAAGTTAGCTGCCTGAATGGCAATTCTACTCAGATGTTTTGCTAAAAGGGAAGAAATATGATGTGATAGCTTGAAGGAAGAATATAGTGGAGTGCAAGTTAAGGGTTTTGGAAATGTATTATTTGCTTGTTGTTGTTGTTTTTCCTTAAGATGATCAAGGTTTGAAGACCCTTATAGGCTGAGGAGAAAATCCAATAGAATTAAATAATTTGGGGAATGGAAAAAAAAATCTTCATGTACACCCCAGGTGCTTTTGAAACTGCTGCTTCTATGCTGTTTCTCCAAGGGGTTGTTTGTTATACTGGCTCTTTAAGGGCAATTTCAATTTCTTACTGCTTTCAGTGCTCCCAGAGCTAAGCCCACTGAATTTTCAAGTACTGGAATTAAGCCTTGCTAGTTTTGAAAGCCAAATATTGTAGGGACTTGTCTTCCCAGTGCAGGTCCCCCGTGCCTAGGATACCTGGTTGGGTTCTGCTCTTCTACCCTCTGCTTGCTTATGGTGCCCCTTCTGTTTGTGGTTAGTCTCACTAGGAGTTTGGTTCCCTGCCCCATCTCCCCCCTCCTACTGTTCTTGATGTGGCTATACTCTAGGTCCGTCCGTGGGATAAGGTGAACCTAGGATCCTCCTACCTCACCATTTTCCTAGGAGTTCTAGCATTCATAGAAGTTCCTAGTATTCTTTAACTGATGAAACAGTAACTTTTCAGGGGCACCTTCGTAGCTCAGTTGGTTGAGTGTCTCTTGATTTCGGTTCAGGTCATGATCCCAGGGTCATGGGATCAAGCCCCATGTCAGGCTCTGTGCAATGTGGAGCCTGCTTAAGGTTCTGTCTCTCTCTTTATCCCTCTGCCCCTCTCCCTCTAAAATAAAAAAATATAGGAAAATAGAAAAAAAGGAAGTATTTTTCCACTGACATTCAAGCAGCTGATAAATGCAAGTGCATAACTTATATATGATTTTGCTAAAACCAAATCATAACAAAATTATTCTTTTGTATAAATGTACAATTTTTACTAATATAATTTCATATTATTTTATTGTCCTTTTTAACTTTAGGTTTTTATTATATTTTAATCAAAACACTCCAGTTTTACTATCAAAAATCATATATAGCTGTGTGAGGCCAAATAAGAACCTTCTGTTGTACACAGAGTGGTACATTCTGGGCTCACATAGGGTCCATGTTTACTCATCAAGCTGCCGTTGAGACCAATGTATAATTTAGAAGGGAGGGAAAAGAGATTAGAGGCAATGAGTACTTTGCCTTTGCTCAATATCATTGATCAAATAATCTGTCGGTGCCTATATAACATGCCTGAGAAAATAGTGTAGTTTTATTAGTGGTAACTTTCCAGAATCAATAACTTTTCTAATGAATATAAAAGCCTGGGTGCCTTAGAGTCCAAATTCATGCAATTGGATTGCTTGTTGTAATCAAGCAGTGGCATTAACGTTCTGATGTGATAAAATAAGTGTTTAGTAATTTAGTCCTCAACTGCTTCTGGCATTTCAACTCTTTGTTGGCATATAAAGCAGAAATTTCTCCTGTAGTAAAAAGTAATTTATTGACTTTTTTTTTATCACCTGTGATGAATAGGTTATTGGACTTGCAAGCATTTCTATTCAGACATTGCAGGACAGGAGTTGGCTGGCACCAACCTTAGCAAATTGAAATTCAATCCAGATCAATAAGGCGTTTTATTTAATTTGGTCCTGGAATAGAAATAATCATCACATTTTCTAATAAGCATGTCTAATTTCAATTTTCACACTATGTATTTATTCTGTATAATCAAGCATAACTGCTGGCCTTGTTCTTCTGAGTTGACAAATGCATTGCATAGATGTGCACTTAGCAGGTAACTACTATATAGGATGTGGTGGGCAAAGAATGTGCCTAGACATAATAATGAAAATTTGATAAATGTCTACCTATAACTTGTAAATATTCCTAAGACTTTGATTGTATTTACTGGTTGTCTACCTAGGTAACAACAACCAAAAAATGTATGCATAAGGATATGTAATTTTCTTTACATAGCAACCAGCTTGTTTTTATGAAATATTTCCAAACTGAGGAAATTCTAAAAGCTTACTGAGGTTATGGCTAAAATATGCTAACAGGCTATCAGCATTGAAGTGGTTAAATAAGTGTCAGTTGGCTTGTGCTTTGTAACACTGTCTCAAACTGACTGGTTTAATACAACCATTTATTTAGCTCATTATTCTATGGGTAGGAAACATGAGCTAGACTCTGCTGGAAGGTACTGGTCTCAGGTACAGTCATCTGAGCATCTGTGATAACTGTGGTCAGCTTGAGGGTCAGCGGAGACAGCCTGGCCTCTCAGATATTTGAGTTGGTCGATGACTGTAAGTTGGGTGTCTAACATACTCCAGAGGCCTAGTCTGGACTTATTTGCTTGGTGGTCTCAGGGGTCTAAGAGCACTAATAAAGTAGCATTAATGCACAAGCACTTCTACAGTTTCTGCATTCATCTTATTTGCTCATATCATATTTATTAAAGTAATCAGTTACCAACCACAGACTCTGTAGGAGAAGGCACTACCAACACATATGGATACAGGGAGGTGTGAACATACTGGAGCCTTGCCGAAGCACTGGCTCAGGTCCTGGTTTCTTTAGCACTCTTTATCAATATCTGTATGCATCACTTTCTCATTTCTACTGAGCTAAGATGTATTTTTGAAGACTTAAACATCCTTTTGCCTAAGATTTATTAATCTCAGAACATGAACTGATGTTTAGAAGACTTCTCCAAGATCAAAAGAGATGGCAGGTGTCATTTCTCTCCCCATACGCTAGTCTAGATAGCTAGACACTTGCAGAAACCTATGTGAACATTCTCCACCTATCTTGCTGCAACCACATAGCCTGCTATGGCATGCTCCTGTGTACTTGCCTCATCCAACCTACCCTGCTTGGCAGGCATTCCTCCAAAGCAGCTCCTGCCCCAACACACCCTGCAAGCAGCCCCAGCTTTCACCACTCCAAAATAACTCCTGCCCTGGTAAGAGGAGAAGGTGACCACACACTAATGCACCTGCAGTTCCAGCAGCCAAACCTTACAGCTGGCAGTGCAGAGAAAGTACCCTGCCGATCAGTTCAACTGTAGCCTCAGCAAATGGAATGGCAAAAGGCATCTCGTCTGACTGCCAGCCCCACTCACCAAGGAAGTCTCTCCAGAAACAAGGCATGGGAGAACACCCTGCATATTGGTCCTACTGCAGATAAAATAGGGGAAGGGGCAGGTATCTGGTCTGATTGCTGATATTACCAAACTACTAGCCCATGACAGCCCCAGGCAGATCCCATTTCAGCACAGAGACAAAACCCTCCTGGTGCACCAACAACAGGCAAAGTGGGCCAATGGGAGCCAACTGGACTGAAGGCAAATGAGGCTCAGCCACAACTCGGACACAGACAACCAACATAGGACGTATGCTTGAAGTGCCTGATTCTGGTGAACAGGAGATACTGTGTTATTAAGGAACCACAGGAACACTTCATGAAACCATACTTTCAAAATCAGGAGATTTAACTGATTTTCCTACCACACAGAAGCACATACCGAGAGTTAATACAAAATGGGGAGACAGAGGAATATCCCAAAATGAAAGAACAGGGCAAAATAAAGCAAAAGAGCTCTAAAACAGAGATAAGCAATATGCCTGATAAAGATACTCACCAGACTTGAGAAAACAGTGGAGGATTTCAGTGAGATCTTCAACAAAGAGATGAGAAATATAAAAAACAACCTACTCAGATTGAAGAACTCCATAACTGAAATTAAAAATATAATAAAGGGAATCAACAGCAGATTAGAGGGCACAGAAGAATGGGTCAGCAAGCTGGTAGAGTATGGAAAGCAATCAAGCTGAACAAAAAGAAAAAAATAAAATTAAAAATGACAATAGATTAAGGGAACTCAATTACATCATCATGCATAGTAACATTCACATCATAAGGAGTCCCAAAAGGAGAAGAGAATAGGAGGCAAAAAGTTATTTGAAGGAAAAACAGTTGAAAACTTCCCTAAAGAAAGAAATAGATGTCTATCCAGGAGGTACAAAGATCCCCCAACAAAATTAATTAAAGCAGGTCCACATCAAGACTTATAATAATTAACATGGCAAAACATAGTGATGAAAAGAGAATCTTAAAAGCTATAAAAGAGAACAATTATGTACATGGGAAACCGTATGAGTCAATCACTTGATTTTTCAGCAGAAACTTCGCAGGCCAGAAGAGAGTTGCATGATATTTTCAAAGTTCTGAAAGGAAAAAAAGAAACTTGCAACAAAGAATGCTCTACCCAGCAAGGCTACCATTAGAATAGAAAGAGATAAAAAAGAATTTCCCTGACAAACAGAAGTTAAAGGAGTTCATCATCACTACACCAGCCTTACAAGAAATGTTAAGGAAATTTCTTCAGTGCAAATAAAGGTCATAATCAAGCAGAAAGTTAGGAAAAGGAAAAATTAGGAATGGAAAAAAATTTACAGGTGAATATAAACATAATGAAAGAAGTAGATTAATCACTTATAAAACCAGTATGAATATTAACACACAAAAGCAGTAAAATCAATTATATCTAAAAAAAAAAAAAAGTCAAGGGATTCACAAAATAAAAAGACATAAGACATGACATCATATACATAAAATGTGGGGTGGAAAGAGTAAACATTCAGTGCTTTTAAAATGGATTAAAACTTAAGCCACTCTCAACTTAATATAGATTGCTATATGCCTAAGATGTTATATATGAGCCTAATGGTAACCACAAATCAAAAAGCTATTAATAGATACACAAAAAATAAAGAGAATAATATCCAATCATTATCACTAAAGAAAGTCAAACCACAAGGGAAGAGAGCCAAGAGAAGAAAGGAACGAACAGGAAACAGAAAAACAACCATAAAACAAATTCCTATCAATAATTACTTTGAATGTAAATGGATTAAATGCTCCATGAGAAAATATAAGGTGACTAAATAGAAAAAAAAAAAAATACAAGACCTATCTATATGCTGGCTACAAGAGACTCACTTCAGACCTAAAGACATATGCAGATTAAAAGTGAAGGGGGCAAAAACATTTACCATATAAATGAAGGCAAAAAGTAAGCTGGGGTAGCAATACTTGCATTGAACGAAACAGACTGCAAAACAAACACTACAAGAGCAATGAAGGACACCACATAATGATAAAAGGAACATTCAACAAGACAATGGAATACATACTTTTCAAGTGCACATGAAACATTCTCTAGAATCGACCACATGTTAGGTCACAAAACAGTCTCAATATACTCAAAAACACTGAAATAATATCATGCATATTTTCAGACCACAACAGTATGAAACTAGAAATTAATCACAGGAAAAAATTTGTAAAGAACACAAATATGTGGAGACTAAGTAACATGTTACTAACCAATGAATGGGCCAGCCAAGAAATCAAAGAGGAAATCTAAAAACACACTGAGCCAAATCAAAGTGAAAACAATGGCCCAAAACCTTTGAGATGCAGCAAAAGCTTTTTCTAAGATTATAGCAATACTGGCCAACCTCAAGATGCAAGAAAAATCTCAGATAACCTAAATTTAAACCTGAAGGGTCTAGAAAAAAATAAAAAAGAAACAAACCCTGAAGCCAGAAGAAGGAAAAAAATTATAATAAAGACCAGAGAAGAAATAAAGAGACGGAGAATAAAAAAGAAAGAAAAAGAAAAGAGTAGAATCGATCAACGAAACCAGGAGTTAGTTCTTTGAAAAGATCAACAAAACTGAGAAGACTTTAGCCACACTCAACAAAAAAAATAAGAAAGAATACCCAAATAAATAAAATCAGAAATGAAGAGAAGAAATTACATCACAGAAATAAAATATACCACAGGATTATAAAAGAATATCATGAAAAATTATAAGCCAAGAAATTGGACAACTTAGAAGAAATAATTCCTAGAAATATCTCCCAAAACTGAATCAGAAAAAAATATATGAACAGACCAATTACTAGCAATAAAATTGAATCAGTAATGTAAAAACTCCCAACACACAAAAGATCAGGACCAGATGGCTTCACAGGTGATTTCTTCCAAACATTTCAAGAAGAGTTAATACCTATTCTCAAACCATCCTCAAAATTAGAAGAGGATGGAAAATTTCAAGCTCATTCTATGAGACTAGCATTACTCTCATGCCAAAACAAGATAAAGACATTACAAAAAAAGAAAACTATAGAAAAATATCTCTAGTGAACACAGATGCAAAAATCCTCAACAAAATATTAGTGAAACAAATCCAGCAATACATTTAAAAAATCATTCATCACAATCAAGTAGGATTTATTCCAGAGATGCAAGGATGGTTTGATATTTGCAAATCAATCAGTGTATATATCACATTAATAAGAGAAGGGATAAAAACTAGATGATCATATCACTAGGTAGAGAGAAATCATTTGCCAAAATATGACATCCATTCATGATAAAAACTCTCAACAAAGTAGTTTTAAAGGAAACATACCTCAACATAGTGAAGACTATATATGAAGAACTCAAGGCTAACATTGTACTCAATGGTGACAAACTTTTTGAGAACTTTTCCCCTAAGATCAGGAAGGACAAGATGTCCACTGTCTCCACTCTTATTCAACAGAGTACTGAAAGTCTTAGTCACAGCAATCGGACAAGAAAGAGAAATAAAAGGCAACCAAATTACTTTTTCACTGTTTGCAGATAACATGACACTGTGTGTAGAAAACCCTACATACTCTGTCAAAAAGCTATCAAAGAGCTGATAAATGAATTAAGTTAGGTCACAGGTTACAAAATAAATACACAGAAATCAGTTGTATTTCTACACACTAATGAAAAAGTTCTGGAAAGAGAAATTTAAAAATTCCACTTATAATTGCACCAAAAAGAAAAAAAGAACTAGGAATAAACTTAGGCAAGGAGGTGAAAGACCAGTATGCTAAAATCTATAAAACACTGGTGAAAGAAACTGAAGATGCAATCAAGTGGAAAGATATCCCATGCTCATGGACTGGAAGAACCAATATTATTTAAACGTCCATACTACCAAAAGCAATTCACAGATTTAGTGCCATCCTTATCAAAGTACCAAAAACATCTTTCACAAAACTAGAATAATCCTACAACTTGTAAGTAACCACAAAAGCCCCAAAGAGCCAAAGAAATCTTGAGAAAGAACAAAGCTGGAGGTATCACAATCCCAGATTGCAAGATCAATTACAAAACTATAGTAATCAAAACAATATGGTCCTCGCACAAAAACAGACACACTGATCAAAGGGTTAGACATCTCAGAAATAAACCCAAATTATACAGTCAATTGATGTAAGACAAAGGAGGTAAAAATATACAATAGGAAAAATACAGGCTCTTCAACAAATGATGCTGGGAAAACTGGAAAGCACCTGTAAAACAATCAAATAGGATCACTCTCTTATACCATACACTAAAATAAACTCAGCACAGATTAAAGATCTAAGTATGAGACTTAAAACCATTAAATTCCTGGAAAAAACATAGGCAGTGATTTACTTGACACAAGCCATACAAGTATTTTTCTAGATATGTCTCTTCAGGCAAGGGAGACAAAAGGAAAATTAAACTAGTGGGACTACACTGAAATAAAAAGCTTAGGCAAGCAGAGGAAGCCATCAACAAAAAAGTCAACCTACTGAATGGGAGAAGATATTTGCAAATTGTGTATCTGATAAGGGGCTATTTTTCAAAATATATAAAGAACTCCTACAATTCAACACCAAAAATACAATCTAAATAAAAATTCAGAGGACCTGAGTGACATTTTACAAAGACGTACAGATGGCCAAGAGAAACATGAAAAGATGCTGTCATTCATCATCATGGAAATTAAAACAACAATGAGATATCACCTCATATATCTCAGAATGGCTAAAATAAAAACACAGGATATAACAAGTGTTGATGAGGATGTGGAGAAAAACAAACCCTTGTGCACTGTCAGTGGAAATGCAAATTGGTGCAGCCTCTGTAGAAAACAGTTTGAAGGTCCCTCAGAATTAAAAATAGAATTACTATATGATCCAGTAATTCCACTACTGAGTATCTGCCTCTAAAAACAAGAACAGTAATCCAAAAAGATATATGCACCCCAATGTTTAATGCAGCATTATTTACAACAGCCAATATGGAAGCAACCCAAGTGTCCACCATACATGGATAAAGAAGCTGTGGTATAAACATATATAAAATGCAATCTTAATCACACACGAAAAAGAATGAGATCTTGTTATTTGCAACAACATAGAAGGATTTATAGGGTATAATGCTAAGTGAAATAAGTTAGAGAAACACAAATACTATATGATTTCATTCATATGTGGAATTTAGGAAATAAAGCAAATGGACAAATAAAAAGCAAACAAAAAAAAACAGACTCTTAAATACAGAGGACAAACTAGTGGCTGACAGAGGATAGGCAGGTAGGGGGATGGTTAAAATAGATAAAGGGGATTAAGAGTATACTTATTGTGATGAGCACCGAGTAATGTATAGAATTGTAGAATTATAATTATTATACACTTGAAACTAATATAATACTGTATGTTCAAGTGATCATGGACTCTGTGGAGACCCAAGGTTGTTATGGTCCTCAAATATCCATGGTGATCCCATTATCCTTATGTTAAGATATATAATGCATAATTGAATGTAAGAAAGGAACTCTCCTTCATATATGTATTCCTTAAGTCTACTTGCCCTGATTAAAGAGTGAGAGCCCTTGAAGTGATGCAGCCTTGATAAAAGGTTATTCATTGTCATGTGAGGACTGGAATGTTTATCAGCTTCTTTCTCTGCCTCAAAGAAAATGGCTAAGTTAGCATGTAATATATTAAATTACACAACTACTAATGGAAATAAAATATATATAATGAGGCAAAAAATATAATACTATATGTTAACTATATTTCAATTTAAAATAATCCTCTTGCCCAATCCTTCATGAAAATAAGATATTTTAGTGACTTTGCTATAACTTAAAAGTTAGAAAATATTCCCCATACATTTTGGATTTTACAGCTATCTATTTTAATTCCAGATATATGTTACTGTCCCAGATTATCTAATTTGCAATACTCTAAAATATTATTTTAAATGAGCACTCTATTTGAAATTGAAATCCCAAATGTGTAATTCCTATCCTCCTTACCTTTTACTATATTCTTCCAATCACACTCATACCCTCTAAAATTCTCTATAATTTATATTGTGTTTATTGTGTGTTTTACTTACATTGCAATGTATGTTGATTATATATCCCAAAGTCTGAAATGTGCCTTCCCATGAAGGATGCTTAATAAATATTTAGGGGATGAATTGCATCACTGAACTCTTCCAGGACACCATTACACAAGGCAGGTAGACTCAATACTTATTCTGAGGTTTAATTTGTATTGAATAGAGTCGTGCTTGGTGACTCAGGAGCCCATGCTAACAGCTGCTCAAGAAATGGAAAAATAGATAATTCTAAGAGTTCTAGGGAAAAAGAAGTTGAAGGTATATGTGAATGTGTGTGTATGAATATATATGTGTATATGTGTGTGTGTATGTATATACACCTGTGTATATGTGAAGGAAACATGTTTATACAGGAATTTCATTTTTCTATTATTGTTTTATAATTCATTTTACACTCCCAATAAGGTCCTATTCATGAGGGAGCACTAAAAAAAACTAAATGTCTAAATTGGCTGAAACTGAGATTAGATCTAATAATTTCGACAGTCCTTGTGTTTTATTTATTAAATTCCATGAGTGAAATCATATGGTATTTTGTCTTTCTCTAACTCATCTTTCTTAGCATTATACTCCCTAGATTCATCTATTTTGTTGCAAATGGCAAGAATTTATTTTTTTGTGGCTGAATAATATCCCACTGTAACTGTGTGTATGTGTGTGTGCGTGCGTGTGTGTATCCACATCTTCTTTATCCATTCATATATTGATGGGCACTTGGGCTGCTTGCATAATTTGGCTCTTGTAAATAATGCTGAAATAAACAGGGGTGCATATATCCTTTCAAACCAAACAAAAGACTCTGAACTATAGAGAACAAATGGATGGTTACCAGAGGGGAGATAGGTGAAATAGGTAAAGGTGATTAAGGGTACACTCATCATGATGAGCAGTGAGGAATACACAGAATTGTTGCATCAGTATATTGTATACTGGAATAAAAATAAAAATAAATAGAAAAAGAGTCTCTTTGTTAACATTCTGGGGTGACAACTTAGTTTCCATTCATGCAGCACAGTGATTAAATGTACAAATTCTAGCTCCAAATGGCATAGGTTGTAATTCCTGTTTCTCCTCTTAGTGGTGTGACCTAAGGCAAGTTTCCTCTTTATAAAAAATGTCTTCCTGGGGCACCTGGGTGGCTCAGTCTGTTGAGCATCCGACTTCAGCTCAGGTCATGATCTCCAATTTGTAGGTTCAAGCCCCGCGTCAGACTCTGTGCTGACAGCTGGGAGCCTAGAGCCTCCTTCTGATTCTGTATCTCCCTCTCTCTCTGCCCCTCCCCCTCTTACACTCGGTCTCTTTCTCAAAAACAAACAAAAACATTAAAAAAATGTGTTCCCCAAGTTCATAATTTTTTTTGAAGATTAAATGGATACTTCCACATAAATCATTTAAACCAGTTTCTACACATATCCATGATGTAGGCTTCAAAGGTAATGTAGGCATTCCCTGTAGGGTCAACAGATCCTCTTTTTAACTATGTGGCCCATCTCACATGATGCTGAAACCCTAAAGAGCAAATCCTCAAAAGTCTTAAACCTACTGATGCTCCTCTGCCCTTTGCATTCCCTCAGCTTACCCGACCCTCCTCTTGCTCACCTTTACGTGGGCTGGAGTCTCAGGAAGAGACAATGGAGACACCTCCTTGCCTGACGTCTTTCCTCCTTCCATCTCATTTCCTGTTTCTCTTCTCTTCTCCATCCTCCAAGATTAGAAAGGAGTTTGCTTTTCCCCACTCTTCTTGATCATACATTCCTTCTATGTAAAGACAACAAACCTAAGACTTGACCCTCATAGTGGAAAATGCTTTTCTATACTGAGAAATAACTCTATCATCTCCATGACTGCAATCATTCAGAATTACACTTAGCCAAAGGAGAACTAAAGAAGTGTAGAAAATTCCTTCCCAGAGTCCAGCTTGTAAGTCTCATTTTGCTCCAAAATCTTATTTTGCATGTGAGATGTTAAATTATATCTAACTTTTTAATTTGGCATGCCTTCTGTAATAAATCATGATCTCTCTTGAGTCTGACTGATCCCTTGGGGCAATTGGGAAGGAAGTAATATACTTGAGAAGGAAAAGAAAAACTGATATTTTTCAAATGATACCACATTTTTCACACTTATTACTTTAATTGTACATAGGCTCTTTTGTTTATATTATGCTTTTTAAAAACCAAAACAACTGTTTCAAAGAATTAAAAACTTTAGACAGGAAAGTTAACATTATAATAAAAGTTTATGCTGTATTTGTAGGCAGTTAATAGCCTTATTAAAACCTTGTTCTAGATTACTGAATTATTAGTAGGCTAATACTAGATAATGACTGTAAACCCCTTAACGTGAGGACTGGTACTTGATAAGAATGCAATAAGTCATCATGGTTTTTGTTATACCATTTCTAGTTGCAATAAATTCTTGGCACCTTTCCTCCTTATCTGCGACAACAGGATAATAAATGATTATTTGCACAACTTGGATGGGGATGAAATTATATGAAGGGCTAATTAAGCATTCGTTTCATTCTTTTATTTTACTTGAAGTTTCATTCATTGTGGACATTCAATTTCCTTTCTCATCTTTTAGACAAGGTTTCTCTTGGTTCACTTGGTTGTTACTGAAATGTTTATTGTGTTTACTGTAGTAAAACTATTTTTACACTGTTTTCACTGTCTCTTTTATAATTACCAAATTATTAAATGCTTTCATCCTCTTTATATAATTTTTATGTTATGCCAAACTACTTACATGTGATAAACTGAACTGGTGCCAGTCAAATCACTACTTGTCTGTAAAGTCATCTTCTATATGGCCTAGATTTAATAAGTATTTTAAGCCACCAATACAACCTTTAGTTGACTATATTCTATTCAGTAAACAACAAAATAGAAGTTGTCCTTCATTTCTAAGACCTGGACACTTCCATTCTCTGAGGCCAGTTTCTTGATGTCATTAGATCACCTATTCTAATATAACTTTCCTTAGGACTTGCTTAGACTCTTTGATTCTGATTTTTGCATTGACTCACCTATACTCAATATTTATTTTTCAAAAATTATACCATCTGTCAAGCCCTGTGCTGGGCACAAGATTAGAACAGTGAACAAAATAAACATAAAACCTTCCCTTAGAGCTTAGACTTTTTGAGAACCTGGACAGTTACAGGCAATGCTATACATGTTATGACAATAAAGTATAAACTGCTATTGGATACTATGGGCACACACATGTAAGGGTTTCTTAGCTTAAACTTAAGGATAAGGAAACTTCCTGAGCATATCACCCATAATGAAGATCCAAAGATGAATAGAAATGGCCCAAGTGAAGCACTGACTATGAGTAGAAGGGAAGAATTTTCTAGACAGAAGTCCTTGATATAGGAGATAACATGAAGTAATCAGGGTGACTAGAACCTATGTGTATATGTGTATGAGTTTGAAACTAGAATAAGGGTAGACAGGAAGCTTGAAGATGTCAAGGGTAATAAGTCTATAGAAACAATACATAATATATAGAATTTTATGAATTTTGACCTATTTTTTAGAATCAGCTACTTTAAAAATACCTAATTTGGAAAGAAGAGTTCAGCATATTTACATATTTATATATGTATATGTATATGTGTCTGTATACACACATGTATACTCAGTTTCTTTAGTTATACTGGCTGGTTTGGGAAGGGTATAAATTTTCAAAGGAAAAGAAATTAAGACAAATCACACACACACACACAAAAACCTTTGAATCCTGAAGATGCTATAAAACATGACCCTACTTTTCCCCTCAAGAAGACTGTTTGCCCATAGAGACTAGTCCCCCATGAATGAGCATGGGGAGTCATGTCTATGGGACACTGCCACTGCTCCCTGCCATTCTCTGACCCAGCTCTTTCCCACCGCCTCCATCTTCCCCTTAATTGTTTCTACTCCTCTGCTTACCATGAAAGGACATACTTCCTAGTAATATAATAGAAATCCCAGTTAAATTTGGTAAATATGAGATCAGAGGGGTCCTCTAATCATCAGTTGAGTCCAGAGAAAGAGCAGCCCGTCTGATACCCCAGAAATTACAAAGTAAGATGTCCATATTCTGTGTTAAAGCTCTCTCACCCAAAGTTCATGGGGATCTGTATGTGGTGGCCTAAGGCTTCTAGAGGACTGGCTAAATAGCCAAATACTTCTGTTTACCAACAAGGGACGAAGAAACAGCTGAAGGAGCTATACAGGCAGAGAAGAGAGGGTTCAGTGGTAGTCAGGGAATCCAAATGAGAAGATGCATAGCTCTGCAGACAACAATGTGCAGGGATGATCATGACAAAGGACAAGAGGTTCCTTCACATCATAGACTTGACATAGAGAATGCTTCCAAGAATCTAGGTTTCACCCTGGAGAAAGAGGGTACCCAAAGTGTCAGAGAAAACTCTTAATGAATGAATGTGTCTGCTACCTAATGAAATGAGATTCTCAAAATAAAAATTACATACAGCTATAGAAGAAATAGACACTTTTTCACCCATAAGATTTGTCTTGGGAATTATGCATGCTATACCACGAAGCTTTGGCTGGCCCCTTCACTCTTTCTAACAAAGACCCCTTCCTATTGAAGGAAAAAAGGAAGAAAGACTATAGAAGAGATGCATAAACATTCTCCTGCCACATGAAGACAATTTTGATGAATGAGAGTGACTATTTTTTGTGACAATTATTGTATATGTTTCTGAATAAAAAAGCATATCTTGACTACCCTGACGTTAGAAAAAATATATATATCACACGCCCCCACACATATTTTCTTAACTCACACAAGGACAGAATACAAATGCCCATGAATAAACTTACTGTTTTACTAATGACTTTTAAAAAAAGTCTTGAGAAAAATTAAGACCCTCCATTTTATTTTAATTTCTGCTAATTATTTGGATTTCACCATTGGATCTAGTTTCTATATTAAACTTGAAGCCAAAAAAGTCATCCTTAGTTCTACTGACAGCTTTTTCTGGAGAGTTTCATTATTGTTTTGAAGAATATTTTTTACATATGTTATCAGAATCTGAGTGAAAGTATTGATGTATTGTTATGAAATATTCAAACTAAATATACATTATTTAAACTATTTGAATTAAATGTTTGCAAAAGAATGTTTAAATGATATTTGCTTTAATAAAGACTGATTTTAACAAAAACATATGTTAGAAGTTGAAAGACCATTCTAGTCTTTTCTTAAAGACAATTAAATTGAATATCACATTTTTTTGAAAGAAAACATTGGCAAAATTGAATTAACTGTGAAAATGGCAAGCCTCCTGAAATTAATATTATGGAGACTCACAAAGTAAGAAACAAGAAAATGCACAGTGGTTATTATACACGTACAAATTATGATACAGAATTGTGTTCAGTTTCCTAATTCAAATTATGTTCAATTTCCTGTTCCTTATTTGTTTCCACTTCTGGATAGAAACAATGGAGTACATCACAAGTATAAGCTAAATTTGTTTTGCCAGTGATGCTTGGCAAACAATTGCCTTAGTGATCATTGTGGCTGATCAATTTAATTAGATGTCAGAATCAATGCACCATAGGTGAATGAGGTGAATTGCAACCATGCAAATCTGTTTTTTTTTTTTTTAATCTAAGGCAAAGATACACTGAACTTGGGTTTCATTGTTTTAGCTTTCCATGATTTAAGAAGACCATCAGAGGATATGTCTCTATTTAAAATATACAGTTCTGCAGTGCCTACAGATTGTAAATGACATCTGAAGCTTTTAAAGATTTAGCTCTGAATTATCAGGTGTATAATCCAAGCCCATGTGGAACGTTCCCTTATAGAACCCCTCAGAGCTAAGTGAAGGGGTTGTATCCCTATAAGGGATACAAGGGGGTTCTATAATATGTGAGTGATATTTGCCAGCATGATTAAGCTGGGATCGTACAGAGAAGTTAGAGCCTGGAAATATAATGGATGGACTCCAGCCACAACCTATCTAATATAAGCACACAGTTCCAGATAGCACCAGGGTCAGTAAGTCAAACTGATTAATGGGCGTCAGCAGCTCAGAAGCAGAGGCAGCCCAAAGACAATAAATCTTGCACTATAGCCAAGATCTAGGCAGCAGTTTTGAAGAAGACAGGGAGGCAAATACGTACCACAATGACCACAACTGTGAAAAATATAACAATCTGGACTTGTCTGGACAGACAAGTTGGACAAGTCTGTGTATTCTAGGGACAAGTATACGAAATATCGAAGACCCCTAAAAGAAATTAGGAAAACATTTAATGAGAACACAGCAAGTGTTCAACTTGGCAAAGACAGTTTAGGTTCTTAAGTAAATGTATTTTCCCTTTTAAATATATTTTTTTTATTTTTTTATTTTTTAACGTTTATTTATTTTTGAGACAGAGAGAGACAGAGCATGAATGGGGGAGGGGCAGAGAGAGAGGGAGACACAGAATTGGAAGCAGGCTCCAGGCTCTGAGCCGTCAGCCCAGAGCCCGACACGGGGCTCGAACTCACGGACTGCGAGATCATGACCTGAGCTAAAGTCGGACGCTTAACCGACTGAGCCACCCAGGCGCCCCAAATATGTATTTTATAAAAACACAGATGTACCACAGACAAATATAAGGATGTGACCAAAAATAGTATTGGTTAATCTAATTCCAGAGCACAGACTTTTCTCTGAGAAACTAAAAACAAAACAAAACAAAACAAAAAATTCCACACACAACTTTTTTTGAAAAGGTATTATTATTTTAAAATACCAAATACAGATTATATCCTGAAGGGAAATGAGCTATTCCTCTTTCAATCTTGAGGGAGAAAAAAATTTTCAGAAATGAGAGTCTTTTTTGAAAAATGACATACCTAATGTTCAATTATACAACACACATACACATCAGCTAATTGCTTTTATTTCTATCTTTCATTCTCCAAATACTATGATCATCATGATGATCCATTTGGGAAAAGATCATCTTCACTTTTATTACATTCTGAACAGGGATTTGCAGATTTCACTTGATGTCCTAGATACCGAAATCAGAAGATGTAACCTTTTAGTGAAATATGATCTGGCTGATAAGCCAGAACCCAATATTCAGCGCTAAACTGAAAAACTTCAAGACTGTATATAAGGACTTCTGGGAAGATGGCGGAGTAGGATGAGCCTAAGCTCACCTCATCTCACAAACACCTGGAGAACACTACCTCAGTGAAACTAACCCAGAAGATGATCTGAAGACCGGCAGAACAGACTTCCCACAGTTAATCACAGACAGGAGACCACAGAGAAAATAGTAGGAGGGGCAGAGACAGTCAGGAACCAAACTCCCAGTGAGACCTCAAATGGGAGGGGCACCACAAGCATGGAAAGGGAAAGGAGCAGACCCCACACCAGGCATCCCCGGCACAGAGAACCTGCTCTGGGAAGATGAGTCCCCAGAGTATTTAGTTTGAAAATCATCAGGGCTTCACTTTATGAGTTTTGACAATTAGTGGGGCTTAACCCCAGATACTTTAAAAATCAGTGGGCTTAGCCTGGAAGAGTCAGAGGGCAATAAGAAACTGAGTTCACACTGTTAAAGACATCATGACAACCAACCCCCTGGAAGATACAGCATCGAAGCAGCAGTTTGAGAAAAGCACTTGGGGTATACGTGAAGGAGGTTTATTTACTAATCTCAGAACACATGGTGGGATTACAGATGTTGAGAAAACCCGTCTAAGAACAAAAGAGCAGGCAGGCACCTCTCCCCCACCCCCTATCCCAGACAGCTGGACACCTGCAGGAACGGCGCAAACACCCTCCACCTAACTTGCTAACACTGTGCACACCACCCCTGCATTCTCCTTCAGATCTACTCCATCCAACCTAGTCCACTTGGCAGAAGTCACTCCAAAGTGGCTTAGGCCCATCTCCCCCTGCAAGCAGCCCAGCAGGGACTGCCATCACTCTAGTGACAACTGCCCTGGAGAGAGGGAAAGATAACAACATATACCAGTGCAACTGAAGCCCCAACAGGTAGAGTGGGGGTAGGCATTTGGTCTGACTGCTGGTCCCACCCACTCTTAGGGGAAAGCACGGAAAGAGAGCCCTGAAGGGTGGGGTGACTGAAGCTCCAGCAGAAAAAAAAGGGTGCAAGGTCTGGTCTGACTGCTGGCTCCGCCTACCAATAAAAACCTCTCAGGAGACAAGGCTGGGAGAGCACCAATAGCTTGGTATGACTGCAGCTTGGGCAGACTGGCCTGGGGCTGGCATCTGCTGTGACCGCTGACACTACCTACTGTCATACCGCAGCAGCCCCAGACTGGCCCCTTAACAGCACAGGGACCAAACCCTGCTCGGTGCACCAGCAACAAACAAAGTGGGCCATTCCAGGCTACAGGACAAAACACAATTGTGACTCATCAACAACAATGGGGTGCACACAACACACATAGCAGACATAGCTGAAGGGTGTGGTTCTGGTGAACAGGGGACATTATGCAATAGAGCATCACAGGACTTCTTCATAAACCAATACTTTGAAGATCAGGAGATGTAGGTGACTTTGCTAATACATAAACACAGACTCAGACAAAAAGAGGAGATAGAGGAAAATGTCCCCAGTAAAAGAAAAGGATAAAAGCACAGCACAACTGCTAAATGAAACAGAAAAAAAAACAAACAAAAAAAAAACAATATGCCTGGTAAAGAATTCAAAGTAATGGTCATAAAGAGACTCACTGGACTTGATAAAAGAGTTGAGGATCTCAGTGAGATCTTCAGCAAAGAGATGCAAATGCAGAAAAAATCAGAGATGAATACCTCAATAACGGAACTGTATAAAAAAAAGATACTAGAGGGAATAAATAGCAAATTATAGGAGGCAGAAGAACATATCAGTGAGCTGGAAGACAGAATAACGGAAAATAAGCAGGCTGAATAGCAAAAAGAAAAAAGAATAATAAAAAGTGAGAATAGGTTAAAGGGAAGTCAGCAACATCATCGCACATAATAATGTTTGCATTATTTGGATTCCAGAAGGAGAAGACAGTGAGAAGAGGGCGTAAAATTTGTTTGAAGAAATAATCACTGAAAACTTCTAATCTGGGCAATGATACAGACATCCAGATCCAGAAAGCAAAGGGAATCCCCAACAAAATCAGCCCAAGGATTTTCACAGCAAAATACAGAATAATTATGTAATATTATTTTAATTAAAATGACAAAATGTAATGATAGAGAATTTTATTTTATTTTTTTAAATTTTTTTTTTAACATTTATTTATTTTTGAGACAGGGAGAGACAGCATGAATGGGGGAGGGTCAGAGAGAGAGGGAGACACAGAATCTGAAACAGGCTCCAGGCTCTGAGCTGTCAGCACAGAGCCTGACGCGGGGCTCGAACTCACGGACCGGGAGATCATGACCTAAGCCGAAGTCGGATGCTTAACCGACTGAGCCACTCAGGCGCCCCTGTGATAGAGAATTTTAAAAGCAAAAGAAAATAAAACAGTTTCACAGCCCCATAATGCTATGAGTTGATTTCACAGAAGACACTTTGTAGGAAGGCAGTGGCATAATATATTCATAGTACTAGAAGTCAAAAACAAAACCAAAAATACTGCAACCAAGAATATTCTACCCACCAAGGCTGTCATTCAGAGTATAGGAAGAAATAAAGAATTCACCAAACAAAAGTTGAAGAAGCAGTTTGTCACCATTAAACCAGCCTTACAAGAAATCATTAAAGGGAATTCTTTCAGTGGAAAGATAAAACCATAATTAAGAGTAAGAAAATTATGAAAAGGAAACATTTGAAAGATAAATTCACACATAATAAACAGGTATATTATTTATACACCTAGTATATAGTATAAAGGCTAAAGCACAAAAGGAGTAAAATCAATTACATCCATAAAAATCAGTTAAGGAATTTATAAAAATAAAAAGATACAAAGATGACAAATACATAAAAGTCATGGGAGAGTAAAAATTTAGGGTTTTCATAATGGGTTCAAATTTAAGGGACTATTCACTTAATATAGACTGCCATATGCATAACACATTATATATGAACCTACCAGTAACCACAAATAAAAAACCTGTAATAGATACACAAAAAATGAAGAGAAAAAATCCTGGCATATCACTAAAAAAAAAAGCCATCCACAAGGGAAGAGAGCAAGAGAAGAAAGGAACAATAGGAACTACAAAAACAACCATATAACATAAATAACAAAAAAGCAACAAGCCCATACCTATCGATCATTACTTTGAATGTAAATGGAGTAAATGCTCCAGTCAAAAGACATAGGGTGGCTGATTGGATAAAAAAGCAAGACTGATCTATATGATGACTCGAAGTCTCAAATCAGACCTAAAGACACATGCAGACTGAAAATGAAGGGGTGGAAAAACATTTACCATGCAAATGAAAGTAAAAAGAAAGCTAGAGTAGCAATACTTATGTCAGACAAAATAGAATTTTAAACAGACATTGTAACAAGAAACAAAGAAAGATACCATGTAATGATACCGGGAATAATCCAACAAGAGGATATAACAATTATAAATATTTACACAACCTGTATGGGAATGCCTAAATACATAGAGCAACTATTAACAGATATAAAGGTAGAAAATCACAGTAATACAGTGATAGCAGACTATAATACCACATTTACATCAATACATCCATGATGCATCTATCATCCAGACAGAAAATCAACAAGGAAGCTTGTTTGAATGACATATTGAACTTGATGGACCTAACAAATATATTCAGAACATTCTATCCAAAAACAGCAGAGTACACATTCTTTTCAAGTGCACACGGAACATTCTCCAGAATAGATCACATGTTAGGCCACAAAATAAGTCTAAGTTTAAAAAGACTGAAATCATATCATGCATCTTTTTAAACCACAACAGTTTGAAACTAGGAATAAATTACAAGAAAAATCTGGAAACAACACAAGTATGGGAAGGCTAAATAACATACTACTAAACAATAAATGGGTTGGGTAAGAAATCAACAAGGAAATCACAAAACAAATGAAAATAAAAACACTGGTCCAAAATCTTTGGGATGCAGCAAAATCTGTTCTAAGAAGGATGATTATAGCAATACAGGACTACCTCAGGAAGCAAGCAAAATCTCAAATAAATAACGTAACCAAACACCTAAAAGGGCTATAAAAAGAAAAAAAAAAAAACATAGCTCAGAGGTAGTAGAAGAAATGACATAATAAAGATTAGGGCAAAAATAAATAAAATGGAGGGAAAAAAAAGCCCAGAATAGAACAGATCAATGAAACAAGGAGCTAGTTCTTGAAAAGATCAACAAAAATGAGAAGTCTTTATCCAGACTAAACAAAAAAGGAGAGAGGACTCAAATAAAATCAGAAATGAAGCAGAAGAAATAACACTGAACACGACAGAAATACAAAGGATTTTAAGGGAATATTATGAAATATTACATGCCAACAAATTGGACAACCTAGAAAAAATAGATAAATTCCTTGAAACATGCAAACTTCCAAAACTGAATCAGGAAGAAACAGAAAATCTGAACAGACCAATTAATGGCAGAGCTTCACAGGTGAATTCTACCAAACATTTAAAGAACAGGTAATACCCAATCTTTTCAAACCATTCCAAAAAATACAAAAGGTAAGAAAGATTTCAAATTCCTTCTACAAGGAATCTACCTTGATCCTAAAACCAGATAAAAATATACAAAAGAAAAAATTACAGGCCATTATCTCTGATAAACAAAGATGCAAAATTCTTCAACAAAATATTAGCAAACTGAATCCAACAATATATTTCAAAAAATTATTCCCACATCAAGTGGGACTCATTCCAGGGATGCAAGGATGGTTCAATATTCACAAATCAATCAGCTTGATACATCACATTAACAAAAGAAGAGATGAAAACCCTATGATCAGTAGATGCAGAGAAAGCATTTGACAAAGTAGGCCATCCATTTATGATAAAAACTATCAACAAAGTAGGTTCAGAGGGAGTATACCTCAATATGACAAATACCATGTATGAAAAACCCACAGCTAACATTGTACTCAATGGTAAAAACACTGAGAACTTTTCTTCTAAGATCAGGAACAATACAAAGATGTCCACTCTCACCAGTTTTATTCAGCAGAGTACTAGAAGTCCTAGCTGAAGCGATAAGAAAAATAAAATGAAATAAAAGGCATCCAAATTGCTAAGGAAGAAGTAAAACTTTCACTATTTGCAGATGACATGATACTCTATACAGTAAACCCTGAAGAATCCACCAAAAAGCTACTGAACTTGATAAATGAATTCAGTAAAGTCACAGGATACAAAATGAATATATAGAAATCTGTTGTATTTCTACACATAATAACAAATTAGCACAAAGAGAAATTAAGAAAATAATCTTATTTACAACTGCACCCAAAATACAATAATTGGGATAAACTTAAACAAGGATGTGAAAGACCTGTACTCTGAAAACTATGAAACACTCATGAAGGAAATGGAAGATGATACTAACAAATGGAAAGATATTCCATGCTAACGGATTGAAAGAACAAGTATTTGTAAAATGTCCACACTGTCCAAGGCAGTCTACAGATCGTGTGCTTTACTCACTGAAATACCAACAATATTTTTCACAGAACTAGAACAAATAATTCTAAAATTTGTATGAAATCATAAAATACCAGTCAAAGGAAACTTGAAAAAGAAGAACAAAGCTAGAGGTATCACAGTACCATATTTAAAGATAAATTACTAAAATTTTGTGGTTTAAACAGTATGGTACTGGCACAAAAACAGACACATTAATCAATGGAAGAGAATAGGGAGCTCCAAAATAACCCACACTTATATGGTCAATTAATTAATAACAAAGGAGACAAACTGTATAATGGAGAAAAAAGGCATTCTCTTCAACAAATGGTGCTGGGAAAAGTGAACTACCAAAACAAGAAATGAAATCGGAACAATTTCTTACATCATACACAAAAATAAACTCAATACAGATTAAAGACCTAAAAGCGAGACATGAAACCATAAAACTCCTAGAAGAAAACACAGGCAGTTATTTCTTTGATGTGAACCATACTAACATTTTCCTAGGTATATCTCCTCAGATAAGGAACACAAATGCAAAATTAAACTATTAGGACTATACCAAAATAAAAAGTTTATGTGCAGCAAGGGAAACCATCAACTACATAACAAAGTAACCTACTGAATGGGAGAAGACATTTGCAAATTATATATCCAATAATAAGACTTTAATATCCAAAATATGTAAAGAAATTATACAACTCAATACCAAAAAAACCCCACAAATAATAGATTAAAAAATGGGCAGAGGACCTGAAAAAAACATTTCCCCAAAGAAAACAACAGATGGCCAACAGACACATTAATAAATGCTCAACATCACTAATCATCAGGGAAATGCAAATCAAAACAACGAGATAGCCCCTCACTGTCAGAGTGGCTAAAATCAAAAAGACAAGAAATAACAAGTGTGGGTGACAATGTGGAGAAAAGGGAACCCTGGTGCACTGTCAGTGGGAACGCAGATTGGTGCAGCCACTGTGGGAAGCAGTATGGAGGTTCCTGAAAAAATTAAAATTACCACATGTTCCAGTAATTCCACTAATGAATATTTAATCAAAGAAAACAAAAACACTAATCCGAAAAGATATATGAACTTGTATGTATTTGCAGCATTATTTATACCAGCCAAGATGTGGAAGTAACCCAAGTGTCCCCTCATAGATATATGAGGATATATGGGAGAAAAAGATAAAGGAGATCAAGAGTATACTTACCTAGATGAGCACAGGAGATGTATAGAATTGTTGAATCATTATATTGTACACCAGCAATTAACACTGTATGTTAACTATACTTCAATTAAAAAAAAAAAGATTTTATATGATGATTGATGTCTGGGAACGTAGGAAAACAGGAAGCCCTGATTTCTGCCGAATCCCTAGCCCCCCTCCTAGCCTTAGACATACTGATCTATCACGTGGTTATTGGAGCTGTAGATGAGGGAAGATTTGTGGGCTCTTCCCTCAGGGAGAGTTAACTGGAAAAATAAATGAGCTAATTCTTTTTAAAAATATAAGCTGCTTCTTCTTTATTAAGAGCCATAACAGCTGAAAAGTATCTAAGCAGGGTTCGGGCAGTTCTGAAATCTTTTTTCAGCATCCCAGGGAAGTGTTATCAGACTAAATATAGGAAAGCAGTACTGAATTATAGAGGATATAATCCCAGAATATCCTAGAAAACTTCAGTATGTACACAGATGATAAAATGGCCACTATTTATGAAGTGCTTCTTATCATATCAGGGACTTTAAGTACATAGCCTCATTTAATCCTTTCAACAACAACGCTTGGAGACAGGATCCATGTCGTACAGATAAATAAGTAAAGACAGTTTCTTACTTTATCACAGCTGGTGAGAGATGGGGCCCATTTTAATCCCACAACAATCTGATTTCAAAAAATACACTCTTTCCACAACAGATCATCTCCCTAAGGAGTTCTCTAGGCTGTTTATGGTGGGGGAAATACACTCTAATTAGAAGCAATATTTCCAGCTAAATGGTCCTAAAGCACCCAGAACTAATATTTTAAAATCAAACTAGAGAAAAATTATTTCTGTACTTTAAGACCTACCATTCTCTTTCACCTTTAAAATAATTAAGAGACATGGGCAATCAAAGAAGAGAAAACCACTCTTTTGCTTTTTAAGTTTTTAAACAATTTTTTAATGTTTATTTATTTTTGAGAGAGAGAGAGAGAGAGAGTGAGGGAGGGGCAGAGAGAGAGAGAGAGAGAGAGAGAGAGAGAAAGGCAGAGAGAGAGAGAGAGAATCTGAACCAGGCTCTGAGCTATCAGCACAGAGCCCGATGCGGGCTCAAACCCACAGACCACGAGATCATGACCTGAGCTGAAGTCAGATGCTTAACCAACTGAGCCACCCAGGTGACCCAAGAAAACTATTCTTGCTAGCCTCACTGCAATTCAGATCAAGAGCTGCAGGCAGTGTTCTGATATGGCAGAGGCAGGTGTCATCAGACACAGAAAGATTCCAAAATGCCTTCCAGGATGGACTGCTTACTACAAAAAGCAGATTGAAGGTATGCTTTGAGCAAGGAGTTGGTTTTGTGACGAAAACAATTTACACTGGAATTACCCAAGCCAGACAAAATGAGTGGGCAAGGGGAAGCATGATGTGAGGTTAATAACCTTAACTTGGGATGGCCCTGAAAAGAGAAGTTGAACAGACAGAATGAAGATGACAGTGGGGAGGATAGTACTGGAGGCTAACACCTGAGGAAATGGTGGTTTTAGAGTTGGACTTCATTAATTGAAAACAATAAAATGAGGCAGTGTAACAAACGCTTTGGGAGGAAAGGACAGACTAGTAATCGGTAAATCCCAAAATCTTAATAAACTGAGTTTATTAGATTAAGAGAAAAGTGTATAAAAGTAACTGAACTCTACAAGTTTGTCATTTTTTTGTTGAAGGTATCTATTCTACAATATATCATCTGCAAAATATCATATCTACCAGTGGAAATATATTCTCTATTGATTCATTTAAAAGAGCATCGTTATATCTTCCAAACATAGTTTAATGTTAAAGTTTGGTTTGACTACTAAAATAATAGGTCAATATTACTACTCTGGAACTGGAAAAATTTTAATATTCCATCTTAGTGCATACACACACATACACAAGTTATAAATAATAAAAGTATTAAAGAGCCTCTAGAAAAAGGATGGAAGAAAAAGGGAAAATCTTACATGAAATTTTCTTTGAACTATCCCTGCTCAGATTCTGGTTAAATATCGTAGTTTGAGTACATATGTTATCTGCTCTCCCTCAAGAAAATCAACTAAAAGGAGAGCAAGGCAATTAAATATGTATAAACCCACAAGCACAAAAAAGAATGGAGAAGTGGTAATAGGAGATAAGAAGGTGAATATTTTTTATGAATTTAACGGACGGGTGGTAATTGATTTAGTAAAATAAAGAAAACTGAAATTTAAGTTTCAGAAGAGAAGAAGTATGATTCACCCAAAGAATCTTAGAAAATGTTGTAACTTGGAGTCACCTGGTAGGTCAGAAGACGTGAAGCTAAAAATTGGGGATTGGTTGAAAGTCTAGATGCAAAGAAGTCATACACTCAGGTCTCCAGGCAAGAGCACTAGGTTTCCATTTCTGGAAAATTTTAACAGAAGAGGCCTCATCAGAACACCAGGTGTCATGGTGGACTGGGTGAAATATGAGGCTAAAATTAGGAAATTAAGTGAGAATATACATTTTACATAATGGAAGTAAGCACCTTCCTGCTCTGTCCCTAGAAGGCTTCAGTCAGACATAACCCCTAAGGGGGAGGTTCTACTCTGGACACTGGAGTTCAATGATGCCCAACAAGAAAAAGATCATTTTACTAAGGATCCACTTGCCCACAAGCCCACTCACATACTGAACTTCCAAACATTTTCTAGTGCATAATGCTTATTTATGAATGGAAAGCTAAGGATCAGTTGACATGTGAGACAAATGTGTAATAGAAAAGGAACAAAATCAAATAGATGAAAGGAACCCAGCAGAAAAAGAGATACTGCAGAAACAAAAATTTGTTTTTTTTTATTATAAACTGTTTCTAAGATCCTTAAAGATACAAGACAAACCCACAACAAGAAAAGATATGAAGGAGAGAAAATCATTAAGTAATGCACATAGGCACTAAAATTAGAAACAAAATTGAGAAATGATTACACTAAGGGCAGAAAAGTAGTTGCCCAAAATGGATGGAACTAGAGTGTATTATGCTAAGTGAAATAAGTCAGTCAGAGAAAGACATTTCACTCACGTGGAATCTAAGAAACTTAACAGATGATCATAGGGAAAGGGAGGGAAACATAAGATAAAAACAGAGAGGGAGACAAACCCTAAGAGACTCAAATACAGAGAACAAACTGAGGGTTACTGGGGGGATGGTAGGTGGTGGCATGGGCTAAACGGGTGATGGACATTAACGAGGGCACTTGTTGGGATGAGCACTGGGTGTTATATGTGATGAATCACTGGGTTCTACTCCTAAAGCCAAGACTACACTGTATGTTAACTAATTGGAGAATATAAATAAAATTAAATTAAATTAAAATAAAATAAATAATAAAATGGATGGAAGACATGAATCAAGATTTAAACACATACACAAAATTAAATAAAATAGTTCAAATTTGGACTTGTCAACTTTAGCTATATTTATACTTGGTAGGTGATTAAAAATGCAGAGGTGAGCAAGTGTGACAGACACTGACTTGGGAAGCAGGATGAGTGCAGCACCATGAGTCAGGGGATTGGAAGTCTTTGCATTTGTAAGGCCTTGGTGAGTACCTAACCCCCTCTGGCTCTTTGCTTCCTCATCTGGAACACAAGAGGACTGGCTTACCTGACTGTTGCAGTGCCTTTCAAATGTAAGAATCTTTCATGTATACACTAGAATCCACTAGGAAGTGGACTAGGATAAGTGAACTAGGCTAGGTCATTTGCAAGTGAGGAGATCCCAGTGTACACAACCTAATGTAAATTTCCAAAACCAATGAAACTTACCTTTGCAAAACCATTGCTGAATTCAAAACCAACAGGCCTTACTTTACTAACCAATGTAGGAGCACTTGGGTGACTCAGTTAAGTGTGCGACCTCAGCTCACGCCATGAGGTTCATGGGTTCAAGCCCCGTGTTGGGCTCTGTGCTGACAGCTCTGAGCCTGGAGTCTACTTCAGATTCTGTCTCCCTCTCTCTCTGCCCCTCCCCCACTCACACTGTTTCTCTCTCTCAAAAATAAATATTTAAAAAAATTAAAAAAAACTCCAATGTAAAGATTTTAACTTTATTCTTTTTTTTTTTTTAAAGCTTTGCTTGTTTTTATTTCCACAAGAAGGAACACGACAGCCAGATTATTTCCAATGATCTGGCTTCTGTTTATGGTTCTTTACAAAAATAAGATTTTTTAAAAAGATAAAACAGATATTTCAAAGAAAACAAAAAGGTAATTTATTTTCCCTTCTTGTAGAAAATTGTCAAATGTCATTAGGAGAAATCAATTGCTTCATACAACAAACACTCTGAACAAGTACTGTTAAAATGCAAAGGACAAAAGTGATACATAAATGTGAAAATACGGCCTCTTTTTTGAGATAAAACAATTAGAACTGCAAAAAAAGAAAAAAAGGAAAGAAAAGTAGTTGCCTAGTGAGTGTAAGGGGTGTTCTGATGGGGAGGAAAACATTGGGGTCTGTGTAAGTGTGTCAGTGCTTCATTTCTTCACTTGTGTGCTTACTGCTGTCGGCTTTACTACTACCTGTGAAACTGTACACTTAAATTTTGTGTACCTTTCTCTATGTGTATCATATGTCATACACGCATACATGGGCACACAACGAAAAGGAACAAAAAGAGCAATCAGAATGAGATGTGCTCCTAGAAAATACAATTCTGACAACATCCCCAGATACCTTAAAAAAAAAAAAAAAAAAGAATTGGAAGCAGTTGAGAAACCTCTCACAAAGTAGGGAGAAAAAAAGACAAGGGGTATATATGTAATTTGAAGACAAGATATAGATAACATTTCCCCCAAAACAACCCACAGAATTAAAAACAGAGGAAAAGTCCATTTCAATCAAAAACAACAGTGTGGTGAAAAACCAAAACATAAAATAGAACTAGGGCGGTAAGTGCAGTGCACATTGGCCAGGGCTGCTTGTGGGCGGAAGCAGAGAGCCAAAGTCGGGGCCGGCAAAGAATAGCTTTCCCATGTGTCCATCCTAAAGGCAAAATGTGAATTCCTTGCTTTAAACAGTGGAATGGCAAGCATGGACCAGCGACCGATATTTGCTGGTCCTGGGTGAAATTCCAGAAGCAGAGATAGGGTTAAACATGCAATCACATCTACATATATAAATTTAGAGGAAGGGGACGATCCCTGAGGGAGGAGGAGGACCAAGCAACCCGCCTTGTGACCAAACACACAGCCAGGCTTCGGAGCTGCAGGACAGGCACAGCTGCCTCACGTCAGACACGACTCGGCGGCTCTTCCACATCCTCATCATGCCTCCAACCTACCTGGAACTTACACAGTATTATACGTCAAGTATACCCCCATAAAAAATAAGCAGAAGATTAAAAATAAACTTAATAAAACTAAAACTAAAATCAATCATGGCTTTAACCTCCCTGTAAAATATCTTCTTCCACCTACGATGAAGAGCTGATCCAGGAAAAACGAAACATATTCCAAAATGAGTAACCAGAACTAATTATAAAGGATTTATTTTTAAAAGTGTGTAACAGATGTGTTAGGTAGAAGCTAGACGTGAGCAGCGGAAGGAACACAGAGTCCCGAGTCCCTGAAAGGGAATGAAGGAGACGGGAGCTGGAGGCAAGGACGGTGATAAGTAAGCTACACATTATAAGCCTGGAGGCACAACATCCTGACCTTGTAGCTTCCAAGACCTTGGGGCTGACACACCAAAATCCACAGGTGCAGAACACGTGCTCTCCTCTTCCACCCCTGCCCCAGGGAAACCCTTAGACTCATTTATAATGCATTTGCATTGCAGGAGCAGCCATTCCAGACCAGACGGAAAAAGGCTGTCATGAAGGGTCTGGTATAAACCTGGTAGGATCACAAACTCCCCCTCCCAACCTGCGGGAGGCATCTCCCAAATGACTGCAAAAGCCCTGTTTGTATGTTGGAGTTCCTCCCAGCCCAGAGAGACCAAATAATATTCAATCCCAAAACAACTTAGGGGCCTACTGTTCCACCTCTGGAAACTGCCAGGCTCTCCTGGCAAGCTTTGTGCTTGCTACTTTTCTGCTGGCTGCCTTTACTCAGAGCACACATCCCCATGTAAATCTCTAAGGGGATCCAAAGGATGAGATCTCCATTCACACAATGCAGATTCTCACCCATAACAGATGGAGAACAGAAGCAAAATACAACAGGTAAAGAAAGTTCACCAGGAAAAAATATATATATGATCACTGAAATGTAGCTGAAACTTGTAACCAAATATTTTGCCATTGGTTAACAACAGTAATAAAAAATACCACCTAAAGAATCAGTCATCTCATGGAGCCAAAAAAGGCAAAAGGATGGAATATGTAAGCTCACTGAAAAGTCGGTAAGAAAGTAGATGATGAGGGGCACCTAGGTGGCTCAGTCAGTGACGTGTCAGACTCCTGATTTCGGCTCAGGTCATGATTTCACATTTTGTGAAATCAAGCCCCATGTCAGGCTCTGTCTGGATAGTGCAAAGCCTGTTTGGGATTCTCTCTGTCTCCCTCTCTCTCTGCTCCTCCCTCGCTTACTTTCTCTCTCAAAATAAATAAGTAAACTTAAAAAAAAAAAAAAAGAAAGAAAACAGAGGATGAAATCTGAAGGAGTTAACTCAGGAGAAAAGTGGAAGAAAAACTAAAAAAATCTCACAAATGATGGCAATATTGGAAGTAGCTTAAGGGAAAATAGACATTGCAGACAATATAGTAAGGGGCATGAAAACAGAACTAAGGGAAGTAAAAATAAAAAATACAAAATAAATAAAAAGATTAGAGAGAAAATAAGTGGGAATTAGGAGAAAAAGGGATTCAGCCTAAACCTCATCTTAAAGAAAAAGAAATCAGGGAACAAACGCATGTTTAAGGATACAGTAAATGAAGATGGTCTTGGAATACAAGATCTGCATAAAATAGTAAAAGTGAACACCGTGTCCCAAGTAAACTGGGAATGATCCACACCAAGACATATCCTAGTAAAATTGGTAAACCTTTAAGTTAAGAAAAGAATCCCCTGGGTAGCTAGGCAAGAAAATAGTGTTTCATTGTGTGGCAGGAAGAGGGTAGGGTGAGAATCAAGTGGTCTTCAGCATCTCCATAGCAGTCATAAAATGTCACTTCTGGGAACGGTCTCCAGGTATGTCTTGTCGCATTACTGTTTCCTTGGTGTGGTGATTTTGAGGTGTCCTTCCACTCTTGAGTCTCGGCTGAGCCACGTGACTTGCTTTAACCAATAGGATGTTAGTAAATGTGACACAAGCAGAGTCTAGAATGCTTGCTTGTTCAGTGAACCAGTCCTCTTTCCTTGCAATTAGGACTCTGAGCTACCAAGTGAGTGAGGTCTCTTCTGCCTTCTCGGTGATGAGACTCATGGCCCTGTCATCATCATGCCTGAGCCCAGAGGAAGCTGACCACCAGGCCCGTGGGTAGGCTATCCGGAACTAGCCAGTGTTCCACCAAAGAGCCAGCTGATCACAGACCCATGAGCCAGTGTGGTTAGAATTAGACAACCCAGCCCAGACCACTGGAACTATTCAGCAGACCCCTGAGTAAATGTATGGTTTTTGTTTCAAGCTACTAAGTTTTGGGATCAATTCTTAAACAGCAAGAAAACTACCAGGCACACTTGGAAATTACATATTTAAAATAAATGTGCAATGTCTTACTCATCTTCCATGTTCCTTTGTCCCAGAAACAAGGGAGCTATTAACTGGCAGCAGCTTGTGCTTTTGTGTCTATAACAGTTTAAAAGACTGATGAAGGGGCACCTGGGTGGCTCAGTCAGTTAAGCGGCTGACTGTTGTTTTCAGGTCATGATCTCATGCTTTGTGGGTCTAAGCCCCGTGTCGGGATCTGTGCTGAGAGTGTAGGCCCTGCTTGAGATTCTCTCTCTCCCATTCTCTCTATCCCTCCCCTGCTCGCATGCTTTCTCTATTTCAAAAATAAATAAATAAATAAATAAATAAATAAACAAACAAACAAACAAACAAACATTTAAAAATTTAAAAGACTGATGGGAAATTAAGGTAGTGGCTTCCCAGTATCGAAATGCCCCCAAGAACCTTCACTTTTGTTTGTGCCCACCACACATGGCCGATATGGAGGTGACGGCAAAAAGCAATGCTGTGTTTGCCAATGAGATAGTTTCTGTGCCAGCTGGGTCCCCTGTCCTGTATCCTTCTATAAAGCTAGGTGAATGCAGTATCAGATTAAAACCTATTTGTGTCTGGTGAGCCTGACTGCCATCTTGAATCTGTCTTCACAGAAGTGGGAGGTGGGGCAGCATTCAACACCAGTAGAAGTGAGACCCACAAAACTCTTATATGAGAAAGTGCAATGGAGGAATAGTTTTTTACTAAGCCATAGTTTAAGTATAAAGGCAACAATGATTTTGAATGCTTAAACATAACATTGTTTCCATGGGAACTGCTTAAAACATCTACTATAGGACAAACATCAGTGAACCACATGTTGACATGACATGTGAATTTGCAGCCAAGGGCCTGGCAATGAGCACTGGATCTCTCTGACTGGGGGAGAAGTTGAATGTGGGAAATGTGACAGGAGAAGCATAGAAGCACTACAAATGATATCACTATAGCTGTGATATTACTAATAAGAAAGGTGTGTGATTTGACTGGGGCCACTTATTCTCTTATTTTTAATAACTGTAGAAGAGCAGAGAAGTAACAAAATGAGAGAAAAAAATAAGTGTGCGATTCACAATGAAAGTATACCAGTTATTCTAGAGATTAAATAACACAGCATCAGGATCCTTAACACAAAATATATGTAGTATACAAGACACAAAAGCATGCTACCAGGAGAAATTAAATCACTTGTATCAGACTGACTGCCAAAGAAAGCAAAAAATAGGCTATGAAAACCTAAATAAGATAATTAGTTCTCTTAATTGACAGATACCAAACTTGGCATCTTAAAAATACAGAATACTGCATCTCCATTAAAAAGAGAGAGAAGAGGGGCGCCTGGGTGGCGCAGTCGGTTAAGCGTCCGACTTCAGCCAGGTCACGATCTCGCGGTCCGTGAGTTCGAGCCCCGCGTCAGGCTCTGGGCTGATGGCTCAGAGCCTGGAGCCTGTTTCTGATTCTGTGTCTCCCTCTCTCTCTGCCCCTCCCCCGTTCATGCTCTGTCTCTCTCTGTCCCAAAAATAAATAAATAAAAAATTAAAAAAAAAAAAAAAAAGAGAGAGAAGGGGACCATATTTCAGACCACAAGAACTATAATGACTTCAAAAGAATAAAAAACAAAAAACAAACAAAAATATAAACAATATTCTCTAAATAAAATGCACTGAGGTTAAAAAAAAAAACTCCAATAACGCAAATATCTTTTTTGAAAAGCTTTCTTATATCAATAAAGTCAAAAAGTATACAGTTACAGAATATCTGTAAAAGAACTATAATATAAACAACTGTATAAAATATCTGTAAGATATTTGCAAACCTACACTCAACAAATGTCTTAGCTTTAATCAGACTATCATAAATAAGAAAAAAATGTTTGAAATATCAAACTATAGAAGAAACTAAGGAAAAAAAGAAGAAAAATTAAAGAACTTAATGACTAAAGCAAAATAATAGCATTAATTTAAAAAAAATTCAAAGACTGCTTCTTTGGAAGGAAACTTCATGAAATAAGTAAGCCTTCTCACTACCTTATTTGCAAAGTCTAACCTAGAGGAAATAGGTAAGTGTTTAAAGGAAGAAATAAGTGAGAGATAATCTCAGATGGAGAAATGTGCAATAGATCCCCTAGCTTCTGAACCTCATCCAAGGAGCCAAGAGAAGCTTTGCACAATCTTTAACAGGACACTGCTCCCGAGTGCGGGAGAGGTCATGTCTGCTTGGACTACATAGTCTGGAGGAATCTGTGGATCCAAGGTTGCATGCAAACAACCTTATCTCACGTCACCAAAGGCCCAGACACTTAAACCTCAGATACAGAAATCAGAACCTATGAGTAATGCAGTCACAAGCCAAAGAAGCCAAGAAACACCGGGAGCGAGCAGACACTGGAAGAGGCAGGAGAGGATTATGTGCTGGAAGGAGGACAGCTCTTCCCACGCCTTGATGCACAACTGTGAGAGAGTAAATTCTGTTGCTTTAAGCCACCCAGTTTGTGGTAACATGCTACAGCAGCCCTAGAAAATGAGTAGGCTTCCACTTCCTTTCATTTCTAGTTCTGCCCGACCAAAGCACTCCTGACATTTCGTGCTGAAGGACTCTGTGGTGGGGGCGTCCTGTGTCCTGGAGCTGTGTCGCAGGGCCCCTGGCCTCCGCCCACTAGATGCTGAGGACACTCTCTTCCCAAGCTGTGACAGTGAAAATGTATCCAGACATAGCTAAACTGCCCTGTTTGAGAATCACTGTGCTACACTAGTGGGAAGTAAATTTTTAGGGAAATGGACCAATTACAGAAAAACCTCAAATGTTTAGGGACTGAATTTTTAATTAAAGAAATGAAGAGTACTTTATTAATCCCTGTTTTAAAGATAAGCAATATTACAAATATATGTTCTTAAAGCTTAGGAGCTTGGGATGCTAAATTAATTATTAATGAGCTCAATAATATCAAGGAGAAAATTAGCTAGAATTAGCTAGAAAATCAACCAGTCATTTGGGCATATTTGAAAAGCAGCAACATACAAATTGCTTTCCTTTATTCCTTTATCCATTTAACAAATATTTCCTCAGTCACAAAAATGCCAGGACAGTGTCCTACACATATGACAAACAGACAAGATCCTTGCCCTCCAGAAGCTGACATAATTAATACCTTTTTTCCCCCCAAATCAACTGCAGGCTGCACTGTGCCCAGGCAACCCTGGAACCTTAACTGTTTCTGAGACATTAGAGTTGCAGGATTTTTCTGGAGGAGGCAGCCTCAGGCCATTTGTATTGCACCAGACCTTGAACTTCAAAGACAGATCCCCAGAGAAGGCAATTTTAACTCTTTGCTCCCTGACTCCACCTACAACTTACTAGTGTGTACAGAGTTGACTGTGTTCTCTTGACTCCTGGGGACTCCTACTCCTTGTGGTCATTTTAGGAGAAAACTTCAAACCTTCCCTTGGGCAGAGATTGCACAGCTAATCAAACCTCTCTTAATGGTTGTTGAAACCATTAAGCAATAAACTGTATGTTTATTGATGAAATTTTTACCTATGCTTTCACTCAAATGAACCTTTTAAGGTAGAATCTAAACAAGAAGGAATGCAGTGCTTGCCTGAAACTGGACTCCACCATCAACAATCTGAGCAGTTGAATCAGCCTGTAATCAGCAAATGATTATTTCATTTGTTTCCTGCACTTGCTGTGGGGAAGCCTAAATATTCTATCAACTATGGCATGACCACACTGATATTTTCCTTATTTTATAAAGAAATTAAGTTTTTAAATAAATTAGGGAATATAAATAATAATCTGATTATTTACATCTATCTGCAGATTCGGATCAGAAGACCTCTAGATACTAGAGTACTTTAAGTCTCAATTTCTTAGCCAATTTCTTAGTCTCTCACTGTATTTTTTAACTTTTAAGATGTTACTGGTAAATTCTAACTGCTGGCCTGGCACCAAAATTTTTTAACTTACATATTTTTGACCCAGGAAAACGACCCAGGATCGTTTTCTGATATGGAACATAGAAATAGTGTATGCCCATTTTCTACTTGTTGTTATAAAGATCTATAAAGGGCTGGCAATAGATTAAAACTATTTTCAGGATATTATGGAGAAAATACAAGATAAATTTCAGATGTCATTGCTCTTACTGTGTAGGTGCATAAAATTGGCCGTCAACTCTCAAGGTCTGTAAATGATAAGCGACTCCTGTTCTAAATGGAGATTTACCCTCATAGTCATACTGTATCCCATTCTTGGCTTATAGTTCTCTGTTAAATGCCAGTCTTATTCTGTTGAGGCGAAGGGTGTGATTAAAGAGCTCTTGTGACCATATTAGAAACCAGCCCTGACCACTGCTGCTGCAGCACACTGAAGTATTTTATAAATAATTTATGAGCCTCCGAGGTCTGGCTTTGGAAGATACTCACCTTCTCTCCATCTGTGCACCACACCTCATTCATCAAAATTGAGACCAGCACATGCATTTCTCCTTCAAGATGGGTAGAGCGATATACACGATAAATAAATAAGTCTACCGGTATAACTCTGCTGCTGCCCAAAGACCACTTGCAGTAATTCTGGGAGCAATCTATTTTGACCATGAACCTTGACCAACTATATCACAGGAAAGAAAGGGTGAAATTCCTTTTTATAAATGACAAATACTACTATGAAAAAGGAACACTGAAGATGTTGGCAAAACTGCCTAAGAAGTTTAATTATGACAATGTAGCCCCAATGGCTGCTTTAAAAACTGTAACTTTTTAGAATGTTCCCTGTGACTTAATGTTGCATGAGACTTGCCAGTGGAATTTCTCCCATTACAGATTGTCTCAAAGGAAAATACTGTTGCGCATACACTGAATTTACTTTCTAAATTATGCAGAATTTTAAAAAATTTTATCACCAAATATATTGAGCAGAACCAGTACTTTTAACAGACTACACATTCCAAACTGAAACTGCTCATTTATGCCTTATTCACAAATATTCCAAATTTTTCATTTTATCATAGTGCTATTGATATAAAAGTTTGTGATAACATAGTTAACTCTTGTCTACAATTTGAAGTGGACTCTTAAATTATGTACTCCTTACATTTTATTAGATCTTCTTAGTCTTTAGGGTCACAAGTAATACCTTTGAACTTAATTTCATTAGTGGTTTCAGCCCAAGGACACTGTAATATTTATTAGAGATTTAAAAATTAATTTTCTCTTAAAGAATTATTTGAAAATAAAGGTCATTTGATAAAATATAAGTGACTATATATGTAATTATACATCAAAATGTATAAATCCCTCACCTAATAATGCTCTATTTTTACAAAAACATAGTTAATAAGAGATTTCCACAAGTACATTGAAAAATGTGAGGCAGTTATTATCTTCGCCAAAGAAGGATTAACTTTCTTAATTGCAAGGAAATCAGAGTTGTGTCTATTTATGTATTTGCTTATAATGTGTGCAGACTTTTTTGAGTAACAATTTCAGGATAGGTATAAATGAGTAAGATACAATTCAATTCATATCGTGAGGATGTTCACAATTTTTAAAGATATATGTTATAAGTTATGATATAATAACACAATGAAATAAAAGCATAAGTAAAATTCTAGCACCCAGTAGGGAGTGACTGATTTAGAATGAATTTTGGGAAGTCTTTATAAAAGGGATATCATTGGGATGCCTGGATGGCTCAGTCAGTTAAGCCTCTGACCAGCTCATGTCATGATTTCATGGTTCGTGAGTTCGAGCCCTGCGTCAGGCTCTGTGCTGATATCTCAGAGCCTGGAGTCTGCTTTGGATTCCATGTCTCCCTTTCTCTCTGCCCATGCCCGAATAATACTCTGTTGCTCTTTCTTTTCAAATAAATAAACATTATAAAAGGGATATCATTTAAGGTAGGTCTTGACAAATGGGTCAGATTTCATCAAGAAACTGGAGACAGTTGAAAGAATAGCATGGAGATTAAAAATAAATTGTGTTTTAGTACAAACACAGGATTCGAATTAATACATGTTGAAATGATATATCCACTAAGGGTTAACATCCAAAATTCTACAACTCAACACCAAAAATAACAAATAATCCAATTTAAAAAAGACCAGAGGACCTGAATAGACATTTCTTCAAAGGAGACATACAGACACATAAACAGGCCAAAAGACACATGAAAAGATGCTCAATGTCACCAATTATCAAGAAAATGCAAATAAAAATCACAATGAGATATCACATTACACCTGTCAGGATGGCTAAAATCAAAAGGACAAAAAATAACAAGTGTTAGTGAGGATGTGGAAAAAAAGGAACCTTGATACACTGTTGATGGGAATGTAAACTGGTGCAGCCATTGTGGAAAACAGTATGGAGGTTCCTCAAAAAAATAAAAATAGAAATACCATATGACCCAATAATTGTACTAATAGGTATTTACCCAAAGAAAATGAAGACACTAATTCAAAACTATATATGCAACGCTTTGCTTATTGTAGTATTTACAAAAGCAAGGATATGGAACCCAACTAAGTGTCCATTAATAATGAATAGTAAGGAAGCCGTGATCTGTGTACATGTACACACACACACACACACACACACACACACAGGAATATTATGCAGCCATGAGAAAGGATGAGATCATATCATTTTCAACAACAAGGATGGAGCTGGAAGGTATTATGCTAAGTGAAATAAGTTAGATTAAGAAAGACAAATGCCATATGATTTCATTTATATGTAGACTCTAAAGAACAAAACAAAACAAATGAACAAACAAAAAGCAGAATTAGACCTATAAATACAGAGAACAAACTGATGCTTGCCAGAGGGGAGGGAGCTGGGGGGGGGGTAGGAAAAATGACTAAAGGGGAGTAGGAGATATAGGATTCCAGTTATGGAATAAATAAGTCATGGGAATAAAAGGTACAACACGGGATGAGGGGGAATAATACATGCTATAAAATTTCTACATTAACTACCATAAATAAATGATAGGAGGACTCAGCTAAATTTTGAAAGAAAAGGTGGTACAAATATTAAATTATCTCAACAATATCCTTTAGTTGTTTTTCCTTTGTTTATTCTTTATAGATTTAGCATGTTTCTCTCCAAATCCTTTTGCTCTTACCAGCACACACCTCTCTGATGTGCAAATGCCAGCACGTGCGTTTTTTGCATGAAAGCTTTCTATGACTCTGAAGCCATCTTGGCCAGCTTCACTCTAGATATAAAATACTGAAGAATGAACACTCATGGGTACTAACTCAAGCAACGGCTGTAGCAACTGGGCCATAAAAGTCACAATTTTCTTGACCTCTGGTTAGTATTACTCAGGTGCATATTTTCCCTTGCTCCTGAAGTTCCACAGAAAGACTAAACTCCAGTTGTCCATACTGGTTACTTGCTTCAAAATGAAGGCTTTTAAGCTTTTATTTACTTCCCTGTCTAAACTTTTTCTCTTGGAATCACCTGCAAAATAAACCACTTGCACTTGAATTGCTGTTTTGGTCTGGGTCCCAAATTAATATGTATGTTGGGATAAAAGTATATCAAATAAAGTAAAATATACAAGAAAGAAATAAACTTTATGTAAAGTAAGCCACTCTTGAAGAGTAACAGAGCCTGCTCTAAAAACTAATATATTAGGGGGAAAAAGGCATCTATGGAATTAGAATAAAAGACAATATTATAAATAATAAAGAAGATACTTGGAAAAGACATTCTTGTACTTCAGGAGAAAGACAGTGTATTTACCAAGGAACACAAGTTGAACCAAAATAAGGGGACCTCAAAAAAAAAGACTTCTATAGGATGTTTAGCAGGAAAGCAATGAATTTTGGAAGATTACGGGTACAGAAAACGGAAAGCAAATGAATCTATACAAAGATGCATTCAATTTCTTATCACCCAAATCTGCTTTATCCATGACATTCTCTGTCTCATAAAACACTGCCACTATTCTCCTAGTCACAGAAACAAAACTCGCACACATTTAATTCTGTGCCTTTACCCTCCCCTCTCAGAGCCACTCCCTAGTCCCATTCAATGGGCAGGTCTTGCTGATTCTACCTCCCATATATTTCTCAAATCTCCTCCTTTTTATCCTCATAACTGCTGTCAGAGACAGAATCTCACCTTATCTTGTTTGGTCCAATGCAGCACATTGACTGCCCGTCTCCATTCATGAGTCCTATTTACCACAACTTCTAGTCTCCACACTCTGGACAGAATGAGTGACAGAAAAGGCAAATCTGGTCACCCCTCTCCCCCTTTGGAATCTGTCAACAATCTACATGTCCTCAAGGGGAGTGAAGAAGATAATCAATTGGGATGTAGAAGAAAATATGAGAGACCTCACATATTTTTATTTTATCCTATAAAATGAATTACTAAGATCTAATGCACAGAGACAACAAAATATGTATGAAATTTATAAATACAAGCGTATAGCTATATTAGAGGTCACTGTTCAAAAAGTTTTACTAAAATAGATGTGTGATCTAAAATGTCTGGAGGTAAGCATCCGGCAATTGATTTCTTTACCATGGCCCATTAAGCAAGCATCAGCTTCAGTTTCCTACTGCTCTACCCAATTAGCTTCACAACCTAATAACACAGGTAAGTTCCTTCACTATGTATTTTTCTATTTTGTCTTTCCCTATATTTCCTTAATTTGCTTTATATCAAAAACAGTCTTTTCACCTATCTTCATACATCAAACTCAATCTCCTTCAAAACTGACCAGCTGCAGTCTGATTCTTTTTTTTAATTTTTTTTCCTTTCTTTCCTTCTCTTTTCTCTTTTTCTTTCAACCTTCTTTTTTTCCTTTGGAATCGGGCTCATAGTCTGGTTTTGATTTTTGGCCAATTCTTATTATATATATTTTTTCTTCTTTCTTTATCTGTTTTGTTTGTCTGTTTAACCACGCATTTTACTCTTTTTTCATGTGTTCTATATCTACTTCTTTCTCTCTCTCTCTCTCTCCTAAACATAGTTTCTTTGATTCTCTGCTAGGTCTTTTTTGTCCCCCCCTTTCATTTTTCTCTTTGTATACGATCAGGTCCCCCACCATTTCCTTTTTTCCAAGGTTACTTCAATGAACAAATAAAAGTACTTGGTGGGAAGCCTACACAATCCACCATTGAGTAACAATGAGTTCTGTAGAAGACTGACCAGTGAGACAGAGTGGCCAAATACACAACAATGGAGTGCACACAACACACTCCAAAAACACTTCCTGAAGTGCCAGGCCCTGGACAGTGTACGACTCCTTTTTAATACAGTATTACTTGCAGGTGCAGGACACATAACAAGCTATTAAAACACATAAAAGACAGAAACCTAGCCAAACAGAAGAATTATCCTCAAAAGAATTCAGGAAGAAATGACAGCCAGAGAATTGCTCAAAACAGATATAAATAATATGTCGGAACAAGAATTTCGAATAACAGTCTAGACTGTTAGAGGACTTGAAGACTAATAGCTGGGCTTGAAAAAAAGCATAGATGACAGCAGAGAATCTATTGCTGCAAAGATCAAAGACCTAATAATAGTCACAATGAATTATGAAATGTGATAAATTAGATGCCAAATAAACTAGATACAGTGACAGCAAGGAGGGAAGAAGCCCTGGAGAGAATAGGTGAAATAGAAGATAAAATTATGGAAAATGATGAAGCTGAAAAGGGGTATAAGTAAATTACTAGACTACGAGGCGAGAATTAGAGACCTAAGTAATTCAATTAAATGAAATAATATTCATAACATAGGAGTTCCAAAAGAAAAAAAGAAGAGACAGAAAGGGGCAGAAGGTTTATGTGAACAAATTATAGCTGAGAACTTTCCTAATCTGGGGAAGGAAACAGGCATCCAAGTCCATGAAGCACAGAGAACTCCCTTCAAAATCAACAAAAACAGGTCAACACGGCGACATATCACAGTGAAACTGGCAAAATACAAAGATAAAGAGAGAATTCTGAAAGCATCTAGGGACAAAGGGGCTTTAATCCACAAGGATAGACACAGAAGGGTAGCAGACCTGTCCACTAAAACTTGGCAGGCCAGAAGGGAGTGGCAGGAAATATTCAATGTGCTGAATAAGAAAAATAGGCAACCAAGAATCCCTTATCAAGAAAGGTTGTCATTCAGAATGGAAGGAGAGATAAAGGCTTTCTTTCCCAAACAAAAACTAAAGGAGTTCATGACCACTAAACCAGCCCTGCAGGAGATCCTAAGGGGGACTCTGTGAGTGGAAAGCAGCAAAGACTAGAAAGGACCAGAGACATCAACACAGGCCAAAACCTACATATGACACAATGAAACTAAATCTGTATCTTTCAATCAATAACTCTGAGTGTAAATGGACCAAATGCCCCAATCAAAATACATAAAGTATCAGAATGGAAAGAAAAAAAAAAAAAAAAAAAACAAGATCAACCTATGCTGCCTACAAGAGACTCATTTTAGACATGAGGACACTTGCAGATTGAAAGTGAGGGGATAAGGAACTATCTATCATGATAAGGATGTCAAAAGAAAGCTGGAGTAGCCATACTCCTATCTGACAAACTAGATTTTAAAACACAGACTGTAACAAGAAATGAAGATGGGCATTATATCATAATTAAGGGGTGTATCTATCAAGAAGAGAGCTAACAATTGTAAATATTTATGCCCCCCGACATGAAAGAACCAAAATATATAAATCAATTAATCACAAACATAAATAAATGTATAGATAACATTACCATGGTTATAGGAGATTTTAATACTCCATTTACAACAATGGACAGACAATCTGGACAGAAAATCAATTAGGAAGCAATGGCTCTGAATGATACACTGGATTAGATGGATTTAACAGATATATTCAGAACTCTTTATCCAAAAGCAGCAGGATACACATTCTTCTCGAGTGCACATAGAACCTTCTCCAAAACAGATCACATCCTGGGTCACAAAACAGCCCTCAACAAATATAAAAGGATTGAGATCACACCATACATATTTTCAGACCACAACGTTATGAAACTTGAAATCAACTAGAAGAAAAATTTGGAAAGCCCCCAAATACATGGAGGTGAAAGAACATCCTACTAAAGAATGAATGGGTCAACCAGGAAATTAAATAGGAAATTAAAAAAACATATGAAGCAAATGAAAATGAAAACACGATAGCCCAAACCCTTTAGGATGCAGCAAAGGTGGTCCTAAGAGGAAAATACATGGCAATTCAGGCCTATCTCAAGGAGCAAGAAAGGTCCCAAATGCACAACCTAAACTCAAACCTAAAGGAACTAAAGAGGCAGCAGCAAAGAAAGCCCAAAAACAGTAGAAGAAGAGAAATAATAAAGATTAAAGCAGAAATAAACAATATAGAATTAAAAAAAAACACAGTAGAACAGATCAAGGATTCTAAGAGCTGATTTTCTGAAAGAATAAACAAAACTGATAAACTGCTAGGCAGACTTCTCAAAAAGAAAAAAAGAGAACCCAAATAGATAAAATCATGAATAAAAGAGGAGCAATCACAACCAACACCACAGAAATACAATTATTGGAGAATACTATGAAAAATTATATGCCAACAAACAGGACAATTTGGAAGAAATGGAAAAATTCCTAGACTCTCACACACTACCAAAACTCAAACAGGAAGAAATAGAAAATTTTAACTGACGCATAACTAGTGAATCCATTGAATCAGTTATCAAAAGTCTTCCAACAGTAAGAGTTCTGGGCCAGATGGCTTCCCAAGGGAATGCTACCAGAAATTTAAAGCAGTTAATACCTATTCTTTTCAAGCTGTTCCAAAAAATAGAAAAAGAAGGAAAGCTTCCAGCCTCATTCTATGAAGTCTGCATTACTGACATTGATTCTGAAACCAGAAAATGACCCCACTGAAAAGGAGTATTACACTACACTATTTCTGATGAACATGGATGCAAAAATTTCCAACAAGATACTAGCGAATCAAATTCTAACAGTATATTAAAAGAATTGTTCACCATGATCAAGTGGGATTCATTCCTGGGCTGTAGGGCTGATTCAATATTTGCAAATCAATCAACGTGATACATCACATTAATAGAAGAAAGGAGAAGAACCATATGATCCTGTCAATGGATGCAGAAAAAAGCATTTAACAAAATATAACATGCTTTCTTAATAAAAACCCTCAAGAAACTCAGGATAGAAGAAACATTCCTTAACATCCTAAAAGCCATATATGAAAGGCCAACAGCTAATATCATCCTCAGTGTGGAAAAACTGAGAGCTTTTCCCATGAGATCAAAAACACAACAGGGATGTCCACTCTAACCACTGCTGTTTAACATAATGTTTGAAGTCCTAGTCTCAGCAGTCAGACACAAAATGAAATAAAAAGCATCCAAATTGGCAAGGAAGAAGTCAAATTTTCAGTCTCCACAGATAACGTGATACTCTACATGGAAAACCCGAAAGACTCCACCAAAAAACTGCTAGAGCTGATATATGAATTCAACAAAGTCACAAGATATAAAATAAATGCACAGAAATCAGTTGCATTTCTATACACCAATAATGAAGTAACAGAAAGACATATCAAGCAATTAATGTCATTTACAATTGTACCAAGGACCATAAGATACCTAGGAATAAACCTAACCAAAGAGGTAAAATATCTGCCCCAAAACAGCAGAAGATAGTAAATAATAAACATTAGAGCAGAAATCAATGCTACTGAAACCAAAAAAAAAAAAAAAAAAAGTAGAACAGCTCAATGAAACCAGAAGCTAGTTCTTCGAAAAAATGAACAAAATTGATAAACCACTAGCCAGTTTGATCAAAAAGAAAAAGCAAAGGACCCAAATAAATAAGATCAAGAATGAAAGAGGACAGATCACAACAAACACAACATAAATAAAAACAATACTAAGAGAATATTATGAGCAATTATATGTCAATAAAATGGGCAATCTGGAAGAAATGGACAAATTCCTAGAAACATATACACTACCAAAACTGAAACAGGAAGAAATAGAAAATTTGAACAGACCCATAACCAGTAAAGAAATCAAGTTAGTAATCAAAAATCTGCCAAAAAACAAGAGTCCAGGGCCAGATGGCTTTCCAGGGGAATTCTACCAAACATTTAAGGAAGAGTTAACATCTATTCTCTTGAAGCTGTTCCAAAAAATAGAAATGGAAGGAAAACTCTTTCTATGAAGCCAGGATTACCTTGATTCCAAAACCAGACAAAGACCCCCGTAAAAAGGAGAACTACAGACAAATTTCTCTGATGAACATGGATGTAAAAATCCTCAACAAGATATTAGCCAACCAGATCCAGCAATACATTAAAAAAGTTATTCACCACAACCAAGTGGGATTTATTCCTGGGATACAGGGCTGGTTAAATACCCACAAAACAATCAGTATGATTCATCACATCAATAAAAGGACAAGAACCATATGATCCTCTCAACAGATGCAGAGAAAGCATTTGACAAAATACAGCATCCTTTCTTGATAAAAACCCTCAAGAAAGTAGGGATAGAAGGAGCATACCTCGAGATCATAACCAGCCACATATGAAAGACCCAACGCTAATATCATCCTCAATGGGGAAAAACTGAGAGCTATCCCCCTAAGGTCAGGAACAAGACAGGGATGTCCACTCTGGCCATGATTATTCAACATGGTATTGGAAGTCTTAGCCTCAGCAGACAACACAAAGAAATAAAAGGCATCCAAATCTGCCAGGAGGAAGTCAAACTCACTCTTTGCAGATGACATGATACTCTATATGGAAAACCCAAAAGATTTCACCAAAAAACTGCTAGAACTGATTCATGAATTCAGCGAAGTTGCAGGGTATAAAATCAACGCACAGAAATCGGTTGCATTCCTATATGCCAACAATGAAGCAACAGGAAGAGATATCAAGGAATCAATCTCATTTACAACTGCACCAAAAACCATGAGACACTGAGGAATAAATCTAACCAAAGAAGTGAAAAATCTATACACCAAAAAGTATAAAAAGCTTATGAAAGAAATCGAAGAAGACACCAAAAAATGGAAAAATATTCCATGCTCCTGGATAGGAAGAAAAAATACTGTTAAAATGTTGATACTACCCAAAGCAATCTACATATTCAATGCAATCCCAATCAAAATACACCAGCATTCTTCACAGAGCTAGAACAAACAATCCTAAAATTTGTATGGAACCAGAAAAGACCCTGAATAGCCAAAGCAATCTTGAAAAAGAAAACAAAAGCAGGAGGCATCACAACCCCGGACTTCAAGATGTATTACAGAGCTGTAATCATCAAGACAGTATGGTACTGGCACAAGAACAGATACTCAGATCAATGGAACAGAATAGAGAACCCAGAAATGGACCCACAAACCTATGGCCAACTAATCTTTCACAAAGCAGTTAAGAATATTCAGTGGAATAAAGACAGTCTCTTGAGCAAGTGGTGCTGGGAAAACTGGACAGCGACATGCAGGAAAATGAACCTGGACCACTTTCTTACACCATACACAAAAATAAACTCAAAAGGGATGAAAGACCTGAACGTAAGACAGGAAGCTATCAAAATCCTCGAGGAGAAAGCAGGCAAAAACCTCTTTGATCTTGGCCGTAGAAGCTTCTTACTCAACACGTCCCCAGAGGCAAGGGAAACAAAAGCAAAAATGAACTATTGGGACCTCCTCAAAATAAAAAGCTTCTGCACAGTGAAGGAAACAATCAGCAAAACTAAAAGGCAACTGACAGAATGGGAGAAGATATTTGCAAACAACATATCAGATAAAGGGTTATATCCAAAATCTATAAAGAACTTATCAAACTCAACATCCAAAACAAATAACCCAGTGAATAAATGGGCAAAAGACATGAATAGACACTTCTCCAAAGAAGACATCCAAATGGCCAACTGACACATGCAAAGATGCTCAACATCACTCATCATCAGGGAAATATAAATCAAAACCACAATGAGATACCACCTCACACCTGTGATAATGGCTAACATTAACAACTCAGGCAACAACAGATGTTGGCGAGGATGTGGAGAAAGAGGATATCTTTTGCACTGCTGGTGGTAATGCAAACTGGTGCGGCCACTCTGGAAAACATATGGAGGTTCCTCAAAATATTAAAAATGGAACTACCCTACCACCCAGGAATTGCCCTACTAGGCATTTATCCAAGTGAAACAGCTATGCTGTTTTGAAGGGACACATGCACCCCCATGTTTATAGTAGCACTATCAACAATAGCCAAAGTATGAAAAGAGCCCAAATATCCATTGACAGATAAATGGATAAAGAAGATGTGGTATATATATCTACAATGGAGTATTACTCGGGAATCAAAAAGAATGATATTTTGCCATATGCAACCACGTGGATGGAACTAGAGGGTATTATGCTAAGCGAAATTAGTCAGTTGGAGAAAGACAAATATCATGTGACTTCACTCATATGAGGACTTTAAGACACAGAACATATGAACACAAGGGAAGGGAAGCAAAAATAATATAAAAACAGGGAGGGGGACAAAACAGAAGAGACTCATAAATATGGAGAACAAACAGAGGGTTACTGGAGGGGTTGTAGGAGGGGGGATGGTCTAAATGGGTAAGGGGCAATAAGGAATCTAGTCCTGAAATCATTGTTGCACTATATGCTAACTTGGATGTAAATTTAAAAAGTTTTAAAAAAATGTAAAAAAAAAAAAGAGGTAAAATATCTACACACTGAAAACTATAGAAAGCTTATGAAAGAAATTGAAGAAGATACAAAGAAATGGAAAAACATGACATGCTCATGTATTGGAAGAACAAATACCATTAAAATATCAATACTGCCCAAAAGCAATCTACACATTCAATGTAATCCCAATAAAAATAGCATCAGCATTCTTCACAGAGCTAGAAGAATTCCAAAATTTGCATGGAACCACAAATGACCCTGAATAGTGAAAGTAATGTTGAAAAAGAAAACCAAAGCTGGAGGCATCACAATCCCAGACTTGAGCCTGTATTACAAAGCTGTAATGATATTGTCACAAAAACAGACACATAGATAAATGGAATACAATAGGGAACCCAGAAATGGACCCACAAATATACAACCAACTAATCTTTAACAAAGCAGGAAAGAACATCCAATGGAATAAAGACAGTCTTTTCAGCAAATGGTGCCGCAAGAACTGAACAGCAACAGGCAGAAGAATGAACCCAGACCACTTTCTTACAACATACACAAAATAAACTCAAAGTGGGTGAAAGACCTAAATGTAAAATAGGAAACCATCAAAATCCTACAGGAGAAAACAGGCAGAAACCTCTTTGACCTCGGCTGCAGCAACTTCTTACGTGACATGTCTCTGAAGGCAAGGGAAATAAAAGCAAAAATGAACTACTGGGACCTCATCAAGCTAAAAAGCTTCTGCACAGCAAAGTAAACAATCAACAAAACTAAAAGGCAACTGATGGAATATGAGAAAATATTTGCAAATTACATATCAGATAAAGGGAAGTATCAAAAATCTATAAAGAAGTTACCAAACTCAACACCCAAAATACATAATCCAGTGACACAATGGGCAGAAGACATGAATAGACACTTTTCCAAAAAACATGTCCAGATGGCAAACAGATACATGAAAAGATGCTCAACATCACTCATCATCAGGGAAATATGAGTCAAAACCACAATGAGATACCACCTCACACCAGTCAGATGGCTAAAATAAACAACTCCGGAAACAACAGATGTTGGCAAGGATATGGCAAAAGGGGAACCATCTTTCATTGTTCATGGGAATGCGAACTGGTGCAGCCACTCTGGAAAACAGTGTGGAGGTTCCTCAAAAATTAAAAATAGAACTACCCTACAACCCAGCAATAGCACTACTAGGAACTTATCCAAAGGATACAGGAGTGCTGATTCAAAGGAGCACATGCACACTAATGTTTACAGTAGCATTATCAATAGCCAAATTATGGAAGGAGCCCGAATGTCCATCAACTAATGAATAGGTAAAGAAGATGTATATATACATCGATGAAATCTATATATACACGATGTATATATACACAATGAAATACCATTTGGCAATGAAAAGGAACGAACTCGCCATTTGCAACAATGTGGATGGAAGCAGAGGGTATTATGCTAAGTGAAATAACTCAGTCAGAGAAAGACAGATATCATATTATTACACTCATATGTGGAATATGAGAAACTTAACAGATGACCATAGGTGAAGGGAAGGAAAAACAAGATATAAAGAGGAAGGCAAACTATAAGAGACTCTTGAATACAGAGAACTGAGGGTTGATGGAGGAGAGGATTTGGGAAAAATGGGTGATGGGCACTGAGGAGGGCACTTGTTGGGATGAGCACTAGGTGTGATGAATCATGGGAATCTACTCCTGAAGCCAAGACTACACTGTATGTTAGCTAACTTGACAATAAAAACAAACAAACAAAAAAACCTGACCATCTTCTTCTGACTCTCCTGATTCTCCTGAACCCTTAAGAGAGGCTGAGATTAAGTGCATCTCTTTGCTCAAAGAGCACCTTTTGAATATTACTGTCATGACATATATTCAACACTATGAAAAATACTGTTTATGGTCATGTATGTGTCTCTGTGCCTGTCTCTTTTACTCACTGGAAGCATTTTGAGATCAATAATCACATTTTTAATTTATCTTTGCATTTTAAGACCTAGAAGAGTGTCTATCAGAAGACAGGAATCCAGTGAATGTGAAACTATCATATACTACAGGAGGAGTAGTTAGGAGTCTATTATGAAAGCCCAGATGTGAAATATAAAGAAACAAAAATTTACATACCTTGATTTTCAGTTTTGTATAAACAGGTGAGAGGCAGTGCCATCTGTAAAACATATAAGGTTCTACTCTATTTGCCATATAACAAACTACATTATTACTGTTTGATGGATTCTGGCAGAAAACATAAGACTCCTGGGTCTATAAAATACAGAATTGAAGGGGTACAGGCACCCCAATGTTTATAGCAGCATTATCAACAATAGTCAAACTATGGAAAGAGCCCAAATGTCCATTGACTGATGAGTGGATAAAGAAGATGTGGTGTATATATATATACAATAGAATATTACTTGTGATCAAAAAGAATGAAATCTTGCCATTTGCAAGGACATGGATGGAACTAGACTGTATTATGCTAAGTGAAATAAGTCAGTCAGAGAAAGACAAATACCGTATTATTTCACTCAGATGTGGAACAGAACAGAAAGAGAACAGATGAACATATGGGAAGGAGCACAGAAAGAGGAGAGAGGGGAAACAAACCATAAGACCTTAAAGGACTTTCTAATTCAGCATGCAGCATAAAGTTCAGGTTCACACCAATGGGAGTAATGTGGAGTGGACCATGGGGACATCGCACATGCAGTGGATTTCCTTCATAGCTGAAGAATACCATGCTTAGGAAACCCCAATATCTATGATAGACTGCAAGCAAATGTGCTCAAAATATTTCCTGAAAAGAGACATTTTCTTAATTTTCTTTGACAGCAAACTTGCCCTCTAACCCAGAGAGAGATATTGTATCTAAGTTCAAAGGCTGTTGACTGTACAAATATCCTTGAAAAGACAGTCTAGAACAAAAGTTGCCAAAGCCTCTGCTCACTTGACTTATGAAACTGTGAAAGATTCAGTAGAATCATCCCCCTAGATACAAGTAATTAAAATTACCTAAAATATGTGCACAGGTCCTGGGTCAGTTGATTTGGTCATGCCAATGAAACTCCACTCAAGATAAGTGTTCTCGTTCTTTAGTTTTAACCAAAATTTCAATAGCACTCATTTACTGAGTTTTAAAATGTTCCACTCTACAATGCAAATTAATTTGAAATTTTAAATATGAATTAACTTTATATTTAGAAAATAATTATCAGGTTTTCTTCTACCTCCAGCCCAAGTTATTTAATATGCATAATATATGTGTATGTATTTTCACCCTTGAGAGTAGAAATCTTTGAATCTCCCATCATACACAAACAAGAGGCTTTTATTTTCCTCTTTATTTTTTGTTTGTATATTTAATTTTAAACCATAAAACCAAATTATTTATTCACAATTATATACAGATATACAGAATTATAGAATACAGATATCAGAATTATCCTGTTACCGAGAATTATGATTCTTCCATTTTAGTGTGTATAAGAAATCCCTGAAATAATTGACAAAATATAGATTTCCAAACTTCCAAAGATTCAGGTTTTATTAATCTTAGGCAAGATCTATACTTGTAACATGATACCCATATGATTTTGAATTGGCATTATGCTTTTAAGATTATAAGCGTGCTTGTTACAAATTTTTTAAAAAATAATAATTTGCTATGTCTTAGGTAAAATAATTCTAAGATATTTTAAAGACTTGAAAAAAATTTTTTTAATGTTTATTTATTTTTGAGAGAGAGAGACAAAGCACAAGTAGGGGAAGGGCATAGAAAGACTGAAACACAAAATCTGAAGCAGACCCCAGGCTCTGAGCTGTCAGCAAAGAGCCCAACGTGGGGCTCGAACCCATGAGCCACGAGATCATGACCTGAGCTCATGTTGGACCCTCAACCAAATGAGCCACCCAGGCACCCCAAGACTCCTTTTTTAATAGAAACACAAGTGCTAACACAGATACTAGAAGTCTTGGAAGAAAGGATGAAATCAAAGTCACGTACAATACTGTTGATTCAAATATTCAGGAAGAAAGGCCCAGAAGGCAACTGGAAGTACTAGACTAGGTCACAGGATTGAGGTCCTGCTGACCACTATGATTCAGGCATCATGCATGGATGTCACTCGTGTAGCTGTAGTCATAGGTAAATGAAGAAAGGCAGACAGACCCTTAATGCACCATAAAAAAAGCAACAAGTTTAGGACAGGAAGCCTATGATAGAGAAAGGGGAGTAACAAGAGAAGCAAGGGAAACACAGGACAGTGTGGTATTACAGAAGCTAAAAGAGCAGCTGCAATGAAGAATGGATGACAGGGGAGCCTGGGTAGCTTGACTGAGCATCCAACTCTGATTTTGGCTCAGATCACAATCTCATGGTTCAGTTTGTGGAGCCTGCTTGGGACTCTCTCTTTCTCTCTCTCTGCCTTTCCCCCATTGCACTCACTCATGTGTGCCTTTTTCTCAAAAAAAAAAAAAAATGAACATTTAAAAAAAAGAATGGATGATAATAACAATAAATGAATGAATGAATGAATAAAATAAAATTGAATTAAAAGGAAAGGAAAGGAAAGGAAAGGAAAAGGAAAGGAAAGAGAAAATGTCCCTTATATACTGGTATCTATTCCAAGAGTATGCTCTTTACACTTACAAAATTAGCATTCCCATTTTACAGTTGAAGAAACAGAAGCAGGAAGAAAGAGTAAATAAATTGCCCAAGTAAACCTAGATTATATGTGTTGGAGCCAGGATTGCAGTTCAGGCTCCAGAGGCCACGTTCTAAACCAGCAATCTAGGCTGAGGATAGAACACATGCCACTGGTTTCAGAAGAGCAGGTCTGTGCAAGCCAGACCACACACAGCTCCTCTGGCACTAGCTGGGGAGCAGTGGAGGCAGCACTGACTGCTTTCTCTAGAAGTGTGTGGTGAGATGGAAAAAAAAAAAAGATGCCTGGAACAACTTTAGGATCTGAAGTCCTGAACATGCTTAATGACAAAGACAGGCGCCAGCTGAGGGGGAAAAATCTGAGGTGTGAAAGAGGAAAGAGATAATTAATTACATAAAGTTGCTAAGGTGGTTGAAGGGGAGAGATTGGAAGTCACTGATGGAAGAATTGCTTTTGAAATGTACTATCAGCATCTCATACTCTAAAGTAGGTAAAAAGAGTAAATGGATGTTTGCAGTATGTAAACATTTTAAAGTGGAAAGAAAAGAAACTTAATGAATTGATAGAAGTTAGCTTTTTACTGGCTTCAGTAACTTTAAAGTAACAACTACCCTTCTGGATGTACTGGATGAGTGAGTGGGTGGGTGGGTGGATAGATGGACATACAAACATAGATACAGAGAGAAATAGATACATGGCAAACAACCAAGGCATAAACTACAGTAAGAATCAAGAAAATTCAAATTACTATGGAAGGACTTTAATTTTAGGAAATCATATGACAATTACACAGTTATTAAGAGAAGTTAAAAAGCTTCATTCTGCCTATTCAAACCTCAAAGTTATAGTCTCTAACACATTGTTAAGAAGTAATTTTCAATTAAGTTGAGTTGCTTTCTAGGTTAAAAGGCACCCAATAACTAATAACAATATAGCATCCATTCCGTTTGGTATAACTCTTTCTTTTTTCTACCACATAATTTAGTGCTCTAAAAATGTACATCCATCTTAGGTAACGGAATCTTATACCAAACTTCCACTGGTACAATTTAGCCATGTAACTTTCCCCTTAAAATATCCAGTTGAACCAAGTGACATTCTCTTTACTTTTTATGAACATATTTCCCGTTCAAGCTACCTTTCCTTTATTCTATAAAAGCACTATTTTAAAGCACTTTGAAATATACCAAATAAAAGCTTCATGTAAATCCAAAGTACAGTAAAAAAAAAATTTCCTGTCCTGTGTACTTGTATGTGTACTCTTTTTCAGTGTGCATATCATTCACCACCATCATGAGGCTTACGCTTTCTTTCTCTTTCTAGAAAGCTATTATTTTCTACTTGGTTCACTCTGTACTATAAATGTTCAAATAATAAAAGTGGTGCTGTGAAAAGTGTTTCCCTACTAAAAACAAAGACATTGAAAATAAAATTCCCTTTGCATTCTTGGTTCACCCTTTTGTGTGAATGATGGTTACAGAAGTACTGGGAAAAAGTCCATGCTCAGTGCCACAATGCAATGCAAATGATTCCCTTTAAGAAAGACAGACAGACTTACTGTGTAATTTTCTTTGTTTTGATGGTCATTGGCGCCATTAAATTGATAGTTAGACCCAAAAGACCACTGTTGTTTGAAAATAGAATAGCCAAAATCCTTGTACATAACCAGTGGTCAAAGTACTTTAGAAGACCAAGCAAAACAAAACATTTTATAGTGGGAAATGGCCATTTGTAGTAACTTGATAACACAATAATAAAAGGTATTTGTAAGGATTGTCCACAAAGGATTACATTGCATAAACCATTACCTTTTTCAGATGTATGCACCTGGATCAATCCTGTTTGCTGTTGAAAGAAGCGAGTGCAGCATCACTGACCCCATCCATGACTATCAACCTGGAATCTGTAGTTCCAGAGAAACATTGCCCCAGAACCACCCCATGCATTCGCAATGCCGGACATACAAAGAAATTAAGATTTAAGACTTGGCACTAGGGCTCAGAAACTCCAAGGTGTCACAAATAGAAAACCCAGAGCAGGGCAAAATGAAAAGGGAAAGCCAATAATGCAAACCAAGACAATCCAGAATCATAGTGAACTTACAGAGAGCAGAGTGGGACTAGAAAGGAAACCTGAGACCTTAAAGGATTCTCTGAGCCTATGAGCAGGTGCTGGAGTAGATTCCTCCCTGGTAACTCCTAAAAGCAGGCGTCTGCCCACCAGGCTAAGGCACTCACCTAAGACAGCTGCATACAGACAAGAATATCAGAATCTTTCATGTCAAACAATAAAATCCAACGCTCTATGCAAGTCTCTCTGACTTCAGTCTTTCTTGTTTCATCAGATTTAGGGGATTCAGGTAGTGACATCCGGAAATGCAGGGCAGAAGAACAAGACAGATTGCATTGCACTGACAATGCAACCCTCCATTATGATGAAAAAATAAGTACTGTTTTTTCCCTGAATGCTTAGGGAAGGATATATAAAAGATATAAGATGATGTGTTTGTTCACTACCTTGTTTTTTTAGCATTCACTGAACAAGAATTCAAGATGGGCCATCTTACAAAGCATAGAAGTGGTTAAGAAGATTGGATAAGGACAATTGAGCCCTCATTCCCTGAAAAGTATGTTTCTGAAAAGAAAAGAAGTAGAGTGGAACACCTTGGAAATGAGTCATTTGGCAAATGGGTGCCAGTGGGAGGAAATGTGAAGAGACAGGGGCTGTATTTTGTGGTAATTAATCTCTAGAGTATAAAAGGAGAATGTGCAAGAAACACATCTTTTTAAGTTTTTACATTATCATTATGATTAATCATCTCTCTTTCTCTCCTCCTTACCTTCCAGGTAGAAAACTAGATCCTGTATGTTACTACATACCTTTCTGTGTGTGTGTGCATGTGGGATGTGGGTAAATGTATGTGTATTGTGTCTTTTAGTAAATGTCTCTGACTTTCTAAATAAGTTTTTCTTTCTATGCTACACTTGGGGGATTTTTTTTTTTTTGGTAGGGCATATCTATTAAATATTCAGAGTGTCTGGGAGCCAGACACTTTGAGTATACTCTGCTCAAAAGAGATGAACTACCTTTGTTGTTATGGCCAAATTTGTCTCACTCATGTTCTGGATCCTATTTTCTTCATTTATTCAAGAATTTAGCTCATGCAGTCCTTCCCTTTCTGTGCTGGAGCACACATTTTACTCTGTTAGATCATTTCTATAAGTATCTACACATGCTATAATATCACCCATCCTAAACCTCTCCCTTGACAAAACAATCACAACTTCCCATTTCCTGTTCCCTGTTATAGCAGATTTCCTCAAAATGTTTCCATTCTCACTGTCTCCATTTCCTTCTCATTCTCTCTCATATTCCTGCCAGTAAGGCTCCCATCCTGCATTCCACTGAAGCCACTTTGACACTGTTACCACTGACCTCCACACTGCTAAATCCAATGATTCATTTGAGGTCATCACCCTTTTAACCTCTCATCAGTACTTGAAATGACAGACCATTCCCTCTGTCTTAAAGTACTTTACTTGATAACCCTACATAGATATTTCTCTAATCTGTCCCCTTCTTTTCTCTATGTGGCTTCATCTCTGACTCAGACCCTCACTTTTTATATATGCCACTTATTACTCTCATCTAGCTATTTCTACTGTCTGGCTAGATCCTTTTTCTTATTCCAATTTCTAGATGTTGTAAAGAACCCAGGGTTCATGGATGACCATTTTCTCTTCTCCAACTGTACTCACCATCTAGATGACTGTTAAATACCCGCAGCTCAGTATTTGCCCAGTGAAATGTATCTGACTGCCTTTTATAACATATCCACTTACATGTTGAATGATCATCTCAGATTTAACATGTCCAAAACAGTTCGCTTTCCCCACACCCCTGGTCCTTCCCTGACTTTGGAACCCATTTATTCCAAATATCTTCCACTTTAGGAAGTGTCATAACAATTCATCCAGGATCTCAAGCCAAAAATTTCTCATACCTCACATCCTATCTTTTAGTAAATAATGTTATTTCTTTTCTCAAAATATATTGGAACTCCAACCAAATTTCACCATCTCCACCACCACCTCCTACTCCAAAGCACCCACACTGTGGTGGCCACAGAGGTGTCCTGATTGGACACCCCTCAAGGAGCATCACGATTGACAGCCTCCAGCTGCCACATTTTTCTGTCTGCAAAGCCATGCCTCCTCAGGCTCTTCTAGCGATTGCTTCAGTAGCAGGGGAGGGGGGACTAGTACAGGGTCATCCCTGCCTGACATAGATTTGTTTACAGGACAACTTCTAGTAAGGACTCCCACTGGTCTGACCAACACCTTCTCAGAGCCATGCTGTGATCTGATCACCCCTCTCCTTTCAGGTCCATGGTTTTTAGCAACTGCTGTCTGAAGGCTCTGCTTGCCTCCTTCTGCTTCCTGTCCCTATATCCTTCCCAGTGATCTAGATGTATCTTGTAACACCCAATCCTGTTTGGCAGTTGCTTCTCAGAAGACCTAAACCAACACAAATATGTTTCATGGGTCCCTGAGCCTAATATTTCTCTTTCCTTCCCTCGATTCCCATTAGCAGCAAGAGGGGCATGTTCAAGCCTAATACACACTATGTCACTCCTTTGCTTAAAGCTCTCCTGTGGCCTCTCACTGCTCTTGGTGACTCCAAAACTTTAAAAGTGCGGCCTCTGGCTCCCCCTCCAAATTTCTCCTTTGCTCCTCTGCCCTTGCTATGTTGTTCTGTGTGTTACTTGAACTAGGGCAGACCCAGTTCAGAGTCTTTTCATACCTTTTTTTCATGCCAAGGTCAACAATGTTCTCTCACATATCCATATGGATAGCCCTTCACTCCATTTGAGTTCCTGTTTCCTTGTCATCCCATCAGGAACACCTTCCCTGACCCCAACTCTATCTGAAGCAAGAAGTACGTCCACAAATATCACTTCAAATGTAATTTAAATGTATTTAAAGATCCAAATATATAAGCAGTTTTTCAAAGAATCTTTGAATAAACCCCAGATAAATGTCAGATAAAGATGCAAAATAAAATTATAGGTCTTATGATAGCACAATAATATCAGATATAAAAACTCTGGAAAATATTTTCTTCTGAGAATGAAGTTACACTTCCCTTTTCTTCAATCATGAGAGGTTGAGTATTATTTCCACTAACCTATCTATCAGTTATTTGTAAAATAAAATAAATGCATTGTGCAAATGGATGTAAATGAACTGTGACAATTGGTGTTTGTTTTATATTCTGAGTACATTTGCCGTAGTTTGCATTTTAATAGCCTTGCCTGGTAGCTCTTTGAGAATGTTGTTAGAGACCAATAATTCTTAGAAGAGTGCCTATTATGAAAATAGAGATTTGATAAAGTGCTTATTATTTTGGTAGCTAAGCTATAAGGACTCATGTCTAAAGGTGATTCAAGACTATTTCTTAAAGGTGGTCAAAATGTGGTTCTGATGACTTCTGTTGTCATCTAATATTAATTATTTGGAGTTTAAAAATCGTATTATGTAAGTATTTTATTGACACATGTTATTAAGAGTCAAATTTCAATAAGCAGGTTATCAAGAAAATATCCTAAGGCACTGAATTGTCCTAGGGATGAATCGTTTTATAATCTAATATGTACACAGTAAATTCAGACATGTGGAAAACACACTCAAATATCAAAAAGGAGAAAGATTTGTTAGAGCTTTATATGAATAAGACTTCAAGTGACGATTTAACTTAGTCCCTTTTTTGTTTTTGGGCAGATGTGGATTTTGAGCTACTCTTTTTCTCTATGAAACAGACTGTTTTTCAAAAGTAATATAATATTTAAAATAAAGAAAGTTTAGAGATAACCTGACCAAATGACCTCATTTTAAAATGAGTAAAGAGGAGCTCCCGGGTGGCTCAGTCGGTTAAGCATCTGACTTCTGCTCAGGTCATGATCTCATTGATTCGTGGGTTCGAGCCCCACATTGGGCTCTGTGCTGTCAGCTCAGAGCCTGGATCCTGCCTGGGATTCTGTATCTCCCTCTCTCTCTCCCCGTCCCCCACTCATGCTCTGTTTCTCTCTGTCTCAGAAATAAATAAACAGTAAAATATTTTTTAATGTGTAAATAAAAGCAGAGAGAAATAGGTGATTTTTCCTCAACCTATAAAGCTAACTGAAGTGAATCAAACAGCACTATTTAGAGGCTGAATTCCAGTGAAGTAACTCCAAGCTAATGTTGTTTTCAGTAAGCAACTTATTTTTGTTCCATAATAGTTTCATGAAAGAATGATTCATTCATTTTTTTTCCCTCCCAATTTGTATAGGACAAGTATCATACAAGATAAGGTGTATGCCTCAAACCCTTGGGGTTTAAGTAAAAAGATAAGATACAGGGGCACGTGCTGGCCCAGTCAGTTGAGCCTCTGACTTTGGTTCAGGTCATGATCTCTCAGTTCAGGGGTTCGAGCCCTACATCAGGCTCTGTGCTGACAGCTCAGACCTGGAGCCTGCTTCAGAGTCTGTGTCTCCCTCAATCTGCCTCTTTCCTGCTCACGTCCTTTCTCTGTCTCTCAAAAAAATGAATAAACGTTAAAAAAATTTTTAAAAGATACATTTACTGAGACAAGAAAGTAATGGCATGTGATTATGTTCAAAAATTATAACATGTAGGTACATGACTACCACTTATAATCACAGGATACTTGAGATAGAGAGAAAATGAGTACATATAATATCAATAGTCATGAGGATAACCATGCAAAGACAAAGAAAAAATATTTTATTTTTGTAAAACAACAACAGATATCCTAGTATAAAAGTCAGAACTTTTTCTACTTAACATGCACAGTCTCTATTAGGGTGCCACAGTATTATTACTACCACAATTACATAAAGCAAGAAAAGTATATTCTTTTCATATCTTGCTATCTTTCTATTTTTTCACACTCCATTTCAGTTTGAAGACACTTAAAGTTATGAGGGGAAAGACAAAGAGAGGTCTATTTTTACCACCAGGTTGTTGAGACCTCTTTCAAATATACCACCATGTGATTTGGTGACACCTTCCAAAAATGGAGAGAATGACTGAAAAAGTTTACAGAAGAGGATTAATGCTTTCTTTTAGACATCACATGATTTCATTAGGCTTTGTATAACTGTTTTAATGTTCCTTTTGATGACAATTAACTTTATTTCTTTAATGGGATAAAATAAGTATGGCCAAAAGAGAAGAGAACATAGTACTTTTACTTGGAATTGAGAAAGTAATAATTGAAGAAGTTTCTGTCCATTGTATTTCTTTGTTGTTGCTTCTATTGCTTTGTTGATAATGATGGTGGTGATGATATATAAAATATATATAAAAGAACAGTCTACATGTAAGATATAAACAACAAATCTGGAGGCATGACACTTTCAGATTTCAAGCTGAATTATAAAGTTCTAGCAATCAAAAGAATATGGTACAGACATAAAAACAGACTCATAGACCAGTGGAATACTATGGAAGAGCCAGAAATAAGTTTATGCATATGCATTAAGTTCAATTAATCTCCAACAAAGATACCAAACATACATAATGGGAAAAGGAGAGTCTCCTCAGTAAATGGTGTTGAGAAAACTGCATTTCCACATGTAAAAAGAAAATTGAAACTTTACCTCACACCAAACACAAATATCAACTTAAAATGGATTGCAAACTTAAGGAAAAACCTGAAACTGAGAAAGTCTTAGAAGAAAACATAGGGGGAAAGCTTCTATACATTGTTCTTGCCAATGACGTTTTGGAAATGGCACAAAAATCACAGGCCACAGAAACAAAAATAAACAAGTAGAACTATATGAAACTAAAAAGCTTCCTCACAGCAAAGGAAAGAATAAACAAAATGAAAAGGCATCCTATAGAATGAGAGAAAATATCTGCAAACCATCTATCTGATGAGGAGTTAACATCCAAAATATATAAGGAAGTCATACAACTCAACAGAAAAAAAAAAACACACACCCACCAATAACCGAGTTAAAAAATGGAAAACAGATATGAAAAGTTGCTCAATATCACCAATCATAAGGGAAATACAAAACCACAGTGAGGTAACAGAATGACTATTATCAAAAAGATATGAATTAAGTGTTGGTGAAAATGTGGAAAAATGGTAACTTCTGTACACTATTGGTGGGACTGTAAATTGCCGTAGCTGCTATGGAAAACAGCATGGAGGTGCCTCAAAAAATTAAAACTAGGAGTGGATCTAGCAATTCTACTTCTGGATGCATATATCCAAAGGAAATGACATCAGCATCTCAAAGAGATATCTAACTTCCTATGTTCAGTGCAGCATTATTCACAATAGCCAAGATATGGAAACAATCTAAATGTCCATGAATGAATTAATGGATAAAGAAGCTGTTATCTTTATATATAATGGATAAACAACTTTTACACTTATATATATTATACTACATATAATTGTATATAATTGTAATACATATATAAATGTTATACATATATATGTATATAAATACATGTGTGTGTACATACAAGCAGTTGACCCTTGAACAAGATGGGTTTGAACTGGGTATGTCCCTTATATGCAGATTTTTTTTTTGATATATACAATATAGCACTGTAAATGTATTTTCTCTTCCTTATGATTTTCTTAGTATTTTCTTTTCTCTAATTTATTTAATCATAAGAATACAGTATATAACACATTTACAAAATATGTGTTAATAGACTGTTTATGTTATTGGTAAGGCTTCCAGTCAACAGTATGCTTTAGTGGTTAAATTTTGTTTTTAATTTTTTTTAATGTTTTATTTATTTTTAACAGAGAGATAGAGCATGAGCAGGGGAGGGGCAGAGAAAGAGGGAGACACAGAATCCGAAGCAGGCTCCAGGCTCTGAGCTGTCAGCACAGAGCCCGACGCGGGGCTCAAACTCATAGACCGCGAGATCATGACCTGAGCCTAAGTCAGACGCTCAACTGACTGAGCCACCCAGGCACCCCTAGTGGTTAAATTTTTGAGAAGTCAAAAGTTATATGTGAAATTTTAACTGCACAAAGGCCAGTGCCCCTAACTCCCGTGTTGTTCAAAGTCAACTGTATATACATATATGTGTGTATTGGAATGTGTGTGTGGGAATGTGTATGTGGGAATATTATTCAGCCTAAAGAAAGAAATCCTGGCATTTGCAACAATATGCATGAACCTGGAAGACATCATGCTAAATTAAATAACCCAGACACAGAAAGACAAGTATTGCATGATATACTAACATATGGAATCTAAAAAAGTCAAACTTAGAAAAACAAGAGTAGAATGGTGTTTGCACCTTGGGGGTTGGGGAAATACGGAAAGGTTGGCCTAAGGGTATAAACTTTTTATAAAATGAGTAAGTTCTTAGAGATCTAATGTACAGGTGGTGAGTTTAGTTAATAATAATGTGCTATAAACTTGATCTTAAGTGTTCTCATCACACACACACACGTAACTATGTGAGATGATGGCTTTGTTAATAATCTTGATTATGGTAATTATTACATAAGGTATACTTATATCAAAACACTGCAGTATATACCTTAAATATATACATTATTTTCATTTGTCATCATACCTCAATAAAGCTGGAAAAAAATCATTAAGGGGAAAAAAAAGTGTCAAGAGCCTTAAATATTTTATCCTGATGTTTTTAAAAGTTAAAATATACCAACTACATATGATGATCATAAACTCATTTGTATTAAATAATGTGACTTCAAAATATATAAATTTATACATGCTATAAATAGTCATAATAAGAAAATGAAAAAATCATAAGCAAAGTCAAAGATTCTCTTAGAAATTAACAGACAGAGTAGAAAAAAAGAGACAGTAAAGGAAGTGAATGACACCATTGTAACAGGATGTTTCAATGGGACACTTTCTGTCTCATTTTTCCACTGAAGCCCCAGGACAACAGCAGCATATCATTCCCTACAACCCAAAGTAAGGTGCTATATTGCCCATAGAGGGCTTGAAGACTTTGTTGGCAACCTGTTTTACAGACTTATCTCAGATTTGAAGATACATAAAAGAGGAGAGGAATATGAGTTGGAAATTAGAGTATTTCTTTGGAAAAGCTGTCAGGATTGCTTTCTTCTCATTCTTGGTTTAATAAGAGGGTTTCAATAAGACCTGATGGAGAGTAGATGATATGTGGCCCCTAGAGCTAATATCACACTGGCAAGTGGTGCCATATACTTAAAGAACAGTTGGCAAGCAGGAGACTAACTACAGTGGCCTCTGGAAGGGAAACAAGGGGAAACCATATTCTTCCTGGGTACAGTTAAAGTCCATCCCCCCAGTGCCTAAATGTCGAACCTGCATAGACACACTAGTTTGTACAGTTAAAAGAAATTCTGCCCAAAAGAGATTCTGCACAAGTGAGACCTTCTCAGCAGAACGAAGCTGGAGATGAGTCTTCTGCTGCAGAAGCTGCAGTACAGCCATAAGCAGGCAGCAGAACAAGGTCTTAGTAGGAGGAGCTGAGTTCAGAGATCCCAGCAGGGAAATATGCATGAAACCCTTGAAAATGACCACAGGAGAGAGCTTTAAACCTGTGCAACAGCCAGAATAAACTTGCACCTGGTCACACAAATGCCAAGCAGTAAGACGTTCTCTGCTTTTCATCTCTTTCTCCTCCCAATTCCTTCCAACTCTGATTCATCAGCAGGTTAAGAGGGTGAAAGGGCTCACTGGGACAGTTAAGGAAAAAATATGCCCTTCTCAACCTGCCATGGGCTTCAGGCCTGAAGTAGAACAGGTTGGTAGAGACTAGAAGCTTTCATTTGGGAAAAATCTGCAGCACTGATGTTTACACTGGGCTAGATCCCACAGTGACCAAAATGAGAATTTCTATCTCAAGGTAACCAGGAAATTTTGAGGGGGATCTATGAATAATTGGAAAAGTCAGCTAAATGAAAATCCAAAGTACAGAAGAAAAATGGCTGATTGAAGAGATTTAAAGAAATAATGGAGTGGACAGAAAGTAAGTTTGCTTTCCGGCTTCACCCTAAAGTCCTGTTTATTCACTACAATGATCACACAATTACACATTGTATTGTAGGTGTGTGTGCACATGCCCATGTGCATGCACACTTACATGTAAATGTTCTGTGTGAAAATAATTGGTCCTTTTCTTTTCTGGGACAGTGCTATAGATAGATAGATGTGCTATAGATAGATAGATAGATAGATAGATAGATAGACAGATATATATGGATTTAACTACACATATACTTAAATCACATAGTTCCCCTGCCAAAACCATAAAAGGGAAAGAAAAACAAAGAACTCTACTTGGGAATTCTCAAACATTCTTTTGAAAAAGCCTCACTCTGGAAAATGTTTGTAACCAATGGTCGTGCTGGTTCTAAATGTGAAATCCATCTTTATATCCACTGACAGATTCAGGCCAAATTTCATGAGGGGTTGAAGTTCACAAAGCATGAGCACTAAGACTTAGGCTCCTGAGAGTCTAAGTTACTGGACAAATGTCAAGGGCAGGAGGTAGAGGAAGAGCAGCGGGACTTACTAGTCAGAGAAGTATGACCCCCACGGGAAAAGGTAGGTGGCATTTGTGACAGAACTGAAAACCAGAGGTTGAACTGTGTTTTCTTTCCCCCCCCCACCTTAATTTTTATTTATTTTGGGGAGAGAGTGAAAGACAGAATGTGAGAAGGAGGGGCAGAGAGAGACAGAGACACAGAATCTGAAGCAGGTTCCAGGTTCTGAGCTGTCAGCACAGAGCCCAATGCAGGGCTCAAACTCACAAACCACGAGATCATGGCCTGAGCCGAAATCAGACACGTAACTGACTGAGACACACAGACACTCTTGAACTGGGTTTTCAAAATGAGAGGGAATGGCTAGGTTTAAGTTTTAGCCCTTTTGATTTCACTAAAGCTGCAGAGATCACTGATGGTCTAAGAGTCAAGAGCTTGTCCTGTGAAGGAATGCCTAGTGGGACAGAAGACATGCCCTGGTTAGTGGAGAATTTCTGTGAGTGCTAATCTGTAAATATATTTGCATAGCCTGTATTTTTCTTTTCTCATTTGTATTGCACTTTCCCTTTAATCAAATATGTTCTACGAGAACTGCTGATCTGCTTCTTCGTGAAAAATGAAAGCTGTTTTATAATCAGCCACATTTCATATTCTAATTTATCCCAGAACCCATAGATTATAGATATGGATACTTTGTCATCTGATCGTAGGTTTTCAGTTATGTTCACAGAGATGCTGTGATAAACAGAGTATCATCAACAGACACAGAAATTAAAAAAATTTAATGATTCAGATTTTCTTTAGACTGGATGAGTATCTCTAACTATACCGAAGTACAAATACTCTTGAATCTATTCCTCAAATTTAACACTATAATTTTATAATTTTAACTAAAACATATATGAAACATTTACAATTTAGATTAAAAAACAAAAACAAAGAAATAGATGATAGATTATACAAAAGCAAGAAACCCTCAATTAAGCTTTCATTACAAGTGCTATTTGTGAGGGAGGCTATGTACACGTGGGGAGAGGTGTTTATGGGAATCCCATGGGGAGAGGTGTTTATGGGAATCCCATGTACTTTCTACTTAATTTTTGTTGTTTCCCTAAAACCACTCTAAAACATAACATCTGCTAAAGGCACATAAAAAAACGTGACTGACATTTAAAATCAAACCTCACATCAGATACTTAATCATATTTTCTAATTGTTGGATGACCATTATTGTTCACCAATGACGTGGGGAAAGAAGCACTAGTATGTATATTTAAACGCTGCTCTCAGATTAATAGGTAACGTTATGTTACGTGTTTTGATTAAAAAAAAAAGATGCATTGAGTGAGCAGACATATATAAAGTTTAGAAGAAATGTTGAAAGATATAATTTCCTTCTACATGCTAATGCCTCCTTAATAAATAACATGAGCTAAAATTTATAGAATACTTACTGTGAAATTAGAACTATTATTTTACTACAAAGGAAGTTAAGGTGTAGATAAAGGCCAGACAAGTAGGGAATCTTGAGGACTGCATTCAAATCCACTGTCTTCAGAGCATGAATACTTAAGCACTATGGATATGCTGATGGACAGCATATGCTTGACAGGATATGTCCTTGACAGACAGCCCATGTTGAAAAAGGAATCCATGGCCAATTTTAAATTATTATAATTGGCCATTATAATCAATTCATCTTATTAACTTTTGTTAACAAGAAAACACTATTGGAATACTTCACTCCAGTGAATTCTCTATAATATTTTAAAAAGAATATTTACAGACAGAAGTTTCTAACAGCAATACCCAATAGCTTCTCTTATTTGTTTTTGTTTTAAGTCACTTTGGACAGCAGATGAAGCATGACTTCTCTCCTCCTTACCTACTTATACAAACACTTCATCAGAAGGAGGTGGTCTATGTCCATCAAGAAACAGCTATTAAAATTCCCTGAACTGTAAATTCAGCACCACTGAGTTCAATCATTGAAAAGAAGTTCATTTTTACTTCAGAGCATATACAACCTTGAGCTAAGGAAACCTGGGCTCTGCAAATCAGGATTCTTCTGAAACTACTTCTTCAGCAAATTGGTAACTATGTGGTAATATGAGAGAAAATAGAGAAAAAGTATACTTGTAATGCTGAAACTATATAAAAAAGGATGAGTGGTTAAGATAGGGTTGCAACATAAGCTGTGTCTGCATATATTCCATCAGGTGGACATTAGAATCTATTACACAGAGAATTCAAGCTAAAATACTACTTTCCTTTCAGTTATATGGATATTTCAAACAATATACTTTTTTGGCTTAAACTTTTTGGCAGTTGCTAATCTTCACCTTTTTACACTTCTTTTGCAGTCTTCTATTTGAAGAAGTGTGAGGGGAAAATTTTAAACTCATAGGAAAATATGAAGATATGGAATATCCACTTATACTAGAGTGTGTCTGCTGTTGTCTCCAGTTTAGCAGCATTTCTACACTTAACCTGACAATACAAGTTCTGTTGCAGTAAACTTAGTAGTAGCAGGTTCCATATGAGGGTTGGAAAATTGTGAAAGGCACATATGGCTGAAGAAAGTAGCCTCCAGATTTAGAAAGACTATTCAAAGCTTCAACAGTGCTTATTTAGAGTTCAGGTAATCTCTAGATATTCCCTAACCAGAAGGCAGACCGAGTGAAAATGTGGAGTACAACGAAAATATATTAAGTATATACAAAATTGAGAATAAAAAGAGAGCTTTCGTCAGAATGACCAGAATGCTTTACAAGTAAGAGGGCCCATTATCTGTTTTATATCAGATCAACAAAATGTGGATTAATGAGAACGGAAGTATCTCAGAGGTGGAGGAATGAGCAAGGCGATATGTGTTGTAGAGCAGTGACCAGGTCTGTTTTATTCACATTGTGTTAGGACACTCAAAATGAAACCTGCTCTACAGGAAGCTTTCACTACACACTTGCAATGAATGAACACTAAATACTATTCAAATTAGTTGCACTATAGGAGGACATGGTAGGTGACAAGGCTAGGAACATCATCTGGAAGCAGAATATTAAGGACTTCAGTATCAGGTTAAGGACTGTGACCTTTATTCAATAGGCAACAGAGCACTGTTCAAAGTTTCTGAGAATAGAAATAATATAAATGGAACTATGCTTTAAGAAATTATCCAGTTACCTTATATAAAATCAAGTATAGGAGACAGAAAAAAGTAAGAGTCTACAGAAGAATCCAAGCAAAATGAAATGAGTATTCAAACCAAGACAAATATGGTATCCAAGGAGAGGAAAAAAGATGCAAGAGATTTGACAGAGGTTGTAAACAATAGTGATTCAATATGAGAATAAGGGAAAGGAGACTGATAAATGTTAGAGTTAAAGCTACTATATACATTAAGACATTACACAGGAGGATGAAAAGATTTGATTATGTACATTTGCTTTGCTCTGAAGCAACCTACTGGGGATATAACAATAATAATAGTGTTAATAGTGATGACGATGATGATGATAGTAAGAGCCAAAACTTTACAGTACTTAACATGTGCCAAGCCATGTACTTAAATGCCTTCTTACAGTAACTCAGAACATGTGACTGAATGCAGTGGGGTATGAATTTGGGTGCCATCAACACAGGAGAGATAGCTGAGGCCACAAGATAGATATGAGAGAATCTTTTGTTTCCCCCCGCATAGGAAATGTCAACCATATTCACAAAGGACTAAGAATTAAAGCAAACTCAAATGTCTAATCACCTGAAAAAACCTGCTATTATGATTGATGGGAAAGAAAACTTTTAAGGAAGATTTGAAAGAGAGAAGGAGGTTATTTGTTCAGTGTTGGGATGTCAGTGATAGAATATCAGAGCGTGGAAGGAAAATTCTATTGTCAGCAGAATTTCTGGGCCTGGACCATGGCTTAGAGATTAAGACTGGAACTATGACTTCTGAAATGTAAACCAGAAGGTGATACACATTTTTGGAACTGATTTCTAATTTTCCCAGGTATTCCTCTTTTCTTCCCAACTGGATTATAATCTCCATAAAGACACAGAAAGTATTTCTTGAGTATCAGCAACAACTCCTCACACAGTGCTAGACGTTCAGTTATGCTAATACATGCTTTCACAACACGTGTTTTAAGAACCAACCTAGATGATTTTTTTTTTTTACCAATTAAAGCAAACACAGTGATTCATAGATGTCCTAACAAGTTGTCAATTTCAAAATAAAAAGTACTGGATTTAAATCACTGACAATCCTGATAAGTCTATTCAATTAGAAAATAATTTATACCTGATTCTCCAAACAAGGCCCTGTGGTGCTTTGATTCACAAACTGGATGCTGAAGGGACCATGTGCTATGTTTTGTTCAAAGAGCCAAAGTCTACAAAGGGCTATTTTTAAGCAACGAAATTATTTCTTAGACTAATATATTAAGCATATTCATATGCATAATAACTATGATTTCCAGTTGCAAAGAGAATGTTAGTAACCGCATTCCACTGGTGTGTTTGAATGCAATAGTTCTAACATGATATACTATTTATCTATTGTTTGTTGTTTTTAATTTCAAAAATATAAATTGCTAATTTGAAAAATACATCATGAAAATATGGAAAGGCTTTTTTGTTTGTTTGTTGTTAGAGAGAAGGAGAGAGAATCTCAAGCAGGCTCTACAGTTAGCACAGAGCCCAACAGGGTTCAAGCCCACAATCCTGGGATCATGACCTGAGCTCAAATCAAGAGTCAGTCACTCAATCAACTGAGACACCCAGGTGCCTCTGTAAGAGTGAAAGAGAGTGCATGAGATGAAAAACAAGAGGCAGGGCAAACACACATAAGAGAGTTCCAGGAATAGCTAGAAAGATTAAGAGATCTTTGATAATTATATATGAATGAGCATATGACTGAACATAGTAGGTTCCATGATAAAAAAAGAACAAAAAAAGAAACAAAAAGCCAAGATTATCTGTACTCTATTTTAACAAGTGCAGTGACTCACCAGTTTCCATTCTACTCACTGGCTCAAGTCCATTCAATATGAGGCCACGTGTTTCTAAACCATTTTCCCCCTTCTCTTTGGCTATCTTTAAAGAGCTCAAGAAGAAGTTCAGAGATAAAGTTGAATGTGAATCACACTCATTGATAAACAATTAAGAGGCTTTGGTTGAAAAATATCGCTCAAGCATGGATTTAATTAGTCAATTAGATTAATTAGAGGTATTTCACCAAAGGCTGGTCAGTTCTCTACTGGAAATACCATTTAGCCACCAGAACAAAATGTTCCGATTTTTATTAACACAGATACTTACTGGTGTATAAAAATAGTTTAAATCATAATACACCAGTTATTTACATAGCCTTTGTCAAAGTAAGAGAGTTCACCTTAGGTGCGCTTAGTCTTTTAAGACCCAGAACAGATCCTGGGATATATCCATCCATGTATTTATTCACTCATGTGATCCTAAATGTTCTCACTACACCCACACCCACACAGGTAACTGTATAAGGTTATGAAAGTGTTAACTAACCTTATTGTGGTAATCATTTCTCAACAAATACATACACCAAATCATCATGTTTTATACTGGTAAACTTTTAAATAATGTTTCAATTATATCTCAATAAACCTGGGGAAAAATACACATGGATTTTAAAAAAACTGATGTATTGAACAAATGCCAAATGAAATAAATTCTCCTGAATTTATTTGTATCCATTTCAAAAAATTATTTATCTTTATTTTCAGTGTTTAAAATACATCTACATATGCCCCATGTAACCTTGTGAAAAAGAGGAATAGCAGCATCTGCAGAGTAGCTGGGGAGCTGAGACAAGGAAGTAGAAGGCAGGAACCTGGGAATAAAATAAGGCATTCTAAAATTAGCTAAGCAAAAAAAAAACCAAAAAACAAAAACAAAAACAAGAACAAAAAACTGAAGATTGACCAATCAGCCAACAAAGAAATATTTCCTTATCTTCTGCTGTGTTGCAGAAACTATGAACATAATTGGAAACCAATACTTGATTAAATACCATAAAGTATCCTGGGACAGAATGATAAGTCAGCACATGTCACAGTGCAGTAGTACAGGTCCAAAGACAGTGCCAAGGGAGTGACTGACTGGCTAGGGAATAATAAAGACAGGCTTCACAACAGAGGAAATTAGGCTGAGTCTTAAATGAGGAATAGAAATCGCCAGAGGAAGAAGGGAAAAGCCTAGATGGAAAGGGATCACCTGTGAAAATATCCTAGCCTTTGGGAACAGCATATTCTGAGTCACTGGTGAATAAGATAAGTATTATGGAGATGAGGCCAGAGGACCAAATAGGCAATGGATAATTATAAACAATGTTTAATATAATATGTAATGTAGATTTCACTGAGTAGATGATGGGAAGCAATCAGATTTTAAGCAAGAAATTAAGATTTGCTTTCTGCCTTAGGAAAATAACTGGGAAGCAAAGTGGAGGAAAATTGGAATGGAGGAGAGTAGGGGCAAGGAGTAATTTCTCATAAGAGGCCTGACTACATTTGATAAGTATCCACAGAGCAAGGTAGTGACAATGAAAGAGCATAGTGGCTTTATTCAGAGGCAGGTCTGAGACAGAATAGACTGATATTGTGCAACTGGATGGATGTGAAATTGAAGGAGAAGAAATAGAACAGAAGGGAATGGAATGAGATGGAATAGAATAGAATGTTGGGAAAGTGGTAATGCAATCAAGTAGTATCACTAAAACAAGAAGAGAAATACATATAAGTAATAATAAAAGTGTATCTGTTTTAGCCATATTAAGATGCTATCCAGCAGATACATTAATAGTCACGGAGAAATACAGAAGTGAGTCTCAAAGAAACAATTAACAATAGAGATGAATTTCAAAATATTCAGTGAAGAAATAATAATTAATGTCATTGATGTGGATGAGAATATTCCAGAAAGTATGAAGAGAAGATCTGGAGGGAATATTAATGAACTTCAACATTCAGGGGGTGAAGGGCTTATAAGAGCCAAATGTCCTATAGTTTAACACAAAGTAAACTGAACAATAGTGATAATTAACACCTAGAATACATAAAGCAACCCACTATCACACATGTTGGTATTAATAGAGAGATTGAGACTTTATTCAAAATAATGGTATTTTATTTAGCCAGTTGACCCAGGAATAACTGATTCATCTCTCTTCATAAGGTCCACAAAATATTCCTTTATGTACAATTGGAAAGTGCTTAATGAACCAAGGAACACGGGTTATTATTAGTTGGGCTTGGACAGGCAGCCTCCCTTGCAGAGAACTTCAATAAGCTGGGATGGTCACAGTCCTTTACCCTAAACTCCTTAGGCCTAAATTATTTTTTAACTAAAAGAGAGCATTCCAAATATGCGCAGGCTACACAAAGAAGTCTGATTTTCTAACTAAAAGGAGGACATATGAGCCCCTTAGAGCAAAAACCAGCCTGAGGCTTAGCAAGCCCAAAAGCCCTATACTCTCTGCTGCCACACTGGGGAAAAAAAACCAAAAAACAAAACAAAACAAAACAAAAAAAAATGACTGGACTTTAGGCACTGCATTGCAGAGATGGGAAGAAGTCATATCCATCTAGAGACATTTTAGCACAGTGTTCCTCACTAGCAAAGGTGATCCAGTCTGTGTCCTCAAATCTGATAATGCTAATAAGTGCTTCTCTTCTCTGGGGGTGAAGCAAAGGAGAGACGGAAGTCTTGCCTACCCTACAGTCATATATACATATACATATACATTATACATAACTCAGTGCATTCTCATTATACCCTTTTATGATGTGCATCATTATCTTTATCTTGGACATAGAAAAGTAAATTTCTAACACACTAAATATCACTCCAGATTTTTAAGTTAACAAAGCTACAACTCAGATCTGGTTTTGACTCCACGTGCAGCCTGTCCTCTAGAATAAGACCCTACGCTGTATGGAAATTATTGACTATATCAAAAATGCATTAATATTTTAGGCTGCTTGGGTCCTGCTTCAGTGTGGCAGTTGATTTCCATGTATCCTCTAAAAATATGCTTTCTAAAAGTTAACTTGGTACCTGAACATTGCTATGACTAGGGAAAGTGACCCTGTATTTCTGTCATGTAATTTATAGTACTGGCTTAAAAAATAATTTCATACCTTTCAACTTGACACGTATTTTGCAACTGAAATGGAATCTAGCTGTGCAATAGGATAAAACCTCGAATAATTTTAGAAATTTTGTTTAAACAGTTTGTAACAAATTGTGCCTGCAAATTACCTGTATTTAAGGTCCACTCATGTAAAGATGCCTACTATATGAATTTAAATACAAAATGAGGATGATTAACAAGCTACTTAGGAGTTTGGAGTGACCATTTGAGGCTCTTCTGTCAGAAGCCATGAAATTAAAGCTACTCTATAATTCTGGGCTTCACGGGCTCATCACATTTTAGAATTTGGGTCTTTTTGCTTTTCTCAAGGGTGATTGCCCAAGTATTTCAAGGTTATCATTTCCATTATACAGGAAGAATTTTCTTTTCCTGTACTCTGATTGAATGTGAAATTCCTGCCCTTTTGCATGTGCCTCCATTATAACTGGAAGCTTATTTGGGAGCATCATCTGAATGAGCTTTAGCCCATGCAGACAGTCCATGAGTTACAGGAATGAGACTCAGCTTTCACTGTTCAGAGCTTTTGAAGCCATAAACTGATACTCTGTGCAACTGGTTTCAAATATGTGATTGATTGCTTTTTTATCCTGGTTCTATAAGAAACAAGTCCCTACAAAAATGTGTTTAATAATGTCATATTTATAAATAGCCAAAACCAATATAATTTGGAGATTTTAAAGTCCTTATATTTAGACCAAGAAAAATATTTATTTTAAGTGTCTCACTCCTCCAAGTGAGATGATTAGAATACCAGATCAACTCATTGGCTAGGAAAACAAACCAACAAACAAACCATTGTTCCCTCTTGATAAAGTGTTGACAACATCATTTTCAAGTTATTCAAAGTCTTTGAAATGCCTATTTTATTTTACTTTTCCAATCACCCATCATTTAAAAATTGGTAAGTAAGTGAAGTGAATCGGTATTTTGTATTTGGTTTTACCCTGTATTCAAGCATTTGTTGGAGAAATAGGTATGGATCTAGTCAGCTTTATTTAATACCTGGATGTTAACTGGAGGAAAAGGATATTAAATGGGTTTTTAGAAAGAGGAAAAGTTTTGGAAAAGCTGCTAACAGATTTTTCATACACAGTTTTGAGCCCTGAGTTTTATTTAAATAAAAATTTATTATGCTATTATGTTTGTTTTAATCAAAGTGTTGGACAGACTTTCTTGAAAGATAATTTCTTGTAACTTCTGTTCAGAAAATGGCCAAACTGTGAGGATCTATCATTCTTTATTGAATTAATTCAGGTGTTGAAAAGCAGTAGCATTATTATTCTATACTCAGCTACAGCCATGAAGTCAGTCTCAATTGATACAGTCCTTGGCATCCATGATAATAGCAGAAGACTAGATAGAAAATCTAAGGTAATGTACTTGAAATAAGAGAGACCTGTGTTCAAATTCCAGCTCTCTGTTTGATCTTGTGAAATTAGTAAAATAGTTGTCAGCCACAGGAATAAGCAGTTCATATAGCTTCCAGACATGATCTTTGGTTTGTTTGTTTTATAACCCCCTTATCTTTTTCATTTTGTAGGTGCCAATATTAAGATGCAGTAGAAATTAACTCAACCTCATTAGAGTCACTTGCTATTCAACTGTTGCCTTGTAAATGTGAGACATGGGAGAGGACTACTAATCTGTGAGAGCTTAAATATAGCAGAAAACCAATTAGGAGTGTTGGCCAAGTACTGCCTAATGATACTGATTCAGACAGAAAAGGAGGAAAGGATGCCTCGAACAAGTAAGAACAGAAGTTACAGTATGGGAAATAAAAGGGGCAAGATTTTATAAATTACATTTGAATTCTTACTTTGTGGCTTTGGCTGCACCTGGGAAAAAGAAAAATGGTGTTGGTGGGGGATGAAAAAATACCTTTTTAAAAATAAAATTGAGTCCCTGGTAGTATTCTCCCTCCCTCCCCCCTCTCTCCCTCCCTCTCTCTCTCTCTCTCTCTCTCTCTCTCTCTCTCTCTCTCTCACACACACACACACACACACACACACACACACACACACACACACCAGTACAAATACATATTCCAGAGGCTAAAGACTTTGGTAAAATAGTAACAGACTAAAACCCATATTCTTAAAACCTATAGAAACCTTTTTATTTTTATTTTTTTAACATTTATTTATTTTTGAGACAGAGAGAGACAGAGCATGAACGGGGAAGGGTCAGAGAGAGAGGGAGACACAGAATCTGAAACAGGCTCCAGGCTCTGAGCTGTCAGCACAGAGCCCGATGCGGGGCTCGAACTCACGGACCGTGAGATCATGACCTGAGCTGAAGTCGGTCGCCCAACCGACTGAGCCACCCAGGCGCCCCTGGAAACCTTTTTAAAGGAACAGAAACTGGGAACTAAACTCCCACCTGTAATGAAACAGAAAGGGCTCAAATCCCAAACTGCAAACTATGAATAATATTTATCATTATAGTGAATTTGGTCAAAAGAGAAACTAGAAAGCTGATATAGCAATGAATTGCTTATATATACCATATTAATTTTTCTATGGCACAAATAATTAACTCAGAAAACTATGAGATGAAAAAGAAGAAAAAAGATATTTACCAGCTTTGAAACTGTTGACCAGAGTCAATTAATCTGCAGTAAACACAGCACCACCACATCTCACAGGTGTGCGCGCGCACACACACACACACACACACACACACACACACACACACACAACGGTCACTGTGAACTTAGCTTACTTCTTGCCTGAAAAAGCATGAACACAGAAAGCTGAGAGAAGACATGTCATTAGAAAGTTGAGGAGAAATTTTCTGAGACAACATATTCAATGTGAAAGTGCCAACTTTTAGGCCACTGCCTCCAATTCCAGCATAAATTATAGGCCTTGATTATACCACCATTCCAAAAGAACAATATAGAGAAATTACACAACTTGGAATTAACTTATATATTTTATACACACACACACACACACACACACACACACACACACACACACATATACACACATACATACATATACACACACATATACATATACACACATATATATATTTCAGTATTAAAAATCAGAAGTACAAGATTGCATTTCCTTGTTTTCTTTAAATTAATTTGATCTGGCTTCAATCTGCATACTGTGAAGTTAATGGGAAAATCTGGCTCTTTCTTGGGGCTCCTTGATCAGACCAATGTTCTGAGTGTGAGGGAGGCCACTGTCATCCTCAGGCTTCAATTCACACTGATGAAAACTGACACGGTAGGACACCTGAGTGGCTCAGTTGGTCAGGCATCTAACTTCAGCTAAGGTCATGATCTCACAGTTCGTGAGTTCAAGCCCCACATCAGGCTCTGTGCTGACAGCTCAGAGCGTGGAGCCTGCTTCAGATTCTGTGTCTCCTTCTCTCTGTCCCTTCCCCACTCATGCTTTCTCTCTCAAAAGTAAATAAACATTTAAAAAAATGAGATGGTTTTTATCTCAGCCTTCACCAATTCCTTAAAGGCTGCTACTTCTGCTAGTTTCTATAGGTCTTAAGGAAGTGCAAATGCCCAGGTCTTCAGAGTCACCTTCCTAATAGCACTAGGCGGTCAAAGGCATCCTTCTTGAGTTCTTAATACATCCCAAGAGTACTGATGGTGATCATTTTGAAAAATGTCCCTCTTCTCTCCCACCATCTCTTTCCTATGAAGCCTCAAATATGACCTCAAACACTGGTTCTCAATAATTTCTCTGTCCTCTTATAGGACAGTAAACTGAATCCCTTAATCAGTTTTAGGCTTATAAAACAGAAAAGAGGCATAAGCAACTTTGCTTGTACTCCTGAGACATAAATCTTTTCTGAAGTAAAAAGGATTCAAAAGAATATGACCATTGACTTGAAATAAAGTAAGAAAAAGTATACGGTCACAGAAAAAAACACAAATGTATAATCCAACCAAAAATAGATACTACAAAAAGAAGAAAAATCATCTTTAAGAAACCACACAAAATTTTAGAAAAATATTCCACTATACCATTGAAAACACTAATAAAAAGTATTAAAGACGTGAACAAACAGAAGAGAACAAAGAAATATGAGATTACAAAAGAAGTTGAAACATAAAATAAATAGAAATCATGAATCAGTTGAAGGACAATAGATACAGCTGAAAATAGAAAATGATGAATTCATTTAATTAACTCATTATTTTACTCATTCAACAAATTAAGAATGTCAGGTACTGTTTTAGTACTGGGAATATAATGACAAGAATAAACTACAGAAGGGAAAGGAAAAACAAAACAAAAAACAAGCTCTGAAAGAATATGAAGATAAGAAAATACATGTCCAACATATGGATATTAGGCATCAGAAAGATAAAAAGCAATGAAAAATATTCAAAGTCAGAAATAGATAAAATTTCCCAAGATGTAAGAAACCAAGATCCACAAATAAAAAGTACATACAGTTCTGAAGGCAAATAATAGAGAACAATCCACACTAAGATATAGCTTGGTGAATTATCAGTTAAAATTAAGTCTAACTTTGATAGAAAAATAGATTATAATGACTTAAATAAGAGAGAAGTCTGTTTCTCGTATGTAAGTGTGGAGGCAGGCATCACAAGGTGAAAGTGGTCTCTGTTTCTTAATGTCCTTAGGGACCATGAACTTTCCAGCTTACTACTCTACCAGCCTCAGCAAAGTCTTTTGTCTCATAGTCCAAGGAAGCATACATTGTCCTGAATGGAGAACAGAATAGAATGAGAACAGCAAAAGACTCATGCCAGCTGTCCAGATACAGCTTCAAGAAGCTGCTACTCAGTATTTCCCCTTATATCCCAGCAACCATCTATTTTGTTAGATGGTCGTGTCATTTTAAATACAAATATAAAATTTATATTACAAATGGAACAGGAGGAAAGTAAATTTTTGAGGACAACTAGCTATCTCTACCACAAAATTGGATGTGAACTTTAAGGATAAAGAAAGAACTCTGTGGACATCCATAAACAAAATTCACCTACAATTAGGAAATTTTGAAATTTGTCTAATTATCTTCTACAAAGTAACTCATCATACCAATGCATACTAATTCAATGATACCCTATGATAAACTAAGGACCAGTCAATACGGTTTCATTAACCATTTGCAATTGATAGCATTTCTAGAGGTCTATGTTCCAGGTTCTATTCTATGAGCTTTATATTTGTTGTCTTATTTATGACAAAAGCTTGTGAGTTAGTATTGATATTAAGCATTCAGAGATAATTGTTAAGCAACAAAGGCATTGATGAGATGAGTAAGTTGTCTGATGTAAAATAGCAAGGTGATGACTCTAGAATTCAAGCCCATCTGGCTCTTAACTCTATTTCTTATCCATCACAGTGTAATGACTCTTCAGTTACAAAGATACAAAAGAATATAGACTTAATGAAAATGAAAAAAGTATCGTTAAATAGAAGGCAACTTTCATAATTTTCCCGTCATTTTAAAAATTACAGAATCAATTTCTTAATCCATTGTCATTGCTGATATTAAAATAAGGTACATAACATAAAATACTCAGTCCCTAATGTCATTTCTCTTTGCATATGTAACCATGTACTAACGTGCAACTACTTAGAGTCCAAAAGCGGAATGATTAGGTCAATGGATATGTGCAAGTTTATTTTGACAGGTATGACAATATTGCTTTTCAGACAGGATTTGCCAACAATAAAATGCCACTTCTCCATATTCTTTCCAATACATTTATTTGTAAAAATTTTTGCCAATCTCACTGGACAAAAAGAACCTCATTAAGATTTTATTTTTCATTCTCATTCTAATTATATTTATTAAAAAAAGAGAAGTCACGGGAGGAGCCAAGATGGCAGAACATCATGGAAGGTTTTTGGGTGTCTCACGTCCATGAAATATAGCCAGACCAACACTAAACCATCCTGAACACCCAGAAAACTGACTGGAGGATTAACACAACAATCTGCACAACCTGAACCACGGAATTCAGCAGGTATGTGGCATGGAGAGGTGAATTTGGGGAAGGAGAAGCGGCAGAGGGTAGGGAACTGCTTTTGTGGGCAGAGAGAGGACAGAGACTGGGAAGGGGAGGAGAATATGGGAAAAGCACCCCTCCCCAAAAGCAGCTGGAGAGAAAGTGGGAAATTGGAAACAGCCGCAGGGACTAAAATAAAAAGGGAGAAGGGAGAAAGGAGAAAGGAGAGGGTTTAAACTCCATTAAGACTGTAGACAAGGGGAGTACAAAGGCTGCAACTCCGCAGCTTGATACCTGGCGGTGCTCTGGTGGGAAAGGTGAATCCCCAGGAACAGAGTGGGATCCGGGAGGTTCTCGGGACACACGGGGAAAAGCGGTTCCACTGCTGGAAAGACATTTGGTAGAGACTGCTGAAGCCACCTGGTCCCAGCAGACCCCGGAAGCAGCCACATTCGCTGCTGCCGGGGCAAGGTCGTTAAGGGTGAAGACTGGTGCCAGACGTGTGGTGTGATTTTCCATCATCCCTGAAACGCTGATGCTACACTGTCTCGTGAACTATTTTGGGGGCGGGCTGGCACCTGGCCAGTCTCAGGGCACGGGCAGCAGCAGGGTCCAGTGGGCGTTCCTGGATGCAACTGACATTCAGCCATTGCTCATTCAGCCATTGCTCGGTGAGACCCTCCTGCAGAGGGGCGGAACGGGTCAAAGCCACAGTCCTTACCAAGTAAGGAGCAGGGGAGAACAAACACATCTAAGACAAAACTTGGGAGAGAGGTACTGCCTGGGGCTCGGTCACGGACAGTGTGGAAGTGGGGAGTGGATGGAAGCTGAAGACAAAGGACTGGTGTGTGATTGCTGATCAGGGAGAACAGAATTCTGATACTAGAGACTAGGTAGCTGGGTAATGCCATTTTCACTGCTCTCACACATGCACATATGCAACTACGAGCACCGCAACAATCCACCCCAGTAGGCTAGCAGCGCCATCTAGTGGACAGCGGAGCTGTGACTGGGCCAACTTCACTCTTCAAGAACACAAGCCTCACCGCTGGCTTAATTTGTGGACTATAAAGAACTACATGGACTGACTTCTAGGGGAAAACGAAGTAATTTCAGTCCTACCTCAATCTGTTAGTAGGTTTATCTATTCAATTTTCTTTCTTTTTTTTTTTCTTTTTCTCTTTCACACTTCTTTTCTTTTTCTTGAATACAGGAAGAGAAATTCATTTTTATTTTCATTTTTTATTAAACATTTTTATTTAATTTTCTTCCTATATTTTTTACTTTTGTGTAAATTTTTTTCAAATTCTATTTTACTTCAATCATTTTATTTTAGTCTACTTCAGTGTATTCACCTTTTCAAATTTTCAAACAATTTCCTTTTTTCTGTTTTCCTTTTTTTCTTTTTCGTTTCTTTTTTTCTTGAATGCAAAAAGAAAAACTTCATTTTTACTTTCAACTTCTATTAAAATATTTTCATTTAATTTTTTTACTATATTTTTTGCTTTTATGTAAATTTTTTCAAATTCTATTTTACTTCCATCATTTTATTTTAGTCTACTACAGTGTATTCACTTCTTCAAATTTTCAAATGTTTTTTTCTTTTTTTAATCTTTTTTCTCTTTTTCACTTCTTTTCTTTTGTCTTGAATACAGAAAAAATTCATATTTATTTTTAACTTTTATTAAAAATATTTTTCTTGGGGCGCCTGGGTGGCTCAGTGGGTTAAGCGGCCAACTTCAGCTCAGGTCATGATCTCACAGTCCGTGGGTTCGAGCCCCGCGTCGGGCTCTGTGCTGACAGCTAGAGCCTGGAGCCTGTTTCAGATTCTGTGTCTCCCTCTCTCTCTGACCCTCCCCCGTTCATGCTCTGTCTCTCTCTGTCTCAAAAATAAACGTTAAAAAAAAATTTTTTTTTTAAATATTTTTCTTTAATTGTTTTTACTATATTCTTTAATTTGCATATATTTTTTCAAATTCTATTTTACCCCATCATCTCATTTTAGTCTACTTCATTTTTTCAAATTCTCAAACGATAACCTTTTTTTTTCTTCCACCCCCCACCCGTTTTTTTTCTCTAATCTGTCAAACCACTTTCAACACCCAGACCAAAACACACCTAGGATCAAGCACCATCTATTCAATTTGTGTGTGTGTTTAATTTTTAACTTTAATATATTTTTTAATTTTAACTTTTTTTTATTTCAATTTTTCTACCTTATTAATTCCTTTTCTCCCTTCAAAACGGTAAAATGAAGGAATTCACCCCAAAAGAAAGAGCACGAAGAAACGACAGCCAGGGATTTAACCAACACAGATACAAGCAACATGTCTGAACCAGAATTTAGAATCACGATAATAAGAATACTAGCTGGAGTCAAAAACAGATTAGAATCCCTTTCTGCAGAGATAAAAGAAGTAAAAAATAGTCAGAATGAAATTAAAAATGCCATAACTGAGCTGCAATCACGGATGGATGCCATGGCGGCAAGGATGGGTACGGCAGAACAGAGAACCAGCGATATAGAGGACAAACATGTAGAGAATAACGAAGCAGAAAAAAAGAGGGAGATTAAGGCAAAAGAGCACGGTTTAAGAATTAGAGAAATCAGTGACTCATTAAAAAGGAACTACATCAGAATCACAGGGGTCCCAGAGGAGGAAGAGAGAGAAATAGGGGTAAGAAGGGTTATGTGAGCAAATCATAGCAGAAAACTTTCATAACCTGGGGAAAGACAGAGATATCAAAATCCAGGAAGCACAGAGGATCCCCATTCAACAAAAACTGACCGTCAACATGGCATATCATAGTCAAATTCACAAAATACTCAGGCAAGGAGAGAAACGTGAAAGCAGCAAGGGAAAAAAGAGTCCCTAACCTACAAGGGAAGACAGATCAGGTTTGCAGCAGACCTATCCACAGAAACTTGGCAGGCCAGAAAGGAGTGGCAGGATATATTCAGTGTGCTGAATCAGAAACATATGTAGCCAAGGATTCTTTATCCAGCAAGGCTGTCATTCAAAACAGAAGGAGAGATAAAAAGTTTCCCAGACAAACAAAAATTAAAGGAGTTTGTGACCACTAAACCAGCCCTGCAAGAAATTTTAAGGGAGAATCTCTGCGGGGAGAAAAGATGAAAAAAAAAATTTTACATATATATATATATATATATATATATATACATATATATATATATATATACATACACATACACACACACACACACACATCAAAAGCAACAAAGATTAGAAAGGACCAGAGAACACCACCAGAAACTCCAACTCTACAAGCATCATAATGGCAATAAATTCATATCTTTCAGTACTCACTCTAAACGTCAATGGACTCAATGCTCCTATCAAAAGACATAGGGTAACAGAATGGATAAGAAAAAAAGATCCATCTATATGCTGTTTACAAGAGACCCACTTTAGACCTAAAGACACCTTCAGATTGAAAATAAGGGGATGGAGAACCATCTATCATGGTAATGGTCAACAAAAGAAAGTCAGAGTAGCCACACTTATATTAGACAATCTAGACTTTATTTTAATTTTTTTTAAGGTTTTATTTATTTTTGAGACAGGGAGAGACAGAGCATGAACAGGGAGGGTCAGAGAGAGGGAGACACAGAATCTGAAACAGGCTCCAGGCTCTAGCTGTCAGCACAGAGCCCAACGTGGGGCTCGAACTCATGGACCGTGAGATCATGACCTGAGGCGAAGTTGGCCGCTTAACCGACTGAGCTACCCAGGTGTCCCGAGACTTTAAAATACTGTATCAAGAGATGCAGAAGGGCATTATATTATAATCAAGGGATCTGCAGACCAAGAAGACCTAACAATTGTAAACATTTATGCACCAAATGTGGAAGAACCCAAATACAGAAGTCAATTAATCACAAACATTAAGAAACTCATCGATAGTAATACCATAATAGTAGGAGACTTCAACATCCCACTCACAGCAATGGACAGATCACCTAATCAAAAAATCAACAAGGAAACAATGGCTTTGAATGATACACTGGACCAGATGGACTTAACAGATACATTCAGAACATTTCATCCTAAAGCAGCAGAATTTACATTCTTCTCCAGTGCACATGGAACGTTCTCCAGAATAGACCATATACTGGGACACAAATCAGCCCTAAGTAAGTACAAAAAGATCGAGATTATACCGTGCATATTTTCAGACCACAGTGCTATGAAACTCGTAATCAGCCACAAGAAAAAATTTGGAAAGGTAACAAATACTTGGAGACTGAAGAACATCCTACAAAAGAATGAATGGGCGGGGCACCTGGGCGGCTCAGTCGGTTGAGCGTCCGACTTTGGCTTAGGTCATGACCTCGCGGTCTGTGGGTTCGAGCCCCGCGTCAGGCTCTGTGCTGACAGTGCAGAGCCTGGAGCCTGCTTTGGATTCTGTGTATGTGTCTCTCTCTCTGCCCCTCCCCTACTCATGTTCTGTCTCTCTGTCAAAAATAAATAAACATTAAAAAAAAATTATTTTCATTAAAAAAAAAAAGAATGAATGGGCTAACCAGCAGTTAAACAGGAAATTAAAAACTATATGGAAGTCAATGAAAATGATAACACCACAACCCAAAACCACAGAACTGGAATAAAGAAATCATTGTTGCATTATACGCTAACTAACTTGGATGTAAATTTAAAAAAAATAAATAATAAAATTTAAAGAAAAAAAGAGAGAAGTCACAAATTACCAATAGCAGGAAGCAGAGTGATAATATCACTACAAAATTTGTCAGATAATAAAAGAATAATAATATTAAGAATGATATTATGGAAATACATTTGACAATTTCCATGACAATGAAATAGGAAATTATTTTAAAGGCCTAAATAACTGAAATTCATTAAAGAATGTGTAGAGAATCAGAAAAAAAAAAAAAACTATTATCTATTAAATAGATGGAATATATTGCTAAAATCCATCCCACAAAACCTCCAGGCCTGCACAGCTTCATTAGTGAATTTGCTAAACAATTACAGAAGAAATAATACCAGATACACTCAAATTCATCCAGAAAGTTGAAAAGGAGGAAATATTTTTCAACTCACCATATAAGGCCAGTATTATACTGACACCAAAATCAAACAAAGGCATTACAAGATGTGATGGTTAATTTTGTATATCAACTTGGCTGGGCCACAATATTGAGATATTTGGTCAAACATTACTCTAGATCTTTCTGAGCTTTTTGGTTTTTGTTTTTTATTGAGATTAACATCTCATTGGTAGACTAAAGTAAAGTAGGTTGCCCTCCATAATATGGGTGGGCCTCATCCAGTAATTTGAAGGCCTCAATAGAATAAAGATGGACTTCCTTCCCTGGGCAAGAAGGAATTCTGCCAGCAGATGGCCTCTGGACTTGAACTGCAACATCAGCTCTTCTTAAGTCTCTGGGCTGCTAACCTAGGCTATGAATTTTGAGCTTTCCAGTTTCTATAATCCCATGAGCCAACTCCTTAAAATAAATCTCTCTATGTACATAAATGAACACATCCTATTGCTTCTGTCTCTCTGGAGAACACTAATCTACAAGAAAATGAATATCCTTCATGAACAGAGATATCAAATTCTGAACAAACTTTTAGGAAATCAAATATAACAATGAATAAAAAGGAAAATCCCTCATGACAAAGTGGTGTTTATCAAAAGAATGCAAGGTCTGACTAACATCTGAAAAATCAGTGCAATTTGCCATATTAACAGTATTATGTGATCATATGAATATAGTCACAAAAAAGTAACTGACAAAATCCAACAGTGCTCACTTCTGATAAAAAAAAAAAAAAAAAAAACCTCTGCAAGCTAAGAATCAAAGAAAATTTCCTCAACCTAATAAAAAGCATCTATAAAAAACTTACAGCTAACATCATCCTTGACAAAGACAATGTCTTCCCCCATGACCAGGAGAAGACAAGGCCTTTGCACTTGAAATTTCATTATCTTTATCTAACACTATCCAGGGCAGTGAGGCAAGAAGAAATAAAAGGCATCCCCCAAATAAAGGGATAATTAAAATGTCTTCAATTGCAGATGAAATTATCTTCTATGTATAAAGTAAGATGGAATGTACCAGAAAGCTACTAAAAATCAGAAAATAATTTAGCCTAAATTACCAAGTGTATTTCTATTTACTGGCAGGGAACAACTAGAAGTTGAAATTTTAAAAACACCATTTTTAATAGCTCAAAAATATGAAATAGGGATAAACCTGAAAAAATATGTGAAAGACATGTACACTGTAAAACACAGCTGTGAGAAATTAAACACTTAAATACAGAGATATATTTTGCTTATGGGTCAGAAGATTCAACATTGGTAAAATGTCAATCTCTCCAGAAAAATGCATAGATCTAACATAATTCTAATCAAAATGACATTTTTGTAGAAATTGATAATTTGCTTCTAAAATTCATTTGAAAAAGGAAGTAGAATATCTAAAACACCTTTGAAAAATTAGAACAAAGGACCCACACTTAATGATTTTTAGATTAGAAAACTACAGTATTGAAGACAGATTATATTAGTATCAAGACAAACAGATGAATGGAATACAAATAATTTAGAAATAGACCCACACATGTATGGACAACTGCCTTTTGATAAAGGTGTAAGGACAATTCAGTGGAGAAGGGAGTCCTTTCAACAAATGGTACTGGAAGAATTAAATAATCACATGCAAAAAAAAAAAAAAGACCTTTAATCCATAACTTGGCACAATATATAAAAATTAACTTAAAATAGATCACATACCTAAATGTAAAATCAACAATTTTAAAGCTTCTATGAAAAAAATGCCTTCTTGAACTTGTTTAATGAAACATTCTCTTACATATAAAAGGATGATCTGTTTAAGAAAAAAAGTGCTACTTGTAATTTTACTTTATCCAAATTATAAATTCTTGCTCATCAAAAGACACTGTTAAGAAAATTAAACTACAAACCACAGACTGGAAAAATTTTGAAAAACACGTGGCTGATGAAGGATATATACCCCAGAATATATGAGAAACCCCCAAAGCTCCATAAGAAAATAACTGAAATCATGGGCAAAACTTCTGAATATACACTTCACCAACAATATTATGAATTACAAAAAAACTGCATGAAAAATGCTGAACATCTTTGATCACTGGAGAAATTAAAACCACAATGGCTCAGTTGGATGAGAGACCTACTCTTGATTTTGGCTCAGGTCATGATCCCAGGGTCATGGAATTGAGCCCTGCATCGGCTCTGCAGTAAGCATGGAAGCTGCTTAAGATTCTCTTCCCCTCTGCCCCACTCAGGCTCTCTCTCTAACAAGAAAAAAATAAAAATAATAAAAATAAAAAAACACAACAAGCTACCATTACACACATATTAGAATGTCTAAATTCAAGGAAAAAAAGATGATGAAAGTATTGGAGAGGATATGGAGTAACTGAAATTCTCATACACTGTCAATGGGAATGTAAAATAGCACTGCCACTATGGAAAACATTTTGCCAGTTTCTTTGAAAGTTTGATGTATTTTTACCATATGTTCCAACTTTCGCGTTCCTAAGTAGTATCCAAGGGAAACTAAAATTCATGTCCACATAAGAACTTATATATGCATGTTCACAGCAGCTTTATTTGTAATAGCAAAAACTGGAAACAACCCAAATATCCATCAATCAATGAATAGTTAAACAAACTGTGGTATATACATGCAATGAAATACCACTTAACACTAAAAACATGAACTACTGATAACATGCTACAGCATGGATAAACCTTTGTTTATCGTCAATAGAAGAAGCCAGACAAGGGGTGCCTGGGTGGTTCAGTCAGTTAAGCGGCCGGCTTTGGGTCAGGTCATAAACTCATGGTTAGTGAATTCATGCCCCACGTTGGGCTCTGGGCAGACAGCTCAGAGCCTGGAGCTTGCTTCAGATTCTGTGTCTCCCTCTCTCTCTGCCCCTCCGTGACTTGTGCTCTTTCTCTGTCTCTCAAAAATAAATAAAAACATTAAAAAAAATTAATAAGCCAGACAAAATGAGTATATCCTATACACATAAAGAGGAAAGTGGTAGGAAAGATCAAGTGTGAAAGATTACCAGAGGCAAGAGGAAATTTGAGGGGTAATAGGCTCGTTACACTGACTATACTGATAACTTCATGCATGTATGTATATGTCAAAATTTATCAAATTAGTGCAATTTACGGTATGTATATTATACTTCAATAAAGCTGTTTAAAATAAAACACAAACAATAGCTAAGAAAAATTATTTTAAAATGATGTTTAAGAAATGCAATCTACATTTATTTATTTATTTAACCCTTATGGAGAAGGGGGGGTGATGTTTTGGAGTAATAGTAAGACCTTATAATTTATTTGAAGTAATTTTTCTCATTCTCCTTCTTTTCTTCCATACGACTCCAAATCCATGTTTTTGCAGCATAACATACCTTTCCTATTTAGGTATGTTAAACAACATTCAGCAATAAACCTAGAAAATAGCTTTGTATTAAAAATCCCGAACCATTAGCACTCTAACTTTTAAGCCTAAGAGCATGAGAGAAATGTTTTGTGGTATATTTCATGAACCCACTATATCCTGTTAAAGTGAATCAAGACGTTGCACAGAAGTTAGTCACATAATCACTAAAAACTGTGAAGATATTGAGAAACCATTCTATCTCCAAAGCCTTCCTTCTCCAAGAACTTGGTTGGGAGGGCTACCTTAGTGCCTAGCAAGGTTGAAACCATGGAGCTCTGGACAACAGTCAACATCAATGAGGGGAGTGAGAGAGATCTTTTCTTTGAAACAGGGTAAGTGGAGATTGGAGGGAAGATGGCGGCGTAGGAGGATGCTGGGCTCACCGCGCATCCTGCTGATCACTTAGATTCCACCTACACCTGCCTAAAGAACCCAGAAAACCGCCAGAGGACTAGCAGAACGGAGTCTCCGGAGCCAAGCGCAGACGAGAGGCCCACGGAAAAGGGTAGGAAGGGCGGTGAGGCGGTGCGCGCTCCACAGACTGGCAGGAGGGAGCCGGGGCGGAGGGGCAGCTCGCCGGCCTGGCAGAGCCCCTGAGTCTGGCTGGCAAAAGCGGAGGGGCCGGACGGATGGAGTGTGTTCCCACAGCAAGCGCGACTTAGCGTCTGGGAGGTCAGAAGTTAACAGCTCTGCTCAGAAAGCGGGAAGGTCAGAGGACAAAGGGAGGGAGAGCTGCTGAGCCCCCGGACGGCAGAGCTCAGCTTGGCGGGGAACAAAGGCGCTCGCCAGCGCCATCTCCCCCGCCCATCCCCCAGCCAAAATCCCAAAGGGAACCAGTTCCTGCCAGGGAACTTCCTCGCTCCGCGCAAACACCCAACGCTGTGCTTCTGCGGAGCCAAACCTCCCGCAGTGGATCTGACTCCCTCCCGCTGCCACAGGGCCCCTCCTGAAGTGGATCACCTAAGGAGAAGCGAGCTAAGCCTGCCCCTCCTGCCCCCGTGCACCTTGCCTACCCACCCCAGCTAATACGCCAGATCCCCAGCACCACAAGCCTGGCAGTGTGCAAGTAGCCCAGACGGGCCACGCCAGCCCACAGTGAATCCCGCCCCTAGGAGAGAGGAAGAGAAGGCACACACCAGTCTGACTGTGGCCCCAGCGGTGGGCTGGGGGCAGACATCAGGTCGGACTGCGGCCCCGCCCACCAACTCCAGTTATACACCACAGCACAGGGGAAGTGCCCTGCAGGTCCTCACCACTCCAGGGACTATCCAAAATGACCAAACGGAAGAATTCCCCTCAGAAGAATCTCCAGGAAATAACAACAGCTAATGAACTGATCAAAAAGGATTGAAATAATATAACAGAAAGTGAATTTAGAATAATAGTCACAAACTTAATTGCTGGGCTTGAAAACAGTATAGAGGACAGCAGAGAATCTCTTGCCACAGAGATCAAGGGACTAAGGAACAGTCACGAGGAGCTGAAAAGCGCTTTAAACGAAATGCAAAACAAAACGGAAATGACGGCTCGGATTGAAGAGGCAGAGGAGAGAATAGGTGAACTAGAAGATAAAGTTATGGAAAAAGAGGAAGCTGAGAGAAAGAGATAAAAAAATCCAGGAGTATGAGGGGAAAATTAGAGAACTAAGTGATACACTAAAAAGAAATAATATACGCATAATTGGTATCCCAGAGGAGGAAGAGAGAGGGAAAGGTGCTGAAGGGGTACTTGAAGAAATTATAGCTGAGAACTTCCCTGACCTGGGGAAGGAAAAAGGCATTGAAATCCAAGAGGCACAGAGAACTCCCTTCAGACGTAACTTGAATCGATCTTCTGCACGACATATCATAGTGAAACTGGCAAAATACAAGGATAAAGAGAAAATTCTGAAAGCAGCAAGGGATAAACGTGCCCTCACATATAAAGGGAGACCTATAAGACTCATGACTGATCTCTCTTTTGAAACTTGGCAGGCCAGAAAGGCTTGGCACGATATCTTCAGTGTGCTAAACAGAAAAAATATGCAGCCGAGAATCCTTTATCCAGCAAGTCTGTCATTTAGAATAGAAGGAGAGATAAAGGTCTTCCCAAACAAACAAAAACTGAAGGAATTTGTAACCACTAAACCAGCCCTACAAGAGATCTTAAGGGGGACCCTGTGAGACAAAGTACCAGAGACATCACTACAAGCATAAAACATACAGACATCACAATGACTCTAAACCCGTATCTTTCTATGATAACACTGAATGTAAATGGATTAAATGCGCCAACCAAAAGACATAGGGTATCAGAATGGATAAAAAAACAAGACCCATCTATTTGCTGTCTACAAGAGACTCATTTTAGATCTGAGGACACCTTTAGATGGAGAGTGAGGGGATGGAGAACTATTTATCATGCTACTGGAAGCCAAAAGAAAGCTGGAGTAGCCATACTTATATCAGACAAACTAGACTTTAAATTAAAGGCTGTAACAAGAGATGAAGAAGGGCATTATATAATAATTACAGGGTCTATCCATCAGGAAGAGCTCACAATTATAAATGTCTATGCGCCGAATACCGGAGCCCCCAGATATATAAAACAATTACTCATAAACATAAGCAACCTTATTGATAAGAATGTGGTCATTGCAGGGGACTTTAACACCCCACTTACAGAAATGGATAGATCATCTAGACACACGGTCAATAAAGAAACAAGGGCCCTGAATGAAACATTGGATCAGATGGACCTGACAGATATATTTAGAACCCTGCATCCCAAAGCAACAGAATATACTTTCTTCTCGAGTGCACATGGAACATTCTCCAAGATAGATCATATACTGGGTCACAAAACAGCCCTTCATAAGTTTACAAGAGTTGAAATCATACCATGCATACTTTCAGACCACAATGCTATGAAGCTTGAAATCAACCACAGGAAAAAGTCTGGAAAACCTCCAAAAGCATGGAGGTTAAAGAACACCCTACTAAAGAATGAGTGGGTCAACCAGGCAATTAGAGAAGAAATTAAAAAATATATGGAAACAAACGAAAATGAAAATACAACAATCCAAACGCTTTGGGACGCAGCGAAGGCAGTCCTGAGAGGAAAATACATTGCAATCCAGGCCTATCTCAAGAAACAAGAAAAATCCCAAATACAAAATCTAACAGCACACCTAAAGGAAATAGAAGCAGAACAGCAAAGGCAGCCTAAACCCAGCAGAAGAAGAGAAATAATAAAGATCAGAGCAGAAATAAACAATATAGAATCTAAAAAAAATGTAGAGCAGATCAACGAAACCAAGAGTTGGTTTTTTGAAAAAATAAACAAAATTGACAAACCTCTAGCCAGGCTTCTCAAAAAGAAAAGGGAGATGACCCAAATAGATAAAATCATGAATGAAAATGGAATGATTACAACCAATCCCTCAGAGATACAAACAATTATCAGGGAATACTATGAAAAATTATATGCCAACAAATTGGACAACCTGGAAGAAATGGACAAATTCCTAAACACCCACACTCTTCCAAAACTCAATCAGGAGGAAATAGAAAGCTTGAACAGACCCATAACCAGCGAAGAAATCGAATCGGTTATCAAAAATCTCCCAACAAATAAGAGTCCAGGACCAGATGGCTTCCCAGGGGAGTTCTACCAGACGTTTAAAGCAGAGATAATACCTATCCTTCTCAAGCTATTCCAAGAAATAGAAAGGGAAGGAAAACTTCCAGACTCATTCTATGAAGCCAGTATTACTTTGATTCCTAAACCAGACAGAGACCCAGGAAAAAAAGAGAACTACAGGCCAATATCCCTGATGAATATGGATGCAAAAATTCTCAATAAGATACTAGCAAATCGAATTCAACGGCATAGAAAAAGAATTATTCACCATGATCAAGTGGGATTCATTCCTGGGATGCAGGGCTGGTTCAACATTCGCAAATCGATCAACGTGTACATCACATTAACAAAAAAAAAGAGAAGAACCATATGATCCTGTCAATCGATGCAGGAAAAGCCTTTGACAAAATCCAGCACCCTTTCTTAATAAAAACCCTTGAGAAAGTCAGGATAGAAGGAACATACTTAAACATCATAAAAGCCATTTATGAAAAGCCCACAGCTAACATCATCCTCAATGGGGAAAAACTGAGAGCTTTTTCCCTGAGATCAGGAACACGACAGGGATGCCCACTCTCACCGCTGTTGTTTAACATAGTGCTGGAAGTTCTAGCATCAGCAATCAGACAACAAAAGGAAATCAAAGGCATCAAAATTGGCAAAGATGAAGTCAAGCTTTCGCTTTTTGCAGATGACATGATATTATACATGGAAAATCCGATAGACTCCACCAAAAGTCTGCTAGAACTGATACATGAATTCAGCAAAGTTACAGGATACAAAATCAATGTACAGAAATCAGTTGCATTCTTATACACTAACAATGAAGCAACAGAAAGACAAATCAAGAAACTGATCCCATTCACAATTGCACCAAGAAGCATAAAATACCTAGGAATAAATCTAACCAAAGATGTAAAAGATCTGTATGCTGAAAACTATAGAAAGCTTATGCAGGTAATTGAAGAAGATATAAAGAAATGGAAAGACATTCCCTGCTCATGGATTGGAAGAATAAATATTGTCAAAATGTCAATACTACCCAAAGCTATCTACACATTCAATGCAGTCCCAATCAAAATTGCACCAGCATTCTTCTTGAAACTAGAACAAGCAATCCTAAAATTCCTATGGAACCACAAAAGGCCCCAAATAGCCAAAGTAATTTTGAAAAAGAAGACCAAAGCAGGAGGCATCACAATCCCAGACTTTAGCCTCTACTACAAAGCTGTCATCATCAAGACAGCATGGTATTGGCATAAAAACAGACACATAGACCAATGGAATAGAATAGAAACCCCAGAAATAGACCCACAAACGTATAGCCAACTCATCTTTGACAAAGCAGGAAAGAACATCCAATGGAAAAAAGACAGTCTCTTTAACAAATGGTGCTGGGAGAACTGGACAGCAACATGCAGAAGGTTGAAACTAGACCACTTTCTCACACCATTCACAAAAATAAACTCAAAATGGATAAAGGACCTGAATGTGAGACAGGAAACCATCAAAACCTTAGAGGAGAAAGCAGGAAAAGACCTCTCTGACCTCAGCCGTAGCAATCTCTTACTCGGCACATCCCCAAAGGCAAGGGAATTAAAAGCAAAAGTGAATTACTGGGACCTTATGAAGATAAAAAGCTTCTGCACAGCAAAGGAAACAACCAACAAAACTAAAAGGCAACCAACGGAATGGGAAAAGATATTTGCAAATGACATATCGGACAAAGGGCTAGTATCCAAAATCTATAAAGAGCTCACCAAACTCCACACCCGAAAAACAAATAACCCAGTGAAGAAATGGGCAGAAAACATGAATAGACACTTCTCTAAAGAAGATATCCGGATGGCCAACAGGCACATGAAAAGATGTTCAATGTTGCTCCTTATCAGGGAAATACAAATCAAAACCACACTCAGATATCACCTCACGCCACTCAGAGTGGCCAAAATGAACAAATCAGGAGACTATAGATGCTGGAGAGGATGTGGAGAAACGGGAAGCCTCTTGCACTGTTGGTGGGAATGCAAATTGGTGCAGCCGCTCTGGAAAGCAGTGTGGAGGTTCCTCAGAAAATTAAAAATAGACCTACCCTATGACCCAGCAATAGCACTGCTAGGAATTTATCCAAGGGATACAGGAGTACTGATGCATAGGGGCACTTGTACCCCAATGTTTATAGCAGCACTCTCAACAATAGCCAAATTATGGAAAGAGCCTAAATGTCCATCAACTGATGAATGGATAAAGAAATTGTGGTTTATATGCACAATGGAATACTACGTGGCAATGAGAAAAAATGAAATATGGCCCTTTGTAGCAACGTGGATGGAACTGGAGAGTGTGATGCTAAGTGAAGTAAGCCATACAGAGAAAGACAGATACCATATGGTTTCACTCTTATGTGGATCCTGAGAAACGTAACAGAAACCCATGGGGGAGGGGAAGGAAAAAAAAAAGAGGTTAGAGTGGGAGAGAGCCAAAGCATAAGAGACTGTTAAAAACTGAGAACAAACTGAGGGTTGATGGGGGGTGGGAGGGAGGGCAGGGTGGGTGATGGGTATTGAGGAGGGCACCTTTTGGGATGAGCACTGGGTGTTGTATGGAAACCCAATTTGACAGTAAATTTCATATATTAAAAAAAAAAAAAACTGAGAACAAACTGAGGGTTGATGGGGGGTGGGAGGGAGGGTAGGGTGGGTGATGGGTACTGAGGAGGGCACCTTTTGGGATGAGCACTGGGTGTTGTATGGAAACCAATTTGACAGTAAATTTCATATATTTAAAATAAATATATAAATAAATAAATAAATAAATAAACAAACTTAAAAAAAAAAAAAAAGAAACAGGGTAAGTGGTGTCCTCAGAAGCCTTAGGTATTAAAGGATGAAGAAGGAGAGATATTATTTTGACCCAATAAAATTTATAACATTATTCAAATAAAAATAGTCTCCTAAAATCATACTCAATTCTGGATTAAATACATTTTAAAACTTGCAATGCAAAATAGATTTTTTAAAAATATGTATTTAATATAAATTGACATCCCAATCACCTATTGAATTTGAGTGTTGCAAATACTTAAGTAGCTTGGTAAAGAATATTTGCTTAGAAAGTAATTAAGGAAATCAGTTTTTTAATGAAAGCAATTAACATATTCAAAGTGCTTCCATTTAATGTAATTGCTTAATATTAATGTGCAGCATAGATGGTTCAGCTAAATTAGTTTTAATTTGGTACAGAGCATCAAAGCTTTTCAGTGAGATTAGATTTTACCAAATAACCTGTATTTCCAGACACATAAAATGTTTAAGATAGTGATTGGTGAAACATTTCAATATAATTGAAAATTATATAAGATCCCCTCATTGTCCTTTTAGTCAAAGCTAAAATTTTAAGTCATTAAGATGTAAGTCTGCCCAAATTTTAGCAATACAGAACTCACTACAGAATCACTTTGAGATGTCAACTAGTGATGCTCCTGCTTTTCCATAGATTCAAAACTGCTTTTGACAGTTTTTGTCCAAGCAGAAGAACTTCCTGCTGCCCATTCCTGTGTAGGAAGAGGGAGGGGTTTCTACCAAGAGAAATGTGAGTTTTCAGTTTTCTTTACAAGTCTTTTTATTTGCAGACTACATGGCAGTCATCTAGAGATCATGAGTCTTCTTTCAAAGAAAAATACTTCCCTTCAAGGGGAGACTGTACATTAACTTTCATGCCATAGAAAGCACACTGGAGAGAGAGAGCCTAAAAAGGTCAGGCTAAGGCAGAGATTTTCAGTCTGTGCCACGCAGCATGCCCTACGTGTTCTGCTATGCTCCCATATAGGATTCTCTTACAATACTCGTCACTCCCCACTTGGTGAGATGAGCACTGCGTGTTATATGTAAGTGATGAATCACTAAATTCTATTCCTGAAATCATTATTACATTATATGTTAAGTAACTTGGATTTAAATTAAAAAAAAAAATACTTGTCACTCCTTACATTGAAGTGATTTGCATATTTGCAAATTGTTGAACTTTTCCTAGAATAAAATACTCATTAAAAGTGCAGGATTTGGAGCCAGACAATGATGTTCATATACTAGGCCTGCTACTTGCTAGTTCAAAAATCTGTATAAGTTAACATTTCTGTTCCTTTGCTTCTTCACCGAAAAATGGTTAATAACGGTATCTACCTCATATAGTTGTTGTGAGGATTAAAAAATTAATACAAGCAAGGTTAATACCTAGCATGTAATGAACAGTTAGTAAATTATTAGTATTATTACTAAATTGTAAGCTCCATAAGTACAGAATTATTTATAACTGTATTGTTTACCCTGTTTAATTCACTGTCTTGTACCAAATAAATTACCTCCCCCTTCCTGCTATACTTAAATCTAATTCATACTTCAATCTCAGAAAGGCCCATCCTGATCCAATAGGCATTAGAAACCTCATTGTATATTGGGGTGACTGGGTAGCTCAGGTGGTTAAGCATCTGACTTCAGCCCAGGTCATGATCTCACAGTTAGTAGGTTCGAGCTCCGCGCTGGGCTCTTTCTTGACAGCTCAGAGTCTGGAGCCTGCTTCAGATTCTGTGTCTCCCTCTCTTTCTGCCCCTCCCCTGCTTGTGCTCTGTTTCTCTCTCTCTCAAAATGAACAATAAACAAAAAAAAAAAAGAAGAAGAAGAAACCTCACTGTGTATGATCCAAAAGCATGTGAATGCTTTCTGCTCTTTTTTAAATTTTATTTATTATTAACATATAATTAACACACAAGGATATATTAGTTTCAAGTGTACATACAATGATTCGACAATTTTATACGTTACGCAACACTCACCACGGTAAGTACAGTCACCATCAATGTTATAACAATATTATTGACTATACTCCCTATGTGGTACTTTTTGTCTTATTTATTTTATAATTTAAAGTTTGAATGCTTATCACTCTTTACTGAACGACTTCATTTTTTTTTTTTTTTTTTTTGTCGTATCTGCTACTGAATAAGCATCAGGAGGACATGGCCTGTATCTATTGACTCAATGCTGTGTCATTAACATATAGATCAGTGTCCAATTGTGAAGGGTATTCAATGAACATTTGATTGAATTAATTGCAATAATGGTTCAACAGAGCTGACCTACCTAGATGTCTAGATGCTAGTTGCTCACATTGATAGTAAAATAAAAACAAAAACAAAAACAAAACCTGACGTTAGCAGAATGAATTAAGAGTCAAGCAGTGGATATTTTCATACTTGCACACTTTGCAGTATATCCTACTAACAGAAAAATTAGCCACTTTCATGTCACTAAATAACCATGTCATTTGTATTAAACAGGAATGTGTATAAACAAAAGCAGGTATCGCTATGAAACAAAAACTCTAATCTCCATTGATTTTGTCTTTAGGTCTCTTCTTCAAGTCTTAAAAAAGGCTTTCACTTTTTCTCTCACCCTGATTACACTTAAAACGTGACAATCAATCTTGCTCTGTGCTCTATCCTGTACCTGAAGCAGAAAAAACTGCTCTTTGAAATCAGCCATCCTTTGAGATTACCCCTCAACAATACTGCTCTTGCCTTGGGAATGGCCTTCAGAATCCTTATTCCTTTGTTAGTGCTAATTCCCTGTATGATGTGGTTTTTCTTCACACTAGCTAGGACTGTGGTCTGGGCATCTCAGCATTTGGAAATTAAAATTGTGTCCATAGCAGATTTTTTTTTCCTCAACACCTTTCTATACAGTGGAAATACTTGTCCCTTTGAAAATTAGTATATAACCTTATAAAGGCTCAAAGTCAACACCAAAGTGCTAGTTGCATAGATATTTCTCTAAGGAAATTGATAAAGTGATATTTTGATAAGCTAAAAGATGCAAATAAAAGATTATGTTAATCACTTTAAAATTACAGAGTACTACAAATTCTAATTAATGCTATAATAATTTGAAATGTGTAATATACACCAGAATGTTATTATATTTTTGTAAACACCAATGCATTATATAGATAAAATCACAATCTAATGAGGATCTCTCAATAGCTATAAATTGTGGCATCTGTTTATATTACATTGCTACTGATTTTTCCAGTTGTGCCTTCTTGCCATTTAGCATAAAGAAATGTATTGTTATGCATTCTCCATTATTGATAGCTCTTCACATATGTGGTTTCTATTCATCATTTCCTTTATTTTGTTCAGATCTATTTTTTAAAGAAATTATGTATGTATATATGTATGTATGCACATATTTTTGTGATTTAGTAACATCTCTGAGAAATTTCTGTCTGAACAATGAAATCCAAAGTCATAGGACTATCTAAAATAATTGTAGCATAGAGCTAAAGTCAGTCTTTTTGAATAATCCACTCAGATTTTGAGATGGCTAGAATATCTCAGATACTATAATATACTGTTTTTATAAAGGAAGCAATTTCTGCCACCATGTTTCTGCTGTTCTTTCTGTCCTTCCATACATACAACCCATGGATTCACAGATCCAGTATTTTCTGCCCATAGAAATAATTTATTTTCAATTTGGTCTTTCACTGGACCACTTTTGGCAACAGATGATATAACTGCTGGTTAAAGAACACCACGGGTTCACCTGCTCCCTTCCTATTTTGGGAGTCTCTATGGTTATCATAACTGATAACTCTCTGACTCTGACTTCTCAAGGGTAAGCTGTCAAGTAGGGGGCTGCTTTTTAAAGACCAACCTGGAAGTGCTGGTGCTCCTCTATTGTATTCCAGCTTCTCTGCCTAAGGCTGGGATGGCAGGTCAGGCTGGAATGGACCTCCTCTGCCTAGCAGTTTAGCTTTAAGCAGAGGGAAAATGAAATAAGAGTCCTCATTTGGCCAAAGCCAGGTTCTCAAATGCAGCCTTAATCAGAAAGCTTCCCGAAGGGTCTACTGAGTATTTGTTCAGCACAGAACCAGTTCCCTAAAACACACACTAAATACTTCACAAATTTGGCTTATGCAAATGTTACCAATAGAGACTTATCTATAAATAAGAGTCATATCACTTTAATTCCTTTCAGAGAAAATAGAATCAAGCACCTGAACCAATAGCAGGAAAAGAATAAAATTATTTGACTCCAGACACCAATGAGTGCTGAACTGAAAAAAAAATGGTCCAATTTTGGTCCTCACCATTTTGGTCCATAGCCTTTCCATCTTATTTGAGTCCTTTCTTTCTCTATGTCCTCTGTCCTACTGGTATCCTCAGAGTTCCTTCTTACCGTCTCTACTTCCTTCTCCCACTGCATATACCCTACCACATCTCATCAGTATTCAAGTAAACTCAAGTTGACATAGATCTTTTCCATTTTCCTTCTGACCACTCTGTTAAACATTTCCTTAAGTTACTTTCTCCTTTCTGGTATAGACAAAGGAAGAAAAGGAAGGATGTAACACAGCATTCTATTACTGACAAGAAAACAGAAAAGTGAGAACACTGATCCCTGCGTATCCAGTGGTATATTCTCCTCTTACTCCACTTGTAAGAAGGATGCGTCGGCAACCCTGAGATGCTGCCTCTACTAAAATAGCAGAGTCTTTGATTCCTCACCTTGTTTATTGGCAAAAGCTATCTGAAGGACTTCTTAACATAATTAGAATGGCAGCTATCTTTACGTAGGGAAACTTCTTCAAGAACCTAAGATTGCATCCATGGAACATAGTAAATGTCTTCTTTAGAATTATAATGTATTTAATTGGAACACTTAATAATTGAAACACTAGAAAACTCATAAATATCCTCTTTATTTATAACATTCCTTTTTTGGTCTACCTTCACAGTACCTAAGTCAATCCAGTTTTCACAATGAGTACTCAATAAATATCATATTTGAGGGTCTTTTTTATTTCTGTTGAATGAGCAAAATATTGAGTAAGGCCAATTCAAAAAGGATACATGCTTCACTGACAAAAAAGCAAAGACATTCTCTGCGAATCTCTCTCATAGAGTATTCAGGCAATAATTTTTATTAAAAAAGTATCACCAACAATCATCTAGCAATCAGTGATATAGAAAATATCTAAGTTATCACCAGCATCTTACCCTTCCTTTGCTTTAATACACTTAAACACGTGTGAATAAATACCTACATGAAAAGCAAAGCTAAAATAATCCTTCATAATTTATTCTGTGTCTGAAGGCAAGAAGGAAAAACATCATAACTTTAGAGTTCAGAGAGATCTCTTTGATGTTAACCTTAAAAATGTCTACAATGGATGGAATTTAAATAGTACATCACTTTCAAAACATTTTAATTTACTTTTTACCTTTTTCTATTCTCACGACTATCCACTTTGTGAAACGGAACAAGAATTATTAATTCTATTTCACAACTAAAAAAACTAATGCTCAGACAGGTTGAGAGATGTGCGTTAAGTCCACCTTTCTTGCAAGCAGCGAGTTAAGATTCATCAGAGATTTCTATACTTCTGATCCTGTGATCTTTCTACTTTAAAAAAAGGATGATGCTTGCCATAAATCTTTATCAAGGCTGGACTGAATATTATGAATTAATAATATTTATATTCCGCTCATTTTTACTCTTTATGTATAAGCCGCTTCTCATTCTCAGACTCTACCTACCTCCTAAAATTCTGTCCTTATGTTTGCTGGCCCTGGCTGGGTAGGTTCTGAATTACAAGGCAGTTCCTATGCTTTCTACCCTGTGCCCCAGAATTTATCTTAATCCTTCCCCCACTTCCCTCTGTGATATTCTGACAGAATTAGTGTTGGCACCAATTCTTGTGCCTCAGACACAGTAGGCACACTTAGGTATGGGTTGAATGGACTTGGATTCTCACTGCCTTGTGTCATGCTGCTCCCTCATAAGGAAATTTTGAAAACACATATAAACTGGTTTGATTATGGCTTCCTATAATGTTGCTCTTCTTTCCCCCAACTTTCTAACACAACTAACCAAGGAAGGGCATTTTCAACAATGATGGCCCATGCTGACAGTACTGCTCACCACAATGACATCAGAGACCCCAAGTCAAGTATGAAGTTTGAAAACATTTCCCCCCCAAATGGATATTTCTCCAAAGACAAAGAATATCCCCACCTCTTTAGACTCACTGGTTACCCATCATGATTGCATTTCAGCAGTATTTAATGCCTTCATCCAAAGAGGACTACAGGCAGAATTGATAGGCTAATTGCAGAGGATAGTTCTGTAAAGATGGGTTAATAGATATAACCACTTTAATGCCACCACTTCCAGATTTCTGACAACAGCACCACCAGACCAGGTTTGTTCTGGGAGGTTTCAAATAATGTGGAAATATGCACATACTAAAAAAGGACTGCTGAATGAAGCCAGGATGAGAGGATAAAGAGAAGGGGGAGAAAAGGAAATCACCCTTTACTGAGCACTTCCTCTATGTCAGGCAGTTTATATACATTAATTCTCATAAAGTCCTAGAAATCACTACCAGTCTCCTTATTATGTTGGTAAGATAACTAAACTTAGATATTTCCCCCAGCTCATTAAACAGTGTATTTCTGCGTACACTTTAACAGGCTTGTTAAATAGGTGCACTGTGTGTACCTTGTGATGGTGGTCAGACTCGAATCCCAAGTCCCTTGTCCTTCTGCCATAGCCTCCTGAATACATAAATGGTGTTATGTTGCTATGTATACTATTAGGAAATAGGTGCCAAACAGTGTGGGACTCTTGCAGCCTTGTATACAAGGCCATTGCTACTATTTTATAAGAAAGTATATTTGTTCTTCAATATTTAATCCACAAAGCTGAGATGAAAGATAAAAATACATCAAATATTACACACTGGGATCTAGTCAGATTCCAGCCTACAGCACACATTTGAATGGAAGTGAAAGGAACCCAAAAAACTAGAGTAATTCTCTAAAACTTAAAAGAATTTTTGGATTAAAAAGGACTATATGCGGATTAGCTTCATGAATTTCTAATCCAACAACTGAGCAGCTAGTCCAACACCCTTGTTTTCTAGACTCAGAAACTGAGGATCTGAGAAGTGAAATAATTTGCCTTAATATTCAGTTGTTATCTGCCACACACATCTGTTTTTCAAAGCAGACTTCCTGAGGATATCAAGGTGCCCTTCCATAATTGTGGGACCACCTCTGCAAGCTATCATTATGAAGATTAATTATTTGTTTAACACTGATGGATCTGGCACTGTACCAGGCATAAAGAATATGTGCTTAGGGCTCAAGAGACACACAACCTAAATCAGAAAGACAAATAGATAAAGAGGTTAGAGTGGGAGAGAGCCAAAGCATAAGAGACTGTTAAAAACTGAGAACAAACTGAGGGTTGATGGGGGGTGGGAGGGAGGGCAGGGTGGGAGGGAGGGCAGGGTGGGTGATGGGTATTGAGGAGGGCACCTTTTGGGATGAGCACTGGGTGTTGTATGGAAACCAATTTGACAGTAAATTTCATATATTAAAAAATAAAAAGAAATAAAAAAAAATAATAAATTAAGTGAAGCTCAAAAAAAATAAAAATAAAAATAAAAAAAATAAAATATTTAAAAAAAAAAAAAAAAAGAAAGACAAATAGATGTCTTAAGAGCTCAAAGGGTGATTAGAACCTTGAAGTGTAAGTCACCATGTTCACATTTATTAAAAAAAAAAAAAAGTCCTTCTCCCCTTTCATTGCCTTAACAGCTCATAAATAGCAGTGAGACGGGTAGGACGACAATAAGAGCATTTGTGAAACTGCATGCAATTGCTTGAGAATATTATTCATTTTAGTGAGTTTATTACTGGACAGCTGTTTACAAATTTAGGAGCAGATTGGTCCATGGATGAATGAATTTTGGTTGGAGAAACAGGAACATGAGGAGCTTGTGAGGTCCTTGCTGATAATATTCATACTAACCAATGTTCCATAATATCCCACAGGGAGCAGTTGGATTTTTCCACATCAGTTGATTAGCGGTAAATATTGTCAGAATTATCATGACAATGTAAAGGATATAAAACCTATCTTTAGGGACACCAAAAGCTCAGGAGTTCACATGACGCCAGAAGAAAAAAAAAAAAAAGTTTTCAGACTTTAGTGTTGAAATGCAGGTTTAAAAATCCTTTAAACTACTGTTTGCTTGTCATAACCAGGTTATATTCATGTGGCCTATAGTAATGTCAAAACAAGGTCTCAGAAGAACCATTTTTTAAAAAATGTTATAAGCATAGATTTGTAATCATTAGAACTGATTTCAATTCCTAGCTCCACCTCTTATATATATGACTTGGGCAAGCGACTTAAACTTATGAGACTCAATGTCTCATTATAGGAAATAGTAATGATAATACCAATATCTTAGAGTTATTTTTAGGCTAAAAAGAAATGCCAGCATAATGCTTAGCACAACATAGGTACTCAATAAATAGTAATACAGTTTATTATGTTTCTCACTTATGAGCCTTCATGAGTTTAGGAGTGCTCCCCTCATAGAGACTTAAAGATGTGGTTCTTTGTCATGTGCCACAAAGAAAAGAGTGCCTGCTTTGAAACCAAATAAACATAAACCCAAACAATGTATTAAATTTTCAAAAGGTTTAAATTCACTGAACCTCAGCTTTCTCATTGGAAAAAAATGGAATAATGAAACATAACTCAGAAAGCAGTTGTAAAAAATAATATATATATATATATATATATATATATATATATATATATATATATATTACATGTAAAGGACCTAGAACATTATACTTATTTAAAAAAATGTTACTTACACATACATTACTTAATAGACCACATTTTACTGTAACTACTTGTCTATTACATCTATGCTACTGTAAATATTTAGAGGAAATCTGCTGTTTTTTCATCTCCAAAGTCCCAGTGCCTGAGTAGTAATTGGTTATTAATTTTACAGAGTGAATAAATGTATATTTCACTTATTACTCAAAAGTGACCACTAGAAGAGCTTTTAATATTATAATAAAATTTGACGGACTATAGGATGTTTGCATTTTAGTTCATAAGAAGACAGCCCTTACTTAAAAGAATTTCTTCAATGAAAGAAAAGAAAGAACAGTAACTGGAAAAAATAAATATATCCAGACCCCTGACTGGTCATCAGTTCATCTAATCATTAATTCAAACATGCTGCATGCAAGACATTGTGTAAGACCTTAGAGATAGAATAATAAGACAGGTTTTGCCCACATGGAGTTCCAGAACAGTGGAGAACATAGATACTAGTCAAACAACTGTCAAAATAAATGTAAAATTACTACTGTGATAATTGCTATGAACAATGAGATTAGAATGCCATGGAAGCATACGTATAAAAATTATCAAATGGGACTTTTTTTCCTTTTGCCTCCAAGTTTCACCAAGGTCCTCTCAGTTGATAACTACATGGATGATGAGTGATTACATCTTCAAAGAAGGAACAGGTAGCCCAAAAGTCTCTATCGATCTTAATCATCTACCTCTAGGCCACATAAGAGAGGGCTAGAAAATAAAACTAAAGGAAGACGCATTTAAAGAGAGAATTCCTTGAATGGAATTCACAGGAGTAAAAGCACTATGGTATTTTTCCATCACCATTCCTGCTCCCCACAAATTCAAGTAAAATACCTGTCCCCATGGTGACTGGGGTTACCTGCACTAGGAGACATGAATGTCACTCCAGGCATTGGTGTTAAGCTATGAAAAGTCATGGGCACTCTTCATACGCTTACAAGAAGACAGCACTAGCGAGCTTCACTGGCATCCTTGAGAGTCTCAGGGCTTCTTTGAAGCTGTAACTAGTGACTGAGTCTTGACAGTAAAACACTGAATGTGGGAGGATAGAGAAGAAGCAAGCTGGACTGCCAGCAACAGAGTTCTTGTCAATGGAGTGGACACTGTGTAGCTAAGTTTGCTTCACCCTGGAGCATCTCTGAGATGGTTGATTTTAAGTGTCAACCTGACTGGATCACAGGATGCCCAGATATTGGGCTAAACATTACTTCATTATTTCATTATTTCTGTGAGGGAGTTCCTTGATGAGATTAGCATTTAAATCAGTAGACTGAGTAAAACAGATGGGTGGGCATCATCCAGTCTGTGCAAGCCTGCATAGAAAGAAAAGGCAGAGCAAGTGAGGTTTTCTCTCTCCATGCCTGACTGCTGAGCTGCAACGCTGGTCCTCTCCGAACCTCAGACTGGGAATTTTATTAGCAACTACTCTGGTTCCCAAGCCTTCAGGGTCAGATTGAACTACACCATGGCTTTCCTAGTCTTCAGCTTGCAGATGGCATTTCATAAGATTTAGTCAGCCTCTATAATCATGTGAGCCAATTCCTTATAAAAAATCTCAGTCTTCCTCATTAAATAGATACAGCTATATAGATACACAGAGATATGAATGTGGATACATCGATACAGATTCTGTTGGTCTGTTTGTCTAGAGCACTCTGACTGATTCAATCCCACCTTCAGGGATGGGCTTTAGGGCAGGAGTTGAGAGGAATTATCAAATGATTATATAGAAAGAAAACGGAATCCAGTGAGGTCAATAACTTAACATCTTTTCCCTCAGCAGTTACTCCTCCTTTCCGGTGCCCAATATTGTTTGGTTCAGTTTTGTTTCTTAGAGAAGAGAGCTAATTATTTGAGATAAAATACACATTAAATATAGATCTCTTTGTAAGATAAAGTAGTTGGAGAAAAAGCTAGACATGGGGCCACAGAGGAAAATGATTCATTAGTGATTTCCACCCACAGCAGGATGAAAACAGGGTACAGAGTTGAAAAGAGAAAATGGGTAAGTGGAAACGAGGAGGTCAATTCTAAATGAATGTTTTATCGATAAAGAAAATTATCCCAATTGTCCAAACGATTTCTCAAAAAAAAAGTCAAACATTGATTCATGATACTCAGTGAAAATACTCTTGGTCTCATTAGTTTGGAAATTGATTTTTTAAAAAACTTGCTTTTTTAAATTTAATTTACAAAGTACATGATCATACATTATCTAATCCACTCTTAAAATAAATATGGAGTGACCAGGTAGAGCCCATTGGAAACTCTCACTTGCCCAAAATAAAAGGGAGCATCAGGGAGTGAGAGTAGTAAGAATTCATCTCTAAAGCAAAGAATTTCTCGGGATTGCTCTCTCCACTGATGACCTTGAAGTTCTCCAAAAAAGAACACCTTTGAAAAGGCTGAGTTCTATTCTTGGCAGTTCCGCTTGTAAGAATTCCCTAAGATCACGGTCCTCTTCTGGCACAAGAAACGGCTCTCCGACAGTGGTATTGCTAGTCATCCTGATTTCTGAGTGGCCTGTTTAATATCTACAGAAGTTCCTTCCAATTCGCTGCCTTGGGTGATTTCCCAAGATATGGTGTATAAATAGTGTTAGTTTCTTGTCCCAATTTATTTATTGATTAGCTCTCCCACAGGTGAGGAAATGGGAAACCATTATAGGCATATATAAAATCTGACAACTAGCCTACTTGGACAGAATTTTGCACAGCAATCTGCTTCACTGCTCACACCTGCATAGCTGTGTCATACATTTAAGAAATCTAAATCATTTCCACCACAGGCACATCATAGCACAGTGTTCAACTTCAAGCTCCTTTATCAGGAAAGCTAATTACATTCTCTTATTAAGTTCACACACTGTATTTCTACACTGTATCTTTAATATATGAGTATCATTTTCTTTCCTCCCTCTATTTTCTGCATGGGTTGTGGCCTGGAGATATATTCTTAGTTCTGTCCTTCTCTTTCTCCCTACAACATGCTTTCTCTCCTATTCACCAATCTGTTCTCACAAGCTTAGCCATCAGCAGTAACTCCTCCTTCCCTGGGTCCACTCTATCCCTAGAAGCTTCCTCTTTAATCACTTTCCCCGTGTCCTTGGGCAGCTCTGTGGAGTCCTTAAACTTCTACACTGCACGTTTTTTATTCCCACCTAGAAGGAAAGTTGAAAGCAAAGAGTGACATGTGATTAATCACATGCAAATTCATGCATGTCTTTTCTTTTCCCCAAAGCATCCTTTTATGGAGCGATCACAGATTTTTAAATTGAAGGCATGATAGCAACTTAAGTGTCATTGTTACATTATCTCAAAAAAAAAATGTATTGATTAAGCACAGGCTATGTATGCTCAATATGGTAATGAGGACACAGATTAAAGCAAGCAAGAAATAAAAATTATGCACAAGGAACTTTATTGTATGAGTTGCAGATAAACTATCACAAGAAGTATCATATAAATAGCATAGGATAAACCTCAGGAGAGGTCTAAAAGAGGTCTATGGAGTATTGAGGAAAGCATACTGACATAAAGTGGATCAAGGTATTCTTTAGAAAAAGGATGTATTTGAGATTGATGAAATGATTAGTAAAGGAGACAGAGATACTGAGAGGTTGGGGAAGTCACTCCAGAGAGAAATTAGGAGCAAAGACACATGCAGATACACAGAGTTACTGGGGAAGAGCCAATAACCAATTTTGGATAAATATTAAAATAATTGAGTGTAGAGAGTATGATGGGGTCACTTACGTCAAGCAGTGACATAAAGATTCAGGACGGCAGCCAAGGGCGACGAGCTGAGAAACAGACACTGCTAAAATCAGAACACGCTGACAGTACCAAGAACTGCTAATTAACAAGGCCAAGAGAACGTGGAAGAACCAAGAACTGTTAATCACCAGAACCAGAAGAGGCCTGAAATGGCTAACGACTGATTAAACTCCTTCAAGAAGGCAGGATTTCTGCAGCAAACTCTCTGATTTTCCAGATGCCGACTCTTCCACATCTGACCACGTACGAAAGGCAACTGCCACTGAACGCCCTGCGGGGCTGACCACGGAACATAATCAGCAGTTAAGTGCTGACAGCTGATGCAGACCAGACGGAGTCCTCATTTCAGCTGTGTGCTCACCGACTGATTTTCCCTTTGGTTCGTTCACTTCTTACACTTGTACTTTATTATGTGGCTTTGTATTGTATGTCTTGTGTATGCGTAGGAAGCCAAGTGAAAGGAGTTCGGAATCCCAAGCCTGTTGCAATTGTGTGAACCCTGCTTTATGAGTGAATAAGCTAACATCGTGGAAAGACACAAAGTGTGTAGTGCCTTTATAGCACGCTCGTGACGTGGAGCAAAGCATACAGCAAAAATGGTCACTGGAACTGTGTCATGGAGACCCAAGTGTGCACGAACAAGGGTTTCATAAAATTGACAGACGGTGATAACCAATGAAGGTGCTAGAAAAGTGGCATGATCGAAATGTATCAATCACCCCATTAATATGAATACGGTAGCCCCCGTTTTTCTATCCAGGATACTTTCCCCGGCCCCCACTGGATGCCTGAAACCCCAGATAGCACCGAGCCCTCTATATATTCTTTTTTTCCCTATACATACACCCCTATGATAAAGTTTAATTTATAAATGAGGCACAGGAAGAGATTAACGATAGATAACGATAAAATGGAATTACAACAATATACACATAAAAGTTTTATGAATGTGGCTTCTCTCGCTCAACATATCTTATTATACTGTACTCACCTTCTCATATTAACGGGCCATGGTAAAATGCTTACATGAAGAGATGACGCAGTAAATGACGCAAGCGATGCAATGCGCAGCGCCTGGCTACTGTGGACGTCATGACGCTGCGTCAGGAGGAGGAGCCTCGGCTTCAGAGCAGGCTTGGCGGCGTCAGGAGTGGGAGCCTCGGCGTGAGACCCAGGCTTGGCGGCTGGAGGTTAAAAGCAAAGAAAGCTGAACCACAAACGAGGGGACTACCCTACCCCTAAGAAAAAATAATCATTACGGTAAAAAGGTTTTACCAACGTTCCAGTAAAATAGGTTTGTTGTTGGGAAGCGTAACGTTACAGTTAACAACCCAAAGTCCTTCCTGACAGGATATGTGCATTACTAATTTATAATGATTATAGTGTGGGAATATTGACTTAACATCGCAAACTCCCTGAACATAATGTGAATGTTTTACGATTCAGAGAGAATTTCAGATACTTGCAGGTTTTCTGAGTCACTATTGGCAGTAGCTGTTCTTTACAAGTTAACCAGGGCAGTTTCATGGAGTAGTTTAGAAAAAATATCTATGGCAATCATTTTCTTTTTTCTTTTTTAAATTTTTTTAAATGTTTATTTTTGAGATAGAGCGCTGGCAGGGGAGGGGCAGAGAGAGAGAGAGCGAGGGAGACACAGAATCCGAAGCAGGCTCCAGGCTTTGAGCTGTCAGCACAAAGCCCCACTCGGGGCTGCAACTCATGAACTCCGAGATCATGACCTGAGCTGAAGTCTGACACTTAAACCCAATGAGCTACCCTGGAGCCCCAATCATTTTCTTTTTTGTAAGTATTAGCCAACAACTGCAGCAGGATCAAAATTATAGATACAATTCAGTTATGCAGACATAAAATTTTAATTTTCCCATAATTCAACTCAATTTAGGCCGGTTCCGCATAGCTTAGCTTCTCCTAACGTGCAAAAGACCTGAATCGTGTTACTTCAAGGTAACACAATCATTTCTGGTTAAAAATTTAGACTCTTTGGGTAAACATTTAAACAAACTTAGTATTTTAGTTTCTCATGATTAAAAATTTAAACTTTGTATCTGGACCGTTTCCCACTTTTAAAGACACCTCCCTTTTTCTCTTAGAATTTGTCCAAGAGCCAAAGGATTATAAGAGATCATGCATGTTGGGGACGAAGATACTGACCTTGAGTAATTGCTGCCACCCCAGCCCAACCACAAGATGTCTAAACTCAGTTGTTTTTGAGTTTTCGTTCTTTAACACTATTGCCTCTGCTGCTAATGTCTTGGGACATCGCTTCTCTTGGCACATGAACTATACTATGATGCTCCTGGGACCTTCGTCACAACTATCCCAAAAGGCAGCACCTCCTGGCATGAATACTGCTTCTTAATTTTCAGAAATTTTCTGAGGATCTGCAGAATATCTCTGTGCCCCCCCTGGAGACAAAGGAGTATTGGGAGGCTTTCTCTTCTCTGCCTAAAAACACCATGCAGGCGTTCCTGATCGCTGCAGCTGCTCATGTTGGTGATGGGTCCTCTGTAAGGTAGGAGCTTCAGAGCACACACCTTTGCTGTTATTGTCATAGATTCCATGGTTTCCTCTTCCCTGCACCAGGCAAGGGAGCAAAAGTGCCCTGGCAACCTCTGTAGTCCAGATCCATATCCACTAAATTCTTTCCTCTCCCATCCCAGGAAAACTTGTTATTTTCTTTGTTTTGTCGTGGAACTCTGTCCTTACATCATACCCTGTATCCTTCCATAGTCTCTGACATATACCAAGAGCTTGATATTCTTAGACTTCCTAAATGTGGCTCTTGATATTTAAAAGGAAACATGGTAAATGGGTGATGGGTATTAAGGAGGGCACTCGTGATGAGCACTGGGTGTTGTATCGAAGTGATAATTCACTAAATTCTACATCTGCAACTAATATTACACTGTATGTTAGCTTGAAATTTAAATAAAAGCTCGGGAAAAATGAAAGGAAACTTAGGATTTAGAAAACTCCATTTTCTCTCAAGTGCTTGGCTCTTGGAATTGAAAGCCTAGTTTTCAAGACTAATGTTTCATATCTGTTCCCTTTTAAAGTTTATTTTGAAAGTCAAAGCTGAGTTACGGTGTATGTGTTATTGATGTTTATTTCCCCAAGGAAAGCATATACAGAAAACTGTTGACATTGTTTGACCAATAAGCTTAAGGATAAGGGTAAAGTTACAAAAAATTATACAGCTTACTAGCAAATTATTATCATACCTATATATAGATACCATGACCCATATATGGGTATATTAGCGTGCTCAGCCTGCCACAACAAAATACCACAGACTGAGTGGCTTAAACAACAAAAATTTATGTTCTTATAATTCTGGAAGCTAGAAGTCCAAGATCAAGGTGCCATCAGGGTTCCTCTGATAAGGCTTCTCTCTCTGGCTTGTAGAAGGCCACTGTCTGGTTATGTTCTCACGTAGCCTTTTCTTTGTGCATACACAAAGAGATAGAGGGAGCCCTCTGGTGTCTCTTCCTTATCCTTGTTTCCTCAATTAATCTTAATTATTTCCTTAGTCTCCCTATCTTCAAATACAGTCACATTGAGGGTTAGAACTTCAATATATGCATTTTGGAAGGGACATATAATTCAATCCATACAGTGAGTAATAAATTACTTAAATTAATTGTTCCCAAATAATTTGTGATGAATCAATCATTCTTATCTTTCTTCTAAAGAGGAAAACTTCTAACCCAGTGCAGTGATTTAAGGATACCTGGAGGTGTCCCTAGCATACTTTTTAAAAATGGCTTAGCAGGTTCCTCCCATTCAAGGACTCGAAGTCATTAGGGAAAGAAGCAGGAGAGGAGATTAAAGGAGAAGCAAGTAATTTGGCTCATCTTCTCTCTGAGTCCTAGCATGAATGGAGAAAGAAGTTACTTCTGAATGAATGAATAGTAATGCAAGTGACAGTGATAGTGTAAAAGTTAGATTCAAGGCTAAACTATTTTAATAATCAAGGGGTAAGAAATGATAATTATGTGACACGATAAGAGGTGTTAACACTACCATGACAATCATATTGCAGTAATGTAAGTGTATCGGTTCAACATGTTGCAACCTTAAACTTACACAATGTTAAATGTCAAATATATTTCAATTCACAAAGTAAATACAACATATGGATTAAAAAAAGTAACCAAGAGGCCTCAAAATAGAATGACTTTTAAAAATTTTTATTTTTTTTTCCCCAAAAGTGTCTACTCATAATTTAACATACTGCAGCCCATGGGCCAAATCTGGCCCACTTCCTGTTTCTGCATGACCTGCAAGTAAAAAATGATTTTTATATTTTTAAAGTGTTGAAAAAAAATCAAAAGAGTAATATTTGTGACACGTGAAAATTATATGAAATTCAAATTGTGGTGTTCACACAAATAAAGTTCCGTTGGAACACAGCCACCCTCAGGCATTGATGTATTATCATCTATGGCAGGGCTGAGTAGTTGTGACAGAGACTGAATGGACCCATGAAGCCTGAAGTGTTTACTTTGTAACCCTTAATGGGAACCATTTAATGATCTTTGGTGTAACCAGTTCAGGCTAGTAAAGCAGCCATACACCCTGAATCCTCCAGGGACCCTGCTCAGAGGAGCATCACCAAGGTCAATACAGGGGCAAACCTTGCTCTGGGCTTGTCCAGCTGGCAAGGAGTGTGAATGTGGTGCACACTCCTTCACACTTATTCACACTTATTCATTACTGTGAATTTTGCTGATTGGCCTCTCCAAACTGCAGGAGACAGAGATGAAGGTAGTCAATAGCCGGCAAGCCATGTGCTCTGTCGAAACTCTATTTCTAATGGAAAATAAAACCAAACCTCAGCTCTTTATATTGACTCTCTAGTGCATCTTTATTCTCAGTTCTGACCCTGACCTTCTACCTCCATACAATGAATTTTTATTCTCACAAAGGATGGAATAAAAAGAGACATATAATTTAAAATACAAAAATGTGATTTAGTTGTTTATTTCTAAACATTATGGTGTCTCTAAAGTACTCTTATGAGGTAAACTGAGAAAAATAATCTTATAATTTGCATTCAGAGCCTTAAGAAGCTAGTTCTAAAAATGACATTTTCTTTGTTTTGATACTATTAACTGATACTTCAAGGATTTTCATCAATCCAGAACTTTCTTCCCTCCGACAATTGCTTCCATGCAACTCTTCAATATGTGTTCACTCTATAGAAAGACACCCGAAGATTATTAAAGTAAAACTATTTTAATGAGTTTATGCTTCCATAGGATTATGTAGGATAAGAACTGAGTTCATTGTCTTATTCCACCTCCAAGTCTGGCTTTAGGTGATACTGGACTGGAAATACTAATAATCTTATTTTTTCTTGATAATTCTCATTAGTTATGCTTTAGTCCAACATGTGTTTAATTTGATTTAATGAAGACACTAAATAGAATGTACATCAGAGAGTTGCACTCCCTTGTTACTGATCCATACAAAACCAAAATAAATGAGAGCACATCTACCATTAAAATAAGCCCTATAGCTATAAGTCAAGGTTAAATTATTACTAATTTATATTTTATATTTCCTAGATTTGCATAGAAAAAGATTAATCATCTTCCTGTAGGGGTAGGAAACATTTCCCTTCTTCCCTTCTAGGTTCTTTGCCTGGGCTAATAACTGACAAAAGATAGATTAACAGGAGAAAAGGAGTTTAATTTCGCACATGTGGGTGCCCCATAAAAAAATATAACACTCAAAGATGTGACCAAAGCAGTCAGCTTTTACATCTTTTGAATAAAGAAACAATAAATTTGTAAAGAATTGACAAGACAAAGCAATCTGGGCTTTGAGGCAGTAAATTAGTGAAGAAGTAACAAGATTTGTTTACACAGGCTTCTCCACCTTAAATTCCCTGTCTTTGGTGATAAGAATGCCTCTACCTCTGGTACAGGGAGGGTACCTTTCACATTGGAGATTTATTTCCTGCTTTCAGGGCTCTGAAGGAGGGCCACAATGTCCTTGTACCTACTGTGTCTCAAGTAACTAAGAATAATCAGTAAGCCAAAGGCATATTTTCGGGGAGCATTTTCTGCTGGCTTCCATTGTTCTACATAAGTATTAGCTTTCGCTACTTTATGATTCTTGCTTCTGTCGTCTGGTGTAAGAATCTGGGATTCATATCCTTCAGTGTATAAAGCTGAGCATCCACATGGGTTTTTTTGCAGCAACTAAGGAATGATATCCAGTAACTCTCTTGCAGCAGAAAAAGCAACTATATTGTTAATTATTTTAAATGCAGTACTCCAAAATATGCTTCTCCATGATCAAAATTATCTGAAACAACAAAACTTGGAAAACAAAAATAACAGAACTGTTAAATGTTAACACAAGGGGTGTTTTAGAGATTATCTACTCTGAGATTTGGCAAAGTGCAGCTTGCAGGTGAAATCCAGCCTTGACCATTTGTTTACAGATTGTCTGTGGCTGCTTTTTCAGTAACAACAGAGTTGAGTAGTAGCAATGAAGACGAAGACCGTATGATCTGTAAAGCTGAAAATACTTACTACCTGGACGTTTGCAGGCAATGTTTGCCAACCAGTAATCGGGTCCAGCTCCTCTCATTGTGTGGCTACTGAGGTCAGGCGAGGTTAAGAGTACAAAAAAGGCAGCAGATCCCACATCTCTTGTCTCACAGGCATGAGCCTCAAAAGATGAAAGATTAAGGTGAAACTCCTTTCCTATTAATTCAATAACAATCTAAATTCTTGTCTTCTCAGACCAATTACTCTCTGCCCCTGAAAATGTATGCCTTGCACTTTTATGATTATGCCACTGTTCATACCTTCCATCTATTTAGAATGTCATTTCTCCCTTCCTTTCTGTCTGGAAAACTCCTACTTATTCTGTAAGGCCCAATTAAATGTCATATCATCTCACTAGCTTCCCTTGATCTCCCTAAGCAGAAATAGGGGCTGTCATTTATATTCTTACAGCGATTTATGTGTGCCATTTAAAAACTATAATATGTCAAATTGACACACTCAAGGAAGAGTGAGTAATGCCACAGAACTGTGCACCTATAAATGGTTAAGATGGAAAGTTTTATGTCATGTATATTTTACCACTATAACAAAAAGGGGGGAAAAAAAGAAAGAGTGAGCCTTGCTCAGGTACCATTCTGGGATTCTGGTACGCACGTTGTGGGACCCAGCATTAGTAGTAAATATCATTAGTGTCTACCTTGTTCAAGATTTTTTTTTCTGTAGCCTGAATGCCAAATGCTGAGTATATTCTTCCATATATAAATACATATGTATATGTGTATATATACACATATATGTGTATATGTGTATATATACATATATAGAGAGAGAATGTAAAATTATTCTGTTCTAGCATTAACCACCATCCACTCTTTAGCAAGAATAAGCTACTTAAGATATCTATTTGTGAAAGCTCACTCTCAATCTTTACCTTCCATCCATCCATGTTATCACTGATCTTTATTTGCATCCTATGCTAGACGGATCCCCTCTCTAAAGAATATATGTTGAGGTAGGAATGACTGGCTTCCTAGTTGAAGGATTATACAACAGTCATAGACTCCTCATTCTCTCTCTCAGAAGCTGGCAGTTCACATTTAGAAGAAAGAGGTGACTGTTTTAATTATAAGGTAAACCGTCCTGGTTATTTCTGTCCTTCTTGGTAGTGGTACAAGTTTGAACAAGTACAAAAGTATAATTCTTCTGCATTTCTGTAAATGCCTCCTGCTGACCCAGAACGAATATTTGTTTGCCCAACTATCATACAAAAAAATCTTATCACTGAGAATTCTGAACTCTGTTATTTCCTGTGTTTTCCTTCAATATTATCTCCTGGTAGAATTAATGGACAAAAAGAAAGAAAATAGAAGGTGCTTCTATGAGAATTCCTTGGTAAGCAGTTTCATGCCTACCTTCAAAAGAGTTATTCATATACACATGATAGTGGTTGTCTGTTTAAGGATCTGCCTGCTTCTGCACCTTTAAAGTGTATGTCTGCTGATACTAAGATTTACTCACCTTTAAATCCTCACACGTAACATGGGGCCAGACACATAATAGTTGAACATTGAAAATCTAACTATATAAAGGATAAAAGAAGTCAACTGCTTTAGAAATTGGTCTTACCTAAGAACATTTGCAGATTAAATCCCAGGCATCTGATCAACTGGACAATTTTCCAAATTACGTATTTAGGGAACATAAATAAAAAGCATCAAAAGATGAATTGAAGTAGACTAACAAACTTGTGAAACAAATACTCCCTGTCAGTAGTGATCAAAGAAATGCAAATGAACTGTTTCTTTTAATGTGAATACTGCTCCTGGTTTAAGGTAGTATATTTTTTCTTTTTAATTTTCTTTTTTTTTTTAATTTACATCCAAAGTAGCATATAGTGCAACAATGATTTCAGGAGTAGATTCCTTAATGCCCCTTACCCATTTAGCCCATCCCTCCCCACACCCCTTCCAGTAACCCTCTGTTTGTTCTCCATATTTATGAGTCTCTTATGTTTTGTCCCCCTCCCTGTTTTTATATTATTTTTGTTTCCCTTCCCTTATGTTCATCTGTTTTGTGTCTTAAAGTCCTCATATGAGTGAAGTCATATGATTTTTGTCTTTCTCTGACTGACTAATTTCACTTAGCATAATACCCTCCAGTTCCATCCACATAGTTGTAAATGTCAAAATTTCATTCTTTTTGATCACCAAGTAATACTCCATTGTGTATATATGCCACATCTTCTTTATCCATTCATCCATCCATGGACATTTGGGCTCTTTCCATACTTTGGCTATTGTCAATAGTGCTGCTATAAACATGGGGGTGCATGTGTCCCTTTGAAACAGCACACCTGTATCCCGTGGCTAAATGCCTAGTAGTGCAATTGCTAGGTCATAGGGTAGTTCTATTTTTAGTTTTTTGAGGAACCTCCATACTGTTTTCCAGAGTGGCTGAACCAGGTTGCATTCCCAAAGGTAGTATATTTTAATGTATATCTATTTACTATAAACTAGTCAAACTTAAAAAAAAAATAATTTGACTAAATCTATCAAAAACCCTCAATCCAGTGATGTCATCTCTGAAAAATCTATTCTAAAGAAATAACGTATAAAAAACTTCATGGATGGGGTGCCTGGGAGGCTCAGTCAGTTGGGCGGCCAACTCTTGAGTTCAGTTCAGGTCATGATTTCTCAGCCTCATGCTGACAGCACAGAGACTGTTTGGGATTCTCTCTCTCCCTCTCTCTCTCTCCCTCTCTCTCTCTCACTCTCTCTCTCTCTTTCTACCCCTCTGCACTCATGCTCTCAAAATAGATAAATTTTTAAAAAAATAACTTCTTGCACAAGGCATTCAGCTTGGTGTTATTTATAATAGAAAATCTTGAGAGCCCGTTAAATATGAAAATTGCCCCAATGGTTAAATAAACTATGGTATATTTATTCAATAATAGTGTTTAAAACAAGTGTTTAAAATAAGTTGGAATCAGGATTAAATATGTAGTGGAGTAAAAAAAAAAAAAATCAACCATCATAGTGATCACAAATATGTAACATAAAAAACGACATACAGAGCAGAAAGAACAAAAGAATGAAAACAAAGACAGATAACACTGAAATAAATGTGACAAAAACAATGAGTGGCTTTCTTTGGATTATTTAAATATTCTGTTTTTCTTTCCTTCTTTATTTGTTTCTAAATTTGTTCTAATCATCTTCCATAACATATTTATTGAGAAAAAAAAATATTTTTTTAATGTTTATTTATTTTTGAGAGAGAGACAGAGCATGAGCAGGGGAGGAGCAGAGAGAGAGAGATACAAAACTTCAAGCAGGCTTCAGACTCTGTGCTGTCAGCACAGAGCCCAACGTGGGGCTCGAACCCACAAACGGTGAGATCATGACCTGAGCCGAAGTCAGACGCCTAACCAACTGAGCCACCCAGGTGCCCCAAGGGAGAAGCATAATTAAAAAAAATATTTTCAAGGGGTAGTTGGAAGGCTTAATCAGTTAAGCGTCCAACTCTTGATTTTGGCTCAGGTTGTAAACTGACGGTTCCTGAGTTCAGGCCCCACATACAGCTCCATGGCGTGAGCATTGAGCCTGCTTGGGATTCTCTCTTTCTCTTCCCCTCTCCTTCTGCTCCTCCCCGCTCACATTCTCTCCCTCTCTCTGTCTCTCACTCTCAAAATAAACTTTTAAAAAATAGTTTAAAGTATTATCAAATACTCTAACTACTGTAGTGTGTGGGTGATTAAGGAGGTTAGATATTTAGCTACTTAATACTTCATTCAAGATCAATTACTCTAATACCTGGCAGAAGGCTAAAACATTTTATGGCTGTTTCTTTAGTTTGCCAAGTTTGCTCTTTAAATTCAGTTTGCTGTTATTGCCATGTACTAATTATGCCAGCTTGGGAATGTTGTATATGTTATAGCATTTCTGAGTGTCCGTTTCCTCATGTGTAAAATGGCATTAATGCTACTACTAACAATAATAATGACTCCACAAAGATTTTGTGGGGTTTTAGAGGAGATAACAAAGATAATACTGAGAACTGGTACTTAAAAATGTTAGTTCTTTTCTTCCCACATGAATCTCTCTCTGATATCTGATAGCACAAACTGCCATCACATTCCACAGTTGAGCTGCCTACCATATAGCCACTTGGTTAAAATTGGGAAAACCACCAACCAGCATTGCATGAGACAGTAAATTGCATTTGCTTGAAGCTGAGGTAACAAGCATCAGTTAGAATAAGACAAGAAATTTTTTTTTATCTAATCTTATGGAAATTATATGCTCTTAGGAAAAGCTTTAAATAGCCTTTGGAATGAAACACACCATTTCTAATAGGATCCAAATACTATTAAATGTGTTAGACTGTTTCAAGAATAATGGTGCAAGTACATTTTGGAAAAAAATATGAGTCTTGTTAATATGCTAATTTCACAGGCATATTTCTACTTGACAACTGTGGGTATTATTTTAATTAGAGTCATACTTACATTCTAATATAAGAATTACTACTAAAAGCAGTTTTAATTTCCATCAAGAATAATTTATTGTATTCTTTTCACTTTGTTCTTGAATCCACACCCGTTGTAAATTATCTTGTCTCTGTTAATTAGTAGCCTAAAGCAGTCTTCTTGTTTTCTACTCTTCTCTGCTATCTATATCAATTATCTTTATTTCTTTTTCAGTTTTCCCTTCATTTAAAGCTTGATGTGATAAAACTTCAGAATAAAACAATAATAAAGAATTTTGCTGTTTTTTAAATAAAAATCTATTCAGTATTATTTCTGTTTATTTCCAAATAGTGGGGAAGGTATACACCTTAGTGAGACACCATGGAAAAAATAAGTGATAAATATACTTAAATCATCAGTTTGATCTAGTTGGAAATGTTTGTTTTATTTAACCACATGGGCCTTCAGAATAATCAAGAAATTAGTCTAAATTGTTTTGTATTTTACCGTCTCCTCTGAGTAATGCCAGTTCAGGCCAGTTATGTCACAGATGTGAAGTAACTCTTTTGGAAAAAAAAATATTCCCTTTATTAAACCATTAGAGAACCGTCATAATAATATGTGCCAACTATAAATATACAGCGTGGCATACACAAACCTGAGTTTTTATTGTAAACTAATGATTGAATGGCTAAAGTTAAATGTCTTATGCACATTGTTTCTTGTTCTATTTTCTGTAAACACATAATATTTAGTTAATTTAATCTTTAAATTTGTTTCTGATATTGGTGACTCTTCAATAACTCAGAGCAATATTCAATGACAAAATATCTAACACATGTCTTGGAAACAACATACATTGATAGTGGGCCAATTTTCCAGTGGAAAAGACAGTCTCGTAACATAAATAGATCTAAGTATTATTTTGTATATCAAGTATGTCAATTTTGCTAAAAAATCTGCATTCAGATATATCATGTAGGAGGAAAATTTAGCTGAAATTTTAAGAGAGATGGACATTTTGCAATGCTGTTGTGTGAACTAAATCTATAAAATAGAAATATTTAATGTCTCTTTATAATGGGAATTTAAAATTTAACAGTATTCCCCCGTATAAGACATTTCATTTAATCACCTAACAGCTGTAGGCTGTGTTGGAGTTTTGTCTCCTTCTTTATTTCTAACTAAACTGACTGAAATATCTTATTGTATTTTTTATAGAAGTATTTACTTAGCACACAATAATATTTTATAGCAACCAATTCCTCTTGCAACATTTAGGTGATTTTCTCTAATTTAATCACCTTCTATAGAATGCAGACATGTTCAGACGTGTAGATTAACTGTGAAGAGAATGTACGTTTTTGCCATACGTAGAAAATCAATGTCATACATTTGCTTGACAGGCAGTTAAATTTCTCTCAATATTAGTCTTTATTAATATGGGACTGTAAATCTTTCTTTCTTACACATATTTCTCTTTCTAATATCATAATATAATGACTGTTCATATCCTTAGCTTCCCAGAAACTTTTTAAAAAACATTGTGGTTTTGGAGACACTTGGCTGACTCAGGTAGTAGAGCATCTGACTCTCGGATCTCGGGATTGTGAGTTTGAGCCCCACATTGGGTGTAAAGATTGCCTAAAAATAAAATCTTAAGAAAATAAATAAAATAAAACACTGGAGGTTTTAGTTGTTGGGAATTTTGGGGATCCCTTTAAGTACCTAATTAAAGCTATGAAATTTTTTCCCCCAGGGAAAATAACATTCCCCCTCTCTCTGTCTCTCAATCTCTCTCTCTCTCTCTTTCTCTCTCTCTCTCTCTGTCTCTCTCTCTGTCTCTCTCTCTCTCTCTCTCTCTCACACACACACACACACACACACTTTCCCTGCCTATTCAGGAGGTTTATAAATCTCTTGAAGTTCATTGGTAGATCCCTTAAGCAGAAGAACTCAACAAAATTTCCTGAGGAACTTTTAAAAAATCTCTTCCTTAAATACCGCTCAATGATTCTGATTCCTGGTCTTTGGTTACATGTCTCTGCTCTTTGAGCTTCCAAAAGATCTAACTATTGGCCTGGATATTTTCTGACTACCTCAAGATGTCCTTCTATCCCCGGATAATGTACCTTTGTCCCTCCCGCCCTTCATCTGTTCAACCAAATTCTGAACTACACTTTTTCTAATACTCTTCCTCTAACCCTGATCCTGGATTTCAGTTCATCCCTGAAGCTTTTCTATAACAAGCTTGTTTCTGCTTTCTAGGAATCATTGATCCAGAATTCTTGATGAATTGGAATCAATGCCCCAACATGGTAACTTTTTCTTGTAAACCAGTATATGCAGAGGTTCCCATTATACAAATATCTTACATCTTAGTTGAAAGCAAAGATAAAGCTAAATAAATTTTTAGGAAATATACTCATTTATGTGGTTAAAATATAATTGAATTCGCAATTCATGTAAATGGAAGTTAGACAGCAATTCATAATAGAAATCTACATATACTCTCCAAATAATTTGAGACAATTATCTCCCTATTGCCATGTTTCTTTTTAGAGAATTCCATACCAGAAATGAGTCTGCTTTATGTGTCATTTTCTTCTATTTTTCCTATCTGATCATTTGACACACTTTAATGACTAAATGAACAAAAAGTAGGCATCAAGGAAAATGGGAGGAAGAAAATTGAAAAGCTGTGATCACCTGCAATGGGAAAATATTTTCTAATAGAGTTCACAATGGAGAATTGTGTGCAATAAAAAGCTCATTTATGTGAAATACTTAAATTATACTGTTCTTTTTTGGGCAATCTTTTAACTTTGTGTTAACCATAATTTTATTAGTAAAAGATATTTCTTATGGTCCTTATTGCTGAAGTGCTATCTATGATGCAAAGAACCTACAAAACCTGAGACAGGCAATGGAGGGCTCTGCCTTGGATCATCATTTGGCCAATAGGAGTCACCAAGTCATGTGGCGACATGACCCCAACAAAACCATCATGGAATTTGTAGATTGTTTCTACTTGTTAATAAGTCCCTGGTTAGAATTGATTATGACAGCATTTCTTTCTCTTTAGCATTAAAGTAGAATCCGCAAACGAACGCCAAATGAGAAGTCCATTTTATAATTTCTCGTTAATTAGAAATTATTATGAAGAGAAGTTGGTATGTTTAAGCTGTTGAGACATAAATCTAGCAAAATGGCTGGGCTGTAAACATTTTAGATAAAGTGATTTTTTTGCTCAATTTTATGATCAATTAAGAAAGGAATTCATACTGACATTTGAATGTTTATTAATTTTTAATAAAACTTAATTAGTCCGAATTGGATTGGCATCAGCACTCATGACTTTTCAAAGGCCTAAAGAGAAGGAGTTTCCAATTGCAAAACCTGTGAGCTAGTATATGTTTGTGTGCACATGCACACTGCCTAGCTCATCATGGTCACCAAATATTAAACATTGTTATTAATGATAAAGACAGAAAACAGTAGCAGGTTAGTGATATTTTCAGCCATTACCAAGTTAGAAGGTAATGAAATTCTAGTCAGAGACAGAAGAAAAATTCAAAAGGAATTGAAGAGTTTATAATTGAGAGGAGATAACTAAATGGGTTTCCATGGAAAATCAGAGGCTCAAGCTTCTGGGAGCATAAGGAGGGAGAGGATGTAATCATCAGAAACCTAACTATGCAGTGGCTGAAGAAATGTGAAAAACAGTATGGTCAAATGCAAACTGAGGATTATAACAGACACCAACTGTATAGCAGGTTACAATTGATTTGGCAAGTAAAAAGAGCCAAAGCTGACTGAAGCAAAATATCAAGAGATGTATTTCAACCCCAAATAAAGAAGTCAAGTCTTGGGAAGGGACTTCTTTAACTTAGAATTAGAAAGGTTTTCACAGATTGAGAAATGGAAACTGGAAGTCTGAGAGCTAAATGATTAATTTCCATTAAAATCATAAATGAAATTGATCAATTAAGTGCCAATAATCTGGGAGACTCCAATCTATTTCTTTTTAAATATCAAGGTCTATTGATGCTATTTGTCAAATACTGCCCACATCTAGTCTTCTTTAACCATTATGTCACCACACTACTCCAAACCACCATCATTTCTCACATGGACAGATCAGGACCTCTAAATGGCATTTCCTCATCCGCTTCTGCCTGCCTTTGATTTGTTCCCCACATGTTCACGACAGAGGGGTCTTTTGCAATGCAAACTGGCACAACCAGAGCCTGCTGCTGTCCAGACTGCATTGCCTTTGTGTGAACTTTTAAAGGACACTCTTCACAACACAATTTACTTCCATCTGTCAAAAAAATCGTCCTAAACTACTTGAGAACAAAACATTTCATCACCATCTACCAGTAAATCACCATAACCAATACATAAATGTAGTGTCCCTGTGTGAATAGAGCTCACTTAAATGCAGTGCCTTCGTTCACTGCACCACATGCTCAGTCACATGTACAATGTACAGCAGCCCTGTGTATCACGCCCATCACGAAAACTTTCAATGGCTTCCATTTTTTTCCAGGCTAACGGATTGAAAGCCTAACGTGTCTATAAAGCTCTAGATCTCCGTGCTATTTTGTCTGCCTGAGATACTTTTTTCCAACCCTACCCCATATCCTCTTTGCTTTGCTATGTCCCTCTCAGCCTTCATTTTCTCAGGGTGAATTCCCTTCCTTCCGGAAAGCCTGTCTCTGAGACAGTGAGAGCCATCTGGGTCATCTTGTCCCTAGAGCATCCCAGTCTCTTATCCAGTGCCTCACCTGGTAGAATGAAGGCTCAAGAGAGCAGACCCCATGTCAGGCCTGTTCAGTGCCTCACAATTATTGACTCGGTGGTAAGAATATAGTAGATGCTTAATATGTATCAGACATGTAAATGAGAGTTGAGTTTAAAAAAAAGTGCTACATAATAAATTAGCATGTATTAAATTATGAATGCTAATGCCTTAATTTAAATAAAAGATATTAAAATATCTAAAATGTAATAAAAAATTTTAAGATAATAAAAATTAGAAGAAGAAATAATATGAAATTAACATTTGGTAAATGAGAGTTGAACTATAGGGTACGATTCTGTGTCTTGTTCCTGACTGTGAATTCCAAATTTATTACCTTCCTTAAATTGAGTTCTGTATCATAAAATAGAAAATTTCTTCCTCACTTCTACATGTAAATTTACATGCTTCAAAATTAAATTGCTCAATTTTATTTCTTTTTTTAAATCAAATGTTATTTGTTAAAAAATCTTGCTAGTGTTATAAATAAAATATTACCTGTGGGAAATTTTAAAGAAGTACAAATTAACAGGGTTGTACAGTCACTACTAGGAGCATTTTGTGTGTTTTTTCTCCTGTCAAGATTGCAAATAACCATATAATCAGATATATGTGTCCATTTTAGACTCAGAGATCAATAAATAGGTCAATAGGCTCTTTTGGCCTACATAAATTAGTATAGCATTTTAAGAAAAGTAGCTTAAAAATACATATGATTTCTTCTCCTTGCAACTTTAGAAAATACACAGTAAACAATGCATAAATAAAATAGACAATTGCCTGCATGTTATACTGGGAACCAAAGAATAACCAGAAAGCCCTCACCTTGTGGCCTAAATAGGAAAGTCCTTTTTAAATTTTTCATGGTGGAAAAACATAAACTCATGTTGTTTGATTGGGAGAGGTTAGAAGCATAACTCTGGAGCTCCAGAGAGTTTAGCCAGACCCACAGCTTTGCTTATCGAATGCACAGGAGAAGGTATCTAAAAAGAGGAGAGAATAATGGGTATAAGGTCCCCTTCAATTTTACCCAAAGTTGGCTTTGCTTTCATTCCTTCAGTCAAATGAAGTATTGGAGCAAATTTGGTATATTTGGAAGAGGTTTTGTTTCTAGTCTTTCCTAAGCTCTTCTTCAGAGATAAAGACCATTGACAAGATTATTCTTTGCAAAGCAGCAAATCAAAGTATCTCTAGCGCCTAACTCATTTTTCCTAAACAAAACAAAACAAAACAAAACAAAAACAATTATAACTAGGTGTACAGCATTAACTCTACAGGTACTTCTGTCTGAAACATTGACTACTGAAGAGATTAGGAGACACATGAATATTGTACTAGATCAAAAGCCTCCTTGGCATCTACACCTTTGGACCAATAATGGGTTATCTGGCTTTATCCTGGCGAGGCAAGGCCATCATCTACTTTGTAGCTTACCAAAAATGTGGCTCTCTTCATAGGTTCAACTGTAGAGTTGACTCTTCTTTGCTCAAAGATATTTGAGTGACTGTCCCCAACTTTTATTTCTAGTCAACTTGTAGGATGACATAGGGCAGTCACGTTTTCAAGTGCTTTTGTAAGGACCTTGGCTTTCTGTCCCCTTGCCTGAGAGCACTCTCCTCCATAATAGATAATTACCTAGTCCCCTTTAATAGGCTTAGCTTCACCGAGGCCTCCAGGACAATCTTCTCCCTAGTAGCAGAGAAATTAAAGCAGTTCAGTGACACAGTTTAGGAAAGATTTATTGAGTTCCTCCAACAGACACAATAATTTACTCTAATCTCATGACAAAACTCTATACCCAATGGAATCTAGTTTATTTCCTTAACTGACCCTCTGCTATGAACCGAAGTTTATATCCTCCCAAATGCATTTGTTGAAGGCCTTAACACCAATATGATGGTATTAGGAGGTAGGGACTTTGTGACATGCTTAGGTCATGAGAGAGAAGAGTGGGATTACTGGCTTTATAAAAGCAGCCTGAGAAAGTATTCTTGCTCCCATCTGCCTTGAGAGATTATAGCAAAAAATATGGAAGTTCTTCTAAAAAGCGGGCTCTCACCAGACCCCTGGCACCATGATGTTGAACTTCCCATCCTCCAAAACTGTGAGAAATAAATGATTATTGTTTAAGCCATCCATCCTGGTGGTTTTGTTCAGCCCAAATGGTTTAAGATACTCCCCTATTTACATTAACTAGGCCCTTATATAAGTCTCTATTTGTATAATATAGATACCTATAACCTCTGGGGTACAAATTCTTAATAGTCTATGTCTAGCTTTGTTTCCATCCCAGAGATTAAAGACCTGATTTTCAATCCCTGAACTCAAAATGAAGTGGCTCAGTAGGTAGGGAAAATGTAGATCAAAGTGATATAGATCATAGAGTAGAAACTTAGAAGGTGAATAAGTTCTGGGGATCTGACCTACAACATTGTGATTATAGTTAACAATACTGTATACCTGGAAGTTGCTAAGAGAATAGATCTTAAGTGTTCCTATCACCAAAAAGAAATGATTAAGTAAGTGATGTGATGGAAATGTTAGCTAACACTACAGTGGTAATCATATGGAAACATGTTAAGTATATTAAGTCAACACATTGTATACGTTAAACTTATACAATGTTATGTATTATATCTCAATTAAAAACAGAAATCCTACACGTGGGTGCCCCCCCCCCCCACACACACATACGCACACATACACACAACAAGTGTCTTTACTGAGATCAGATCCCTTGCCATCTACCCAATTGCTTGGATTCCCATCTGTTGCCAGTCTATCACCTCTCTTTGTCCATCGTTATTTGCATATAGGACCTCCCAACCTAGATCCCCTACCAAGATTTACCACTTACAGGTTACCGGTGTAGCTTCTGGATTCTATACTCCATCTGGCAGGAAACCTTGTTACCAGCTAAGCCTGGGCATATCTAGATACCAGGTCTCAGCCCCTCCCAATATGAGCTATTCTACAACTATCAAATCCTGTGTGCTTCCATATGGAAAAGGCTTCTGCTCTGGATTCAAATCATACCTTGGCTTCCTGATTGGTGTCACTCCTTTTATATGCCCTTTTCATCTCTCTCATCCCCTCTCAACTGGCCCCCATAAATCTTCTTGTTCTTTTTTCACACAAGTTACCAATGCATTCTATCTACTGGACATTCTGTCTGCTGTATGAAGTGCCTCAAGTGCATTTTGTCACTTAATTCTCATGGTGTAGTTGTCATTTTTATTCAACTTTTGAAGAAATAATGAAGTAAGTTTACAATATTTAATGATTTCCCTAAAAATAAGGTGATGAACTGGGACTCAAAACCATGTGTCTGACATTAGCACCCACATTTTTAATTAGTAGAATAAAATGCTTCTCTAGCTCACAGGTTGAGTTCCAACCCTCTTTGGAAAGATGCCCTCCTTGCCAAAGGGATCCAGATTGAAGTCTAGCCAGAAAAGCTGAGTCTTGGAGGTATAGCGGGTTAGACACTTAATCAACTAAATCAAAAGAGAAACACACCTGGAAGAAACAGGCAACTTGGAAGGTCAGCTACACAATCAGTCACACCTAGCCAGTTGCCCAAGGAGCAAATGTGTGGCAGGTCTTAAAAGTATAAGAGTCCAAAAGACAGCAATATCTCATTTTAAATACACTCAGTATATGATCCAAAGATGTAGTGGTCTGTTGTACTTCTTGCACTTGGGAGAGGAAGAAAGGAGGGCAGACAGGGTTTATAGATGTGCAATAAAAGCCAGGGAGCCCCAGGGAAGTCAAGACCTACAGGTGTCATTTAATCACAATTAACAAAAGGGCAGGTGCGTTAACACTCTTAAGAAACTTTTCCAAATTCCTCTTCTATCTGCAACAGATGGCTCCTCATCTCTTCTTAAATACTTCCATCAGAGAGAAATTCAGTACCCATTATGGAACAGAGAAGTGTATTAGAATATTCTTTAAGTGCAGCTATAACTTTCATCAGTTAGCATTACTTGTTTCTTCTAGAACACGTTTTATTGGTGATTTTCATTTTTCTTCTAATGCAGGCTCTATTTGCTTTAAAATGTCTTAGTAATCATATCAGTCTCTCAGCTTTTTTTAACTTGTGGTTAATCGAATCCCTCAGATCCTTTCCAGACGCATTCTTGCCATTTAATCATAAATTATATTTTTCTGAAAGTAATTTTTAACTTAAATACATAACTTTGATTATCCCTGTTATTATGGTAACTTTTTCTTTCTTGGATGTACTCAGCATATCTGTGTGTGATGATTGCTTTTATGGATTCAGTTGTGTTCCCCCCAAATTCATACACTGAAGTCCTAGAACTCTGTACCTTAGAATGTGAGCTTATTTGAGAATAGGATCATTGTGGATGTAATTAGGTTAAAATGAGATCAACTAGAATAGAATGGGCCCCTAATATGACTTGTGTGCTCAACAAGGGGAAATGTAGGCACAAATAGCACAGAGAGAAAAGAACACGTGAATATTAAGGCAAAGGTTGGAGTGATGGTTCTACAAATCAAAGAATGCCAAAATGTCCAGCAAAACACCAAAGGCTAGGGGAGGGGCATATGACAGATTCTTCCTCACAGTTGTCAGGAAAAACCAGTCCTGCCAACAAGCTGGTCTCCAGAACTGTGAGACAATGCATCTCTGTTGCTTCAGTCACTCATTTGTTACGTCAGCCTTAGCAAACTGATATAATTGCTTTGACTTTTGAATCTATCATGTAATCTGAAACATTTCATAGGATTTCCAGTCATAATTTATCCTAGACATAAGTTAAAAACATAAAACTAAGCTACTTAAAGCTCCATTTTAAATGTTTACTATCTGGGCATTTTCAGAATGCTCTGCACGACTCCATCATTAGCCCACTTATCCTTTACTGTTGTGATGTTAACATTTTAGTAATATTTTAGAGATCAAGAGATTAAAAAGTAACTGGTAAGCCATGCTCTTGGGGAAAGTTTTCAGCTTGGGCTTTCAGGATTCCAAGAGTTGTAAGATTTGATTTCATTTTTGTGTGTGCATTCAAAAAGCTGAGGTGCATAGACATGCACCCATGTTAAGCATGCACAAGCTAATTCAAAATATCAAGTATCTTCCTTGGGCTAAATTTCTACTACCTTTATGCTTGTAAAAATATAAACACTTTTTGGGAGTTTAAAAATTTCCAGGCATGACACTTAAAAAAGTGCACGCATTATCCCATTTAAACCTTAGAAATATATCCCAGGAGGTGATAGTGCTATTTATTCCCTTTTAGAGATGAATTCACAAAGGATTAGACAAGTGAATGAAGTATCTTGTGCAAGGTTGCATAGCTAGAAGTAATAGAATAAGATTTCAAATCTCAGTCTAACTACAGTGTGCAGTGTGTGTGTGCAAGCTATTAACTACGTATGTGCTTCCACAAACTGAGAAAGAAAGGCCCATTGTTTCAGCCTCTTAATAGTCACACATTTAATAAACCTTCATTTTTTCCTTTACAAAATGAAAATTGTTTTCTTACCTTCAAAGATCATTCCATGAATTAAACAAAATAATATGAAATTAAGCATACAGTGCATGGTAATTAGAAAACTATCATTTTTGTTACTTAGTAAATGTAGTTGATTCAGTAGACAAAATATTTTTTTAATGTTTTTTTTTTTTTTGAAAAAGAGAGAGAGACAGACAGAGGATGAGCCGCGGAGGTGCAGAGGGAGAGGGAGAGGGAGACATCGAATCCAAAGCAGGCTCCAGGCTCTGAGCTCTGAGCTCCTAGCAAGCTGTTAGCACAGAGCTTGATGCGGGGCTCAAACTCACAAACCGTGAGATAATGACCTGAGCTGAAGTTGGACGCCTGACTGAGCCACCCAGGCACCCCAACAAAATCTTTTATAATGTCAGAAAAATAGTAAAATGGATGAAAAATTTTGTGAAATGAAAAATGTTCCTGTATGTAATCTAGAAGAAGTAATAATTTAGCTTCCCAGCCTTACTTCCTTACTTGTTATATTTTGACAAATGTATATTTTATTGGGAAAAAAAGTATGATACAATACGTGTGTGTATGTATATATACATACACACACACACACGTATATGTACATAAATGTGGATGTATATGTGCTTGTATATATTTTCCTTTGAATATTAAATTTTGAAACAGAAATGCATCATACTGTATGTATACATATGTATAAGTATGTATATAAATACACACACACATATGTATGTGTGTATATATATATATACACACATATACACACACACACACACATATATGTATATATATATATATATATATATATATATATATATATAATTTTAGGAAAGGTCCTTGAAATTGGTATATGAAAAGGACTCCCAATAAGACAGTTCATGATAAAACATGTTTACATATTTTTTTTTAACGTTTATTTTTGAGACAGAGAGAGACAGAGCATGAACGGGGGAGGTCAGAGAGAGAGGGAGACACAGAATCTGAAACAGGCTCCAGGCTCCAAGCTGTCAGCACAGAGCCCGATGCGGGGCTCGAACTCTCGGACCGCAAGATCATGACCTGAGCCGAAGTCGGATGCCCAACCGACTGAGCCACCCAGGCGCCCCTAAAACATGTTTATAAAAGGTGAAGGTGGTACAACAAAAAGAACCTGAGAAGACATAGGTTGGCACCGGGTATAGTTGGAGAAGAACTATTATGAGGAACCATGTCCTCTTCATGCATTGATCCTTTACCATAAAAGACCCTACAACCACCAAGTTTTAGACAGTTCAAAATTCCTTGCCAAGGTCTACTTACATTTTCTTAAACTAGCAACTCTGTCAAATTGATATTTTAGAAATAGATATAATTTTGTATTTAGAAATGGATATCATTAGAAATGGATATAATTTAGTTTGTATGACAAACTAAAATGGCCAGGTATATATTTTAATCTTTACAGCCTTTGCCACCGTCCAGGTCTTGTCATAAACTCGGCCTCGTTCAGTTGTTCCAAGAATCAAAGTGATCAGACTAACCATGTTGTGGTCTAGATACTGGGAATGGTTTAGAAAGAATTTTTTATGACAAAGTTATGGATTTATTAATAATTAACTTGGGGGGCTCCTGGGTGGCTCAGTCGGTTGTGCTTCCGACTTCAGCTCAGGTCACGATCTCACAATCCGTGAGTTCGAGCCCCGCGTCGGGCTCTGGGCTGATGGCTCAGAGCCTGGAGCCTGCTTCCGATTCTGTGTCTCCCTCTCTCTCTGCCCCTCCCCCGTTCATTCTCTGTCTCTGTCTCAAAAATAAATAAATGTTAAAAAAAAAAAATTAACTTGGAAATAAGTAACCTGGCAGAAGTTGACAACTTTTATGACAATTTGTTTTCTCTTCTACATCCTGACTCTTCCTTCAACCTAATAACTTCTACACAAAAAATACACTTCTCTCATTTTTTACTTCATTGTTTACAAAAAAACAATACTTAAGAAAGCTATCTTTTTTTTTTATGTATTTTTAGAACTTTTTAGCACCATGTTCCTTGTAAAAGGAAGAACAGTTGAAATTATTGTTTGGGGAGTGTCTTGGGTAGTTCTTCCCCCCTCTCCTTCCAGGCCCCCCACTGAGTAAGAATAGAAGGAGCAAAGCTGTGGGGCATGCTAAAATTTAAAGAACAAATTCAAAGAATGAACCTATTTTCTCCAGGTTAGTGTTCTCAATAATTGCACTTAGTAGAGGCTGGAGTAGCCTAATTGCACTTTCATTTTTGCCCACGTAATTACCTTAACTGAACTCAAATCTGGTATGTTTATAGTCCCAGCATCATCATTAAGCTAAAAATTGAACATTCTATCTTATCCTGAAAATTTCCAATTAAGCCCATTTGGAGCTTTCCACTGAATGCCAGCACTAATTCCTTTCTGTAAAAGATCAAGGGTGCCAGGATGTGACACCAGAGAGAGGCCAATAGTCAGCTCATTAACAAGACTGATGAACTATACTAGTAGTCCTTACTGATGTGAACATCTCAAATTGGACTCCAGTCACATCCTGTGAGATGGTATGGGAGATCTGGGAGGTCATCTCTCATTAAAAACAAGTTTATGTGGATAGTTCAAAATTGAATGAACTTACGAACTGAACTTTGAAATGATACCAAATCCTAAGAAATAGACAGATGTAGTTAAATGCTACTTGTTGAAATAGTTCATCTACTGATATAAACAACGCTGCTGAAGTTCTCCTGACCTCTTTGGTTTCACCTCAGTGGGAAACGCAGTATGAAAGCTGATTGCTTTCGCTTTCCGCCTACCTCTCTCTTTATCACTAAGATACGATTCTGTTGTCTGTAAAGCTGGAGTTAAATATGGAACATACATCAGTCTACCTGCTAATTTTTTCATCAGTAATGCAATAAGCACAAATTAGTAGGTCCTGTATTTTTATGTTCTTTGATGAATTTAGAATATGGGCCTTCTAAATAAATACACTGGCCAGCAGTGTTGTGGGTATTTAAATATGGTTATTCAAAAGAGCTACGTAGATAAGAAAGCAAAATATTGTAAAAGTGTATTGTTGGAGCCACAGAGTTGTCACGGAAGGAATCTCATTATCAGCCCTGCACTGCCGGCTGGCCACTCCCTCCTTGACTCATCACACGTGAGGGACTTGTCCAAAACTGAACACTCATCAGGAAGCACCGCATTGAATAAGCTCAATAAGACAGGTGAACTCTAATGAATTATGAGGGTTAAGTAGGATGAAAATTTATCTACTTTTAGCTACTTGAACACTGGTGTCCACTCTCTGGGTTCTCAATATACTATGGAAAAGGAATTAATCTTTGAAGTCTTTATTACTCAACATGGGCCGCAAGTAAATTAAGGAAGATAATCTTGAGAGATATTTATTATCATGGTGAAATTTGAAAATAAAAAAATCTTTTTTTTGTTAACATTTATTTTTGAGAGAGAGAGAGAGAGAGAGAGACAGAGTGTGAGTAGGGGAGGGGCAGAGAGAGAGAGGCAGACACAGAATCTGAAACAGGCTCCAGGCTCTGAGCTGTCAACACAGACCCCAACACGGGGCTTGAACTTGGGAATGGCAAGATCATGACCCAGGCTGAAGTTGGACGCTTAACCGACTGAGCCACCCAGGCACCCCTATTAAAAAAAAAAAATTCTTATGACACAGCTGAGGATATAATTCTGCCAGAAACTCTATGCCTACACTGGACAGAAATGAATTAATCCTTCCTAAATCTGTGCTTTAATTTTTCCTTTTCCACATAGACAGTGTCTCTTTGATAACAACTTTTTTCCTCTTCTTAAGAACGTTTACAATGAACTTGATGTAGTCACAACATATTTTTCTAACTTTTGTCATATTTTCAAGAGACACTTCCATAGAAACTTAATTAGGATTAGGTATTTCCTATTAGTTAATGATGTACAGATCTCTTAAAATAAGTCACACTTCAGATCCCATCCATATCATATCTTTCTGTTTTAACTTGACTTATGGAGACATCTTAACTCATTTCTATGTAATGACTAGAAGAAGCATTATACACTGAATTCTTCCAGGGCGTAGAGGGGAAAGGGATGCATAATCTTCCCCTTCCCTCTAATCAATGGCATAATTACCTGTCTTAAACGTTGTTAAAGGTAGAGAGCAGTGTGCGGAACAAGGTTAGCCACAATGCTAATGAAGAAGGTAAGGGTGAGAAATGCATTACTCTTAAAGAAAACATTCCTTATTCTGAAAATAAAGAAGGAGAAAAGATTCTGTTAGAGAGTATTACGCTAAGTGAAATAAGTTAGAAAAAGACAAATACCACATGATTTCACTCACTATATGGAATTTTAAGAAACAAAAATGAACACGGGCAGGGGAGAAAGAGAGACAAACCAAACAACAGACTCTTAGAGAACAAACTGATGGTCACTGGAGGGGAGTTGGGTAGGGGGTGGGGATGGGTGAAAAAGGTGATGGGGATTAAGGAGGACACTTGTGATGAGTACTGGGCGTTGTATGGAAGTGGTGAATCACTAAATTCTACACCTAAAATTAATATTAAACTGTATGTTAACTAACTGGAATTTAAATAAAAACTTGGGGAAAAAAAGAAATGAAGATACGCACATAATGCTATTCACTAATGAGTTGGGTTTTTGTTTTGATAGTTGAAATTAAAAGCTTCCCCAGGTAAACTTCAAAGTAGGATTTAAGAAGATGATGGAGTACTCCAATTATTTCTCTGGCTTTATTTTCTCCCATTCTTATCCATCTGCCTTTCACTCCGCCACATGAAAAAACACTCACCATTACATAATTTTGTTCATGGAATACAGCCTATCACATGTTAAGGCACAAAGGGTTTTATGTTTGTGTTTTTATTTAATTTTTATAATATCAAACCTGGTCTTAACTCCCCTTTTATATTACTGGCTAGTTTGTATGATGTTAGTCAAGTTATTACAATTCTCTGAGTCTTATTTTTCGGTGTATTTATAAAACTGAATTAAATAATACCTCACTTGGGGCACCTGGGTGTCTCAGTTGGTTAAGTGTCCAACTTTTGCTTTCGACTCAGGTCATGATCTCACAGTTCATGAGTTCTATCCTCATGTCTTGTTCTGCGCTGACAGCACGGAGCCTGATTGGGATTCTCTCTCTCCCTCTCTCTCTCTGGCCCTTCCCTGCTCACCCTCGCATGCTCTCTCTCTCCCTCTCTCAAAATAAATAAACTTAAAAAATACCTTATTTGATGTAACAGAACAGAAATTCCACATGTAGCTACTTAGAACATTCTGAAAAATAAATTTTAAAAAATGAAAAAGAGGAATCATTATAAACATCTACACAGAAAAATTAGGATATGGATTCTACCCCTACTCCAAAATCCCATTTCCAGTGGCTTTGGCTCATCTTCTCTACCCTATGGGGACTGGATGTGGGCAGATAATAATAGAACAAAGGAGGAGAGCTCTTCTGCCATTATTACAGGGTTTTACTTAGAAGGAAAGAACATTTCAGGTTCCTGATATCCCTATCAATACAAATAAATCCAAACATAAATTAAACCCACACCTTTCTGACATCACAGATGTTAAAATTTGATTCTATTGATAAAGCACTCGACTACTAGCGTATTATTAAAAAATTATTCTAATAACAATACATATTTTGTTAGATATTTGTGACATTACAGTACCTATAAAAACACATCTACCCAGCAATAAGATGGACCTAAGCTTGAATCCTTATTAAATTTCTGTTAGCTAGATGCCTTGGATAAGTTACATAGCCATTTTTAAATCTCAATCTCTTCACCTATAAAAATTGGATAAATGATGCCTAATCTATCTGAAAATGTTGCTCTGAGCATTTAATGAGGTAATCACATAAAGAGCTCCACACAGTGGTTGCTTCATGTTCCATGTAAATTATGAGTGATTATTCTAGCTGTTTACTCCAGGATGGTCATTATCATTATCACTGTTTTGTCACCCCGTGCCTTCACTTGTTCCTTCTTCCTCTAACCCCAGTGCCTAGCATAATTCTTGATACTAAAGTGAGACTCAGAACATTTCTGATGGAAGAATAAATGAATAAAGATACTAGTGAACTAATGGCAATAAGATTGAATGGGTTCTTGGGAGAGCTGAGTAGCCCTTAAGCCAATTCTCATAAAGTATGGGTAGGCACAATTTTTTCTGTAAAAAGCCAAAGAGTAAATATTTTAAGTTTTGTGAGCCATAAGGTCTCTTACAAGTATTCAACTCTGCCATTGTAGCATGAAAGCCACCATCAACCATGCATAAGCAAACAAGCATGGCTGTGTTCCAATAAAACATTATTTATGGAACTGAAACTTGAATTTCATATAGCTGGCCTGTGTCATAAAATGTATTCTTTTGCAACTTTTGTTCAACCATTTAAAAGTGCAAAAATTAGTGTCAGCCCACAGACCACAGAATAATAGGCAGTGGGCTGGATTTGACCTGTGCCCATGATTTGTCGGCCTTTGAGCTGAAAAAAAAAAAAAAAAAAAAAAAACACATGTAATCAAAACTAGAGGGAAGTTATGGCTTTTTAGTCAATGTCCATTAGGCCTTTTTATAAGGAAAGGGAAAGGATGTCTTTGGAACTCCTGCATTTCCTTGAAAATATGAGACCCTCTCTAGGGAAGATGTTGCACATGAACTTAGATAATTTTTGTAAAATTCCTCAGTTTTTTCCTTAAGTCAGCAATGTCTAGAAATAAGTTGAGTTTTAACCTCACCTCTGTTAGCTATGTAGCCTTGGGAAAGCCATCCAAAAGCTTCATTTCATCATGTGGAAAATGAGCATAATTCCTATTCTTCAGTGTTGCTGTTATTAGTGTCTATATACTGCCCTGCCATCTGATAGGTACTCAATACATTTTAGAAACAAATACACTTTGATATTTAGTGTTTGAAAGCTATTATTTCTTGAGCAAGTTCCATTTTCTCCATCTACTTCCAAGCTATGTTGGAATTTTACTTCTCAAACAGTGTCCTTGTAGCCACAGGTGGGATTGTCTATTAAGATGGTCATACTTTTCTTGTTCTTAGTGCTAGAATAGGAAACTGAAAAGAATGAAAAGATAAATCTTGACTCAACAGCACAGTCTTTCCATGCAAACCAAGTACAATCAAATTTGTGGGTTATAATGTCTAAAATATAAATGGGAAGAGTGGAAATTTCATTTGCTTTGTGCCATGCCATACTTTCAGCCCCAAGACGCTATCTTCCACAAAACAGGCTGGAAAGCTATTGGCTCAATGAGTGGAGGGCCTCAGCCAGGGATTGCAAATTCCATACAAACTCAAGATACCTTTTGTTTAACTTGCACAGTGATTCTGCAGTAATAATAATTAACGGAAAACAAAACAAAAACATGAGACATGTATTTTTCTTCCACGCCAAAAAAAAAAAAAAAAAATTGAGGTATCTATAACCAATTAGAACCTGAAATTTCATATGACAATATGATGTAAAGCTAAGTTTGACTGTTTTTGTTGGCAGGTTCATGCTTAACTATGGGACTGCAGTAAAAAAAAATATATCAAACTTGGAGGGAGGGGCACTAGAGGAAGATTCTCTGCTTATAAAGCAGAAAAGAGGGGTGCCCAGGTGGCTCAGTCAGTTGAGCATCTGACTCTTGATTTCAGCTCAGGTCATGATCTCACAGTTCATGAGATGGAGATCCAAGTCAGGCTCTGTGCTGACAGCACTGAGCCTGCTTGGGATTCTCTGTCTCCCGCGCTGTCTGCCCCACCCCTCACAGGTGTGCACTCTCTCTCTCTCTCAAAATAAATATTTAAAATAAATAAATAGGGGCGCCTGGGTGGCTCAGTTGGTTAAGCGGCCGACTTCGGCTCCGGTCATGATCTCGAGGTCCGTGAGTTCGAGCCCTGCGTCGGGCTCTGTGCTGACAGCTCAGAGCCTGGAGCCTGTTTCAGATTCTGTGTCTCCCTCTCTCTGACCCTCCCCCGTTCATGCTCTGTCTCTCTCTGTCTCAAAAATAAACAAACGTTAAAAAAATAATAAATAAAATAAAATAAATAAATAAATAATAAATAAGCAAACAAAATAAAAAATGGGTATCTATTTTTTTAAAAAGCAGAAATGGAGTGGCCCAATTAAAAGAGGAGGAGAATAAGAGGTCAAATTGCAGTTTTTCTGTGTTGAGCCCTGTGCTTCATGCCCATGCAGCATTATGGAAGGTGGCGGGATCTCAGAAAGGGGAGACATACGAATGCCAGAAAACCTGGAACCAGTCCCAGAGTGCTCAGGCTCAATGGAAGCCACTGACTGAGTGACTGAGTGATGGAGTTGAGGTCCCTGAGAAGTTTGTAACTCACTTACAAGTGCCTGACAGGGACTTGAGTACTATTTTAGTAAAAGTAATGCTAGTTACTCTAACAAATTCCAGTATGTATGTGTGTATGTGTGTGTGTGTATTCTCTATACTCAAATGTATTTCCTGTATACCCAAACACCAATGGTTGTTTGTTTCTCATTCACATCAAGTCCAAATAGCTGTTTGTGATTAAGGAGATGGCTCTCCTTCAGGCTTCCAGGTTCCCTTCTTCTTGGCCTCTATCATCTTCTACCCTGCCTTCTATATTCATGTGAAGCAAGTGGATGGGAAAGAATATGCAGAGTTATGTATGAGAAGGTTTTTAGGTTCAGTTCCCCCGTGGCCAGACCTAGAGATGAAGATTTGCATGTATGTGATTTTTTTTTAACAAGTGATCCCAGTAACACCTGTCTGGGAAGTAAGTAGGTCAGGGAGAAATTGAACTGCAATTAGTTGCCAAGACAACTCACCTCATGCCACAGAGAGATCAGGAGCTAGAATGGTCCATCTGAGAAATTCCAAACTGGACCTCTGCTTTCAGCCAAAATGGAGTAATAGGGACTAAATTTACTTTTGCTCCTTAAATAAGTAGACAATCAGTAAAAATAAATGAAACAACACTTTAAAGGCATTGGACAACAGCCGTATTTTCAGTCCTAGCAATTTGAGACTTGGTCAATAGCATAAAACAGCAATGCTTTAATTTCAAAGGAGCTGAGAAATGACATCCAGAAAACATATGACCAAGAAAAAATGAAATGAATTTGATAAATAGCTAGCTAGACTCTCCTAGAGGAACCAATTTTAACTGCTCTACCACATAGCAGGATAGGGAGAAGAGCACAGCACATTACGAAACATGGGCACCACTTCCAATCTAATCTAAGAATAGGGGTTCCTACTGCTGAGTTTTGAGTTGCTCACATTACAGTGATGAAACTCCTCCTCTGTCTTACCAGATCTTCAAGAAAAGCTTATAGTCGAATATAAAGAAAGACCTTTTTTGGTGGTTGTTACTGTTTTTCTTTTTTCTTTGTTTCATTTTGTTGTGTTTTTGGTGGAAACCCAAGGTTAGGAGTGAGTTCAAAATTTGCACAAATGATCAAATGAAAATAAAAGAATGGCAGCAAAGAATCTAACAGAGGCAAGAATTAGGATTCAGAAATTAATTATAATACCTCCTACACACATACACACACCCTTGCATAAACACACACATACTCATATCCACAAATTCACAGAATTATTGGAGAGAAAATTGAGCTTTCCATAAGATATGAAATGGAGTTTTAAATTCATCTTCTCTAGGGGAGTCTGGGTGGCTCAGTTGGTTAAGCATCCAACTTCAGCTCAGGTCACCATCTCATGGTTTATGGGTTCAAACCCCCAGCCTGGAGCCTGCTTCAGATTCTGTGTCTCCCTCTACTATCTCTGCCCCTCCCCCGCTCGCGCGCGCGCGCGCTCTCTCTCTCTCTCTCAAAAATGAATAAACATTAAGAGCAATTTAAATTCACCTTCTCTATATCTTGATGGTGAAGAGGGACTCTGAGAGACATGTAGCTCACAACTCTTGTTTCCTAAGCTTATAATACACATATACAGAGATAAACTAGGTTTTCCTTTCCCTTTTCTGAATGTCCTTTGCCATGGCTCTGACCATTTGAACCTGGAGAATAAGTGATCCTTAAACAAAAGAACTATTGGCAATATACTATTCCCCTAGAACTCTTAAGGTAATGAGTGTAATTTTAACTATGTGACATCTTTCTAGCTCCCATTAACTGACTGCCATCTAATGCTACAATAGCAGCAGTCAATCCCAGGCTCTTCTAGCACTTGAAATCCAGCCAATAGCAGCCTGTGTTATCGTCTTCTGGAAGACCGACAAAGGGGGTTAATTGTATCATATGTGTCAACACACCGATCCTTAGGGGACCAAGTGCCATTTTGACTGACAGTCAAGCAGTCACCATTTGAGGATGCTATGGTCCCAATGTGTAGAGATCCACCAGTAGCAGAGGACCCTGCACTACAGAAGCCGGGTGCCCACCCAGAAAGCCTATGCAGTAGGGATTGAAGAGAGACTACTTAGGGCAGAACCCACAGTCTCCCAGGAAGTGCCTTGTCCACATGATGATCTTTGTCCCAGTGCTTCATTCTTTTGATTAACTATAAACCACCTTGTATTAAACTATGAAAATTATCTTTCAGCAAAAGGTAATGCTGACAGTTGTGTTTGCTCTCAGCAAACTCGTAAAATGGGAACATCAACCCACAAGATCTGAAGACAAAGAACTTGTCTTGGATCAAGTTTTAAGCATCGGTTCTACTCTCTTCACAGAAAGGCACAAGGTAGTAGAGGAGGACCAGTGGAAAGATTTCTTTCTAAACTTCCAAAAAGATCCAGTAGCCTGCTTGACGAACCTGGGAAAGTGTTACAGTAAAATGTTCATGTGTTAGTCCCCACCTAATTTCCTCGCTTCTTCCTCTCCAATGCCTCCTGGCTGGACTCTCTGAGACAGTCCAGTCACAGACTCACATCTATGCTTCTTAAGTAAAGCCTGAAAGAGATGGACAGTACTGACAGCAGTAGCTCACATTTATCGACTCATTTTGTGGCTCAGGCTTTGTTCTAAGTGCTTCCTGGGTATTTACTGATTCAAGAACAACCCTGTGAGAAAACTGAGGCCCAGAGATGTTAAGTACGGCGAACAAAGTTTGGCATGTCACACAGCTGGAAAACCATCCCAAGCAATTTGGGACCAGAGCCATCATTCTTTTTAAATATACTGTATCTAAGGGTTTTTTTCTCCTACTTTGAATTAAACCATTCTTCCAGACCAAGGATCTAGTGCCCCTGACATCACTGCACGGTGCCTGGTGCCATGTCATTTACAGTTACTGCTAATCTTGTCTTTGCCTTCTCTCCTCTCTTCAAGGCTATGACTCTGTAGCTCTCAATCCCAGCACTCCTTCCGCTAAACATGAACTGCATTTATAACACTTGACAGGATGCTCTGTATGGCCACTGCACTTTACAACCTCAGGAGCACTAGTTACATAAACTATAATGTGAATGATATCCCCGAGGCTGTCCAACATGGCAGCCCTGGGGTGAGGCTTATCTTGCAAGACACTTTCTTAGTCAAGTTTGGGTTCCATGCTTACTGATGTAGTCTTCCATCCACTCCACCTTAAGGACTGAAATTGGGTTCTTCAAATGTTGGTCTGTTATTTTGGACCTTCACATTCTCCTGGTTCTTATCATACCATTTCCATAGAAGTGTGTTTTGCTTCCCTGTGGTTGGTCAAAGCTTCTTGTTAGTAGTGGTTCTTAGGAAGAAATGATCATGAACTCACATCCCTGACTAGCTCCCTATCCCCACCACAACACTGGTTCTCTAAGAATCTGTGCCCAAAGGACATCACCAGGCAAAAGAACACTTGTCATTACTAGTTCGTTTTTCTGTCCTAATGTTTTATGTAGCTGCTTATGTACAAGTTGGAATGAATGACCTAGAAACCCTAAACATCTCATTTACTGTATTTGGTGTTTCTAAGCTACAGTCCATCTTTTCTTTCCCCTCTTCCCTCCCATACCCCTTTTGGTCTTTTAAAGATTGGGATATGAAAGGTACATCTTACTGCACCCATTGTATAAAATAAAAGAGAACCCCCAAAAGGAAAACATATATTATAAGCATAATTATATTTAAATGTTTATATATATGATTACTATATTAGTAATAGTTTATTGTAGAATATTTGATTAGTACAAAAACACTAAAAATATGTTAATCACATAGTGATAGCAATCTCAGTTGCTAGATGATAAATTATTCCTCTAATTATTCTATAATTCTATATTTGTTTTTACATCTGTATCATACTTGTGTGGGTACTTCCACTTGTAAAAGTTTTTAAGCAGGGGCACCTGGGTGGCTCAGTCAGTTAAGCATCCAACTTCGGTTCAGGTCATGATCTTGCAATTTGTGAGTTCGAGTCCAACACCAGGCCCTGTGCTGACAGCTCTGAGCCTGGATCCTGCTTCAGATTCTGTGTCTCCCTCTCTCTCTGCCCCTCCTCCCCTTGCACTCTGTCTTTCTCTCTCTCAAAAATAAATAAACATTTAAAATTTTTTAAAAAAGGTTTTAAAGCAAAATAGGAACCTGATTGTAGCTGTGTCCCAACCCCCCCCTCCCCCCACCGCCGAAAGCAGTATTTGACAGTTGCATAAAAACTTGGGTCAAAAGAGGAGAATCTGGAGTCTGAAAAAAACCCCAAATGAGAAAGAACACAGGCATGAACTAATATTAATGCAGTAAAAATGCAAAGAAGGTGACAGATGAGAGGGTTTCTCTCAGCATTTCTCTAAGGCAGTCTCTCTCTCTCTCCCCCAGAGTCCTGAAGGAAATCAGAAGGCAGCTGCCCCCAGATGAGTTATGGTTTCAAATGTGACTACCTCTTTTTTTTTTTTTTTTTGAAATTTGGGAACTGTCTTAAACACACCGTCATTTATTTGCCTACAGTTTTGCCATTCCACTTCTAATTCTAGTAGCCAGGAAAAACGTTAAGGTAGGAAAGAGAATGGAATTTATGGTGTGCACATTTTAAGACTTTCATGGCTGCCATCTTATATTATCACCACATTTAATTTGTGTGAATTAGACAGTTGTGTACTCCCTGACTTAGGCTTGCCTATCATGTTCCATTGGTGTGACATATATATATATTCTTTGTTGCTTGCCACAAATTAAATACCCAGCATTCTAATCCACTCTCAAATGTGCATCCAATCTCATTTCTAGATCAGGGGTCCAGAAACATGACTCCTCTTGGGAGACAAAAACAAGCAATGCTCGTGGTAGGAAACTACTAAATGCTTGATGCAAGAATGTGTTGGAGCAGGTATCATCATAACTGAACCCTAGCATTAATTTTTAAATGGTGCGCTTGAAACAAAGAACCCATTGATACAAAACAGGATAAATGTTCAAACTGTGTTTCATTAAGGTAATTCAATAGTTTTATTTGAAGTGTGGTGTAAAAGTCCTCAGAGTGGAATTTTTTTATAAGTAATCAGATGATTATTTAGCATTCCTTGGTGCTTCCTGGGCACCATGGGGGTTAGACCATCGATTCATCTCTGTAATTACCATTGTCTTCTTTAAATTGATTTACCCATGTACCTAAGTCAAATGGATTGGTCCCTGGGCAAGTAACGCATTCCCCTGTTAGGCCACTGTCTTCTGATGTAGACTGGCACGGAAATACCTGTTCGCTATAGACTTTCCTGGAAGATGAGCCCTGAGAAAATTGTGCAATCATTGAGCTAAATCTGGGGAGAAGGAAAAAATAGAAAATTGCCAGAACATGTGTCTGCTCCTTCTTTTGGAAAATGAAGGAGAAAAAAACTCCCAACAGACCAATCAACAAATTTCCAACCTTATTTAGAGCTGGGTATTTTCAGCACCTCTCTTATACAGCACAGCATGGGCTCCAGCCATTGTTTTTCCTGGCTACAGAAGTAGATGGCTTTTTATAGGAATTAATTGCATCATTCTAAAACAACTATGTGTCTGAGTTCATTTAAAGCTATATATAAATACAAGGGTGGATTTTTAGAGTTTCATCATAGGAAACAGTAGCCTAATATGGAAACGGTTGTATTTGGCAAAGTCAGAAGAGTGAAGTCAAAATTACTGTGAAGAACACAGAAATAAAGTTGTCCTCGTGATCTCAACCCCTAGGGACTTTTTCACTCTCTTTTGTACTTTAAGACCTTGGTCCAGAAAAAAGAAAAACACTAGCACATGTCTGATTAAACTAATATTTATATTTCCCCACACAATTTGATAGTTGAGTTCATGAAAAATTTCCACAAGATGGTGTTTTTAAAAAACTTTTTACATTAAAAAAGAAAAATATATATTTTTGAAATATATTTAAATTTACTAAGTGCTTATTTACAAAGTGTTAGCATAAATACTGGGACTTTTGGAGAGGGTTATGCGAATATATAAAGATTACATAGGCATTGATCTTGTGCTTGGAGGTGCAGAAAATCTACCTTGAAGAACAAGGAGCTGAGTCGACACACATTACGGAAAGACCAAACACATCTTGGGGGGAGGACTGTTTGGTGCATGCAGTCTCAGGTTTCCAAGTGGAAATGTCCTGTTTGGGGAAGGAGAAGCCACTTAAATGCTCTGTTACCTTGTCATTCTATCCTAGAAGTATGGCAAACGTAGCTTGCCCTCTAGATCAACCTGGGAACAGGTAAGCTGACAAGAAAAAAATAGAATGTTTATTAGATTTTTGTGGTTTTTGTCTAATTTTCATTTTTGTTTTATTGTACTAAGAACACCGACCATGAGATCCACCCCCTTAACATATTTTTCAGTGTGCAAAGCAGTATTTTTATCTAAATATCACAACGTAGCAAATCTCTAGAGCTTGTTCATCTCGATATAACTGAATAGTAACTCCACATTTGCCCCTACCCCTGGCCTCTAGCAACCACCGTTCTGCTTTCTGCTTTTATCAGTCTGGCTCTTGTAGATAGTCCACGTAAATGGAATCATGTGGTACTTGTCCTGTGTAACTGGCTTGTTTCACTTAGCATAATGTCCTCCAGATTCGTACATGTTATCTAATATTGCATAATTCTTGTTCTTTTCTTTTAAGGCTGAATAATATTCCATGTGTATAACAGATTTTCTTATTCTGTTTATCTGTCAATGGATAGTTAGGTTGTTTCCATATTTGGGCTGTTGTGAATAGTGTTGCAATGAACAAGGAAGCACTAATATCTCTTTGAGATCCTGTTTTTAATCCTTTTGTATAAATACCCAGAAGTGGAATTACTGGATCACATGGTTTTTATATTTTTAATATTTTGTCATTTATTGTAGCTTTGTAATATTTTGAAATCAGGAAGTATGATGCCTCCAGCTTTGTTTCTTCTTTGTTTGGTCTCTTTGGAATTTTTTGTGATTCTGTATGAATTTTAGAATTCTTTTCTTTCTGTTAAGTATCTTCATAGAGATTGCATTGAACCTACATATCACTTTGGGTAGTATGGACATTTTAATGATAATAAATCTTCTAATCCATGAACATGCAATGTTTTTCCATTTGGTTGTGTCTTCTTTAATTTTCTTCAATAATGTTTTATAGTTTTCAGTGTATGTATTTTTCATCTCTTCAGCCAAGTTTATTCCTAAATATTCTATTATTTTTCAGGCTACTGTTAATGGGATTGTTTTCCTAATTTTCTTTCCAGATAGTTTGTTGTTAGTGCTTAGAAACACAACTGATTTTGGGGGCGCCTGGGTGGCTCAGTCGGTTGAGCGTCCGACTTCAGCTCAGGTCACGATCTCGCGGTCTGTGAGTTCGAGCCCCACGTCGGGCTCTGGGCTGATGGCTCAGAGCCTGGAGCCTGCTTCTGATTCTGTGTCTCCCTCTCTCTCTGCACCTCCCCCATTCATGCTCTGTCTCTCTCTGTCTCAAAAATAAATAAATGTTAAAAAAAAGAAATTAAAAAAAAAGAAAATTATAAAAAAAAAAAAGAAACACAGCTGATTTTGTATGTTGATTTGTATCCTGCTACTTTGCTAAATTCAATTATTAATTATAACAGGGCTTTTTTGTTTTTGTTTCTATAGCACCTTTAGAGTTTTATTTACATGTATATATACATATATACATGTCATCTGCAAACAGTGGTAATTTTGCTTCTTTCTTTATAAACTGGAGAGCTTTTTTTTCTTTTCTTGCCTAATTTCTCTGACTAGGTCTTCCAGTACCATGTCAGATAGAAGTGGTGAGAGTAAGCATCCTTGTTTTGTTCCTGATTTTAGAGGGAAAGCTTTCAATATGGTGTTAGATGTGGCTTTTCATGTAAGTTGGGTTCATTCCCCTCTATTCCTAGTTTATTGAGTATTTTAACATGAAAAGGTGTTGAATTTTATCAAATGCTTTTTCTGCATCTATTAAGATAATCATGTGATTTTTATCCTTCATTCTGTTAATGTGATATACCATGCTAATTGATTTTCATATGTTAAACATTAAACTATCCTTGCATCCCAGGGATAAATTCCACTTGCTCATGGTGTGTGATCCTTTTAACATGCTGTTAAATTTTGTTTGCTAGTATTTTGTTGAGGATTTTGTATCTATATTCATTAGAGATATTAGCCTGCAGTTTTCTTTTATTGTGGTGTCTTTTTTTCATTTAAACTTCAGTTACTTAAAATACAGTGCAATATTGGTTTCAGGAGTAGAATTCAGTGATTCATCACTTACATACAACACCCAGTGATATATGTGTACTTACTCCTTAATACCCATCCTCCATCTAACCCATCTCCCACACACCTCTTTCAATCAACCCTCAATTTGTTGTAATTAAGATCATTAAGATCTCTTGTGGTTTGTTTCTCTCTCTTCTCTTTTCCCCCTCCCTCTCATATGTTCATCTGTTATGTTTCTTAAATTCCACATAGGAATCAAATCATATATTCGTCTTTCTCTGATTGACTTATTTCACTTAGCATACTACATTCTAGCTCCACACATGTCATTGCAAATGGCAAGATTTCATTCTTTTTGATGGCTGAGTAATATTCCATTATATCCATTATGTGTGTGTGTGTGTGTGTGTGTGTGTGTGTGTGTGTGTGTGTATATATATATATATATATATATATATATATACACACCATATCTTCTTTATCCATTAGTCAGTCAATGGATACTTGGGCTCTATCCATAGTTTATTATTTATAATTCTGCTATAAATATTGGGGTGCATGTACCCCTTCAAATCTGTATTTTGTCTTCTTTGGGGAAATACCTAATAGTGCAATTGCTGGGTTGTAGGGTAGCTCTATTTTTAGTTTCTTGAGGAACCTCCATACTGTTCTCTAGAGTGCCTGCACCAGTTCGCATTCCCACTAATAGTACAAAAAGATTCCTCTTTCTCCACATCCTCATCAATACCTGTTGTTTCATGCGTTGTTAATTTCAGCTATTCTGACAGATGTGAGGTAGTATCTCATTGTGGTTTTCATTTGTATTTCCTTGATGATGAGTGATGTTGAGCATCTTTTCATGTGTCTGTTAGTCATCTGGATGTCTTCTTTGGAGAAGTTTCTATTCATGCCTTCTGCCCATTTGTTAACTGGTTTATTTGTTTATTGGCTGTTGAGTATGCTAAGGTCTTTAGATTTTTGATACTAACGCTTTATCTGATATGTCATTTGAAAACATCTCCCATTCCATTGGTTGCCTTTTAGCTTTGTTGATTGTTTCCTTTACTGTGCAAAAGCTTTTTATCTTGATGAGGTACCAATAGTTCATTTTTGCTTTTATTTCCCTTACTTTGGGGATGTGTCAAGTAAGAAATTGCTGCGGCTGAGGTCAGAGAGGTTTTCTCCTGCTTTCTCCTCTAGGGTTTTGATGGTTTCCTGTCTCACATTCAGGTCCTTTATCCATTTTGAGTTTGTTTTTGTGTATGGTGTAAGAAAGTGGTCCAGGTTTGGGGCACCTGGGTGGCTCAGTCAGTTAAGTGTCCAACTTCGGCTCAGGTCATGATTTCGCGGTTTGTGGGTTTGAGCCCCACGTTGGGCTCTGTGCTTACAGCTCAGAGCCTGGAGCCTGCTTAGGATTCTGTGTCTCCTTCTCTCTGCCCTTCCACTGCTCATGCTTTCTCTCTCTCTCTCTCTCTCTCTCTCGAAAATAAACCCTAAAAATTTTTTTTTAAATGGTCCAGGTTCATTCGTCTGCATGTGACCATCCAGTTTTCCCAACAACATTTGCTGAAGAGCCTGTCGTTTTTCCACTAGATATTCGTTCTTGCTTTGTTGAAAATCAGCTGACCATATAGTGTGGACCATTTCTGTGTTTCCTATCCTGTTTCGTTGATCTGTGTGTCTGTGTTTGTGCCAGCACCATACTGTCCTAATAACTACAGCTTTGTAATATAGCTTAAAATCTGGAATCATGATGCCTCCAGTTTTGTTTTTCTTTTTGAGGATTGCTTTGACTATTTGGGGTCATTTGTGGTTCTATACAAATTTTAGGATTGTTTGTTTTAGCTCTGTGAAAAATGCTGGTGGTATTTTGACAGGATTTCATTAACTATGTAGATTGCTTTGGGTAATATGGACATTTTATCAATGTGTGTTCTTCCCACCCATGAGCATAGAATACTTTTCCATTTCTTTGTGTCCTCTTCAATTTCTTCCATAAGTGTTCTATAGTTTTCAAAGTATAGATCTTTTACCTCTTTTGTTAGGTTTATTCCTGGGTATCTTCTCCCACTCCCCCAGATTTCTTGTTTTTTGTTGCAATTACTAGTGGGATAGATTCCTTGATTTCTTTTTTGCTGCCTTGTTATTGGTGTACAGAAATGCAACCTATTTTTGCATGTTACTTTTATATCCTATGACTTTGCTGAGTTAATATATTAGTTCTAGCAATTTTTTGATGGAGTCTTTCAGGTTTTCTACATAGAGTATCTTATCATCTGCAAATAGTGAAAGTTTGACTCCTTCCTTGCCGATTTGGATGCCTTTTATTTCTTTTTGTTGTCTGATTGCTGAGGCTAAGACTTCTAGTATTTTATATTAAACAGTAATGGTGAGAGTGGACATCATTGTCTTTTTTCTGGCCATAGAGAAATGCTTTCAGTTTTTCCCCATCCAGGATGATATTAGCTGTGGGTCTTTTGTAAATGGACTTCATGATCCTGAGGTATGTTCCACCAATCCCTACTTTGTTGAGGGTTTTTATCAAGAATGGATGGTGTCTTTTGTCAAATGCTTTTTCTGCTTCTATTTACAGTATCATATGATTCTTATCCTTTCTTTTATTAATGTGGTATATCATATTGAGTGATTTGTGAATATTGAACCAGCCCTGCAGCCCAGGAAGAAATCCCACTTGATCATGGTGAATAATTCTTTTAATGTACTATTGAATTTGCTTTGCTAATTATCTTGTTGAGAATTTTTGCATCCATGTTCATTAGGATATTGGCCTGTGATTCCCCTTTTTAGTGGGATCTTTGTCTGGTTTTGGAATCAAGGTAATGCTGACCTCATAGAATGAGTTTAGAAGTTTTCCTTCCATTTCTATTTTTTGGAACAGTTTGAGAAGAATAAGTATTAACTCTTCTTTAAAAGTCTAGTAGAATTCCCTGGGGAAGCCATCTGGCCCAGGACTCTGGTTTGTTGGGAGATTTTTGATTACTGATTCAGTTTCTTTGCTGGTTATGGGTCTATATAAATTTTCTATTTCTTCCTGTTTCAGTTTGTGTAGTTTGTGAATTTCTAGGAATTTATCCATTCCTTGAGATTGCCTAGTTTGTTGGCATATAATTTTTTATGTGTATTCTCTTCTAATTGTTTGTATTTCTGTGGTATTAGTTGTGATCTTTCCTCACTCATTTATGATTTTATCTATTTGGGTGTTTTCTCTTATTTTTGGTAAGTCTGGTTAGGGGTTTATCAATTTTGTTAATTCTTTCAAAGAAACACCTCTTAGTTTCATTGATCTGTTCTACTTTTTTTGTTTGTTTGTTTGTTTCTATATAATTTATTTCTGCTTTAATCTTTATTATTTTCCTTTTTCTCCTGGCTCTGGGCTTTATTTAGTGTTCCTTTCTTGTGATGTCTTACTCTAACTTTGGTATCAAGGTAAAGCTGGCCTCATAACATGACTTTGGAAGTGTTCTCTTTAGTTTTTTGGAAGAGTTTGAGAATTATCATTAATTCTTTGAATGTTTGATCACAATCAAGAGTGAAAATATCTGCTCATGGGCTTTTCTTTGTTGGGAGGGTTTTTTTTAATTACTAATTCAATTTCCCTACCAATTATGGATCTATTCACATTTCCTATTTCTTTATGGTTGAGATGATTCTATGTTTCTTAGAATTTATCTATTTCTTCTAGGTTACCCAACTTATGGGCTATATTTGGTCAGGGTAGCCTTTTGTGATCTCTTTTATTTCTGTAGCATCAGTTGTAATGTCTCCTTTTTTATTTCTGAGTTTATTTATTTGAGTCTTCTTTTTTTGTTGTTGTTATAGGTCTAGCTAATACTTTGTCAATGTTTTTATATTTTCCAAAAACCAACTTTTAGTTTTGCTGATGTTTTCTATTTTTTCTATGTTCTATTTTGTGCTTTGATCTTTATTATTTTTTTCCTCCTACTATCTTTATACTGAGTTTATTCTTATTTTCTACCATTCTTTGAGTATAAAGTTAGACTGTTTATTTGACATCTTTTTTTTTCTTTTTTAAATATAATAAGCATTCATAGCTATAAATTTTTCTTAGTACTGCTTTTGTTGTACCCTGTTAAGTTTTGGTGCATTATTTTTTTTTTTGTCTTTGTTTGTTTCAAGATAATTTCTAGGGGTACCTAGGTGGCCCTAGTTAAGAGTCCAACTTTGGCTCAGGACATGATCTCATGGTTGATGAGTTCGAGCCCCACATTGGGGTCTCTGCTGTCAGCACAGAGCCTGCTTCAGATATTCTGCCTCCCTCTCTCTGCCCTCTCTCTGCATGTACTTTCTCTCTCAAAAATAAACAATTTTTTAAAAAGATAATTTCTAATTTCCCTTTTGATTTCTTCTTTGACTCATTCATTGCTCAAGTATGTTGCTTATATTTTCACACATTTGTGAATATTCAAGTTTTCCTTCTGCTAATGATTTCTAGTTTTATTTCAATGTGATCAGAAAAGACATCTGGGGGACACTTGGGTGCCTCAGTCTGCTAAGCATCCAACTCTTGATTTCTGCTCAGGTCATGATCTCATGGTTCATGATCTTGAGGCCCCCATTGGGCTCCACACTGACAGTGCAGAGCCTGCTTAGGATTCTCTCTCTCCCTCTCTCTCTACCCCTCCCCTTGCTCTCTCTCTATGTCTCTCAAAATAAATAAATAAACATTAAAAAAAAGACAGGGTTGCCTGGGTGGCTCAGTTGGTTAAGTGTTTGACTTCAGCTCAGGTCATGATCTCACAGCTCATGAGTTCAAGCCCCATCCTGTCAGGCTCTGTGCAGACGGCTCAGAGCCTGGAGCCTGCTTTGGATTCTGTGTCTCCCTCTCTCTCTGATCCTCCCCCATTCTCTCTCTCTCTCTCTCTCTCTCTCTCTCTCTCAAAAAAAAAAAACATTAAAAATTATTTTTAAAGACACTTGGTATAATTTCAATCTTCTAGAATTTGCTAAGTTTTGCTTATAACTTAACATGTGATCTATCCTGGAAAATGTTCCATGTGCACTTGAGAAGAATATATATTCTATTCCTGTTGGGTGGGATGTTCTGTTAGGTGCATTTGGCCTAAGGGGGCCAATTTAAATCTTATTTTAGCATAATGGAAAGTATCTACATCAATTTTGTTCCAGTCTCACCTTCTTAAATCATTCTATTTAACCCAGAAACCTGTTCTCCCACACCTTCTCCAGCACTCCAGATGCCTCACTGATCTGTTTTTTATTGTCAACAGTAGCATCAGTAGTATAAGTTACCTGTATCTTATTATACCATCTGTTCATTCATTGTGAATATTCTTATTGCCTATTTTCCTCTTTTAGAATATATGCTAAGTAAAGGCAAAGATTTTTGGCAGTGTTATGCACTGGTAAATAGTTCTTGTGATAAGATAGATTCCCATTAAATTGTGTAGAATAAAAGAATAAGCAAAAAGCATTAATATTGCTAACCACTATTTATATATTGATTAGGTTAAATGAATCTAATGTTAAAATCAGAACTTGAATCCCGGCTCGGGGGGCACCTGGGTGGTTAGTCAGTTAAGCACTCAACTTCGGCTCAGGACATGATCTCACAGTTCACGAGTTCCAGCCCCGCCTCAGGCTCACAGCCTGGAGCCTGCTTCAGATTCTGTGTCTCCCTCTCTCTATTCCCCTCCACCACTCATGCTCAGTCTCTCTCTCAAAAATAAAAACATTTTTTTTTTAAATTAAAAAAAGAATAACTTGAATCCCAGCTGGGATTCCCAACCTGGCTAAGTTATTTAAATGTTCTGCACCTCAGTTTTCTCATCTGTAAAAAAATCATAGAATCTGACTCATTTGGTCATAAAAAATAAGTGAAATAATCACATAAAACAATCTACTGCAGTATCAAAGAATAGTAATTGTTGTTGTTAGAAGATAAATGTGATATGCTGAAGTTAAACTAAATCCACCTCATTTAACAACATAAGTAGCAAAATGTGTACTTTTCTTACCATTTCTGATAAATGGAAAAGTAATTGGCACTATTCAAGTCCATCCAAATGTCAGAAACTTACCCCAGCCTAGAGAATTTTTTTAATTTGATGGTGCTATTTCCAGCTAAGGACCTATGGACACAAGTAGGGGGAGTGCCTGGAAAGCATGAAGCCAAGTTTAAAACTGGAGAAGAGGAATACTACCAGAAAGAGTTTACTTGGATAATGCATCAGCTTGAACAAGATTGTTAATGGATTTGCATACATACCTTTAAATGGTACAATGATATTTATTTTTTATTAGACTGTTTTTAGAGCAGTTTTAGAGTTACAGCAAAATTGACAGGAAGGTACAGACATTTTCAATATACAGCCATCTTGCACATCCACACAGAACCCCCACAATCAAGATACTGAGCCAGAGTGGTACTTTTGTTACAACAGATACACCTACCTTGAGACATCATTATCACCAAAACCCACATCTTGGCTTTGTACATGTCAATGCTTTTCAGAAATTATATGACTTAGGATATGCTATCAAAACTAAAAAAATTTCCTCCCTGCATTTTTTCAGTTGCAGTATAATTAACAAAGTGTGATATTAGTTTGAGGTATAAATATAATGATTCAACAGTTCTACACATTGCTCATTGCTAATCAAGATAAGTGCTAATCAAGATCCCTTATCTATTTCAAAGCTCCTCCCACTCACCTCCCCCCTGGCAACCATCAGTTTTTCTCTGTATTTAAAAGTCTATGTTTTGGAGATTTTTTTTTTTTGTCTCTCTGTTTATTTGTTTTGCTTCTAAAGTTCCACCTGTAAGAGAAATCATGTGGTATTCGTCTTTCTCTGACTGACTTGTTTCATTTAGAATTATACCCTCTAGGTCCATCCATGTTATTACAAATGGCAAGATCTCATTCTTATTTATGAGATTTATGAGTAAAATTCCATTGAATGTATATATATACTACTTCTTTGTTATTCATTCAACTATAGAGGGACACTTGGGTTGCTTCCATATCTTGACTATTGTAAATAATGCTGCAATAAACATGGAAGTGCATATATCTTTTCAAATTGAAGTTTTCCTTTTCTTTGGGAAAATACCCAATAATGGATCATATGGTAATTCTATTTTTTTTATTTAAATCCAAGTTAGCATATAGTATAATAATGATTTCAGGAGTAGAATTTAGTGATATCTCACTTACATACACCACCTAGTGCTCATCCCAAGTGCCCTCCCTAATGCCCATCACCTATTTAGCCCATTCCCCCACCCAACATCCTTCCAGCAACCCTCAGTTTGTTCTCTATATTTAAGAGTTGGTTTGCCTCCCTCTCCGTTTTTATCTTATTTTGCTCCCCCTCCCCTATGTTCATCTGTTTTGTTTCTTAAATTCCACATATGAGTGAAATCATATATTTGTCTTACTCTGACTGACTAATTTCACTTAGCATAAGACACTGTAGTTCCATACATTTTGTTGCAGATCGCAATATTTCATTCTTTTTGACTGCTTAGTAATATTCCTGAGTGTGTGTGTGTGTGTGTGTGTGTGTGTGTGTGTGTGTGTATCACATCTTCCTTATCCATTTGTCAGTTGATGGACATTTGGGCTTTTTCCATAAATTGGCTATTGTTGATAGTGATGCTGTAAAAATTAGGGTACTCTTTTGATTCAGCATTTTTATATCCTTTGATAAATACCTACTAGTGCAATTGCTCAGTCATAGGGTAGTTCTATTTTTAACTTTTTGAGTAACCTCCATACTGTTTTCCAGAGTGGCTGCACCAGTTTGTATTGCCATCAGCAGTGCAAAAGTGTTCCCCTTTCTCTGCATCCTCGCCAACATTTCTTTTTTCCTGAGTTGTTCATTTTAGCCATTCTGACAGATATGATGTGGTATCTCATTGTGGTTTTGATTTGTATTTCCCTGATTATGAGTGATATTGAGCATCTTTTCATGTGTCTATTAGTCATCGGGATGTCTTCTTTGGAGTGTCTATTCATGTATTTTGCCCATTTCTATTTTTAATATTTTGAGGAATCTCCATACTGTTTTTCCATAATGGCTGCACCAGTTGCATTCCCACCAACAGTGCATAAGGGTTTCTTCTTTTCCACATCCTCACCAACACTTGTTATTTCTTGTGTTTATGACCTTGACCCTTCTGACAGATATAAGGTGATATCTCATTGTAGTTTTGATATGCATTTCTGTAATTATTAGTGATGTTGAACATCTTTGCATGTGTCTTTTGGCCATCTGTATGTCTCCTTTGGGAAAAAAATGTGTATTCAGGTTCTCTGCCCATTTTTTAACCAGATTATGTGGTTTTGCTTTTTGTTTGTTTGGTGTTGAGTTGTATAAGTACTTAATATATTTTGGACATTAACCCCTTATCAGATATATCATTTGCAAATATCTTCTTCCATTAAGTAAATTGGCTCCTTGTTTTATTGTTATATTCCTTTACTCTGCAAAAGCTTTTCATTTTGATGTAGTTTTAAATAGTTTAATTTTGTTTCCCTTTCCTCAGCAGACATCTAGAAAAAAATGTTTCTACAGTGTATGTCAAATAAATGACCACTTATGTTTTCTTTTTATGGTTTCAGGCCTCACATTTAGATTGATAATCCATTTTGAGTTTGCTTTTGTGTATGGTGTAAGAAAATGCACTTCATTCTTTTGCTTATAGCTGTCAAGCTTTCCCAGCACCATTTGTTGAAGAAGATGTCTTTTCCCATTATATATTCTTGTCTCCTTTGTTGTAGATTAATTGACCCTATAAATGTGGGTTTGTTTCTGGGCTGTCTAATCTGTTCCATTGATGTGTGTATCTATTTTTGTGCCAGTTCCACATTGTTTTTGTTCATACATGTTTGGATTGTGATACCTCCAGCTATGTTTGGGTTGGGTATTTGGGGTCTTTTGGTATTGCTTTGGTTATTTGGGGTCTTTTGTGGTTCCATACAAATTTTAGTATTCTTTGTTTTAGTCCTGTGAAGAATTTTTTTGGCATTTTGATAGGGATTGCATTAAATCTGTAGATTGCTTTGGGTAATATGGACATTTTAACAATGTTGGTTCTTCCAATCCATGAGCATGGAATATCTTTTCAATTGTTTATATCATTTTCAGTTTCTTTTCTCAATGTTTTAAAATTTCAGAGTACAGGTCTTTCACTTTTTTGGTTAAGTTTATTTTTAGGTATTTTATTCTTTCTGGTGCAATTGTAAATGGGACTGTTTTCTTAATTTTCTGCTACTTCATTATAGTGTAGAGAAATGCAATATACTTCTGTATATTAATTCTTATCCTTCAACTTTACTTAATTCATTTATCAGTTGCAGTAGTTTTCTGGTGCAGTCTTTTGGGTTTTCTATATACAGTATCATGTCATCTACAAATAGTGAAAGTGCTACTTCTTCTTTACCAATTTGGATGTCTTTCATATATTTTTTGTCTGATTCCTGTGGCTGGGACTTACAATACTGTGTTGAATAAAAATGATGGAGTGGACATCCTTGTCTTATTCCTGATCTTAGAGGAAAAGCTCTCAGTTCTTTTTACCATTGAGTATGGTGTTAGCTGTGGATTTTCATATATGGTCTTTATTATGTTGAAGTATGTTTCCTCTAAACCCTTGTTGAGAGGTTTTATCATGAATGGCTGTTGTACTTTGTCAAATGGTTTTTGTTTGGTTTTGTTTTTTGTTTTTCTGTATCTACTGCGATGATCATATGTTTTTCATCCTTTCTCTTGTCACCACTAAACCAGACTCATGGGAAACTTAGAGGGAATTCTTCAAGTGGAAAGGAAACATTATTATCAGGAGTAAAAAATCTATAGAAGGAAGAAAATTCACAGGTAAATGCAAAGAATAATAAAAGTAGTATATTAATCACTTAAAAAAACAGTTTGGAGGTTAAATCACAAAAGCAGTAAAATTAATTTTATCTATAAAAATAAGTCAAGGGGTTCATAAAATAAAAGGATGTAACATATGACACCATATACATAAAATGTGGGAGGGAGGTAAAAATTTTTGCTTTTATATTGGATTCAAACTTAAGTGACCATCTACTTAATATAGACTGCTATAAAAATAAGATGTTACATACGAAACTAATGGTTACCACAAATCAAAAACCTATAAGAGATGAAAAGAAAGGAATCCAAGCATAACATAAATGAAAACCATCATCACAAGTGAAGTGAGGAAGAGAAGAAAGATAGCAAAGAACTACAAAAACAACCAAAAAATAAGTAACAAAATGGTAGCAAGTACACACCTATCATTAACTACTTTATATGTAAATGGACAAAATGCTCCAACCAAATGGTATAGACTCACTGAATGAATAGAAAGCAAGACCAATTTATATTCTGCCTATAGGAGACTCACTTTACACCTAAAGATACATGCAGATTGAAAGTGAAGGGATGGAAAAACATTTACCATGCAAATAGAAGCAAAAGGAAAGATGAGGGAGTAATACTTATGCCAAACTAAACAAACTTTAAAAAAAAAATACCGTAACAAGACGTAAAGAAGGACATTACATAATGGTAAAGAAATAATCCAACAAGAGGATACAACAATTGAAAATACTTATGCCTCCAACATGAAAACACCTAAATACATAAAGCAACTATTAACAGATATAAAGGAAGAAAATGAAAGAAATACAATAATAGTAGGGGACTTTAACACCCACCTACATCAATGGATAGATCATCCAGACAGAAAATCAACAAGGAAACAGTGGTTTTGAATGACATATTGGAGCAAATGGATATAACAGATACATTCAGAACATTCCATGCAAAAAGAACAGAATACAAATTCTTTTCAAGTACACATGGCATTCTCCAGAATAGATGACATGTTAAGCCAATTCTCAAAACAATTCTCAATAAGTTCAAAAATATTAAAATTATATCATGCATCTTTTTTTTAATTTTTTTTAACGTTTATTTATTTTTGAGACAGAGAGAGACAGAGCATGAACGGGGGAGGAGCAGAGAGAGAGGGAAACACAGAATCGGAAGCAGGCTCCAGGCTCTGGGCCATCAGCCCAGAGCCCGACGCGGGGCTCGAACTCACGGACCGTGAGATCGTGACCTGAGCTGAAGTCGGACGCTTAACCGACTGAGCCACCCAGGCGCCCCTATCATGCATCTTTTTTTTGTAATGTTTTTATTTATTTTTGAGAGAGAGAGAGAGCAAGCAGGGGAGGGGCAGAGAGAGAGGGAGACACAGACCTGAAGCAGGCTCCAGGCTCTGAGTTGTCAGCACAGAGCCTGATGCAGGGCTTGGATCCACGAACCATGAGATAGATCATGACCTGAGCTGAAGTCAGAGGTTTACCCAACTGAGCCACCCAGGTGCCCCTATCATGTATCTTTTTAACCACAGTGCTATAAAACTAGAAATCAGTCATAGGAAAAAATCCAGAAAGAACATAAATACATGGAGGCTAAATACATACTACTAAATAATAAATGGATCAACCAAAAAACCAAAAGGAAAACAAAAAATACATGGTGACAATTGAAAATAAAAACAATGGTCCAAATTCCTTGGGCCACCTCAAGAAAAAGAAAAATCTTAAATAAACAATATAACCATATACGTAAAGGAGCCTGAAAAAAAAGCAAAGCCAAAAGCCAATAGAAGAAAGGAAATAATAAAAATTAGAGCATAAATAAATGAAATAGAGATTAAAAACACAATAGAATAGATTAATAAAACCAGGACTTGGGTCTTGGAAAAGATCAACAACATTGAGGAATCTTTTAGCCAGATCCGTTGAGAGAAAAAGAGAGAGGACTCAAATAAATAAAATCAGAAATGAAGGAGAAGAGGTAATAACAGACACCACAGAAATACAAAGGATTATGAGAATATTATGAAAAATTATATGACAAAAATTTGGACATCCTGAAGAAATGGATAAATTCCTAGAAACATAACCTCCCAAAACTGGATCAGGAATAAAGAGAACATTTGAACAAACCAATTACCAGCAATGAAATTAAATCAGTAATCAAAACCTCCCAACAAACAAAAGTCCAGGACCAGATAGCTTTACAGGTGAATTCTACTAAACACTTAGTGAGTTAATACCTATTCTTCTCAAGCTATTCCATAAATAGAAGAGGGAGGAAAGCTTCAAAATACATTCTGGGAGACCAGCATTACGCTAATGCCAAAACCAGATAAAGACAATACAAGTAAAGAAAACTACAGTCCAGTATCTTAATGAACATAGATGCAAGAATCCTCAACAAAATATCAGTAAACTAAATCCAACAATACATTAAGAGAATCATTCACCACAATCAAGTGGAATTTATTCCGGGGGTGCCAGTGTGGTTCAATATTTACAAATCAGTCAACATGTTATATCACGTTAACAAGAGAAAGGATGAATACCATACCTTCTCTGCATTCTTAACAATGTCTTATTAGAAGAAAGGCAAAAAGACAATTTTCTTACACCATTCACAAAAACAAATTCAAAATGGATAAAGGACCTGAATGTAAGACAGGTAAACCATCAAAACCCTCAAGGAGAAAGCAGGAAAAAACCTCTCTGACCTCAGCCGCAGCAATTTCTTACTTGACACATCCCCAAAGCAAGGGAATTAAAAGTCAAAATGAACTATTGGGAACTCATGAAGATAAAAAGCTTCTGCACAGCAAAGGAAACAGTCAACAAAACTAAAAGGCAACCAACGGAATGGGAAAATATATTTGCAAATGACATATCAGAAAATCTATAAAGAGCTCACCAAACTCCACACCCGAAAAACAAATAATACAGTGAAGAAATGGGCAGAAAACATGAATAGACACTTCTCTAAAGAAGACATCCGGATGGCCAACAGGCACATGAAAAGATGCTCAACGTCGCGCCTCATCAGGGAAATACAGATCAAAACCGCACTCAGATATCACCTCATGCCAGTCAGAGTGGCTAAAATGAACAATCAGGAGACTATAGATGCTGGCGAAGATGTGGAGAAATGGGAACCCTCTTGCACTGTTGGTGGGAATGCAAACTGGTGCAGCCACTCTGGAAAACAGTGTGAGGTTCCTCAAAAAATTAAAAATAGATCTACCCTATGAGCTAGCAATAGCACTGCTGGGAATTTACCCAAGGGATACAGGAGTGCTGATGCATAGGGGCACTTGTACCCCAATGTTTATAGCAGCACTTTCAACGATAGCCAAATTATGGAAAGAACCTAAATGTCCATCAACTGATGAATGGATAAAGAAATTGTGGTTTATATACACAATGGAATACTACATGGCAATGAGAAAGAATGAAATATGGCCTTTGGTAGCAACGTGGATGGAAATGGAGAGTGTTATGCTAAGTGAAATAAGTCATACAGAGAAAGACAGATACCATATGTTTTCACTCTTATGTGGATCCTGAGAAACTTAACAGAATACCTTGGAGGAGGGGAAGGAAAAAAAAAAAGGTTAGAGAGGGAGGGAGCCAAAACATAAGAGACTCTTAAAAACTGAGAACGAACTGAGGGTTGGTGGGGGTGGGAGGGATGGAAGGGTGGGTGATGGGTATTGAGGAGGGCACCTGTTGGGATGAGCACTGGGTGATGTATGGAAACCAATTTGACAATAAATTTCATATTTTTAAATAAATAAAAAATAAAATAAATAGATAGATAGATAGATAGATAGATAGATAAAGGCTAAAAGACAATTAACCAGAACTTTCCAACACTGTGTTAAAAATATGGTGTTCTAAATATTAAGCTTTTAAAAGTCCACTCATGGCTATATGAAAATTATTCTTTAAACTAATAGTAACACTTCATTTCATTCTAATATTCTTTTCTACCATAACTACTAGAAAACCTTTTTTCTTCACACCACACCATCCTCTCTTCACTTTTACATCCTGTCTCAACCAGGATAGAGACCAGTTTTTTAGGTTTCTATTCACAGTTATGATCCTCCCTCCTGAAATGTCAGCTCTGGCCATCTAGGGGAGATTAACCCCCACTGTAATTATGCCTATACTTGCAAGCTGATTGGAGAGTACCCCAATCACAGAAGCTAATTCTGTAAACATTTAGTATTCCTGTATAAAAGTGGATTTAACCCTGAAACGGTCTATAAACATACAAAATAGGTATATAAGGCACAGCTCAGAGCAAAAAAAGAAGTATGGTGTCCTGCCAAAATTTTCATGTGCTACTTACTTAGATTGCCAAGCACTGTTCAGGGACCAGTATTACATGAGGCAGCCTTTGGACTGGGGTGACTTATTTCCCTGTGTTAATCAAATTTCTTACAAATCTATTCAATAAAGCTATTTTATATTTAAAATTTTGAATTATTTATTAAATCCCCAGTGTGTGTGTGTGTGTGTGTGTGTGTGTGTGTTTAGCTTGTGTTTTAGGTATTGTTCGTTCTAGTGATTTATACAAATTTACTGAATTATTCAGAAGTAGATTAAAAAAAGAAGTAGAGAAATAAATTGAATATGAAAGGTAAAATAACATGTGGGCTAATCCACAGATTTTTCATTACATCCCATCCTAATGCAAGTTTTCATTTTGTTTTGTTTTTTAATTGTCAAGTTAAAATTCACTAAAATTAGGTTAAAGGATGTCATCCAAATTAGAATAGTCAGAAAGATGGATAAAAACTTGTCACAGCTAGATAATAAATAATCGATTGTCAAAGGATGTCTTGGAGGAAAGAAAATACACTTATGATAATATTTATGAGCCTTTATTAAAAATGTAGTTTAAATTCACAAAAGCTAAAAAGCAAACAAAAATGAGATGAAAACGAAGGTACAGCCATACTGTGTACAGATTTAGATTTTGATTCTCCACAGCCCTTTGTCTAAAATGTTGCAGCTGAAATTAGCCCTATTTAAAGATGGAACCATCCTTATACATCTGCATTTAACCAAATTCCTATCTTTACTTCATCTTCATTTAAATGTAGAATTTGAGGGGCACCTGGGTGGCTCACCTGGTTAAGCATTCGACTCTTGGTTTTCACCTTAGGTCATGATCTCATGGTTGGTAAGTTTGAGCCGTTCTGAGAGCCTGCTTGGGATTCTTTCTCTCTCTTCCTTTCTATCCCTCCCCTGCTGGCATTTCTCTCTCTCTCTCTCTCTTTCTCTGTCTCTCAAAATAAATAAATAAAAATTAAATGTAGACCTGGAGACAATCTGCCTATTTTTCCAACTTTATTTTTTTTAATTTTTTTTAATGTTTATTTATTTCTGAGACAGAGAGAGACAGAGCATGCGTGGGGAGGAGCAGAGAGAGAGGGAGACACAGAATCTCAAGCAGGCTCCAGGCTCTGAGCTGTCAGCACAGAGCCCAATGCGGGGCCCGAACTCACAAACCGTGAGATCATGACCCAAGCCAAAGTCAGTGGCTCAACCGACTGAGCCACCCAGGCACCCCTCAAACTTTATTCATCAGAAATGTTTGAAAACCCTAGCATTACCTTTTACTGCCTAAATCATGTAGGTTTGGACCAATCATAACTCTTTTTTGTCAAATCAAGTTTCACCCAGCCCACATGACCAAATTGTGTCCATACTACTGAGAGACACTAGCTTTTTGGCTTCAGAATCAATTTTAAATTCTTAATATACTTCTTTCTTTAACCTCTGACTCAAGAAAGAAAAGCCTGCAGGCAATGCCAATCCAACTTAATGTGATAGTTCTTTGTTTAACTGCATTTTACCAAAAGGAATAAAAATCTGTGTTATGATTTTATGCACCATGGTTTTTATACATCATTGGTTTTATAGTTTTGTTGAATATTACTTACTCTTTCTCATTAAATTTTCCTAGAACTTACTATATTTAAGATGTGGTAATATTTTCTTTTTTCAAAATGAAATATGAGTAGCCATTAAAAGTAGTTTACTGCAAAAGATTTGGTCTCACTTTCAGGTAACATTTTTTACTACATTTGCTTTCTACTTAATTTCAGAAATGTATCTAACTCTACTGAATTTATTTATTTCTCCTTAATGAATCAATGTAATTATGAGGGTTTCATCAATATATAAGTACATACAGCTATTAATATAATGTTTGTATCTAATTTACCTTAAATCTCTGACTTGAAAAGGTTTTCTTTTCTTTTTATTTTATCTTAATGAAAACTCACTGTGTATATTAAGAATAATATTTAAAAGAGAAGTCACATTTGAATTATGGAAGAATAGTCACAACCCTGAATAGTCACAATCATCCAGGATGATTAAATATCTGAATTTGACATTTTCTTCTTTCCCCAAATGGTACAAACACATGACACTTTATTTTTTTTAGTTCAAAAATCTCACGCAAAGTCAGCTACACTAGAAGCTGATGCTATTTGCTCTAACCTTTCTACAACACTGCCAGTTCAAGAAAACAGATGGTCTATTCTTAAGTAAGTGTTTAAGGGGGAAAAAAAGAACAACTCTGCACCTAAATTGGAAAAGAATGAAAATGTATGTAAGTGTATGAAAATGCAAGTATTTTTCACAGTATTACTCTTAAATTACATTCACCCAACTCTGTTTTTGTGTATATCCTATTTTTATTTCATTAGATTGGTTTCATCTTTTTTTTCAATGTTTTGTTTTCTTTAATTAAAAAAATTGTGTTCAAGTATAATTAACATAGTGTTATAGTAGTTTCAGGTATGAATATAATGATTCAATAATTCTATGTATTATACATTGCTCATCAAGATAAATGTACTCTTAATCCCCTTTATCTATTTCAACCCTCCCCTCCCCTCAGTTTGTATTCTGTATTTAAGAGTCTGTTTTTGTCTTTGTTTTTTGTATCTTAAATTCCACATATAAGTGAAATCATGTGGCTATTTGTCTTTGATTTATTTCACTTAGCATTATACTCTCTAGGTCCATTTATGTTGTTGCAAATGGCAAGGCCTGATTCTTTTTTTTTTTTTTAAGTTTATTTATTTTGAGAGAGAGAGAGAGAGAGAGAGAGAGAGTACTTGTGCATGTGAGCAGAAAGAGGCGGGGGAGCAAAGAGAGAGAGAATCCCAAGCCAGCTCCTTACTGTCAGGGCACAGCCCCATGCCCAACGCAGAGCTCAAACTCAGGAACCATGAGACATGACCTAAATATAGGTGACCTAAATATGTGATCATGATCATAAATATATATGTACATATTTCTTTATATATAAAAATACATATGTACATATTTCTTTATATATATAAAAAGATATATATGTACATATATATTTATATATATGAATATATACCACTTCTTTTTTCATCGATGGATGGAGATACTTGGGTTGTTTTCATATCTTGACTTTT